>NC_141901.1:32196099-33560347 GCF_057802395.1 Ceratotherium simum simum | reverse complement strand
ATGCAAGGATATTTTTTTTTAAATAAGGGAGGAAATAATTGGATGCATGTTCAAGATCTTTAGCATCACAGGGTCTTTAATGCCTTTTTTTCCTGTGTCAAAACCCAATGCCCTCATCCTTGCTCAACATAAGAAAAACGCAAATTAAATACATACTGAGATAACATCTCCCACCTATCATATTGGTGCAAATCAAAAGTTTGAAAACATACTGGGTTGGTCATGCTGGGGTGAAATAGAATAAAATCTCATACATTGTTGGCTGGAATATGAAATGGTTACAACTACAATGGAGGAGAGTTTGGCGATATCTAGCAAATTTGTATAGGCATTTACCCTCTGATAGAACCATCTCAATTCTATTTTGTACTAAATAATTCAGGCAAAGATAGTCAGTGGGTGAAAACTTTAGGGAAATGTTTGATAATGGTCTTTACAAGGGAGAGATCATGCTGTCACCACCTAAACCCACTGACCAATCTTAGCACATCTAAGAGTGGGACAACCAGATATTGAATGCCTACTAATTTGATGCAGCAGGAAACACACAGCACCACTGTGGAGTGTACTTTCAAAAAAAGTTGAACTTGGGGCCAGCCCCTTGGCTTAGTGGTTCAGTCCAGTGTGCTCCACTTTGGTGGCCCAGGTTCATGCGTTCGGATTCCAGGAGCAGACCTACACCACTTGTCAGCCATGCTGTGGCGGCGACCCGCATACAAGATAGAGGAATATTGGCACAGATGTTAGGTCAGGGTAGATCTTCCTCAAGCAAAAAAAGAGGAAGATTGGCAACAGATGCTAGCTCAGAGTGAGTCTTCCTCACCAAAAAAAAAAAAAGTTGAACTTGAAATGAATCAAGCCCTTATAACTAACTTCTATTCATGGGACCTTCATGAGGAAGCAGACAAACAAATCCTATGTGGGACATTGACTAGGACAACAGATGTAGTTTCCTCATATGTCAATGTCATAAAAACTGAGTCATATAGTAGGGTGAGGACTGCTCTAGGTTAAAAGAGATTTATGAGGCATAAAACAAATGCAACATGAGGATCTTGTATGGATTCTGGTTTGAAAAAATCAGCTACAAAAAAATTTCCTGCCATTGAGGAAATTTAAATATTGACTAGACAGTAGATGATACCAAGGAATTATTGTTGATTTTGTTAGGTGTAGTAATGGCATTGTGCTTCTGTGAGTAAATAGCCATAGCTGGGTGATGGTGTATGAGGGTCTTTATATTAATGTCTCTATTTTTGTATGTGTTGAACATTTTTCACACTAAAAAACCCTTCCATTCTCATGTTATTCTGATCCCATATCACCTTTGAGAATAGTTGCACAGTACATATTAACATCTTTAATTTCTCACATGGATCCCCTTTCTCTCATCCATAGAAATCAAAGCCTAGTGCCGTGTTTGTAGAACATGACCCTATCCCTCTAGCCATGGTTGATTGGACCAAGGGTAGGCCCCTGACCCAAGATGGGCTAATCAGACACACTTACCAAGGAATTTGGAGGGAATGAAAAAAGGAAGAAAGAGAGAGGTGCAGGGGATTGGAGGGAGGGAGGAAATAAGAATGGAAATGAGTTTTCTAGGAATAGCTGTATAACAGGTACATTGTTGTGCTGTGAACTGGTGGCCATATCCCACCCAGCGGCCAGAATAAGAGAGAAAACTGGTCCACACAATGAAGAACAAAGTAGACTCATGGAGAGAAGCAGAGTCAAGAGAAAGTCCTACTAAGGCAGCCTACTGAATGGGAGAAAATATTTGCAAATCATATATCTGATAAGAGATTAATATCCAAATTATAAAGAATTCATACAACTCAATAGCAAAAAAGCAAATAATCCAATTTAAAAATGGACAAAGGACTTGAATACACATTTTTGCGAAGAAGATGTACGAATGGCCAAGAGGTACATGAAAAGATGCTCAACATCACTAATCACTAGGGAAATGCAACTCAAAACCAAATGAGATATCACCTCACACTGGTTGGAATGGCTATCATCAAAAAGACAAAAGATAGCAAATTCTGGCAAGGATGTGGAGAAAAGGGAACCCTTGTGCACTGTTGGTGGGATTATAAATTGGTGCAGCCACTATGGAAAACAGTATGGAGGTTCTTTAGAAATTAAAAATAGAACTACCATATGATCCAGCAATTCCCCTTCTCAGTATATATCGGAAGGAAATGAAATTACTATGATGAAGAGATATATGCGCCCTCATGTTCACTGGAGCATTATTTACAATAGCCAAGACATGGAAACAACCTAACTATCCATCAACAGATGAAGGGGTAAAGAGGATGTGGTGTATATATACAGTGGAATATTATTCAATCATGAGAAAGAAAGAAACTGTCCCTTCCCTTGTTGGGGTGGTGTTGCATCTGGATGGGATGCCTGGACCTTCGGCAATCATTGTGGGATCAAAAGAGCTAGGCTGCCTGCTGAGAAGGGCAAAGTGGGGAAAGAGAGAAAGAATCTGGGTCCTTGTCAATGGCATTGAGCTGCTTTACCAACTGCCCTAGGAGCCCATCTCTCCTGTGGACTTCCAGTGGAGCGGGAGAATAAATTTCCTGCCTGGTTAAGCTATTTGATTAGGGTTGATTAGCACAAAGAATCTTAATGGATACACTGACATATGGCATTGATTTTTTTTTATTAGTTCCAATACTATCTTCATTGATAGTGGTTTTTTCTTAAATGTAATTACTTAGCTATTAATAGTGTGTAGCAGTTTCCACAACAATGTTGAAATCCCACTACTTTTAGATTTTCCCATACTTTGACTATCAGCTTTCCTAAAGTCCCTCTACCATAGATTGATTATCTCTCATTTTTCCTCTCCTCATTCCTCAAATAAATTTTTTTTTTTTGTGAGGAAGATCAGCCCTGAGCTAACATCCGTGCTAATCCTCCTCTTTTTGCTGAGGAAGACCGGCTCTGAGCTAACATCTATTGCCTAATCCTCCTCCTTTTTTTTTTACCCCAAAGCCCCCCAGTAGATAGTTGTACATCATAGTGACACATCCTTCTAGTTGCTGTATGTGGGACGCGGCCTCAGCATGGCCGGATAAGCGGTGCGTTGGTGCGTGCCCAGGATCCGAACCCAGGCCGCCAGTAGCGGAGGGCGCGCACCCAACCGCTAAGCCACAGGGCCAGCCCGTCAAATAAATTTTTAAAGACCATGATATTGCTATGTTGATTATTGAAAATAATAGCTGGGTGTTAAATTAATATGAACATACTGTGACATGCAGATAAACTTCTGAGCTATTTAATAAGTGAATACAGGTAGTATATCCATCTCACTGCCTTAACTACTTTATGTATCAGAACATAGTTTTCATATGCATCATTTTATTTAAAAATGGAAATACTCAGAAGTAAACAAAATAAAATTAAAAAACCCCTGAAGAGTGCAAACAAAAGTCAAAGGGGCTGAGGCACTCCCGTCAAATATAAAAGGTAAACTTGGTGAGTACAAATTTTAGGAGAAGATGCGATTAGGAAATTTGTTACTTAGACAAGTAAACATTAGGTAACTTGATTATTCCATGCAGTTTGGTTTAGGTGAACTGGCTTGACTCTTTTTGGAACAATACACGAGAAACTGAGGTTAAAATGCTCTTCCTGCAACAAGACTTGGGCATTGGGCTAATTCCTAGGGAAGAGGATCATAGTCTCCAATGTAGAGACACAGATGAGTGGGGAGAGAAAAGTTAAGGGGATCTACTTCATCCTCCAAGGGAGAAACCTGGACTTACTCCCTGAAGGAACCAGATGCATCAGGTGTATTAGTTTCTTATTGCTGCTGTAACAAATTACCACAAACTTAGGAGCTTAAAACAACACAAAGTCATGATCTCAGTTTCCTTGGGTCAGAAGTCTGGCAGTCTCGACTGGGTCTCTGCTTAGAATCTCACAAGGCCAAAATCAAGAAGTCGGTGGGCCTGCGCTCCTTTTTGGAGGCTCTAGGGGAGAATTTATAGTCTTGCTCGTTCAGGTTGTTGCTGGAATTCAGTCTCATGCATTGCAGGACTGAAGACCCATTTTCTTGTTGGCTGTCAGTTGAGGGCTGTTCCCAGCTGCTAGAGGCTTCCTACATGTCTTGGCTTATGGCCTCTTCCTCCATCTTCAACATCAGCAATGGTGAGTTGAGTCTCTGTCACACTTCAAATCTCTCCTCTGCCTCCCTCTTTCACTGCATATTTCTAACCACCATTCTGCCTTCTTCTTTCACTTTTAAGAACCTGTGGGATTACACTGGACCCATCCAGACAATCCAGGATAGTCTCCTTATCTTAGGTCATTTGATTGGCAATCTTAATTCCATCTGCAAAGTCCCTTTTGTCAAGTAACTGAGATATTCATATGATCCAGGGCTTAGGGGGTCATTATTCAGCCTATGACATTAAGGACACGATCAAAGGAAGAAATAGAATTAAATGAAAATGCTGAGGCAAATGTCAGAGACAATCAGAAGAAAAAACAAAACAGGCGTGGTTAGGTGGTCAGCCTGGAGAAGTAACAGATGTCTGCCTCGCTGCCCAGGCTATGTGACAGGGTCTTGTCTTCTCTGTCACCCTTTTCACTGTGCTTCCTGGCCCTCAGTGGAAGCCCAGCCCATGACATGGGGAACAGTGTTGATCCTCCCACGAGATCTCAGCAGGAAGAAGATCGTAATCATTGGCTACTTCCAGCTCAGCCACAGCACAACTGCACATACCTGTTTATGCCCGACATTCCTGAGGGCTCCAGTGTGAGGATACTCTGTGTTACAGGCTGTGGGCCAGGGGCTGGTGGCGGCGGCAGCGGTGGTGTGTGGCAGCAAGAGACGGTTTTGTAGAATGGTTTTTCTGGGTTTAAAGGAAACATAATTTCACAAACTGAACCCCTCTTATAGTGAAGGGGAGTCTGGAGGAGGTGGTATCTCTCCCCCGAAGGGGAGCAGGGTAACACCATTACCTAGTTTCCTGGTTTCCCATCATGGTCTCATCACACCAAAAGAAGGAAAGCCAGAAAACATCAGTGTGAGTCATACCGAAAGAGTGCCTGATCTTCACCTAGCTCTACTCCCTGCAGCTCAGCATTCTGATCATGCCACAGGGCCCAGATCATTTTAAAGGCCTCTAGAAAATTCTTCCATTTCACTCTGAGGCTCTTCAGCGCCCAGGGACGTAAGGGACAGCACTGATGGCAAGCTTGAGAAGGTGCCCCCAAGGCCATGGGGACTGGATGACTCTTATTAAGAGTGGTCCCTCAGTTTCACTGACATGATCGGTGAGTCCAGAATGCTTCCTGGGTAGATGTCTCATTTCCTCCCCGTATTGCTGTCCTAGGGCTGCCATAACAAAGTACCAAAAAGTGGGTGGCTAAAAACAACAGAAATTTATGTTCTCACAGAGGCTAGAAGTCTGAAACCAAGGTATTGGCAGGGCTGTGCTCCCTCTGAAACCTATAGGAAGGATTCTTCCATGCTTCTAGCTTCTGGTGTTTGCCAAAATTCTTGTTATTACTTGCTTGTAGAGACATCACTCCATTCTCTGCCTCCATCATTCCATGATGTTCTCCCTGTGTGTATTCACATGGTGTACTCCTCTCTGTGTCTCTTCTCATCTTCTTATAAGGACATGAGTCATATTGGATTAAGTACCCAGCCTGGTCCATTGTGACCTCAGGTTAATTGATGACATCTCCCATGACCTTATTTCCATATAAGGTCACATGTGAAGGTCCCA
The DNA here is from genome assembly GCF_057802395.1 of Ceratotherium simum simum. Classification (NCBI taxonomy): domain Eukaryota; kingdom Metazoa; phylum Chordata; class Mammalia; order Perissodactyla; family Rhinocerotidae; genus Ceratotherium; species Ceratotherium simum. The sequence continues at coordinate 33,554,588 of NC_141901.1, read as the reverse complement.
TGGTGGACATGAATTTTTGGAGGACAGTATCCAGCCCAGCATACTCCCCTACTCCCTCTTCTTCCAGCTCCTTCTTCCTCTTCTAAACGTCTGATTGGTTCATGAGATGAGTTCCATCTAAATAAGAACCATGGAAGTGAACTCCAAGGTCCTCTGAGGAACTCCAGAGTAGGGAAAGGATTCATCTCAGTGACCAAAACCCACGTACGTTTCCTGGCAGATGGTTGAATAACCTCAGATGATCTGCTTCTTTTCCCTTTAGTCTCTCAGAGACTGGGATTAGAAGAGTCTCCAGAACTGTTGGGAGTCTTTGCTGTTTTCTATCCTTCATTCCTAAGTCCTCTTCTACTGGGATGCCCAGAGAGGCCCCTGTTTGCTCTTTTCATTTTTTAAAAACGATTGCATCCAACAGGGTGGATAAGAAGGCCTCAAGTAACATTGGAGTCCACTGTCTTTGAGAACAGGGCCTGTAATGTTGTCCTAAAGTGTCCCTGGAAGGGCGGAGGAGAGATCATCCATACAGGTGGACACCAGTTGGACCAGGGGCTGCTGCGTCCCAGGAAGGGTCTGTCCTCAGTGAGTTCTCAGGTTCTGCAACCTGGACCAGTCCAACACCTGCACAGCCTTAAACCCTATGACTAATAACATCTGCTCTCCCTGCCTGGCAGCCTTGAGCAGGTACCTGACCCTTCTGGCATCTTGAGGACCCATAGGCAATACTCTGAGAATGTCTGGGGAGTGCTGAGAGAAGGACACACCCCCTTCCTGCACACACACACACACACACACATACACACGCACAAGCCTACACATACACATACACACCCACTCTCCACATAGGTGCTCTGGCCTCTCCAACTCTCCTTTTTATTTCAAGTTCCAAGGCACGTGTACATAGTTACTGCCTAGTGATGTGGATTCTCCCAGGGAAAGTGATTCTACTCCTTTCTATCCTGGACACCTTAGGAATTTGGCACATCCAGGCATGGTGCTGTTTTAAAATACAGTGTATTAATAGAAAATTTGAGGATTGCTAAGGCCCACATATCAGAAGATGATTGCCATTGAAACAATGATTTATTACTCACAGTTCCCTAGAGGAGGGGGCAATGGGGAAACCCCGAGGTAGGCTGCAGGCACAAGAGCAGAGAGAGAGGGGAGGACTGCAGGCCAGAGCATTAACTGTGTATCCTCGAGGAAGGAACTGGTGAGGCAGGGTAAGCAGGTTTGGGATTGGCTGGTTTGAATAATTTCAGTGGGCTCTGGGGCGTAGGGTTGTCCGTTGCTGTCGGGTACCTGGCCCTGGGTGATTAGGGCTGGTGGATAGTGGCCTGGAAGAGTGTGAGATAATGGAGGTGCTAGGATTATGGGCTCTGGATTGGTTAGTTTGCATTTGAAAAGTGGGGCAACTGTCTAGTACCTTTAGAAATTGGCTAACTCTGGGAAGGTCTGATGTCAGAACATCAGTATGCAGAAAATAAGAAGGTATGGTTAATACAGGTGCTCAGCAAACCTGTTTGACTAACCCGGGGCAGTGAGTGGTCAGCATGGTTAGTCCTAAGAGGTTTTCTGGACATGAGACCATTGCTTTACTTAATTAATTAAATTAATTAATATCCACCCAAATGTCCTAATGGCAGAGGTCTAAGGGGTTTCTCCCAAATATAAAATGTAATTTACATGAGGACTTCAGGGACAATGCAGCTGCCTGATTGGCTAACGTAGGAGTAACTCCAGCTGTGTATAACGCAGCTTGCAGAGGCCTCCTCCCCAGCACTTGACATTTAGGTAGAATTCCCTCAACTCCCCCAGTTGATGCTCTGGGGAAACTTCTGCAATATTTCTGCAAGTTCCTAGGGACTTACTTTTGCATGACCTTCTCTGCCTCCAAGTTCCAGCCCCATGTTCTCTCCTAGCGCTGCCCCTGTGGACACAGAAAGCAATACTGCAACACATTTTCTAATGCCTTTCCCTGCCCAAATCAAAGTTCAATCGTGAGGAAAGATTGGTGAGCAAAGTAGAATTTCCTGAAGATTTTGCAGAGGACGTAGAGAAGGAGAGGTTTGCATTGCACACTACACGACAAATAACTCAGAAATCCATTTAGACCATGTGATTCCCCAGAGCGCCTTTCAGCCAACCAATCTCCCAGGAACTCTCTTTGACCACCCACCCCCCGCCCTCCACCCCAAGTACAGTCTTGTTATATCTCCTTCCCTGTATGCGGTGATACGCAAATTAATCAAGCAAACAAATGAAAGCACAAGATGAAAGGAGGCAAGAAGACTCGAAAAACATTACATTGTTGAATTGTATATCAAATGTAGTGAGGTTACATTTTACAAGATTCCTAATAGTGTAGATTAAAAAGAATGTGGCATGAATGACTGAATATTCTCTAAAACCTGCAGCAGTGCAAACCCCCCTAAACTGGAAAGATTCATCAAGGGTAAAATAACTACAAAGCTGGCGAATGATATAATCATATACTCAAATACACCAGTAATATGTTAAATGTAAATGGACTAAGAGCTCCAGTGAAAACATAAACATTGACAGATAGGATTAATGTAAACAAAATCTAACTTGGTAATGTTTACTAAAAAAACATATAAAACATATGAACACAGAAATTTTGAATGTACACCATAGAAAAAGACTATAGTATGTAAATATGAACCACAAGAAAATTGGAGCAGTTATATTAATATCAGACAAAATAGAGTTTATGAAAAAAGCATTAATGAAGAGGGTCATCTTGTAATGATAACAGGTTTAATATCTGAGTAATATATACAATTTAAAATTTGCATGTACCTAGAAAGATGATCTTAAAATATATAATATAAAATTGATAGATCTACAAGGAGAAATAGACAAATCTACAAAGTGAGATATTTTGATATACCTCTCCCCATAATGTTCTCTTACGATAATGAAATTAAGCTATGAATAATTATCAGAAGAGTTTTAAAAATCTTATAATATTTTGAAACAAAAGTGACAACTTTAAATAATCTAAGTGTCAAAGAAGAAATAACAATGGAAAAAGGAAAATATTCAACATTGTAATAGAGGTCCTAGTCAGAATCATAAGACGAGGGGTAAAATATTACAAAGGAAGAAATAACACTGTCACTATTCACAAACAACATGATTGGACAATAATGTGCAAAGAATCTACTCATAACTTATTAAGATCAATAAATGAGTTTGGAAAGGCACAAGATACAAAGTCTATGTAAAAATTAATTGTATTTGCATATAACAATAACAAAAAATTAAACTTGAAAAAATTCATGATGCCATTTATGATATCAAAGCATTTCAAGCACCTACGAATAAATGTAGGAAAAGATGTGCAAGATCTCCAGAATCAAACTATGACGCATTATTTGGAGAAATGAAGGAAGAGTCAAATGATTGAGTGGAAATCTACACAGTTTGGAAGAATCAACCTTGTAAAGATGTAAATAGCTCCAGATTCGTATATAAAGACAATCCCACGCAAAATCACAGCAGATTTTTCTTTTAGTGTGGAAAATGACAAACTGATTCTAAAATTTATATGAAGATGAAAAGAATCACTCCTAGCCAAGACACTCTTGAGGAAGGGGAAAAAGGAAAGAACGAATTCTACCAGATATCAAAATCTATTAGAAAGCTACTCCAATTAAGACAGTGTGATTGAAGCAAAACAAAGGTCAAATAGACAAATGGAACAGAATAAAAGTTCCAGAAAGACACTCAGTTCTACATAGACACTTCTATATGACAAAGAAGGAATTGCAGAGCTATGGAGAAATGACAATTTTTCAACAAATGATGCTGGATCAATTTGCTATCCATATGGGAAAAAATGAAACCTGTACCCTACCTCACATCACACTCCAAAAATTTCAAGTGTACTGTAGACCCAGATATTGTATTTACAGAAGAATATCTATATTCTGTATGACTTTGTGGTAGGGAAAAAAGTTTTAAACAGAACCTAAAAGAAATGGGGATAAATTGTACCAAATTAAAATTCAGAAATTCCACTCATAAAAATACCATTAAGTGAGTAGAGAGACAAAGCACACAATAGAAGAGACCATTTACAAAACACATAACAAAAAGCTCTTATCCAGAATATATAAAGAATTCATACAAATCAAAAGGAAATGACAGGCAGTTCAAGAGAGAAATGATCAAAAGACTTGAAAAATATGTAACAAAATAGCTAATAAACATTTGTGAATGTTTTCAGTTTTATTAGTAATCAGGAAAATAAAAACTAAAACTAAAATAAGATACCAACGTACACCCACAAGGAATAGTTAAAATAAAAAGACTAATAACGCTAGGTGTTATCAGTGGAGCATTGGCCTGTGGAGCCATGGGGACCCACATATACTGCAGATGGAAGGGTAAATAGGTGCAGCCTCTTTGAAACACGGTCCTTCATTATCTATTAAGGTTTAAATATAGACATACTCTATGACCCAGTAATATTCTACTCCTAGGTATATACCTTAAAGAAATGAGAGCAGCTGAGTACAAACAAACAAACGATTTACTTATAAAAGTATTCTTTACAATAGACACAAGCTAAAAAACAAATGCTCATCGATAGCAGAATGTATTAATAAATTGTGGTTTACACACACACTAGGATACTACATAGCAATGAAGATGAAGAAAATACAGCTAGCCTCCACAACATGGATGACTCTTACAAATTTAACGTTAACCAAAAGAAGCCAGGTGGAAAAAGACAAATGCTGTATGATCCCATTTGTATAGAGCTCAGATATAGGCAAAACTAACTTACGGTGTTAGAAGTCAGGATATCTGGCTGCCTTTGGGGAGAGATTGAGCGTTGGTATTGGGAGAAGGAAAAGATGGGGCTTGAAGACTGCTGATAATTTTTAGTTTCTTGGCTTGAGTAGTGGTAATATAATGGATTCACTTTCTGATCTCTTTATCATATGCATACTTTTCTGTATATTAGAGAAATAAACATTAATTAGAAAAACAATTCCCACTAAGAAAACTTGAAACCCAAATGGCTTCATTGGAGAGTTCTACTTTTATTAAAGAAATTTTTTTATTGAGATATAATTGACATATGACATATTTTTATACAAATTTTTTCTCTTGTAAGGAGAACTTTTAAGATTTAGTCTCTTAGCAACTTTCAAATATGCAATACAGTATTATCAACTATAGTTGCCATGCTATACATTACATTGCCATGATTTATTTATTTTATAACCAGAAGTTTGTGCCTTTTGACTCCCTTTACCCATTTCACCTACCCTCCCACTCCCCACCTCTGGTGACCACCAATCTGTTCTCTGTATCTATGAGCTTCATATTATTTTGTTTTTTTTAGATTCTACATATAAGTGAGATCATATGATATTTGTCTTTCTCTGTCTGACTTATTTCACTTAGCATAATGCCCTAAAGGTCCATCCGTATTGTTGCAAATGGCAAGATTTCATTCTTTTTTTTATGCCTGAATAATATGCCATTATATATATACTACATTTTCTTTATCCATTCATCCGTTGATGGACACTTAGGTTGTTTCCATACCTTGGCTATTGAGAATAATGCTGCAATGAACACGGGATGCCTGGCACAAAGTAAGTGTTCCATAAATGTTATATATTATTGTTTAATGTTGTTATTTTTAAAATTACTTATAAATTTATGTATCTTGTACTTAATATTAAAACTATAAACAAAACATTTAAAATTTTTCTTATAAGCCAAGTTGATTGATTTCCATATGTGGATCTTGATGTTTTCTTGGTGAGTATTTGGCCCTATGTAGAAAAAAGATTTCCTGTATTTGCTATAGGTCTTCAGTAAATAGAGGTAGTCTGGACCTCAGTGGGCGACAGCTCTGGATATGACAAGAAGGATGAAACTCCTCAATCCTCTCTAAGATTTGCAAGCCTCATGCTATTGCAGTGCCTGCTTTGTCAGTTCTCCAGTGGGAATCTGCATCGTCATTTAAGAGGTGAGAACTCCATAGGTCTTACACAGTCCATCTGTCAATCTTTGGCTTGGGGTTTTCAGTTGAGGTTTAAAGGTAACTATAGGCCTTCGTGTCTCCACTCATCACTCAACAGCTAAGCTCTTTCTGACAAAGTTTTGGTCTTGGAAGTGTGCAATAAGAATTTAACATTAGGGCCAGCCCCGTGGTTTAACAGTTAAGTGCGTGCACTCCGCTACTGGCGGCCTGGGTTCGGATCCCGGGCGTGTACCGACGCACCACTTCTCTGGCCATGCTGAGGCCACGTCCCACATACAGCAACTAGAAGGATGTGCAGCTATGACATACAACTATCTACTGGGGCTTTGGGGGGAAAAAAAAAAAGGAGGAGGATTGGCAATAGATGTTAGCTCAGAGCCGGTCTTCCTCAGCAAAAAGAGGAGGATTAGCATGGATGTTAGCTCAGGGCTGATCTTCCTCACAAAAAAAAAAAATAAGAAGAATTTAACATTATATTTTTGGTGGTTGACTGCGGACAGCTTTTAGGCCTCACCCCACACTTCCCCTTCTGCCCCACACCGGGGCAAGCTGATTAAGCTGATAAGAAAGCCTAGGTACTTCCTCCTTTGTCACTAGCAAGAAGTTCAAAACACACGAGCCCCTGGCCTGGCCGGGTGCAGGAACACTCACAGTGGCCGCACTCTTAGGCCCCACGAAGGCCCCACGCCAGTCTCCCTTAACGGCTCTCTCCACTCATTTTCAGACCAGCTCAAGAGACTGTCCTGCTCTACCCAGAAAGTCTCATCATGTAAGTAATACACCTTTCAGACCCTCTTGGTATGTGCGTGTGGCATCATTAGTCTGACATTTGAGCAAATTTGGGGTGGAGGTCCGTCCTGTTTCTACAGAGTAAGTGTAGGTGCTGTGCCTATGCCTGTGCAGGTGTCTCTGAGCCTACGCTCCATCCCTCAACAGCCGCAGATGACCAGCCTCTCAGGGGACATTCACTCACATTCTGCTCTGATGTTCATGCTTGAGATTTTATTTTTGTTTTAAACAAACTTTAAAGATCACTTAGAGGAAATAGAATTGAATGTGTGTGTGATGTTACTTATGCGGCTTTTATCTTTCCATGACATGACACAAGCAAGGGAATCCAAGTCAATAAAGAATACTTAAAGAATTTTCCATCTGGTAAATCGGCACAGTATCTGGGGAGCAGGATAATTTTGTAAATGCATATCAAAGTTTTAAATGTACAGGTCTTCAAGCAAACAATACTATTTCTAGGAATTTAACCTAAAGAAAGAGCTGGGTAAATTTTCAAAAATGTATATATGAAAAATTTTACTGTCATATTGTCGAGAAAAGTTACAGTATGGTGTTATGTAAATTGATATATACACTCAATAGAATGCTAGGCCATCATAAAAGGATTATGAATATCTGCTTTCATGGATGTAGAAAGATGCTCATGATGTATTTTTTGAGTTATAAAAGGTTCCAGATCAGCATATCAGATGATTCCGCCAATGCACATGTGTGTGTGGTTGTGTATGTGTGTGCACACTTGTGTGTATATGTATATGCACGGAGAAGTCCAGAAAGAAATTTGCCGAAATATTAACAAGAATCCTTTACGAATGGTAAGATTTTAGAGAATTTCTGCTTTCTTTTGCCTGCCTTTGTATTTGGTTTGATTTTTCTGCAATGAACTTGAGTAAAATGTAGGTCTTCTTTTCAGGAATCCAGAGACTTTCCAAAGACCTCTGAAAGTTCTTTCTCATCAATTTCTTCAATTGCCATTATCCTCCCCAGTGAGGACGTGCAGTGAGTCAGGGCTCAGGTTCTTCTTACCTGCGCCTTCCCACAGCTATAGACACTCTCTCCTAACCCTCATGCCCGCAGATGAGTCCCTGCATCTCCTAATATCTACTTCATTTTGACTGTACTGATTCTAAAGGCCGACCCAGCCCCAACTTCTGACACTCACAAAGTCACACGACACAGCATTTTGCACATTGGTGTTTCCCGAAGCTCTATCATGCTGTAAGATCAGAAAACATTTCTGGTCCACGGTTATCTGGTCAGTGCCATATGCTGTTAGGCCAACTCTCTCCGTGACTTCCGTCTTTTATTTCTAACCTTGTCCACGGTATCTTCATTAGGTCTGTGAAAGCACAGAAGTCAGCATATTGCCATTCTGACACAGCAAAGAAGAAGGGGCAGCTCATCTCTAGGAAGAAGAGTGACAAGATTTCACATGTCAAGGTCCACTGCCAAGCCCTCAGGTCCCCTGCTTGGGCGCTTGAAAACACAGTTCCAAGGTGACGACACTGAACATATTTAAGCGGAACTGGGAACATTGGTAAGAGGGGGAACGTAACAGCATATTAACAGTCTGAACTTGGACAAGTTATTTAATAAGAAGCTATAGTTTCTTTCCCCACAAAATAGGGATATGTCACGTACTGCAAATGGCTTTGCAAAGGGTAAATGAGAGAATGCCTGTAATTTACCTGCATGTCTCATAGGTACTACAGAGTCAACACACCCCGAACAGAATTCATTATCTTTGCTCTCTATCTGTCTGTGCCTTCTCTCACCAAACCTGCTGTTCTTTTTACTTGGTTCTCATTACTGGTTTATAACACTACTATCATCTCATTTCCCAAGTCAGAACCTTTGGAGTCATTTGAAACTTCTTCTTCTCCCTCACCTCCCACAGCTAACCTGCAGCTAGGTTCATTCCACTTCTATAGCCTCACTATTGTTCACATCATTCTGTCTTCTTCATCTTCTTCACTGCCCTCCCCTTCACTCACGTCCTTGCCTCTTTCCTGGGAGGTTCCAATGAAGTCCTCATAGGTCTTTCCAAATTCCTTTCAAGCCATTCTCCACCCACTGTCTACATAGGTGATTTAAACAACTTAATCAGGTTCTTCCCTGCTTACAATCATTCAAGGGGCCTTATGCAAAGCCCTTTAGGATCTGCCTTTTCCTCTCCCTTTAGATTGTCATCTCCTGCTTCTTCTAAATATGCATACTCTATTTCTCAGACTTGCCAAGGCATATTGGGACACTTTAAATCTGGGATCTTTGTGCATGCCGTGCCCTGAGGCTGCTGCTGTGCCCTCCCTCCCTATCTGACACCTCCTACTCTTCATTCAGGTACTACGTATGAGAGGTCACCTCATCTCTGAGTCCTTTTTTTACTGCTCTTAGGCAGTTTGTGCTACCCCCTCTATGTTTCCATAATACTTGAACAGGCCTATATTATGGCACTCATTCGTGCATTCATCCAGCCAGCCAGCCAGCCAGCCATCCACTCATAAAGTGAGTCATTCATGCAGCAAATATTCATTGATCCAGTCATCTTGGTAGGTTTGAGAATTCAGATAAGTAAGAAACAATCTCTGCTCTCAAGGAATCCACTGACCAGTTTAAAAAGGAAAACATATACAGATATCATTACAACACTATATGCTAAATGCAATGATAAAAATATGCATAGACTATTATGGAAACACTTAACAATGTTTGGAGGGTGGGATCCTCCTGGAGAAAATGATCCCAGTGCTCTCAAAACCTCACTTTCCTCCTCTTGAAAGTGGGAATAATAATAAACCTGCCATATATGGGTGCTGAAAGAATTAAAGGAGAGCATTAACGTGCTTGGCATTTAATCCCTCAATAAATGTTAGCTGTTATTTTTATTATTTTTTGGCTGATTCTTAAGGAACAAGAGTTACCCTGTGTAGGGGAAGGAGAAATAAGGGGTGGGAGAAAGAGCATTCCAGACAGACAGTGTAGCTGGAGCCAGGAATGTAGGTGAGAGACCGCATCATAGGGAAAGATGTAAGCATTTTAAGGTTGTTGAAGTATTAGGTACAAGGCAGACAGGGGCAGGAATGAGGCTGAAGGTAATGGCAGGTCCTCATAAGACTTGCTAAGCATCTTAGATTACTCAGTCTGCTATGGGATACCCCAGAAGCCAATTAGAAGCCAATTAGATAGCCAGCCTGATTCCAGTTATGGACAATTAATAAAGGGACCGTTCTGCAAATAGATAAAAGATGTATGGGATTTTTTTTGCTTTGTAATATGGGACCCAGAAGTCTCAGTGGAAAGTAATGTGAGAATAGGGAACAGGAACTGGGTCACAGAAGAGAAACTAAGTACAGAAAGTATGTTCCAGTAATTAAATTGTGTCAATAAAGAACCAGGCTCAGACCCCATGTAATGATAGAAGTAGAGGTTCAGTGGAGGTGGTAACTCATGGCCTGGCCTGTTGTATATGTCAAGGCCCAAGTAAGAACAGGTTCCACAAGGCCAAAGGTTTCACATATAGATGACAATGTTTGCACAGGAAGACGGCCAAGAGTTGGAAATGCTACGTCTATAATAAGATACAATACTGTAATAACTATTTACTTAAACCTCACTCTCCTCCACTAGATCCAGAGCAACTTAGGGCTACCTGTCTCATCTCTGAATCCCCAGAGAGAAATCTATATCTTCTTTTTATGATTGACAGACTTGATTTTAACTTCATTTAGAAGGAAAGGTGAAAATTTTCAGTTGTTTATATTTTATTGGGAGGCTAAGGTGATATTTACGCAGCATGGCTTTCTACACTGGGCTCAAAGTAATCACTTCAGCAGGTTAGTCCTGATTTTCTCACCTGATAGCACACGAATTTAAAGAAGAGGAAGTCGTTTGAGGAATGTAGGCTTTGCTTATTCAGGTCACTAATGGTGATTATTTATACTTATCTTAGTGGACCCTGAGAAAGACAAGAGCAAATGATGTATGTTAAAGCCTTATATAAATCTCAATAAAATGTGACATATTAATATTCTGGCTATTGCAAGCAGAAGTGGCAGAAGGCATGTAAAAACTTGGTCTTTCAGATTAAAATTTCCAAAGGGCCTGTCTAGCTTCTCTGCACTCCCCCTCGGCCCCCGTGCTTCCTGCAGCCCTTCCCTTCACCACCACCCCCACTTCGGCTGCTCCAGAGAGTCTGCTCCTGTGGGATTTGTACCAGGGAGAGAAGGGCAGATGGAGGAGCTTAGACAGACACATTCCTTCCATCCTCTCCTTATGGTGTCTGGCTATTCCTCACTCTGCTGCTTTGAGCTTCAAAGTCAGAGTGAAATACAATTTCTTTTCTATTTGGTTATCATTACTACATTCAGTGTAAGGTTTCAAATGCATGGAAGATGAGGCTACTCATGAGACATAGAGGCAGGACTCCTGGCATAGATTCGCTGTCTCTTCACAGAAAATTGCCATTCACCCTTTTCCTGAGCTGCAAGATCTTACAGTCTCGCTTTGACGGAGGGCCGTGGTGGTAAGGCAGATCCATTGAGAGCCTTCTCTTATCTCAGGAGGATTTGATGGCAGGAAAATCAGCCCCAGTATTTTCATTGTACACTCTGAGTGGAAGATATTCTAAGGATGAATGGACCTGCAAAGAAATCTTAAAACTCATTCAATGTTTATTGTTGCTATTGATAATTCTGATATCATGCTAAAACTATGTCTATATTTTTTTCGGGATACAACAAACACATTTTTACATTAGTGCTGTTAGAAATCAAGACTTTCTCTTGAAAGAGAAAGAAATATATCTAAAATCAAAGAATTTATTATTTTTTATTTTTTTATGTTTATTGCAGTAACATTGGTTTATAACATTGTATAAATTTCAGGTGTACATCATTATACTTTTATTTCTGCATAGATTACATCATGTTCACCACCAAAATACTAATTACAACCCATCACCACAGACATGTGCTGAATTATCCCTTTTGCCCTCCTCCCTCCCCCCTTCCCCTCTGGTAACCACCAATCCAATCTCTGTCTCTATGTGTTTGTTTATTGTTGTTATTATCTACTACTTAATGAAGGAAATCATACGGTATTTGCCCTTCTCCCTCTGACTTATTTCACTTTGCATAATACCCTCAATGTCCATCCACGTTGTCACAAATGGCTGGATTTCATTGTTTCTTATGGCTGAGTAGTATTCCGTTGTGTATATATATCACATCTTCTTTATCCATTCGTCCCTTGATGGGCACTTAGGTTGCTTCCAAGTCTTGGCTATTGTGAATAACGCTGCAATGAACACAGGGGCGCATGTATCTTTACACATTGGTGTTTTCAAGTTCTTTGGATAAATACCCAGCAGTGGAATAGCTGGATCATATGGTAGTTCTATCCTTGATTTTTTGAGGAATATCCATACTGTTTTCCATAGTGGCTGCACCAGTTTGCACTCCCAGCAGCAGTGTATGAGAGTTCCCTTCTCTCCACATCCTCTCCAACACATGTTGTTTCCTGTCTTGTTAATTATAGCCATTCTGACAGGCGTGAGGTGATATCTCATTGTAGTTTTGAATGCATTTCCCTGATAGTTAATGATTTTGAACATCTTTTCATGTGTCTGTTGGCCATCTGTATATCTTCTTTGGAGAAATGTCTGTTCAGGTCTTTTGCCCATAAAATCAAAGAATTTAAATAAAAATGAAAGAATACATTGAAATTTTTGGTCTATATTTTCTTTTAAAAGTATGTATTTTCTAATTCTGTCCACTGAAATGGTCTGTAACCAAGGACTACTCAGCATCAATGAGTATGCATAGAGGCAAAATTGTAGTGTCTAAGTACTATTCCCTCATAAAGGAATCAGGGATCTTTTGAGCAATGGCTTATTTTGTGTCTGAGGCAGGTTATGAACAAGATGAGCCTGGAACACTGTCTTGTGCAAGAATTCAAAGAAATTATAAAAGACTAATGCAGCCATGTCAGAAGAACACAGAAGCCTACATGAAGGGTCTCACATTAGCCAAAGATGAGAAAATTTAAGCATCAAAATAATAATCATAGTTGATTGAAACACATTGAATATATAAAAGTGCATGAGTTTATAATGATACTTGAAAAGAGAAAGAGAGATAGAGTGAAATAGAGAAAGAGAAACTTCTCTGAAAAAAAGGAGGAGGTGAAGTGACTAACTTCTGTAGATTAGAAGATATTTATGACATTTAATCACCAAATGAGGCATAAGGATCTTGTTTCGATCATGATTAAAATAAAACCAACTACTGAAAGTTCCTGCCACTAGGGGAACTTTGAATATGGGCCAAGCATCATATAATACTAATGAGTTATTTTTCACTTTTTCAGTTGTGATAATGGCATTGAGATTATGTAAGAAAATGTATATGTGTGTATATATATATATATATATATATATATATATATATATTTTAAAACATATTGGAATATGTCAGGATAATGGCATGATATCTAGAATTTTCTTTAAATACTTGAACAAGAAAAAAGATAGAAAATTATGGGTGAGAGAAGAGTAGCAAAAATAGTGATAATTATTGAATCTGGGTGGAGGTATCTTGGGAGTTCACATACCATTATCTCAACTTCAGTGTTTGGTTGAAAATTTCTAAAAAGAGTCTTAAGTCAGACTGATTCTCTTGTATCGTCAACCATTGAGAATGGCTATCCACTTTACAGTAACACCCCTAATATCTTATGTTCGGGGAAGTAGGAACGAGGCAGGCAAATTTGTACCAGATGACCTTACTTCCATCACTAGAGTCCCACCACTAGGAATTTGGAATTGGGAGAAAAAGAGGAAGTGAAGAGAGACAGAAATAGAGAAATAGAGAATGATGATGAGTCTCTAGATGTGGCTAGCCCTGTAACAGCTGTGTACTAGTGACCATATTCTACTGGTAGGGAAGAGAGAGAGAGTTGATCCAGAAAAAGAATAAACCATACACATAGGGGGCAGACTCAAGAGACAGAGTCCTACTTGGTTCCCCCTTAGTTTTCGTTTCCCGTATCCAGTGCTTTCTGAGTCCTGGCTACATTCTTACCCTTGGGCTATTTATTCCTGTAGTAACCCCCTACCCCTTATCACAAGTTGGTTTGCATGGTTTTTGTTACATGATACCACTGATATATCATGAATACAGCCTATGTAACAAAGTCTATTGTCAAGTCTACTGAAGTATTAGGCCAAATGTCCATTACATAGTCAAACTGATTAGAAGTCGTGTAGATACTGGACAATGTGGGGTCAAAGCCAGAAGATGCAAGTTCATCAGTGCCAGTAGTGCTGGGGGATTTCTGTTGCTGAGGACTTGTGCTGCACTTGTCTTAAAAGTGAATTATTGGGGCAGACCAAGTAGAACCTTTCACTTAATTCCTAACACTGATATGCAGGTAACAGCACTTGGTGGTTTTATTCTTTTCATTTAACTTTGTAAACTATTCAGGGTATGAGGTAAGAGGAGGATTTAACTTTTAAAAAATAGCCAACTGATCATATCAAAACCCTTTGTTAAAGCATATTAGGTTCTTTAAAGTGGGATCTTCATATTTCTCAACTCTTTATGACTTCAAGAACAGAATCAGAGGCAGGCGTCAGGACAAATCAGAAGAAAACAATCAGGGAAGTGGTTGGCAAAAATAATGAGTGTGGGAACTAACAGAGATTCATCATCTGGCTGTTCTTGCTGCAGAACAGGACTTCTGCTCTCTTCTGCCTTCCTCTTTCTTCCTTGGGATCTTCAGGGCAAACCCCAAAAGTCCTGTCAGCATGGGACCTCCTGCTCAGCTTCTCTTCCTCCTCCTGCTTCTCCAGTCTCCAGGTGAGTGGGTCAGAGGCTCTTCTCTGGGGCAGAGGGTCCACATGGGCATTGCCCAGCAAGGTCTTTCCCAAAATTTAGGACCCTATGTGGAAAGATTGTGGGACCAGGCAGACAGAAGAGGTTGAGTGGCTGTAGGACATGAGAGAGAAAGACTGATTAGAGAGTAAAGAAGAGAAAGAAGAAGGAGAAGAAGAGTCTAGGGTACATAGTATTATGACATTGTGAATGTCAGAGTTGGAAAGAATGTGCAAGGCTTTACATTTATCTCCATTGTTTTACAAAGGAAAAGAAGAGGCCTGGAGAAATCAACAGGTTTCCCCCAAAACAGTACATCTAAATAGAGGCAGGATCAGGACTGTCATCGAAGGATCCTTATTCTACACATAGGTAGAGACACCAGAACTGCAATGATATTGAAACCCCAGCTTCAGAGTGGGGAAGCATTTCATAACAGAGGAAGTCATGAGAGTCTAAATTTAGTGCTAAGGAAAAAGAGGGGTGGGCAGGGCAAGGCTGGGTTCTGACTCCCCCTGTGGTCTCCCTTCTGGTCTTGCAGGGCCAATAGGCCTCAGTAGGAACCCAGCCCTTGGGATGGGGAGCAGTGAGCCCAGCAGGAAGGAGAGTTTCAGTGTTGCCCACTACCAGCTCCAGCTACAGCACCACTGCTAACACCTGTTTATGTCCAACATTCCTGGGGGCCCCAACCTGGTAGAGTTGTGACTCACTGGGAGACTTGGGAGTGAGGGAGGGTGTCAGGGACAGTTTTTATAGCCACTTCCTTCTATGTTTATAGAGAACACAGTTTCACAAATGAGCTCCATCCCACCGATGGTTGCCGGGGTTCTGGGGGAGTCAGTAACTCTTCCCCTGAAGTTTCTTGCAGGAGAGGAGATCGACTCCATCACCTGGCTTCACAACGGAACATCTATCATCTACATACAGCCAAATGAAGCATGAACCATGGTGACTGCTCCAAAATGGAAAGATAGACTGAAGGTCACCAAGTCCTACTCCTTGCAGGTCAGCAACCTGACGATGGAAGACACAGGATCTTATAGTGTCCAAATAGTTACAAAGACCTCTACAGTGTTTTCCAGTTACACTCTGAGGATCATCAGTGAGTAAGGGCATAGAGGACCAGTTCCCTACTGGTAAGGGTGAATAGGGCCATCCACTAAGCCTGGGGGTGGGGGCTAGGTGACCTCAGTAAAGGTTGTCCCTTTGTGTCACTCCTGTGACCAGTCTAGAACCTCTCCCAAGTAGATCTTTTTCTTTCCTTTTCTTATTCTTTTTTGTCCTGTTTCATTACCAGCAGATTCTGGCTGATGGTTGTGGTTGTGGCTGATTGAAAACCATCACAAAACTTGCTCCTTCCTCCATTCAGCCCCTGCAAGGCTGGAAAAGGAAGAATCAGGAATCTTTTATCTGAAGGGGTCTGGATTCCTTGCTGTGTTCTCTCCCCTTTATTCTCTGGGTCCTTTCCTCCCGGGATGGCCTAGTAAGGCTCGTTATTGCTGTTTATATCTCTTAAACTATTAAAACCATTGCTTCAAGTAGGGCGGCTGCGAAGGCCTCACATTACAGTGGGTTCTGTCATCTCTGAGAATGGGACCTGTCACACCACCTTGAGGTGTTCTGTGGAGGAAGGAGGAGAGAATGTTATATATGGGTGGACATCAATGGGACCAGGAGCTACTGTGTCCCAGGGAGGATCCACCCTCAATGACTCCTGGAGCCTTGATGATCTGGATTGGACCTACACCTGCGCAGCTATGAATCTTGTTAGCAATAGCACCTCCAGGCTCATCTTTGCTAAGCAGCTTTGTGCAGGTAACTGGCCCCCTCTAGTCTCTCCAAGACTCCTTGGAAATACTTTGATAAGCTTTGAAGGAGGTGGAGAGAGCAGATGAGAGCTCTTGGCACCTGAAAACAACCCCATCCACTTATACACACAAGCTCTGTCTTCTCTCTACTTTCTTTCTTTCAGGTTCCAAGGCAGCTGCAGGCACTTACTGTCCACTGACATGGATTCTGCTGGGGAAGGGACTTCTTCTTCTCATGTTCCTGGCGGTACTAGGAACTTGGCACATCCAGACACAGGTGCTTAGCAAACCCATTATGTCTAACTCAGGGCAATGAAGGCCACCAGTGCCCCAGGAGAGCCTGGATGAGGCCATCACTTCTCTGTTGCTCACTTAAATTACCTTCCTGACCTGTACCCTTTCAAGGTGTAGTACTATGGATTGTCAAAGACCAATGGGATAAAATTTCATATCTTGCATTTGTGAGTCCATGTGCACAATGAGGAAGTTTGGACAAAAAGGGAAACAATAACTGTATCAATACCATATGTTATCTATTCTAAGGGGAAATATTCCCAATAATTTAAGTTTTCTGAAATCAAGATGAGTCATAATATTAATGTGTATAGCTCAAAGGGATAGTGTATTTTTCTCCTGAAATGCTGTTATTAAAATAATATTGCTTTTAAAAATCAATGGTGTCTTAGAATTCTTGAACTACTGTACCTGTAATACAAGGCAGATTTTCATATAGCTGCCTGAATAGAGGCATATCCAGATTAGTGAACTGAAATTTCTAAAGTATGGAGCATTTTAAGTGCACGTTGAAGGATGCTGTTGCTTAGAAGTGAGAGAACAGGAGTAGTCAGGGCTATAATAGCCCATTGGAGTAAAATCATAATCATCAATAAGCCCCTTCTATGGGTTAAGTGCTATAATATGTTGCCTTCCTTAATTATGACCACAACTCTATAAAACGAACTCTCCTATACCCATGTGAGCAATGAAGAAGCTGAGCATAAGAGGGCCTAAGTAACTTGCCCCCACTCACACCTCTGTAAGTGATGAAGCCAGATAAGTTAAGTGACTGATGTAGGTGGATTAGTAAGGTAGGTTATAACACTTATATATGCACCTAACACAAGAGCACCAAAGTACATAAAGCAACTATTAACAGACCTAAAAAGAGAAATTAAGAGCAACACAGTAATAGTAGGGGACATCAACACCACACTTACATCAATGGATAGATCACCCTGACAGAAAGTCAACAAGGAAATAGTGGAATTAAATTAAAAAGTAGACCAGATGGACTTAATAAATATATATAGAACACTCCATCCAAAATCAGCAGAATACACATTCTTCTCAAGTGCACATGGAACATTCTCGAACATAGACCATATGTTGGGAAAGAAGGCAAGCCTCAATAAATTTAAGAACATTGAAATCATATCAAATATCTTTTCCTACCATAATGCTGTGAAACTAGAAATCCACTGCAAGAAAAAAGCTGAGAAGGTGGCAAGGGGTGAACACTAAACAACATGTTCCTGAACAACCAATGGATCAATGAAGAAATTGAAGAAAAAATCCAAAAATATCTGGAGACAAATGAAAATGAATATATACCATACCCACTCATATGGGATGCAGCAAAAGCGAACATAAGAGGGAAATTCATAGCAATACAGGCCCACCTTACAAACAAGAAAAATCTCTAATAAGCAATCTTAAACTCCACTTAGCAGAAATAGAAAAAGAAGAACAAAAAAAGCCAAAATTTGGCAGAAGGAGGGAAATAATAAAAATTAGAGCAGAAATAAATGAAATAGAAACCAAAAACAGTAGAAAGGATCAATGAAACTAAGAGTTGGTTCTTTGAGAAGATAAACAAAATTGACAAACTCTTAGCCAGACTCACTAAGAAAAAAAGAGAGAAGGCTCAAATAAATAAAATTAGAAATGAAAGAGGAGAAATTACAATGAATACCACAGAAATACAAAAGAGTATAAGAGAATACTACGAAAAACTATATGCCAATAAATTGGACAATCTAGAAGAAATGGATAAATTCTTAGACTCATACAACCTCCCAAAACTGAATCACGAAGAAATAGAGAATATGACTAGATCAAGAACAAGTAAAGAGACTGAAACAGTAATCAAAAACCTCCCCCAAAATAAAAGTCCAGAACCAGATGACTTTTCAGGAGAATTCTTGCAAACACTCAAAGAAGATTTAATACCTATCCCTCTGAAACTATTCCAAAAAATTGAAGAAGATGGAACACTTCCTAACTTATTTTACAAGGCCAACATCACCCTGATCTAAAGCCAAACCAGGACAATGCAAAGAAGGAAAATTATGGGCCAATAAACATAGATGCAAAAATCCTTAACAAAATATTGGCAAACCAAATACAGCAATACATTGAAAGGATCATACACCACAATCAAGTGGCATTAATACGAGGGACACAGGGATGGTTCAACATCCGCAAATCAATCAGTGTGATACATCATATTAACAAAGTGAGGAATAAAAACTCCATGATGCTCTCACAGATGCAGAGAAAGCATTTGACAACATCTAACAATGATTTATGATAAAAACTATCAATAAAATGGGTACAGAAGGAAAGTACCACAGCATAATAAAGCCTGTATATGACAAACCTGCAGCCAACATCATACTCAATGGGGAAAAACTCAATGCCATCCCTCTGAGAACAGGAACAAGACAAGGGTGCAAACTCTCGCCAATCTTATTCAACATAGTACTAAAGGTTTTGGCCAGAGCAATTAGGCAAGAAAAAGAAATAAAAGGAATCCAAATTGGCAAGGAAGAAGTGAAACTCTTGCTGTTTGCAGATGACTTGATTCTATATATAGAAAACCCTAAAGAATCCATCAGAGAGCTATTAAAAATAATGAATGACTACAGCAAAGTTGCAGGGTACAAAATCAAGTTACAAAAATCAGTGGCATTTCTGTACTATAATAAGGAACTAACAGAAAGACAACTCAAGAATACAATCTCATTTACAATTGCAACAAAAAGAATAAAATATCTAAGGATAAATTTAACCAAGGAGGTGAAAGATCTATACAATGAAAACTATAAGACACCATTGAAAGAAATCGATGATGACATAAAGAAATGGAAAGATAGTCCATGCACAGGGATTGGAAGAATAAACATAGTTAAAATGTCCATATTACCTAAAGCCATCTACAGATGCAATGCAATCCTAATCAGAATCCCAACGTCACTCTTCATGAAAATAGAACAAAGAATCCTAAAATCCATATGGAACAACAAAAGACCACGAACAGCTAAAGCAATCCTGAGAAAAAAGAACAAAGCTGGAGGCATCACAACTCCTACTTCAAAATATGCTCCAAAGCTATAGTAATCAAAACAGCATGGTACTGGTACAAAAACAGACACACAGATCAATGTAACGGAATTGAAAGCCCAGAAATAAAACCTTACACATACAGACAGCTAATCTTTGACAAAGGAGCCAAGAACATACAACGGAGAAAGGAAAGTCTCTTCAATAAATGGTGTTGGGAAAATTGGACTGCCACATGCAAAAGAATGAAAGTAGATCATTATCTTACACCATACACAAAAAGTAACTCAAAATGAATTAAAGACTTGAAGATAAGATGTTAAACCATAAAACCCCTAGAAGTAAATATGGGCAGTACACTCTTTGGCATCAGTTTTAGAAGCATCTTTTTGAATACCATGTCTACACAGGCAAGGGAAACGAAAGAAAAAATAAACATATGGGACTACATCAGACTAAAGAGCTTCTGCAAGGCAAAGGAAACCAGGAACAAAATGAAAAGAGAACCCAGCACCTGGGAGAAAATATCTGCAAATCATATATCCAACAAGGGGTTAATCTCCAAAAAATATAAAGAACTCATGCAACTCAACAACAAAAATCAAACAGCCCAATCAAAAAATGGGCAGAGGATATGAATAGACGTTTTTCCAAAGAAGATATACAGTTGGCCAACAGGCACATGAAAAGATGTTCCACATCACTAATCATCAGGGAAATGCCAATCAAAACTACAATGAAATATCACCTTACACCTGTTAGAATGGCTATAATTACCAAGACAAAAAAATAACAAGTGTTGGAAAGGATGTGGAGAAAAGGGAACCCTCACACACTGCTGGTGGGAATGCAGAGTGGTGCAGCCACTATGGAAACCAGTATGGATATTTCTCAAAAAATTAAAAATAGAAATACCATACAACCCAGCTATCCCTTTACTGGGTATTTATCCAAAGAACTTGAAATCAACAATTCAAAGAGACCCATGCACCCCTATGTTCATTGCAGCACTATTCACAATAGCCAAATTATGGAAGCAACCCAAGTGCCTATCAACTGATGAATGGATAAAGAAGAAGTGGTATATATATATATGCAATGGAATACTGCTCAGCCATAAAAAAGACGAAACCATCCCATTTGCAACAACTTGGATGGGCCTCGAGGGTATTATGTTAAGTGAAATAAGCCAGGCATAGAAAAACACCACATGATTTCACTCATATGTGGAAGATTAATAAACATATGGACAAAGAGAACAGATCAGTGGTTACCAGAAGGGATGGGGTTGAGGGTGGGCATAAGGGGTAAAGGGGCACATATATATATGGTGACTGACAAATAATAATGTACAACTGATATGTCACAATGTTATAAACTTTTATGACCTCAATAAAATAATGAAAAAAAAAAAGAAAAAGAAACAAAAAACTAAACCAAACTTATAGAAAAAGAGATCAGATTTGTGGTTACCAGAGGTGGGGGGTGAAGGAATTGGATAAAGTAGTCAAAAGGTATAAACTTCCAGTTATAAGATAAATAAGAACTGGGGATGTAACGTACAACAGGATGACTAGAGTTAACACTACCATATGATATATTTGAAAGTTACTGAGAGAGTAGATCCTAAGAGTTCTCATCATGAGGAAAAAAACTCGTTTTCTTCTTTTTACTTTTTGTTGCGTATGAGTTGACAGATGTTAACTAAACTTATTGTGATAATCACTGCACAATATACATAAGTCAAGTCATTCTTCAGTACACCTTAAACTTATACAGGGCTGTATGTCAATTATACCCCAATAAAACAGGAAGAAAAAGAAAGAGAGACAGCCCTACTTAGGTTCCCCATGGATTTTCATTTCCTGGATCCAGTGATTTCTGTGTTCTGGCTACACTCTCGCCCTTTGAATTTTTGTCATTTTAATACATTTCCCTTTTGTCATAAGCTGACTGGCATTTGCTTTTATTTTCTACTAAAGATGTCGAATAATTCCAGCCTTACAGGCAAAATTCTGTTGTCAAATCCAAGGGAGCATGAGGCTAAACCTGAGTTACATGGTTACATGAATGAGAAGTCATACAGAAACTGGATAGTGTGGATGGCAACGCTGGAACATCCAAGGTCATCACTGACACAGCAGCATGGTGACTGCTTGTGTTCTGCTTATTAAAAGATGCCTCATGGGGGCAGACAGTGTAGGGCCTCCCACCTAATTTCTATTGTCCTATTTTAGAAGGTAGCACTCTGTCTGTGTGCTCAAATAGCTAACCCAACACGCCAGCATCATTCATTGAACATGCTCTAAGGTGGAACCCCAGTACTTCTGGTCTCTCCACAACTTTAAGGGCAGAACTGGCTATGTGAGAGGCAGGGTGGTGTAGAGGCTCAGCACCAGGCTTTGCAGTCAGGCTGCCTGGATTTCAATTCTAGTTCCACCACTTAGTAACTAAAGCAAGGTGCTTAGCTTTTTGTGCCTCCGTTTTCTAGAAAGTGAGGAGGATAATCATGATATTTATCACATAGGTTTGTTGAAGGGATTAAATGAGGATATATGTGTAATGTGCCTGGCACAGTTAGGGGTCCCTTTACTATTATTGTTCGTGTATATGAAATTCCAGACAAGACTGTCCCTTCCCTTGATTGGATGGTGTTGTGTGTGGATGGGATGCCCGGACCTTTGGTAATCACCCTGGGTCCACAAGAGCCAGCCTACCTACTGAGAAGGGCAAAGTGGAGAAGGAGAGAAAGAATCTGGGTTCTTGACAATGGCATTGAGCTGCTTTACCCACTGACCCAGGAACCCACCCTTCCTGTGGACTCGCAGTCGAGTGGGAGAGAAAATTTCCTTCCTGTTTAAGCTCTTCGAGTTGGGGATCATTGTTGCAGCAAAAAGAATCCTAGTGGATACACTGACATAAGGCATTGGTTTTTTTCTTTTATTAGCTCGAATACTATCTTCTTTGATATTGGTTTTTAAAATGTAATTACTTATCTATTAATAGTGTGTAGAAGTTTCCACCACCATGTTGAAATTCCACTACTTTTTGATTTCCTCACGCCTTGAACTATCAGCTTTCCTAAAGACGATCTACTGCAGATTGATTGCCTCTCATTTTGCCTCTCATCATTCCTCAGATAAATTATTAAAAGCCATGTTATTACTATATTGATTATTGAAAATAATGGCTTGGTGTTAAATTAATACGAGCATACCTATGACATGCAGAAAAAGTTCTCAGCTATTTAAGCAGAGAATACGGACAGTATATGCATATCACTGCCTTAACTCTTTATGTATCAGAAAATGGTTTTCATATGCATCACTTTATTTAAAAATGGAAATACTCAGAGGTAAACACAGTAAAAAAGAACACCCTGAAGAGTGCAAATAAAAATCAAAGGGGCTGAGGCACTCCCGTCACATATAAAAGTAAACTTGGTGAGCACAAGTTTTAGGAGAAGATGTGATTAGGAAATTTGTTACTTAGACAAGTAAACATTAGCTAACTTTATTTTTCCATGCAGTTTGGTTTAGGTGAACTGGCTTGAGTCTTCTTGGAACAATACGAGAGAAACTGAGGTTAAAATGCTCTTCCTGCAACAAGACTTGGGCATTGGGCTAATTCCTAGGGAAGAGGATCATAGTCTCCAATGTAGAGACACAGATGAGTGGGGAGAGAAAAGTTAAGGGGATCTACTTCATCCTCCAAGGGAGAAACCTGGACTTACTCCCTGAAGGAACCAGATGTATTAGGTATATTAGTTCTTATTGCTGCTGTAACAAATTACCACAAACTTAGGAGCTTAAAACAACACAAAGTCATGATCTCAGTTTCCTTGGGTCAGAAGTCTGGCAGTGTTGACTGGGTCTCCGCTTAGAATCTCACAAGGCCAAAATGAAGATGTCGGTGGGCCTGTGCTCCTTTTTGGAGGCTCTAGGGGAGAATCTATATTCTTGCTCATTCAGGTTGTTGCTGGAATTCAGTCTCATGCGTTGCAGGACTGAAGACCCATTTTCTTGTTTGCTGTCAGTTGAGGGCTGTTCCCAGCTGCTAGAGGCTTCCTACATGTCTTGGCTTATGGCCTCTTTCCTCCATCTTCAACATCAGCAATGGTGAGTCGGGTCTCTGTCACACTTCAAATCTCTCCTCTGCCTCCCTCTTTCACTGCATATTTCTAATCACCATTCTGCCTTCTTCTTTGGCTTTTAAGAACCCATGGGATTACATTGGACCCGTCCACACAATCCAGGATAATCTCCTTATTATAAAGTGAACTGATTAGTGATCTTAATTCCATCACAAAGTCTTTTTTGTCAAGTAACTAAGATATACACAGGATCCGGGGCTTAGGGGGTCATTATTCAGCCTATGACATTAAGGACACGATCAAAGGAAGAAATAGAATTAAATGAAAATGCTGAGGCAAATGTCAGAGACATCAGAAGAAAAAACAAAACAGAGTGGTTAAGTGGTCAGCCTGAGGAAGTAATATCTGCCTCACTCCCCAGGCTGTGTGACAGGGTCTTGTCTTTTCTGTCACCTTTTTCACTGTGCTTCCTGGCCCTCAGTGGAAGCCCAGCCCATGACATGGGGAACAGTGTTGATCCTCCCATGAGATCTCAGCAGGAAGAAGATCATAATCATTGGCTACTTCCAGCTCAGCCACAGCACAACTGCACATACCTGTTTATGTCCAACATTCCTGAGGGCTCCAGTGTGAGGATACTCTGACCTACAGCAGTGGGCCAGGGGCAGGTGGTGGTGGTGATGATGGTGGTGGTGGTGCTGTGTGGCAGTAAGAGATGGTTTTGTAGAAAGGTGTTTCTGGGCTTACAGGAAACATAATTACACAAACTAAACCCCTCTTATGGTGATGGGGAGTTTGGAGGAGTTGGTATCTCTCCCCGAAGGGCCTGCAGGAGAGCAGGGTAACATCATTAGCTAGTTTCCTGGTTTTCCATCCCTTGCTCTCCAAGGAAAGCCAGAAAATGTCAGCGTGAGTCATACTGAAAGAGTGCCTGACCTTCACCTAGCTCTACTCCCTGCAGCTCAGCATTCTGATTGTGCTACAGGGCCCAGATCATTTTAAAGGCCTCTAGAAAATTCTTCCATTTCACTCTGAGGGTCTTCAGTGCCCAGGGACGTAAAGGAAGCACTGATGGCAAGCTTGGAAGTCCCATGGGGACTGGATGACTCTTATTAAGTTGGTCCCTCAGTATCACTGACATGATCAGTGGGTCCAGAATGCTTCCTGGGTAGATGTCTCATTTCCTCACTGTATTGCTGTCCTAGGGCTGCCATAACAAAGTACCAAAAAGTGGGTGGCTAAAAACAACAGAAATTTATGTTCTCACAAAGGCTAGAAGTCTGAAACCAAGGTATTGGCAGGGCCACGATCCTTCTGAACCCTGTAGGAAGGATCCTTCCATGCCTCTTATAACTTGTGGGGTTTGCCAGAAATCCTTGTCATCCATGGCTTGCAGATACATCACTCCAGTCTCTGCCTCCACCATCCCATGATGTTCTCCCTGTGTGTTTTCACATGGTGTTCTCCTCTCTGTGTCTCTTCTCATCTTCTTCTAAGGACATCAGTCATACTGGATTAAGGACACACCCTGTTCCAGTGTGACCTCAGGTTAATTAATTACATCTGTCACGACTTTATTTCTATACAAGGTCACTTTTGCAGGTCCCAGGATGGACATGAATTTTTAGAGACACTATCCAAACCAGCATAGTCCCCCATTCCCCTCTTCCTCAGCCTCCTTCTTCCTCTTCTAAACCTCTGATTGGTTCATGAGATGAGCTCCACCTAAATAAGAACTGCAGAATTGAACTCCAAGGTCCTCAGAGGAACTCCAGAGCAGAGAAAGGATTCATTTCAGTGACCAAAACCCACCTACATTTCCTGGAAGATGGTTGAATAACCTCAGATGATCTGCTTCTTTTTCCCTTTAGTCTCTCAGAGGCTGAGATTAGAAGAGTCTCCAGAACTGTTTGGAATCTTTGCTGTTTTCTCTCCTTCATCCCTAAGTCTTCTTCTCCTGGGATAGCCTGGAGAGGCCCCTGCTTGCTCTTTTCATTTTCTTAAAAACTATTGCATCCAACATGCAACTATTGCATCTAAGAAGGCCTCAAGTGACATTGGAATCCACTGTCTTTGAGAACAGAGCCTGTAATGTTGTCCTAAAGTGTCCCTGGAAGGGCGGAAGAGAGATCACATGTACAGCTGGACACCAGTGTGACCAGGGGCTGCTGCGTCCCAGGAAGGGTCTGTCCTCAGTGAGTGCTCAGATTCTGCAACCTGGACCAGTTCACCACCTGCACAGCTTTAAACCCTGTGACTAATAACTTCTCCTGCTCTCCCTGCCTGGCAGCCTTGAGCAGGTACCTGACCCTTCTGGCATCTCCAGGACCCCTGGGCGATGCTCTGAGAAGGTCTGGAGAGTGCTGAGAGAAGGACACACCCCCTCCCAGCACACACACACACACACACACCCCACCTTCCACATAGGTGCTCTGGCCTCTGTCTCTCTCCTTTTATTTTTCAGGTTCCAAGGCAGTTGCCGGTACTTATTGCCCAGTGATGTGATTCTCCTTGTGATCCTAGATATCTTAGGGATTTGGCACGTGAAGGCATGGTGCTGTTTTAAAATACAGTGTATTAATAGCAAATTTGAGGATCAGTAAGGCCCACAGATCCGGAGATGATTGCCATTAAAACTATAGCTTATTACTCACTGTTTCCAAGAGGAGGGGGCAACGGTGAAACTTCGAGGTAGGTTGCAGGCAGAAGAGAAGAGAGAGAGGGGAGGACTGCAGGCCAGAGCATTAACTGTGGATCCTCGAGGAAGCAACAGGCAGGGCAGGGTAAGCAGGTTTGGGATTGGCTAGTTTGAATAATTTCAGCGGGCTCTGTGGCATAGGGCTGTCCCTAGTTGTCCGGCACCTGGCCCTGGGTGATTAGGGCTGGTGGATAGTGGCCTGGAAGAGTGTGAGATAATGGAGCTATTAGGAGTATGGGCTCTGGGTTGGTTAGTTTGCATTTAACAAGTGGGGCAACTGTTTAGTGTCTCTAGGAATTGGCTAGCCCTGGGAGGAGCAGTCCCTCCACGGTCAGCAAGGACCCAGATGTCAAAGCATCAGTATGCAGAAAATAAGAAGATATGGTTAATACAGGTGCTCAGCAAACCTGTTTGACTAACTCGGGGCAGTGAGTGGTCAGTATGGTTAACCCTAAGAGGCTTTCTGGACATGAGGCCATGGTTTTACTTATTTAATTAAGTTAATTAATATCCACCCAAATGTCCTAATGGCAGAGGTCTAAGGGGTTTCTCCCAAATATAAAATGTAATTTACATGGGGACTTCAGGGACAATGCAGCTGCCTGGTTGACTAATACAGGAGTAACTCCAGTGGTATACACACAGCTTGCAGAGGCCTCCTTCCCAGCACTTGAAAATTTAGGTAGAACTCTCTCAATTCCCCAAATCCATGCCCTGGGAAAGCTTCTGCAGTGTTTCTGTAAGTTCCTTGGGACTTACTTTGGCGTGACCTTCTCTGCCTCCAAGTTCCTGGTCCCATGTTCTCTCCTAGCACTGCCGCATGTGGACACAGAAAGCAATGCTGCAACACATTTTCTAATGCCCTTCCCTGCCCAAATCAAAATTGACTCATAAGAAAAGACTGGTGAGCAAAGTAGCATGTCCTGAAGATTTTGCAGAGGAGGTAGAGCAGGAGAGGTTTGCATTGCCTGCTCCACAACAAATAACTTAGAAATCCATTTAGACCTTCTGATTCCCCAGAGCGCCTTTTCAGCCAACCAATCTCCCAGGACCTCTCTTGGACCAACGCGACCCCTCCTCCACAGGCAGAGTCTTGTCATATCTGCCTTCCTTGTACACAACGATATGCAAATTAATCAAGCAAGCAAACAAACAAAAGCACAAGACAGAAAGAGGCAAGAACACTCAAAAAAGATTACATTGTTGAATTGTATTTGAAACGTAGTGAGGTTACATATAATGAGATTTTGAATGGCACAAACTAAAGAGAGTGTGGCAGGAATGACTAAATATTCTCTAAAACTTCTATCAGTGCAACCCCCCTAAATTGGAAAGATTCATCATGAGTCAAATAACTACAAAGCTGGTGAATGATATAAATCATAAACTAAAATATATCAGTAATTACATTAAAAGTAAATTGACTAAGAGCTCCAGTTAAAACATAAACATTGACAGATAGGATTAAAATAAACAAAATCTAACTTTATAATGTTTACTAAAGAAACAAAGAAGACATATGAACAAAGAAATTTTGAATGTAAAAGCATAGAAAAAGATTATGTAAATATGAACCACGAGAGTATTGGAGTAGTTATATAATATCAGACAAAATAGAGTTTATGACAAAAGCATTAATGAAGAGGGTCATCTTGTAATGATAACCCATTTAATATCTGGGTAATATATACTATTTAAAATTGTCATGCACCTAGAAAGATAATCTTAAAATATATAATATAAAATTGATAGACCTACAAGGAGAAAGAGACAAATCTACAAAGTGAGATGTTTTGATATACCCCTCTCCATAAGGTTCTCTTATGATAATGAAATTAAGCTATGAACAATTATCAGAAGGTGTTTAAAATTTCTCTTATAAAGGGTAACCAGAACTAAGACTGGGCTTAGCAAGGACCCTCCCAGATACCTGGAGATGTCTGTGGTAATGCCTTATTCTGGGGGGCAGACCTCCCATGCCAAACTTTTTTGGTTAGAAAGTGTCTTTCAGGCAGAGACATATTTTGACCTGGCCAATTCTGATTTCCCATAGTTACTAGCTGCTTAATCATCAATGGCTAACTGTTAGCCAGTTTCAATATGATTGGACAATAAAGTCCAAAGAATCTACTGATAACTTATTAAAATCAATAAATGAATTTAGAAAGGCACAGGATACAAAGTCTATGTAAAAATTAATTGTATTTGCATATAACAATAACACATATTAAACTTACAAAAATTCATGCTGCCATTTATGATATGAAAGCATTTCAAATACCTAGGAATAAATGTAGGAAAAGATATGCAAGATCTCTAGAATCAAACTATGAAGCATTATTTGGAGAAATGAAGGAAGACCCAAATGAATGAGTAGATATTCACACAATTTGGAAGAATCAATATTGTAAAGATGTAAATAGCTCCAGATTGGTATATAAAGACAATCCCACACAAAATCACAGCAGCTTTTTTTTTTAGTGTAGAAAATGACAAACTGATTCTACAATTTATATGAAAATGAAAAGAATCACTACTAGGCAGGACACTCTTGAAGAAGAGGAAAAGGGGAAGAACTAATGCTACCAGATATCAAAATCTATTAGAAAGCTACTCCAATTAAGACAGTATGATGGAAGCAAAAGAAAGGTCAAATAGACCAATGGAACAGAATAAAAGTTCCAGAAAGACACCCAGTTGTATATAGACACTTCTATATGACACAGAAGGAATCACAGAGCAGTGGAGAAATGACAATTTTTCAACAAATGGTGCGAGATCAACTGGCTATCCATATGGGAAAAAATGAAACTTGCACCCTACCTCACACCACACACAAAAAATTCCACGTGTACTGTAGACCCTCATGTGAAATGTACAATAAAACTCTAAAAGATATTGTACTTACAGAAGAATATCTGTATTCTGTATGAGTTTGTGGTAGGAATAAAATTTTAAACAGAACCTAAAAGAAATGGTGATAAATTGTACTAAATTAAAATTCCAAAATTCCACTCAGAAAAACACCATTAAGAGAGTAAAGAGACAAAGCACAGAATAGAAGAGAGTATTTGCAAAACACATCACAAAAAGCTCTTCTCCAGAATATATAAAGAATTCACACAAATCAAAAGGAAATGACAGACAATTCAAGACAGAAGTGAGCAAAAAGACTTGAAAAATATCTAACAGAATAACTGCTAAATATGTGTTCAATTTTATTAGTAATCGGGAAAATAAAAATTAAAACTAAAACAAGGTACCAATGTGCACCCACAAGGAATAGTTAAATAAAAAGACTAACAACACTAGGTGTTATCAGTGGAGCAACGGAGTGTGGAACAAGGGGGACCACGTATACTGCAGATGGAAGGGTGAATAGGCGCAGCCTCTGTGAAGCACGGTCCTTCATCATCTATTAAGGTTTAACTATAGACATACTTGATGAACCAGTAACATTCTAGTCCTGGCTATAAACCTTAAAGAAATGAGAGCATCTGAGTGCAAACAAACAAATGATGTACTTATAGAAGTGTTATTTACAATAGACCCCAGCTGAAAAACAAATGCTCATCGATAGGAGAATGTATTAATAAATTGTGGTTTACGCACACACTAGGATACTACATAGCAGTGAAGATGAAGGAAAGAGAGCTGACCTCCACAACATGGATGAATCTTACAATTTAATGTTAACCAAAAGAAGCCAGATGGAAAAACACATGTGCTATATGATCCCATTTGTATAGAGCTCAGGTATAGGCAAAACTAACTTACGGTACTAGAAGTCAGGATATCTGGTTGTCTTTGGGGAGAGATTGCATGTTGGTAGGGGGAGAGGGAAAGAAAGGGGGCTTCAGGACTGCTGATAATTTTTAATTTCTTGGCTAGAGTAGTGGTAATACTAATGAATTAACTTTCTGGTAGTTTATTGATATCTTTATTTATCATATGCATACTTTTCTATACGTTAGAGAAACAAATATTAATTAGAAAAACAATTCCCACTAAGAAAACATCAAACCTAAATGGCAACATTGGAGAGTTCCACTTTGTTTTAAATTAAAAAAAACTTTTTTGAGGTATAATTGACATATAACATTATGTTAGTTTCAGGTGTACCACATAATGATTTGCTATTTGTATATATGGCAAAATGATCACCACAATAAGTCTAGTTAACATCTATCATGATACATAGTTAAAAATTCCTTTTCTTGTGATGAGAACTTTTTTAAGATTTACTCTCTTGGGGCAGAGCAGTGGTTAAGTGCACACGCTCCACTTCGGCGGTCCGGGGTTTGCAGGTTCAGATCCCGGGCACGCACCGACGCACCGCTTGTCAAGCCATGCTGTGGCAGCGTCCCATATAAAGTAGAGGAACATGGGCACAGATGTTATCCCAGGGCCAATCTTCCTCAGCAAAAAAGAGGGATTGGCATCGGATGTTAGCTCAGGGCTGATCTTCCTTACCAAAAAAAACAAAAAAAAGATTTACTCTCTTAGCAATTTTCAAATATGCAATACAATATTATTAACTGTAGTCACCATGTGGTACATTACATCCTAAGGCCTTACTTATTTTATAACTGGAAGTTTGTATCTTTTGACCACCTTCACCCATCTCAGCCAGTCCCTCACGCCCGGCCTTTGGCAACCACCAATCTGTTCTCTGTGTCTATGAGCTTGATTTTCTTTTTTTTTTTAGATTCCACATATAAGTGAGATCATATGATATTTGTATGTCTCAGTCTGGCTTATTTCACATAGCATAATGCCCTCAAGGTTCATCCATGTTGTTGCAAATGGCAAGATTTCATTCTTTTTTTACGGCTGAATAATATTCCATTATATGTATACCACATTTTCTTTATCCATTCATCCATTGACAGACACTGAGGTTGTTTCCATATCTTGGCTATTGAGACTAATGCTGCAATGAACATGGGATGCCTGGCACAAAGTAAGTGTTGAATAAATGTTATATATTATTGTTTAATATTGTTATTTTTAAAATTAGTTATAAATTTATATATCTTGTGCTTAATGTTAAAACTATGAATAAAACATTTAAAATTTTTGTTATAACATAAACCAAGTTGATTGATTTACATATGTGGATCTTGATGTTTTCTTGGTGGGTATTTGGCCCTATGTAGAAAAAAGATTTCCTGTATTTGCTATAGGTCTTCAGTAAATAGAGGTTGTCCGGACCTCAGTGGGCGACAGCTCTGGATATGACAAGAAGGATGAAACTCCACAGTCCTTTTTAAGATTTGCGAGTCTTAGGCTATTGCAGTGCCTGCTTTATCAGTTCTCCAGTGGTAATCTGCATCCTTGTTTAAGAGGTGAGAACTCCATAGGTCTTACATAGTCCATCTGTCAACCTTTGGCTTGAGGTTTTCAGTTGAGGTTTAAAGGTAAACTATAGGCCTTCACGTCCCCTTTCATCACTGGACTGCTAAGTTTCTTCTGACAAAGTTTTGATCTTGGAAGTGTGCAATAAGAATCTGACATTATATTTTTGATGGTTGACTACTGACAGGTTTTATGCCTCACTCTACTCTTCCCCTCCTGCCCCACACCCGGGCAAGCTGATTAAGCTAATAGGAAAGCCTAGGTACTTCCTCCTTTGTCCCTAGCAAAAAGTTCAAAACACTTGAGCCCCTGGCCGGGCACAGGAACACTCACAGTGGCCGGACTCCTAGGCCCCACGAAGGCCCCACGCCAGTCTCCCTTGACAGCTCTCTCCACTCATTTTCAGACCAGCTCAAGAGACTGTCCTGCTCTACCCAGAAAGTCTCATCATGTAAGTAATACACCTTTCAGACCCTCTTGGTATGTGCGTGTGGCATCATTAGTCTGACATTTGAACCAAATTTGGGGTGCAGGCCCACCCTGTTTCTACAGAGTAAGTGTAGGTGCTGTGCCTATGCCTGTGCAGGTGTCTCTGAGCCTACGCTCCATCCCTCAACAGCCGCAGATGACCAGCCTCTCAGGGGACATTCACTCACATTCTGTTTTGATGTTCATGCTTGAGTTTTTATTTTTGTTTTCAACAAACTTTAAAGATCACTTAGAGGAAATAGAATTGAATGTGTGTGTGATGTTATTTACGTGGCTTTCATTTTTCTGTGACATGACACAAGCAGGGGAATCCAAGTCACTAAAGAATACTTAAAAAATTTTCCATCTGGTAAATCGGTACAATATTTAGGAAGCAGGATAATTTGTAAATGCATATCAAAGTTTTAAATGTACAGGTCTTCAAGCAAGCAATATTATTTCTAGGAATTTAACCTAAAGAAAGAGCTGGGTAAATATTCAAAAATGTATATATGAAAAATTTTACTGTCACATTGTTGAGAACAACTTACAGTATAGTTTTATGTAAATTGATATATTCACTCAACAGAACACTAGGTCATTGTAAAAGTATTATAAATATCTGCTTTCATGGAATTAGAAAGAGGCCCATGATATATTTTTTGAGTTATAAAAGATTACAGCTCAGCAAATCAGATGGTTCCATCTATGCACATATGTGTGTGGTTGTGTGTGCACGCTTGTGTGTGTATGTGTATGAACAGAGAGAATTCCAGAAAGAATTTTGCCAAAATATTAACAAGAACCATTTACGAATGGTAAGATTTTAGAGGGTTTCTGCTTTCTCCTGCATACCTTTGTATCTTGTTTGATTTTTCTGCAGTGAACTTGCGTAAAATGTTAAGTCTTCTTTTCTAGAATCCAAAGACTTTCCAAAGACCTCTTAAGGTCCTTTCTCATTGATTTCTTCAGTTGCTATTATCCTCCTCAGTGAGGACAAGCAGTAAGTCAGGGCTCAGGTTCTTCTTACCTGCACCTTCCTACAGCTGTAGACAGTCTCTCCTAAACTTCATGCCCGCAGAGGAATCCCTTGCATCTCCTAGTATCTACTTCATTTTGACTGTACTGATTCTCAAGGCCGACCCGTAACAGCATATTAATAGCTTGATCTTGGACAAGTTATTGAATAAGAAATTACAGTTTCTTTCCCCACAAAATAGGGATATGTCACCTACCGCAAATGGCTTTGCAAAGGGTAAACGAGATAATGCATGTAACTTACCTGGATGTCTCATAGGTACTACAGAATCAATATGCCCCAAACAGACTTCATTATCTTTGCTCTCTATCTGTCTGTGCCTTCTCTCACCAAAACTTGCTGTTCTTTTTTCTTGGTTCTCACTACTGGTTTATAGCACTACTATCATCTCATTTCCCAAGTCAGAACATTTGGAGTCATTTGAAACTTCCTCCTCTCCCTCAGCTCCCATAACTAACCTGCAGCTGGGTTCAGTCACTTCTACAGCCTAACTATTGTTCACATTCATCTCGTCTTCTTCATCCTCACTGCCCTCCCCTTCACTGACGTCCTTGCCTCTTTCCTTGGCAGTTCCGATAAACTCCTCAGAGGTCTCTCAAATTCCTTTCAAGCCATTCTCCACTCACTGTCTAAATAGATGATTTAAAATTTTAATCAGGTTCTTCCCTGCTTACAATCATTCAAGGGGCCTTATACAAAGCCGTTTAGGATCTGGCCTTTTCTCTCCCTTTAGATTGTCATCTCCTGCTTCTTCTAAATATGCATACTCTGTTTCTCAGACTTGCCCAGGCACATTGGGACACCTTAAATCTGGGATCTTTGTGCATGCCATGCCCTGAAGCTGCTGCTGTGCCCTCCCTCCCTGTCTGTCTGACACCTCCTACTCTTCATTCAGGTATGTATGAGAGGTCACCTCCTCTCTGAGTCCTTTCCTTACTGCTCTTAGGCAGTTTGTGCTACCTCCTCTGTTTCCATAACACTTTAACAGGCCTATATTATGGCACTCACTCATCCATCCATCCATCCATGCATCCACCCATCCATCCATCCATCCATCCATCCATAAAGTGAGTCATTCATGCAGCAAATATTCATTGATCCAGTCATCTTAGTAGGTTTGAGAATTCAGATAAGAAAGAAACAATCTCTGCTCTCAAGGAATCCACTGCCCAGTTTAAAAAAGAAAACATATACAGATATCATTACAATACTATATGCTAAATGCAATGAGAAAAATATGCATAGAATATTATGGAAACACTTAACCCTCTTTGGAGGGTGGGATCCTCCTGGAGAAAGTGATCCTAGTGCTCTCAAAGCGTCACTTTCCTCCTCCAGAAAGTGGGAATAATAATAAAACCTACCATGAATGGGTGCTGAAAGGGTTAAAGGAGTGCATTGATGTGCTGGGCATTTAGTAATCCCTCAATAAATGTTAACTGTTATTTTTATTATTTTTTGTCTGATTCTTAAGGGACAATTAAGAGTTATCCCATGTAGGGGAAAGAGAGAGTGTGGGAGAAAGTGCTTTCCAGACAGATAGCATAGCAGGAGGCAGGAATGCAGTGAGAGACCACACCTTAGGGAAAAATGTAGGCATTAAGGTTGTTGAGGTGTTAGCTGCAAGGCAGACAGGGGTAGGAATGAGGCTGAAGATAATGGCAGGTCCTCATAGGACTTGCTAAGGATCTTAGATTACTCAATATGCTATGTGATATCCCAGAAGCAGATTAGAATGGTGTTGATAACCAGCCTGATTCCACTTATTAACAATTAATAAAGGAAGTGGTCTGCAATTAGATGAAAGATGTATGGGAATTTGTTTACATTGTAATAAGGGACCCAGAAAGCTCAGTGGAAAGTTATGTGAGAATAGAGATCAGGAACTGGGTCACAGAAGAGAAACAAAGTACGAAAAGGATATTCCAATAATAAAATTGCATCAATGCAGAACCAAGTTGAAACTGGAGGTAATAGTAGAAATAGATGCTTGGTGGAGGTGGTAATTCATGGCCTGGCTTTGTGTATGCGTGGAGAACCAGGTAAGAACAGGTTCCAGAAGGCCAAAGCTTTCAAGTGTAGATGATGACAGTGTTGGCACAGGAAGATGGGCAAGAGTTGGAAATGCTATGTCTATAACAAGATACAATATTGTAATAACTATTTGCTTAAACCTCACTCTCCTCCACTACACCCAGAGCACCTTAGGGCTACCTGTTTCATCTCTGTATCCCCAGAGAGAAATCTATATCTTCTTTTTATGCTTGGCACACTTGATTTTAACTTCATTTAGAGGTAAAGGTGAAAATTTTCAGTTGTTTATATTTTATTGGGAGGCTAAAGTGATATTTACTCAGCATTGCTTTCTACACTGGGCTCAAAGTAATCACTTCAACAGGGTAGTCTGATATTCTCCCCTGATAGCGGAAGAATTTTAACAAGAGGAAGTCGTTGGAGGCATTTAGACTTTGCTTATTCAGCTAAATAATAGTGATTATTACACTTATCATAGTGGTCCCTGAAAATATAACAGTGAATGATGTATATTAAGCCTTTTATAAATCTCAATAAATGTGACATATTAATATTTTGAGTATTGCAAGCAGATGTGGCGGAATGCATATAAAAACTTGGTCTTTCAGATTAAAATTTTGAAAGGGCATGTCTAGCTTCTCTGCACTCCCCCTTGGCCCCCGTGCTTCCTACAGTCCTTCCCTTCACCACCACCCCCACTTCGGCTGCTCCAGAGAGTCTGTTCCTGTGGGATTTGTACCAGGGAGAGAAGGGCAGGTGGAGGAGCTTAGACAGACACATTCCTTCCATCCTCTCCTCACGGTGTCTGGCTATTTCTCGCTCTGCTGCTTTGAGCTTCCAAGTCAGAGTGAAATACAATTTCTTTTCTAGTTGGGTATCATTAGTACATTCAGCATAAGGTTTCAAATGCATGGAAGATGAGGCTACTCATGAGACACAGAGGTACAAGACTCCTGGCATACACTCCCTGTCTCTTAACAGAAAATTGCCATTCACCCTTTTCCTGAGCTGCAAGGTCTTACAATCTTACTTGGACAGAGGGCCCTGGTAATAAGGCAGATCCATGAGAGCCCCCTCGTATCCCAGGTGGATTTGATGGTGGGAAAAGCAGCCCCAGTATTTTCATTGTACATTCTGAATGGAAGATATTCTAAGGATGACTAGACCTGCAAAGAAATCTTAAACTTATTCAGTGTTTATTGTTGCTATTAATAATTCTGATATTATTTTAAAACTATGTCCATTTCTTTTCAGGATAACAGAAACACATTTTTACATTAGCGCTGTTAGAAATCAAGACTTTCTCTTGAAAGAGAAATAAATATATGTAAAATCAAAGAATTCAAATAAAAATTGAAAGAATACATGGAAATTTTTGTTCTATTTTTTCTTTCAAAAGCATGTATTTTCTAATTCTGTCCACTGAAATGGTCCCTAAGCAATGACAACTCAACATCAATGAGTATGCATAGAAGCAAAATTGTAGTGTCTAAACTATTCCCTCATAAAAAGAATCAGGGATCTTTTGAGGAATGGCTGATTTTATGTCTGTGGCAGGTTATGAACAAGATGATCCTGGAACACCTTCTTGTGCAAGAATTCAAAGAAATTATAAAACCTCATGCATCCGTGTTGAAAGAACACAGAAGCCAACATGAAGGGTCTCACCTTGGCCAAAGATGAGAAAATTTAAGCATCAAAATAAGAATTGCAGTTGATTGAAACTCATTGAACATATAAAAATTCACCAGTTTATAATGATGATACTTAAAAGGAAAACAGAACGAGAGACGGAGTGAAATAGAGAAAGAGAAAGCTCTCTCAAAAAAAGGAGGGAGGAGTGATGTCAGCGTCATGGCAGAGTGAGCTTTCCCATAAATTCTTCCCCCAATAAGATACAACAAAAGGAACAGTCACAGACCAACAATGGAATCCTAGACAGTGAAAAGCAAGATCAGAAAGATCCACATTGCCGCACATCTGAGAGTGGAATGTGCTGGGCCCCCAGAGGAAGTGAGGAGAGGTAAGGAGAACTCTTCTCCCTCCCCATCAGATCAGCGATCCCTGTTTGTGTGGCTCCCAGAGAGGGGTGAGGGGTGTCCCTCTGTGGGGAAACCATAGTTCTTCGGGCTCTCTCAACCAGTGGGAAACTCCCACACAGAGGACTCAGAACCGCTACAGCGTACCATCAACATCTGAGCACCCCAGGAGAGCGGATAATGAGGGGCAAACGAGAAGCCCCCCACACCAGCAACCCAGCGGGCAAAAGAGAGAGCCTCTCCCCTCCCCGCAAGCCGGACCCTGCAGCTCAGCCGACCAGACCAGACCAAGTGACAGGTGGATCTTACCGAACAGCTGGGGCAGCACGCAGGGGGCTCAGATTACACAGTGCTTTACACCCACACAGCGGCATAGGGTGGAAATTGCAACCAGATATTCCAGGATGAGGAAAAACAAAGCCAATACAGGAACCACAATGCAAAGGTACATTAAATCACCAGACCAGAAGGAAAATGACAAGCACCCAGAAACCAACCCTGAAGACACAGAAATCCATAACCTAAACGACAGAGATTTCAAAATAGTTATCATAAAAACACTCAACGAAATACGAGACAACACAGACAAACAATTCAATGAGA
The DNA here is from genome assembly GCF_057802395.1 of Ceratotherium simum simum. Lineage (NCBI taxonomy): Eukaryota > Metazoa > Chordata > Mammalia > Perissodactyla > Rhinocerotidae > Ceratotherium > Ceratotherium simum. Next base: position 33,516,415 of record NC_141901.1, on the reverse strand, counting down.
TTAGGAGTTTCTTCACAAAAGAAATTGAAATCATAAAGAAAAACCAATCAGTGCTGATGGAGATGAAGAACACAATGGAGGAGATAAAGGAGAATCTGTAATTTTTAAAGAACAGAGCTGACAATATGGAGGAAAGAATTAGCATTAACAGGATAGGAATACAGATATGCTCCAGATGGAAGAGGAGAGATAACTAAAACTAAAAAGAAATGAAGAAAGTCTCTGAGAAATATCTGACTCTATTAGGAAATGTAACATAAGAATTATAGGTATTCCTGAGGGAGAAGAGAGGGAAAGAGGAACAGAGAGCCTATTCAAGGAAATAATAGCTGAGAACTTCCCAAATCTGGGGAAGGAGGAGGAAATACCAGTAAGTGAAGCCAACAGGTCACCTAAATACGTCAACAGACAAAGGCCCGCTCCATGACATCTAGTGGTAAGGCCAGCCAAAGTCAATGACAAAGAAACAATATTAAGGGCAGCTAGACAAAAACAAAAAATAACATACAAAGGAACTCCCATCAGGTTCTCAGCAGATTTCTCAACAGAAACTTTACAGGCTAGGAGAGACTGGAATGATATATTCAAAATACTGAAAGACAAAAACTTTCAGCCAAATACTCTATCCAGCAAAAATATCCTTCAAATATGATGGAGAAATAGTAACTTTCCCAGATAAACAAAAGCTAAGGGAGTTCATTGCCACAAGACCCCCACTACAAGAAATACCCAAGAAGGCCCTCGGGCCCGAAAAAAAGAAGAGAAAGGGAACACAAAGCTTGGAGCAAGGAGAAAAATAGGAAGACATACTCAGAAAAATAGTAGATCTTTACTGGAATAAGTTAGCTACTACTTAAATACCAAAATCAAAGATCAAAGGAAGGAATTCACCAAAAATAAATTTAACCTCATCACTGTAAACACACACCCACAACACAAGATAGAATAATATATAACAAGAACAACTTAGAAGGGGAAGAGGAAAGTGATTGAACTGATATTATATAAGGAAATAGGAGGCCATCAGATAATGGACTATCTCATACACAAGAATTTTTACACAAACCTCAAGGTAACCACTAAACAAATAATCAAAACAAAATCACATATGATAAATAAAGAGAAAACTAGAAGAGTCATAAGACAGAACAACCAAACTGAATTGGCAGTCCGAAACAAATGGGACAAGAAACAAAGGAAATGCAAAAGAACCAGAAAATAAGTGACAAAACAGCAAAATTAAGCCCTCATATATCAATAATTACCCTAAATGTAAACGGATTGAACTCTCCAATCAACAGATACAGAGTGGCAGGATAGATTAAAAAGCAAGACCCAACAATATGCTGCCTCCAGGAAACACATCTCAGCTCTAAAGACAAGCACAGGCTCAGAGTGAAAGGATGGAAGACAATACTCCAAGCTAATGACAAACAAAAGAAAGCAGGTGTTGCCATAATCATATCAGACAAAGTAGACTTCAAGATAAAACAGGTTAAGAGAGACAAAGAAGGGAAATACATAATGATAAAAGGGACACTCCACCAAGAAGACATATCACTTATAAATACATATGAACCCAACATAGGAGCACCAATGTACATAAAGCAACAATTAACAAACCTAAAAGGAGACATTAACAACAACACAATAATAGTAGGGGATCTCAATACCCCACATACATCAATGGATAGATCATCCAGACAAAAAGTCAATAAAGAAATAGTAGACTTAAATGAAAAACTGGACGAGAAGGACCTAGTAGACATATACAGAGCACTCCATCCAAAAACAGCTGAGTACACATTCTTCTCAAGCATGCATGGAACATTCTCAAGGATAGACCACATGTTTGGAAACAAAGCAAGCCTCAATAAATTTAAGAAGATTGAAATCATAACAAGCATCTTTTCAGACCATAACGCTATGAAACTGGAAATCAACCACGAAAAAAAACCTGGGAAAGTGACAAAAATGTGAAGATTAAACAACATGCTACTGAACAACCAATGGATGCTTGATGAAATTAAAGGAGAAATCAAAAACTATCTGGAAACAAATGAAAATGAAAATATGCCATACAAAACCATATGGGATGCAGCAAAAGCGGTCCTGAGAGGGAAACTCATAGCGATACAAGCCCACCTTAACAAACAAGAAAAAGCCCAAATAAGCAACCTCAAACTACACCTAACAGAACTAGAAAAAGAAGAACAAACAAAGCCCAAAGTCAGCAGAAGGAGAGAAATAATAAAAATCAGAGCAGAAATAAATGAAATTGAGACCAAAAAAACAGTAGAAAGGATTAATGAAACAAAGAGTTGGTTCTTTGAGAAGATAAACAAAATCGACAAACCCTTAGCCAGAATCACTAAGAAAAAAAGAGAAATGGATCAAGTAAATAAAATTAGAAATGAAAGAGGAGAAATTACAACGATACCATGTAAATACAAAAGATTATAAGAGAACACTATGAGAAATTATATGCCAACAAATTGGACAATCTAGAAGAAAGGGATAAATTCTTAGACTCATATAACCTCCCAAAACTGAACCAAGAAGAAATGGAGAATCTGAATAGACCAATCACAAGTAAAGAGTTTGAAACAGTAATCAAAAACCTCCCAAAAAATAAAAGTCCAGGACCAGATGGCTTCTCTGATGAATTTTACCAAACATTCAAAGAAGATTTAATACCCATCCTTCTCAAACTATTCCAAAAAATAGAGGAAGATGCAACACTTCCTAAATCATTCTACGAGGCCAACATCACCCTGATACAAAAGCCAGACAAAGACAATACAGAGAAGGAAAATTACAGGCCAATATGGCTGATGAACATAGATGCAAAAATCCTCAACAAAATATTGGCAAACCGAATACAGCAATACATTAAAAAGATCATAGACCATGATCAAGTGGGATTTATACCAGGGATGCAGGGATGGTTCAACATCCGCAAATCAATCAATGTGATACACCACATCAACAAAACAAAGAAGAAAAACCGCATGGTCATCTCAATAGACACTGAGAAGGCATTTGACAAGATACAACATGGATTTATGATAAAAATTCTCAACAAAGTGGGAATAGAGGGAAAGTACCTCAACATAATAAAGGCTATTTATGACAAACCCACAGCCAACATCATACTCAACATGGAAAGACTGAAAGCCATTCCTCTGAGAACAGGAACTAGGCAGGGCTACCCACTCTCACCACTCCTATTCAACATAATACTGGAGGTTTTGGCCAGAGCAATTAGGCAAGAAAAAGGAATAAAAGGAATCCAAATAGGTAACAAAGAAGTGAAACTCTCACTATTTGCAGACGACATGATTTTATATATAGAAAACCCTAAAGAATTGGTTGGAAAACTATTAGAAATAATCAACTACAGCAAAGTCACAGGGTACAAGATCAATCTACAAATATCAGTTGCATTTCTGTATGCTAATAACATACTAACAGAACGAGAGCTCGAAAAGATAATTCCATTTACAATTGCATGAAAAAGAATAAAATATCTAAGAATAAATGTTACCAAGGAGGTGAAAGACCTATGCAATGAAAACTACAAGACATTATTGAAAGAAATCAATGATGACATAAAGAAATGGAAAGTCATCCCATGCACATGGATTGGAAGAATAAACATAGTTAAAATGTCTGTATTACCTAAAGCAATCTACAGATTCAATACAATCCCAATCAGAATCCCAATGACATTCTTAACAGAAATAGAAAAAAGAATATGAAAATTCATATGGGGCAACAAAAGAACCCGAATAGCTAAAGCAATCTTAAGAAAAAAGAACAGAGAAGGAAGCATCACAATCCCTGACTTCAAAACATACTACAAAGCAATAGTAATCAAAACAGCTTGGTACTGGTACAAAAACAGACACACAGATCAATGGAACAGAATTGAAAGCCGAGAAATAAAACCGCACATATACGGATAGCTAATTTTCAACAAAGGAGCTAAGAACATACAATGGAGAAAGGGAAGTCTCTTCAATAAATGGTGTTGGGAAAACTGGACAGCCACATGCAAAAGAAAGAAAGTGGACCATCTGCTATCACCATTCACAAAAATTAACTCAAAATGGATCAAAGACCTCAAGGTGAGACCTGAAACTATAAAACTCATAGAAGAAAATATAGGCAACACACTATTTGACATTGGTCATAAAGGAATATTTTCAGATGACATGCCTACCCAGACTGGCAAACTAAAGAAAAAATAAGCAAGTGAGACTTTATCAGATTAAAGAGCTTCTACAAGACAAACGATACCAGAATCAAGATGAACAGACAACCTACCAGCTGGGAGAAAATATTTGCAAAACATATATATGACAAAGGGTTAATGTCCATAATATATAAAGAACTCACATAACTGAACAACAAAAAAACAAACAACCTGATCAAAAAAGGGGCAGAGGAAATGAACAGACACTTCTCCAAAGAAGATATACAGATGGCCAATAGGCACATGAAAAGATGTTCAACATCAGTAATCATCAGGGAAATGTAAATCAAAACAACACTCAGCTATCACCTCACACCCATTAGAATGGCTATAATCACCAAGACAAAAAACAACAAATGTTGTAGAGGATATGGAGAAAGAGGAACCCTGTTACACAGCTGGTGGGAATGCAAACTGGTGCAGCCTCTATGGAAAACAGTATGGAGATTCCTCAAAGAATTAAAAATAGAGATGGCCTATGATCCAGCTATCCCACTACTGGGAATCTATCCAACGAACCTGAAATCAACAATCCAAAGAGGCTTGTGCACTCCTATGTTCATTGCAGCATGATTCACTATAGCCAAGAAGTGGAAGCAAACTAAGTGTCCCCTGACTGACGATTGGATCAAGAAAATGTGGTATATATATACAATGGAATACTATTCAGCCATAAAAAAGACAAAATCATCCCATTTGCAACAACATGGATGGGCCGGGAGGGTATTATGTTAAGTGAAGTAAGCCAGAAAGAGAAAGACAAACGCTGTATGATCTCACTCATATGTGGAATATAAACCAACACATGGACAGAGAAACTGTATTGTGGTTACCAGGGGCAATGGGGGTGGAGGGAGGGCACAAGGGGTGGAGGGAGACATATATATGGTGATGGACAAACAAAAATGTACAACCCAAAATTTCACAATGTTAAAAACTATTAAAACATCAATAAAAATAAAGAAATAAATTTTTTTCAAAAAAGGAGGAGGTAAGGGGACTGTCTTCTCTAGACTAGAAGGTATTTATGACATTCAATAACCAAATGAGGCATAAAGGTCTTGTTTAGATCCTGATTAAAACAAAACCAACTACAAAAATTTCTTCCCATTAGGGGAACTTTGAATATGGGCCAGTCATTATATAATACCAATGAATCATTTTTCACTTTTTCAGTTGTGATAATGGCATTGAGATTATGTAAGAAAATGTATACATATATTTTAAAAAACACATTGAAATATATCAGGATAATGGCATGATATCTAGAATTTTCTTTAAATACTTGACCAAGAAAAAATATAGAAAAATATGGATGAAACAAGAGTAGCAAAAACCATGATAATTATTGAATCTGGGTGGAGGTATCTTGGGAGTTCAAGTACCATTATCACAATTTCAGTGTTTGGTTGAAAATTTCTAAAAACAGTCTTAAGTTAGACTGATTCTCTTGTATCATCAATCATTGAGAATGGCTGTCAATTTTACACAAACACTCCTAATTACTTATATTTGGGGAAGTAGGAAGGAGGCAGGAAAATTTGAACCCTATGACCCTATTTCCTTCACTAGAGTTCCACCCCCAGGAATACGGAATTGAGAGAAAAACAGGAAGTACAGAAAAAGAGTGAGAAATAGAGAATGATGATGAGTTTCTATGGGGCTAGCCCTGTAACAGCTGTGTACTGGTGACCATATTCTACTGGTAGGGAGGAGAGAGAGAGCTGATCAAGAAAAAGAATAAACCATACACATAGAGGGCAGACTCAAGAGACAGAGTCCTACTTGGTTTCTCCTTAGGTTTCATTTTCTACATCCAGTGCTTTCTGAGTCCTGGCTACATTCTTACCCTTGGGCTTTTTATTATAGTAACCCCTTCCCCCTTATCACAAGTTGATTTGCATTGGTTTTTGTTACATGATACCAGTGATATGAATACAGCCAATGTAACAAAGTCTATTGTCAAGTCCAGAGAAGTACAGAGTCAAATGTGAATTAAATAGCAAAATGGATTAGAAGTCATGTAGATACCCGATAGTGTGGGGTCAAAGCCAGAAGACGCAGGTTCATCAGTGCCAATAGTGCTGGGGGACTTGTGTTGCTCAGGACTTTTGCTGCATTTGTTTTAAGAAGTGCATTATTGGGGTAGACCAAGTAGAACCTTCCACGTAATTCCTAACACTTATATGGAGGTAAGAGCACTTGGTGTTTTTCTTCTTTTCATTTAATTTCATAAACTATTCAGGGTATGGGCTAAAGGGAGGATTTAACTTTTAAAAAATAGCCAACTGATCATATCAAAACCCTTTGTTAAAGCATATTAGGTTCTTTAAAGTGGGATGTTCATATTTCTGAACACTTTATGACTTTAAGAATGGAATCAAAGGCAGATGTCAGGACCAATCAAAAGAAAACAACAAGGGAAGTGGTTCGCAAAAATGATGAGCGTGGGAAATAACAGAGATTCATCTTGTGGTTCATGCTGCAGAACAGGACTTCTGCTCTCTTCCACCTTCCTCCTTTTCCTTGGGATCTTCACGGCAAGCCCGATCAGTCTTACCAGCATGCGACCTCCTGCTCAGCTTCTCCTCCTCCTCCTGCTTCTTCAGTCTCCAGGTGAGAGGGTCAGAGGCTCCTTCCCAGTAGCCTGACCTTCTGTGGGGCAGAGGGTCCACATGGGGACTGCCCAGTAAGGCCTTTCCCAGAACTTAGGATCCTCTGTTGGAGAGATTGGGGGACCAGGCTGACAGAAGAGGTTGAGTGACTCTAGGACATGAGAGAGAAAGACTGACTAGAGAGTAAAGAAAAGAATGAAGGATGAGAAGAAGAGAAGTGTCTAGGGTACATAGTATCATGACATTGTGAATGTCAGAGTTGGAAGGGATCTGAAAGGCTTTACATTTATGTCCATTGTTTTGTAAAGGAAAAGAAGAGTCTTGGAGAAATGAACAGGTTTCCCCAAAACTGCACATCTAAAGAGAGGCAGGATCAGGACTGTCTTCTATGGATCCTTATTCCACACATATTTAGAGACACCAGAACTGCAATGATATTGAAACCTGAGCTTCGGAGTGGGGAAGCATTTCATAAAACAGGAAGTCATGAGAGTCTAAATTTAGGGCTAAAGAAACAGAAGGGTGGGCAGGGCAAGTCTGGGCTCTGACTCCCCCTGTGGTCTCCCTTCTGGTCTTCCAGGGCCAATAGCCCTCAGTAGGAACCCAGCCCCTGGGATGGGGAGGAGTGACCCCATAGGAAGGAGAGTTTAGGCATTGCCCACATCCAGCTCCAGCCCCAGCACCACTACTGACACCTGTTTATGTCCAACATTCGTGTGCGCCCCAACCTGCGAGAGCTATGACTTGGGAGTGAGGGAGGGTGTCAGGGACAGTTTTTATAGCCACTTCCTTCTATGTTTGTAGAGAACACAGTTTCACAAACGAGCTCAACCCCATTGATGGTGGCCAGTGTTCTGGGGGAGTCAGTAACTCTTCCCCTGAAGTTTCCTGCAGGAGAGGAGATCGACTCCATCACCTGGCTTCACAACGGAACATCTATCATCTACATAGAGCCAAATGAAGCACGAATCACGGTGACAGCTCCCAAATGGAAAGAAAGATTGAAGGTCACCCAGTCCTACTCCTTGCAGCTCAACAACCCGACAATGGCAGATGCAGGATCTTATGATGCCATGGTGGTCACAATGAGCTCTTCAGTATTTTACAGTTACACTCTGAGGATCTTCAGTGAGTAAGGGCATACAGGACAGTTCCCTACTGGTGAGGGTGAATAGGGCCACCCACTAAGCATGAGGCTGGGGGCTGGGTGACCCTCTGTAAAGACTGTCCCTTTGTGTCACTCTTGTGATCAGTCTAGAACCTCTCCCTGGTAGATCTTTTTCTTTCTTTTTCTTATTCTTTTTTGTCCTCCTCAGTTACCCGCAGATTCTGGCTCATGGCTATTGTTGTGTCTGGCTGAAAACCATCACACAACTTGCTCCTTCCTCCATTCAACCCCTACAAGGCTGGAAAAGGAAGAATTAGTGATCTTTTCTCCCTAGGTGTCTGGATTCCTTGCTATGTCCTCTCCCTTTTATTCTCTGAGTCCTTTCCTCCTTGGATGGCCTAATAAAGCTTGTTATTGCTGTTTATATCTCTTAAACTATGAAAACCATTGCTTCAAGTAGGGCAGCTGCGAAGGCCTCAGATTGCAGTGGATTCTGTCATCTCTGAGAATGGGACCTGTCATGCCACCTTGAGATGTTCTGTGGAGGAAGGAGGAGAGAATGTCATATACCAGTGGACATCAATGGGACCAGGAGCTATTGTGTCCCAGGAAGGATCCATCCTCAGTGACTCCTGGAGCCTTGATGATCTGGATCAGAACTACGCCTGCACAGCTATGAACCCTGTTAGCAATAGCACCTCCAGCCTCATCTTTGTTAAGCAGCTTTGTGCAGGTAACTGGCCCCTTCTGGTTTCTCCAAGACTCCTGGGAAATGCTTTGACAAGCTTTAGAAGGAGCTGGAGAAAGTAGATGCCAGCTCTAGGAACTTGACAACAACCCCATCCACTTACACACACATGCTGTGTTCTCTCTTTTCTTTCTCTCTTGCAGGTTCCAAGGCAGTTGTAGGTACTTACTGCCCAGTGACATGGATTCTGCTGGGGAAGGGGCTCCTTCTCCTCATGTTCCTGGTGGTTCTAGGAACTTGGCACATCCAGACACATGTGTTCAGCAAACCCCTTATGTCTAACTCAGGGCTATGAAGGCCACCAGTGCCCCAGGAGAGCCTGGATGAGGCCATCACTTCTCTGTGGCTCACTTAAATTACATTACTGACCTGTACTCTTTTCAAGGTGTAGTACTATGGATTGTCAAAGACCAATGGGATAAAATTTCATATCTTGCACTTGTGAGCCTATGTGCCCAATGTGGAAGTTTGGACAAAAATAGATATGGTAACTGTATCAATGCCATATGTTGTCTATTCTAAGAAGAAATTTCTCCCATAACTTAAGGTTTCTGGAATCAGGATGAGTCATAATATTAATGAGTATAGCTAAAAGGGATAGTGTATTTTTCTCTTGAAATGCTGTTATTAAAATAATACTGTTTTTAAAAATCAATGGTGTCTTAGAATTCTTGAAATACTGTAGCTGTAATACAAGGCAGGTGCCTGAATAGAGGCACATCCACATTAGTGGACTGAAGATTCTAATGTATGGAGCATTTTAAGTGCACTTTCAAGGATGCTGGTTATTATTGGTGGGAGTACAGGAGTAGTCAGGGCCGTAATAGCCCATTGGCGTAAAATCATACTCATAAATAAGCTACTACTATGGGCTAAGTGCTATAATATGTTGCCTTCCTTAATTATGATCAAAAGTCTATAAAATAAACTCCCTTATATCCATGTGACCAGTGAAGAAGCTGAACCTAAGAGGGTCTAAGTAATTTGCCTCAACTCACAGCACTGTCAGTGATGAAGTCAGACAAGTTAAGTGACTGTTGCAGGTGGATTAGTAAGGTAGGTTATAACACTTATAAATATATATGCACCTAAGTCAAGACCACCAACATATATAAAATAACAATTAACAGACCTAAAAGGAGAAATTAACAGCAACACAATAATAGTACTGGACATCACCACCCCACTTGCATCAATGGATAGATCATCCAGACAGAAAGACAACAGGGAAATAGGGGAATTAAGCAAAACACTAGTCCAGATGGACTTAACAGATATATACAGAACACTCGATTGAAATTCAGCAGAATAGGGCTGGCCCCATGGCTTATCGGTTAAGTGCGCATGCTCCGCTGTTGGTTTCCCGGGTTTGGATCCCAGATGCGCACTGACACACCGCTTCTCTGGCCATGCTGAGGCCGCATACCACATACAGCAACTAGAAGGATGTGCAGCTATGACATACAACTATCTACCGGGGCTTTGGGGGAAAACAAATTCAGCAGAACACACATTCTCAAGTGCACATGGAACATTCTCAAAGATAGACCATATGTTGGGAAACAAGGCAAGCCTTAATAAATCTAGGAAGACTGAAATCGTATCAAGCATATTTACCCACCATAATGCTATGAAACTAGAAATCAACTACAAGAAGAAAGCTGGGAAAGTGACAAAGATGTGGACACTAAACAACATGCTACTGAACAACCAATGGATCAATGAAGAAATCAAAGAAGAAATCCAACAATATCTGTGGACAAATGAAAATGAAAATTTACTATACCAACTCATATGGGATGCAGCAAAAGCAGTCCTAAGAGGGAAATTCATAGCAATACAGATCCACCTCAGCAAACAACAAAAATCTCCAATAAGTAATCTTAAACTCCACCTAACAGAACTAGAAAAAGAACAAACAAAGCCCTAAGTCAGCAAAAGGAGGGAAATAATAAAAATTAGGGCAGAAACAAATGAAATAGAAACCCAAAAAACAGTAGAAAGCATCAATGAAACTAAGAGTTGGTTCTTGGAGAAGATAAACAAAATCGACACATCCTTAGCCAGACTCACTAAGGAAAAAAGAGAGAAGGCTCAAATAAATAAAATTAGAAATGAAAGAGGAGAAATACACTGCATACCACAGAAATACAAAAGAGTATAAGAGAATACTATGGAAAACTATATGGCAACAAATTGGACAACCTAGAAGAAATGGATAAATTCTTAGACTCATACAACCTTTCAAAATTGAATCAAGAAGGAATAGAGAATCTGAATAGACAAATCACAAGTAAAGAGATTGAAACAGTAATCAAAAACCTCCCCAATAATAAAAGTCCAGGGCTAGATGGCTTCTCTGGACAATTCTACCAAACGTTCAAAGAAGATTTAATACCTATCCTTCTCAAACTATTCCAAAAAATTGACGAAGATGGAACACTTCCTAAGTCTTTCTGTGGAGACAATATTACTCTGATCCCAAAGCCAGACAAGGACAATGCAAATAAGGAAAATTACAGGCCAATGAACATAGATGCAAAAATCTTCAACAAAATATTGGCAAACTGAACACAGCAATGCATTAAAAGGGTCATACACCATGATCAGGTGGGATTTATACCAAGGACAAAAGTATGGTTCAACATCCACAAATCAATCAATGTGATACACCACATTAACAAAATGAGGAATAAAAACCACATGATAATCTCAATAGATGCAAGAGAAATGCTCAAGAGATGCTCAAGAGAAAGCATTTGACAGATCCAACATCTATTTATTATAAAAACTCTCAATAAAAGAGATGTAGGGCTGGCCCTGTGGCTTGGTGGTTAAGTGCGTGCGCTGCGATGCTGGTGGCCCGGGTTCGGATCCCGGGTGTGCATCGAGGCACCACTTCTCCGTTCATCCTGAGGCCGAGTCCCGCATACAGCAACTAGAAGGGTGTGCAGCTACGACATAAAACTATCCACTGGGGCTTTGGGGGGAAAAAATAAAATAAATAAAATTTAAAAAAAAGAGATGTAAAAGTAAAATACCTCAGCATAATAAGGCCCATGACAAACCCATAGCAAACATCATACTCAACTGGGAAAAACTGAAAGCCATCGCCCTGAGAACAGGAACAAGAAAAGGGTGCCCACTCTTGCCAGTCTTACTCAACACAGTACTGGAGGTTTTGGCCAGAGCAATTAGGCAAGAAAAAGAAATAAAAGGAATCCAAATTGGCAAGGAAGAAGTGAAACTCTCGCTGTTTGTGGATGACATGATTCTACATATAGAAAACCCTAAATAATCCACCAGAAAACTATTAGAAATAATCAACAACTACAACAAAGTTGCAGGGTACAAAATCAACTTACAAAAATCAATTGCATTTCTATACGCTAATAACGAACTAACAGAAAGAGAACTCAAGAATGCAATCTCATTTACAATTGCAACAAAAAGAATAAAATATCTAGGAATAAATTTAACCAAGGAGGTGAAAGACCTATACGATGAAAACTATAAGACATTATTGAAGGAAATCAATGATGACATAAAGAAATGGAAAGATATTCCATGCACAGGGATTGGAAGAATAAACATAGTTTAAATATCCGTATTACCTAAAGCTATCTACAGATGCAACGCAATCCCAATCAGAATCCCAATGTCATTCTTCGTGGAAATAGAACAAAGAATCCTAAAATTCATATGGAACAACAATAGCGAACGCAATCCTGAGAAAAAACAAAGCTGGAGGCATCAAAATCCCTGACTTCGAACAATACTACAAGGCTATAGTAATCAAAACAGCATGCTATGGGCAGAAAAACAGACACACAGATCAGTGTAACAGAATTGAAAGCCCAGAAATAAAACCACACGTATACGGACAGCTAAGCTTCGACAAAGGAGCCGAGAACATACGATGGAGAAAGGAAAGTCTCTTCAGTAAATGATGTTGGGAAAACTGGACAGCCACTTGCAAAAGAATGAAACGAGATCATTTTCTTACACCATACACAAAAATTAACTCAAAATGAATTAAAGACTTGAAGGTAAGAGATGAAACCATAAAACTCCTAGAAGAAAATATAGGCAGTATACTCTTTGACATCAGTTTTGGAAGCATCTTTTTGAATACCATGTATACTCAGGCAAGGGAAACAAAAGAAAAAATAAACAAATGGGACTACATCAGGCTAAAGAGCTTCTGCAAGGTAAAGGAAACCAGGAACAAAACGAAAAGACAACCCACCAACTGGGAGAAAAGATTTGCAAATCATATTTCTACAAGGGGTTAGTCTCCAAAATATATAAAGAACTCATACAACTCAACAACAACAAAAAACAACAACCCAATCAAAAATTGGGCAGAGGATATGAACAGACGTTTTTCCAAAGATGATATACAGATGGCCAACAGGCACATGAAAAGATGTTCAACATCACTAATCATTAGGGAAATGCAAATCAAAACTTCAATGAGATATCACCTTACACCTTTAGAATGGCTATAATTGCCAAGACAAAAAATAATGAATGTTGGAGAGGATGTGGAGAAAAGGGAACCCTCATACACTGCTGGTGGGAATGCAAACAGGTGCAGCCACTATGGAAAGCAATATGGAGATTTCTTTAAAAATTAAAAATAGAACTACCATATGACACAGCTATCCCACTACTGGTTATTTACCAAAGAACTTGCAATCAACAATTTAAAGAGACTTATGCACCCCTATGTTCATTGCAGCATTATTTACAATAGCCAAGACATGGAAGCAACCTAATTGCCCATCAACTGATGGATGGATAGAGAAGATGTGGTATATACATATATATGCAATGGAATAGTACTCAGCTTTAAAAAAAGACAAAATCGTCCCATTTGCATTGACATGGATGGACCTTGAGGGTATTATGTTAAGTGAAATAAGCCTGATAGAGAAAGACAAACACCACGTGATTTCATTCATATGTGGAAGATAAACAAACACATGGATAAAGAGAACAGATTAGTGGTTACCAGAGAGGAAGGAGGTTGGAGGTGAGCATAAGTGGTAAAGGGGCACATATATATGGTGACTGACAAATAATAATGTACAAGTGATATTTCACAATGTTATAAGCCATTATGACCTTAATAAAATAATGAAAAAACAACAAACAAACAAAAAGAAAACACAAAAAAACTAAATCAAATTTATAGAAAAAGAGATCAGATTTGTGGCTACCAGAGGTGGAGGGTGAAGGAATTGGATGAAGGTAGTCAAAAGGTACAAACTTCCAGTTATAAGATAAATAAGAACTGGGGATGTAACGTACAACAGGATGACTAGACTTAACACTACTATATGATATATTTGAAAGTTACTAAGAGAGTAGATCCTAAAAATTCTCATCATGAGAAAAAAACAGTTTTTTTTTTTTGTTACATATGAGATGATGGATGTTAACTAAACTTGTTGTGATAATCACTTTACCACATGGGGAAGTCAAGTCATTATGCTGTACACCTTAAACCTATACATGCTGTATGTCAATTATACCCCAAGAAGACAGGAAGAAAAAGAAAGAGAGACAGCCCTACTTAGGTTCCCCATGGATTTTCATTTCCTGGATCCAGTGATTTCTGTGTTCTGGCTACACTCTCGCCCTTTGAATTTTTGTCATTTTAATACATTTCCCTTTTGTCATAAGCTGACTGGCATTTGCTTTTATTTTCTACTAAAGATGTCAAATAATTCCAGCCTTACAGGCAAAATTCTGTTGTCAAATCCAAGGGAGCATGAGGCTAAACCTGAGTTACATGGTTACATGAATGAGAAGTCATACAGAAACTGGATAGTGTGGATGGCAACGCTGGAACATCCAAGGTCATCACTGACACAGCAGCATGGTGACTGCTTGTGTTCTGCTTATTAAAAGATGCCTCATGGGGGCAGACAGTGTAGGGCCTCCCACCTAATTTCTATTGTCCTATTTTAGAAGGTAGCACTCTGTCTGTGTGCTCAAATAGCTAACCCAACACGCCAGCATCATTCATTGAACATGCTCTAAGGTGGAACCCCAGTACTTCTGGTCTCTCCACAACTTTAAGGGCAGAACTGGCTATGTGAGAGGCAGGGTGGTGTAGAGGCTCAGCACCAGGCTTTGCAGTCAGGCTGCCTGGATTTCAATTCTAGTTCCACCACTTAGTAACTAAAGCAAGGTGCTTAGCTTTTTGTGCCTCCGTTTTCTAGAAAGTGAGGAGGATAATCATGATATTTATCACATAGGTTTGTTGAAGGGATTAAATGAGGATATATGTGTAATGTGCCTGGCACAGTTAGGGGTCCCTTTACTATTATTGTTCGTGTATATGAAATTCCAGACAAGACTGTCCCTTCCCTTGATTGGATGGTGTTGTGTGTGGATGGGATGCCCGGACCTTTGGTAATCACCCTGGGTCCACAAGAGCCAGCCTACCTACTGAGAAGGGCAAAGTGGAGAAGGAGAGAAAGAATCTGTGTCCTTGACAATGGCATTGAGCTGCTTTACCAACCGCCCTAAGAGCCCATCCTTCCTGTGAACTTGCAGTCGAGTGAGAGAGAAAATTTCCTTCCTGTTTAAGCTATTTGAGGTGGGGCTCATTGTTGCAGCAAAAAGAATCCTAATGGATACACTGACATATGACATTGATTATTTTTTATTAGCTCGAATACTATCTTCTTTGATATTTGTTTTTAAAACGTAATTACTTATCTATTAATAGTGTGTAGAAGTTTCCATCACCATGTTGAAATTCCACTACTTTTTGATTTCCTCATGCCTTGAACTATCAGCTTTCCGAAAGATCGTCTACCACAGATTGATGGCCTCTCATTTTTCCTCTCATCATTCCTCAGATAAATTATTAAAAGCCATGTTATTACTATATTGATTATTGAAAATAATGGCTTGGTGTTAAATTAATATGAGCATACCTATGACATGCAGATAAAGTTCTCAGCTATTTAAGCGGTGAATACGGAGAGTATATGCATCTCACTGCCTCAACTACTTTATGTATCAGAAAATAGTTTTCATATGCATCATTTTATTTAAAAATGGGAACACTCAGAAGTAAACAAAATAAAGAAGAACACCCTGAAGAGTGCAAACAAAATTTTCAAAGGGGCTGAGGCACTCCCGTCAAATATAAAAACTTGATGAGTACAAGTTTTAGGAGAAGATGTGATTAGGAAACTTGTTCCTTAGACAAATAAACATTAGTTAACTTTTGTTTTCGATGCAGTTTGCTTTAGATGAACAGGCTTGAGTCTTGGAACAATACACGAGAAACTGAGGTTAAAATGCTCTTCCTGCAACAAGACTTGGGCATTGGGCTAATTCCTAGGGAAGAGGATCATAGTCTCCAATGTAGAGACACAGATGAGTGGGGAGAGAAAAGTTAAGGGGATGTATTTCATCCTCCAAGGGAGAAACCTGGACTTACTTCCTGAAGGAACCAGATGCATTAGGTGTATTAGTTCTTATTGCTGCTGTAACAAATTACCACAAACTTAGGAGCTTAAAACAACACAAAGTCATGATCTCAGTTTCCTTGGGTCAGAAGTCTGGCAGTCTTGACTGGGTCTCCGCTTAGAATCTCACAAGGCCAAAATCAAGATGTTGGTGGGCCTGTGCTCCTTTTTGGAGGCTCTAGGGGAGAATCTATATTCTTGCTCATTCAGGTTGTTGCTGGAATTCAGTCTCATGCGTTGCAGGACTGAAGACCCATTTTCTTGTTGGCTGTCAGTTGAGGGCTGTTCCCAGCTGCTAGAAGCTTCCTACATGTCTTGGTTTATGGCCTCTTCCTCCATCTTCAACATCAGCAATGGTGAGTTGGGTCTCTGTCACACTTCAAATCTCTCCTCTGCCTCCCTCTTTCACTGCATATTTCTAATCACCATTCTGCCTTCTTCTTTGGCTTTTAAGAACCTGTGGGATTACACTGGACCCATCCACACAATCCGGGATAATCTCCTTATTATAAAGTGAACTGATTAGTGATCTTAATTCCATCACAAAGTCTTTTTTGTCAAGTAACTAAGATATACACAGGATCCGGGGCTTAGGGGGTCATTATTCAGCCTATGACATTAAGGACACGATCAAAGGAAGAAATAGAATTAAATGAAAATGCTGAGGCAAATGTCAGAGACAATCAGAAGAAAAAACAAAACAGAGTGGTTAAGTGGTCAGCCTGAGGAAGTAATATCTGCCTCACTCCCCAGGCTGTGTGACAGGGTCTTGTCTTCTCTGTCACCTTTTTCACTGTGCTTCCTGGCCCTCAGTGGAAGCCCAGCCCATGACATGGGGAACAGTGTTGATCCTCCCACGAGATCTCAGCAGGAAGAAGATCGTAATCATTGGCTACTTCCAGCTCCAGCCACAGCACAACTGTAAATACGTGTTTATGCCCAACATTTCTGAGGGCTCCAGTGTGAGGATACTCTGACCTACAGCAGTGGGCCAGGGGCAGGTGGTGGTGGTGGTGGTGCTGTGTGGCAGCAAGAGACGGTTTTGTAGAAGGGTTTTTCTGGGTTTAAAGGAAACATAATTACACAAACTGAACCCCTCTTATGGTGAACAGGAGTCTGGAGGAGTTGGTATCTCTCTCCTGAAGGGTCTGCAGGAGAGCAGGGTAACACCATTACCTAGTTTCCTGGTTTCCCATCATGGTCTCATCACACCAAAAGAAGGAAAGCCAGAAAACGTCAGTGTGAGTGATACCGAAAGAGTGCCTGACCTTCACCTAGCTCTACTCCCTGCAGCTCAGCATTCTGATCATGCCACAGGGCCCAGATCATTTTAAAGTCCTCTAGAAAATTCTTCCATTTCACTCTGAGGATCTTCAGTGCCCAGGGACGTAAAGGACAGCACTGATGGCAAGCTTGGAAGTTCCTCTCAAGGCCATGAGGACTGGATGACTCTTATTAAGAGTGGTCCCTCAGTTTCACTGACATGATCAGTGAGTCCAGAATGCTTCCTGGGTAGATGTCTCATTTCCTCCCCGTATTGCTGTCCTAGGGCTGCCATAACAAAGTACCAAAAAGTGGGTGGCTAAAAACAACAGAAATTTATATTCTCACAGAGGCTAGAAGTCTGAAACCAAGGTATTGGCAGGGCCATGCTCCCTCTGAAACCTATAGGAAGGATTCTTCCATGCTTCTTCTAGCTTCTGGTGTTTGCCAAAATTCTTGGCATTACTGGCTTGTAGAGGCATCACTCCAGTCTCTGCCTCCACCATCCCATGATGTTCTCCCTGTGTGTTTTCACATGGTGTTCTTCTCCCTGTGTCTCTTCTCATCTTCTTATAAGGACATCGGTCATACTGGATTAAGTAGCCATCTTGCTCCAGTGTGACCTCAGGTTAATTGATGACATCTGTCACAACTTTATTTCTATATAAGATCACATGTGATGGTCCCAGGACGGACATGAATTTTTGGAGGACAGCATCCAGCCCAGCATACTCCCCAACTCCCTCTTCTTCCACCTAGTGCTTCGTCTTCTAAACCTCTTATTGTTTCCTGAGATGAGCTCCATCTAAAAAAGAACCACAGAAGTGAATTCCAAGGTTGTCAGAGGAACTCCAGAGTGGGGAAAGGAATCTCTCAGTGACCAAATCCCACCTACGTTTCCTGGAAGATGGTTGAATAACCTCAGATGATCTGCTTCTTTTTCCATTTAGTCTCTCAGAGACTGGGATTAGAAGAGTCTCCAGAACTGTTTGGAGTCTTTGCTGTTTTCTCTCCTTCATCCCTAAGTCCTCTTCTCCTGGGATGCCCAAAGAGGGTCCTCTTTGCTCTTTTCATTTTTTAAAAACTATTGCACCCAACAGGGTGGCTAAGAAGGCCTCAAGTTACATTGGAGTCCACTGTCTTTGAGAACAGGGCCTGTAATGTTGTCCTAAAGTGTCCCTGGAAGGGCGGAGGAGAGATCATACGTACAGCTGGACACCAGTGGGACCAGAGGATGCTGCGTCCCAGGAAGGGTCTGTCCTCAGTGAGTGCTCAGGTTCTGCAACCTGGACCAGTTCACCGCCTGCACAGCCTTAAACCCTATGACTAATAACATCTCCTGCTGTCCCAGCAGCCTTGAGCAGGTACCTGACCCTTCTGGCATCTCCGGGACCCCTGGGCAATGCTCTGAGAAGGCCTGGGGAGTCCTGAGAGAAGGATACACCTCCTCCCAGCACACACACACACACACACACACACATACACATACACATACACGCCCTACCCTCCACGTAGGTGCTCTGGCCTCACAAACTCTCCTTTTTTTATTTCAAGTTCCAAGGCACTTGTATATAGTTACTGCCCAGTGATGTGGATTCTCCCAGGGAAAGTGCTTCTACTCCTTTTGATCCTGGACACCTTAGGAATTTGGCACACCCAGGCATGGTGCTGTTTTAAAATACAGTGTATTAATAGAAGATTTGAGGATTGCTAAGGCCCACAGATCAGAAGACAATTGCCATTGAAACAATGGTATATTACTCACAGTCCCCTAGAGCAGGGGTCATGGGGAAGCCCCGAGGTAGGTTGCAGGCAGAAGAGAGGAGTCAGAGGGGAGGACTGCAAGCCAGAGGCTTAATTGTGCCTCCTCCAGGAAGGAACAGGTTGGGCAGGGTAAGCAGGTTTGGGATTGGCTGGTTTGAATAATTTCAGTGGACTCTGGGGCGTAGGGTTGTCCCTTACTGTTGGGCACCTGGCCCTGAGTGATCAGGGCTGGTGGATAGTGGCCTAGAGGAGTGTGAGATAATGGAGGGGTTAGGAGTATGGGCTCTGGATTGGTTAGTTTGAATTTGAAATGTGGGGCAACTGTCTAGTACCTCTGAAAATTGGCTTACCTGGAGAGGGGCTGATGTCAGAGAATCAGTATGAAAAAAATAAAAACATACGGTTAATACAGGTGCTCAGCAAACCTTCTGACTAACCCAGGGCAGTGAGTGGTCAGCATGGTTAGTCCTAAGAAGTTTTCTGGATATGAGGCCATTGGTTTACTTAATTAATTAAATTAATTAATATCTACTCAAATGTCCTAATGGCAGAAGTCTAAGGGGTTTCTCCCAAATATAAAATGTTATTTTACAGGGGACTTCAGGGACAATGCAGATGCCTGATTGGCTAACATAGGAGTAACTCTAGTGGTGTACATGCAGCTTGCAGAGGCCTCCTCCCTAGCACTTAACATTTAGGTAGAATTTCCTCAATTCCCCAAGACTATGCCCTGGGGAAGCTTCTGCAATGTTTCTGTAAGTTCCTAGGGACTTACTTTGGCGCGACCTTCTCTGCCTCCAGGTCCCATGTTCTCTCCTAGCACTGTCGCATGTGGACACAGAAAGCAATGCTGCAACACATTTTCTAATGCCCTTCCCTGCCCAAATCAAAATTGACTCATAAGAAAAGATCTATGAGCGAAGTAGCATGTCCTGAAGATTTTGCAGAGGAGGTAGAGCAGGAGAGGTTTGCGTTGTCTGCTCCACAGCAAATAACTTAGAAATCCATTTAGACCTTCTGATTCCCCAGAGTGCCTTTTCAGCCAACCAATCTCCCAGGAACTCTATTTGACCACCCACCTTCTCCACAGGCAGAATCTTGTCATATCCCCCTAGTACACAGTGATATGCAAATTAATCAAGCAAACAAACAGAAGCACAAGATGAAAGGAGGCAAGAACACTCAAAAAAGATTACATTGTTGAACTGTAAATCAAATGTAATGAGGTTACATTTTACAAGATTCTTAATAGTGTAGATTAAAAAGAATGTGGCATGAATGACTGAATATTCTCTAAAACCTTCGTCAGTGCAAACCCCCCTAAACTGGAAAGATTCATCAAGGGTCAAATAACTACAAAGCTGGTGAATTATATAAATCATATACTCAAATACATCAGTAATTACGTTAAATGTAAATGGACTAAGAGCGCCAGTGAAAACATAATCATTGATGGTTAAGATTAATGTAAACAAAATCTAACTTGGTAATGTTTACTAAAGAAACATATAAAACATATGAACACAGAAATTTTGAATGTACACCATAGAAAAAGACTATAGTATGTAAATATGAAGCAAAAGAAAATTGAAGTAGTTATATTAATATCAGACAAAATAGAGTTTATGACAAAAGTATTAATGAAGAGGGTCATCTTGTAATGATAACAGGTTTAATATCTGAGTAATATAGGCAATTTAAAATTTGCATGCGCCTAGAAAGATAATCTTAAAATATATAATATAAAATTGATAGATCTACAAGGAGAAATAGACAAATCT
Organism: Ceratotherium simum simum; assembly: GCF_057802395.1. NCBI lineage: Eukaryota > Metazoa > Chordata > Mammalia > Perissodactyla > Rhinocerotidae > Ceratotherium > Ceratotherium simum. The sequence continues at coordinate 33,495,382 of NC_141901.1, read as the reverse complement.
ACAAAGTGAGATATTTTGATATATCTCTCTCCATAATGTTCTCTTATCATAATGAAAGTGTTATGAATAATTATCAGAAGAGTTTAAAAAATCTTACTATATTTTGAAACAAAAACCACAATTTAAAATATTCTATGTATCAAAGAAGAAATAACGATGGAAAAAGGAAAATATTCAACACTGTAATAGAGGTCCTAGTCAGAAAAATAAGACGAGGGGTAAAATATTACAAAGGAAGAAATAACACTGTCACTATTCACAAACAAGATGATTGGACAATAAAGTGCAAAGAATCTACTCATAACTTATTAAAATCAATAAATGAGTTTGGAAAGTCACAGGATACAAAGTCTATGTAAAAATTAATTGTATTTGCATATAACAATAACACAAAATTAAACTAGAAAAATTCATGGTGCCATTTATGATATCAAAGCATTTCAAACACCTAGGAATAAACGTAGGAAAAGATGTGCAAGATCTCCAGAATCAAACTATGACGCATTATTTGGAGAAATGAAGGAAGAGTCAAATGACTGAGTGGAAATCTACACAGTTTGGAAGAATCAACATTGTAAAGATGTAAATAGCTCCAGATTCGTATATAAAGACAATCCCACACAAAATCACAGCAGCTTTTTCTTTTAGTGTGGAAAATGACAAACTGATTCTAAAATTTATATGCAAATGAAAAGAATCACCACTAGCCAAGACACACTTGAAGAAGGGGAGAAGGGTAAGAACGAATTCTACCAGATATCAAAATCTTTTAGAAAGGTACTCCAATTAAGACAGTGTGACTGAAGCAAAACAAAGGTCAAATAGACCAATGGAACAGAATAAAAGTTCCAGAAAGACACCCAGTTTTATATAGACACTTCTATATGACAAAGAAGGAATTGCAGAGCTGTGGAGAAATGACAATTTTTCAACAAATGATGCTGGATCAATTGGCTATCCACGTGGGAAAAAATGAAATCTGTACCCTACCTCACACCATACACAAAAAATTCCAAGTGTGCTTTAGACCCTCATGTGAAATGTAAAATCAAAATCTAAAAGATATATATTGTATTTCCGGAAGAATATCTGTATTCTGTATGACTTTGTGGTAGGGAAAAAAGTTTTAAACAGAATCTAAAAGAAATGGTGATAAATTGTACTAAATTAAAATTTAGAAATTCCACTCACAGGGAGAAGGTCAAATACCGTATGATCTCACTCGTTAAGCAGTAGATAATAACAACAAACAAACACGTAGAGACAGAGATTGGATTGGTCGTTACCAGAGGGGAAGGGAGGAGCGAGGAGGGCGAGGGGATAATTAGGCACATGTGAGTGGGGATGGATTGTAATTAGTATTTGGGTGGTGAACATGAGAATATGATGTAATCCATGCAGAAAGAGAAGTATAATGATGTACACCTGAAATTTATACACTGTTATAAACCAATGTTACCACAATAAACAAAACATACCAAAAAAATTAAAAAAAAAACAACAAAAAGAAATTCCACTCATAAAAACACCATTAAGAGAGTAAAGAGACAAAGCACAGAATAGAAGAGAGTATTTGCAAAACACATCACAAAAAAGGTCTTATCCATAATACATAAAGAATTCAAAAATCAAAAGAAAATGACTGTCAATTCAAGGGAGAAATGAGCAAAAGACTTGAAAAATATCTAACAAAATAACTAATAACATTTGTGGACATGTTCAATTTTATTAGTAATCAGGGAAATAAAATTAAAACTAAAATAAGATATCAATGTACACCCACAACAAACAGTTAAAATAAAAAGACTAATAACGCTAGGTGTTATCAGTGGAGCAACGGAGTGTGGAACAACGGGGACCACGTATACTGCAGATGGAAGGGTGAATAGGTGCAGCCTCTGTGAAACACGGTCCTTTGTTATGCACTAAGGTTTAAATATAGACATACTCTATGAGCCAGTAATATTCTACTCTTAGGTATATACGTTAACGAAATGAGAGCATCTGAGTGCAAGCAAATAAACAAATGATCTACTTATAGAAGTATTATTTGCAATAGACACAAGCTGAAAAACAAGTGCTCATCGATAGGAGAATGTATTAATAAATTGTGGTTTACACACACACTAGGATACTACATAGCAATGAAGATGAAGAAAATAGAGCTGGCCTCCACAACATGGATGACTCTTACAAATTTAATGTTAACCAAAAGAAGCCAGGTGGAAAAAGACACATGCTGTATGATCCCATTTGTATAGAGCTCAGATATAGGCAAAACTAACTTAGGTGTTAGAAGTCAGGATATCTGGTTACCTTTGGGGAGAGATTGCTTGTTGGTATTGGGAGTGGGCAAAAGATGGGGCTTCAAGACTGCTGATAATTTTTAGTTTCTTGGCTTGAGTAGTGGTAATACTAATGGATTCACTTTCTGATCTCTTCATCATATGCATACTTTTTGGTATGTCACAGAAATAAACCTATAATTAGAAAAATAATTCCCACTAAGAAAACTTCAAACCCAAATGGCTTCAATGAAGAGTTCTACTTTATTTTTAACTAAAAAAATTTTTATTGAGGTGTAATTGACATATAACATTATATCTTTACACAAATTTTTTCTTGTAATGAGAATTTTTAAGATTTAGTGTCTTAGCAACTTTCAAATATGCAGTACAGTATTATTAACGATAGTTGCCATGCTGTGTGTTACATCCTCATGATTTATTTATAACTGCAAGTTTGTGCCTTTTAACTATCTTCCCCCATTTCCCCCACCCTCCCACTCCCCACCTCTGGCAGCCACCATTCTGTTCTCTCTATCTATGAGCTTGATTTTTTTTTTTTTAGATTCTGCATATAAGTGAGATCATATGATATATGTCTTTCTCTGTCTGATTTATTTGACTTAGCATAATGCCCTCAAGGTCCATCCATGTTGTTGCGTATGGCAAGATTTCATTCTTTTTTTATGGCTGAATACTATGCCATTATATATATACTACATTTTCTTTATCCATTCATCCATTGGTGGACACTTAGGTTGTTTCCATAGTTTGGCTATTGTGAGTAATTCTGCAATGAACTTGGAGTGCTTGGCACCAAGTAAATGTTCAACAAAGGTTATATATTGTTGTTAATACTGTTATTTTAAAAATTAGTTATAAATTTATGTAATTTGTGCTTAATATTAAAATTATTAATAAAATATTAAAAATTTTTTTGTTATAATATAAACCAAGTTGATTGATTTACATATGTGGATCTTGATGTTTTCTTGGTGGGCATTTGCCCCTTTGTAGAAAAAAGATTTCCTATATCTACTATAGGTCTTTAGTAAATAGAGGTTGTTTGGACCTCAGGGAATGCCACCTCAGGATATGACAGGAAGGATGAAACTACTCAATCCTCTCTAAGACTTTTGAGCCTTAGGCTATTGCAGTGACTGCTTTGCCAGTTCTCCAGTGGGAATCTTCATCCTCGTTTAAGAGGTGAGAACTCCATAGGTCTTACACAGTCCATCTGTCCATCTTTGACTTGGGGTTTTCAGTTGAGGTTTAAAGGTAAACTATAGGCCTTCACATCTCCACTGATCACTGAACTGCTAAGCTTTTTCTGACAAAATTTTGGTCTTGGAAGCGTGCAATAAGAATCTGACATTATATTTTTGATGGTTGACTGCTGACAGCCTCTAGGCCTCACCCCACATTTCCCTTTCTGCCCCACACCAGGGCAAGGTAATTAAGCTGATAAGAACGCCTAAGTACTTCCTCCTTTGTCACTAGCAAGAAGTTGAAAACGCACGAGCCCCTGGCCGGGCACAGGAACACTCACAGCGGCCACACTCCTAAGCACCACAAAGGCCCCACACCAGTATCCTTTGAGAGCTCTCTCCACTCATTTTCAGACCAGCGTGAGAAGACTGTCCTGCTCTACCCAGAAAGTCTCATCATGTAAGTAATACACCTTTCTGACCCTCTTGGTATGTGCGTGTGGCATCATTAGTCTGACATTTGACCAAATTTAGGGTGGAGGTCCATCCTGTTTCTACAAATTAAGTGTAGGTGCTGTGCCTATGCCTGTGCAGGTGTCTCTGAGCCTACGCTCCATCCCTCAACGGCTGCAGATGACCAGCGTCTCAGTGGAAATTCACTTACTTTCTGTTCTGATGTTCAAGCTTGAGTTTCTATTTTTGTTTTCAACAAACTTTAAAGATCACTTAGCGGAAATAGAATTGAATGTGTGTGTGATGTTATTAATGTGGCTTTCATTTTTCTGTGACATGACACAAGCAGGGGAATCCAAGTCAATAAAGAATACTTAAAGAATTTTCCATCTGGTAAATAGAATAAAAGGATTATGAATATCTGCTTTTATGGATGTAGAAAGATGCTCATGATATATTTTTTGAGTTATAAAAGGTTACAGAGCAGCAAATCAGATGATTCTATCTATGCATATGTGTGTGTGGTTGTGTAGCTGTGTGTGCATGCTTGTGTGTATATGTACATGCACAGACCGAAGTCCAGAAAATATTTTGCCAAAATATTAACAAGAATCCTTTACAAATGGTAATATTTTAGAGGGTTTCTGCTTTCTTTTGCCTGCCTTTGTATTTTGCTTGATTTTTCTGCAATGAACTTGCATAAAATGTAGGTCTTCTTTTCTAGAATCCAGAGATTCCAAAGACCTCTGAAAGTCCTTTCTCATCGATTTCTTCAATTGCCATTATCCTCCTCAGTGAGGACGTGCAGTGAGTCAGGGCTCAGGATCTTCTTACCTGCGCCTTCCCACAGCTATAGACACTCTCTCCTAACCCTCATGCCCGCAGATGAATCCCTGCATCTCCTAATATCTACTTCATTTTGACTGTACTGATTCTAAAGGCCGACCCAGCTCCACCTTCTGACACTCACAAAGTCACACTACACAGCATTTTGCACATTGCTATTTTCTGGAAGCTCTATCATGCTGTAAGATCAGAAAACATTTCCAGTCCATGGTTATCACATCTCTTTCTGGTCAGTGCTATATACTGGTAGGCCAACTCTCTCTGTGACTTCCATCTTTTATTTCCAACCTTGTCCCTGGTATCTTCATTAGCTCTGTGAAAGCACAGAAGTCAGCATATTGCCATTCTAACACAGCAAAGAAGAAGGGGCAGCTCATCTGTAAGAAGAAGAATGACAAGATTCCACATACCAGGATCCACTGCCAAGCCCTCAGGTCCCCTGCTTGGGCACTTGACAACAAGGTTCCAAGGTGACCACATTGAACATATTTCAGTGGAACTGAGAACATTGGTAAGAGAGGGAACGTAACAGCATATTAACAGTTTGATCTTCGACAAGTTACTTAATAAGAAGCTATAATTTCATTCCCCACAAAATAGGGCTATGTCACCTACTGCAAATGGCTTTGCAAAAGATAAATGAGATCATGCCTGTAACTTACCTGCATGTCTCATAGGTACTACAGAATCAACACACCCCAAACAGAATTCATTATCTTTCCTCTCTATCTGTCTGTGCCTTCTCTCACCAAACCTGCTGTTCTTCTTTTTATGGTTCTCACTGCTGGTTTATAGCACTACTATCTCATTTCCCAAGTCAGAACCTTTGGAGTTGTTTGAAACTTCTTCCTCTCACAGCTAACCTGCCACTAGGTTCAGTCACTTCTATAGTCTCACTATTGTTCACATCTATTCCGTCTTCTTCATCTTCACTGCACTCCCCTTCACTCATGTCCTTGTCTCTTTCCTGGGGGGTTCTGATAAACTCTTCAGAAGTCTCTCCTTATTCCTTTCAAGCCATTCTCCACCCACTACATAGATAGATTTAAACAATTTAATCAGGTTCTTCCCTGCTTACAATCATTCAAGGGGCCTTATACAAAGCCGTTTAGGATCTGGCCTTTTCTCTCCCTTTAGATTGTCATCTCCTGCTTCTTCTAAATATGCATACTCTATTTCTCAGACTTGCCCAGGCACATTGGGACACCTTAAATCTGGGATCTTTGTGCATGCCATGCCCTGAAGCTGCTGCTGTGCCCTCCCTCCCTGTCTGTCTGACACCTCCTACTCTTCATTCAGGTATGTATGAGAGGTCACCTCCTCTCTGAGTCCTTTCCTTACTGCTCTTAGGCAGTTTGTGCTACCTCCTCTGTTTCCATAACACTTTAACAGACCTGTATTATGGCACTCACTCATCCATCCATCCATCCATCCATCCATCCGTAAAGTGAGTCATTCAGTCATTCATGCAGCAAATATTCATTGATCCAGTCATCTTGGTAGGTTTGAGAATTCAGATAAGTAAGAAACAATCTCTGCTCTCAAGGAATCCACTGACCAGTTTAAAAAAGAAAACATATACAGATATCATTACAATACTATATGCTAAATGCAATGATAAAAATATGCATAGAATATTATGGAAACACTTAACAATGTTTGGAGGGTGGGATCCTCCTGGAGAAAATGATCCCAGTGCTCTCAAAACCTCACTTTCCTCCTCTTGAAAGTGGGAATAATTCTAAAACCTACCATATATGGGTGCTGAAAGGGTTAAAGGAGTGCATTGATGTGCTGGGCATTTAGCAATCCCTCAATAAATGTTAGCTGTTATTTTTATTATTTTTTGGCTGATTCTTAAGGAACAAGAGTTACCCTGTGTAGGGGAAGGAGAAATAAGGGGTGGGAGAAAGAGCATTCCAGACAGACAGCATAGCTGGAGCCAGGAATGCAGGTGAGAGACCACACCATAGGGAAAGATGTAAGCATTTTAAGGTTGTTGAGGTGTTAGCTGCAAGGCAGACAGGGGCAGGAATGAGGCTGAAGATAATGGCAGGTCCTCATAAGACTTGCTAAGGATCTTAGATTACTCAGTCTGCTATGGGATACCCCAGAAGCCAATTAGAATGGTGTTGATAGCCAGCCTGATTACGGTTATGGACAATTAATAGAGGGAGCGTTCTACAATTAGATGAAAGATGTATGTGAATTTGTTTGCTTTGTAATATGGGACCCAGAGGCTCAGTGGAAAGTAATATGAGAATAGAGAACAGAAACTGGGTCACAGAAGAGAAACAAAGTACAGAAAGTATCTTCCAGTAATAAAATTGTGTCAATGAAGAACAAGGCTGAGACCCCAGGTAATGATAGAAGTAGAGGTTCAGTGGAGGTGGTAACTCATGGCCTGGCCTGGTGTATATGTGGAGGTCCAAGAAAGAATGGGTTCCAGAAGTCCAAAGGTTTCACATGTAGATGACAATGTTTGCACAGGAAGATGGCCAAGAGTTGGAAACACAATGTCTATAATAAGATACAATACAGTAATAACTATTTGCTTAAACCTCACACTCCTCCACTATACCCAGAGCGCCTTAGGGCTACTTGTCTCATCTCTGTATCCCCAGAGAGAAATTGGTATCTTCTTTTTATGATTGACAGACTTGATTTTGACTTCATTTAGAGGTAAAGGTGAAAATTTTCAGTTGTTTATATTTTATTGGGAGGCTAAAGTGCTATTTATTCAGCATGGCTTTCTACACTGGGCTCAAAGTAATCACTTCAACAGGGTAGTTCTGATATTCTTGCCTGATACCAGATGAGTTTTTTTTTTTTTTTTTTTTTTTTTTTTAAAGATTTTATTTATTTATTTTTTCCCCCAAAGCCCCAGTAGATAGTTGTATGTCATAGCTGCACATCCTTCTAGTTGCTGTATGTGGGACGCGGTCTCAGCATGGCCGGAGAAGCAGCACGTCGGTGCGAGCCCGGGATCCGAACCCGGGTCGCCAGCACTGGAGCGCGCTCACTTAACCACCAAGCCACGGGGCCGGCCCCCAGATGAGTTTTAACAAGAGGAAGTCATTTGAGGCATTTAGGCTTTGCTTATTCAGCTAAATAACAGTGATTATTATACTTATCTTAGTGGGCCCTGAGAAAGACAAGAGCAAATGATGTATGTTAAAGCCTTTTAGAAATCTCAATAAAATATGACATATTAATATTCTGGCTATTGCAAGCAGAAGTGGCAGAATGCATGTAAAAACTTGGCCTTTCAGATTAAAATTTCCAAAGGGCCTGTCTAGCTTCTCTGCATTCCCCCTTGGCCCCCGTGCTTCCTGCAGCCCTTCCCTTCACCACCACCCCCACTTCGGCTGCTCCAGAGAGTCTGCTCCTGTGGGATTTGTACCAGGGAGAGAAGGGCAGATGGAGGAGCTTAGACAGACACATTCCTTCCATCCTCTCCTTATGGTGTCTAGCTATTTCTCACTCTGCTCCTTTGAGTTTCAAAGTCAGAGTGAAATACAATTTCTTTTCTATTTGGTTATCATTAGTTCATTCAGCATAAGGTTTCAAATGCATGGAAGATGAGGCTACTCATGAGACACAGAGGCAGGACTCCTGGCATAGATTCGCTGTCTCTTCACAGAAAATTGCCATCCAACCCTTCCCTGAGTAGCAAGGTCTCACAGTCTTGCTTGGATGGAGGGCCATGGTAATAAGGCAGATCCATGGAGAGCCCCCTCATATCCCAGGTGGATTCGATGGCAGGAAAAGCAGCCCAAATATTTTCATTGTACATTCGGAGTGGAAGATATTCTAAGGATGAATGGATCTGCAAAGAAATCTTAAAACTCATTCAATGTTTATTGTTGCTATTAATAATTCTGATATTATTTTAAAACTATGTCTATTTTTTTCAGGATAAAACAAACACATTTTTACATTAGTGCTGTTAGAAATCAAGACTTTCTCTTGAAAGAGAAAGAAATATATGTAAAATCAAAGAATTTAAATAAAAATTGAAAGATTGTATGGAAATTTTTATTCTATATTTTCTTTTAAAAGTATGAATTTTCTAATTTTGTCCACTGAAATGGTCTGTAACCAATGAAAACTCAGCATCAATGAGTATGCATAGAGGCAAAATTGTAGTGTCTGAGTACTATTCCCTCGTAAAAGGAATCAGGGATCTTTTGAGGAATGGCTGATTTTATATCTTAGGAAGGTTAAGAAGAAGATGAGCCTGGAACACCTTCTTGTGCAAGAAATCAAAGAAATTATAAAAGACTAATGCAGCCATGTCAAAGGAACACAGGAGCCAACATGAAGGGTCTCACATTGGCCAAAGATGAGAAAATTTAAGCATAAAAGTAATAATAGCAGTTAATTGAAACACATTGAATATATAAAAATTCATAAGTTTATAATGATACTTAAAAGGAAAAGAGCAAGACAGATCGAGTGAAATAGAGAAAGAGAAACCTCTCTCAAAAAAAGGAGGAGGTGAGGGGACTGACGTCTCTAGATTAGAAGATATTTATGACATTCAACAACAAATTGAGGCATAAAGATCTTGTTTAGATCCTGATTAAAACAAAACCAACTACAAAAAGTTTCCTGCCATTAGGAGAACTTTGAATATAGACCAGCCATTATATAGTACCAATGAATCATTTTTCACTTTTTTAGTTGTGACATTGAGATTATGTAAGAAAATGTATATATATATATATATATATATATATATATATATATATATTAAAACATATTGAAATATGTCAGGATAATAGCATGATATCTAGAATTTTCCTTAAATACTTGAACAAGAAAAAAGAAAAATATGGATGAAATAAGAGTAGCAAAAATAGTCATAATTACTGAATCTGGGTGGAAGGATCTTGGGAGTTCATGTACCACTAGCTCAACTTCAGAGTTTGGATGAAAATTTCTGAAAAGAGTCTTAAGTTAGACTGATTCTCTTGTATTGTCAACCATTGAGAATGGCTGCCCACTTTATAGTAACATCCCTAATTTCTTATGTTTGGGGAAGTAGGAACGAGGCAGGCAAATTTGAACTACATTGCCTTACTTCCATCACTAGAGTCCCACCCCCAGGAATTTGGATTTGGGAGAAAAAGAGGAAGTGAAGAAAGAGAGAAATAGAGAATGATGATGAGTCTCTAGATGTGGCTAGGCCTGTAACAGCTGTGTACTGGTGACCATATTCTACTGGCAGGGAGGGGAGAGAGAGTTGATCCAGAAAAAGAATAAACCATACACCTAGAGGGCAGACTCAAGAGACAGAGTCCTACTTGGTTTCCCCTTAGGTTTCATTTCCTACATCCAGTGCTTTCTGAGTCCTGGCTACATTCTTACCCTTGGGCTCTTTATTCTTATAGTAATCCCTTCCCCTTATCACAAGCTAATTGGCATTGGTTTTTGTTACATGATACCACTGATATATCATGAATACAGCCTATGTAACACAGTCTGCTGTCAAGTCCTGAGAAGTATTCGGCTAAATGTGAATCACAGAGTCAAATTGGTTAGAAGTCATGTAGATATAGGACAGTGTGGGGTCAAAGCCAGAAGACGCAAGTTCATCAGTGCCAATAGTGCTGGGGGATTTGTGTTACTGAGGACTTGTGCTGTAGTTGTTTTAAAAGTGCATTATTGGGGCAGACCAAGTAGAAACTTCCACTTAATTCCCAACACTTATATGGAGGTAGCAGCACTTGGTGATTTTATTCTTTTCATTTAACTTTGTAAACTATTCAGGGTATGGGGTAAGAGGAGCATTTAACTTTTAAAAAATAGCAAACCAATCATTTCAAAACCATTTGTTAAAGCATATTAGGTTCTTTAAAGTGGAATCTTCATATATCTGAACTCTTTATGCCTTCAAGGACAGAATTGGAGGCAGGCGTCAAGACCAATCAAAAGAACACAAGGGAAGTGGTTAGCAAAAATAATGAGTTTGGGAACTAAGAGAGATTCATCTTACTGTTTGTGCTGCAGAACAGGACTTTTGCTCTCATCTGCCTTCCTCTTTTTTCCTTGGGATCTTCAGGGCTAATCCGATCAGTCTTGCCAGCATGCGACCTCCTGCTCAGCTTCTCTTTCTCCTCCTGCTTCTCCAGTATCCAGGTGAGTGGGTCAGAGGCTCCTTTCCTGTAGCCTAACCTTCTTTGGGGCAGAGGGTCCACATGGGCAGTGCCCAGCAAGGTCATTCACAGAACTTAGGACACTGTGTTGGAGAGATTGAGGGACGAGGCAGACAGAAGAGGTTGAGTGACTCCAGGACATGAGAGAGAAAGACTGATTAGAGAGTAAAGAAGACAAAGAAGGAGGAGGAGAAGAGAAGAGTCTAGGGTACATAGTATCATGACATTGTGGATGTCAGAGTTGGAAGGAGTCTGAAAGTCTTTACTTTTTTTTTTTTGCTGGGAAATATTCGCCCTGAGCCAACATCTGTTGCCAATCTTCCTCTCTCTTTATTTTTTCTCCCCCAAACCCCAGTACCTAGTTGTATATTCTAGTTGTAAGTCCTTCTAGTTCTTCTGTGTGAGCTGTCACCACAGTACAGCGACTGACAGACGGGTGGTGTGGTTCCTCAACTGGGAACCGAACCTGGGCCGCCAAAGCGGAGCACGCCAAAATTTAACCACTAGGCCATCAGGGCTCGCTCTGAAAGGCTTTACATTTAACTCCATTGTTTTATAAAGGAAAAGAAGAGGCCTGGATAAATCAACAGGTTTCCCAAAACTGCACATATAAATAGAGACAGGATCAGTACTGTCATCTAGGCATCCTTATTCCACACATATTTAGAGACACCAGAACTGCAATAAAATTGAAACCCCAGCTCCAGAACGGGGAAGCATTTCATAAAACAGGAAGTCATGATTAGTGCTAAGGAAAAAGAGAGGTGGGCAGGGCAAGGCTGTGCTCTGACTCCCCCTGTGGTCTCCCGTCTGATCTTCCAGGGCCAATAGCCCTCAGTAGGAACCCAGCCCCTGGGATGGGTGCAGTGACCCCAGCAGGAAGGAGAGTTTAAGCATTGCCCACTTCCAGCTGTAGCCACAGCACCACTGCTAAGAGTTGTTTATGTCCAACATTCGTGTGCGCCCCAACCTGCGAGAGTTATGACTGACCGGGAGACTTGGGGCTGAGGGAGGGTGTCAGTGCCAGTTTTTACAGCCGCTTCCTTCTATGTTTATAGAGAACACAGTTTCACAAATGAGCTCAACCCCATTGATGGTGGATGGGGTACTGGGGGAGTCAGTAACTCTTCCCCTGGAGTGTCCTGCAGGAGAGGAGATCGACTCCATCACCTGGCTTCACAGTGGATCATCTATCACCGTCATACGGCCAAATAAACCATCAGTCCTGGTGACTGCTCCAAAATGGAAAGATCGACTGCATGTCATCCAGTCCTACTCCTTGCAGCTGAGCAACCTGATGATGGCAGACGCAGGATCATACAGCGTCCGTATAGGCACAAATACCTCTTCAGTGTTTTCCAATTACACTCTGAGGATCTTCAGTGAGTAAGGGCATAGAGGCCCAGTTCCCTACTGGTAAGGGTGAATAGGGCCACCCACTAATTCTGGGGCTGGGGGCTGGATGACCCTTGGTAGATGTTGTCCTGTAGTTTCACTCTTTTCACCAGTCCTAACCCTTTCCTACCTAGATCTTTTTCTTTGCTTTTCTTATTCTTTTTTGTCCTCTTCAGTTACCAGCAGATTCTGGCTGATGCTATGGTTGTGTCTGATTGAAAACCAACACACATCTTGCTCCTTTCTCCATTCAGAACCTAAGAGGCTGGGAACGGAAGAATTAGGGATCCTTTCTCCGAAGGGGTCTGGATTCCTTGCTACGTTCTCTGCCCTTTATTCTCTCAATCCTTTCCTCCTGGGATGGTCTAAGAAGGCTCGTTATTGCTGTTTGTATCTGTTAAACTATTAAAACGATTGCTTCAAGCAGAGCGGCTGCCAAGGCCTCACATTAGCCTGGAGTCCATCACCTCTGAGAATGGGACCTGTCATGCCACCTTGAGGTGTTCTGTGGAGGAAGGAGGAGACAACGTCATATATCAGTGGACACGAGTGGGACCAGGGGCTGTTGTGTCCCAGGAAGGATCCATCCTCAAGGAGTCCTGGAGCCTTGATGATCTGGATCTTCGGAACTACACCTGCACAGCTATGAACCCTGCTAGCAATAGCATCTCTAGCCACATCCTTGCTCGGGAGCTTTGTGCGGGTAATTGGCCCCTTCTGGCCTCTCCAAGACTCCTGGGAAATGCTTTGACAAGATTTAGAAGGAGCTGGAGAGTAGACTCCAGCTCTCGGCACTTGCCAACATCCCCGTTCACTCACACATACATGCTCTGCCCTCTCTCTACTTTCTCTCTTTCAGGTTCCAAGGCAGCTGCAGGCACTTATTGCCCAGTGACATGGATTCTGCTGGGGAAGGGGCTTCTTCTCCTCATGGTCCTGGGGGTTCTATGAACTTGGCACATCCAGACACAGATGCTCAGCAAACTCCTTATGTCTAACTCAGGGCCGTGAAGGCCACTAGTGCCCCAGGAGAGCCTGGATGAGGCCATCGCTTCTCTGGTGCTCAATTAAATTGCAGTACAGACCTGCACTCTTTTCAAGATGTAGTACTATGGATTGTCAAAGACCAATGGGATAAAATTTCATATCTTCCGTGTGTGAGTCCATGTGTGTGTACACTGCACGAGAATGAGGACGTTTGGACAAAAAGAGATAAAATATTTGTATCATTACCATGTTATCTATTCTAAGAAGAAAACTCCCCCATAATTTAAGGTTTCTGGAATCAAGATGAATCATAAGGGAGGCGGAGTCAAGATGGCGGCGTAAGCAGACTCGGAACTCACCTCCTCCCGTGGACACAGCCAATTTACAACTACTCGTGGAAAAATTACCCCTGAGACAGAACTGAAAACTGGATAAGAGGAACTCCTGCAACAACGGACAATCCTAACTGAGGTAGAAGAGGCAGAGACTCCCTTCTGGAGAGGAAAAACGCCGCCTTCACAAGCCGCCAGCTTCACGGCCACCGGGAGCAGCCCACAGGTAGGCAGCCCTCCCAGAAGGCGCGGGGCCCTGAGCCGGGGAGCGCCCCCGCAGGGGGCATTTTGTGGACCCAGCACAATCGAGACCAGCGGCATAATATCTGACTTTGCCTGCTACTAAAGCATTGGGGAGCACCCCCAGAAAACCTGGTTCACAAAGAAACTAAAACTGGCTCTTAAAGGGCCCGTGCGCAAACTCACCCGTTCCAGAAAGCATCCTAAAATCACCAGAAAGAAACGTGTACAGTGCTTTGGTGACAAGAGACTCACCTAATAGGCCCTGAGTGCATCTCGGTGAGGGGTGAGACCTCTCCAGGGACTGGGACATTGGCAGCGGCCATTGTTGTGGCCTGGTGTGGGCGTGCTGACACAGACGCCATTGGAGTTCTCCCTGAGGTCTGCTAGCCCAGGGTCTGCTCCACCCGCTAGAGCACCGATTTAATCCAGCTCAGCCAGGGCAGGCAGCCCACCCTAGAGACTGGCCCCACCCAACAACAAGCCCTCAGGCAACGTGTGGGCCTGCATAGATTGGTGACTGGATTCTCTGCAGCCTGGCAACTGAGCCGACTTGAGCAGGGCAGGGTGTGCACAAGGAGCAGGTGGAGAGTGTGCGGCGGTGGCGGAGTGTGTGGGGCTCCCGCCGTGGAGATGTGTGTGGTGATGTGTTGCAATTAGCATTTTGGTGGTGAACATGATGTAATCTATGCAGAAATAGAAGTACAATGATGCACACCTGAAATTTTTACAATGTCATAAACCAATGTTACTGCAATAAAAAAAAAATTAAAAAAAAAAAGATGAGTCATAATATTAATGTGTATAGCTAAAAGGGATAGTGTATTTTTCTCCTGAAATACTGTTATTAAAATAATACTGCTTTCAAAAATCGATGACGTCATGGAATTCTTGAAATACCATAGCTGTAATATAAGGCAGAGTTTCATATAGCTGTCTGAATAGGGGCACATCCACATTCGTGGACTGAAATTTGCAAAGTATGGAGCATTTTAAGTGCGCTTTGACGGATGCTGATGATTAGAGGTGGGAGAACAGGAGTAGTCAGGGCCATTCTAGTCCCTTGGAGTAAAATCATAATCATCAATAAGCTCTTACTATGGGCTAAGTGCTATAATATGTTGCCTTTCTTAATTATGACCACAACTCTATAAAACAAACTCTCTTCTACCCGTGTGACCAATGAAGAAGCTAAACCTAAGAGGGTCTAAGTAACTTGCCCCAAGTCACATCACTGTAAGTGATGAAGTCAGATAAGTTAAGTGACTGACAAAGTTGGATTAGTAAGATAGGTTAGAATACAGTAGCAAATAGACTCCCAAAGTTTCAGTGACATACACAATAGAATTAATTATGTCTTGCTCACATGAGTCCTGGATGGAAGTTCATGACAGCAGGTCAACTCGTTTCCATACGGTCTTTCAGGGACTTCTGCTGACATCGGCCCTTGGCTCAGCACACGACTCCCTATGTCACCCGGAGCATCAATATAGCAGTCGGGGGAAAATGAACATTAAGACCACACATGGGAGATTTCTAGGGCTAAGTCTAGAAGTGGCACACATTATTTTGGACCAAATTTCATCCAAGATAGCTTAGTTATATAGCCAAACCTAAGTGAAAGGGAATTTGATAAGTAGTCTAGCTGTGCTCCCAGAGGAAATAAATTTTGGTGACTACAAATGCATTAAGGCAGATGTTTCTCTCCAGAGGCTTAATGGCAACATTGGAGGGTGACCAATTAAACAGTATGTGCAACGGAGTATGATAAGTAGTGTGTTGGAGAAACTGCAGAGCAGTACAAGGTTGCATGATGAGGGCCCTAACCTACTGTAGGGAATTAGGGAAGGTCTTTCAGGGAAACTATCTTTTTTTAATGTCCTTAACAATCTTTTTTATTGTGGTAAAAGACATATATAACATAGAATTTACCATCTTAACCTGTCTTAAGTGTACAGTGGCGCTAAGTGCATTCACATTGTTGTATTACCATCACCTCCATCCATCCACAGAACTCTTTTTACTTTGCAAAACAGAAAGTATGTACCCATTAAACAATAACTCCATTCTCTCCTCCCCCCAGCGCTTGGCAGTTGCCATTCTACTTTCTGTCTCTATAAGTTGGACTACTCTACGTGCCTCATGTAAGTGGAATTATACAGTATTTGTTCTTTTGTGACTGGCTTATTTCATTTAGCATAAAGTCCTCAAGGTTCATCCAAGTTGTAGAATTTCCTTCTTTTTAAGGCTGAATAACGTTCCATTGTGTGTGTGTATTTATGTGCGTGTGTGTACGTATGTATGTATGTATGTATCTATCTATCACATGTTGTTTATCCATTCATCCATCAATGGACATTTGGGTTGGGTTACTTCCACCTTTTGGCTATTGCAAATAATTCTGCTATGAACATGGGGGTGCAAACCCATGGGGGTATTCTTTTGTTTGAGATAAATGAATAAGACTTCCCCAAGGTAAGCATTGGGAAGCATGGAGGGGAGACGATTCTAGGCTGAGATCATTCTGTGGGCAAGGGACTGCAAGCCTGGACAAATAGAAATGTTGCTGCTGTCAATAAACATGAAATCCAGGAGGTTTCATTTGTTGAAACCCAAGCATTCCCACAGACATTGCATTTGGCTGTGCAGGTTGTGCCCTGCACAGTTCCAGGGAGTGCCACTCAATGTAGTGCACAACCGGCACATCCATACAATATTTTTAAACATTGACCATCCTCTCTTCTGTAAAGCCTCCCTGATGGTCCCTTCAAAAGTGGTCGCTTCTGAAATCCTGCCATTTGCAACAAGGTTGTTGGACCTGAAGGACACTATGCTAAGTGAAATAAGGCAGACACAGAAAGATACGTACTGCATGATCTCACTTATATGTGGAATCTAACATAGTCAAACGCATAGAAGCAGAGAGTAGAATGGTGGTTGCTAGGGGCTGGGGGGAGGGGTAATGAGGAGGTACTGGTCAAAGGGTATGAAGTTTCAGTTATGCAAAGTAAGTCAATTCTAGAGATCTGTATAACATAGGGCGTATGATGAACAATATTGTATTGTATACTTAAAAAGTTGCTAAGAGGGTAGAGCTCACATGCTCTTATCACAAAGGGAGGTGGGAGGAAAATTCTGGAGGTGATGGATAAGTGATGGCATTGATGTGAAGTCTCTACAGTTTTTTGTATGTTCTTCATAACTCATTAAAGTAGTAAAAAGAGAAAAAGAAAACAGGTAACAACTTCCTCAAAATATCCTAAGTAGGGTGCACCTCACAGAAACACACATCGATTAATACTATCATTGCTGTTATTGTTTTAAAGGACAACTTGTGAAGAAATTATAAAGCACCTAAGCACATTACTTTGTATTTATTCTAGCAGTTGGTTAGTCATTCTATCATAAGCTTTATTAAAACAAATAAAAAACTCACTTCAGTTTGATACTCAAAAAAAAAGCGTTCACTTCTATTCCATGCCACTCTGTACCTATTCCATACCACAACCATTGCATTTTTCTTACTGTTTTCAAATTAATCTCCTTTTGGTCTCTTTCCTTCCTAAACTTTGAATGCCTTAAGGCCAAATGTATCTCCATATCCCGCAATGCCCAGCTAGCATGGTCTGCACACATAGTAGGTGCTTAGTGAAGCTTGTCATCAGCAACCCTCTATCTCCTCTCCTTTCCTGGGCTCTCTTGGTGCACCTGCCTCAGGCGGCTCCTTAACCTCCCAGCCCACCACTGTGCTACTCCTCTCCACCCCCATCCTCAATTCATGTCCCATAGCTCCCCTGATGAATTAAAGTACTTCAATGTGCATTAACAGCGGGGGATAGGGAACTCTCTCCCAAGTAAAATATGGCATCTCCCAAGTATAACACACTTTTTTCCTGGGTCCTCAGGGACAATTCGGCTGCCTTGTTGGCTAACCCAGGAGTAACTCCAGGTTGCAGGGAAGCCACCTCCGGCTATTGAAATTCAGATGGAATTTCGACATGGGTGTTCAAAAGGGAACAATCGTTTATTTTGAGATAAATATTTTGCCCCTAATTCCATGACCTGGAGAAGCATCCCTAAGATTTCTACAAATTCCCAAGAACTAGCTTTCTCCCGGAAAGCAGAGGAATTAAGAGCTTCTGCAGAAGCTGGCACGTGTGTATCATATGTGTAAAGCACTGCTTTTGTGGCTGCAGCAGGTATGAAGATAAAAGGGCACAGTTGACTGAGCTGTCTCGTGAATGGGATGGGGGCATGGCTGGGATGCAGAGGGTACAGATACAAAATACTACATCTAGTGGGAGATCAGAAAATGCGTCACAAGGGAGGTGACATTGAGATCCTGATCTTGAAAGATGGAAATACTTTGCTTTTTTTCTTTTGGTGAGGAAGATTGGCCCTGAGCTAATCTCTGTGTCCATCTCCCTCCATTTTGTATGTGGGATACTATCACAGCATGGCTTGATGAGTGGTGTAGGTCCGTGCCTAGGATCCAAACTGACGGACCCGGGCCACTGAAGTGGAGCACACTGCACTTAACCACTACACCTGGCTGGCCCCAAGACTTTTCTTTTTTTACAGGAAGTGACAGAGGAGGTCAGAGGAGGATTACGGATCATGAGATGACATTACTGTTATTTATTGAGCATCTCCTATGTTCTATGTCTTTTGTATGTTATCTCAATGAATATCCCCCAAAACAGCACGAGGTAGGCACAGTTACCCCCATTATTCACATTAAGAGCAAGCCATTAATATTAATTTGCCCTGATCTTATTCTCTCTCTGAATGTCACCACTATCCAACTAGTCTCCCAGAATAGAAAACTAGAGATTATTCAAAATTCCTTCTCATTTATCAATACATCAATGACTAATCATGTCCTTTCCACCACCTAAAAAGTCTTGTTTCTATAGCTTCCGACCTGTCTCCAGGGCATAGCTTAAATTTACACTCTGGTCATCTTTTCTGAGTGATTCAATTATCTCTTGGCTAAGCCATACCTCTAGTTTTACCCATTCCAATTCACCAGCATGATCTTTCTGAAATAAAAAATGATATTTATTTCCCTACTGGGTTGTATGAGTTAGCTGGGTTTATGTTGCATATGATAGAAAACTTATCTCAAATTGATTCAATAAGGAAATTCAATAGGGAAACTTCTTGCCTCATGTAACGTGAAGTTTGGAAAGAAGGCAGACTTCAGTATTAACTTAATCTACTGGCCCTGGCACCATTTCTCCGCAATTCTTTCCCGTCTGCCTTTTCCACTCTCAGTTGCATTCTTCAGGCGGTTGCAAGGCGTCTGCATCGGTTTTGGTACTCACGTTTACAGTAGGATGTCCGCTGAGCGAGAAAAACTGCCTCTTCTTGTGGTTAGGAGTGAGAAAACTTTACCCAGAAGCCCCCAGCCAACTTCTCAAATTTCATTAGCTCATATTTCATGATGAGTACAATTCCTGAACCTATCTCGCTGGTTAAGGGAATACCATCCACAGATTGGTTTAGAGATCCCGAACCAACCACTGGCAAGGGGTCTGGGGTCATTAAAATAGTTTAGACTATTCATGACCCATTCCCAAAGCCCGGGGGTCAATCTTCCATACCACTTGGAATACCACTTCTACCCAAAGTGGTCATTGGGTAGAAGATCATGAGGTCACCACATGGATGAGATCCAAACTCCTTTGCCCTTTGAGTTTTGGCCTCTGCTGTACTTCAGGACTCATTTCCTTCTACTCTTCTTTGGACACATAAGATGCAGCCATATAGAACTACCTGCACTTCCCAAGAAAGAACATGTTCCTTCGGATGACCACACTTTTTATATATCTATATTTACATTTACATCCACGACTATATTTATGTATACTTTCCACTTCTTGGAATGCCAGCCCCCTTTGACTAATGATACACATCCTTCACGATGAAATTTAAGTAGCCTCTCCTATAAGAAGCCTTGCTCGATCTCTTGGACAAGTTTGACCAATGACTCTTTTGTGCCATACCTGTACCTAGTTCACACTTGAAATACTGCTCAGTGTTCTGCAATTATTTTTTTCTTTTTGGTCTCCTCAACCAGATTGCGAGCTCCTTGAGGGCACAGACTATGTTTCTCTCTCTATTGCCTCGTAGAGTTCCTAGCACATCCTAGATACTCATAAATATCTCTTGAATGAATAAAGCTCGCCCTCAGCACCACTGTTTCCCCTCCACTTGTAGGCTCCCCTTGCTTAGTCTTCCTAGCCCTGGCCAGCCTCCCCAGTACCACCTCCTCAGTTACTCCTGGCCCCCTTAGCTACTCCTTGCTGGTGCTCAGATCTTGCATTATGAAGCTCAGATATAAGACCTATACTGGGTCTTACACCTAGGAACAGTTACCTCTCTAGTGTGGTAACTCACCAGGTCAACTAATCTACTTCTATGTGCTAATGGTAAAAGCCCCCTCCTAGATTTGTGCGTGTTATTTCTTTCACCATGTCCTTCAGTGATAATGCCTCTGCTTCTTTGCCTGCCCTAATGGGCATTGGGACCAGGCTGGAGGACAGACTTTGTTCCATCACTGGATTATTGAAACAGTCTCCTACTGTCTGCTTCTGGTTTTGCCCCTTTTCAGTCTAGCCTCAATATATCCATCAAAGTGATCTATTAAAAGTCTAGTCAGATCATGCCTTTCCTTTCTTCAAAACCTTGCAAGTGGTTTCCCCTTTCACTCACAGTAAAAGCCAAAGTCCCCACTGGGCTACAAAGTCCTGCACGATCTGTTCCCCTGCACCTCCCCTCTCTGGCTTCATCTCCTACTCTGCCTCTTTCTCACTGCGCTCCAGTCACACTGGCCTCCTTAGTGACTCCTGAACACACCAGGCATGCCCCTGACTCAAAGCCTCTGCACTGGCTATTCTCGTTGCTGGGCTATTCCTCTCTTGGATTCACATGGCTAATTCTCTCGCCTCCTCCGAGTCTTTGTTCAAATGTCATCTTCTCAATGATGCCTAGCCTGGTTACTCTTTACAACTGCAGCTTCCTGCACCCCACCTCCATGAACTCTTGGCTCTCCTTGCTCTGCATTTTTTTTTTCAATTTTATTATTGCACTTACAACTTTCCCGCACACTATACAATTTACTAATTTGTTAAGTTTATTGTTATTGTCTGACTACTCTGGGTAAAATATAAGCTGAACCAAAAGTCAGGGATCTTTATTCTGTTCACAGCTTCTACTTCTTTAACTTTTTTTAATAACTATATTGATGGTGTATTTATACTCAATCTGCTTCTATGATTTATTTTGCTCCCCAAAGCATCTGATGAGAGCTTCTGGTTTAAGAACCACTTCTTAAAGGCAGGAACTCTATCTTACTACATTTTTTAAAAAAATCCATAGCACCTAACACAGGATATTGCACAGAGCAAGTATTCAATAAAAGTTCACTGACTGCATGGGTGGCATCTCACTCTCCTGCAGCATATTTTCTGTATTTTACCACAAGAGCAATTCTACAATAAACTTGAGGTGAATGGCTTCAACATTCTTAAATGATCTCAACTCCAAATACATATGCCTGTGAAACCCAAATCCCTATCAAGATAAAGAACTTTACTATCATCCCTCAAGTTTACTTGCGTGCCATCCAGTTAATTCCTGCTGCCACTCCCAACAGAGACAACCACTGTTCTGATTTTTTTCACCATAGATTAGTTTTGACTGTTCAACAATTTCCTCTAAACAGAATCATAAGGTAAGTATTCTTTTGTGTAAGGCTTCTTTCACTCAGTATAATCTTGCCAATAGCTTATTCTTAGGATATTTGCAATTATGTTCATGAATGAGACAGGCCTACAAGTTTCCCTTCTTGAAATATCTTCTGGTTTTAGCATCAAGATTATTCCTTCTCTCCCCATGCTAGTCTTTTCCTTTTGCCCAATAGCGAATACAATGACTTTCACATAGTAAGTATGAAAATATATATGAATAAATGGAGGTATAATAATTTCATAGTTGCTTTGATCTAGCTAAGCTCATAGTCTTTGTCAAACTCTATGGCTGTTCAGATAAGAATGGCAATATCATCAAATTTTACACTGGAAAGTTAGTCTTGACCAGATCCCAGTGGTGAATTTGTTAATTATAATAAAATTATAATTATAATTTTAATAATAATAAATCATTTTTATTACTTATTGTGGCTTGCACTACTAGTTGCCATCCAATATCCATCCATCATTAGCACATTTAAAGCAATGGCTACTATGAAGTGCATTTTAACCAGGGCAAAACAGATATACATTCAGATGAAAAAATGTCTCCCTCATAAGAAAGAAAAAAAAATTTTGTAACCATGTATAGTGATGGATGTTAACTAGACTTACTGTGGTGATCACTTGCAATATATACAAATATCGAATCGGTACACGGTACATCCAAAACTAATATAATGTTATATGTCAATTAGACCTTAGGAAAGAAAAAGAGCTCTCATTCGGTCCCATCCCTGGTCTCTGGTTGGTAACTCCTGAGACAGTAAATCATTGTACGCATAAAACATCAGGCAGAAGGAGTTACAAGTGGATTCCGAAATTTTATTCCAGTCAATAATCTTGTTCTACAACCTTATTGCAAACATCTGTTTGGTGTCCCACCCTTTCCTGACATCTGTCTTAGTCAGTTCAGGTTGCTGTAACAAAATACCATAAACTGGATGACTTATAAAGAACAGAAATTTATTTCTCACGGTTCCCAAGGCTGGAAGTCCAAGGTCAGGGCGCCAGCATGGTCAGGATCTGGTGAGAACCCTCTTCTGGGTTGCAGACTGCCAACTTCTCGTTGTATCCTCACATGGTGGAGAGCAGAGCATAAGCAGCAAGCTCTTGGGATTCTTATAAGGGCACTAATCTCATTCATGAGGGCTCCACCTTTATGACCTCATCTAATCCTAATTGCCTCCTAAAGGCCCCACTGCCTAATACCATCACATTGGGGGTTAGGGTTCTAACATCTGAATTTTGGGGGGATGCAAACATTCAGTCCATAACACTACTCATTCCCCAGCTGGATACCCAAAGCAAAGGGGGTGGTGAATATAAGCAGACAAGACCACAAATATTTCTTGAGTGACCATTATCAGCTATAAGAAATATTTCCTTCTCCAGAAATTCATGTGAGCATAGACACAAAAAGCAACATAGGATGAATAGCAATGGAATAGAACTGGCAAGAGTCCTACAAAAGATTAAAGAGGGGAGACGTTGGCAGGATGACATCATCCAAGACAGAAACGTTCATGGTGGAGAACTTGAAGCTGAGCCTTTGGAAAATTTTTAAGCTTTTGTGGTGCCGAACACACAGATTACAAAGTGCTTTCACACATAGACCCATGAGGTAGGTTTCATTATTATACCATTGGCCAACATCTAACTCATGGACTGGAAAAACTGAATGATCTAGACTCCGTGCCGGGTGCTGGGAATGAAAGAAGATAAGTGACTGCTGAATAAACTGAGTTGGAAAATAACTTGTTGATCTGGGTGCCACTTACCTGGGTGTGTCCACTTTGTAAAAATTCATTCACCTATATACCCATGACTTGGACCCATTTCTGTATATGTTATATTTTAAAATATAATTTTACTTAAAAATACTCCCCCACTTAATTTACTTATTAGAAAATTATCTTTACACCTCTGAAAGGGTTAAGGGGGTTGGTCATTCACAATTTGCAATAAATTAGTTTACCATTAGTTCAAGTAACACATAGAGGAGAGGAGAGTCACACTGAAGAACAGAAGATTTGACGCAAAGTTGTAAATTTGGAATGAGGACACATAACTATTGGCATGTGACGTAAGACACCCTATTGGTTAGGGTCCTCACAGGAAGCAGAACTCACCCCAGAAGAGTCAAATGATCAGGCTTTCATTAAGGGACCACTTACAGAGGTGTGGGCAGGATTGAGGAACAAAGGAATGTGAGGCCCCCAGAGTTGAGCAGCAGTGGGAAACTCTTACCATTCCCTAGAGGTGAAGAGGCAAGAGGAGGAAACAGTGCTACCAGAGCCATGTGTAAGCTAGTTGTGTAACCTTGGGCAAGTTATCTAGCTTCTTAGTGCCTCAGTTTCCTCATCTGTAAAATGGAGGTCATAATATTATAGCCACCTTATGGGGTGGTTGTGAAGGTTAAATTAGTTAACATGTATAAAGTATGTAGAGCAGTGCCTGGCACATGGAAGTATTGTAAAGAAGGAAAAAATAAAAAGCAGGTGTTCTTGGCTTCCTTCACCCTTGCAGTCACAAAGATCTAAATCAGAGTTTATAACCAAGGTTCCATGGAACCCTAACACTGTAGGTTCAGCAAGAAATCACGATTGAAAACAAGACCCATCATTTTTGTATGTCGTGTGCTGCCCAGTGCTAGTGCTCACAGGGAGGGACAGTGACCCACCAGCACGGTTAGCAGTCTCATTAGGAGGTGTTTTGGCCCCTTGGTTGTGCACAGCAGGACCGTATTCATTTAGTGGTCTCATTCTCAGTTTTCAGCGTGATAATCTGTGAGTGCTGTATTGCATGGAAGGGAGGACTGTAGGCTGATGATGTCAGCCGCTCCTCCAAATTGCCTCCCCAACCTCCCCTTATAAGTCACCAAGCCACCAGCTGCCTCAACAGGAGTGAACAAACCTTACTGGTGTAAAAGAAAATCAGAGGGAGATTTCATTCTAAATAAGGAACTTTTGTGTGTCACAACACAGCTGCTCCCTGCAGCCTTGCTGTTGCTGTCAACATCGCAAAACATGGATTGTGTAGGCTGGAAGCAACTTGTACTGTGAAGTTTTCATACCCTTGCATTTTTCTCATTTAGTTTTTTTTATGCCCTTCCATTTTATATTATATTAGCAATCATGTTTTACCAACACGGCTGATGATCACATGGGGCGATTTTTGAAGATGAGGTGTGAAATGAAAGAGGAAGATTTTAGGCCTAAGCCTGTGGAAAGTTCTGCTAAAGTTAGCACTAAAAATTACAACCACCTCAGTCATTTCACTGCACTAATGCAATAAAGCACATAAAAGAAGTCCATCTTTACAGTGAAGGTTGATTATCAATGGGTTTTACATGGGCTAGTAGTCCATGTTTTCCTAGTCCATTGTGGTACGCTGGTAATGGCTCCCAAAGATATGTCCACATTCTATTCCCCAGAACCTGTGAATGTTACTTTATTTGAACAAAGGGTCTTTGTAGATGTGACTAAGTTAAGGATTTTGAGATGGGGAGATTATCTTGTATTATACAGGTGGGCCTTAAATGCAGTCACATGTCCTTATAAAAGGGAGACAGAAGAAGAGTTGACACAGAGGAGAAGGTGATGTGAAGACAGAGCAGAGTTAACGTTCACAGTTTCCAGGGATACCTTTGGAGCCATTATTCAGCCTACCACATGTAGTACGAGAAATTGAGAAGGTTCCATTCTCAAACAATACAATAAATCAACATGTTGATGACAAGTCACATGATATTGAAGAGATTTTCTGAAAAATACTGAAGAACAAGAGTTTCTTTATCCAGGTTGATGAGTCAACAGATTTCAGAAATAAATATGCTATGGCGTTTGTAAGATTTTTAATAATGATAATATTTGAGAAAACCTTTTCTTCTGCAAAGGGCAGACTGAAACAAGAAATGGCCAGGAAATAGTATCTTTGTGTCTAGAAATGATAGCCTATCTTGGAGGTACTCTATTGGCAAGTATAACTAACGGTGCCCCATCAACAGCTGGCTCTGTGAGAGGTTTCGCCTTTATTGTAAAAAAATAAAAAGAAAATCCTGATGTTGTCACAGCAGACTGCCTTCTTCAAAGAGAGGTGTTGTGAAAATCTCTTGGATTTGCAACAAAAAACTTATGGATGATGCTACAAAAATGCTTAACTTTATTAAACAAAGAACTGCTCATTCAAAAATGTTTAAAAACCCAGACAAAGAATGCATAAATCTCCTGCTACACACAGATATCTGGTGGCTGGCAGAGGAAGAGTTCTCAACAGGGTGTTTGAGCTGGAAGGTGAATTGCAGGATCCTTTTCAAGAAAAGAGGAGGCCAGATTTTGCCAGTGCTTTGAAGATGAAGAATGGCCACAGAAACTAGCCTTCTTAGCAGACATTTTTGATCTTACGGGCCAGCTGAATAAGGCTGTGCAAGGCCCTGAAGAAAATGCGTGAACTTAAACGACAAGATTCTTGTATTTAAAAGGAAACTGAGTCTTTGGAAAAATTGCATTTTAAAAGGAAATTTCAAACTGTTTTCACTGCTGCTTGGAATTAGAAGAAGTCAGTGAGTTTCAAGTCTTATTAAAAATAACCTAGAAGAACTGCAGAACAAAATTGAACAGCATTTTTTCTTCCTTCCAATCCAAATGTACGGTTGGGTGAGGGACCTTTTTTTCTGAATCTTCTGCTCTTGGCTTCGAGAGAAGAGAAAGAACTTTGTGAGCCACAGTCTGATCATACACAAAAGCGAGATTTACTGATTTGCACCTAGAGAAGTTCTGGAGTGGTAAAATAAGAGTATCCTTCCATCCAAAAGACAATAAACATTTTGCTGCAGTTTTCAACTACCTATGTGGGTGAGAATGTTTTTTCTTACACTATAGTCCCCCCTTATCTGTGGTTTCACTTTCCATGGTTTCAGTTACTGGCAGTCAACCATGGACAGAAAATATTAAGTGGAAAATACCAGAAGTAAACAATTCATAAGTTTTAAATTGTGCGACCTTCTGAGTAGCATGATGAAATTGTGCTGTCCTGCTCCATCCCACCCAGGACCTGAATTACCCCTTTGTTGGATCTCCAACCACAGACACGTCTGCTCCTGACATCCAACCAGCGGCATCGCCATGGCTCAATGATCTTCCTTTTGACATACTGTCAGAAGGTCAATAGCAGTCTACCACCAAATCACAATGCCTATGTCATTGACCTCACTTTGTCTCATCATGTAAGCATTGTATCATCTCACATCATCACAAGAAGATGGGTGAGTGCAATACACTAAGATATTTTGAAAGAGAGAGACCACGTTCACATAACTTTTATCACAGTACATTGTTATAATTATTCTATTTTATTATCAGTTGTCGTTAATCTCTTACTGTGCCTAATTTACAAATTAAAGTTTATCATAGGTATGTACATATATGAAAAAGCATAATATATAGAGAGCTCAGTACTATCAGTGGTTTTGGGCATCCACTGGAGGTCTTAGAAGGTATCCCCCGTGGATAACGGGGGACTATTGTACAGCAAGCATCAAGAGCAAGGGCAAAAATTATCTCATTTAAAAATGAAATCCCTGTATGTTTATCTCAAATTCAACTCAGAATTAAACATTTGTGCAGCAAAAAATCAAGCACAGATTTCATATTAAAGAGATACTATTGTGCATTTTTAGTTTCAAAAATAACACTTTCATGCAAAAAAAATTATATATATAATAATTTTGTAACTGCTGCATTTGTATTTGAGAGTGATCGTGTCACTCTGTAAGAACATATTTTTTAAGTCTTCTATAAATTTTTTACCTTAAACTAGATTTTTATTCATATTGTTTGGGTTAAGATTTTAATAGCTTAACTATTCAATGAGTCTTACCAAAATGTCATGTTGTGAATAACATTAATTAAAATAAATATACAGCTTTTACTTAAATTAAATCAACCAAGCCTACCTTTAGGAAAATTAAATCTCATTTTGGCTTAAGTCAGTTCTTTAACAAAAACTTGTCTGCCTTATGAATTTTACAAATATATGAAAACAAAAGAAAGATTGATTTCAAAAGGTAAGCTAAGATTTACTACCTATTTTTTCAAGAAGTTTGGCTAAAATACAATTTTTAGTTTTAAATAGGACTACACTTTCCCATGAAATATTCCACATAGTATGCCTCATGAGCATCTTACACAGTAGGAATTTATTGTAAGATTTTTAGGCCTATTTGAATAAGGTAAAAAAGTCAAAGACATGGAAACAAAGGAAAAAAAGTTTTCTCTGTCTACCTAATGACTTGCCTCCAATTTGTGATCCTTTGTGGGGAGGGAGAGCCACACAAAAAGTACACTAATAATTGGGACAAAATAAGTAGATCTGTCACCAAACCAAAGTGAGTCCCCTCCTTGGTGAGCTAATCAAACTATACCAGACATAGGTATCACACAAAGCAGACATTTTATCTACTGCATGCAGCAAATAAAATGGAGGCCATAGGGGATAATTTCACAAAGCTATGGCTCCCCGAACAAGAAGAGCAGTTGCCTTTTATTTGGGGTAAAGAATGAATATGCAAGAAGCAAGTTTTGTCATTCCATGTAGAGGCAGGCACAGGCTGGCAGGAGCGCAGTTCAGATACACGCCTCCACATACATCTCATGTTATGTTAATAGAATGTTAGCTCCTCCTAGGGTAGTGTTTTTAACACTATAACGAAGTCAAGGTTACTTTTATACTTTTCCATTCTTCTGCGCAGGCGTCATAACCGCGGCGTGCTTCGCCCTGGTCTGAACTGGTTCAAGCTGGTGGGTAGCTGGTCCTTTTCCTGAGAAACGACTTTGAGGAACTACTGAATGTTGACTGCATTTGTTAAGGAGTTCTTTAAGCTATCAAGCAACAAGCAACTCTTTATGCCTAAGCAACTCTTTAAGCAACTGGGGGCAGGTAGCTGGTGATGGATCTACAGAAAAACATCATTCTCTGTTAAGCAGAGCATTGACCATTATCATCTACAACTTACTGATAACATAAGCCACAGATTTAACAATTTCTATCTAGGGTTTCCTTGAGACCTGAAAATTATTTCCAGGATTTCTCCAGGGTAAGGAGAAAGGCTGATCTCACAGTCAGTCGGCATCCTCCTCATCTCATGTATTAGTCAGGATCTAGTTAGGGGTCAGACACCTCACTAACAATTTCTCAGGGAAAATGTAATATAAAGAATTATTAAGTAGTAATAGGCAGTTAACTAAAAGAGTTAAAAGATCGCTGAGGAACACAGGAATAGTAAAATCGGGAAGTAGCTACCACCTCCAGAGTTAAGGGAAAGAATATTCAAGGAGGAAATTAAGACTTTGGAAGAGGGTACCCACCACACAAGGCTGAGATTCAGATCTTGTTGGAACGTGTGGATGCAGCTCAGCCTGTAGGGCAACAGAGAAGTTTACTGGGGTCCTGGTGAGCCAGAGCTTTTCCTTGGGAAGCTTCTAGCGTGGGTGCTGGAGAAGTTCATTGGAGCATGAATTCTGGTAGGCCTCCCTCTTGTCACTGGGAGCTATGCTGTGGGAGGAGAACAAAGCACTTGAGAACCAGGAAGAGAAGCTACATTCTCTGGCAGTGTCCCTCCAGTGCCCTTTATTAACAAAGACAGCTGGCAATGGAGAAATGTTTACAGGGTCCTACCCAGTGTCCCAAAGCAGTCAAAGAAGGATGCATTTGGACCAGAGAGGCAATGAATTGATAAGTGGCACATCTCATCTGTATCTTCATATATCTTGTCAACCAAGACATGGTCTCCTAAGTCTATTGCTTAGTACATTCTATTTCTGTTAACGTAGCATGGAGAATATTTCCATCATACATCATTGCATAATTATATCTTTATAAACTTTCTAACAAAACACATTGAATGTACTTATTTCTTAACCAAATACATTTCCTATCCTTCTAGTATATTTCTATTTTGATCAATGATAACCATCACTTATTAACTAGTTTGTACTTTTTATAAGCAGCACAACTTATAGGCTTTATAAAAGTTTCATTTTCAAGCTTTTTAAAGCTTTATGATTTTGCAAATGATACAGCTATGATAGCTTAAGAATATCTTCATCTTTCCTCTCAAGTAATAAGATGATACTTTAATATCTTATGGCTTGAGATTTTCTGTGAAATATAAGAGCTAGGGAACATTGACTTCCAAAGGAATCAGGTCGAGTCTGCATTGAACATCAGTGCTCCATAGGGTACTACTGGTCTATAGTCTCACACAGGTGCTTCTGGTGAAGCCCTACCTGAACTTACCCATTGGAACTCACTTGACTCTCCCGTTTTATATTATATTTGCTTCTTATATCTGATTCATTAGAATATTTCTCTCACGTCCTTTTTGACATCCCTTATCTTTTGTCTAATTTATGTGTAGGTGTATTATACCATTAGTTTCCAATACCACATGTGTAAAATAAACACCTTCCCTTGCAGAAAGTACCTTCCCTTAGGCTTGTGAAATTCTTTATACAGAAGACACATGAAGGAAATCATTATAGTCTATAGAAAAACAGAATAAAATTTACATAAAAAATCATATGTCTAAACATTTAAGTGGTTTTGAAATAAAAATGAAAATTTATAGAAAGTTTCTTAACTTTTTTAACAGTCTCTGCTTTAGAATAAGCAGCTTTTCTGATATTTTTAAATTCACTGAAATCCTTTGTCATTGCCTACTTGGAAATTTTGTCTAGAGCCTTGGCAGTAACAACTACCAGAAGACCACAAAAAAATCCCTGCTTTTGGTAAGGGTGTAGAAGGTGGCTGTTGCGACCAAGTAGTAACTAACGAAGATTTCATGTCTTGGGAGAAAAATTTTGGACAATGTAGTTTTCTGATACGACCAACTTGGAAGGTTAAAACGGTACTAGTGGCATTAAAAACAAGATGAATTTAAGAGTAATGTCTTATGTTCACTATCACTTGGGGGAGAAAATCAAATCTACTCATTTAATAAAACACACTGGCTAGATTTCAAGGAAAACAATCTAAGATGGGGCTCAAAGAGAGAAGAGAAAAGATTTCCCCCACTGCACTAGTTTAGTTTCCTGCCTACTACGTCATCTGCCACACTGGCTCTCATCCTTATTCACTGGGCCCTGCTGAGGGGCTCCTGGTAAATGTTCACCATCATCTAGAAAACAGAGCAGATTAGGTGGTAGCACCATCTGTAGGTCCCAACCAGACGGACAGTTTTAGAATTCTTCAGTCTGATTCTCCCAAGGCATTTTTTGGGGTCAACACGGTAAATAATTAAAAATCCAGATGACAATAACTAACATCTATTGAGTGCTTATTCTGTGCCAGGCACTATGCTAAACTTCTTAAACAGAGTAATTCTTTTGGTCTCCATGGTAATCCAATGATGTTTACAGTTGAGTAAACGGAGGTTTAGTCAAAAGCAGTCACTTGCCCAAGATCACACACATGATGACAAAGTGGTGAATCTAGGATTAGAAACCAGAAAGTCCAGCTCCAGAGCCTATGCTCTCAACCACCACCCTGGATGTCTTAATACATCATCTACAAAGAAATGGTGTTACCTGACTATCAATCTGCTGAGGGTCGCTAAATGCTTGTGAGGCAAGACTTCAGATGATGAACACTGAATTTATTAGAGACTCTTTCTTCGTGAGAAATTTCATTTGCTCGTTTATGGATTTTCCTCTTTAAGAATTTGCTAATCCTACCCTTCTCCCAACTCCACATCCTCTAGCTAGGACAGATTAGTGCTTTTACTTTTCTGACTTCTTAAGGTAGGCTCTGTTAACATGCTGTACGCCATGCCAAGAGTTGAGGGTCAGACCTTGGAATTGCCCTGCCACCACGTGGAGAGAGGGTTGAAAGCTGTAGTAAGAGAGGAGCCAGATTTCTTTTTGGGAAAGGAAAAGGTTCTCCTTGCCCTTCTCTCAGCCTTATCACATTAAAGGATTTTAAAAAAAATAATTGTTGCTATTCCTCATTAGGATTGGGATGCAGAGTAGGTGGAATACAAATCTATCCTTCTCCACTGCACACCAATTAAATTTCTTTGCCAAAATCCCATCAAGACTTTCTAGATTATAACACAGCTCCAGCATAACCAAAAAACCTCAAACTGCTAACTCTCTCTGCATCCATCCCTGTCCAAAAGAATAAATATGATATAAAAATCTATTAACAGACACATATTAAAATATATAGAACCCATGTTATACTAGGACATAGTAATTTAGCAAGGCTCAGTAACTTAATATCACAGATGAACCCATGAAACTAAAAGTATCTAAGGGAAACTTGCTCAGGCTGAAAGAGCCATAACAACAATTCACAAGGAGAGTCTTAAATTTTCAGAGGAAGAACTGTTAGCATTTGAAATAATCATAATGCAGCTCTTGTGCAAATTAGTAATTAAGGCAGTTAATTAGTGATACCAAGTAAAATAGTGACAAGTGATGATTTAAAATAATCTGAGTATAGAGCTCAAAAAGATAATACCATTTACAATTGCATCAAACAGAATAAAATATCTAGGAATAAATCTTACCAAGGAGGTGAAAGACCTATGCAATGAAAACTATAAGACATTATTGAAAGAAATCGATGATGACATAAAGAAATGGAAAGTCATCCCATGCACATGGATTGGAAGAATAAACATAGTTAAAATGTCTATATTACCTAAAGCAATCTACAGATTCAATGCAATCCCAATCAGAATCCCATGACAGTCTTCACGGAAATAGAAAAAAGAATACTAAAATTCATATGGGGCAACAAAAGACCCCAAATAGCTAAAGCATTCCTAAGACAAAAGAACAAAGCAGGAAGCATCACAATCCCTGACTTCAAAAGATACCACAAAGCAACAGTAATCAAAACAACATGGTACTGGTACAAAAACAGACACACAGATCAACGGAACAGAATTGAAAGCCAAGAAATAAAACCACACATACATGGACAGCTAATTTTCGAGAAAGGAGCTAAGAACATACAATGGAGAAAGGAAAGTCTCTTTAATAAATGGTATTGGGAAAACTGGACAGCCACATGCAAAAGAATGAAAGTGGACCATCTGCTATCACCATTCACAAATATTAACTCAAAATGGATCAAAGACCTGAAGGGAATACCTTGAACTATCAAACTCATAGAAGAAAATATAGGCAACACACTATTTGACATTGGTCATAAAGGAATCTTTTCGGATGACGTGCCTACCCAGACTAGGGAAACTAAAGAAAAAATAAACAAGTGGGACTTTATCAGATTAAAGAGCTTCTACAAGACAAACGAAACCAGAATCAAGATGAACAGACCACCCACCAGCTGGGAGAGAATATTTGCAAAACATACATCTGACAAGGGGTTGATCTCCATAATATATAAAGAACTCACACAACTGAACAACAAAAAAATAAACAACCCGATCAAAAAAGGGGCAGAGGAAATGAACAGACACTTCTCCAAAGAAGATATACGGATGGCCAACATGCACATGAAAAGATGTTCAACATCACTAATCATCAGGGAAATGCAAATGAAAACGACACTACAATATCACCTTACGCCTGTTAGAATGGCTATAATCAACAAGCCAAAAAAAAAAAACAAATGTTGGAGAGGATGTGGAGAAACAGGAACCCTCATACACAGCTGGTGGGAATGCAAACTGGTGTAGCCTCTATGGAAAACGGTATGGAGATTCCTCAAAGAATTAAAAATAGAGATGGCCTATGATCCAGCTATCCCACTACTGGGAATCTATCCAACGAACCTGAAATCAACAATCCAAAGAGGCTTGTGCACTCCTATGTTCATTGCAGCATGATTCACTATAGCCAAGAAGTGGAAGCAACCTAAGTGTCCCTCGACTGAGGATTGGATCAAGAAAATGTAGTATATATGTACAATGGAATATTACTAAGCCATAAAAAAAGACAAAATCGTCCCATTTGCAACAACATGGATGGGCCTGGTGGGTATTTTGTTAAGTGAAGTAAGCCAGAAAGAGAAAGGCAAACACTGTATGATCTCACTCATATATGGAATATAAACCAACATATGGACAGAGAAAACTGTATTGTGGTTACCAGGGGCAATGGGGGTGGGCAGTGGGCACAAGGGGTGAAGGGAGACATATATATGGTGATGGACAAACAAAAATGTACAACCCAAAATTTCACAATGTTAAAAACTATTAAAACATCAATAAAAATAAAGAAATAAATAAATGAAAAAGGAGGAGGTAAGGAGATTAACTTGTCTAGATTAGAAGGTACTTATGACATTCAATAACCAAATGAGGCATAAAGGTCTTGTTTAGATCCTGATTAAAACAAAACAACTACAAAAATTTCTTGCCATTAGGGGAACTTTGAATATGGGCCAGTCATTATATAATACCAATGAATCATTTTTCACTTTTTCAGTTGTGATAATAACACTGAGATTATGTAAGAAAATGTATACATATATTTTAAAAAACATATTGAAATAATCTGGATAATGGCATGATATCTAGAATTTTCTTTAAATACTTGACCAAGAAAAAATATAGAAAAATATGGGTGAAACAAGAGTAGCAAAAACCGTGATAATTATTGAATCTGGGTGGAGGTATCTTGGGAGTTCAAGTACCATTATCGCAATTTCAGTGTTTGGTTGAAAATTTCTAAAAACAGTCTTAAGTTAGACTGATTCTCTTGTATCATCAATCATTGAGAATGGCTGTCAATTTTACACAAACACTCCTAATTACTTATATTTGGGGAAGTAGGAAGGAGGCAGGCAATTTGAACCCTATGACCCTACTTCCTTCACTAGAGTTCCACCCCCAGGAACACAGAATTGGGAGAAAAAGAGGAAGTACAGAAAGAGAGCGAGAAATAGAGAATGAAGATGAGTTTCTATGTGGCTAGCCCTGTAACAGCTGTGTACTGGTGACCATATTCTACTGGTAGGGAGGAGAGAGAGAGCTGATCCAGAAAAAGAATAAACCATACTCATAGAGGCCAGACACAAGAGACAGAGTCCTACTTGGTTTCTCCTTAGGTTTCATTTCCGACATCCAGTTCTTTCTGAGTCCTGGCTACATTCTTACCTTTGGGCTCTTTATTATAGTAACTCCCTCCCCCTTATCACAAGTTGATTTGCATTGGTTTTTGTTACATGATACCAGTGATATGAATACAGCCAATGTAACAAAGTCTATTGTCAAATCTAGAGAAGCACTGGGTCAAATGTGAATAACATAGCGAAATGGATTAGAAGTCATGTAGATACCCGATAGTGTGGGGTCAAAGCCGGAGGACACAGGTTCATCAGTGCCAATAGTGCTGGGGGACTTGTGTTGCTGAGGACTTGTGCTGCACTTGTTTTAAGAAGTGCATTATTGGGGTAGACCAAGTAGAACCTTCCACGTAATTCCTAACACTTATATGGAGGTAAGAGCACTTGGTGTTTTTCTTCTTTTCATTTAATTTCATAAACTATTCAGGGTATGGGCTAAAGGGAGGATTTAACTTTTAAAAAATAGCCAACTGATCATATCAAAACCCTTTGTTAAAGCATATTAGGTTCTTTAAAGTGGGATGTTCATATTTCTGAACAACTTTTTGACTTTAAGAACAGAATCAGAGGCAGATGTCAGGACCAATCAAAAGAAAACAACAAGGGAAGTGGTTCGCAAAAATGATGAGCATGGGAAATAACAGAGATTCATCTTGTGGTTCATGCTGCAGAACAGGACTTCTGCTCTCTTCCACCTTCCTCCTTTGTTGTTGGAATCTTCAGGGCAAACCCGATCAGTCTTGCCAGCATGCGAGCTCCTGCTCAGCCTCTCCTCCTCCTCCTGCTTCTCCAGTACCCAGGTGAGTGGGTCAGAGGCTCCTTCCTGGTAGCCTGACCTTCTGTGGGGCAGAGGGTCCAAATGGGTACTGCCTAGTAAGGCCTTTCCCAGAACTTAGGATCCTCTGTTGGAGAGATTGGGGGACCGGGCTGACAGAAGAGGTTGAGTGACTCTAGGACATGAGAGAGAAAGACTGATTAGAGAGTAAAGAAAAGAAAGAAGGATGAGAAGAAGAGAAGAGTCTAGGGTACATAGTATCACGACATTGTGAATGTCAGAGTTGGAAGGAATCTGAAAGGCTTTACATTTATCTCCATTGTTTTATAAAGGAAACGAAGAGGCTTGGAGAAATGAACAGGTTTCCCCAAAACTGCACATCTAAAGAGAGGCAGGATCAGGACTGTCTTCTAGGGATCCTTATTCCACACATATTTAGAGACACCAGAACTGCAATGATATTGAAACCCGAGCTTCGGAGTGGGGAAGCATTTCATAAAACAGGAAGTCATGAGAGTCTAAATTTAGGGCTAAAGAAAAAGAGGGGTGAGCAGGGCAAGACTGGGCTCTGACTCCCCCTGTGGTCTCCCTTCTGGTCTCCCAGGGCCAACAGCCCTCAGTAGGAACCCAGCTCCTGGGATGGGGAGGAGTGACCCCATAGGAAGGAGAGTTTAGGCATTGCCCACTTCCAGCTTCAGCCCCAGCACCACTACTGACACCTGTTTATGTCCAACATTCGTGTGCGCCCCAACTTGTGAGAGCTATGACTTGGGAGTGAGGGAGGGTGTCAGAGCCAGTTTTTATAGCCACTTCCTTCTATGTTTATAGAGAACACAGTTTCACAAATGAGCTCAACCCCATCGATGGTGACCGGGGTTCTGGGGGAGTCGGTAACTCTTGCCCTGAAGTTTCCTGCAAGAGAGGAGATCGACTCCATCACCTGGCTTCACAACGGAACATCTATCATCTTCATACAGCCAAATGAAGCACGAATCATGGTGACAGCTCCCAAACGGAAAGATAGACTGAAGGTCATCCAGTTCTACTCCTTGCAGCTCAACAACCTGACAATGGCAGATGCAGGATCATACAGTGTCCAGATAGTCACGAGTACCTCTTCCGTGTTTTCCAGTTACACTCTGAGGATCTTCAGTGAGTAAGGGCATACAGGACAGTTCCCTATTTGTAAGGGTGAATAGGGCCATCCACTAAGCATGGGGCTGGGGGCTGGGTGACCCTCTGTAAAGACTGTCCCTTTGTGTCACTCTTGTGATCAGTCTAGAACTTCTCCCTGGTAGATCTTTTTCTTTCTTTTTCTTATTCTTTTTTGTCCTCCTCAGTTACCCGCAGATTCTGGCTCATGGCTATTGTTGTGTCTGGCTGAAAACCATCACACAACTTGCTCCTTCCTGCACTCAGACCCTACAAGGCTGGAAAGGGAAGAATTAGTGATCTTTTCTCCCTAGGTGTCTGGATTCCTTGCTATGTCCTCTCCCTTTTATTCTCTGAGTCCTTTCCTCCTTGGATGGCCTAATAAAGCTTGTTATTGCTGTTTATATCTCTTAAACTATGAAAACCATTGCTTCAAGTAGGGCAGCTGCGAAGGCCTCAGATTGCAGTGGATTCTGTCATCTCTGAGAATGGGACCTGTCATGCCACCTTGAGATGTTCTGTGGAGGAAGGAGGAGAGAATGTCATATACCGGTGGACATCAATGGGACCAGGAGCTATTGTGTCCCAGGAAGGATCCATCCTCAGTGACTCCTGGATCCCTGATGATCTGGATCGGAACTACACCTGCACCGCTATGAACCCTGTTAGCAATAGCACCTCCAGCCTCATCTTTGTTAAGCAGCTTTGTGCAGGTAACTGGCCCCTTCTGGTTTCTCCAAGACTCCTGGGAAATGCTTTGACAAGCTTTAGAAGAAGTTGGAGAGAGTAGATGCCAGCTCTAGGAACTTGACAACAACCCCATCCACTTACACACACATGCTGTGTTCTCTCTTTTCTTTCTCTCTTGCAGGTTCCAAGGCAGTTGTAAGTACTTACTGACCAGTGACATGGATTCTGCTGGGGAAGGGGCTCCTTCTCCTCATGTTCCTGGCGGTTCTAGGAACTTGGCACATCCAGACACATGTGTTCAGCAAACCCCTTATGTCTAACTCAGGGCTATGAAGGCCACCAGTGCCCCAGGAGAGCCTGGATGAGGCCATCACTCCTCTGTGGCTCACTTAAATTACATTACTGACCTGTACTCTTTTCAAGGTGTAGTACTATGGATTGTCAAAGACCAATGGGATAAAATTTCATATCTTGCATTTGTGAGCCCACGTGCCCAATGTGGAAGTTTGGCCAAAAATAGATACAATAACTGTATCAATACCATATGTTATCTATTCTGAGAAGAAATTTCTCCCATAACTTAAGGTTTCTGGAATCAGGATGAGTCATAATATTAATGAGTATAGCTAAAAGGGATAGTGTATTTTTCTCTTGAAATGCTGTTATTAAAATAATACTGTTTTTAAAAATCAATGGTGTCTTAGAATTCTTGAAATACTGTAGCTGTAATACAAGGCAGGTGCCTGAATAGAGGCACATCCACATTAGTGGACTGAAATTTCTAATGTATGGAGCATTTTAAGTGCACTTTCAAGGATGCTGGTTATTATTGGTGGGAGTACAGGAGTAGTCAAGGCCATAATAGCCCATTGGAGTAAAATCATACTCATAAATAAGCTACTACTATGGGCTAAGTGCTATAATATGTTGCCTTCCTTAATTATGATCAAAACTCTATAAAACAAACTCCCTTATATCCATGTGACCAGTGAAGAAGCTGAACCTAAGAGGGTCTAAGTAATTTGCCTCAACTCACAGCACTGTCAGTGATGAAGTCAGATAAGTTAAGTGACTGATGTAGGTGGATTAGTAAGGTAGGTTATAACACTTATAAATATATATGCACCTAAGACAAGAGCACCAAAGTATATAAAATAACAACAGACCTAAAAGGAGAAATTAATAGCAACACAATAATAGTAGGGGACATCACCACGCCACTTGCATCAATGGATAGATCATCCAGACAGAAAGACAACAGGGAAATAGTGGAATTAAGCAAAACAGTAGACCAGATGGACTTAACAGCTACATACAGAACACTCGAGTGAAACTCAGCAGAATACACATTCTTCTCAAGTGCACATGGAACATTCTCAAAGGCAGACCATATGTTGGGAAATAAGGCAAGCCTCTACAAATCTAAGAAGATTGAAATCATATCAAGCATATTTTCCAACCATAATGCTATGAAACTAGAAATCAACTACAAGAAGAAAGCTGGGAAAGTGACAAAGATGTGGACACTAAACAACATGCTACTGAACAACCAATGGGTCAATGAAGAAATCAAAGAAGAAATCCAATAATATCTTCAGACAAATGAAAATGAAAATATACTATGCCAACTCATATGGGATGCAGCAAAAGCAGTCCTAAGAGGGAAATTCATAGCAATACAGACCCACCTCTGCAAAGAAGAAAAATCTCCAATAAGTAATCTTAAACTACTCCTAACAGAACTCAAAAAAGTAGAACAAACAAAGCCCAAAGTCAGAAGAAGGAGGGAAAAAACAAAAATTAGGGCAGAAATAAATGAAATAGAAACCCGAAAAACAGTAGAAAAGTTCAATGACACTAAAAGCTGGTTCTTTGAGAAGATAAACAAAATTGACACACCCTTAGCCAGACTCACTAAGGAAAAAAGAGAGAAGGCTCAAACAAATAAGAAATGAAAGAGGAGAAATACACTGGATACTACAGAAATACAAAAGAGTATGAGAATAGTATGAAAAACTATATGCCAACAAATTGGACAATCTAGAAGGGACAGCACTGATGCCAAGCTTGGAAGTTCCTCCCAAGGCCATGGAGACTGGATGACTCTTATTAAGAGTGGTCCCTCAGTTTCACTGACATGATTGGTGGGTCCAGAATGCTTCCTGGGTAGATGTCTCGTTTCCTCCCCGTGTTACTATCCTAGGGCTGCCATAACAAAGTACCAAAAAGTGGGTGGCTAAAAACAACAGAAATTTATGTTCTCACAGAGGCTAGAAGTCTAAAACCAAGGTGTTGGCAGGGCCATGCTCCCTCTGAAACCTGTAGGAAGGATCCTTTCACTTCTCTTCTAACTTCTGGGGTTTGCCAGAAATCCTTGTTGTTCCTTGGCTTGTAGATACATCACTGCAGTCTCTGCCTCCATCATCCCATTATGTTCCCCTTGTATGTTTTCTCATGGTGTACTCCTGTCTGTATCTCTTCTCATCTTCTTATAAGGACACCCGTCATATTGGATTGAAGACCCATCCTGCTCCAGTGTGACCTCAGGTTAATTAATTACATCTATCATGACCTTATTTCTGTACTAGGTCAAATTCGAAGGTCCCAGGACAGACATGAATATGTGAAGGACAGTATCCAACCCAGCATACTCCCCCATTCCCCTCATCCTCAGCCTCCTTCTTCCTGTTCTAAACCTCTAACTGGTTTATGAGATGAGCTACATCTAAATAAGAACTGCAGAAGT
The DNA here is from genome assembly GCF_057802395.1 of Ceratotherium simum simum. NCBI lineage: Eukaryota > Metazoa > Chordata > Mammalia > Perissodactyla > Rhinocerotidae > Ceratotherium > Ceratotherium simum. The sequence goes on along the minus strand of NC_141901.1, from coordinate 33,455,260 downwards.
GAACACCAAGGCCCTCAGAGAAACTCCAGAGCAGAGAAAAGATTCATCTCAGTGACCAAAACCCACCAACAGTTCCTGGTGCATGGTTGAATAACCTCAGATGATCTGTTTTTTTTACTGTTTAGTCTCTCATAAGCTGGGATTAGAAGAGTCTCCAGAACTGTTTGGAATCTTTGCTATTTTCTCTTATTCATCCCTAGGTCCTCTTCTCTTAGGATGCCCAGAGAGGACCCTCTTAGCTCTTTTCATTTTTTTAAAAGTATCGCATCCAACGGAGTTGCTAAGAAGACCTCAAGTTACATTGGAGTCCACTGTCTTTGAGAACAGGGTCTGTAATGCTGTCCTAAAGCGTTCCTTGAAGGGCGGAGGAGAGATCATGCATACAGGTGGAGACCAGTGGGACCAGGGGATGATGTGTCCCAGGAAGGGTCTGTCCTCAGTGACTCCTCAGGCTTTGCAACCTGGACCAGTCCAACACCTGCACAGCCTTAAACCCTATGACTAATAACATCTGCTCTCCCTGCCTGGCAGTCTTGAGCAGGTACCTGACCCTTCTGGCATCTCCAGGACCCCTGGGCAATGCTCTGAGAAGGTCTGGAGAGTGCTGAGAGGACACACCCACTCCCAGTGCGCGCACACAGACACACACACACACACACACAATCCACCACATATGTGCTCTGGCCTCTCAAACTCTCCTTTTGTTATAAGTTCCAAGGCACCTGCAGGTACTTATTGCCCAATGAAGTGGATTCTCCTGGGAAAAGTGCTTCTACGCCTTGTGATCCTGGATATCTATAAATTTGGTACATCTAGGCATGGTGCTGTTTTAAAATACAGAGTATTAATAGAAAATTTGAGGATCAGTAAGGCCCACAGATCAGGAGATGATTGCCATTGAAACAACAGTTTATTACTCACAGTTCCCAATAGGAGAGGGCAATAAGGAAACCCTGAGGTAGGATGCAGGCACAAGAGCAGAGAGAGAGGGGAGGACTGCAGGCCAGAGCCTTAATTGTGGCTCCTCCGGGAAGGAACAGGTAGGGCAAGGTAAGCAGGTTTGGGATTGGCTAGTTTGAATAATTTCAGTGGGCTCTGGGGCATAGGGCTGTCCCTAGTTGTCCGGCACCTGGCCTTGGGTGATTAGGGCTGGTGGATAGTGGCCTGGAGGAGTGTGAGATAATGCAGCTGTTAGGAGTATGGGCTCTGGATTGGTTAGTTTACGTTTGAAAGTGGGGTGACTGTTTAGTCTCTCTAAGGATTGGCTATCCCCAGGAGGGGCAGTCCCTCCAGAGTCAGCAAGGTCCCAGATGTCACAGCATCAGTATGCAGAAAATAAAAAGATATGGTTAATACAGGTGCTTATTAAACCTGTTTGACTAACCCGGGGATCTGAGCGATCAGTATGGTTAGTCCTAAGAGGTTTTCTGGACATGAAAATGGACATGAGGCCATTGCTTTAATTAAGTTAATTCATATCCAATTAATATCCACCGAAATGTGCTAATGGCAGAGGTCTAATATAAAATGTTCTTTTACTTGGGGACTTCAGGGACAATGGAGATGCCTCAATGGCTGACATAGGAGTAACTCCAGTGGTGTATAAAGCAGCTTGCAGAGGCCTCCTCCCCAGCACTTGAAATTTAGGTAAAATTCCCTCAATTCCCCAAGTCCATGCCCTGGGGAAACTTCTACAATGTTTCTGTAAATTCCTAGGGACTTACTTTTTCCTGACCTTCTCTGCCTCCAAGTTCCGGGCGCCATGTTCTCTCCTAGCACTGCCCCTGTGGACACAGAAAGCAATACCGCAACACATATTCTCATGCCATTCCCTGCCCAAATCAAAGTTCACTCATAAGAAAAGATTGGTGAGCAAAGCAGAATTTCCTGAAGATTTTGCAGAGGAGGTAGAGAAGGACAGGTTTGCATTGCACACGCCATAACAAATAACTTAGAAATCCATTTAGACCTTCTGATTCCCCAGAGTGCCTTTTTAGCCAACCGGTCTCCCAGGAACTCTCTTTGACCACCCACCTTTTCCACAGGCAGAGTCTTGTCACATCCCCCTTGTACACAGTGATATGCAAATTAATCAAGCAAACAAACAAAAGCACAAAATGAAAGGAGGCCAGAACACCCAAAAAAGATTACATTGTTGAATTCTATTTGAAACGTAGTGAGGTTACATTTAATGAGATTTTGCGTAGTGCAAATTAAAAAGTGTGGCAGGAATGACTAAATATTCTCTAAAACTTCTATCAGTGCAAACGCCCCTACATTGAAAACATTCATCAAGAGTCAAATAACCATAAAGCTGGTGAATGATATAAATCATAAACTCAAATACATCAGTAATTACATTAAATGTAAATGGACTAAGAGCTCCAGTGAAAACATAAACATTGATGGATAGGATTAAAATAAACAATATCTAACTTTGTAATGTTTACTAAAGAAACATATAAAACATATGAACACAGAAATTTTGAATGTAAAAGCATAGGAAAAGATTATAGCATGTAAATATGAACCAAAAGAAAATTGGAATAGTTATATTAAACTCAGACAAAAAAGAGTTTATGACAAAAGCATTAAGGAAGAGGGTCATCTTGTAATGATAACCCATTTAATATCTGGGTAATATAACAATTGAAAATTTGCAGGCACCTAGAAAGATAATCTTACAATATATAATATAAAGTTGATAGACCTACAAGTAGAAATAGACAAATCTACCATCAAAGTGAGATATTTTGGTATACCTCTTTCCCTAATGTTCTCTTATGATAATGAAAATAAGTTGTAAATAATTATCAGAAGATTTTTAAAAATCTTATAATTTTTGACACAAAAAACACAGTTCTATATAGCCTATCTATCATAGAAGAAATAATAATGGAAAAAGGAAAATATTCAACATTGTACTAGAAGTCCTGATCAGAATAATAAGATGGGGAAAATATTACAAAGGAAGAAATAATACTGTCACTATTCACAAACATTGTTGTTACTGCACCAAGTCTGTTTTTGCCCGCTGCCCACCCAGAAAGCCGATCACCAAGACAACGAAATTGCAGAGAGAGAGAGGGTTTATTAATCACAAGGCAGCCAAGTGTGGAAATGGGAGAATGAATCTCAAATCCGCATCCCAGAAAATAGGGACTCAGGGATATTCATGGGGTAGGGGGCAAGTTGGTCTGAAATGATTGGAGGTGAGGAGGGATGATGTAATTGTTGATCTGTGCAAGCACAGTCAGGCTTCATGCCTCTTCGTAGGACGCCTGTTCACAGAATGGCAGCATTAGCGTGCCCTGAGGGTGGAGTTCTAACCTGTTGATGTCAAAAGGTCGCTTATTGGACATATGTCTGTGTGGGCCTAGTTGATGGGTTGGTGGTCTCAACTAGCCTGAAGTGGACCAGGCATTCCAATTCCTGAAAAGAATAGCTCGAACACCCATTACCATGGTGACCCCGGCTCCAGGGGGATGTTACATATAGTAACCTAGCGGGAGTCAGACAGCACATTGCCTAAACAGCACAGTTAACAATGGGTAAGTTTATCATGCAGATTTAAGTCCTAGCCTTGCATTCTGATAAGTTTCTAGGTAAGGCCATCCCCCTCTTCTTCCTGGTACAGAGAAGAAGATACCTTTACAAATGGAGATTTCTTTTACAAATGTAAATGTCTCTTATAAAGCGTAACCAGAACTAAGACTGGGCTTAGCAAGGACCCTCCCAGATACCTGGATATGTCTATGGTAATGGCTTGTTCTCTGGGCAAGCCTCCCATGCCAAACTCCTTTGGTTAGTTAGTGGGGGTGGGGGCCAAAGTGTCTTTCAGGCAGAGACATATTTTGAGGTGGCCAATTCCAATCCCCCATAGTTACTAGCTGCTTAATCATCAATGGCTGTTTGCCGGTTTCAATATGATTGGACAATAAAGTCCAAGGAATCTACTGATAACTTATTAAAATCAATAAATGAATTTGAAAAGGCACAGGATAGAAAGTCTGTAAAAATTAATTGTATTTGCATATAACAATAACAGAAAATTAAACTTGACAAAATTCATGCTGCCGTTTATGATATGAAAGCATTTCAAACACCTGGGAATACATCTAGGAAAAGATGTGCAAGATGTCCAGAATCAAACTATGAAGCATTATTTGGAGAAATGAAAGAAGACCCAAATGAATGAGTGGATATTCACACAATTTGGAAGAATCAATATTGTAAAGATGTAAATAGCTCCAGATTAGTATAAAAGACAGTGCCAAACAAAATCACGGCAGCTTTTTTTTTAGTGTGGAAAATGACAAACTGAGTCTAAAATGTATATGAAAATGAAAAGAATCACTCCTAGCCAAGACACTCTTGAAGAAGGGGAAAAGGGGAAGAAGTAATGCTACCAGATACAAAAATCTATTAGAAAGCTACTCCAATTAAGACAGCATGACAAAAGCAAAAGAAAGGTCAAATAGACCAATGGAACAGAATAAAAGTTCCAGAAAGACACCCAGTTGTATATAGACACTTCTATATGACAAAGAAGGAATTGCAGAGCTGTGGAGAAATGACAATTTTTCAACAAATGGTGCGAGATCAATTTGCTGTCCCTGTGGGGAAAAAATGAATCTTGCATCCTACCTCACACTACACGCAAAAAATTCCAAGTGTACTGTAGACCCTCATGTGAAATGTAGAACAAAAATCTAAAAGATATTGTATTTACAGAAGAATATCTGTATTCTGTATGACTTTGTGGTAGGGAAAAAACTTTTAAACAGACCCTAAGAGAAATGGTACTAAATTGTACTAAATTAAAATTTAGAAATTCCACTCATAAAAACACCATTAAGAGAGTAGAGACACAAAGCACAGAATAGAAGAGAGTATTTGCAAAACACAGAACAAAAGGCTCTGATCCATAATATATAAAGAATTCATACAAATCAAAAGGAAATGACCGGCAATTCAAGGGAGAAATGAGCAAAAGACTTGAAAAATATCTAACAAATTAACTAATAAACATTTGTAGTCATGTTCAATTTTATTAGTAATCAGGGAAACAAAAATTAAAACTAAAATAAGATATCAATGTACACCCAGAAGGAATAGTTAAAACAAAAAGACTAATAACGCTAGGTGTTACCAGTGGAGCAATGATGTGTGGAACAACGGGGACCACGTATACTGCAGATGGAAGGGTGAATAGGTGCAGCCTCTTTCAAACACGGTCCTTCATTACCTGTTAAGCTTTAAATATAGACATACTCAATGAACCAGTAATATTCTACTCCTAGATATATACCTTAAAGAAATGAGAGCATCTGAGCGCAAACAAACAAATGATCTACTTATAGAAGTATTATTTACAATAGACTCAAGCTGAAAAACAAATGCTCATCGATTATAGAATGTGTTAATAAATTGTGGTTTATGCATACACTAGGATACTACACAGCAATGAAGTTGAAGGAAATAGAGCTGGCCTCCACAATATGGATGACTCTTACAAATTTAACGTTAACCAAAAGAAGCCAGATGGAAAAACACATACGCTATATGATCCGATTTGTATAGAGCTCAGATATAGGCAAAACCAACTTATGGTGTTAGAAGTCAGGATATCTGGTTGCCTTTGGGGAGAGATTGCATGTTGGTATTGGGAGAGGGAAAAGATGGGGCTTCAGGACTGCTGATAATTTTCAGTTTCTTGGCTTGAGTAGTGGTAATAATATTGGATTCACTTTCTGATCTCTGTATCATATGCCTACTTTTCTGTATGTTACGGAAATAAACATAATTAGAAAAATAATTCCACTAAGAAAACTTCACACCTAATGGCTTCCTTGGAGAGTTCTACTTTTTTTTAATTAAAAAAAATTTTTTATTGAGGTATAATTGATGTATAACATAATTTTGCACAAATTTTTTCTTGTAGTGAGAATTTTTCAGATTTAGTCTCTTAGCAACTTTCAAATATACAATACAGTATTATCAACTATAGTTGCTATGCTGTGCATTACATCCCCATGACTTATTTATTTTATAACTGGAAGATTGTGCCTTTTGACCACCCTCACCCATTTTGCCCACCTTCCCACTCCCCCACCTCCGGCGGCCACCAATCTGTTCTCTGTATCTATGAGCTTGATCTTTTTTTTTTAGATTCCACATATAAGTGAGATCATATGATATTTGTCTTTCTCTGTCTGACTTATTTCACTTAGCATAATGTCTTCAAGGTCCATCCATCTTGTTGCACATGGCAAGATTTCATTCTTTTTCTATGGCTGAATAATATGCCCTTTTATATCTACTACATTTTCTTTATCCATTCATCCATTGGTGTACACTTAGGTTTTTTCCATATCTTGGCTATTGAGAATAATGCTGCAATGAACATGGGAATCGTGACACAAAGTAAGTGTTCAATAAATGTTACATATTATTGTTTAATATTGTTATTTTTTAAATTAGTTATAAATTTATGTATCTTGTGCTTAATGTTAAAACTATGAATAAAACATTTAAAATTTTTGTTATAATATAAACCAAGTTGATTGATTTACATATGTGGATCTTGATGTTTTCTTGGTGGGTATTTGGCCCTATGTAGAAAAAAGATTTCCTGTATTTGCTATAGAACCTCAGTAACTAGAGGTTGTCTGGACCTCAGTGGACGACAGCTCTGGATATGACAAGAAGGATGAAACTCCACAATCCTCTCTAAGATTTGCGAGCCTATTGCAGTGCCTGCTTTATCAGTTCTCCAGTGGGAATCTGCATCCTCGTTTAAGAGGTGAGAACTCCATAGGTCTTACACAGTCCATCTGGCCATCTTTGGCTTGAGGTTTTCAATTGAGGTTTAAAGGTAAACTATGGGCCTTCAGGTCTCCACTCATCTCCGAACTGCTAAGCTTTTTCTGACAAAGTTTTGGTCTAGGAAGTGTGCAATAAGAATCTGACATTATATTTTTGATGGTTGACTACTGACAGGTTTTACGCCTCACTCTACTCTTCCCCTTCTGCCCCACACCCGGGCAAGCTGATTAAGCTGATAGGAAAGCCTAGGTACTTCCTCCTTTGTCCCTAGCAAGAAGTTCAAAACACACGAGCCCCTGGCCAGGCGCAGGAACACTCACAGCCGCCGCACTCCTACGCACCACAAAGGCCCCACGCCAGTCTCCCTTGACAGCTCTCTCCACTCATTTTCAGACCAGCTCAAGAGACTGTCCTGCTCTACCCAGAAAGTCTCATCATGTAAGTAATACACCTTTCAGACCCTCTTGGTATGTGCGTGTGGCATCATTAGTCTGACATTTGAACCAAATTTGGGGTGCAGGCCCACCCTGTTTCTACAGAGTAAGTGTAGGTGCTGTGCCTATGCCTGTGCAGGTGTCTCTGAGCCTACGCTCCATCCCTCAACAGCCGCAGATGACCAGCGTCTCAGAGGAAATTGACTCATTCTGTTTTGATGTTCATTCTTGAGTTTTTATTTTTGCTTTCAACAAACTTTAAAGATCACTTAGAGGAAATAGAATTGAATGTGTGTGATGTTATTTATGTGGCCCTCATTTTTCCATGACATGACACAAGCAGGGGAATCCAAGTGAACCTATTATACCTTAAGAATTTTCTATCTGGTAAATTGCTACATTGTTGGGGACCAGGATACTTTTGTAAATACATCACAGTTTTAAAAGTACAGGTCTTTGACCAAACAATACTATTTCTAGGAATGTAACCTAAAGAGAGAGCTGGATAAATTTTAAAAAATGTATATATGAAATATATGTATATATTTTCTCACATTGTTGAGAAAAACTTACAGTATACTTTTATGTAAATTGATATATACGCTTAGAACACTAGGCCATCATAAAAGGATTACGAATATCTGCTTTCAGGGACATAGAAAGATACTCATGGTCTATTTTTGAGTTATAAAAGGTTACAAATCAGCAAATCAGATGATTCCATCTATGCACGTGTGTGTGTGTGTGCAAGCTTGTGTGTAGACGTATATGCACAGAGAAGTCTAGAAAGAATTTTGCCAAAGCATTAACAAGAATCATTTATGAATGGTAAGATTTAAGAAGATTTCTGCTGTCTTCTGCATACCTTCGTATTTTGTTTGATTTTACTGCAATGAGCTTGCATAAAATGTTAAGTCTTCTTCTCTAGAATTCAGAGATCCCAAAGACCTCTGAAGGTCCTTTCTCATTGATTTCTTCAGTTGCTATTACCCTCCTCAATGAGGACGTGCAGCAAGTCAGGGCTCAGGTTCTTCTTAGCTGCACCTTACCACAGCTATAGACACACTCTCCTTTACGAGTCCCTGGCATCTCCTAATATCTACTTCATTTTGACTGTACTGATTCTGAAGGCCGACCCAGCTCCACCTTCTGACACAAAGTCACATTACACAGCATTTTCCACGTTGATGTTTTCTGGAAGCACTATCATGCTGTAAGATGAGAAAACATTTCCTGTCCATGGTTACCACATCTGTTGCTGGTCAGTGCTATATGCTGTTAGGCCAACTCTCTCTGTGACTTCCTTCTTTTATTTCTAACCTTGTCCACGGTATCTTCATTAGGTCTGTGAAAGCATAGAAGTTAGCCTATTGCCATTCTAACACAGCAAAGAAGAAGGGGCAGGGCGGCCCAGTGGCATCGTGGTTAAGTTCGCGTGCTCCACGTCAGTGATGTAGGGTTCACAGGTTCGGTTCCTGGGCACAGACCTACACAGCACTTATCAAGCCAAGCTGTAGCAGGTGTCCCACATATAAACTAGCAGAAGATGTGCACAGATGTTAGCCCAGGGCCAATCTTCCTCAACAAAAAGAGGGGGATTGGCAACAGATGTTAGCTCAGGGCTAATCTTCCTTACCTCCCCCCAAAAATAATAAGGGGCAGCTCATGTGCTGCCCAAGAAGGACAAGATTCCACATATCAGGATCAAATGTTAACCTTAGGTCCCCTGCTTGAGCACTTGATAACACGGTTCCAAGGCGACCACATTGAACATATTTCAGTAGAACTGAGAACATCCGTAAGAGAGGGAACGTAATAGCATATTAACAGTTTGATCTTGGACAAGTTATTTAATAAGAAGCTATAGTTTCTTTCCCCACAAAATAGGGATATGTCATCTACTGCAAATGGCTTTGCAAAGGGTAAATGAGATATTGCATGAAACTTTCCTGGATGTCTCATAGGTACTACAGAATCAATACACCCCAAACAGAACAGGGGTAGGAATGAGGCTGAAGATAATGGCAGGTCCTCATAAGACTTGCTAAGGATCTTGGATTGTGATAATGGCATTGAGATTATGTAAGAAAATGTGTATATATATATATATATATATTTTAAAAAATATATTGAAATAGGATAATGGTATGATATCTAGAATTTTCTTTAAATACTTGATCAAGAAAAAAGATAGAAAAATATGGAAGAAACAAGAGTAGCAAAAACAGTGACAATTATTGAATCTGGGTGGGGGTATCTTGGGAGTTCACGTACCATTATCTCAACTTCAGTGTTTGGTTGAAAATTTCTAAAAACAGTCTTAAGTTAGACTGATTCTCTTGTGTTATCAACCGTTGAGACTGGCTATTGATTTTACAGAAACACTCCTAATTTCTTATGTTTGGGGAAGTAGGAAGGAGGCAGGCAAATTTGCACCATGTGACCTTACTTCCTTCACTAGAGTCCCATGCCCAGGAATTTGGAATTGGGAGAAAAAGAGAAAGAAAAGAAAGACAGAGAGAAATAGAGAATGATGATGAGTCTTTAGATGTGGCTAGCCCTGTAACAGCTGTGTACTGGTGACCATATTCTACCGGTAGAGAGGGGAGACAGAGTTGATCCAGAAAAAGAATAAACCGTACACATAGAGGGCAGACCATAGAGACAGAGTCCTACTTGGTTTCTCCTTAGGTTTCATTTCCTACATCCAGTGATTTCTGAGTCCTGGCTACATTCTTACCCTTGGGCTCTTTATTCTTATAGTAACCCCCTCCCCCTTATCACAAGCTAATTTCCATTGGTTTTTGTTACATGATACCACTGATATATCATGAATACAGCCTATGTAACAAAGTCTGTTGTCAAGTCCTGAGAAGTATTCGGCCAAATGTGAATCACATAGTCAAACGGGTTAGAAGTGTAGACAGCGGACAGTGTGGGGTCAAAGCCAGAAGATGCAAGTTCATCAGTGCCAGTAGTGCTGGGGGATTTGTGTTACTGAGGACTTGTGCTGCACTTGTTTTAAAAGTGGATTGTTGGGGCAGACCAAGTAGAAACTTCCACTTAATTCCTAACACTTGTATGGAGGTAGCAGCACTTGGTGGTATTATTCTTTTCTTTTAATTTTGTAAACTATTCAGGGTATGGGGTAAGAGGAGCATTTAACTTTCAAAAAATAGCCAACCAATCATTTCAAAACCATTTGTTAAAGCATATTAGGTTCTTTAAAGTGGGATCTTCACATTTCTGAACTCTTTATGACTTCAAGGACACAATCAGAGGCAGGTGTCAGGGCCAATCAAAAGAAAACAAATGGGAAGTGATTGGCAAAAATAATGTGTATGGGAATTAACAGAGGTTCATCTTGCTGTTCTTGCTGCAGAACAGGACTTTTGCTGTCTTCCATCTTCCTCTTTTTTCCTTAGGATCTTCAGGGCTAATCCGATCAGTCTTGCCAGCATGCGACCTCCTGCTCAGCTTCTCCTCCTCCTCCTGCTTCTCCAGTATCCAGGTGAGTGGGTCAGAGGCTCCTCCCCTCTAGCTTGACCTTCTGAGTGGCAGAGTGTCCACGTCGGTACTGCCAAGCAAGGCCTTTCACCGAACTTAGGACCTCATGTGCGAGAGATTGGGGGACCAGGTAGACAGAAAAGGTTGAGTGACTCCAGAACATGAGAGAGAAAGACTGATTAGAGAGTAAAGAAGAGAAAGAAAGAGCAGAAGAGAAGGGTCAAGGGTACATAGTATTATGACATTGTGAATGTCAGAGTTACATGGAATCTGAAAATCTTTACTCTTTTTTGGCTGGGAAATATTCGCCTTGAGCTAACATGTGTTGCCAATCTTCTATTCTCTTTTTTGTCCATCCCCAAAGCCCCAGTACCTAGTTGTATATTCTAGTTGTAAGTCCTTCTAGTTCTTCTATGTGAGCAGTTGCCACAGCACAGCAACTGACAAATGGGTGGTGTGGTTCCACGACCGGGAACCGAACCTGGGCCGCCAAAGCGGAGCATACTGCAGTTTAACCAGTAGGCCATCAGGTCTAGCTATGAAAGGCTTTACATTTATCTCCATTGTTTTATAAAGGAAAAGAAGAGGCCTGGAGAAATCAACAGGTTTCCCGAAAACTGCACATCTCAATAAAGACAGGATCAGCACTGTCATCTAGGGATCCTTATTCCACACACCACTGAGACACCAGAACTGCAATGAAATTGAAACCCAAGCTCCAGAGTGGGGAAGCATTCCATAAAACAGGAAGTTATGATTAGTACTAAGGAAAAAGAGGGGTGGGCAGGGCAAGGCTGGGCTCTGACTCCCCCTGTGGTCTCCCTTCTGGTCTTCCAGGGCCAATAGCCCTCAGTAGGAACCCAGCCCTTGGGATGGAGCAGTGACCCCATAGGAAGGAGAGTTTAGGCATTGCCCACTTCCAGCTCCAGCCACCGCACCACTGCTAACACCTGTTTATGTCCAACATTCTTGTGCACCCCAACCTGCGAGAGTTATGACTTGGGAGTGAGGGAGGGTGTCAGAGCTAGTTTTTATAGCCACTTCCTTCTATGTTTATAGACAACACAGTTTCACAAACGAGCTCAACCCCATTGATGGTGGCCGGTGTTCTGGGGGAGTCAGTAACTCTTCCCCTGAAGTTTCCTGCAGGAGAGGAGATTGACTCCATCACCTGGCTTCACAGGGGAACATCTGTCATCTTCATAAATCCAAATGAAGCACTATTCCTGGTGACTGCTCCAAAACGCAAAGATAGACTGAAGGTCACCCAGTCCTACTCCTTGCAGCTCAGCAACCTGACGATGGCAGACGCAGGATCATACAGTGTCCAGATAGTCACGAATACCTCTTCAGTGCTTTTCAGTTACACTCTGAGGATCTTCAGTGAGTAAGGGCATAGAGGTCCAGTTCCCTACGGGTAAGGGTGAATAGGGCCATCCACTAAGCCTGGGGCTGGGGGCGATGACCCTCAGTAAAAGTTGTCACTTAGGTTCACTCTTGTGACCAGTCTAGAACCTCTCATAAGTACATCTTTTTTTTTCCTTTTCTTATTGTTTTTTGTCCTCTTCAGTTAACAGCAGATTCTCGCTGAAGGCTGTGGTTGTGTCTGGCTGAAAACCATCACACAACTTGCTCCTTCCTCCATTCAGCCCCTAAGAGGCTACAAATGGAAGAATTCGGGATCTTTTCTCCAAAGGGGGCTGGATTCCTTTCTATGTTCTCTGCCCTTTATTCTCTCAATCCTTTCCTCCTGGGATGGCCTAAGAAGGCTCGTCATTGCTGTTAATATCTCTTAAACTATTAAAATCATTGCTTCAAGCAGAGCGGCTGCCAAGGCCTCACATTAGCGTGGAGTCCATCACCTCTGAGAATGGGACCTGTCATGCGACCTTGAGGTGTTCTGTGGAGGAAGGAGGAGACAACGTCATATATCAGTGGACACGAGTGGGACCAGGGGCTGTTGTGTCCCAGGAAGGATCCATCCTCAATGACTCCTGAAGCCTTGATGATCTGGATCGGAACTACACCTGCACAGCTATCAACCCTGCTAGCGATAGCATCTCTAGCCACATCCTTGCTCGGGAGCTTTGTGCAGGTAATTGGCCCCTTCTGGCCTCTCCAAGACTCCTGGGAAATGCTTTGACAAGCTTTAGAAGGAGCTGGAGAGTAGACTCCAGCTCTCGGCACTTGCCAACATCCCCGTTCACTCACACACACATGCTCTGCCCTCTCTCTACTTTCTCTCTTTCAGGTTCCAAGGCAGCTGCAGGCACTTATTGCCCAGTGACATGGATTCTGCTGGGGAAGGGGCTTCTTCTCCTCATGGCCCTGGGGGTTCTATGAACTTGGCACATCCAGACACAGATGCTCAGCAAACTCCTTATGTCTAACTCAGGGCCATGAAGGCCACTAGTGCCCCAGGAGAGCCTGGATGAGGCCATTGCTTCTCTGTTGCTCAATTAAATTACAGTACAGACCTCTACGCTTTTCAAGGTGTAGTACTATGGATTGTCAAAGACCAATGGGATAAAATTTCATATCTTCCGTGTGTGAGCCCATGTGTGTGCACACTGCATGAGAATGAGGACAAAAAGAGATAAAATATTTGTATCAATACCATGTTATCTATTCTAAGAAGAAAATTCCCCCTTAATTTAAGGTTTCTGGAATCAAGATGAGTCATAATATTAATGTGTAGGGCTAAAAGGGATAGTGTATTTTTCTCCTGAAATACTGTTATTAAAATAATACTGCTTTCAAAAATCAGTGATGTTGTAGAATTCTTGAAATACCGTAGCTGTAATACAAGGCAGAGTTTCATATAGCTGCCTTAATAGAGGCACATCCACATTCGTGGACCGAAATTTGTAAAGTATGGTGCATTTTAAGTGCACTTTGAAGGATGCTGATGATTAGAGGTGGGAGAACAGGAGTAGTCAGGGCCATTCTAGTCCCTTGGAGTAAAATCATAATCATCAATAAGCTCTTACTATGGGCTAAGTGCTATAATATGTTGCCTTTTTAAATTATGACCACAACTCTATAAAACAAACTCTCTTCTACCCGTGTGACCAATGAAGAAGCTAAACCTAAGAGGGTCTAAGTAACTTGCCCCAAGTCACATCACTGTAAGTGATGAAGTCAGATAAGTTAAGTGACTGACAAAGTTGGATTAGTAAGATAGGTTAGAATACAGTAGCAAATAGACTCCCAAAGTTTCAGTGACATACACAATAGAATTAATTATGTCTTGCTCACATGAGTCCTGGATGGAAGTTCATGACAGCAGGTCAACTCGTTTCCATACGGTCTTTCAGGGACTTCTGCTGACATCGGCCCTTGGCTCAGCACACGACTCCCTATGTCACCCGGAGCATCAATATAGCAGTCGGGGGAAAATGAACATTAAGACCACACATGGGAGATTTCTAGGGCTAAGTCTAGAAGTGGCACACATTATTTTGGACCAAATTTCATCCAAGATAGCTTAGTTATATAGCCAAACCTAAGTGAAAGGGAATTTGATAAGTAGTCTAGCTGTGCTCCCAGAGGAAATAAATTTTGGTGACTACAAATGCATTAAGGCAGATGTTTCTCTCCAGAGGCTTAATGGCAACATTGGAGGGTGCCAAATTAAGCAGTATGTGCAACAGAGTACGATAAGTAGTGTGTTGGAGAAACTGCAGAGCAGTACAAGGTTGCATGATGAGGGCCCTAACCTACTGTAGGGAATTAGGGAAGGTCTTTCAGGGAAACTATCTTTTTTTAATGTCCTTAACAATCTTTTTTATTGTGGTAAAAGACATATATAACATAGAATTTACCATCTTAACCTGTCTTAAGTGTACAGTGGCGCTAAGTGCATTCACATTGTTGTATTACCATCACCTCCATCCATCCACAGAACTCTTTTTACTTTGCAAAACAGAAAGTATGTACCCATTAAACAATAACTCCATTCTCTCCTCCCCCCAGCGCTTGGCAGTTGCCATTCTACTTTCTGTCTCTATAAGTTGGACTACTCTACGTGCCTCATGTAAGTGGAATTATACAGTATTTGTTCTTTTGTGACTGGCTTATTTCATTTAGCATAAAGTCCTCAAGGTTCATCCAAGTTGTAGAATTTCCTTCTTTTTAAGGCTGAATAACGTTCCATTGTGTGTGTGTATTTATGTGCGTGTGTGTACGTATGTATGTATGTATGTATCTATCTATCACATGTTGTTTATCCATTCATCCATCAATGGACATTTGGGTTGGGTTACTTCCACCTTTTTGGCTATTGCAAATAATTCTGCTATGAACATGGGGGTGCAAACCCATGGGGGTATTCTTTTGTTTGAGATAAATGAATAAGACTTCCCCAAGGTAAGCATTGGGAAGCATGGAGGGGAGACGATTCTAGGCTGAGATCATTCTGTGGGCAAGGGACTGCAAGCCTGGACAAATAGAAATGTTGCTGCTGTCAATAAACATGAAATCCAGGAGGTTTCATTTGTTGAAACCCAAGCATTCCCACAGACATTGCATTTGGCTGTGCAGGTTGTGCCCTGCACAGTTCCAGGGAGTGCCACTCAATGTAGTGCACAACCGGCACATCCATACAATATTTTTAAACATTGACCATCCTCTCTTCTGTAAAGCCTCCCTGATGGTCCCTTCAAAAGTGGTCGCTTCTGAAATCCTGCCATTTGCAACAAGGTTGTTGGACCTGAAGGACACTATGCTAAGTGAAATAAGGCAGACACAGAAAGATACGTACTGCATGATCTCACTTATATGTGGAATCTAACATAGTCAAACGCATAGAAGCAGAGAGTAGAATGGTGGTTGCTAGGGGCTGGGGGGAGGGGTAATGAGGAGGTACTGGTCAAAGGGTATGAAGTTTCAGTTATGCAAAGTAAGTCAATTCTAGAGATCTGTATAACATAGGGCGTATGATGAACAATATTGTATTGTATACTTAAAAAGTTGCTAAGAGGGTAGAGCTCACATGCTCTTATCACAAAGGGAGGTGGGAGGAAAATTCTGGAGGTGATGGATAAGTTGATGGCATTGATGTGAAGTCTCTACAGTTTTTTGTATGTTCTTCATAACTCATTAAAGTAGTAAAAAGAGAAAAAGAAAACAGGTAACAACTTCCTCAAAATATCCTAAGTAGGGTGCACCTCACAGAAACACACATCGATTAATACTATCATTGCTGTTATTGTTTTAAAGGACAACTTGTGAAGAAATTATAAAGCACCTAAGCACATTACTTTGTATTTATTCTAGCAGTTGGTTAGTCATTCTATCATAAGCTTTATTAAAACAAATAAAAAACTCACTTCAGTTTGATACTCAAAAAAAAAGCGTTCACTTCTATTCCATGCCACTCTGTACCTATTCCATACCACAACCATTGCATTTTTCTTACTGTTTTCAAATTAATCTCCTTTTGGTCTCTTTCCCTTCCTAAACTTTGAATGCCTTAAGGCCAAATGTATCTCCATATCCCGCAATGCCCAGCTAGCATGGTCTGCACACATAGTAGGTGCTTAGTGAAGCTTGTCATCAGCAACCCCTCTATCTCCTCTCCTTTCCTGGGCTCTCTTGGTGCACCTGCCTCAGGCGGCTCCTTAACCTCCCAGCCCACCACTGTGCTACTCCTCTCCACCCCCCATCCTCGAATTCATGTCCCATAGCTCCCCTGATGAATTAAAGTACTTCAATGTGCATTAACAGCGGGGGATAGGGAACTCTCTCCCAAGTAAAATATGGCATCTCCCAAGTATAACACACTTTTTTCCTGGGTCCTCAGGGACAATTCGGCTGCCTTGTTGGCTAACCCAGGAGTAACTCCAGGTTGCAGGGAAGCCACCTCCGGCTATTGAAATTCAGATGGAATTTCGACATGGGTGTTCAAAAGGGAACAATCGTTTATTTTGAGATAAATATTTTGCCCCTAATTCCATGACCTGGAGAAGCATCCCTAAGATTTCTACAAATTCCCAAGAACTAGCTTTCTCCCGGAAAGCAGAGGAATTAAGAGCTTCTGCAGAAGCTGGCACGTGTGTATCATATGTGTAAAGCACTGCTTTTGTGGCTGCAGCAGGTATGAAGATAAAAGGGCACAGTTGACTGAGCTGTCTCGTGAATGGGATGGGGGCATGGCTGGGATGCAGAGGGTACAGATACAAAATACTACATCTAGTGGGAGATCAGAAAATGCGTCACAAGGGAGGTGACATTGAGATCCTGATCTTGAAAGATGGAAATACTTTGCTTTTTTTCTTTTGGTGAGGAAGATTGGCCCTGAGCTAATCTCTGTGTCCATCTCCCTCCATTTTGTATGTGGGATACTATCACAGCATGGCTTGATGAGTGGTGTAGGTCCGTGCCTAGGATCCAAACTGACGGACCCGGGCCACTGAAGTGGAGCACACTGCACTTAACCACTACACCTGGCTGGCCCCAAGACTTTTCTTTTTTTACAGGAAGTGACAGAGGAGGTCAGAGGAGGATTACGGATCATGAGATGACATTACTGTTATTTATTGAGCATCTCCTATGTTCTATGTCTTTTGTATGTTATCTCAATGAATATCCCCCAAAACAGCACGAGGTAGGCACAGTTACCCCCATTATTCACATTAAGAGCAAGCCATTAATATTAATTTGCCCTGATCTTATTCTCTCTCTGAATGTCACCACTATCCAACTAGTCTCCCAGAATAGAAAACTAGAGATTATTCAAAATTCCTTCTCATTTATCAATACATCAATGACTAATCATGTCCTTTCCACCACCTAAAAAGTCTTGTTTCTATAGCTTCCGACCTGTCTCCAGGGCATAGCTTAAATTACACTCTCATCATCTTTTCTGAATGATTCAATTATCTCTCGGCTAAGCCATACCTCTAGTTTTACCCCTTCCAATTCACCAGCATGATCTTTCTTTAGTTGTTGTTAATCTCTTACTGTGCCTAATTTAAAGTTTATCATAGGTATGTACCTATAGGAAAAAAACATAATATATATAGAGCTCAGTACTATCAGTGGTTTTGGGCATCCACTGGAGGTCTTGGAAGTTATCCCCCATGGATAAGGGGGGACTATTTTACAGCAAGCATCAAGAGCAAAAACAAAAATTATCTCATTTAAAAGTGAAATCCATGTATGTTTATCTCAAATTCAACTCAGAATTAAATATTTGTGAAGCAAAAAAACAAGCACAGATTTCATATAAAAGAAATTATATCATGCATTTTTAGTTTCAAAAATAACATTCATGCAAAAAAAAATTATATATATAATAATTTTGTAACTGCTGCATTTGTATTTGAGAGTGACCATGTCACTCAGTAAGAACATATTTTTTAAGTCTTCTATAAATTTGTATCTTAAACTAGATTTTTATTCATATTGTTTGGGTTAAGATTTTAATAGCTTAACTATTCAATGAGTCTTACTAAAATGTCATGTTGTGAATAACATTAATTAAAATAAATGTACAGCTTTTATTTAAATTAAATCAACCAAGCCTACCTTTAGGAAAATTAAATCTCATTTTGGCTTACATCAGTTATTTAACAAAAACTTGTCTGCCTTATGAATTTTACAAATATATGAAAACAAAAGAAAGATTGATTTCAAAACGTAAGCTAAGCTTTACTACCTATTTTTTCAAGAAAGCTTGGCTAAAATGTAATTTTTAGTTTTAAATAGGACTACTCTTTCCCATGAAATATTCCACATAGTATGCCTTATGAGCATCTTACACAGTAGGAATTTATTGTAAGATTTTTAGGCCTATTTGAATAAGGTAAAAAAGTCAAAGACATGGAAACAAAGGAAAAAAAGTTTTCTCTGTCTACCTAATGACTTGCCTCCAATTTGTGATCCTTTGTGGGGAGGGAGAGCCACACAAAAAGTACACTAATAATTGGGACAAAATAAGTAGATCTGTCACCAAACCAAAGTGAGTCCCCTCCTTGGTGAGCTAATCAAACTATACCAGACATAGGTATCACACAAAGCAGACATTTTATCTACTGCATGCAGCAAATAAAATGGAGGCCATAGCGGATAATTTCACAAAGCTATGGCTCCCCGAACAAGAAGAGCAGTTGCCTTTTATTTGGGGTAAAGAATGAATATGCAAGAAGCAAGTTTTGTCATTCCATGTAGAGGCAGGCATAGGCTGGCAGGAGCGCAGTTCAGATACATGCCTCCACATACATCTCATGTTATGTTAATAGAATGTTAGCTCCTCCCAGGGTAGTGTTTTTAACACTATAACGAAGTCAAGGTTACTTTTATACTTTTCCATTCTTCTGCGCAGGCGTCATAACCGCGGCGTGCTTCGCCCTGGTCTGAACTGGTTCAAGCTGGTGGGTAGCTGGTCCTTTTCCTGAGAAACGACTTTGAGGAACTACTGAATGTTGACTGCATTTGTTAAGGAGTTCTTTAAGCTATCAAGCAACAAGCAACTCTTTATGCCTAAGCAACTCTTTAAGCAACTGGGGGCAGGTAGCTGGTGATAGATCTACAGAAAAACATCATTCTCTGTTAAGGGGTTGACCATTATCATCTACAACTTACTGATAACATAAGCCACAGATTTAACAATTTCTATCTAGGGTTTCCTTGAGACCTGAAAATTATTTCCAGGATTTCTCCAGGGTAAGGAGAAAGGCTGATCTCACAGTCAGTCGGCATCCTCCTCATCTCATGTATTAGTCAGGATCTAGTTAGGGGTCAGACACCTCACTAACAATTTCTCAGGGAAAATGTAATATAAAGAATTATTAAGTAGTAATAGGCAGTTAACTAAAAGAGGTAAAAGAGGATGCTGAGGAACACAGGAATAGTAAAATCGGGAGTAGCTACCACCTCCAGGGTTAAGGGAAAGAATATTCAAGGAGGAAACTAAGACTTTGGAAGAGGGTACCCACCACAGAAGGCTGAGATTCAGATCTTGTTGGAACGTGTGGATGCAGCTCAGCCTGTAGGGCAACAGAGAAGTTTACTGGGGTCCTGGTGAGCCAGAGCTTTTCCTTGGGAAGCTTCTTGCCTGGGTGCTGGAGAAGTTCACTGGAGAGTGAATTCTTAGGCCTCCCTCTTGTCACTGGGAGCTATGCTGTGGGAGGAGAACAAAGCACTTGAGAACCAGGAAGAGAAGCTCCATTCTCTGGCAGTGTCCCTCCAGTGCCCCTTATTAACAAAGACAGCTGGCAATGGAGAAATGTTTACAGGGTCCTACCCAGTGTCCCAAAGCAGTCAAAGAAGGATGCATTTGGATCAGAGAGGCAATAAATTGACAACTGGCACATCTCATCTGTATCTTCATATATCTTGTCAACCAAGACACGGTCTCCTAAGTCTATTGCTTAGGACATTCTATTTCTGTTAACATAGCATGGAGAATATTTCCAAGCATATATCATTGCATAATTACATCTTTATAAACTTTCTAACAAAACACATTGAATGTACTTATTTCCTAACCAAATACATTTCCTATCCTTCTAGTATATTTCTATTTTGATCAATGATAACCATCACTTATTAACTAGTTTGTACTTTTTATAAGCAGCTTAAGTTATAGGCTTTATAAAATTTTCATTTTCAAGCTTTTTAAAGCTATATGATTTTGCAAATGATATAGCTATGATAGCTTAAGAATTTCTTCATCTTTCCTCTCAAGTAATAAGATGATACTTTAATACCTTATGGCTTGAGATTTTCTGTGAAATATGAGAGCTAGGGAGCATTGACTTCCAAAGGAATCAGGTCGAGTCTGCATTGAACATCACTGCTCCACAGGGCACTACTATTCTACAGTCTCACAAAGGTGCTTCTGGTGAAGCCCTACCTGAACTTACCAATTGGAACTCACTTGACACTCCCGTTTTTATATTATATTTGCTTCTTATATCCGATTCATTAGAATATTTCTCTCACGTCCTTTTTGACATCCCTTATCTTTTGTCTAATTTATGTGTAGGTGTATTATACCATTAGTTTCCAATACCACATGTGTAAAATAAACACCTTCCCTTGCAGAAAGTACCTTCCCTTAGGCTTGTGAAATTCTTTACACAGAAGACTAATGAAGGAAATCGTTATGGTCTATAGAAAAACAGAATAAAATTTATAAACAAATATCACGTCTTAACATTTAAGATGTTTTAAAATAAAAATGAAAATTTATAGAAATTTCCTCAATTTTTTAATAGTGTCTGCTTCAGAATCAGCAATTTTTCTGATATTTTTAAATTCACTGAAATCCTTCGTCATTGCCTACTTGGAAATTTTGTCTAGAGCCTTGGCAGTAACAACTACCAGAAGACCACAAAAAATCCCTGCTTTTGGTAAGGGTGTAGAAGGTGGCTGTTGCCACCAAGTAGTAACTAATGATGATTTCATGTCTTGGGAGGAAAATTTTGGACAATGTAGTTTTCTGATACGACCAACTTGGAAGGTTAAAACAGTACTAGTGGCATTAAAAACAAGATGAATTTAAGAGTAATGTCTTATGTTCACTATCACTTGGGGGAGAAAATCAAATCTACTCATTTAATAAAACACACTGGCTAGATTTCAAGGAAAACAATCCAAGATGGGGCTCAAAGAGAAAAGAGAAAAGATTTCCCCCACTGCACTAGTTTAGTTTCCTGCCTACTACGTCATCTGCCACACTGGCTCTCATCCTTATTCACTGGGCCCTGCTGAGGGGCTCCTGGTAAATGCTCACCATCATCTAGAAAACAGAGCAGATGAGGTGGTAGCACCATCTGTAGGTCCCAACCAGAAAGACAGTTTTAGAATTCTTCAGTCTGATTCTCCCAAGGCATTTTTTGGGGTCAACACGGTAAATAATTAAAATACCAGATGACAATAACTAACATCTATTGAGTGCTTATTCTGTGCCAGGCACTATGCTAAACTTCTTAAACACAGTAATTCTTTTAGTCTCCATGGTAATCCAATGATGTTTTACAGTTGAGTAAACGGAGGTTTAGTCAAAAGCAGTCAGTTGCCCAAGATCACACACATGATGACAAAGTGGTGAATCTAGGATTAGAAACCAGAAAGTCCAGCTCCAGAGCCTATGTTCTCAACCACCACCCTGGATGTCTTAATACATCATCTACAAAGAAATGGTGTTACCTGACTATCAATCTGCTGAGGGTCGCTAAATGCTTGGGGGGCAAGACTTCAGATGATGAACACTGAATTTATTAGAGACTCTTTCTTCATGAGAAATTTCATTTGGTAATTTATGGATTTTCCTCTTTAAGAATTTGCTAATCCTACCCTTCTCCCAACTCCACATCCTCTAGCTAGGACAGATTAGTGCTTTTACTTTTCTGACTTCTTAAGGTAGGCTCTGTTAACATGCTGTACGCCATGCCAAGAGTTGAGGGTCAGACCTTGGAATTGCCCTGCCACCACGTGGAGAGAGGGTTGAAAGCTGTAGTAAGAGAGGAGCCAGATTTCTTTTTGGGAAAGGAAAAGGTTCTCCTTGCCCTTCTCAGCCTTATCACATTAAAGGATTTTTAAAAAATAGTTGTTGCTATTCCTCATTAGGATTAGGATGCAGAGTAGGTGGAATACAAATCTATCCTTCTCCACTGCACACCAATTAGATTTCTTTGCCAAAATCCCATCAATACTTTCTAGATTATAATACAGCTCCAGCATAACCAAAAAAACTCAAACTCCTAACTCTCTCTGCATCCATCCCTCTCCAAAAGAATAAATACTATATATAAATCTATTAAAAGATATAGTATTAAAATATATAGTACCCACGTTATACTAGGACATAGTAATTTAGCAAGGATCAGTAACTTAATATCACAGATGAACCCATGAAACTAAAAGTATCTAAGGGAAACTTGCTCAGGCTGTAAGAGCCATAACAACAATTCACAAAGAGAGTCTTAAATTTTCAGAGGAAGAACTGTTAGCATTTGAAATAATCATAATGCAGCTCTTGTGCAAATTAGTAATTAAGGCAGTTAATTTGTGATACTAAGTAAAATGGTGGCCAGTGATGATTTAAAATAATCTGAGTTTATATATCTCTTTTGTAATTTTCATTATTTTAGGATCAGGAATAAAAACACAACACTTTTGAATCTAGAGACAATTCTTAATTACATATAACTGATTGTGCAATTTCTGGATTATCAAGACCTTTGGATTGTCCTTGGTTTTGCTGATCATCCTTTCACTGTTTATTAACACTCCCAGCAGAAGGTGGAGAAGAGAGCAAAGAGGTGGAGAAGTCCCCATCATTCAAGCGTCACTACCTACGAACTCGATTGTCCGTAGAGGTGGATTTTGTATGAGTTAGTTGGTGCTGGGAGAGAAAGAGAGGAAAGAAAGATGTGGAAATGAATGGCCTATTCTGCCTAGTCCCCCTTTCTTCTTCCTTCTCTTCCCCAACCACTTCTACCTCCCCACCTCCCTTCCCATAGTTCAGCCTGCAGTGTCCTTCAATCCTGTATAAAACAGGCTCTCTCCAGGACTGAGGATTAGAAAAACCCAGCTGAAGGCTTCCCTGACCAGGAGAAGGCTATAGTCCTAGGGTTCTGCAGGTGCAGGCATGGGCCTGGCTCCTCCCTTCAGCTGTTACAGATGCTTCTGCTTGATCTGCTAAACAGCAATATAGCAAACTGGTCACGTGGAGCTACAAAGGAAAAAGAATGAGTACGTAAGGGAAAGCAAATATCAAAAAGCAATTCACCTTCCTGCTACATCAGGGGAGACTTCACGCTGCAGCAGCAGTCCTACACTCGAGACTTCCTTGAATAAAGGAAAAGACAGACTGGGGTCCAAGGGGAATTTAGGGCTTCTTTTGGAGCTGAGGCTCCAGGTTGGGACTTCATCTCCCTTGCCACCCAACCCTCCAGCTACACTGTCTGCCACTTCTCTCCTTTGTGAGGAAATTCTCTTCTCAATCAGAGGGGAGTGGGAGGAGATGAAATAAATAAAGCCCCAAATCTTAGGACCCTGACCCATAAGCAGACTGAACCTTTCCTTGGGCTCTTACTGGTTCTCATGCGATGCAGCAGTGGGTCAAGCACTTCTTTTCTTGTAAGGCCGGGGGATTTTGCTCATCTCAACTGCTCTGTTCTTGTCCCTCCTCAAGGCCTATCTCCCCCAATTCCTTTTCTAATCTTATTTCCTTTTTAGGACATAATGCTTTTGATTAAAGTCCACCCTCTGGTTTCTCCATTTTCCCCTTTTGGTCGTCATCTCCTCTCCAGTGACCGGCCTCAGTTGCTGCAGAAAAGTAGACAACTATTAACAAATACTTTTAAAAAGTGCCTAATATGTGGCAGACACTGTTCCAGCCTCTGGAAATGCAGTGATGAACAGACAAAACTCAACCTTGTCCTCATCAAGCTTACAGTTTAGACAGGGGAATCTAGTAACAAGAAAAAAAGAAAACATATACTATGTCAAATAAAAGTGCTATGGAGAAAAGTGAAAGCAAAGTATGGAGTAACAGGGAATGTTTGGAAAGTAGGGAATTGCTAATTTACATTAGGGTGGTCAGGAAAGGCCTCACCAATTCAGTGACGTTTGGGTGGAAACTCGAAAGAAATGAAAAGTGAGCCACGTAGATATCTGAGGAAAGACTGTTCTAGGCAGAGGAATCGGCAAGTTCCCTTCCTGGGGAAAGCCGATGCTTGATGTGTTTGAGGGACAATCAAGAGGCCAGTGTATTGGGACCAGAGTGGACAAGGGGGAAAGGGGGAGGAGATGGGGTCAGAGAGGCTGAGGAGTCTAAATCATGTAAAGATTTCTGGTCCATTTTCAGATTTTTTGCTTTAACTGAATGAGACGAAAGCCATTAGAGGGTTTGGGGCAAAGCCATGACCTGATGTGACTTCTGCTTAACAAGATCACTCTGGCTACAGTGTTGAGAGTAGAATGTAGGTAAAAAAGAGGGGAAGCAAGGAGATCAGTTAGGAGGTTATTTCAATAATCTAGGCAAGAGGTGACAGAGCCTTGGACCAGACTAGTCCTGGGAGACGGCAAAAAAAAAAAAAAAAAAGTGGTTGGAATCTGAGTATACTTTGAAGATGGCAGAAAGAGAAGAGTCAAGGATGACTTCAGGGTTTTTCTGACTGAGCATCTGGGAGGACACAGTTTCCATTAACTGAGGAAAGCTGTGGCTAAAACAAGTTGGGGAGAAAGATTAGGAGGGTAGTTATATAATATATATATATATAAGTTTGAGATAGTAATAAAATGCTGATTTGACATTCCCCAGTCAAAATTTCTAGGACAAATAGTTCCTGGTGCCAGTTGACAAGAGTGACATTGAGACATACTCCCACTCCTAGCCTTTTCCCCAATACTGTATCCAGTGCAGAGCTGCCTGCTAAATATTATCTAAGAGCCGATCTCAAATCAAGCTTCAAGATAGATATATGCCATTCAATTTAAACCCACCCTACTCTCCAACTCACTTCTCACTGAAGTTATTCTCTTCCAACACCCCCTTCTTCTCTCTCTCCTCTTCCAATGATGATATCACACCACCTTAATAGAGGCTTGGGTCATCAGCATTTTTTGGTTCATCAGACCAGTCTCCCCACACTCATTATCTCACAACTCTCTCCAATCTCAAATGATGAGCTTTTTCTTATGGTCTAAGCATAATCCTTCACCTGTACTTTTTTCCCCCGTGATTCTTATCTGTCTCCCACACTAGACTATGAGTTCTTTGCCCAGGAATTTCTGGTAGTTCTTTATAAATATTTATTGAAATAATGAATAAATGGATGAATGGTTTCAAGCTACCAGGCTTTTCTACCTTTCTGGATTTGGGCCCCACAATTCTCTCTCTAGAATATTCAGTCTCTCTTGGTCTAAAAGTCAAGACCACACTGATTTTCATTAGTGGCTTGAGCAATAAGTCTTTCTACTATTTAGACTCACTAATACTATTAAGCACCTACTTTTCATACAAGAGCTAGCTGGAGACTTACATGATCTTCTATTTGTGACTTCTCCACTTTTGCTGCCTTCATCTCTATAGGCAAATAACAATACCATATTTTATAGCTTTCCAACTCTTCTCATGCATATTACCTTGTTGTATCCTGACAGAAATGAGAGCTGGAAAAGGCATAACCAACCACAGGCATATCTGAGTTGCTTTCTTTTCTTTTCCATCCCTCATTTTATTCCTTTGGGCTTTTGATCCCAAAGTAGTTTGAAGAAAAAGTGTTCTCTGTTAAGTTTTGCCATACTTCTTTTTGGAAGATAACTACAAAGGGTAATATAGGGTTGTAGATAGGAAACAATGATTTTACAATTTTTATAAAGAGCTTTTGTTTATCAAAGGGGTCTCACGATGTATCAGCTTACAAAGTGCTCTAAAAAGTTAGTTTTCATCTTTTCCCAAACTGTGTCTCCCTTTTGATCACAGATTAGTCTTTTCCTCCCCAAGTCGCTCTGCCCCTCCTGGGGCTCTGACGGTGCGGCTCCAGCATCAATGAACCTGGCTAGCTCTCTTGTGCCATGTGGCCAAGGAGAGTGATTCTGGGATTAGACCCAGTGAGTAAGTCAGTTGTCCCTCTCAGCCACCCCTTTACAACCCAGAGAAAAAAATCCTCCCTATCCCTGTTTTATTCTGAGTTTGGAGACTATTTCTGCAGTGCTTTATGACTTCCCTCTAGGCCCTCAGTGACTGTAATTTCTCCATTGTAACAACAGAGGGAACCAACGCACTCTCTAAACTAAACTCTAAACTCCTCCCAGATCTCTTGAGTCACCAGTAGCCTCCAGTCGATTAAGATATCAAATTCAAACATCTGGAGCTGATGCAATTCCCTGTCATGGCTGGCCCACAGTGACTTTCCAAAAAGGGCCTGCAAGATGAATCTCCTGCCCCACATTATCCTCTTCCATCTGAAGGCCAGTAAACTTGGACAGGGAGAGGAAATGTGATTCAGGTCCCTCAGATATCACAAGGGACAGAATAGCTGGAGGAAATATTTAGAAGTGGTGTCAAGGAATACAATTAGTCATTTGTAGCATCTCTGCAGTCCACTGAGGAGAAATCATGACGAGAAGGTTCTATTTTGTTCTAATGGGCTCTCTAAGTCCAAGCACAGAATTACAGAAATAAGTGAAAGGAGCAAATCTTGCTGAGAACCTACTATATGTTAGGTACTTCATGAGATAATCATGAAATAATTTACATTTATTTAATTACGACAAAAGCATATATTCCATCCCATCTTAAAATTAGCCAAAGAAACTAGGGCCAAGAGAGTTTTGGTTAATTTACTTAGGGTCATATAGACAGTAAGTTGTAGATTGAAATCAGGTCTGACTCTGAAGACAGAGTTTGGTCTCTAGACCTACAGAGAAAGTGCCAAAGTACCTGGCTCAAGCTCTTTCTAAAGCTGCTTTTGATGCTGAAGGGGATGTGGGAATTGAAAAGATGGGCAATGTTGTGACAGACTACAGATTGGTCCACCTACCTGAGGGTGTAGAAGAAAGTAACCAGAACAAAGTCTCTTGAAACAGATATTTCCAATGCCAGGAAAAAACAGATTCTATTATAGGCATCCTCAGGTGGCCAAAGTTTATGATAACCGCTGTGTCTTACACAGTCAGAGCTGCTATAATAAATTATCATAGACTGGGTAGCTTAGACAATAAACATTTATTTCTCACGATTCTGGGGGCTAGCAGCCCAAGACCAGGGTACCAGCATGGTCGGGTTTTTAGTGAAGGCTCTCTTCCTAGGTTATAGACAGCTGTCTTCTCATCGTATCTTCATATGGTGGAGAGCAGAGAAAGGAAGCAAGCTTTCTTGCATTTCTTCTTATAAGGGCATTAATCCCATCATAAGAGTTCCACCCTCATGATATAATTATCTCCCAAAGTCCCCATCTCCAAATACTATCACATTCAGAATTAGGGTTTCAACACATGAAATTGTGGGGGAACACAGTCATTCAATTCATAGCACATTGCAAAGAGACACCATTCAGGAGAGAAGAAAGAATGGGTAAGAGAGGAGCGGTAGATTCCTTCCAGTTAGAGACTGGAATTTCAAGTGAATCTCTGGTATTTATTTCCTGGTCTGTACCAGCCATGTGGAAAGGAGAGAATCTAAGGAGAAAGACAACAGGAGTGAAGGAAACTAAAAGGAAAAAGGAAATGTATCAGGTGATCACGCAAGACAATTTACAGAAGAGAAAATAAAAATATCTAATAAAAGTATGAAAAGGGTATACTAATAACAACAAAAAATAAAAACTATATCAAAATACCATTTTTTGATTATAAAATTAAAGAGAAAAATTTTTAGTAATAATGCTTCATATTGATATGGGTATGGTAAGTCATGCACTCTTCGTTAGAGCATAAATGTACAAAACTGGTCTACAAAGTAATTTTGTAATAATGTTAAGTTTTGTGACATTAATTATTTATTCCTTTCTAGTCTCTAGTTTTTTATTGCTACATAAATTACTCTAAAAATTACTTAGCAACTTAAAGCAACAATGAACATATATTATCGCATATAATTTTTGTAGGACTAAATTTAGAAGTGGCTTAGATGGGTGTTCTAGCTTAGGGGCTCTCTCATAAATTTGCAGCCAAGATTTCAGCCAGAGCTGCAGTCATATGAAGGCTTGACTGGGATTGGAAAATCTGCTTCCAAGATGGCTCACTCACATGGCTGTTGGCAGGAGCTTCAGTTCCTCACCATGTAGAATTCTCCATGGGAGAAGTCTTGATGGTCTTCATGACAAGGCAGCTAGCTTTCCCTAAAACAAGTGATCAAAGGTATAGCAATGCAGAAGCTGCAATGTCTTTTATGACATAGGAAGTCATACACCACCATTTCCACAATATCCTATTGGTTACACAGGTCAGCCCTATTCAGTGTGAGAGGGGACTAAAAGAGAATGTGAATACTAGGAGACAAAGATCATTGGGGGCCATTTTGGAGATTGGCTACCACAGAGTCATTACCTTCATGCTTGAAAGATTTGGATCGTCAAGAGTTCAACAATTAAAATATGGGACAGTCCTTCTTTAAAGAGATTCCAAGGCATATCTGTTTTGGATTATTCTTGGTGCCACATTCAAATGTGGCTCAATGATATAATTTAGTTCCTTTACCTTGTTTGTTAACAAGGGAGCAATGAGAAGGCATCATAGTATAAGAGAAGTTGGAAATGCAGAAAGAAATAAAGCTTTAGTGGGGAATATTTCCACACTAATAATGTCTGCTTCTAGCATTCAGGAAAAGGGCTTACATGTAACCAAGATATGGACTGCAACCATGGGTATTTTTCACAAGGAGGACCTAGTCAACTTCTAAAAGTTCAGCATTTACTTTCTGTCTCTGATTGCAATACATACTATTACAACAAGATAGACTGGAATGAAATGCTTCTTTTCACGCACACTTTTCTAACATGTGAGTTGCTCAGAGTTTCTCTAAGAAGTCCTAGCAATTTACCTGCACCTCCTTTAGAGCATTTTTACTTTTACACCTTGGCTCATAATGATACGCATGTCTAATTCATTCTATCAACTCCAAGTTCCTTAAAATCAGAGTTCATTTCTATTTTGTCTCTTCCCTCTACTCAGCACCTAAGCTTCCTCCCCACGCCCCAGTTTCCCGACTTTGCCCTCCTTTTATACAAGCAGATAAATGGCTGTGCTTATTGCCTGTAGAGGAGCCTGTGAGTTTTATTTGATTTTAGTATTCCAAAAACCCAGGCTCTCAAGGGATTGGTATGGACTTCAGACATAGAGAAAATGCTTGTTATAAATAGCAGGAGAGTGCACAGAGCTCTCCCTACTCCAGACCCTGATAGTGCCATGCAGACAGATATAAGGCACATCTCAGTGGCACCCAGACAAGATGACAACCGATGAAACTGAAAAGCAGATGGCCTCTCAACCTCTCCACTTTGCATTACATTGGCCACCCCACTTACCTGGAAACGTGGACAAAACATGAGAAAAAGGAGATGGGGGCAAATTGTCTGAGATGAAGTTTCTACCACCCCATCTGAAGGGAGCTTAAACCAGAAAAAGGTGAATTACAGAAAAGTAAGGGAGGCTACATTTATTACACACACTAGCTTGGGGATTGAGATTCCTATTGGCTACATATGTTGCTCAGTAAACGTTTGTTGAATGAGTAAAAGAATTGAATGAATACACGAAAAACAAAAATTTGTAAAAGATCCACGTTTGCCCAGCGTGGATGCTTTTGATGAGGCAGCCATAGGCAAGGTGGACTAAGAGGAGCACAAGCGCCAGGGCATCCAGAATGCTGCCTCCTAGTAACCATGGGCTTGGAGGCGGTGGTAAACCCTTTCCTTTAGTAACCGGGGTATTTCCCTCTCACCCTCAGTTCTCTTCTCTAAACCGAATCATCGAGTCAACTCTAGACCCCGCCCCTTCTGGGCCGCCTCCTTCAGCCGGTAGGATTGGCGCTTCCTCCACTTCCGGCTTCTGGGCGCCGGGGGCGTACCGTTTCCGGTGTCATGGCGGCCTGAGGTCCGGGCAGTCGGTGAGGCGGCTGCAGGCCCCTCGCTGCGGAGCCGCTGGTCCGGCGGGCGGGGATGTGACCGCGGGCCCTGCCGGCCTGTCCCGGGCGTCGCGTCAGGTCCTGTGCCAGTGCCCTCAGTCCACAGCGATGGCGGGATCCGGCTGCGCGTGGGGCGCGGAACCACCGCGGTTTCTGGAAGCCTTCGGGCGGCTGTGGCAGGTACAGAGCCGCCTGGGGAGCGGCTCCTCGGCCTCGGTGTACCGGGTGCGCTGCTGCGGCACACCCGGCTCGCCCCCCGGCGCCCTCAAGCAGTTCTTACCGCCGGGGACCACCGGGGCTGCTGCCTCGGCCGCCGAGTATGGTTTCCGCAAAGAGAGGGCGGCGCTGGAGCAGTTGCAGGGTCACAGGAACATCGGTAATTGCTGCTGTCGCTTCCCTTCTCGCCCAGGTCCCAGTCCCAGCGTGCACTCCCTCTCAGCCTGGCGTTCGGTCTTCCGTCCTTTAGCGGGAGAGGTGGCTCTGGCCCTCTCATTATCACCGATCCAGGCGCCCTTCTCATCCCTCTTTCCCCCTTGCACTGTCTGCAGTACGGTGGAGTTGGTGGTCTGCTTTGCCCATGTCACATAGTAGATGCTCAGTAAGTTCTGTGTTGCTTCAGGTCTCATCGGAGAATGCTGCATCTATTAGCATAGAGAAGTATCTTCTCTAGTGAAAGGAGACATATCTTTGCTAGATTGTCATGTCTTGTATGGAAATTTTTGAATCCTTGCATACCAGTGAAAAATGGGAAATATTTCTAGGGCTTGTGACATCAGTAACTCATATAGATTATTATCTGATGCATGCTTAGTATGGATTTGGGAGAAATGACTCAGTATTACCTAGAAGTCCTTAGGAAGTGTGAAAATTAGGAGCACTTGATACTTTTACCCTGTGGGACTCTGTTTCATGATTCAGGTATTCAGAATGTAAGTTGTGTAATGATTACTGATGGTTGGTCTATGAAAACAGTGTTCATTGTCATTACACCAACAGAGAGCTTATAATTAGTTATAGCTTTGACTAATAAAGAAATGTCTTACTTCCTGGCAAGCATAATCCATGTTTAATTTGAAGTGTGAGCTTTTTTATATTACCATTTGGGAGAAGAATTTCTTAACACTAGTGTTGCTTCTTTTTTTTTTTTTTTTTTTAAGCTTGCTAAATAGTGTATATAACCCTAGTATTTAAGAGGGAAATTTTTTGCAGGTTTTGCAGGCCTAAGGACTTGTTGAATCTCTGCAAGATTGGGTTAAAATGTCATCTTGAAAGTATTAATCTGTTCTTTTAATATTTAGATTATAGAGTGCTATTTTGGATCAAGAACCAATCTTCAGTTTTGTTCTTGCACGTTGTGACATTCATCTTAAGAGTACTTAATATTTGGATTTTTACTTTTGATCATTTTTGCTTGGCACCCTAAGTGCCGATTCACTCACCATTGAGTGCTTGGTGAAACACAGTTTGAATTGTTGTGCCCTATTTAATAACTTTGAATAGTAATCAGCTGAAGGTTGTCTCATTTTATTAAAATAACCCAATTGCCCAGAAATCTTATTCATGGGAAGAAGAAATCACAGGAGAAGCTTACTTGCTCATCAAAGTTATCCTTATCTAGACTATCCCAAATTTGTACTGCAGAGTTATCTACTTAAGTAGTAACTTACTCTGAGACTGATTTTCAAGTAGTATAATTCGTTTCTTTTTCTAGTGACTTTATATGGAGTCTTTACAATCCACTTCTCTCCGAATGTGCCATCACGCTGTCTGTTGCTTGAACTCCTGGATGTCAGTGTTTCGGAATTGCTTTTATATTCCAGTCACCAGGGTTGTTCCATGTGGATGATACAGCATTGCGCCAGAGATGTTCTGGAGGCCCTTGCTTTTCTTCATCATGAGGGTTATGTCCATGCAGACCTCAAACCACGTAACATATTGTGGAGTGCAGAGAATGAATGTTTTAAACTCATTGACTTTGGACTTAGCTTCAAAGAAGGCAATCAGGTAAGAAGTACTTTAATAATAGGGGCGCTTCGTTAGAGACCTCAGAGACATTTCTATCTGAAATACTGAAATGCCTGGAGATGAAGCAGAATTTCATTGCCACTATGTAAAAACCTTTGGGTCAGGTAGGGGGAGCTAGTGAAGTACAAGAGGGCTTTGGAATTATTAAGAGTACTTCACCTACGTAAAATGCTCTTTTATTCTTGAGCATTTAGTTAATTGCTGAGTTATTGTTATTGGTGTCTTCAGTGTTGGAACTCTATCTCGTGGCAGAACACATGTCACAGTTCTGGCAAACCCTCCGTTCTCCTTGGTTTGTCAGCTCTTTGCAGAGTGTCCTTGTTTATTAGTAGGGTCTAGCAGGCAAGAGACTATCTAAAGAAACAAGCAGCTGTGTGGAAAGTGCACAGCTTGTCTGTGAAAACTGCCCAGTTAATGAACCAAAGAACGGTGGTAGCCAAGGACTAAAAATTTTTTGGCCTTCAGTTTGGCAGTGGTTTACTGCACTTTTAGAGAACAAATACACTGTAGAGATGGAAGGAAAGTGAGCAGTTTTTTGTCAGTTGTAATGTTTACTTATCTTCTTTAGGATGTAAAGTATATTCAAACAGACGGGTATCGGGCCCCAGAAGCAGAACTGCAGAATTGCTTGGCCCAGGCTGGCCTGCAGAGTGATACAGAATGTACCTCAGCTGTTGATCTGTGGAGCCTAGGAATCATTTTACTGGAAATGTTCTCAGGAATGAAACTGAAACATACAGTCAGATCTCAGGAATGGAAGGTAAACTGCACCAGTGCTTTGCTTTTGGTTCCTTAATTCTAATTTAAGAGGACTCAATTTATAATGATTTTCATTGAGGACTCTGATTGCTTCATCTCCATACTCTTCTTTCTGCATTTTTGGGACCTTAAATGCCACTACTCACTCCCATAGCTACAAATGTGTTAGTGAGCATCGCAAGCTCACTGTTCCTAGCCTGGAGCCTGGTATGTAGTAAGTGCTTGATAAAATGTTTGAATGAATGCATTTTCCCAAAGAAGCAAAAGTGACTGCTTTTGTTTAGTAATTTAATTATATTACCTTCTGAAATATTACTAATACAACAGTACATTATAAGTTGAATGATAATTTTTACATCATGCTTTACAGTTAATGTTTTATAGTTAAAAAAGCATTTTAATGCATAATCTTAGTGAATTCTCTTAACAATTCTATGAGGATCGTTAGAGTGGATATTGGTTATTCTTTTACAAATGAAAAACTGGAGGCATAGATATGTAAAGCCACTTGTTCCAGATCATACAACTGGATATTTCAGACCTGGCCCCCAAATTCTTTTTCTCCTACTCAAAGGTTAGTGTTCTGTCCACAGTTCTACATTGCTTCAAATTTATTTATGTTCCATATGTGAACCGTCCTGGTAAAGTGACTGTGACTTATGACATTGTTTCTGTGGGAACATGAGTTCTAAATTGCAACTCGCTGACATAGGAATGAACTTTTTATGTGTTTGTAAGTTAAGAATTAACTACATTTGTTTTCACATGTATTGTGGGGCTTCAATGTTATGATGATATCAGTAGCCTTTAGGTTGGAGGTTTGAGAAATAATGCAATGTTTAGGAATTATTATTGGTTTTTATATTAAACAACAATTTTTTTTTTTTTTTTGAGGAAGATTAGCACTGAGCTGACATCCATCACCAATCCCCCTCTTTTTGCTGAGGAAGATTGGCCCTGGGCTAACAACCGTGCCCATCTTCCTCTACTTTATATGGGACGCCGCCACAGCATGGCTTGACAAGCGGAGTGTCGGTCCGTGCCTGGGATTGAAACTTGTGAACCCCGGGCCACCAAAGTGGAGCGTGCGAACCCAACCCCTATGCCACTGGGCCGGCCCCACAACAAGTTTTTTTTTAAGCATCTAATATATAGTTAGTGTATGGCTGTGTACCATATAGAGTTTTATTTCTTTTAAACCCCTAGTCATCTATTTCTGGAAGTATTCCTGGAAGGAATGCTTTAATAGCCTCGTGGCTATACCTAATTCTTACTTTTGGCAAAAAAAACGCTGTCATGCAGGTAAAACCAGTATCGTTTTTTGTCATTGGTATCCCAGACAGTCAAGAGGTTAAGTATTCTTTCTCTAGTGCTAATCTAAATACAGATCTGTTACTTGCATTAGCTTTGACTATCTTTGAGCCCTTTGGACTGTTTCTGCTTGGGCCAGAGCCGATCAGAACTAGGTCACATTCAGCCATTTTGTGTGAAATTGGAGGCATGACAATCTGATTGTCAAACTACTGGGGTTCATATCTTGTCTCCACCTCTCACTAAGTTATTTATTTAGGTTTACTAAACTATGGTTTACCGTGTGTAAAATGAGGATAATAATAGCATATATCTTATAAGAGTATTGAGGTTAAAAAAGAAATGATACCTAGTTCTTAGCATAGTGTGTGGCCCCTAGTAAGCATTCAGTAAATTTTAGTGATAATGGTGGTATCAGGTCTCTTTAGTCATGTACGTACACACTTCCAAATTCTGAAATAGCATAGTATTCAGGGAGAAAAATGTTACGTTGCATAGGATTTAGAGTATGAATAATGTGACAAATGCAGTTTTTAAATACTGCCTTACTTTCTCTTTGATAGTTCATTTTATTTCTATCTGAAAACCAATTGAAGACTCATCACTAAGAGACACTCTGACTCAACTATCACCCATTCATTTTCTCACTTTGCATTAAACTACACTTTTGTGTAGTTGCTTTGGTATTTGTTTCTTTCTTTTTTTTTTTTTTTTGTGAGGAAGATCAGCCCTGAGCTAACATCTGTGCTAATCCTCCTCTTTTTGCTGAGGAAGACCGGCTCTGAGCTAACATCTGTTGCCAGACCTCCTCCTTTTTTTTTTTTTCTTCCCCAAAGCCCCAGTAGATAGTTGTACGTCATAGTTGCACATCCTTCTAGTTGCTGCACGTGGGATGCGGCCCCAGCATGGCCAGAGAAGTGGTGCGTCGGTGCGTGCCCGGGATCCGAACCTGGGCCGCCAGTAGAGGAGTGCGCGCACTCAACCGCTAAGCCACGGGGCCGGCCCAGTATTTGTTTCTTTATTCATTCATCTCGTAAATGTTCATAGAGTGCCAGGTACTGTGTGTGCTAGGTGCTGAGAATAGAGAAAAAATGTTCCTCCTCTCTAGAAGCTTATAATTATGTACATAATCTCCTCCATTAAGAGTGTAAGCTCTAAGAAGAGTGTTTTCTGTTGCATTTTACTTACCAAATGGTACAGCTCTGTGTGCCTGGGGACTCAGTAAATACTGACCGAATTGAATAACCAAAGGAAGACTTTTCTCCCTTTTTTTAGGCAAACAGTTCTGCTATTATTGATCACATATTTGCCAGTAAAGCAGTGGTGAATGCCGCAATTCCAGCCTATCACCTAAGAGACCTTATCAAAAGGTACATTAATGTACTTTAAACTTGCTTTGCGTGTATTTACTATATAAAGCAATTTTTTTAATTGAATGGATTTATATTATTATTTCTGGTTTGCTTGATCATGTACAGGTTTTGCTCCCTTATAAATAAAGAATCTTACTTTAGATATTCTATACAGGCAAGCTTCCTATAAGAAACATAAGTGGTCAAGTCATTTTGCTAAATTTATTTTCAAAGGAATGTTCTTTTGTTCACGGTGAGTTCCAGGTGTTAGGCTCTTCCTGGCAGCTGTTTTATTCACTGGAAGATAAATGATGGGACACTGTGCCTTTGGCTTCTCGTGGCTCTGGCAGTTCTATAGACTTGATGG
The DNA here is from genome assembly GCF_057802395.1 of Ceratotherium simum simum. Classification (NCBI taxonomy): domain Eukaryota; kingdom Metazoa; phylum Chordata; class Mammalia; order Perissodactyla; family Rhinocerotidae; genus Ceratotherium; species Ceratotherium simum. The sequence goes on along the minus strand of NC_141901.1, from coordinate 33,419,092 downwards.
AAAATAGGTTTTTAAAGAGAGTGTTTATTAACTAAAGACTAAGTTTGCTTTTGGACTACCAAAAAAAATGTTTCAAATAAGGTAGTTATGTATTATACTTTAAATAATTACCATTGAAAATTCTGGAGATAGACATAGTGTTTCTGATTTTTTAGTAGATTCAAACACAATAAATATTTAAAAATGAGAAATAATGTGTATTATCAGATAGTTAACTTTTCACATTTCTAGCATTATGGGCCAGAAATGAATAAAATAATTCATTTTATAAAATGCAAAAGGGTGGATCTCTTGATCAAGTCAGAGTATTGTTTCTTTGGAATATTGACCCTGTAAACCTTCCAATTAGTTTTCTTTACTTTTTATTTTGAAATAATTAAAGATTTGCAGAAAGTTGCAAAAATGTCACAGAGAGGTCTGTGTATCCTTCACCCAGTTTCCCCTGATGGTAACATCTTACATAACTGCGGTACAATATCAAAACCAGGAAATTGACATTACAGTCCACAGAACTTAGTCAGATCTCACCAATTTTACTTGCACTTATTTGTGTGTGTGTGTGTTTTACAAATTAGTTTTAAATAGCTGTTAGTATCTGATTGGTATTAGATACTACATGTTGAGTTTTACATTGAAAAGATAGCGTAAAATTACGTAACGGATTCTAGCTTGGAAGTCAAATCATCTAAGTTCTAGTATTGACTTTGTTATTTGGGCTTTTTTTTTTTTTTCTTGGTTATATACAACTAACTGATACTAAATTTGGAAACTGCAAAAAATTATGATGAGGAAAATAAAAATTATAAACTGACTTTCCTAGTGTTAGCACTTTGGTGCTATTTCTTTTCAGTAACTTTCTGCATATTTTGTTGTGTATGCAGGCAAAACTATTTGAACCTTTGTTTTTATTGTAAAATAAAACAGATACTGAAGACAAATGTGTAGCTTAATGAATCGTTAGGAATACCCTTGTATCCATCGTTCAAGTCACGCAATAGAACTTTGCCAGCTACCCCAGAAGGGGTCTGTGTACTCCATCCCAGTCTCAAGCCCCTTCTTCCTCCCTAAAAGTAACCACTACCCTGACTTTTATGGTAATTCCATGTTTTCATGATAGTTTTGGTACCTAAAGTGTACATCCTTAAACACTATGGTTTAGTGTTGCTCTTCTTAAAAAAAATTCCTTTTAAGTCTGTTTTACTCTAAAAGGTCCCTTTCCATCTCCTACCTGGCTTTTCCCTTGTTTATTTGTTGAACAAGTTGGGTTCTTGGCTTGGTAATGTTTCCACAGTCTGAATTTTGCTGATTGTGTTATTGTGGTGTAGTTTAACATATTTCTGTTCATTTCCTGTAAATTAGTAGTTGTTTCTAGAGGTTTGTTTGTTTTTCTGTAGACTGTAGATGATATTATGTTCTTTTATAAGGAGGCACATAGTGTAGCCATCTCTATTTTATGTATTAGCAACGGTTAATACTCAGTGTCTAGATCCATTACTTTGTTAGGGTTGTAGAATGATGATGTTTTTATTCTGTCATTTGTTCTTCATTTAGTTAACCAAAGATGAAGTGGATGCTTGGTTTTCTCTTTATTTACTAGTTTTCATAATGAGTTGGTTCCTGTCATCCTCCAAAGGGGATCACCCCCTTTTTGAAAGTTTAAAGGATCATTATTAACTAATGGACTGAAGTATATTTGATACATTTCAATCCATTCAGTTTTTATCCTAATTCAAGCTGAAATTGTCCCATCTTTGATGCATGTGAGCTTCTGCAAGTTGATTTTGGTGACCTTACTATCTTTGATAGCTTCCTTGCTATCCGGTGTGACAAGATGCTCCCAGTGCGTCTTATACATTTCCTGCCCCAGACCTGGAAGTAGCCATTTCTCCAAGAAGCTTGGTTTCTTTTAGAAGGAAATGGTATTTTAAAACCACATTCTGGGTATTGGGCATACTCATTGCTGCTGAGGTGGTCATTGTTTCTAAGTCCTTTTAAGTGGACAGAGTTCATACTAATATTTCCAATTCAAATTTAAGACCACAGAGTTTTTACTTATCTTCTTCTATTTTACATCTCTGTCTCTGTCTCCTTTCTTCTATGTCAAGAATTCTGGTTCTTAAGTACAAAAGGAATTCCAGAATTAGAATATTTCATAATTACTCATTTGCTTTATTCCACATTACATGAAAACAGTCTCAGAATAATAGTACTCTAGTAAGGTTACTGAAGGCAGTTATTTTTGCATATGCTTTTCCCATTCTTCCCCCATTTGAAAAATAGTTGTGTATCATCAGATTATATAACCGTTATATACTATATACTCTGTGTTTTAACACTATCATTTAATCTTAGTTCTCTGTGTAACTATGTATCTAATTTCACCACTGGTCCTTGTGTTGATATCTCTCTAATCATTTATTTTGCTGAAGTTTGTTCTCTAGGACAGCATAGGATTAATATTCTCTTGAGTTCTGGCATGTTAATAATAGTTAAACTGTGGTTATTGTACTTGAAAGTCTGTTTATCTGGATATAAAATTCCTTGGTATACATTCTTTTATTGAATGTCTTAAATATATTACTCCACTTTCTTCTAGCTTATAGTGTTGCTGTTGAAAAGTCTGATGACACTCTTAATTGTCTTTATATTAAAAGTCACTTGGTCCTTTTGTCTAGAGGCCCAAATGATTTCATCTTTTTCTTAAAAGTCTAGTAATTTTACCGGAATATATTTAGGTGTTGATTGCTCTGGGTCGATAATCTCAGGAAAATACGTAGTTTCAGATCTTTTTGTTTGTTTTAGAAAAGTGTGCTTAAATTACAGTTTTTAGTATTTATTCTGTTCCCTTGCTTTGGTTTTCTCCTTCAGGCACTCCTATTCTACATACATTGGATTTTCTCTGACTATATTCAGTATTATCATTTTCTCTTGAATCTTTTTTTATCTCTTTCATTATTTCTTATTGATTTTTAAAAACTTTCTTCCTTTCTGCCTTCTGTTTATCTTTGACATTATCTCTTGTGTTTATTCATTCTTGTATCTCTTCTAGCTTAATCTTATTTTATGAAATGATTTTTTTTCTTTTCTTTCTACTTCTTTCCTGAGTTCTATTACCTAATTTTTGAGATTTTCTAATTTTGGTTTATGTTGCTCTTTCATATCCTGTATTTCTTAAAAATGTCTTTAGCTCATTTTGAAACAGTAGGTTATAATGTTCGTCTGTGTTGTGGTCATGTCTTTCTGGCATGCATTCATTGTCTGAGGGATGTTATTTTGCATTTCTCTTTTTTTGTATGATAACTTTGTTATAATACTTTTTATATTTTTATAAAATATAAAACTCATTTTTATATGAAATTCATGTTCCTAAACTTATAGAAGAAGGTGTAGTTCAGATAACTTTTCTTATTATACAGGGCTCTTGCTTCTGTTGTTTTTGTGTAATGTTTAAAAAAAAAGGTGTTTTTTCCCTAGGATCTCTTGCCTCTTCCCCTCCTTTACTTTTTTCCAGGTGTCTCCCCCTCTCTCTCTATTTTTATTTACCCCATCCTACTCAATTTGGATTCAAGTCCCAAGGTTTCTTTTTTCTGCAGGACTTTGCCCTGGAAGGGAGTTTCAGCTGGTTAGTTTTGAGATGTCACAGTGTCTAGTTTACTCCAATCCCTTCAGATCTTACAGAGGATCTCTTGCTTTCACTTGGAATTAAAATGTATAACCCCTTATAGTTTCAGCTGCTTTTCTCAAATTGGCTTACTGTGCTTCCCAGTGAATACCTGTTGGCTATTTTGGGTTATTCTTTCCTCTGGTTCATCAGATCAACTGTTGCTTTTCTCTGCTTCCTTCCACGTAGATGCTAATATGGTGCAAGGCTTACTACTATTGATGGTTTGTCCTCAGCCTCTGGTATTTGGCGTTTATTGGGGTACCTAGTTTTGTTGTAAATGTTGTCCATAGGTTTTTGATTTTGCTGTCAAGTCTTTTTGACAAGACTCAAAAATCATCTCACCACTTTTTTTTTTAAATTGGATTACCTTAAATCTATGTCTACCTTTTTTTCACTTAATGTTATAGAGTGTGGATCACTTTCCCATGTTGTATTTATTAAACAGAAATATTTTATATTAAAATGTATTATGTCATAGGTATGTATCATGATTTATTGAACCATTTACTCATAAATAGCATTTATATTTTTTGTAGGTAAATGATTCAGCAAGTCATGCTAATATAATTAATACTGTGATGAACATTTAAACATTTTTATTTTCTCTAGTGGTTGCATTTTCAAAAGATTTGATAAGAATTGTAAATATACCTGTTTTTGTGTTTTAGCATGCTTCATGATGATCCAAGCAGAAGAATTCCTGCTGAAATGGCATTGTGCAGCCCGTTCTTTAGCATTCCTTTTGGTAAGTTGTATACATCTCTATTTTTTATTGGTCATTTAACAGTCAAATAAGACATTAGAACTAATTTCTATTCCCAAGTTCCTTTGCCTGACGTTCCTCAATTTATTTTGGGAATTTACATTTAACCATGTTATAATGAACTTTAACAGCCCCTCATATTGAAGATCTGGTGATGCTTCCAACTCCAGTGCTAAGACTGCTGAATGTTCTGGATGATGATTATCTTGAGAATGAAGAGGAATATGAAGGTCAGTGCTTCCTAAATTATATTTTAATGTGTCTTTATTAACTAAGTCTGGAATTGACATATCAATTCATAAGATTGTCATATTTTCCTAATTTATATAATGAGGATATTGAACTATATGATCTCTAAAATACTCTCACTTTTTGATTCCTGCTGTAGATTGAATGTGTCCCCTCAATATTCATATGGCAAAGCCCTAATCCCTAATGTGATAATATTTGGAGTTGGAGACTTTAGGAGGTAATAGGGTTAGATTAGGTCACAAGGATGGGGCCCTCCTAATGGTATTAATGCCCTTATAAAAAGAAGAAGAGATAAGAGAGCTCTCTTCCTTCACCATGTGAGAACAGCAAGAAAGCAGCTGTCCACACCAGACACTGAATCTTCCTACATCTTAGTGTTTGAATTCTGGCCTTCAGACTTGTGAGAAATAAATATCTGTTGTTTAATCCACTCAGTCTGTGGCATTTTGTTATAACAGTTCAGGCAGGCTAAGACAATTCCTAAGGTCCTTTCGAGTCTTTTACATCTCATAAGCCTTTACCAAATTAATAAAGAAGATTAATTTTCCCAGCAACTTCTTTCTGTCTCTCTACTCTAGTCCTGCCCTGTACTTCCACTTCTTTTTAGCTCTCTTTTTTGCTTTTCACAACTCATTCATTCAAGACATATTTACTGAGTACTGGCTATGTGCTTGACACTGTGGTATTATTTCCTGTCTTAAGCGTAGTAGGGGAGACAGTTATATAAACAAGTAATTACAGTTTTGATAAATCTAAAGGTAGGGTAATATGCAGAGAGGAGGGGTACTTAACCCAGTCTCAGTGATCCATGAGGGCATCTGATCTCCCTTAGTAAGTGGAGTTGCTTGGCTAAAAGTTGAGGGTTTGGGGAGGAAGTAGCACAAAGACATAGAGATGAGAGAAAGTGTGGCATGTTCAGAGAACAGCAACTTGTTTGGTATAGTTGTATCTTAGGACATTTATTGGGGAGCAGTCAGTATTTAAGTACTCAATAAATATTTATTCTTTGTTGAATTCAATAAAGAACCATTAAAAATTGAAAATAGAGTGATATAGTCAGACTTGTGTTTTAGTAGGAGCATTCTGGAAACAGTGGTGAATGGATTAGAGCAGGACCAAACTTAAAAATATCAATTGCTTAATATTAAACATTTTCTTTGTGGAAAATTAAACCATTACAGATAAGGCTAATTTAACCACACTGTGTCTTGTAAGGGTAAATCATTTTATGTCCCTGAAGTTTATATAGTTACCTGACAAATGAAACATAATTTCTTTGAATATGTGACAGTTGTAAGAGTCTCCAGCCTCGACTTTTCAGGACGCCTATTTATCTGTAAAGGATAGTCTTGCTCTCAGCATTGTTTGCATCAGGTCATTATGGTACAGTGGTTCTTAATAATCTCTTGGTATCAAATTCAAAAGACTACTTATGTCTTTTAAGCCTGTCAGTGTACTGTCTTCATCATCTAGTTCTGTCTCCTCCTAATAATTTTTATCTCTATAAAACTCAAGCTTGGGCTTTCTTGACTAAACATTAGGGAGACTATACCTATTCTTTTTCTTTGTATCTTGCTATGTAACACTTTTTTTCTATTTCTAAATACACTGAGTATTTAAATGTTTAAATGTTGCTATTAAATCTTAGTGTTTAAGAAGAGTCTTATGTGAACTAAAATGCAACAGACAATATAGTATTATTAAATACCTTTGTTCTGATTAGCAAGGACATCATCAAATAACCCTTAATAGTTTTTTGGGTAAATTTGCTTAGCTAGAAATCACATGTGTTGGAACAGCTGTCTTGTCATGTTTGAGGGTAGGGGAAGAAGTTAGATTCAAGTCTTCCACTTTAGACCAAAATAAATTCCAAATCAAGTAAAGGTTAAAGTATTAAAAAAACAAAGAAGTAAGGGAGGGAATAAAAGAGGGAAGGAAGAAAAACAAAGAAGGAAGAAAAAAGGGTAGGTGGAAAGGAGAGAATAAAGGAAAAAATTTTTTAACTTAAAAAATCATTGGAGATTTTTAAAAAAGTATTCCTGGAGTGGGGAAGGCCTTTTAAATATGCACAAAACTTGGAGCAGTAAAATAATAATTCAACAAATTTTACCTTGACAAAAATCACCATAAGAAAGATAAAAGACAAATGACAGTCTACGAAAAAATATTTACAGCTCTTATCACAGACAGAGCTCCTATAAATCAACCCAGTAGATAATGGGTAAGGGATATAAATAGTTTATAGGAAAGGATATACAAGTGTATTTCACACATATATTTCTTTCTCATTTATTGAAATGCTAATTAAAACCATATTATGATGTCTTTGTTACCTTTCACATTGACAGTGAAGAAAATATTTAATAGCCTTCTTGTGGATAGGGTACAGGAAAACACATTCTTATACATCATTGGAGAGAGTTTAAATTGGTAAACCTTTATGAAAAGCAAATTGGTAATACTAACAATTACAAATTCTTATCAATTTTGACCTAGCAATTCCATTTCTAAAGAGTCAATTTAGAAATACACAAGTGATGAGATATGTACAAGTTTGTTACAAGTTATCTATAATGGCAAAAAGTTTGTAAATGGTTTAGTTATTCAGCAATAGGGAACATATTAGAGAATTTATTGGCCATTCGTAGAGTGAAATACTACAAAGCCTTAAAAAGAAATGAGAAAATTTCATGTGGTGATATTGAAAGATCTTAAAGCTGTAATGTTAATAAAGAAAAGCAAGATTGGAATTTTTTACTTAAAAAAAGCATATGTGATCATATTTGCTGGTATATGCTTATGATATTTATGAAAGGATACCAAAGAAACTGATAATGTTTGTTGCCTTCAGGGAGGGGAATGGAATGGCTCTTGGGAAAGTGGAAAGAATACTGTTTTTTGGATTTTGAATCATTTGAATGTATTAACTGTTCAAAATATTAAATTTAAAATATAAAAGGAAAATTACTAAATGCATTGAATTTATATTATTCTTAAGCTTAATTTTAGAAGGCATAGAAAATGACCTCATTACTTAGATCTGAATTCTTTGATGATTTAAAATTTTAAAATAATGAATGCTTATTAATCACATCACAGTGGTTACTGTTATATGTTTTAATAACCAGATGTTGTAGAAGATGTAAAAGAGGAGTGTCAAAAATATGGACCAGTGGTGTCTCTGCTTGTTCCAAAGGAAAATCCTGGCAGAGGACAAGTAAGTGAATGTTTTCATAATTCCAGAATGATTCAGAGGTTATTAAAATCCTGTACAGAATGTTTTAGTTCTATAGAAAGATGTACACAAAATATTGCTAGGGATTATGAATTTTGCATTACGGATGTTTTTCTTATATTTTTCACTTTTTTCCAAAAGTTCTATTATAGGCATGCATTTTTTTATCAGATAAAATTTGTTTTCAAAAAGGTATTAATCTACTTTTGGGGCTGGCCCAGTGGTGTAGTGGTTAAGTTTGTGTGCTCTGCTTCGGTGGCCCGGGCTTCACAGGTTCAGATCCGAGGCATGGACCCATCAAGCCATGCTGTGGCGGCATCCCACATACAAAAATAGAGGAAGATGGGCGCAGATGTTAGCTCAGGGCTAATCGTCCTCAGCAAAAAGAGGAAGATTGGCGATGGAGGTCAGCTCAGGGCTGATCTTCCTCGCACACACAAAAAAAGTGTTAATCTACTTATAAGCCATTGTAAACGGTGACACCAACTGAATTATATGCTAATTTAGGTCAGGGTCAGCTACAGAAATATTTTGGCCCAATTTTGTTCTAATTAAGTAGAATTAGAAAACCATTTAGGTTAGGTTCTGACTGTAATAGAATTATCAGTGATAATTTAAAGAAGGAAAGTGCACTGGACTGAGAAGCCTGAAATCTGAGTTCCAGTCTCAGCATGACTAGCTTGTGGTCACCCTTAGTTTTTTCATCTGTAAGACATATGGGTTAAAACTGTGATCATAGAGTTTTCTTTAGAAATTCTGCAATTCTAAATTAAATTATATGGCAAAGAATATAAGAGAAATCTTTCTTTTATCTGTGGTATTTTTATTTCTTAGGAAACAGAATATTGTTTTACTCTGTCTCAGGGTTTCTCAGCCTCAACATAATTGACATTTGAACTGGATAATTCTTTGTTTAGCAGCATCCCTGGTCTCTAACTCACTAGATGCCTTTCCTCCACCCTCCTCCTCAGTTGTGACAAGCGAAAATGTCTCTAGACACTGCCAAATATCCCCTGGTGGGGAAATCACCTCTGATTGTGGATTATTATTTTATCTTATGGTTCAATATTATGAAAATTCTTGGCAACTGAAAAAAAAAAGAAATTTCGCTCTTGTCTCAGTAAAAAGTTATTGCAAGTCTAGTAATAATGGCATTTACCTCATTCACTGTCAGGAGCGTACTAAATGCATCATTGCTGGGGGGTGTGTGTGTGTGTGTGTGTGTGAGTGTGAGTGTGAGGAAGATTGACCCTGAACTAACATCTGTTGCCAGTCCTCCTCATTTTGCTGAGGAAGATTGTCTCTGAGCTAACATCTGTGTCCATCTTCCTCTATTTTGTATGTGAGATGCCACCACAGCAAGGCTTGATGAGTGGTGCTTCTGTCCGCGCCTGGGATTCAAACGTGCAAACCCCAGGCTGCTGAAGCAGAGCATGGGAACTTAACCACTACACCACCAGGCTGGCCCTCACTGCTGTTTATTTATTCAACCCATATTTATTGAGTGTCTCTTATGTTCTAGGCACTGGGATACAACAGTGATCATAACAGACAAACGAATATATAGGGATAAGTACTATGGAGAAAAAGAAACTGAAGAAGAGTATTGTGGTGGGATGGATTACAGTTTTAAACAGGGAGGTAGGGAAGTACATATTGAGGTTACATTTGAGTCAAAATTTTAAGGAGGTAAGGAAGAGAATTCCAGGAAAAGAGAACAGCAAGTTCCAAGGCCTTGAGTATGCCTGGCAGGTTTGAGGGGGTCACTGCGCTTATAGCAGAGCAGAAAGATGGAGAAGAGTAGTACCAAAGAGGTAAGGGAGTGTAGGGGGCAGATCAAGTAGAGTGAGCCTTGTAGGCCATTGAGACAACATTGGCTTTTACTCTGAATGAGAAGGGAAGGTATTGGAAAATTTTGAATTAAGGACTAACATGATCTGACTCAGTATTAACTTCAGTGGTCAAAATGAAATGGGAAACACAGAAGAGAAAAACAGGTGGAATATTTTTGAGGGAGAGGTATCCAGCTTTAAGATGATACGAAAAAAGTAAGTCTTCATTAAGAAGAAATTTGCTATGTTAAGCTTCCACTGACATTTAAAGGAGAGTGAAAGCAATTTTTCATGAACTCTTGGAATCACAGATTTAACTTCTTTAGATTATTGAAAAAGTCTGTTACCTAGTTGGCAAAGCTAGTCTTCATTTGAATTTGTCAGTTCAAATTAACATATTATGGGGGCCGGGCCCATGGCTTAGCAGTTAAGTGTGCGCACTCTGCTACTGGCGGCCCGGGTTCCGATCCCAGGCGCGCACCGATGCACCGCTTATCAGGCCATGCTGAGGTGGCGTCCCACATACAGCAACTAGAAGGATGTGCAACTATGACATACAACTATCTACTGGGGCTTTGGGGAGAGAAAGGAGGAGGATTGACAATAGATGTTAGCTCAGGGCTGGTCTTCCTCAGCAAAAAGAGGAGGATTGGCATGGATGTTAGCTCAGGGCTGATCTTCCTAACAAAAAAAAAAATTAACATATTATGGTTTTTTAAGGAATATTATAGAAACACTGGAAAATAAATTATGGAATGCATCTTATAATTACAAAAAGTAGTCAAGATTAAAACGATATAGCTTTAATATAATTTAATTTCACAATAAATTGTAAAAACAAGATGCTTTTCCTCTTTATTTAGTTTGGAATGATATAATGTATAAAATTATAGGTTATCTGTGAAGCAAGGAGTATGATAGAAAGGATGGTATTCTTTCTGTAAGTGCATGTCTACTCATTTATTGAACTTCGGTGTATGGATTTGGGAGTAATTAAGACTCAGGTTAAAAAAATCAGGAAGAGCTTCATATCTTCATTGGACATCATCTAACTTTCCCTTTGTATTTAATGAAAGAGTATATATTGCTAGAAACTAGCTGGTCTTACAGCTAACACACTTATTTTTTGTAAAAAAATTTTTATAAAATATTAAGTACTTCTAAGATGAATAAAATGAGCATTAACTGATGAGATTATATATTTCATGATCTAGTTTGGTAATATAGGTCTTACTTCATATAACAACTACCTTATTATATGAAGTACACTTTCTCTGAAAGAAATCACATAAAATTTTATCAATAGTGTTTTTCCCATGCAGTTAGATTTAAAATAAACAGCCTGACTGCACTGCTTTGGCCATTTGGAAGTGCTTTTATTTCCAGTTAATGACACAGTTTAGGGATGGGTTTTAAGAGTAGCTGAAAAGCACCACTTACCTTTACATATGTAAAAAAGGCAATTTTTAGCACTGAATGATCTCTACTTTGTCTTTAAGAGTAATGCATGGCTTGAAAATAGTCATGGAATAAAAGAGGCAAAATGAGTTCCACCTCTCCATTTTACAATATATATGAATTCAGGAAATCCCATCACAGGTCGAAATACCCTAGGTCTACCATCATGTATCATCCTTAACAGAAATATTTGCATAAGGCAGGGAGTGACCAGTCATAGGCAGGGCATGGTGCTTTGTTTACCAGTGAAAGAAGATTCCATTAAAAAAAAGTACTATAGGGCTGGCCCCGTGGCTTAGCGGTTGAGTGCGCACGCTCCACTGCTGGCGGCCCGGGTTCGGACCCCGGGCGTGCACCGACGCACTGCTTCTCCAGCCATGCTGAGGCTGCATCCCACATACAGCAACTAGAAGGATGTGTACCTATGACATACAACTATCTACTGGGGCTTTGGGGTGGGGCGGGGGGGAAGTAAATAAATAAAATTATAAAAAAAAAAAAAAGTACTATATATGGAGTTCCCTCTTCTTTTGATGCCCTGGAGGTTTTTATACCCTGGTGTAATAACTGCTTTGTCAAGTGAGAGAAGGGCTCCTATGAAAGGCTAAATGAGAAAGGATAACCTGCCTGAACTTCCAGAGAGATCCAATTTTAGGAAAAGGTACAAATGAAAGTTGAGTATCTGGAAATTGATTTCCTTAAAACTAACTATTCTTGCTTCCCCTTTGAAAATCTCTGAGTGTCCTAGGATGCTCATACCCCAGGTTGAAGACCGTTGACATAACAAGTGAGGCGTACAACTGAGGAAGGAGGGGTGGTCCTTTCCTTGGTTCACAAATTTATGGGTAACTGAGGATGTCATTTCACCACCCTGTAACTTTTGCTTTAGGTCATCAAAAAGAACTAATAAATTATTATGCTATTTCCTCTGCCTGTCTCAGATAGGAATTCAGATGCTCTGGAAAAAGAAATTACCTAGTTTTAAACTTCTTCCTTACTATAGTTATGGCTTCTACAAATTTTGTCATAAGTATAATTTCCAGTGGCTTTTGACCAGTATTTTTTCCTCCTTCCACTTCTGAAAGTGTAGATTATCTTTGAGGCACTGTTGAAATGCAGTTGCTGTCTGGGCTGTTTGGCCCTGTCTTTAGCAAGTGTGTAGTGCTATTCAACACTCCTGTAAGGTTGTACATTTTTCACCAACTTGTCTTTGATAGATTTTTCAGAATTGAACTGAGTTTTAAGGAAGTATTCTAAACCTTGCTGCTCAAAAATGTGGTCCATGGACCAGCAGCTTTGGCATCATCTGGGAGTTTGTTTAGACATATGGAGACTCAGGCCCCACTTTAGACCTACTGAAGCAGAATCTGCATTGTAACAAGGTCCCCAAGTGGTATTTATACATTAAAGTTGGAGAAGCGGTGTTCTAAAACAATCTTGATGGAAATGAAGTTACTTTGTTTTCTCTGTCCTTTTACAGGTCTTTGTTGAGTATGCAAATGCTGGTGATTCCAAAGCTGCTCAGAAATTACTGACTGGAAGGATGTTTGATGGGAAGTTTGTTGTGGCTACATTCTACCCGCTGAGTGCCTACAAGAGGGGATATCTGTATCAAACTTTGCTTTAATCAATAACCTGAGGACTATTTCCTGTTTCTCCTCTTCCATTTCCTGGGTTATCGTATTCTACATCTGAATGCAGAAGTACCCCCTAACCATTTTAAGGGAATACTTTGTACATTTATTTAATCCTACTAATGTGCAGCCATTGCTCAAGCAATGACTGCACTGCAGACATTTGGCACTGAGTAGGACAAGACCTCTCAGCTATATATTGAGGGGTTTTAGAGCATCCATGTGGGCAAATTTTTGTGCAGTAGGGCAAGTGCTGCTCTTCAGTATGTAACCTAAAAAGATACTAACTATTTCATGTGATCATGAAGCAAGGATGAATAATATATCATAGTCAATATTATTAACAAATTTGTTAGAGTTGGTGACATCATTTACAGATTATTCCTTTATATCATCAGGTGGTTCTTCCTTATTGTTAATATCCATAGCTGGCACTGGATGCTCTCAGTAATGTTATGTAATTGTCAAGCAGCAATTACCTACTGTGTTCTTAACACTGAGTTATGAATTTTTTTAAAGGAGTACTGTAGTACTGAATATTCCTTTAAAGAAACTGCAGTGAGCCTCTCTACTTTTTTTTAATTAAGGCTTTTAAAATAGAAAGCTGATGCTTGATCTTGCACAATTTTTATGTCTCGTATGTATGTTCGAGTGAGTGTGCAGGTGTGAAAGATGAGAGAAAATTTGAGTCAGTGTACTTTATAGTGTGAATCTTGTGAGCTAATACAGTCTATACCCATCTCTTCCCTACTTGTTTCATATCTAAGATTTAGAGTATAAGTTTTTTGAGAGTTGGTTTGTCTGATAGAATGTAAATGAGAAAATAGTTCATTCCTGAGAGGCTCAGAACAGATGAGTCTAGATTGGGTTACATTGAAACTCTCTTAAACGGACTGGATGAAAGAAAAAGTTTTGCTACATGTAAATTGCCCATCCTTCAGTCTACTTTAGACTCTATTAGCTCATCTTTTTTGTACTGAATCTCCTATGATCATTGTAAGATTTCTCAAGATGTAGTTCTGCCTACTATGATGGAAAATTGAAGTGGGTCAAAAAGAAAGAATTAGATGTTCAGTGAAGGGAAAAGAAGAAAACAATAGCCAAAGAGGCTGGATAATCAAGGATTCTTTTTTTCTTCATCTCTCATCTCCCTCCCTCTCCTTCCCCGCTTCCCCTATTCTCTGCCTGTATCCTTAGCTGAAGAGAAGCTAGAGGAACAGCATCCCAGGTGGTCTGGTTTTTGACTGCAAGGAAGTTAAGAAAAGTGTAGCTATAATAAGGTAGAAGTAGAAAGGAAGAAAAACTCAAAGCATTCTTATAAAGATTCATAGCAATCTAATGTGTCCCTGAGTAGAAGATACTAGTATGTATGAGTTCACCAACACAAATTGATTATATGGTTTTAGGAATTATAATTATGAATTCCTCCCACTTTATAGTAGATTGTGTTTAAAGGTTTAAAACTTAGGAAACCTTTATAAAGCACTGATTATACAAAAAAAAGACAAATTATATACAAGTTCTGAATCTTTTCTTGTTTCTTTACCTAAATGAAATTTTTATTTATTTTTTTTTCCCTAAGGAAAAAGCCTTTTATAGCTTTCCGTGCTGGAAGCCTCCTCATATCGTCTTTCCTTCTGTGTGCCATGGAGGTTATTAAGAGCGCAGCTAAGAATTTATATTTTAGAGGATGAATTATTTTACTCTTTTCAAAAAATTACTATTTGACATTTTAGTTATTTACAGTTGTCAAATTATTCAGGACTCTCCCTTAATATTCATTATGAAGCCAAATTTGGTATAATGGGGCTGATTTATGAATTGCCAAAAGGCCTTGTGGCAGGTCCCCAAGGGAAAATTATATAGTAAGCTTCTAATGTGTGCCCTTAGAAGGAAAAACTGTTATTTTTCATTTTGGCTCTTTCAAGGTTGGTTAGCTGATTTGTTTCCAAATAAAAATTCAAGAATGTATAACCAGTATTGTGGAGACCTAAGCTTTCCTAAAACATGAATATTTGTATGGGTAGCAGCTTCCATAGTGATTAAAAACACCAGGTCCTTCCACACATACTGATGAACACAGCATACAAATGAATTCTTTTTAAGGGCAAGTATTTTAGGTTAGTGCATGTACCTTTCTCATTCCCCCTCCCGCCACCACCAAAAAGAAAAATCTTTAGAAATAAACTGCAGGTAGGCTTCTAATCTTAGTAATGCAGTATGCTGCTAACATCTTGATGCTGAATTTCACAGCATTTTTTGATCATCGTCTTATTGCTAATATATTCATTCATCTACGTAGTGTTTAACACTGTAGAATTTTATTATAGAAGATGCTAACTAGATTTTAACGGAGCTGCGGGAATAATTGATGAGCCTAAGTAACCAAGCATTGAATTAAATATTTTATAGTAAAGCCACAGAATTGAAAAAAGATGCCTCCCATGATTTAAATTGTTATTTTATAGCTCTTAGCCCATTACTACCAAAGATGACATTTGCAGATTCTCCCCCCTCTGATATTATAAGAGGTTTAATCTTAATGTCTTTCTTACACCTGAACCAAATATTATCAAAAAATGCAATTTTCCTGATTCTTTTAGGGTGAAATATATACACAGATATTTTGATTCCTTGAAATTATTAAAAGCCTAGAAATTTCTTTTTGAAGGGTAAAGAGGTGAGAGTTCATGTCACTTAACCCCTACCCTTTTAGGGAAATTTTATCTCAGGTAGTTTTTCTTTCCCTAAATTAATATCTGTGCTTCCTTTATCTCTTACCTTCCCAATTTCTTCTTTATTGTTCCATGGTATTGTCATACTACGTTTTTGTTCCAAAAAAGGCATATAAATTAATTCTTCTATAGGAAATCTTTGGTTCTTTGGAAACATATGTGGAGGAGGTGGCTAGCTAGCCACTTTCAAAACTTTAATGCTTTATTTAGAGGAGAATAACAAGTGGAGTTGGCCACCTCAGTAAAAGAGAGAACTAGCTAAAATAGCTATTGGCCGCACTTTAAAGGAATAATTTAAAAATATCCTCTTGCAATAAGAGATTGCATTTATTACCAGTGGATGTCTTCCTTGTTTTGTGGCCGTCAATATAGCAACTCAAGAGAAATTCCCTCTCTGCTATGCCTTGAGCCAAAACTATGGCTGCTTTTAGAACAAAACCATAAATACAGTTTTACTCATCCTTCTCTTTTTTTTTCATTGAGACAAGTATTGCCTTCTTTTTAGTACTCCAGCTGCTAAAGAGTGCTGAGATATGTTAAATTAACCTTTTAAAAAAAATCCCTTTGCCTTCTTAGAATCATGTTACTTATACTTAGATTTTAACCTTTGAGCAAGTTTGTTATAAGCAATGCTGCCAGAAACAGTGCTGCCATGTAGAGGAAGTTGAAGAGAAGCCATGGGCATAAGGTTTGTTTCTCTCTAACTACACTAGGCTTTCACACTGGTTAGGGCATCAGTGACCTTTCTGGAATACATTACAGTCAGAATTAAAGTACTCAGATGCTGTTTCATGGCTTGTTTGCATTTATTCATCAAATACAGGTAACTAACATTTTGGCATCATCTTCTTCTTAGGTCTTACATTCTGACTTGATTCAATTAGGCCTATCTTACATAATTTCTACTATCAGTTATACTTGGCAGCATGACATTTTATTTTTTGTAATTTAGTGAAAATCAGCATCATAGTTACTGATGTTAATTATAATAACATAGTTACTGGGTGGGGGAGTTGGGGGGACATTCAGTAAACATGTGTTTTACCTAGACTTTTATGCAAGGGTACATACCAGGTGGCTTTATTCAGATTAGAGTACAGATGGAATCGTATCATGACTTTTAGTCTGGTGGATGTGTAGATAGTCAAAGATTTAAGCAAGTGCCTTGTGTTTCCTGGAAAATATTAAAACTCATTTGGGTGAACGCTTCCCAGATGATGATAATTTATTGCACCTCTGCCTTTTCCTTGGAATAACTTTTGGATTGAGTCACATAGTATAAAAGTCCAAAATTTCTTTGGTTTACCTTTTTTGTATGTGCAAATCTATTCATATTTTATTTCTTTCAGTGAATCTAATTTTTCATTGGATCTGGTTCCATTTTTAATATTAGGTTCCTTCTTCAATATCTCTCTGATATGATTTATTTATTTCTTATCAAGTGTGGTCACATCCAGACCAGCTGTTGGTCACAATTAGCTCAAAAGAGTTTCCATTTCTTCTTAAGGTGCTCAATAAATCACCTTTACTTTGAGATGGTAGTCTTTTCAAGTTAGTATTACTTTCTAGCTTTCTCGATGAACATAAAAATGTTGAATCTCTATAATACAGAACTCATCTGAGCCTTTTGGATATATTTGGATGCTACATTTTCTTAGTGATAGAAGAACATGAATATTTTAGTTTGTAAAGTGCCCAGAATTTTAAAGATTTTGGTTTTTTTGTTTTAGGTTAGCTGCTTCTCTGCCTGATTCCGCAGGCTGTATCATGTTTGTAATCTTAGCCACTTCCCCCTGCCCAAATATTTTTCACTATTTTTAAAACTGTATGATGACCAATAGATTCACACAGTGGCATGCAATTGACAAGTACTATGGATATTTAAGAAGAAGGTAAACAATTTTAACTATTTTTGCTGCAATTTTATAGGAAAAATGGGCTGTAAAAGAAGTATCTATAAACCAGAGAGCATTTAGGAAATTTTATATTTTATAGGTAGTCATTAAGGTGATCTTCAAGATATAAGATATATAGTTTATACAACCTTTGTTCTCGTGATATGAAATTTTTGTTCATTTTCCTGCAGCTCAGCACTTTTGTTGTTCCTTATACTGCTTATGAGGATTAATGTTTTGAATTTGCTTTACTTTTGCTTTTCAGTTGTCATAATCATGGCAGTTATGTTTGTGGTACCATCAATGCTGGAATTCATAGAAAACTTATCAAATGATTGTCTGAGTGTTATTTCCCATTAAATAGAGTAGCTGTCACAATATCCTAAAGAAAACTGATGGCTTTTCTGAAGGCCATTTATGTTTTATGATCTAGGTTCATAGTATTTTAATTTAAAGGCAAAGAGAAGCATTGTCTTATTTGCCTTACATGACCATTAATCCTGTTGTGCAGAAAAGAGTTTATTTTGTTATACTACTTTGTATAATTAAAATAAGTCACATTCTGAAAAAGAAAACAAAACCCAAACTGAAATTGTTAATTTGTTTGTTTCTTTTTGGGAAACCTTTATGTAAACATCAGAGCTATTTATCATAAACTCTTGATTGTCAGCAAGAGAATTATTTGTAGTCACTTTTTTATCCCAGGTTGGAAATGCCTGCCCCTTCTAGGTTGTCTCCCCTTAATAGTATTCATGATGTCAGGACAATGAGTGTGTAAAAGCACATGTAGTGAGATGTTCTAAATCAGGCATCTAAAATCATACATATGTGGACTGAAAATCTCTTCAGTTGTTTGAATTACCTATAGCTGTATTATTTTATTAGCATGGGTTGTCAGAAGTCTGCCAAATTTAAGAGTAAAGAAGAGAAAGATAAGTAATAAAAACAGATGAGAGGAAGAAAATGGCTTGGTATTAGTAATCTTCCATATAGTTTATGACCTAAAAATAATATTTATTTTTAAAAATCCAGGTTTGGTACCTATAGCATAGAAACATTGCCTTTCCTACACATTCCTCATTATTGTCTCCTCAGAAAATTATGAAATCAGATTAAATATCCGTATTCAGTTTAGTCTAATTTTTAAAAAATAAATATTTGAACTCCAGCTTTTGTTTATTTGGAATACATCAACACTCATGCAAATCAAGGATCAGAAAGAAACTGGAGATTAGCCATCTCCGTATTTCCCTTTGCACAGTGGGTCTAGTGGGTGGCATGAGTATGCACTAGCTGCAAAGTTATAGCACCTTATGGAAGTAAATAGTGTTTATTTATTATAATAAAAAAAAACGTTAAGCTGGACCTCTAGAATATTTACTTTGCAGAGTATAAAGTTCTCGTATCTTTTCCAGCAGGATCTATTCCTTCATTCTTAATTCTTTTTTGAAAAAAATCTTAAATAATTTAACATTCCTTTATATCCTCTTAACAGTATCAAATCTGGGGTACAAGGGATTTTATTCCCAAAAAGGGCTCCATCTTTATTATCTTTTGGTCGCTCTTAGAAATCCAGTTATGATCAATAGATTTTAACAGTTTATGACTTCCTCTGTCAGCACTGGAGTGGTTGGTTGTGAATATTAAAACCTACTAATATTTTCCCTCAGTAACATGTAATTGCTATGTTTTTGATAAGAAGGTATGGTTAGAAAAAGTGTGAAAGATCACTTAAACCAAAGCCAGTTATAAGGAGTATTCTCTCCTGTTGGTTTACCTTCACCTCAGAACTACAAGAATATTACAGTACATAGTGAATAGCTGTCTATAACATTTCTACCAGTTGTTTTGATAGCATATTGGTCTTGGCGTTTCTTGGCACTATGGTTCTCTGTTCTTGGTGATGTCTTATTGTAACTTTTTTTTTTAATAACTAAGTGAGACTATAAATGTAGATGTGTATCAGTACCAAGAAATTCTTTTCTCAAATCCCTAAATTTCTGATTTCTTTTCAAGTCTTTTAAACTTATTTTTTCTTGCTGAATAGCAAAGAAGTTTTATTTTCCACTTTCCTATATACCTAAAAACTATGGACACTGTGTTTCAATTGACTGTATTGCGTATAGTTTTTTGCTGAAAACTTTTTCTGTAAACACAATTGCCTTGTTCAGTTTTGTTGTAAACTGACTTTCCGTAAGATGCACTGTTGATATGCTTTCTTATGTGTGTTTGATAAGAGTGATTAAATAAAGCTTAAAAATAAAGGAATTGCTTTTTTATTTCAACTATTTCTGTATTTAGTGTGAATATTCAAGGTTAGATAACAGGTAAGTATACTTATTTTATGGTGTAATTTTTACTAAAAGTTTCTATTGAAAAATCTCCATGTAGTTTCAACCATCCATTTCTAAAGATTATGAGTTTTCATTTTTGGAAATAGTATAGTACATCAAACTGACGATGCTGAAATGTAACTTTTTATTTTGGAATGAATGTTCTTGATACTGTAGAAACAGCCTTGTCTAATGAAAAGAACCAGAATTCATGGTTGGAAGATTCATGTTCTAATCTTGGCTCTTTTATCAAGTTGGATAACTTTAATCAAGTGATTTAATTTTGGACAATAGTGTTTTTATGCTGTAAGAACGAAATGAGATAGTAGGTTCAATAATAATGATAAACACCATCAATTATGGAGTATCTCCTAGATGCTAAAACTATTTTAGATAGTTTATGTCATGTTTCACGTTCCCTTTTACTTATGGAAACTGAGCCCCAAGTAGGTGAAATAAACTTGCCCAACATTTCATAAGACTTAGAGGTGGTAGTCATATACTGGTCTGTCTGGGAGTGGATGTTTTTTTAGGAAGCCTATGACTGATTTGGATGATGAATTCAAGGGAAAGATCATGTTGGAAGGGACACCCTAAGAAATTGTTTTAAGAGCTCAGACTAGAGAAAATAATTTTTTTTTTTTTTTTGAGGAAGATGAGCCCTGAGCTAACATCCACACCAATCCTCCTCTTTGCTGAGGAAGACCGGCTCTGAGCTAACATCTATTGCCAATCCTCCTCCTTTTTTCCCCCCACAGCCCCAGCAGATAGTTGTATGTCATAGTTGCACATCCTTCTAGTTGCTGTATGTGGGACGTGGCCTCAGCGTGGCTGGCAAAGCGGTGCGTCGGTGCGCGCCCAGGATCCGAACCTGGGCCGCCAGTAGCAGAGCACACGCACTTAACCGCTAAGCCACGGGGCCGGCCCTGAAAATAAATGTTTAAATCAGCAATTCTCACACTTCAGAATATAACAATCATCTGAGAGAGCTTGTCAAAATACAGATTGCTGGACCCTACCCTTAGAGTTTATGACAGTAGTTCTTGTGGGGTCTGAGAATTTGCATTTTTAACAGGTTCCCAGGTGCTGCTGCTGGTCTGGAGACCACACTTTGAGAAGCACTGGTCTAAACAAAGGGCATTGGTGGTAGGATTAAAAAGCAGAAGTAGGCCAGATTCAAGAGCCACCTGTGAGTCATTTTCAATCTCTCCTCCCTGATAGTTGCAATAATAATAGTAAATAATTGAGCACTTGTTTTGTGCCAGGCACTGTGCTAAATGCTTTTTGTGCATTATTGGTTTTTTTCCCCCACACTTGATCCTCACAACAAACCTATGAGGAAGGTACTAGTATTCACTCCATTTTATGGTGGGGGAAATAGACATGTAGATTATCTTACTTCCTAGGGTTGGTCTTAACACCACTATGCTAGATTGCCT
Organism: Ceratotherium simum simum; assembly: GCF_057802395.1. Classification (NCBI taxonomy): domain Eukaryota; kingdom Metazoa; phylum Chordata; class Mammalia; order Perissodactyla; family Rhinocerotidae; genus Ceratotherium; species Ceratotherium simum. The sequence continues at coordinate 33,397,852 of NC_141901.1, read as the reverse complement.
TCCAATCAACCCAATAATTCCTCTCAGATCTGTCTTCCTTTTTTCATTTCCTCTGATACTATGTTTAGCCCTTCATCTCCCCTCCTTATTATAGCTTCTTACAGGATCCCCATCTCTAGTTTCATATCCTCCAGACTCTCCTTCATAGTGCTGACAGTTTTCATTCTTAAAAATATTTGATCACGCTACTCCCTGCTTTAAAATTCTTCACTTTATTTCTCTCTCTTCTGCCCATTGCCCTCAAAATAATATCTAATCCCCTTAGATTGACATGTAAGGCTTTTCACAGTCTGGCTCCACCTATAAATCCTACTTCATCTTCTGTCTCTCCCTATCTATACTTTATGCTCCATTTGTAGTTAATTACTCATATTTCTACAAATTTCATGCTGTTTCCTGTATCTGAGTCTTATCACAATACTATTCAATTCTCTGGCCCCCCGCCTTATCTGTGTGATGAAATCCTATTTATCTTTTAAAACAGCTAAATTGTCACCTTCTGTAGTTATCTTCCCTAAACTCTGCCCCCAACCTCCCACCTCCCCAAAAATATCTTTAGTACTTCTGTGCCAACCACAGGCATGTACTTCATATACATGCATTTGCTGTGTGGTCAGATTTACCATTTTGTTTTGCTCCAAGTGCACTCCTTAAGAACAGTGGATCACCATATTCAGTTCTTTATCCCTAGCACCTAGCACAATGCCTGGACTACAGTAATTGCGCAATAAAATGTTTGTTGAGTTGAAAATGAATGTATAGAATCTGGCAGCCAGTTGGTTGTGGATGACACTGGCAGCCAGTTGGTTGTGGATGACAATGTGAAAATAAAGGGAAACCTTATTTAAAATGGAGTCAGGAGGCTAGAAGGGGGAGCTCCCATGCAGTACCACTCAAAGTCAATTACAGAAAGAATAGTCAGTTACAGACTCCAACAGAAAGAAGTCCTCAACAGGAAGATGGTCAATTAGAGACCCCAACAGAAGTCTTCAACAGGAAGATGGTCAATTATGGGAAGAAATATACATTGCATCCCAAACAGGCACTGACCATCCCAGCAACTCAGCCAATGAGAAGCAATCACCACCCTGAACTCTACTTTTCTCCACTGGACTTTCATTCAAAACAACCCCTCCCTATTTCCTCCTTTTTCTCTATAAAATAATGTTTCTCTCTCTTGTTTGTTGGATTTGCCATAACATGCACATCCCAAATGGCAATTCTTTGGCTATTCTTGAATAAACTCATTTTGCTAGTAAAAATAACTAGCTGTTTTATTTTAAAGGTTGACAACTCCAATATTTCAAAGAATGACAATTTGGTAGTTTCTACCTTAATTATAAAGCAAAAAGAAACAGTTATAAAATGTAACCTATTGACACATGAATAATAACAACGTCGGCAACACAGGAATTTGGAAAGGGAGACTTTTCTTTGGACTTCAAAGATACAGCAAAGTATTTTTGTGAGAGAGTGTATGTGGTCTTAAAGTTAAGGAATTGGGGTTTTTCATTTCCTACTGCATAAAATTATGTATCTTGACAACCAAAATTCTTGAGTCTCTTCTTAGCATGAGTATATTGAACTTGCTAAGCAAATTTCCAATTTAAAAACATATGAGGTGTTTTATTGTAATTTGTGGTTCCCTCCACTATTCTGCAACTTTTAATAAGAATTCTTGACTTATAAAAGAAGTTGGATTAGCGGTTAAGTGCGCACGCTCCGCTGCTGGCGGCCCGGGTTCGGATCCCGGGCACACACCAACGCACCGCTTCTCTGGCCATGCTGAGGCCGTGTCCCACATACAGCAACTAGAAGGATGTGCAACTATGACGTACAACTATCTACTGGGGCTTTGGGAGAAAAATAAATAAAAATAAAATAAAATTAATTAATTAAAAGAAGTTGGAACATGAGGGATTTTGCAACACGTCGTTACTAGACCATTTCCAAAAGCCTATTTTCCATGTAGTGTACATATTATGTATATTAAGTTATATCTCTGAGTATGCATTTTATAAATTATATATAATGTCTAAATGAATGCTTCAGTATCTTCATTTACATATAAAAATAATGCTCAGATCAATTCAAAGGAAAGTTGGTGATTGAAGGCTGCATATTTAAATACCAGGTAAACTAAATGTCTCCTAGAGTTGTGAAGATCTGGCAAGAGACTATGATAAGGACCTCTGAACAAACCTGTTCAATTGAGATTAATTTGTAAAGCAGTGAGGCATAATGTTGATGTTTCTGTTGGAAAATAATCACCAGACCAGAAGCAAAAGATTGCTGCTATATAATTAGAACATTTACGTTTTTTTTTTTGTGAGGAAGATCAGCCCTGAGCTAACATCCATGCCAATCCTCCTCTTTTTGCCAAGGAAGACTGGCCCTGAGCTAACATCCGTGCCCACCTTCCTCCACTTTATGTGGGATGCCACCACAGCATGGCCTGACAAGCAGTGCATCGGTGCGCACCCGGGATCCAGACCCAGGCCGCTAGCAGCGGAGCGCGCACACTTAACCGCTACGCCAGGGGGCTGACCCCCTAGAACGCTTACATTTTTAACACCACAATCCTTTAAAGAGAGGTTGGTGATAGATTAAGGAAAATGAAGTTGAGATTTTGCAATAACCTTTTGAAAATGAAGCTCACAAAAAAAGAGAGCTGCATTGTAGGTGAAAATGAGCAATTCCCCAAGGTAGCAAACACATTTGGTTGCCCGAGTGGCACAGCCTGTAGTGTCTCAGTTTTGTATAGTTGCCAGTAGAGAGCCTCTTGGGAGACTAATATGCCATTATACTTTTTTTGTTTAAAAAGGCAAACTGTATATTTAATTGCATTTAAAAACTAGTTTAAATAAAATGTTCTGAGAGAAAGGATCAAGCATGTAAAGGCTCATCTTTAAGAATGAAAGCCAAAGTTTAGTTATGCAGAAATTGAACAAGTTGAAATTGGAGAAGTGCTTACTAGTGTTTAGTTCAGCATTTCCCAGACTATATCCTTGGAACATTGGCATGCTGTATGATACTGAGAGAAGCATTGGGAGGAGGGTATGGTGAAAATATTACAGAGTTAAATAAGTTGCATATACTGCATATTTTTTCCTAGTTTCCTCAGAGAGTCTTGAACAGAAGCCTCTTTAAAGGAAGAGTTGATAGTACAAGTTGACGCCTCACCTAGATTCACCTATTGTTAACATTTTGCCACATTTGTTTTTATCTCTTGCTCTTCCCTGCTTATATACATAAATATTTGAAAGTTGCAGATATCATGACACTTAACCCCTAACTACTTCAGCATGCCTCTCCTATGAATAAAGACATTGTCCTCTATAACCATGATACCTTTATCACACCCTTGGAATTTATCTTCAATACAGAAATATCCAATATACAGTCCATATTCAATTTTTCTTTATTGTCTCAATGTCTTTTATAACATTTTTCCCGCAACCCAGGACCCAATCAAGACTCTTTTGTATTTAAAATATCTGTTAAGAATTTGTGGGACGTTAGTGTTCTGCAGAACACAGTTTGGGAAAAACTAGCTTAGATTGTATATTTAAACTTGTCCCTTTTCTTCTAATTTAATAAATGCTAACACTTCTTTAAAAATTTGTTTTCTTTTCTTAGAGGAAACTATATTGACTGGACTGTATGTTTTATCCTTTGCATCTCTCAGTTACAATTCCAGGAGAAAACAGGACTATAATTACTAAGTACCTGAATATGCCTGACAAAATGGTAAATGTCATACAAAAAATTAACCGTCTTCAAGAGTATGCCTTGAAATTTTAATATGTATTAATTGCTGACAATGTACAGACCCACAACAGATTTTTTAAAATTCTGTTTCCAATTACATCTTTTCTTATAAATTCCATGCTCAAAGAAAATTTGGAAAAAACAGAGTTTGTTTCCTTCCTGTCTTTTTTCCATGTCACTAAATATGAATTTTGGGGCAGAGGAATGCATGCTGAAAATGGCATATATTTCAGGGCCTAAACTTTAAAAAAAATATTTTACTGGAATGTGTGACTTTAAGAGGATAAGGAAGGAGCAAACAGGATCCAAAGAAACATCATAATTGACAAATGTCCTAGTGATCATTTAATTAAAATATCAACTTTTTATTACACAAAGTTCCATGACAAATAATGCGTAACACATGTTTGGAAATCATCCCAGAAAAAAATCCCAGGGCCACTGCTGATTTATGAGGGGTAGTCAAGTTTTTGACTCAATGAGGCATTCTAGTCCTCATCTGTAGCTAAACTACGAAATCATTCCCAATTTCTTTAGCAAAGTCAGTTGTATTACATCCTGACTTGCTGCATTCTAAGAAGTAGGTGATAGGGTCATAAAAGCCATCCACTAGTAGTTGGTTTTTCCCGAAAGAAATGGAAGACACAGTGTGAATATTCTTGCTCATCTGCAATAAATATTATGATGTCAAATTTGCATGTGGAGGTTTCTTTCTAATAATGTCTGTCATTATTCATTACTTATAGTATAATTAGATTAATTATAATGTTTATAGACCTTAATCATACTTAATAATTCTAAGAGTTAGGGATGATTCTGTTTTTAGCCCCAACAACCAAAGGATCATTTCTACTCCCTCAGACAGCACACATATGCTTTAACTTTCCTCCAGAATCATTTTAGTGTCTAGAAAGCTTATATATCTTGATCTCCTTTCCTCATGAGCTAAGCGACCATAGCAGTTCTCATCCAACTTCAACCTGTATGCCAAACACAGGCAAACATTTCTTTCTTCCCAGCCATTCCCTTTCTTTGAGCACCAGACTAATATATCAAACAGTCTACTAGATGCTTCCATTTGGATGTCCTGTGGATACTTCAAATCTTGATATGTCCAAAACCCAATTTGCTGTCTTTATCCCTGTATTGCAAATAATAGAAAGTAGAGCCAGCTGAATTGAATAGACAAAAAAAAAAAAAAGAATTCACGGTAAGGACACAGTTGAGTTTATGGAATATAAGAGTATCAATACAGCCAGGTCTCACACAGGGATAGGAACCCAAAATTGGGAAACTGCCAGTACTTTCTCTGATCCTTTTTCAGTCTCTGCTGCTTTTGAGATGTGCCTGTTTTTAGTGTCTCTCTTCCGCCTCTTCCTACTGCTACTACTATTACTATTGCTGTCTTCCCTCTGCTTCCCCTTTCCCATTGATGGGATATGGCTGCCCACAGTGCAGACAGTTAAAATTCCAGCCACAGTTAAAAACTCTGGCTTTCTGTAGGTTTAATCACAGAGTACCAGAAGAGAATATTTGGCACAGTGTTTTTTTTTTTTTTTTTTTATTGATGTTTTAATGGTTTCTAACATTGTGAAATTTTGGGTTGTACATTTTTGTTTGTCCATCACCACATATATGACTCCCTTCACCCCTTGTGCCCACCCCCCACCCCCACTGCCCTGGTAACCACAGTCCAGTTTTCTCTGTCCATGTGTTGGTTTGTATTCCACATATGAGTGAGATCATACAGTGTTTGTCTTTCTCTTTCTGGCTTATTTCACTTAACATAATACGCTCCAGGCCCATCCATGTTGTTGCAAATGGGACGATTTTGTCTTTTTTTATGGCTGAGTAGTATTCCATTGTATATATATACCACATTTTCTTAATCCAATCGTCAGACGAGGGACACTTAGGTTGCTTCCACTTCTTGGCTATGGTGAATAATGCTGCAATGAACATAGGGGTGCATAAGCCTCTTTGGATTGTTGATTTCAGGTGCGTTGGATAGATTCCCAGTAGTGGGATGGCTGGATCATAGGGCATCTCTATTTTTAATTCTTTGAGGAATCTCCATACCTTTTTCCATAGAGGCTGCACCAATTTGGCACAGTGTTTTTAAGTGTCCATACTAGGTCAGTAAGATATGACCAGCTATTGACCTGCACTGTACAAAGACTATTGTGGACTCTTCCTTTGGAGAGCGGGCAGCTCTTACAGAAGGGACATTTGCTCCTTAGCTAAGGATATATCTAAAAACCTACCTTGACTGTGTTCTCTTTCCTGGTAATAGCCCATCCACCCAGTGACCTACTTTAGAAACATGGGATCCACCCAGTTCTCCTCCCTCACTGTCAACATGCAATCAGTTAAGTCGTGCCCGTCCTACACCTTAAATATTTCTTAAACTTAGTCCTTGAACTTCATACCCATTATCACTGGCATATTTTGGACCATCATAGTCTCTTGCTTAAACAATTATAGTGATCTCCCTGCCTTCAAGCTCCACTCTTCCAACAGAGTTAAAAATTCTGTTCTGATCAGATTCCTCCACTTCTTGAAGCTCTTCAATGGCTCCCCAAGTTTAGGCATGATTCCCAAACTTTCCTGATCAAAAAATTACCTGGGATGCAGATTAAAAATACAGATTCCCAGGTTACTTCTCCCTCTGGATCAGTAAATTTGTGATAGAGGCTGGTCATCTGTGTTTTTAACAAGCATTCCAGTTGCTTCCAATGTTTACCAAACTCTTCTCCATATGCACTGCCCTCTCCTTGCCAACTCTACACTGGATGTTGGGCCCAGTGTTCCTATATCTGCCTAGAGTACTTCCTCCATTTCTGTGCATCATTGCTTGGCAAATAATTATTCATCCTTTAAGAATCAGTCCATCTACCACATCTTTGTAAACCTGTGGTCCCTGGGCTGAATCAATTTCTCCTTCCTTGATGCCCCAAGGAATCTCGTGCTCCACCTCCATTAGAATGTCTTCACACTAAATAATCTTTCTCTGTTTCTTCCCATTGCATGTGAGACTTTTAAGAGCAGTAACTGCAACTTATTTATCTTACAGCTAAAAGGACATATGTTATAATATTATTTCTACATTATTTCTGCCAGGGAATTAGGGAGCTAAAAAAAAAAAATGATACTCCTCTCCTCTGAACCAAGTCCTGAACTTATTGAGATAAAGTAGTCAGGCAAATATAGAGCAAATGGCTACTGTATACTGATAGTACAGCTGGAGAATACAGTTTAGGTGCATGGCTACAACAATCTTCCTAATATTGCACCATAGAATTAAACAGACTTACCCAGTGACAGTCTCCCCCTGCAAGTGCAGGGCATTTACTACTAAACTTAGCAAATGGCTGACCAAAGAAAAGAAGAGTTATACATGCCCAGTTCCTATTCCCAAACTTACCAGTGAGTTCATTCCTGTTTCTCTGGATATAAATGAGTAAGGGGATAAAGTGATGGCAAGAGTGAGACTCTAAACGAGCTCCTTCTACATAGAACATCAGGAGTGAGGATGAAGTGTTCACCCTTAAAACTTTGTATCAGAGATGGCTCCCAGCTCGTGGTAAAGCACTCTTTTCTTATCATTGCTACATATCCATCAAGGGCCTTAGCGTCTGACTTTCAGATTATAGTCAAGAAAGAGAACTCAGAGGTTGGTGCTCTGATGATAGGTAATATGGAGCTATAGCCCCTGGCCTAGGCTGCTTCAAAGTGGTGTTTTGAGGGTCACTTTTATGGTTTGGGCAAATTGGAATTCTGCCATTCAAAATGGCTTCTATCCGCTTATTCATGCATCTGTTCATGCACGTGATACAATTATTTTCTTCTTCCTACCCAAAGGAAAGGGTGGGAAGTCAGCTAAGTAGCTAACCATTAGACAATAGGAAAGGATCTGGCAAGGGCTGGTGATGTTACAACATTGGTTGGCATCACAAGTGGAGATAGGTCGTCAAGGGTTAAGGAACAGAAGGTTTTTTTCCTTTTTAATGCCTGTACTTTTTAATGCTCTATTTCTCCCAATATCTTTTTGGACAGAGTTTCAGGACCACTTGCCTGCTTACAAAGGCCAAGTTAATAGGGAAAAAACGGAGAGATAATTGGATGCCAAATTTCTGTATGTGGGTCTGTGTGTGAGACAGAGAGAGACAGAGACCGAGAGAGACAGAGACAGACAGAATTAGAAATCTGAGGACCAGGCAAAGGAAGTGACTTGAAAGTGAAGATAGAAAGGTAAATTTGAGCGATAAAGGGATTGTATGACTCTCCACTGCAGTTTTGGAGTTGGAGAGACTCCATCCCACATTAATTACATGACTTGAGCAAGCTGCTTAAACTCTATGAGCCTTGGTTTCTTCATTTGTAACAGACGTAATGATGTTTACATCATAAAATTGTTGTCATGACTAAATGAGCTAATTCACATAAAACACCACAATAAGGTGGGTTTTTTTCTTTCCTTTTGCTTTGTTCTCATCATCATCCTAATTACACTGATCATGTCAGGCTGCAAGTTGAACTTTTCAAAGCTTTGTCCCTTCAGTGTTATTTCCATTTTTCTGACCATATTGGTTTAGTACACAGTTCATCCTGACCATGTTTGATATAAAGAACATCCCAAATAGCAGGATATTTGGCAAATCCATACTTTTTATTTCTAACAAGTTTACATTTGGAAAACTCATTTCTAGTTGCAACTGTGGGAAATGTGTCTACTATAATGGAACCAGAAACATACTTATTAAGGCTTTTTGCTTCTTTCTCCCTGTTATTACTATTATTATTTTCATTAAGTTCTTAAGCCTGTCAAGGAATGATTAAATGTAAACTATACATTCTTTACTCTTTGATGTTATGGGCAGAAAATAAATACTGCAACCATCAAATTTTCATTTCATGTAAAAATTATTATATGTTAAAATTAGCTTCATTAATACAATTTCACTGTCAGGTCTAAATGAAGATTTGGGCAAGAATTTTGTTTGGGACTTTAATATCTTTTCCTTCCAAAGATAATGAGCCTTTCATTTTGCTTATAGCGTATAGCTATGTGACTAAGTGAAACACGATTATTACTTCAGGATGAAAAACTCAGTAAGTTGGCTGATGATTAATTCACAAAGAATATTGTACTGTTAATGTAATGTAGGCCTATGTGGGCTAATTGTTTCTTAAGCTGTTTGTTTAATATATCAAGCATAAAGCTTTGTGGCCTAAATCAAACAGTCTATCCCTAGTGTAGCCAGAATTTCAAGCCTTAAGTCTCTTTAATTATGCTTTTTACAATTGGCTTGAAGAAAGCTGAATAATCTCGAAGTGCCCCACATACATATGCTCTACATAGATAGACTACAGTGCTTGGATAAAATTCACACTTAATTCATTGCTCATGATATTTCTTTGAGTTCCAGGAATATGATCTGGGACATTAATTTTCTGGTTTTTCAAGGGAAAACAAAAAACACAGAGGCTAGTAATGACTGACCTCAGAGGATATGAGTGGAATCTGACTATGACATGTCTCAACCTTCCAGTCGCCTGAATTCATAGGCCTGTCATTATCCTTGCCCCATTCTTTATTCAGTCCTTCCGAAGTTCTTTAGCAACTTGAAACCACAGTTTATGGAAAAACAAAATTCTCAATCCGGGGTAAGTACAATAACTGTGATCTCTGTTAGAACAACCCAACAAATGCTCAAAGCCCATCTATAGAAGAGAACAGGTTTGCCTGACCACACTGAATTAGCAGTTGAGTTACAAGTCCAGCCTGAGCCAGCCTTCTCTTTCTAGTCTAGGGAATTTGTATTTTACATATATGAAAATTGTATTTCCATATTCAATATTCAAAGAGATTGTTCCTAATAAAATGGGCATGACATAAAAAAAAAATTCTAGATGGGATAATTAAGATCCTAGATATAAGCTCCGAACAAGAAACCAGGGAAACTCCGATCATTTTAAAAGAGTTTTTGGGTGGCCGTCACAGATTGCAAAAATATTGCAATTTTACAAGCTGAATTTTATATCTCTAGATAGAATTCATCTTTTCTTTGGGGAAGCAATTTAATGCACCTTTAGGCTATGTAAAGATAGTACTCACAGACTAGTGCGTGGAAATAAGAAGTCAGACTGCTCTATATATCCAAGATTGTGTTCCAGAGAATGTCAAGTGGTCAGCTGATTTGCTGCTTGGGGGGAACCCAAGGACATGAAATTGGGATGATTTTATTTGGATATAAAAATATGTTGATCTCAGAAGGCTAAAAAACCATAGTACAGTTGGGGTACATATTGGATCCATTTGAGATAGTTTTGAACTCTGGTGCAGTACCCACATGCATCTTAGACTGATCACCTCCCCTAGGACTGAGTCAAGAGCAGATCCTCACCATGGCTACCAAATGGGTTTTCAGAGTCCACACCGACAGATCAATCAATCTCTTCGTCCACACACTCCCTTCTTCCCTACGTTCTCCTCTGTTCTCTTACAGCATCCGCCTTCAAAGTCCCTCAATTGAGTGGCCCCACAGCTACTGTTCTTTTGGGAAATTCCAGTCCCACCTACTGAAAAAGGAACTTTTTCTTCTCAGTCTCTTCCACGGCATTTAAAGGGAATGTCTCAGGCTTTGGCTAGATGATCATAATGACTCTCTTCCACTCAGTCTGTGTCAGCTCCTGGGAAAAGAGGAACCAGCTCTCCTTTCTGGAGTGAGGGCATTGGGGACGTTCCATTTCTCGTTCGGTTTCCCCGTCAGTAAGAGCAGCCAATGATGTCCTACTGACTTCACCTAAAAAAGGAGCACAACTCAAACTAACCAAGAACAGCATTTATTTTTTTCTCTAGTTGGGAACATTATATCTAAAAGTTAAAGAACAAAACAAAACATTAAAGATTGCTATTGATTGGCTGCTCCTTTCAAACAACACACCCTGGTTATCGCAGCATTTGCTTTTTCCTGGACCCGGCTGTAAATTATTTTTTATTTCCTATAAAGAAGAGGAAGAATCAGCTCAAATTAAAATTCTTTGCTTATCCAGTCCAAGTTTTCTCCTGATGGCAATCTATCCTACTGTCAACAATAATTTTTAAGAGCAAAGCAGTCTCAATCCATATTTATATTTAAAAAATTTCTTAGAGGATAAAATATGCATCCACAAGGAAGATAAGTTTTACATGTAAAGAGCAATATAATTTTTGGAAGCTAAACATCTGATTTCTCCTTAAAGAACAGAATCTTTGCTGTATCTTTGTATAACCAAAACGTATGTCTTAGGCAGTGCTCCAGCTCAAAGGGCTATGCCTTTCTCCTCTACCCCCAAGCAATTGGTATGAGAACAAAGATTTTGTGTGTGTGTGTGAGGAAGATTTGCCTTGAGCTAACATCCATGCCAATATTCCTTCACTTTGTATGTGGGATGCGTCCACAGTGTGGCTGATGAGTGGAGTAGGTCCACACCCAGGTTCCGAACCTGTGAACCTGGGCCTCCCGAAGTGGAGTGCACAGAACTTTAACCACTTGGCCATGGAGCCGGCCCTGAGGACAAAGATTTTTACAAATCTTAGAACCTTAGAAGAGGGCTATGATCTTGAGAGGAGAGAAGAGATTTATTTCCCACCTTCTGCAGCTAATGTCAAAACACACACACACACACACACACACACACACACACACACACTGAAATTGAGAGGGAGGGGAAGAGGAAAATAGACTATGATGTTAAGTATGTCTCTCTCTAGATGGTATCATTATAAAATATTTCCAGAGAGAGAAATCTTTTCTGTATTTTTCAATTTTTTAAAAACATATATTGCTATATATATAAGTATATGCTTGCTATAACATATACTTGCTATATAAACAAGTTATAAACAAGTATATAACTATAAAAAGTTATAAAAAGTCCAAAATCATTATTTTAAAGATAAATAGTGCATATGAGAGTATATCATGCCAGTAATCTGGTATATGCCCAGTAAATGTAAGTCTCCTATTATCTCTGATAAAAAGGAACTGGCTGTACTTCTAGCAGGAAAAAATAAAGTTAAAATGAAACACTCTAGAGTAATAAGCTTCTATGATAGGATAGGAAAATCACCTCTACTGCCCCGAGCAGCCAAAATTATAAAGGGTTCTTAAATCAATGTCTAAGAGTTAAATCCTTTGAAAATATCTAATCTATATAAATAAGAGAGCAGCACTTCTGGCAGCAAATCCTCTCCCCAAAAGCAACCATAAAACTAGACAAAAATTTCAAAAACAATCATTTCAGGGCTCTGGGGAAAGACCAAACACAAATGACAAATTAAGAAGTGTTTATTCATGAGAAACTGCTGACCTTCTGTATAAGCAGTGGGAGTCTGTGGTGTTCTTGCCTGGGGATGCTTCTACCTCCCCAAACCCACTAGTGCTATTGGTAGTGCTATTAAGGTGAGGCTGGCTGTGAAAACCAGCAGCTTCACTGCTGCAGGGGACTGGCTTGATTTGGGTGGAAAGTGAGAAACCCACATCCATTGGCATTGTCAGTAAAAACAGCAAATTTGATGAGAAACAAATGGGGAACTTCATGTTCTGGAAAATCATGATTCAAAAGATGAAGGCAAATTAAAAATATTCTTAGATAAAAAAGTCTTAGAGAATTCATTGCTAGCAGGCCTGCCTTCGAGAAATACTAAAATAAGTACTTCAGGCTGAAAGGAGGTGACACCAGATGACAATTTGAATCCACAGGAAGAAATGAAGACCACCAGAAATAGGAAATATGTGTGTAATATATTATAATAAATATGTTTTTATTTTTTCTTCTCTTAATTTCTTTAAAATACCTAAGATTGTATAAAGGAATAATTTTAACACTTTACTGTTGGGTTTATAACATATAAATATCTAATATATGAGAAAATGAAGGTATATTGGACCAAAGTTGCTATCCTTTACCAGAATTTTCATTATTAACCAGAAGTAGATTGTGATAACTTACAAGGCATATTGTGTTTCTTAAAGTAACCGCAAGAAAATAACACCAAAAAATTATAGTTAAAAAATTAACAAAGGAATTAAAATGCTACACTAAAAATATTTTAACATAGGGAAAGCAAAAAAAGAGGAACAGAAGACCAAAAAAGACATAAGACACAAAGAATACAAATAGCAAAATGGCAGTGGTAAATCCAACCATATTAATATTACATTAAATGTAAATGGACTAAACACTCTAACAAAATGGCAGCGATTGTCAGACTAGATAAAGGTCAAGATACAACTATAAGCTGTCTATAAGAGATCCATTTCAGAATCAAAGACAAAAATAGGTTGAAAATAAAAGAATGAAAAACAATATATGAACTCTGTTAAAAAATGGGCCAAAGACTTTAACAACCACCACACCAGAGAGGATATACAAATGGCAAATAAGCACATGAAAAGATGCTCCACATTATATGTCATCAGGGAAATGCAAATTAAAAAAATGAGGTGTCACTATATGTTAATTAGAATTGCCAAAATCTGGACCACTGACAACACCAAATGCTGGTGAGGATGTAGAGCAACAGGAACTCTCATTCATTGCTGGTGGGAATGCAAAATAATACAGCCATTTTGGAAAACAGTTTGGTGGTTTCTTACAAAACTAAACATACTCTTACCATACAATCCAGCAATTGCAGAACTTGGTATTTATGCAAAGGAGTTGAAAACATATCCACACAGAAGCCTGAACACAGATGTTTATAGCAGCTTTATTCATAATTGCTAAAATGTGGACGCAACAAAGATGTCCTTCAGTGGCTAAATAGATAAATAAACTGTGGTACATCCAGACAATGGAGTATTATTCACCATAAAGGAAATGAGCTATTGAGCCATGAAAAGATATGGTGGAACCTTAAATGCATATTACTAAGTGAAAGAATCCAGTCTGAAAAGGCTACATACTGTATGACTCCAACTATATGACATTCTGGAACCGGCAAAACTATGGAGATAGTAAAAAGATCAGTGGTTACCAAGGTTGGGAGGTGGGGAGGGATGAAGAGGTGGAGCACAGAGAACTTTTAGAGCAGTGGAACTACTCTGTATGATACTATAATGGTGGATACATGTCATTATATATTTGTCCAAACCCATAAAATGTACAACATCAAGAGTGAACCCTTGGGCTGGCCCTGTGCCTTAGCGGTTAAGTGCACGCACTCTGCTACTGGCGGCCCGGGTTCGGATCCTGGGCACGCACCAACACACCACTTCTCCAGCCATGTCGAGGCCACGTCCCACATACAGCAACTAGAAGGATGTGCAACTATGACATACAACTATCTACTGGGGGTTTGGGGAAAAAAAGGAGGATGATTAGCAATAGATGTTAGTTCAGAGCTGGTCTTCCTCGGCAAAAAGAGGAGGATTAGCATGGATGTTAGCTCAGGGCTGATCTTCCTCACAAAAAAAAAAAAAAGAGTGAACCCTAATGTAAAACTATGGACTGGGGGTGATAATGATGTGTCAATGTAGACTTATCAGTTGTAACAAATTGTAACAAAATGTACCATTCTGGTGGGGGATGTTGATAATGGGGGATGCCATGCATGTGTGGGGGTAGAGGATATATGGGATATCTCTGTACCTTCCTCTCAATTTTGCTGTGAATCTAAAATTGCTCTAAAAAATAAAGTCTTAAAAACAACAACAATAGACGCTTAATACATGCTACTTAAATTATTTGGGATCATCTGAGTTGGGAGTGGGGGGCAATCTAATCACATGAGCCCTGAAAGGCAGAGAACTTCATCCAGCTGGAGTCAGAAAGAGGTAGCAGAAGGTAAAATGAGAGAGATTCAAAGCGTGAGAGGAACTTTACCCAGCATTGTTGGAAGGAGCCACATGGAAAGCATGAGAAGACATGCCAGCAGCCTCTAGGAGCAAAGACTAACCTGGGCTGACAGCAGCAAGGAAATATGGGCCTCTGTCTTAAAAACACAAGGAATTGAATATGGGCAACAATTTGAATGAATTTGGAAGCAGATTCTTCCCTAGATCCTCCAGTAAGGAACGTAGCCCTGCCAACACCTTGATTTCAGCCTTTTTAAACCCTAAGTAAAGGACCCCACTGAGCCCACCTGGACTCCTGACCTATAGAAACTGTGTTAAAATAAACCTGTGTTGTTTTAAGCCATTAAGTTTATGGTAATTTGTTACAGCAGCCATATAAAATGAATACATCTATCCATATAAGAAAGAGATTTTATAACATTTATAATTATCTGGCAACAGCTAATTCATGATTTCATTAGCTCCCTGTCAGAGATATTGAAGAAATGATTCATGCAATAGTTGGGAGGTAGGACAAGATGACTTGTAAAGTCCCTTCAGGTTAAGATTCTGTCCTCCAAAAATACATGTTTAATATGAATCACTTGAACTAAATGATATGGATAAGTTCCGATAGCTGCTATGGTCTATAAACTGTATCTTAAATATTGATAAACACATTTTCACATTTAACTCATAAATTAACTATTTTTGTTTTGAGCACTTTTAGAAATACTGCAGAAGTCAGAAGTGCATTTGTTTATCCCTGTCCTTAATGCAAACATCTGAGACCAAATCTCTCAAGTATATGAGAAAAAAAGTTCACAAAACTAAACATGATGTGAGCTTTAATGAAACAAGGAATTTTTTTGCAAGGTAAAATATAAATTATATTATGTTACTAACTTTGCATATAGGCTTATTCATTAGGTAACACAGGTAGTTACTTTGTCACTGTTGTCTTTTTGAGACAGTACCATGCAATATTTATCTAAATGGGTGGTGGGGAGAGTATTTACTATTTTGGAAATTAAATAGTGGGAGATATGGATTCATTAAGACAGTCATTAAGAGCATGAAAATTTTAGTCAGACAAATATGTGTTCAAATTCAAAATCCGCCACTGGTGTAAGACCTTGCAGCAGTCACTTAATGTTTCTAAGCCTCAGTTTATTGATCTATAAGATGAAGATAATATTGAAATTAACCTTATGGATTATTAAGACGATGAAATGAGACTATCAGAAAAAATGTATGGGGCCAGCCCCATGGCTTAGCGGTTAAGTACGCGCGCTCCGCTGCTGGCGGCCCGGGTTCGGATCCCTGGCGCGCACCGACGCACTGCTTGTCCGGCCATGCTGAGGCCGCGTCCCACATACAGCAACTAGAAGGATGTGCAGCTATGACATACAACTATATACTGGGACTTTGGTGGAAAAATAAATAAATAAATAAAATTAAAAAAAAAAAAGAAAAAATGTATGTAAAATTTAATAAAAACCATTCAGTACATTTTAGTTGTTTTTGAGAAGAGCTCAATGATTTAGAAATGTCTATGCTTTCTAAACCATAATTAACTTGATGTGATATTTATTTCTTTTGTTGAGACTGAATTTCTGAGAGAAGTTATGACAGGATAGAATCACTTAAGGGGAACTTTCACATTTTCAAAAAGTTATATATTAGAAATACTATTTCACAATATGCACCTAAGAAATAACGGAAATTTATCTATAGTTATAAATAACTACAGGATTTACATACATTACATACATTATTTAAGCATATTTTAGACTAAATTTATCCAAAATGTACTTTGCTATGCATAACAAGGGTCAAGTCAACATATTTAATAATGAAATTCTGGAAATTTTCCATATAACAATAAATCATGTTTAGGACACAGTTCCTAGATACTTTTATTGGATCAATTTTAAAGAGAATGGGTGATGAAAAAAATGACCAAAATAATTATTATAGAATGACCTTAATTTTTGTGGTCATAAAACTTTCAAGCACACAATTGGAAATATTTTACATTGTTTGTTAATTTAATATATGCTTTCCTTATCCTAAAAATAATCCAAACCAGTTATAATCAGATACTATATCAATGAATCACCAACTGCCATTTGGAAAGCTCCATTTGTATTTTCATATTTCTGAATTACTTTTTATCAAATTACTATTTCTATGTACTGAATTGTGGCCTAAAGCTGCATCTTTTATGGCTAAAAATAAATAATAATCTTTAAACAGTTATTTTAACAAATATAACGACCTGCAAAAAATATCACTTTTCTTAAATAGTTTTTTTATGTTATAATAGAACCTAATAAAACCTAATACTAGTAGATTAGTATATTCAATGACAAATAAGTAAATAAAAGGACACATCAATCTTTAACGAACACAGATACCAGTAGAGTTCTACCACGATTAGATTAAATGAGGGATTCTGGTTAGTGGAAGAGAGTTTGTTATGTTTATTTCAATCAAAATGATATATTCTATTCTAGTGTGGCCTGTTTATATTTGATTACTCATTCATTATAACTGCTGAAAATACAGTGCAACTAAATTTATTCTTTTCCTATCAAGAGAAGAAACCAGAATCTCTTTTAAAAACAGCCTAGAGCCAAGACAAACCTAGTCAGAAGTTACTTGAGTGAAATGCCAGAAAGGTCATGGGCACGTAAGCAAACCCCAGGATGTCTTTTCTAAAACATTCGGGTGAGAAGTGAACTCAGCTAGCGCAGGGTGTGGCATGCTACATGAAGTCAGGATTTCAGAGAAGGCAATGTTCCTCCCACTTCCCTGGGGAGGATGGGGGTGGTGGCGGTTTAAAAAGTACTTAGAAAACATGATTGTTAATAGACACTGTTGCACGTGGCAGGCCCTTAAGGTGATTTTCTTTTCCTTTTCTCTCTACCTCTTTCTTTCTTCTCTTCCTTCCTTCCTTCCTTTCTCTCTCTCTCCCCACCTATCCTTTCTTCTCTGCCCCTCACCCTCCCTCCCTCACTTCCTTTCTTCTCTCTTTTGCACATTGCAAATTTTAATGTTTATAATATTTGTATAATAAAAAAATTAGGAAAAAAATTTTAAAAACACTAAAAGTTTCTAGTCTTTGAATTTTCTGCTTTTAGTTTTTCTTTTGTCACAAAAAGAAAATAAGAAAGGAATCTCAAGCAACACCAACTATACAAAGAGATCCTTTGTGTCCTTGTTGGGGGCAGCAAGGCCCATTACAACAATTTTATAATAGTGCAGGTCTGTGATATTAGCTGTCTATCTTTTGTCCTACATCATAGGCAGGCAAGACAGAAAGATGGCTTATAAAATTCATCAGGGGCTTCTCACTGCTCTCAGGACAAATTCTAAGCTTCAATGTGGCTGGAGTCTGGTGAACCAGGGCAGGATATGGAGAATATAAAGGGGAGAAGTTGGAGAGAGAAGGAGTGTGTGTGTCGGGGGAGATCTTGTAGGACTTTATAGGTCATTTGATGATTTTGCATTTTACTCCAAGGGAGATAAGGAGCTATTAGAAGTTTTTGCGCAGAGGAATGATATAATTCCAAAGATCATTCTGGCTGCTGTATTGAGAATGGCCTGAAGTGGGGCAAGGTAGAGGCAAAGAGATCTGTTGGGAGGCTGTTGCTAAAATCCAGGTAAGAGATAATGATGGATTAGACTAGGATGGGAGAAACTGACAGTGAGAACTGGTAGGATTCTGGATATATTTTGAAGATAGAGCCCATCGGATTTATTGTAGATTGGATCTGGGATGAGACAACATGCCAAGGATGACTCTAAGGTTTTTGGCCTGAGAAACCAAGAGCATGGAGTTACCATAGAGATAGGGAAGACTGAGAGAAGTAGGGTTTTTTGGGGGGGGTTGGTGAGAAGAAATAATAGGAACAGATCAGGAGTGCAGTTAAAGATGTTAATTTTGAGATACCTATTAGGAATCCAAGTACTGGAATGATATTGTTGAGTAGGCATGAAGGGATAGGATCTAGCTCATGAGTAGAAGGATTGGACCACGCACCAAGTATTTCCAAGCACTTGGAGATAAGATAAAAATATGGGTACAGATACAGTAGATGGGTGGATGTGATGGTGGGAGCTTATGAAAGTTCTTTTCTGATTGTTTGTTTTCTCAATGAAAGGAGAAGTGAGGTTATCTGCTGAGAGTAAGCATGGGTGAGAAGGTTCTGATAGAGGTCTGAGAGAGAAAAGATGTGAAATAGTTATCTGGAGGAATGGTAAAATGAGTGGACTAGAGAAATATAGTATACAGTATATGTGTAGTAGCTATGAATGTAAAGTGAGACCAGTCAGAATGGTTGTGTTTTTCTCCAACCTGTTCAGCTACCTGGGTCTTCCAGTTCAAGGTCTCTCAAAAGGCTGCAGTCAAAAGGCCAGGGCTTAGCTGGGTTTTCTGCTTCAAGGTCTCACTGGACTGCAATCAAGATGTCAGCTGGGCTGCATTCTCATCTGGAGGCTTAACTGGAGTAGAATCCACTTCCAAACTCACTCAGGTTGTTGTCAGAATTTATTTCCTTGCAGCTGTAGACTGCAAACTTCAGGATTTTTTGCTTGTTTGTTTGTATTTTTGCTGGCTGGAGGCCACTCAGCTCCTAGAAGATGCGTGAGGTTCCCTGCCATGTGGCCCTGTCCATAGGCCGTTCACAACATGGCAATTTGTTTCTTCAAGGCCAGCAGAAGAGTGAAAGTGAGTCTGCTAGCAAGAAATTTCACATAATGTAACCTAATCACGGGAGTGGTATCCCAACACCTCTGTCATATAGCATAATGTATTCATGGGAATGAATATCCCACCACCCTTTCCATATCTAAGAAGGAAATCACAGGTCCTGCCCACCCTCAAGAGGACTGAGTTACACAATCCAGAGGCAGGGATCATGGGAGTCACCTTAGTCTGCCACACAATTCTATTCCCAATACCTGATACCCAATAAGCCAAACTTGATAAATATTGCTTTTTAAACAAAAACTTTCAGAGCTCCTATTCTGAGTCAGAAACTGCTCTCAGCACTTTAAAAATATTAATCCCCACAGCAACCCTAGTATGTAGGTCCTATTATTATCCCTGTTTTACAGATGGGGAGATGAGGGACAGAGACATCAATTATCTCAGCCAAGTTCATTCAGCTAAGTGACTTCAGAGTCTATATTCTTACCTATTGTGCTAAATAGTCAAAAACAAAGTAAATGAATGCTGTTGAGAGACACAGGAAATAATTACCAAGCAGCTCTGAGAACCCAAGTAAGTTTTGAGACCAAATTTTTGTAGTTCAATTTTGATGCCAAACCAGTCGGCACTGTCAGAGACTTTTATTGTAATTTTGGGTCTTTGTTCTATTAACATTAAGTAACACAGGCCAAGTGGAGATGTGGAGCCTGTAACAAAAAAATTTTAGGAACTTCTTGCTGTGCCTGAGATTTCCTAGAGGTGACATCTCATTTTGATCTTTTCCTTAAAGATATTTCTTTTATATTATATAAAATATAAATCAAATTTCATCTGCTGTAGATTCATAAAGAAGGAATAAGTGACTAGGATATATCTCTAAAAATAGTAACTTGCGATATACCTTGTGTGTGTCATTCATACTGAGTTGAGAAGCGTAAGAGATAAAATGCACAATAAATCAAAACATACTATACTTACAGCAGAGCTGAGAAACCATATTATAAGCGATCATTCACATCTGAGAAAACTTTTTCTGGAAGGTCATCCAGCCAAGCAGAGGTGGGTGGCTGAATAACGATCAGATAGGTGGGGAGCCAGGTTTGGAACAAAACATGTGGCAGTTCTGGTTTCAGTGTATGTCAGATACCACTCTAGGCCAAAGGTTTCTGCGGAATTTCCCCTGGAGACAGCACCGCTGTGCATTAGAAAGATCCAGCCGAGAGGGCTCCCAAGAGTAGGCATTAAATATTTAACCCAGGACTCATAATGGTAGTGAGCTGTTTAGCTTTAAAAGAAGAAAATATATTGGAAACATTTATTATGGTCGTTGAAGTTTTTAATTATTGGGTTACTTTTACACTCATTAAATCCAGAGAAACCCTGTTATATAGCAATAAGCTTCTAATCTTGCTTCTGCTTCTTAATTACCTATTCTGTCCTTAGGTAAACCACTTCATTTTTGGGGAGATTTTGTTCCCTTATCTATGAATTAAGGGAGGTGGACCAGATAACCTCTAGCCAACAGCACTGGAATGGAATTTAAAGTCCACTCTCCCACACCATAAAAACTGACTCAGTTGGGAGTCCTGAGGCTGTTTCTCTGTAATAATTGTACGCCAACACTCTCTTATCTACTTTCTCCATGGTTCGTTTCATTCTGTTATTTATGTACTTCCTAGATTACAGTCAGTTTTGAGGGGCTGTACTTTGAGTAAAAAAAAAAAATGTCATTTAACAGGGTGTATTCATTATTTCACAATATTTCAAAATACACCCTGTGCTACAGAAAATTTAGAGTGTGGGAGGAGTGGTGAGCTGTTAAGTCAGGACGATCTCTGGGGAGAATGAAGTACTCATGTCCTAGGAAACTGTCAACAGGAGAGTCACAGCCCTAATCCATCCACCACCCATTTGTTTGTTTCTTGGAAACAGTGATCTCATGAATGTTCAAGCCTGGCCTTTCACCAAACCTTGAGCTGAGCCAGACTCTCCTGGTGGGTGGATGTACTACTGGGAAAGAACCTGGGTCCTTTTAGACATTCAGTGGCCTACTTGAGGCCCTCGCATTCAGGACCATGGAAGGAGGACTCCTCTGGTATAGCCTCGCTAATGCCAGCCCACTGCTTGAAAAATCTGCGTGGATCATCACTGCTTGTATCGCACAAGAAAGCGTGGACAGACTGGCACATATCCAGTACAACTGTGGGGAAAAACAAGCAAGCCAGCAGGCTCTTAGTTAAGTAGCATACCTACTTCTCTGAAATTAAAAAATATATATTCTCCTAATTATCAAATTTTCACTTTAGTAAATTTACAAAAAAAGCAGCCAAAAGAATATAAAAATCAGCATAATCGCATTGTCCCTAAAAAACAAAAGACCTCGTGTTGTAAGCCCTTCTGAATTTTTAAATTTGTGTGTAATAATGGCCCATTTAAGACCTCTCTCTTGGAATCCCAGCATGATTCTGTATTTTTAATAGAAGACTCTTCCATTTTCCTTCCTTTATTTTTTTGTCTTTCTTTCCTTCTCTCTTTCATTTATTCCCCTAACATTTATTGAATAGCTACTGTGTACTAGGCCCCTTCTCTTTTAATTTTCTTTCCAACTCTGTAAGAGATATATTGTACTGTTATCTCAATTTTGTAGATGAGGAAACTGAAGTTCAGGGAATTAGGGTGATTTTTCCAAATTTCACAGCTTCTATCTACCTATCATCTCATCTATCTCATCTATCTAATCTATCTAATAGATCAAAGTATTTTCTATTTTTTTTAAAGCCAAGCTGGGATCACACATACTACTAAAAATACATACCCTTTGGTAAATATTCCCTTTGCGATGCTTCAGATTTCAGTTTATTTAATACCAACCCTAGGTAGGTATCTCACTTCCTAAGTTCTTTACCTGAGTACAAATTCCTTGGTTTCTTTCATTAAGGGCGCAGCAGGAGCTAGAAAAGATGATGGTGTTGCCAGTGGAAAACAAATAACCAGCTCATAGAAGCCCCATTATCAAGGCTGAGGATCAAGGGGTAGCCTCCTGTAAAGAGTAAGGCTGTCCCTCACCTCCTGACTCCTTCTCAAACCCTATCAGCCTATCCTTTTGGGAAATTGACTCACTTCTTTATTCTCTCCCTCCTCTGAGCTCTGAAATCCTATGCATTCACTGTGGCACTTATGGCCATCTAGCTTGAAAAAAGAACATCTCCTCTATTTTTGCACTACAAATTCCTTGAGGACACAGACCTGATTGCCCATAGCATCTATCACAAGCATTGGCGCAGAATAACTTGATAAACGTATTTTGAACAAACATCTATTTGTTCTTAATTGAATGCTGAAAATGTGCCAGTTTGTTCTTAAGAGAATAGTTCAACCCCAGGGACATCCATATAAACATCAAGGGATTCCAGGCAATCCCCACTCTGCACAAAATCCTATACTCCTCATCTAAGCCTGTTTTCAACAGGAAGGTTGAGAATCAGAGAAAAACACTTCCCTATCATTATTCCTGTCTCAAGAAGGCACAGCTGCCACCATAAACAGCACTGCTGGTGGCATTTACAGCCTCCCAGGTGACGTGGTATTCTGACCAGGTGCCAGAGGGCATGTAACAACAGACAGGGAAACTACTCTGTTGACTATCACACCCTCGATCCTTTCCTCCAGAGCTGTGTGCTCCGTGGGTTAAAGATTTACTTTTGTGTTTGGACTAACAACGAAGAACTCCACTATTAGTTGTATTTTAATTTTTTGTACTTTAATTTTTCTATAATTTCAACCTTACAGAGAAATTGCAGAGCAGTATAAAGAAGTTCCACATACCCTTTACCCAAATTCACCGATTGCTAGCATTTCCTCCCAAATACACATTTCTATCACATATATACATATCTATATCTATTTCTGTATTTAGATTAATAACCATGGGTTCACACTGATAACTTCAATTCCAATCTTCCAGGAAAGAGGTAATTCTAGGCTCTCCCTTTCCATATTTGTAATTTTCTTCTCCAATAGTAAATAACCTCTCTCATTATCTTCAATATATTTTAGTCATGTGCTCCCCTCCATGATACACAAAATAGTTTCAGAATTGCTACCCAAACCACTGTGAAAAGCCAAACTACTAACTAGAGTATAATATTTGTTTACAGTTCTTTTTTTCTTTAGGTTGAGGGTATATAGTTAAAATAATATGCTCACAGGTATATGTCAAAAATCATCAAAATGTGCACTTTAAATATCTGTAGTTTAAGTCAACCTCAATAAAGCTGTTAAAAAATACTGTGATCAAGTTACTTGGGTTGGTTCCCCAGGAACCTTTCCAGGGAAGTGATGTTATTCAAGATAGTTAGGTTGATTTGTTTCTGTTTTCTATTTCAGAGCTCAACTTCCCTCTTTGTTAATTTTGTTTCATTTTTCGAATATGTAAAGCATTAACATGGTTCCAAAAGTCAAAACTGTACAGAAAGTTCTATTAGAGAAGTGCAACACCCCTTCCCCCTTCCTCCACTTAATTCCTACCCACCCCCTATAGATTGAAACTAATCTCACTGGTTTCTGGTTTATCCTTCCTGTTTTTTTTTTTTTTCTTCCAGAAATAAGGAGATGTATGTTCATTTTTCTTATTTCCCCTTCTTTCCTTTATGTATACTTGCTTGCATTTTGCTTTTTTTTCTCTTAACAATATATCCTGCAAGTGACTCCATGTCAGTTTTATTCTTTTTTTTTTTGGCAGCTATACAGCATTCCATGTTTTCTTCTAGTACTTGTATGACTTCATATTTTACACTTAGGTCTCTGATGTATTTGGAGTTTATCCTCATGAACGGTGTGAAGTATGGATCTAGTTTTATCTTTTTCCAAGTGGCTACCAAGTTGTCCCATTTATTAAGAAGTCGATTTTTCACTTCAGTGGTTTGAGATGCCACCTTCATCATATAGTAAAGTTCCATAGGTATGGGCCACATTGTGTTAACTATAGAGGCCTCATAGAATATTTTACTATCTGGTGGGTGGTCTTCTTATTGTAGCTTTTCTTTTTCAGTGTTGTCCTAGCTATTCTTTTATGTTTCTTTTTCCATGAGAACTTGAATATCAACTTGTCTAATTATAAATTTATAGTTTAACAAGGAGTGTAATTTATGAATTAATAAAGGGCATTTTTCTATTTGATCAGGTATTTTTTGTGGCTTTTGTGTAGGAGTGTTTTAGTTTTCCTCAGATAGGTTTTGGACATTTTTGTGTTAGATTTATACCTAATTATTTAATTTTCTTTGTTGCTATTGTAAATGGGATTTTCTCTACCATCATGTGTTCTAACTAATTACTGTTTGTGTAAATGAAAACTATTGATTTTTGTTTGTTCATTTTATCATCATTTTGTCTGTTCATACTCTCTCGACATTTGAAAATCAAGGTAGTTCTTATTCTTTTCTAATTATTAAGCCTCTTACAATTTCTCTTGTATAACTGCATTAGCTGATATCTTCAGTGTAATGTTAAATAATCATGGTTAGAGCATCCTTGCCTTGTTCTCTGCCATTAGCTCTTAAAAGACCATGTATACATAAAATATTTTAAAGGACAGAAATAACTCTCCAGTGTAAGATGTGTCTGGATGTTTATCTGGCAAGATGAGATCAAGGCCCTTCATATGCCTAGTAACTAGAAAAAAATTTTTAGCTAAAAGGGTGAAAGGAAAAATTTGATTTTATAATAGTTCATTGAAAACACTTGTGCTGGGGCCCCAGTTCTACCTTTTTTCTTTAAAAGACTTTTTTTTGTTTTGTTTTGTGAGGAAGATCGGCCCTGAGCTAACATCTGCCAATCCTCCTCTTTTTTTGCTGAGGAAGACTGGCCCTGGACTAACATCCATGCCCATCTTCCTCTACTTTGTACGGGATGCCGCCACAGCATGGCTTGACAAGCGGTGCATCGGTGTGCGCCCGGGATCCGAACCGGAGAACCCCGGACTGCCGCAGCGAAGCGTGCACACTTAACCGCTTGCGCCACCAGGCCGGCCCCTAAAAGACTTTTTAATAATGATTTTGCTCTTTATTCGTTCATTCATCTAAGATTTTATGGAATGCCTGTAATACTCCAGACACTATCTTAGATTCTTTCTCATTTAATTTTTACTACACCCATGTGAAGTAGGTATTAGCCTCATTTTATAAACAAGGAAATTGGAGTTTAGAGGTTAAATGACACACAACTTATAAGAGTTGAACTGTGATTTTGAACCTGGGTCTTCTAGTTTGAATTTTTCTAAACCCTCATATATTTCTTTCTCAGGGAGTAGAAACGTAGAAGAGTAATAATCAGTATATATTTAGAAAGCAACTGTCTTAAACTCTCTTCCCTTCATTAAACGTCACAATGCTATCTATACTCAGTTACATCATTGTGGGCAGTCTTCCGGGTCTCTTTAAGTGGGACTTGGGCATCATTAATGGGAGTGATTTTGTGCTTTTCAGTTATCATGAAAGATTTCAGAGAAATGTTCCTTATGGTATCAGGGATCCAAACAACAAAAAGTTTTCCAGATGATGATAAATATATCAAGGTATCCAGGACCTAGAAAGCACCTGACATAGAGTAAGCAATCAAATAACAATAATTAAAATTTGAATATTTACTCTGTTTACATTCTTTACTTGTAGTGACTAGTTTAATCCTCACAACAACTCTAAGGGCATTTTTTTTTAAATTGTCTGTATTTTATACACTTGAAAACTGATGCATGAGTTAATTACCTTGCCAAAGATCACAAGCAATAAAGAAGCTGGAATTCTGTCTTTGGATCCCATGCTCTTAATCACTACACTACAAATCTTTCAAATAAATGAAGTTTTGGGATGATGAAAGACAAGAGTATTCAACCTCCTGAATGTAAATCTACCAGTATTACCACGTGTAAAGTTTTCTGTTATTTGATGTGGTGGGTAATTTTGCAATTGATAAAGGAAATGCAAAGGCCCCTCCACTCAAGAAGGAAGAGAGGCACCCAAATGCCTGCAATTCTCTATGTAAGGTACTATGTTAAATCTAGGTGTTTTTGGTATTTCAACATATTGGACTGCTTTCAAAACTGCAAAGTGCAACGCAACTTTAAATGTAAACACAGCTTCTAAGGGCACAGCGCTAAACATATAATCTGCATATGCACATCCACACACAGTTATTTACCAGGACTGACGGTACACCACAAGCAATTATAAACACTGGCCCTGCAATGGCCGTGGAGGTCATCCAGTCCAACCATTTTCGTTCTGGATACCGAGGCCCCGGGAGCTTAAGTCCACAGTCACACAAAGCTGACACCTGGCTCACACGCACTGGCGCTCTTTTCACTGCCTCAGGTTACCTAATATAATACTTTTGCTTGCATTTCCCCTCCTTTCGTGCCTGTTTGTGCAAAAGTAAACGGACCTGGTTAGCTTCACGCGCTTCACTACAAAACAGAAAGACAGTCGGGGCCCTGCCTGGCACCTGGCCAACTCGAGACGAAATAACTAGCCCAAGGTCAGAGGGGGCTCCAGATCCCCCCTTCAGACTTCCGCGCAGAGAAATCTGCGGCTCTTTCGCAACCATCTGCGTGGGCGATCGGAAACCCGCCACCCGCATGACACAACTCGCCGCCCAACTCCGTGGTCTGCTTCTGGAAGCGGGCTGCGCCACGAACCGCGAGGCCAAGGGGATTACTAAGAGTCGACGGCCTGCACCTCGCGGTACAACCTGGTGACGTCACGGCTCTTAGGACGCCGTCTGTGGCACCTCCCCTGGACTCTGGCCCCGCCCCTCCTGGCTGACGCAATGGACACCCCTCCCCGTCCGCTAGTGCGCCGTAGGGCGGGGCCGTCTACTGACAGGACTCCCAGCGCCATCCCCATTGGGCCAGAGAATGAGTGACGCGAAGAGGCCCCGCCCCCACCTCTTCTCAGAGCCCGCCTCGTCGCCCGAGCTCGCGGCGCTGACGTGTCCCGGCGGGCGGTTTGGGCTCCTCCCCGCGCAGGCAGCCACTCGTCGCGGCTAGAGAGGGGCGGGGTGGCCGGGGCCGGCGCTCCCCCCGGCCCCAGCTCCCGGCCCGCCCCGCCGCCCCGGCCCCCCGGATGAGGGTATATATTCGGAGCGGGCGCGGGACGCCGATGAGCGGCCGCGCCGAAGGAGCCGGAGCCGGGTGGAGCTACCATCGCGTTGAGGGAGGTGAGGGTCTCCCAGCCAAGTCGCTGTCTCCTTCCCCCGCTACCCGGGAGGGGACGGGGGACCCCGACTCGGGGCGGACTGGGGGCCGGTCCCGCCACGCACGCCGACGTGGACCGCGGCGCACGTACGTGCACAGCGCCGGCAGCCTGGCACGCGCCGTGGTGCCCGCCTGCACACCACGCCCCACCCGTGCGCCCCGCAGGCGCTGGGTGTTCTCCGCGACCCCCCGGGAGTGTCTGGGCTGGGGGTGGGATGAGGACGCCCCAGATGGGCCGGTGGCTTTGGAGAGCAGAAGGTTTGGGATAGAGTCTGGAATCGGGTTTGTTAAGCGGTTGGCAGTGGAGCCTCATCTCGATGGGGGAGAAGGGCCTTAAGGTTCTCAGGCTAGGGCCTTGTGGATAGTTATGCCAAGCTTGGGGGGCCTCCAGTGGGGACAAGCGGTCGTTGGAACTGTCCGGTGGGAGCGAGTTGGGGTGTCTTGAGCATATGAGGAAAAGAATTCAGAGGGTTCACAAGAAGGATTGGAGATACCTGTGGGGGACGTGACAGTGGTTCAAAACCTACTTGCCACTTTCTATTTGTTTGTTTGAATACTGGTAATGGGAGAGGGTTGAAA
Organism: Ceratotherium simum simum; assembly: GCF_057802395.1. Taxonomy (NCBI): domain Eukaryota; kingdom Metazoa; phylum Chordata; class Mammalia; order Perissodactyla; family Rhinocerotidae; genus Ceratotherium; species Ceratotherium simum. The sequence continues at coordinate 33,369,714 of NC_141901.1, read as the reverse complement.
TTTCTGGGTTTCTCCTGGCTTGGTCAAGCAGAAGGATAGGATCGGAGGACTGAGAGCACACATGTGCTGAACATATGGCTTCATGAGGATCTTAAATTTGGCCTGACGCTGTGATATATTTATTTGTACATGGTTTATGAAATTTGAAATCATGTAATAGTGATTATGACAATATGTATATGTCTTTATGTGGTGCTTTTAGTTTAAGGACTTTTAGGTGACAGTCACTAGGTATGGACCGAGGGGTTTGCAGCAAACCCAAGGCAGTTCCTTATTCCTTCACTATTAGTGAGTTGGCTCACTTAGCTGGGACTAAGAAAGACTTCATAGGCTGTGCTGCAAAGCAATTAAAGGATTCAATGGTTATGGCTCAACCCCAAGACTATTTTTCAAAAGCTCTAAGAGGTTCACTTATTAATTTTGGGGGCATAATATAGCAGCAGAGATAGGGGCAGGAAGGAGACCAGAAAAGGAGGGGGAAAATAACTGGATTTCTTATAATAAAGGTGTATTTGATAATGGTGGATTATTACCAAATTTGTTGTTATTTTGATGCAGATGTATTAGGCTTTGGGCATACATCAAGTTCTGCCATAATTTCTAGAGCAGATCTTCAGCTTTTTGAGACTTCGGTTGTCAAAATAAAAATCTTTGTCTTATTCACTACTGCTTACCATTACACACACACGCACACCTGTTATCAGAATTAATGGGGAAAATGGTACTATTTTTTGTGGCATGGAGGTGGTTATTTCTGCCTCAAAAAAACTCGTAGGTAAATTATTCTTGTCCAAAGCTAAAGTATGGTTGTTATGTTAGAAATGTTTACATGTTATGTAAATGAGCACATGTGACCTTGTCCGCCTTTGCAGACTACCAGCGGTCTAGGCCCAGGTATCAAAGTTTAACCTATGAGTTGTCTTATTTGTGTGGGTCCATTTTCTCAAACATCTGAAGGTGGCTATAGGTATCTAATGACTTTGATTTACATCTTAAACTGTTATAATAATATGTTTGCATATGTGTTTCAGTAGGCAGAGCACCCTCCACTCTCGACTCTCATTTGAGGGTGTGTGAGAAAGGCTGGTTATGTTATCTTCATGAGGAAGTGTGTGCACTGGGAGGTGAAATGATTTGCATAGGGTCAAATAATGGGGAGGGACCAAGAACTAGGACTTCCTATTCTTCAGTTACCTGGTTCCCTGCTGATCTTCCCACTAGAAAATTCTCCCTTAAATCTGGGCAAAAGCAGTAGTATAGATGAAACCTTAGGAAAGACCCCATTCCTTGGAAAATAGTTCAATACAAGCTTATCTCTCTTGACTGTCTTTTTTTATATGATGTATGTTTTTAATTAAAAAATAATGGCATCATATCTCTTGAAACCTGTATGAATCAATAGAAATGACTTTTAATACCCTAATGAGTGTCCAAGGCTTAGTCTTCTGACTCCTTTCCTTTTTTATCTATCTGCACTGCCTAGAGGATCTCATTGAGTCTGTAACTTAGTATCGTGTATTTTGATGACCTTGAAAGTTTTATCTTTAGCTCCAGTATCACGTCTGAGCTCTAGACTACTATATTATGCCATCTCATTAGCATTTCTATTTGGATATCTAATAGGCATCCAGACATAACATGAGCAAAAGCCAACTATTGATTCCCCATACTCTCCACGCATATCCCTAAATCTGCTCCTGTCCTGGGATCTCCCCACCTCAGTCAATGGGACAAATACTTGGAGTCATCTTTGCTTGATTCCTATCTTTCTGTCTCACTCCATGTGCAATCTGTTACCTAACCTTGTAGGTCCACCTCAAGACTCCGCCTTCACACCACTCTAAGCCACCGTCATCTCTCATTTAGACTACCATTGCAGTAGTTCCCTAACTGGTCTGCTTGCTTCCACTTTTGCCTTCATTACAGTCATTTTTCCCACGCAACAGTGGAATGATCCTTTTAAAACCTACATCAGACCGTGCTACTGCCCTGCTCCAAATTCTCTGATGGCTTCCCAAACCCCAAAGTCCTTACCTTGGCCCCAAGGCCCTACCTGATCTGGTCTCTGCTTACTTCTCCAGCCTCATTTTCAATCACTCTTTGCTGTAGTCACTGTGCTCCAGCTGCATCAACCTTCTTGCTCTTCCTTGAACATGCCAAGCACATTCTGTCTTGGAACTACCGGACTTGCACTTGCCCCTACCTAGAATGCTCCTCCCTAAGATATTAACTTGGCTTGCCTCTCTCTTCATTGAAATATATTCTCAGATGTCTCAAAGCGGCCCTGCCGACTACCCCATTTAAAATACTTGCCATCACCCCTCTTGCTCTTTAGCCCCCATCCCACTTTATTCTCCTTCGTAGCTCTTGTCTTATAGCACTACCTTGACATTTTATGTAATTATCTGTCTCTCATACTTGAATGTGGGCATATACATTGTCACTTCGTTCATTGCTGTTTCTCTGTCACCTAGATAAGCACCTGGCAGACAGTAAGTGCTCATTAAATATTTGTTGAATGAATTAATGGCACATGAAAGTTAAATAGTTTTCCTTTTTAAATGGTCTCTTAATGTATCTTTGCATATTAAAAGGAAACTTTTGGCGGTAACCTACTCATATATGTAAGTGAGAAGAGTGGTTGTGGGCCCATCATCTTTCAATCAACAGAAATAGCAGCAATGATAAAAATTCAGCCTCATCTGTGGCTATTTGCCACCCATATCTCAACACTATGCCTTGTTCCTTGAATACATTTATTTATTTGAACTGTTTTTCGTCCTGTTCCCACTGACTGGCTGTTTTCTTACTTGTATCCTTGGCAAACTTCTTTTCATCCTCCAATGCCCAGCTCAAATCGTAGCTCTCCTCATGTTCAGGTGGCTGTGATTCAGGAGTCTAGAGCCCAATTTCACTTATATACTAGTAGCTAGAAGCATTTAGAGAGGGCTTTCTATGTGTCAGGTACTGTTTTAAATGCCTTTCATTATAGTAACTCATTAATCCTCTTAACCTTAGAGGTGAGTACTGTCTTTCTTCTCATTTTACAGTTAGGAAACTTGAGGTACAGAAAGGTTAAATAGCTTTCTCAAGGTCGCAAAATTAGGAGATAGTGGCACTGGGATGTGAACCCAGCCAGTCTGACTACAGAGCCTAATGCTGGTTACTCCCAGCTGTACTGCCTCTCTTTTTATTTTTTTATCACTTTTATTGAAAAGGCCATTTCTCTGCTGTAAGGCTGAATTCTTTGATGCAAGTTCAGTAGCTTTGGGGTGAATCTGAATGCAGTTTTCAGAGTAGCAAGAAATATCACACAGTGTTGAGATGCCGAGCTTCGTCCAAGAAATCTTTTGAAAATAACTGGTAAAGAAGCTTAGGGTTCCTCTGAAGTCTTGTGAGGTATGGCATTCAAAGAAACTGGTGGTTTAGAACAACGCTTTGCTGTGATTACATACTGTTGAATTGTTTTTTTTTTTTTTCTTTTATTGCAGTAACATTGGTTTATAACATTATATAGATTTCAGGTGTACATCATTATATTTCCATTTCTGATAGATTACATCATGTGCACCACCCAAAGACTAATTACAGTCCATCACCACACACATGTGCCTAATCATTCCTGTCGCCCTCCTCCCTCCCCCCTTCCCCTCTGGTAACCACCAATCCAATCTCTGTCTCTTATGTGATTGCTTGTTGTTGTTTTTATCTTCTCCTTATGAGTGAGATCATACAGGTATTTGACTTTCTCCCTCTGACTTATTTCACTTAGCATAATACCCTCAAGGTATTATGTCACAAACATGGATGTCACAAATGGCTGGATTTCATTGTTTCTTATGGCTAAGTAGTATTTCATTGTGTATATATACCACATCTTTATCCATTCGTCCCTTGATGGTCAGCTAGGTTGCTTCCAAGTCTTGGCTGTTGTGAATAATGCTGTAGTGAACATAGGGTTGCATGTATCTTTACTCTAATTAGTGTTTTTATGTTCTTTGGATAAATACCCAGTAGTGGAATAGCTGGATGCCTTTCTTTTTAAATGAGACGTTGGGTTGCACTGGGTTGAATCCAAATGCAGTATTTCCTCTGCTTTTATGAAAGATGTTGTGTAGTGGTAAAATCATAGGCATTAGAGTTGGGTTTATCTGGGTTAAAATTCCTGTTTTTCTACCTACTAGTATGTAGTCGGGCAAATTACTTAACCTCTTTGAGCCTCATTTTCTCATTGGTTGTAAGAATTATTTCATTTATACCTCTGAAACTTGATAGAAAAATTTTATTATTTCTATTTTACAGATGAAGATACCAAATTTCAAAGTATCTGCTACTTGACCCAAGCAATAGAGCCAGGAATAAAAGTCAGTTTTGTTTGATTCCCAAACCCATAAAGATTCACTTCAAGCTAGTGTATGTGAGGTGGGCCTTTAAGAATGAGTGAGATTTCAGCAGATAGAAAGACTAAAGAAAGTATGGGAAGGTAAGGATGAGGGTCTTAGGTGACAGCAAGCTAGATCTGCGTCCCACGGTAATAATCAATAAGGTTTCATTTTCATTTCATATAGAAGCCTGAATTTGGTTATGAATCATTGGTAACTCGTAAAGTGTATTTTGTAGGTAGTATCATTCATTTCACACTTGAAGTAGTCTATCTGTGAAGTAAAGCTAAGTGACAAACCAAAATAAAAGTTGGGAATATCATACACTCAATCTTATGTGCTAATCTAATTGAAATTGATTTTATAAGAAGAATCGTGAAGGCAGTCTGTCAGTTCAATTTTGAGGGGCATCTAATTAAAAGAAAAAACATCTAGAAGTTATGTGTCTATCTCTATTGGATAATAATATCTTTCTCAAATTTATTTTTGAGTGGACACCAGTTACAGTTATTTCTAAGAAATTTCTGATTTGGATCAACATACCCAATATAGAATAAAAAGTAATAATGCTTTTTAAAAGGAAGTATTTACTCATCCTGTAGAGTTTCTCACTACGTGTCCTGTGCATTTTCTTCCTTTCTCCATTCTATTGGCTTGTGGACTCATTTCTGCGAAGTGAGTCAGATACAAGAACATTAGTTGTATTTATATTCTGAATAAATAAAGTATGAATAACGTTTCCCTCTTTCTCTCTCTCACCATCCCTGTCTTTTGCACACACACACACACACACACACACACACACACACACACAGATACAGTCTTCTTTCTCCTAGGAGGCAGTATAGCTTAGCAGTTAAGAGCATGAATTTAGGAGTCAGGCTGTTGGGGTTTGAATCCCTACTCTATGGCTTTACTAGTTTGGGAGTTATCTCTGTGGCTCAGTTTCTTCCTCTGTAAAGTAATCCCAATAATAGTTGTTTTGGGGACTAAATGAACCAGTAATCTATAAAGCAATAAGAATTGTACCGCCACACTGTAAGTGATATGTAAGTGTTAGGTGCTATTATTGCCACCTCAGGGAACCCTAGATGTGGGTTCTCTTAACCTGAGTTGGTAAATAGTGTTTGATGTGTAATAGTCCTGATGAGGTAGATACTATTATTAACCCCACTTTACAGGTGAGGAAACTGAGGCCCAAGGAAATTAACTCACTCAGCTGAACTCCAGAATTTTGCTTTGAACTACCATGTATATTACTTTTCACTATTCTTGAGAAGATAGTAAGCTATTTCAGTTATAATGCAGTGATGATTCTTTACAGCGACCCTCAAATTTATCCCTTTCACTCTTATTTCCTCTGCAACTAATCTGGTTCAGACCTGTGATTTTCATACCTGCAGTTGTCTTTTAACTTGTTTTCCTGCTTCTGGTTGTCCTTCCTTACAATCTACTTTATGCCATTGCTCTTTTCTCTTGTCTCTCTAAAGCATGGTGACGTTGCCTTGTTTAATAATCTAGTGTTGGCTTCCTTGTTCCTTGTTACTTCCTTGTTACTTGTTCTCTTAAGTCTAAATTCCTCTGCTCAGTTTTCAAGGCTCTTCATGATTTAGCCCTACCCTATGTCATTTCCCACCATTCTACGTAAAATTTCAACTTGCTTACTGCTCCCTATCCCATATATGCTTACTCCTCATGGCTGTCTGGCTCTGCTTGTTCCTATTCTTATGTATAGAATCTGCTCAATCCTTGAGGCATGGCTAGATCATGCTTCTTTTGTGAACTCTTTCTAAACAACACCTGTCTTTTCTTGCATTTATTGATATTAGGTGAGTAGATGAAATATTTCTTCATTCTCTTGTTTTTTAGTACTACGCAGTTTAACATTTTGCTATATTATCACGAAATGCTCTTAAAAAAACATCGTCTTATCCATTGATTGCTATGTGTGTATTGCAGTGTCCCTTTAGGGCTTAATTCTTTGTAAAAGATAATGGACATATTTTTATTGCTTGCCTGCAGAAGTTGCTATTGCAATAAAACGTATTTTTCGTGATTATAGGTGGTCCAATATTCTTGAATTTTGTTGTATTCTGAATACAACAGAGTTGTTTCCATCATTAGAGGTAAAAGGAGACAGTTGAAATATTAAGCAATCAGGTATTCTTTCAGTGGTAGCTTAGTGGTCAGAGGAATAATACAGAAGCAACTAAATGTGGTAGATAAAGAGTGTGAGCCCTGGAGTTCAGATCCCAGCTCTACCAGGTGGCCAGGTTGCTTTACCTCTTTGTGCCTCAGTCTCCTCCACTGTCAAGTAATGATAATAATATTATTTATGTCATAGAGTTGTTGAAAATTAAATGAGACCATGTAGGTCAAGTACTTAGTGCAGTGCCTGGTATGTAATGCTAGTTAGTATCATCTTTCAAGTTGATCCCTTACAAATATTGTGATGGACAAGCAGAAGTTAATTTCCTTAATATCAAGTTCTTTAAATGCTTATTTTTAGTAGGAAAAACTCCTCAGCTTTGGAGGTTAGACTATGACCTACTGTTGATTCCTTTTCTCTTTTAGGTTTACAGGTACAGAAATTACGCCCCTGTTTTCACAGAGCTCGGCTACCAGAGCATTATGAACGTTAATGACCTCAAACTCAGGTTGTCCAAAGCTGGGCAAGAACACCTGCTACAGTTCTGGAATGAGCTGGAAGAAGCCCAACAGGTAGAACTTTATGCAGAGCTGCAGGCCATGAACTTTGAGGAGCTGAACTTCTTTTTCCAAAAGGCCATTGAAGGATTTAACCAGTCCTCTCAGCAAGAGAAAGTGGATGCACGAATGGAACCTGTCCCTCGAGAAGTGTTGGGCAGTGCTACCAGGGATCAGGATCAGCTCCAGGCCTGGGAAAGTGAAGGTACTGTCATGTGAATATTTGTTCTAAAGTTTATTATGAGATATACTAAAATTGTTGAAGTAACTGAATCAATATTTGACTCTCATACTACCTTAAACATGGTAACCGATCAGAAAGTGACAGCTTGTGTAGCCAAGACCTCTGCACTGTCTCTGATCCCTACATTCTCTTTTCATTTCTGGTGCCCAATTTGAGGCTCTTCTCATTCAAGTCTTAATTTGCCTCTAGTCACTTTCCCTCCTCAATTTCCATACTTCTACTAGATTTCTCTTCCTGAAGCACAAGTTCGACGTTTCACTTTATGCTGGCTTAATCTAAAAACCTTCGCTAACCTGACCCTATCCTTTATTTCCAATCTTGTGTCCTATGTTTCTTTCTACTCCACTGCCCCACACAGTTTAGCTGGACCTAATAATTTACCTTCTTCTGAACATTAGATTATGCCTTTCCTGCCTTTGCTCATGCTTATCCTTAGCTTGGTCTGGCCTTTGCCCCTTCTCTACCAGGTGGATCACCTTGTAAGGCCATCTCCTGGGGTTGTGCAGTACAGTGACTCTGCCGCTTGGGGAACCTACACTCCTTCTTGAAGGTTCACCACACATACCATTGGTCCATGGCCTTTGCTTCAGTGTCCCAAGTTGGAGTTGTTGTCCATGCTTCTCTTTAATAAGAGTTGTTTATGTCTGTCTTCCTCATTACACTGTAAACTCTTAAAGAGGAGCCCACATGCTAGTTGTCTGTGTTTGTCACATAGCATTTAGAACAGGGTTTTACAGTTATAAGTTTCTTGATAATGTTTGTTGAATTGCCCCCATGCTTTTTCTTCTAAAGCATATCATAAAAGCTGTCCTCATAACTAGTACTAATTAGTGCTTTTGAGAATGGCAAAATAGATCAAATGTAGCTTTTTTGGTGGAGTTAAGAGCTGTGGTTTCTATAATCTACTACTACTCTGTAAGTAAATGTGACTGAATAGTTCAGCCCAGGTCCTTGAGTTTTTGTACATGCTCCTTGTCAAATCTGGACCTCATTTCCTCAACTGTAGAATCAACACATTGGACTACTACTTTTCTTTTTAAAAAACATTATTGCAAAAATAGTATCAAAATGACAGAAATACTATGGAGAAATCGCCCATAATCCCATCAAATCTATGTTTTTATTTGCTCACATTGCCACCTGGTACTTGATTATATACATTTTTACTTTTATAGATGTGCAATAATATTTTAGATATAATCTTTTAGCCTACATTTGCACCACACCATAGCTATTTTTTTTTTTTTTTATAATTTTATTTATTTCCCCCCTCAAAGCCCCAGTCTGTGGTTGTATGTCATAGCTGCACATCCTTCCAGTTGCTGTATGTGGGACGCGGCCTCAGCATGGCCGGAGAAGCAGTGCATTGGTGCGCGCCCAGGATCCGAACCCCGGGCCGCCAGCAGCGGAGCGCACGCACTTAACCGCTAAGCCACGGAGCCGGCCCCACCATAGCTATTTTTATTTTGTCTTCCACTCTTTGTCATTCCCTGCCCCCCACAAAAGAGAAAGATACCTGCTATTATCAACCTTCTGTATACCTTCTTTATACCTCTCCGTATCTTTCTCTGGGCTTACAGCTTTACTGACTTTCAGACTTGTTCCAAAGAGCCCTAGGAGTTCCACTGCTGAGGAAACTCTCCTGTAGGGAGGAGGGAATGGATACTAAACAGCTAGGTCTCCAACTCCTAGGTCTCCAACTCCTTCATCTCCCCCCTACAGGAGCAGTTCTACTTTGGCCTGATTTATGTATTTGATTTTACATGAGGTTTTATTTAAAAGGGGTTGATGAGTTAAAAACTTTGAAAATAATTGGATGATCTCTGAGGAGGGCCCTTTCAGATCTAAAATGCTTGGTAGTGGCTAACCTAGCTTCATACTTAGAATAGGGCTCTGCCCCTAAGGTATGAGAGAGTGACTTCCAGATGGATCCTTCTGAATAGAGAGCTTTAGTGACACTGTGGCCCCTACTAACTTTGGATTCCGTGATCCTGCCCTCTTTCCCTGGGTTTCAAAAAGGCTGCTACTCCAAACCAAAAGCCACACAGGCCTCCTCTTACCCTCTGGTATCCCAGCTGCCTGTATTTTTCCTTGCGATTTTCTGTGAATGAGGTCTTAGAATTAACTGTTATGGAAAGCCAAAGCTTTGACCTTGTATAATGGGGACCATGAGTAAGAATCAAGACTTCCGATAATTTGAGTCTTCGTTATGACCTTTTGTTGGAATCTGTGGAACTAGTCTACTTTTATGACTTGTCATTTAAACTAAAATCCAGAACTAACTATTACAAGCAAGTCTAGTATAAGAAAGTACAAAGCAAACTTCCTTTTGGCTTACTGTCAAGGGAACAATATTTATTTGTGGCTTAAACAGTAGGGGTGGAGAAGGAGACTTTGTAACTGACATTATGTCCTTTTCACTTAGCCAGAAACTGCCATATGTGTGCAAATTCATAACAAAATAAAGTTTATACAGTAAGTTATCAAAGGGAAGAGATTGCCATTGTGAAGATTATGATGCTATATTTCAGATAGTGGGAAGATCCTGATAATTCTATCAAAGACAATTTTCCCCCCCTCAGGATGGGCCAAGTAAAAGCATTGTACAGTAATTTCAGAGTGTCTGGTGGCTTTTGACAATATAATAGATATTTTAACATCTAGAGTGGAAAATTATTTCTGAAGGATAAATACAAAAGTGACCATTGTGCTCCTTAGTGAAGAGAGATTTTGTTTTAATTTAATTCTTGAAGTGTTCTGGCCAGTTGTAGAAAATGTATTATAGAGGAGCAACTGAAAAATCTCTATCTTACAAAACTGAGATCTTGAAAGAGAAGTAGAAGCTTCGATGAGAATATCATTTTAGTAGAAGATATACTGGGAAAATATATTGGCTTAATAAAAAAACCCCATTCTTTATTAAAAGAAATGTATGCTTATACTGAACACAAAACAGTCTTCCAAATTTATATTATAATAACAAATTAGTATTCAGTATTAGTCTTTTTTGCCTATGAGATATTTTTAAAATTAATCTTAGTGGTGTTTCTCTACCATACAGCACTGTGGTAGAAAAGTAAATGGATTGTTTAGGAAAAAATGTATTCATAACATTATCATCTCTGCTACATTTTCTGAAATTTAGAGCAGTGATATTTTTAATAGCTTTCTTTTATTTTAAAATTAACACATGCTTATTTTAGAGAAATTGGAAAATACCAAAAATTACAAAGGAAAAAATATAAATCTCTGCCGTCCCACAATCCAGAGATAAATACTCACTAGTAATATTTTATAGTATTTTCTTACACGTACACACACATTGGGATTATGGTTTATGTATGATTTTGTAGCCTGCTTAAGAATTTGTTATTATGAAAAATTTCAAGCATATTTTGAAACAGATATTCGGAGACAAAAATAGTCTCCCACATATGTATCACCTCGATTAAATAATTACCAAAATTTTGCTACTTTTGCTTCAGCTATCCCTCTTTTTCTTTGCTGTAGTGTTTTAAGGCAAATCTCAAACATCATTTATTTTTACCCTCATATAGTTCAGTATACATCTCTAAATATATGGACATTTTCTTACTACTCACAATGCCATTATTATACCTAGTGAAATTCACGATAATCCCCCAGTATCTCAAACTGGTTCAAATAGAGATTTCTCTTATTAGTCTGCTTTTGTGCTTAACATTTTGGGGAAGTAGTTAATCTATAAAATAATAGTTTCAGCTGTACAATGTGATTAAAAATTAAAGACTTAAAATATCTCCTCTGACTAACTTTCTTGGATAGTCTTCCTTTATTTCCACCAATTGAATAGGCTGTTTACCCCATTCCTGGTCCTGGAGTGTTGGCAGTTTACATGGAAAGTTCTGACAATGCTTTACTTCAAAAGCACCTGTGCCGTCCTCCTTGTTTCAGACGCATGCCCAAATCAAAGTGTGTGAGAGGAACTGGTCCAAGCAGGAAGCAACTCAGGAAGTATTTGATCTGTGACATGTCACTGTATACTCTTCTGTTTCTTGGAAATGCTATCATGAAAAGTGCTCAGGTCTGTTGGGCCCACAGTGCATGACTCTCCAAGGAGAGAGATGCGCTCCAGCTCTGTGAATCGCTCACTCTGCCTTGATTTTTTTTTTTTAACCTCTGATTTTGTCTGTGTTAGGTCCCCTCTGTGGGAAAGTTATTAACTCTTGTGTCCTATAATGGAAAGATGGAAACGGTGATTTATTGATGTACTTTCAGGTTTTTCTCATATTTTTCAGAAGTTGTTTGGGGATAGGAGAACTTCATAGTTTCCTAATTGTCACACGGGTTAGGTACATTTGTAATCAGTTTTTCAGATAGGTGCAGTGCTGCCCATCTAAAATTTATGTTATGACAAATACAGTTTGAAATCATGCCTTATTGCCATATAACTAAAAGGTTCTGAATTTTATTGGCCCACTTAATTTCAAGAAGTATTTTATCTGTTATTATAAGACAGATACCAATTTTTGTGTTACACACTTTTGATAAACCTCGCAGTTTTGTTGTAGTAACACCGATGAAGTGGATGAGTACTTCAGCCAGTGTACACACAATTTGATATTGTTAACAACAGCTGTAGCCGCATTTACTTCTTGACTTGCAGCTGGCCTTGATACTATAGGGACTGCTTTCTTTCCTCTTGTGTTTCTCTGCTCATAAGTGAGCTGCATAAGTAGGAAGAAGTTAATGCAGAAACCTTTTTATTGCAAATGTATGTGGATTGTGTTATAGCTCATTGTAATAGTTGTGGCTAGAAGGAGATGAGATGTAAGTGTAGATCTGCTGGGAAATGTACACGTGGCAGGCGTAATCTCAATGCTGCTCTTAAGTGATTGGATGGATGATCAGGTCCATAGTTGGAAAGAATTGAAGAAAGTATGACAGACAGGGCTTAGGAAACAAACACATGCCACTTATTTGAATAAAGAATGAGGCCACTGTGAGCTGCTTTAAAACTGGAAGATTTGGAGAACTGGAATGAAGCAGTAGTTTAGGGAACTGATCCAAGGAAGAGCAAAGTTGATACAGTGATGTTTTGGTAACGGGTTAGAACCTCTGGAAAGCACTAGTTGGTGTTGGGTGGCCATCAGATGAGCAGGAGCTGAGACACGGAGTTGACTCTGGGAGCGTGGCTTTTACCTTTTACAGGTAAGGCAGTTGAGGGAAATAGCTTACCTTTGGACCGAAGGTAAAAGTAAGACGTCAGGAAGGGTGACTGGAGCCACATTGACAGCAAAACAACGTAAAACACATGTGCCCTGTGAAGAAAATAAATAGTACAACAAGAACAAAGACCTCTGTCTCCAGAATATTTATCTGGGACTTTTTTTGAAGATGTTTAGAAATATTTCGGATTCTAACACCTTTGGTGGTATATGAGGGTCCAGACAGACTGAAGCTATTTATCTGCAGTTCAAAAGGGGTGCAAAGCCTGTTTTGCAGCAAAACCTGACCTGAATTTATCCCTGGTAATGTGATTACAGGCTGCCGTCTCAGATCTGCTGGGGATATAATATAACATATAGGTATTATATTCTTTTTCTAAATATCGAAGGGTTCTGCATTCTAGAACAAGTCTGACTCACAGGTTTAGGTAAGGGATTGTGGACCTGTATTTTAAAATAATGCCTTTTGGGTCAGTGACAGCAGAATTGAATGTATTCCCTAGAAACCACAGTGCCTTTGATAACTCAGGGAATAATAAAATGTAAAACATTTTTCAAAACTGCCTTATACGGTTCCCTGCTCCCTCCGGATTGCTTTATCTCAGTCAGTCAGTGTTACATGGTGGTTGTAGGGCTAGCTTAAGGCACACACAGACCTGGAATGCTGTTAGACATTTCAGTGTTTGGCAGGTTTTGGAGAAGGTGGGAGCTTTTCTGTGTGTGTAGAGTGGGTAAAATAGATTAAAAAAGGCAGCACGACCTCTCGTGAATTCAGTGGAAAAGAGAAGAAAGGGCAAGAAAGAAATAGGAAGGAAAGTTTACACCTCTAAAAATTTTGACACTGTAAAATATCTGTTAAATATCTGGGTGTGATGGGACACTGCTGGAGGCAGCGTGGTGCATGGTGCATAGGCCCTGGAGTCGGGTTCTAATCCTAATTCACATTTACTAGTTGTGTGACATTGGGCGAGACCCTTAACTTCTCTGAGCCTGTTATCTCTAAAATGGGGACTATTATACCTACCTCTTAGATTATAGTAACTACTTAGAGGTCTAACTTTATTTCTGATTTTATTATTTTTAAACTCTGACAAGGTACAATGAAATGCTTTAGAGAAAATAACAAATGACATTCTGGTTCTAGGAAAGGAAAAAAGAGAAAATTAAGTGTCAGGTAGCTAAGGTCAGCTTCTTATCAAAGGTGAAAATTATGGAAATATCTAATGTGCTTTTAAATTTTTTGATTGAAAAAATAGCTAGAAAGCTGCTGAATAATGTCCTTGGGCTATACTTATTTACTAATGAAGACAGGTTGTAGAATCAGGACGGAGGAAAGTTCTGATTTTATAATGGATTTATTTAGAATATTTAAGTTCTTGATGTACTAGTATCTTAGCTTTAGGAAAGCTTAAATGTATCAAAAACACATACAGCACAAAGTTGGTAAATTAGACAAACCCACTTTACCTAAGGATATAAAAAATAATAATAATTGATACTGGCCACCACTGCCCCCTCTGGCTTGGCCTGCAAATGTGGACAGTGGCCAGCTTCGTTCACAGAATTTCTGAGAATTTTCATGAAAGTATGAAATTCAGAAAACAAGAACAAAAACCATCAACCATCGCTTTATCTCATCTGACATGTTACAGCTTTTCTAGCTTCCCAAAACCCAGCTTCCATGTTGCCTCTTCCCACAAGCCACTCTGCCTTGCGGTGCTGAGACCATCCACCTTAGAGTGGTGAGGTGGCCCTTAGAAATGGTATGTGGCAAGATTTTGGTATTTTTTTTTTCTTTAATCCAAACTGAGAGCCTCTGCCTTTTAATAACCTTTACAGTTTCATTTGTTTACATTTGGATCTTGAATCCGTCTTGAATTTATTTTGATTCAAAGAATAATATTTTTATGCAAGCATTATGGTTGGTTACTACCTATTGCTGAATATTCACCTGGTGAAAACTGACTGGCTTCCAGACAGAAGTAAATCAGTAACAAAAAGACTCTGAGTTTCACATCCTTCTGAGTTGCTGTAGATGGCCCATTAAAAACAAAAGGCATTTTTATCAATTTTATTGAAGTATAATTATATACAATAAAATGTACTAGTTTTGTGAATTTTTAACAAATTTATACACCCATCTAACTACACCCCAGTCAAGATATAGAGCATTTCCGTCATCCCACAAAGTCTCCTAATGCCCCGTTGCAGGTAAATCCCATAAGCTCATTCAGTCAAGTTGGTGTCCTGACTTCAGAATGTGGCTTCTTACCCATTGTACACACCGTTTTTCTAACTGAGGGTTTCTTTTATTTACATTTACTGGATGGTAGCTTGCCTAGTATATTTGCATGCTCATTGATTAATTAATTATTTATCATTGATTGATTTATAGGCTGGAGGTAATTTAATAGCATCGTCATTCATCCTGAAGCCTAGGTCTTCTTTTATCCTATCTTTTTCTTGACTTGGCACATCTGGTAAGTAGTCAAGTACTTGTAAAACATTTGTAACGTCTCTTGGTCTTTGCTTTCCAATGTTATCAGGAAAAAATTTTTAGTTCGTTAAAGCATATTAGTCATTGTTTGGTGTTTGGTTGGGTTATATAAATTTAATTTTTTAATAATAAAAATGTTTTTTTAGCAAGAGAGTCAAATATGATTACATGTGGATTTCTTGTTTTTTATGCCTTATGCAGATAGGGTGACTTTTTGCTGCTACCTTTTGTATATGTAATACTAAGTGTTGAATTATAGAGGTTTTGTGATACAAGTGTTTTCTTTTCTAGGACTTTTCCAGATTTCTCAGAACAGAGTGGCAGTTCTTCTTCTAGCTGGCGGGCAGGGGACAAGACTCGGTGTTGCATATCCCAAGGGGATGTATGATGTTGGTTTGCCATCCCATAAGACACTTTTTCAGATTCAAGCAGAGCGGATCCTGAAGCTTCAACAGTTAGCTGAAAAATATCATGGTAACAAATGCATCATTCCATGGTGAGATATATCTCATTATGGGAGAGAGTCTGAACATATATTGGTTTATAATATTCAAAATGCATATACACTTTATTCATAAGCAGACATATTTCCTGTTATTACTGATTTTCTCGGGAGCTGTAACTTATATGTGTTAAAAGTAATATGTATTATAGCTAGATAGTTGATCACTGTAACCTTAATGAGCAATATATACTCACCTCCAACTTTTACATCCCTACCTGTGTACCTTTGGCTTCTCTTAGTCTAGAAACTTCACAGTGATTGGTAGTTTGTGTATAGAATTTCTGATTGAAAATTAGTTTCCCGGACCGGCCCGGTGGCACAGCGGTTAAGTGCATGCGCTCTGCTTTGGTGGCCTGGGGTTCGCGGGTTCGGATCCCAGGCGCAAACCGACGCACTGCTTGTCAAGCCATGCTGTGGTGGCGTCCCATATAAAGCAAAGGAAGATGGGCACGACTGTGAGCCCAGGGCCAATCTTCCTCAGCAAAAAAGAGGAGGATTGGCATCAAATGTTAGCTCAGGACTGATCTTCCCCCCCCCAAAAAAAAGAGAAAGAACATTAGTTTCCCTCTGAAATTTGAAGACATTGCTCTGTTGTTTCCAGTATTGCTGTTGAGATGTCCATTACCATTCTGATTCCCAATCTTTTTTTTTTTTTCCCTCTCTCTCTCGAAGCATTTAGAGTCGCTTCTTATCTTTAGTATCTGAAATTTCATTACAACATGGTCTGGGTCTATTTTCAGTCACTGCTCTGAGTACTCAGTGGGTTTTCTCAGTCTGGAAACTCATATCCTTAAGTACCAGGTGATCTAGCCCTCCTCAAACCCCACCCTTCCCACACATACACCAGCTAGAAGCTCCACTGATTTCTCTGCTATGGACCAAACTTGGATTCTCGGTCTCTACTGACATGCCGTGTTCTCAGGGCCTGTCTCAGCCAGTGTTTGTCTCCTAAGCACCAAGAGATTACGGGAAATTCTGCTCTGCTTTTTAGAAGTTTTGAATTTAGCTCTTTAATCTCTTTCCCAGAGGAGCTTTGGAAGTTAGCGTGTTTTGAGGAGGAAACCAGCTGTGTGTTTGAGATCCCCCAAGTCCCTAATCTTGTTATTTCAGCTCCATGTGACCAGCAAAAGCTCTTCTGGTTTTTCTGTCCTTCTGCCTGGTCCAAGCCCTGATACCCCACTGCTAGCCTGTACCCCAAATCAGAAAATGCCCTCAGGAAAAGGCAGCTGCATATCCTTGACTCCCCTTTGAAAGATTCTCACTGTCTTAAATTTTAGTTCCAATTCGTGTTGCTTGTGTAGCTTTCTGATGCCTTTAAAAATAGGCTTTTTGGGGCCGGCCCCGTGGCTTAGCGGTTAAGTGCTCCCGCTCCACGGCTGGTGGCCCGGGTTCGGATCCCGGGCGCGCACTGACGCACCGCTTCTCCCGCCATGTTGAGGCCACGTCCCACATACAGCAACTAGAAGGATGTGCAACTGTGACATACAACTATCTACTGGGGCTTTGGGGGAAAAGTAAATAAATAAAATTATAAAAAAAAAATAGACTTTTTGTAATTTTCCCAGCTTTTCTAGTTCTTCTCAACATGAGTATGGGCCTGCTGTGAACAATTTTTTCATCTTGATTCCTTTGGGGATTTTTGAGGGACATTTGTGTTCTAAGCGGCCAACATTCTACTTAGGAGCCCCGGCCCCTGCTATCATGTTGCATTTTTTTCTTTCTCTTTCTTTCACAATTCAGAATTTCGATTCTTTTCTTTTCTTTTCTTTTCTTTTGTGAGGAAGTTAGCCCTGAGCTAAAATCCATGCCAGTTCTCCTCTTTTTGCTGAGGAAGACTGGCCCTGAGCTAACATCTATTGCCAATCCTCCTCCTTTTTTTCCCTTTTTCTCCCTGAGGACCCAGTAGATAGTTGTATGTCATAGTTGCACGTCCCTCTAGTTGCTGTATGTGGGACGCTGCCTCAGCATGGCCGGACAAGCGGTGTGTCTGTGTGTGCCCAGGATCCGAACTGCGAACCCCGGGCTGCCTCAGCAGAGCGCGCGCACTTCACCGCTTGGGCCACCGGGCTGGCCCCCCTCGATTCTTTTCTTATGCACAGCGGTTTAGCCTCTTCTTTTGTTATCTTCTAAGTCATGCCCAAACCTTTTGTACCCAAAGTTCAAAATACCCAGGATAATTTGTTAAACAGAGGGATATTTACCGTGGTGGGAAATTATACCATTTTCTTCATTTATTCATTCAACCGATATTAATTGAGTGCCTGCTTCTAGGTTCTGGGGATGTGTCAGTAACCAAAACAGGCAAAAATCCCTCCTTATGTGTGGTTTACATTCTAGTAAGGGCAAAAGCTACTGCAGTCACTGATTGTGGTTCTGATAGAGTTTTTTTCTCCTTTGCCATGCTGGCATGGGTTAGATTTTTGTGACGACAGAGAGTGTGATTACACTTTTATGATTTTAAATGGAGGGTGAGCAGAGTCCAGGTTCCATTTCAAAATTTTAATAAGAAGAACCCTAAGAGATCATTAGAGTGTATTGCAGTTGTTCTTTCCTCCCTATTTGTTTAGAGTAGGAGTTTGATGTAGAATACACTTTTCACAGAGTTCTAATATGTTTACTTGAGCCAGTTATAGGCTCTCTGTTGCAGGAGGTATGTTTAACATTGTTACGTAGATTTATTTTATACTTATAAGGATTGATGAAATGAAAGAAACTCTCCTTGGGTAGCAGCTAATGCTACCTTATCCAGGAGAAGGATGAAGGAAGTCAAAACAAGAAAAAGTGCTCTCAAGGATTTTCTTTAGCTTAGGAAATGACAAGACTTTATTTTGCCCTAATTCACATAGCACAACTGCTAAGAAGATCTACTTTTCTCTTGCAAGGTATATAATGACCAGTGGCAGAACAATGGAATCTACAAAGGAATTCTTCACAAAGCACAAGTACTTTGGTTTAAAAAAAGAGAATGTAATCTTTTTTCAGCAGGGAATGCTGCCTGCTATGAGTTTTGATGGGAAAATTATTTTGGAAGAGAAGAACAAGGTTTCTATGGCTCCAGGTTTGTAACCATGCTTATTTAGTGGTGACCAGGACTGGTAGTAACATAAATTATTAAATTTTGATTTTCTTTTTAATATAGTGATTTGGATGTTAAAAAAATTAATGTTTTTAATTTTTTTACAATTTGGGAGTGATTTAAAAAAAAGGAAAATGGCCATGGGTGAAATGGATACCCTTTTATACTTTCTGTGGATGTCTGCCCTTGAGAGCAATTTGAGCAGCATTCAGAGTATTCATCTCTTTACTCAATATTTTATATAGAGCGGTTTCATGGCTACATTATTTATTCTAGTGAAAGACTGGAAACTGTATGCTATTTAATAAATAAGAGGCTAAAATATAATTTATAGCTTAATTCTCAAACAGTATTAAAATAATTGTTTGGAGATATTAAATGACAGAAATAGTTTCAGTATGTTAAGTAAGAGAATGAGAGATACAAAACTGCATGCAGTGTGAGTAGGGCCACCGCTTTGCACAGTTCCAGGTGGTGCATGCGCAGTGTGGCTTGTTAATGGCATCCCTAGGATTAGACAGCGTACTGTCTGTGTCCCCATGCTATGACCCTGAGTATGATCTCGACTACAAAAATAAACGTGTTGACAGATTCATATCTATGTGAACCTGTACTTGGAGGGAAGGCTGAAAGGAAATAAATAGTCATATTAATAGTGGTGCTCTCCAGATGGAGGCTTTTATTTCATCTTAATTCTTTTTTTTCTACTTAATTTGTTTTTGTTAATGGAAGAATTTACTGTTCTTAGCTCTATTTTGTGAAGTTGTCTAATTTTTTGTCATCATTTAAGCTGTGGCTGAGGTCATTGATGGAAGAAGTATATTAAGGCAGCACTAAAAATAGATGGGGGAAAGAAGTGGCTTTTACTTATATTTAGTTTAAATCACCATAGACCTTCATATTAATCTGGTTTCTTAACAAATTATTTAGTATAAAATGCTCATGTATTTTTATTTTTGAGATGTGTGAAATTGTCAGTGTTGGGGCTGTAAATACAGTTAACTAAAATCATACAAATGTTAATAAAACTTGAAATGTATGAAATAATCAATGCCTGATAAAGAATTTTATATTTCACAATATAGTACAGGCTATATTGTAAAAAAAGCTGAGTTAAAAAGAAAAGTATGGTCTTCGAGGTTGCCTGGTCTTACGTTAATTATGTTATTCTCTGGATACTTATGCTAAATTATCTTCAAAATCTTGTAGTATAATTTTTTGACACCTGAATCTTTCCTTATGGATATTTAGTTTTCTTGGCCATGTAATGTGAAACTAGGGTTTGCAGAGACCTTCACCCCAGTTTGGAAACATTAAACAGTCTTTGGGTTACCTTCATAACGGGTTTTGGTGTGCTACTAATGGGCTATTTTATTTCCCAGATGGGAATGGTGGTCTTTATCGGGCTCTTGCAGCCCAGAATATTGTGGAGGATATGGAGCAAAGAGGCATTTGGAGCATTCATGTCTATTGTGTTGACAACATATTAGTAAAAGTGGCAGATCCACGGTTCATTGGATTTTGCATTCAGAAAGGAGCTGACTGTGGAGCAAAGGTAATGCTTTTCTCAACTATAGTGAAGCTTTAAATGGTCTTTCTCAGTCACTATATGTTCCAGGAGTCAAACTAGATTTATTAGGGTGATTTGAATATTTTAGAACCATTCATCTCTCTAAAGTAACTAAACTATCCCACACCCACTTTTTTTCTTAAATTGGCAACATTTGATTCTAGAAGTAATGTTGTTTGCTTGACCATCACAAATAAGAGTTTAAAATATGTGAGGATGAATTGTAAATACCTGGGAAAGTGAATGATCATCACTAGGCCTGGGATGGATTCATTAATATCAAGTTGTATTTGATCAGATTAACCCAGTTTCTTCTTATGACAAAGTTACTAGAGTAGTAGGTAAGGGAAATATGGTAGAAATAGCAGATTTAGATTCAGCAAGACATTTGACAAGGTATCTCATGATGATAGTCTTGTGAATAAGATGGAAATATGCAGATTGGGGATAAGGGCAATAAAGGAGACTAATAACTGCTTAAATGACCACAAACATACTGATATTTAGATAAGAGGGAGGTTTGTAATGCTATATAACAAGACTGTCATTGGCATAGTTCTTTTCAATATTTTTTTAGTTGCGTAGATGATGATATAGGAGACTTGCCTTTATGATAGCAAACAAAACATATAGCATATCTAGGAATAAAATAGACAGGAAACATGAAAGACCTTAAAAACACTTTGGAAGATTTAAAAATATTAATATAAATATGACTTTCCTGGAAATCTGTGAAGGTATGAGTTCTCACCACATTAAAGTGTAACACAATCCTGGTCAAAGTCCAGTGAGGCTATTTCGGGACATTTGACAAAATGATTGTAAACTTTAGAATAAACGTGTAAAGATGCCAGGAAAATGTTGAAAAAAGATGATGATAACGAGGGAAGAGGGTTGGAGACAATCTATCAGATATTAAAATAGGTTGTAAATAAAAAGTAACTAGGAGTGTAGTACTGAAACCAGAATAGAATGACAGATTAATGGCACAGAATAGTCAGAAACAAATCCATGTATATTTAAGAATGTATTATATAAAAATATGGCATTTAAAATCAGTAAGGGGAAAAATGAGATAACCGGCTAAAAATATACTAAGATCTCTCCCTCAAAGCTCACACCAAAATCAATTTTAAATGGATTATAAAGTTAAATATTTAAAAAAACCTGTAAAGATGTTAGAAGAAAATTTAGAATAATTTTCTAACATTGACCTGTTAGAAAGACCATGCTTTCTGCCAAAAGCAAAAACCATGTAGGCTTCTGACAAAAACCAATTAGACTACATATAAATTCGAATTATTATGTAGTCTACATAAAATGTAGATTTAAAAAGAAAGGATTCAAATCTGTATTTAAAAAGAGGAGCTGCTGTAAGAGACTTACCATATCCTTGGCTGGAGATTTTCTGTTATATAAATGTCATTTCTCTCAAAATTAATCTGTAAATCTAATGCCAAGTCATAGACTGAAGCTGAAGTCTTAAATTTACAAGTGAGTTTTAAGAGATTAAGCTGATAGACCTAATAAGACTCCTGACTCGGAAAATAGAGTTGGTTCAGTTCATTTATTTGAGACCTCTGTCTGTTCGAATACTCTCTGAGTATCTGTACTGTGCGTAAATAGCTACTAAACTGTAATAGAAATAGTGCATCGGATTGTAAGTAGCTACTACGCTTTAAAAAACAAAACAGTGTATTTCTGACTTTGTTCCACTTGGTGTCACTCTTCTTTCTAAAACAGAAACTTAAATTTTACTGCTCTGAGCTTCAGAATCAATTTAAATTCTATAAAATCAGAGTGTTGAACCTGGAAGTTTCCTCAGAGATAATCTGGTCAACCCCTTTCATCTCAGAAATAAGCACTCTGAGTTCCAGTACTAAGTAACTTCCAGGCTCAAGGTCCTTCATCACATTAGCAGAGGCAGGGTTAGAATTCATGTTTCCCAACTCCTAGTTTTAGTAGTATATTGCATTATAGAACCAAACTCTTTAGATTAATTATGTTTTTTCTGGCAGCTCAAAAACTTTAAATATGTGTGCTAACTTTTGTGAGTATACTAATCACACAGAGGTGCAAGTGTAACCAGTCACTCTTCTCCATTACCTATGGGTCCTTTAGGACAAATCCTGTCTCAGTCTTCCTGCTTAGTTTTGTGTCTGGCATATAGTGTAGTACTCAATGAATGAATGAATAAATATTCAGATGGGACTGAAATATGACAAGACTGGTATATGTTAAAAACTTTTAGAAATGTTAGATACTATTTACATAATCTGTGCTCCCACCTTTTTTATTTAAAAAAATTAAGATATTAAAATATGTTTTAAAAACACCTAAATTAGGGAGTGATTCATAATGTGGTAGTAGAATTCTTTGCGCTACTTGTTTAATAGGCTCCTGTCTTGGTGAATTAAGTATTTTTTATGGAGTGAGAGCCTTGAGAAAAGACTTAAAGAGTGGAGTGGTTTGCAAAGTACCTAAATTAAGTGTTTAGAAGAAGCATTTAGAAGAAGGAACCATTGTCAATTAAAGATCATTTTGTAACTTTGAGGTTTGAACTCAGTTTTTCAGGATTTAACTTGTAGAAAATCAAGGAAACCTTTTAATTTTATACTGTGTATCTTTTCTGTATAATATAAGCTGATTTCCAACTTTATGCAGGTTACAAATGCTTTCTTTTATAATCTAGATTTCTATATTTGGAGGTAAATAGTTGTCATAGAAGTACACCTTTCACCGGTAGATTAACACTTGGGAAACATAAAATGTGAATATGCTTGTTTTTATTTTCCATGGCTGATTGGGAGTAGGGGTATAGAGAGGTGATTGGAAAATAAACCTCCATGAGTTTTTTTTTTTCCCCCAATGGGAACGAGAGGAATGTATTCCAAATTCTCTGTCTAATAAGATACCCACTTTAGAGCATATGAAGTGAGAGATGGTGATGGCTTGATAGACTGGAATTGCAAATAGACCCATGATTGGTTTAAATCATTTTGCTGTATAATGTTTCCCTCCAGCTTAATCCACTTCCTTGGTAGAAAGTTTCTTTTCATTGAATACTGTGCTCCTTTCAGAGTGGCAAACAGTGAAACTACACAGCAGGCTTACGTATCCAGTAGCCCTGCCTCACTGAGCTAGACTCAGTGCCTGTATCTCTAATTGCTGTGAAAACAGAGTTCTCAACAGTGGCTTTAGTTGTCTGGAAGAGACTGCCACTGGCTGTATTTATTTTAGGAAATCAATTGCTGAAGAAAAGTTTTAACTTTATTGATACAATTTCATGTATACTTAGGATAGACTTTTTAAATTGGGGGCAGATTTTTCAAAATACTCTGAAGCAGGCTGAATTGGAAATTGAACAGGGCAAACAAAACAGTATCTTCAAATATTTTTTATTGTTTGATTCTTCTGCTGGATATTCATCTCATCTGAATCTTGATTTTATATTAGTGCACTGCATATAGTTCTTTCATAATTTTCTCCTAAACACTTAAGTCAGTGGTGTGTGAGATTAGGGTGGTGGGGTATCAGAATCACCTGTGAGGTTTTTTTTTAAAATTACTTACTCTTATATTTTCCCTCTGATTTTGATATACACTTTTCTCTCAGCTTCCCTACCAGGCTAGACTCATTGATAGATTATCAAATCACTGGTTTCAAACTTTTTTTAAAGCTTAGAATCTCTTACTTGAAACAAAATCTAAGCATGCAAAACAGAAAAATATGGGTGGGCTTTTCTGATTGAGGTTGGAGTGGGAGGTCAGTGACCTGCCTGCTCTAACTAACACCTCCAAGCCAAGTCTCTGCAAAACAAGGAATATGCTGTATTCATGAATGAAAATAAAAGAAACACCATTTTCAAATGAAATAATGATTTGGGCAATATAAACTGAGAGGCAAAATGCCTTACTTCTTTTGTCTTGTGAATCCTAGAGGAATTTTCATTTCATTCTCAAAGTAATTGAATGTGGTTAGGGATAAATTAAATAATAAAAATAAAAGATATTTGGGGGGATGTAGACTCCTCATTTAATTATTCCAAGTCCAATGTGATTTCCTCTGGGCTCTCTGTTTATGGTGGAATTTCTACTCCATGGTTTACTTAGATGATAAATAGGAAGGAGATAATTTACCTCATTTCCAGTTGGACAGTAGGCTGTCGAAGAATATAAAGATGAATAGGTGATTGTCTAAAGTTAAAGATTCCTCTTGACTTAATACCTTAAAGACAATGTAAGCAAAATTGTAAATGTGGCCTTTGAAAGTGACAAATCTCCACGCAGCATTTGGTTAAATTTCTTCCTCTACTGTTGTCTTTCTTTGGTGGGCAGGTGGTAGAGAAAACAAACCCCACAGAACCAGTTGGAGTGGTTTGCCGAGTAGATGGAGTCTACCAGGTGGTAGAATATAGTGAGATTTCCCTGGCGACAGCTCAAAAACGAAGCTCGGATGGACGGCTGCTGTTCAACGCGGGGAACATTGCTAACCATTTCTTCACTGTACCATTTCTGAGAGATGTTGTCAAGTATGGGCAAGATGGGGGCTTTTTAAAATTTTATTTATTGTTAATCAGAAACTAAGTCACTTGAGAAGTAGGAAGACACCTCAAGTCCATATCCTATAGAATTCTTTCCTGTGAATTACCTTTATCAGACGAAAATTTATCTCACATTTGTAGTTGTTTTTAGTAAGATATATTGTAGGGTGTAAATTCATAGGAACCCATTCCCCAGTGCGTTAACTGGAGTCTGAAGCATTTTGCCCTTCTCTTCTCTTCCTCTCCTTCCTTCAGCTGTACTAAGTTCTGGTGAAGCAAAGAATAAGAAGTGAAACACCCTCTCTCTACCACAACTGGAAACTTTAAAAAATGCAGATGTTAACCCTACGTCTACTGAATCAGAATTTCTGGAGGTAGATGCAGGGCATCTGTATTTTTAGAAAGCTGCCCACATAATTTAATTTAGCTGGTTCCCACACTAGCATTTAGGAACTAGTGCGTTAGAGATTAAGGAAAAAGAACTTGAGACCTGGATGGAAATCAGCATGGTAGTGCTACTTAGGATAAAATCAGAGCTGTCTTATCCCACCAGATTTTTAGATGAAGGACATTCTCGCTATCTGATTCTTCACTTGATAGCTTTAGACATTCAAGATGACTACCTACTTTTAAAAAAGTTACTCAGCTTTACTTTAGAATATCAACTCCAGTTCCAAAATATTTCCCATTGCACTATGCTGTTTGTGGTTGTGTTATTATTAATCCGTAGTAAATTTACTCATCTTTCTATCCCGTACTTGAAGGAATCTCAGTTGGGAAAGTTGGGCCAAAGAGTAGAAGATTTTATAAAAAGACATGGAAACTATGGGAGAGACATTGGTGTGAGCTGTGTGTGTATTTTTTAACATGGAGATCATTATCTGATTTTTTTTAATTTAAGGAAATGCATAGGGAAATGTATTTAATATTTAAATAAGAACTGAAACTTAACAAATGATCTTCACTTTGAAAATCTTGGTACTGGCTGTTGGTGCATTTGCTCCTGAGTGTGATTATCAGATTTTCTGGTATTTTAAATTTGGAAACTGATTATGTCTTTTTTTTCCTACTTAGTGTCTATGAACCTCAGTTGCAGCACCATGTGGCTCAAAAGAAGATTCCATACGTGGATTCCCAGGGACAGTTAATTAAGCCAGACAAACCAAATGGAATAAAGATGGAAAAATTTGTCTTTGACATCTTCCAGTTTGCAAAGTATGTTTTAAATAGCACCAGTAAGATTAAGTATAGGTCTTGAAATGTAGCTTTTTACACTCTTAGGCAGGACACTATTTTCAGGAAATGTTTGATAGCGTATGTGTCAGATGTGGCATTTTGAGTGTGAGTATATAGTCTAGATTCATTATCATTCTCTAGTTTTAAAGCACCAATCCAGAAATATGGTTTGAGTTGCCTGTGAGATATTTTTCTTTACATCAATTAGTTCATTAACTGGCTTTCCTGTAAAATTGTTGAAGTCACTTATCTTGGCTGAGATACTAAAAAGGTTGAGATAGAGAATTGGCTCATTTTGTGTTTAGATGTCTTACTGATCTATCAGTAAATGTTTCAGTGAACATATTTTTAGATTATGTAGCTCTCTGTAAAAGATCACATTTGATGTTGAGATATGTGTCTCAGAATTTGACCAATATGAAAATAGAGAAGACAAATTAGCTATATATGAGATTAATCTTCCCAGATACATTTCTAAATCTTTCTTTTTGCCTGTTTGTTTTTTCCAGAACAAATACTAATGTGATCCTTTTGCATTAACATTTCTAATCTTTCTGACTTAAGAGGAAGTGTTTTATATTTGGAGGTGGACATAACTTCTCATTTTGCATTAGAGAAGAGAATCCAACTTTATTTAGTCCAGGAACCAGTGTTATTTCTTTCAACATTCATTTGAAATTGGATTAAGAGAGCCTATTATTGAAGACCAAAGATTTAGCTTTGTAGACAGGAGTCAGAAGCTGTGTGTGCAGTTTCATTTCATAATAAAGCAGTCTTTGTATGGTTCCGCTCTAGGAAGTTTGTGGTGTATGAAGTATTACGGGAAGATGAGTTTTCCCCACTAAAGAATGCGGACAGTCAGAATGGGAAGGACAACCCCACCACTGCACGGCATGCCTTGATGTCCCTTCATCATTGCTGGGTCCTCAACGCAGGGGGCCACTTCATAGATGAGAATGGCTCTCGCCTTCCAGCAATTCCCCGGTAAGTCAGTATCTTTTCTCTTTTGTGTGAATGCTTCCTAGATGTTTCCTCTTGGACATCTTTCTCCTCTCTCTCTGATGTATGCCTCGATCTTTTTAAAAAAGCAAAGTATTGAGGTGGGCAGTTCCTGTTGTGAAATAATGACAGCTTTGCTCATGACCAAGAGAACGACAACTTTACTTCCTCTTGAAGAGGAATCTTCTAAATTTCTTGTTTCTTTGGATACATCTCCACCAAGTCAGTGAAATAACTTGTACTGAATAATGGTCAGAAGGTAGTTGTTTTGGTATGCCATTTAGTTAAAGCCCAGCAGCGGCACACCATACCACAAGGCAGAGGATTGGTTGTTGCTGCCCATATATTTGTGGCCCCATGACAAGTGCCATCTATGAGACCCCCCAAAAGACCCACTACCCACACAGGCCCAACACAGTTCTTACCATGGCACTTTCCAGTCATGGAGGGAGATGCCAGGAAGGGGAGTGAATGCCACTTACATTCACTGGTACTCAAACTTTAGAAATGTCTTGGGATTTTAGAAGTTAAAAAAAGAAGGTACTTGTAGCTATTCAAATCTGAGATAAAACACTTTTAAGCTAAATCTTATATTTTATGATAAAAACCTTCGTTGGCACCTAGAAGTCCCCCCTTCTAAATCATTCAGTGTTTTTGTACTTATGTAAAAAACATTCTGCCATATAATTTATATTCATAAGGGATAAAATGGCTGGCAGCATGCACACAAACTTACTGGTCCGTAACTGTGTTTTTACAAGAAGGAGCAGTGGTAAGTTGTCTCATAGTCCAGGGCCACTTGCAGGCTCTGTCTTGTCAACAAGCTTGCTCTGTGGCTTGTCAGATTGTCCTCATCCTTCATCTTTGGCCATTGAGTTTGTTTTTTACCCTCTCGGTTCTCCTTTGCCAAGTTTATAATTTACTATAAATACATGCCTTTCAGTCAAGTATATTTTGCAATTCCACTTCATTGTTATTGTTTGATTTGTTTCCATTCCCATTAATGCTTATTTATTCCTACATGGCAGTGCTACAAATGGAAAGTCAGAGACCATCACAGCTGATGTCAATCACAAGTAAATATACCACCCTGCCTGCAGTGCATGGTGATGGGGCTGTGCTTCCCTCCGTACTAACTGGCATTGTAGTTTAGCGCTCTGCCCTTTGGTGGTCTGGGGGTGGATAGCTGAAGCTTTGGTGGGGGTGTACTGCTTCCTTGGTGGCAGGTATCTATCTGGATGACACTAACTCAGAATCTCAGTGCATGCTGGAAGTGGGGAGCATGCTTTACTAAAGAATCTCACCATAGGTTTTTGAGCTTGTAGTGATGAATTTACAAATGATAGATAAAATCTAGAGCAGGTAATAGGCCAGGGAGAACAAATTTGGATCCCAACTTATCCCTTTTAGCATAAGCATAAGCTAGATAAAAATAACGTTCTGAAGATATGTCTTACTGAATTGGATATACGCTCTCAGTATAAAGGTTAACTGTTCCTGACATATTTGATGGCTCCTAATGTGGATAAAATTGTTCTTTTGATTTAGTCTCATGCTAACAGCTACACTCTTTGGTCTCTGTGTGTTAATTTTCATCAGTTATTATCTTACTCTGAGAGAGAGTATCTTTTTGTTTTAATGGCAGATAATTTTTACATAGAAGTAACACATATCTTCTCATCTGGGTTCTGACAGAGTTTGAAAAAGCCATTATCTTTATAGCTAAAAAGACAGCTTGATATTCTTGCTACATTTTAAAAGTTATTAGGTTTAGTTTGAATTTTAAGATAATTTTGGTAATGTGTACAGGGCAGAGGATCTGGAGATGGGAGTCATTTAGGAAATAGAGTGGCAGTGATGTCAATTTCATCTGTGTGTTTTTTCCTGCCTGTGCCATTCATCTTTGCCCTGTAGAGACAAGTCCCTGTGAGTGTCAGTGTTGCTGGGATGTGGCCCTGTAGACAATGAAGTGGACTCACAGATCTGGCTAATTTCTTATAGGAGCTATAGGTGACTATTGCCCCTCATGCTATGGGAACTGGGATACAGAGCCCCTTGTCATTTTCTGTCCCATCCATTATTTTTAATATGTAGAAGCAAGCTGCTTTTATAATTTAAGAAATAAATTTTTGACCCTAGATTTCCTTCTCATTGAACCACAGCTTTTAACCTAAAAAGTGAAATAGTTTCTTAATTATATAACTGAAAACAACATCCAGCTATCTCAGTTAGCATACCAAAAGTTCTAAACATTAATTAGTTCTTGTTTGGGTTCTTTTATTTAGTACCCATCCCCTCCATTTATTTTATTTTAGCCATTTGTAGAATAATTAAACTGAAATCAAAGTTTGGCCCCAAATGAGATATGGACTTAGAAATAGTTCCTGCTGAAATTCTTAGCACTAAAGGATGCTCTCAGAGTAGGAAAAAAACTACTGAAAAGTGAGAGCTGAAAAAGAAGTATTTTGTATAAGAGTGAAGAAACGGCTTGGAGATACTCTGAAAGAATGGAAGCAAGGATGCTGAGTTTGACAAAATGACATTATTTTTATTTTTCACCTTAGTGCTCACTGAACAGTGTTAGCTACCAAAAGGATGCTTGGCTAAAGAATACTGTTATTGGGCTAATTTGCCTATCTCCTGAGATTTTACATTTGGTGATGGTAGCTTCTGTCTTTCCTCCTCCTGGCATCCAACTTTGTTTGTTAAAGTTGACTTTGTTAGATTCTTGGGGTATCTTTGTGGTACTAGAAGAGAAGTTATATTTAGGTCAGCTGTGTGTTCCTCGGGCTGAAAACCACCTTCTGATCCTGGCATGCCAAATCCCTTGGGTTCCTATGGGACTGGGCTATATACATCTTATCAATGGAATGAGTCCTCATTTTCCCCATTTGGTTTGATATGACTCTGAGCTGCCCCAGAGGGTCTGGACCAGATCTCTTAAGCACTTTTTTTTTTTTTTTTTTGTGAGGAAAATCAGCCCTGAGCTCACGTCCATACTAATCTTCCTCTATTTGCTGAGGAAGACCGGCTCTGAGCTAACATCTATTGCCAATCCTCCTCCTTTTTTTTTTCTCCCCAAAGCCCCAGTAGATAATTGTATGTCGTAGTTGCACATCCTTCTAGTTGCTGTATGTGGGACGCGGCCTCAGCATGGCCGGAGAAGCGGTGCGTCGGTGCGTGCCCGGGATCTGAACCCGAGCCGCCAGTAGTGGAGCATGTGCACTTAACCACTAAGCCACGGAGGCCGGCCCTCTTAAGCACTTTTGATAGAATGTGACACATACCTGGAGATATACGTGCCCCTTCTTTAAATTCATCTTTTCTCCAAATTAGTCTGTCATCTATCTACCCTTGTAGTTATTTATTCATTCAGCCAAAAAGCATTTGTAGGCCTGTTCACAGAACTTCATGTACTGTTAGTATCCCAGGTACTGAAGTAGCTTACAGAAGAGAAATAAGTCATTTCTTACAGCCTACTGGAAGGTTCAAGATGCACATAACAAAAATTAAGTAACATCGTCAGGTGGTATGTGTTTTTGTGTTAAATGTGTGGTATAAATACTTACTCTAGAAGGCAGTGACTTAGCAGATGTCTAATAAATGTATTTTTTTTGTGTGTAAATAAATGAATAAGAGCAATCACTGTGAAATGCAGTGGTCAAAGGAAGGTTGGGGCTTGAGCTAGATCTTGGGGGATGGGTGTAATTTGGATAGTCAAAGGGACGATAGTTGAGAATGACTTGGAATACTCCAAAGTGTGTGCAACTGGCCTGGTTCGAGTGGAGTGTCGCGGGACAAGTAAGTTGGAGTACCTTGAATGCTGGCTGAATAGTCCTATTTAGAGAAAGATTGGGCGTGGCTAACCTCAGAAGCCCTCTGATTTTATTGACTCCACCAAAGCTTCAAATGAACTACATGTTTGGTAAAACAGAGAGAGCTATGGTTTGAGGCTGCAAGAGACTGGATTTTCGTGCGCCCTGTATCCTATTGGTAAAATTCTTGAGATGGTGAAAAACCTAGAGGTCTAATGACTTTAAACATATTAAAAATACTATTTATTGAATTTGTATTAGATGACTTAGAAACTCAGGATTGCAAGTGGCTATAAATGTTAGAAACATGACTTAGAGGAAGCAGATGGTGACGTCAGCCTTGCCTTCGCTGGGGGGCATTCTGCCTTAGCTCCTTAAAGGGGGACTTTGGTGAAAGTAACAGAGAAGCCCTTTGAAACATTGAATAAATCAGCTCAGCTAATCTAGGAGATTTGGGCAGAAAAACATGTAGTGGGAACTAGTTTAACTGAGCTTTAGAACAGTACTGTCCAATAGAACTTTTTGTAATGAAGGAAATCTTCTATATCTGTGCTGTCCTGTTTGATAGTCATTAGCCACTCATGGCTACTGAGCACTTGAAATGTGGTTATTATGACTGAAGAACTGAATTTTAAAATTTTAACCAATTTTTAAAATTTTAATTAAGTTTAAGTAACCACATATGGCTGGTGGCCACTGTATTGGACTGTGCTTTAGAATGTTTGTCAATATTGGTAGCTAACTGGCAAGGTTGTGGCAAGTTTAAAATGAAGTATGAAGGATTCCCTAGCAGTGGGCCTGGAGCATAGTATATACCCAGTAAATAGTCCCTTCTTTATCAAATTAAAACTTAGAAATGATAAAAAATGAGATGTACATTAGGGGATAAGTGTATCAATATTGGTGAAGTGCTGTGAGGAGCTACCAGTAATTACTGGCACTTGTCCCAAATAGTGTCTTTTGGACCATGACAATTTTATGTTAACTTAATCCTCAGGGAATTTAGTGATGATTAGGGTAGGATCTTTCTATTTGTTGAAGCAGGAGAATTTTGTTATCTGCAAGCTTCTCAGAGGAAAGTTATGGTCTGTACTTTCCCTCTGGCAAGTAACATGGGAAGCAAAATCTTTAACATGTCTGGTTTTTTTCTTAGCTTGAAGGATGCCAATGATGTACCAATCCAGTGTGAAATCTCTCCTCTTATCTCCTATGCTGGAGAAGTAAGTTTGCTTTGCTTTTTTCCCCTATCCTTTTAAAAGTAGCATTCTGATGTTTTATGTTTAAGTAGAGTTGCCCTTAGAGAAGATGCAGCATTTTCTGATGGTCCTGCCCTGAGGAGCTCATGCTGGAAATGAGCCAAGAAGCTGCATTTGTTCTGAACCCTCCTCTTTGAGAATTCCTGTTATGGCTTTGCATCTATCCCATAAGTGGGTTAGTTGCCATGAACAGAATGTTTAATATTTAGTCCATTTCACCTATACACTGAAATGCAATGGGTTTTTAAAACATTAGCTTTCTTTTTTTAGATAAATCATCTGGCTCTTTTTAATGCAATGTAATTTTTCCTCTCAAAGGGTCTGTTTTGTTTATGTGCTTAATACTCTCACTTTTTGTAAGACTGGGGGATTTAGCGTCCCTACTGTTTTAATATGTAATAACTTTTTTGGAGATCTTTGTCAGATTGCTTAGTTGTAGCACCAGAGACAGCTACCTTGCTTAGAAAGTTAACTTGACTGAGTAATGATTATAGAAAGAATGACTATCATCTTATTAACTTCAGAAACTATAATCAGAATTGTTTTTCTTCTTTTGTTGTTTGTTTTATGCTTCTATAAAAAGGTCATTAAGCCCAGTTTAAAAAGTATACTAAATAGATTTTTATTAACTTTTAAATTCTGCATCTCATCCCAACTTTTGGCATTCATGCTTTAAGTCATTATTTTAGACACTAAGTTCAGCATTGCGTGACTAGTGCCCACCAATTTTCTGTTTCATTTCAACCCTTCTTTTAGGGAATAGAAAGTTATGTGGCAGATAAAGAATTCCATGCACCTTTAATCATTGATGAGAATGGAGTCCATGAGCTGGTGAAGAATGGTATATGAACCAGATACCAAGTTCCACCACAAGAAGAATAGCTTTTATTTTTGATAGACCGACTGTGAACCTACAGGACCTCTCCTGGAGTACTCAAGTTTGAATATCCACAGACTTTCATTTTGCTTGTTGAACTCTTATAACTATTATATATTCCCCAAGATCCAGATGACTGAACTTGAGAAAGCAATTTTATGATTCTCTACTCACTGAAGGTCTTATTTATATTTTTCAATTGTATAATTTTTTTTCCAAGTCAAGGAAAACATCGGCCATCCAGGAAATTTCCTACAGCTTAAGTATAGTCAGGATGTTCAACATCACTTTCCTTGGAGCTGGAAGCATTTGTTTTCAAAGTTGTACATAGTAATAATATGTCATTGTACATGTCGAAAGGTTTCTATGGTACTAAAAGTTTGTTTTATTTTATCAAAAATTAAATTTTTTTAAGAAAACAATTGGACAGTAAAATAAACTTTTCTTCTTGTCTCTGGAGTGTCATTTGTACCTTGCGGAATTACTCCATTGGGGAAATATGAAACTTGGGAAAAACTTTGAGATAATGCAAAAAACCAAATTGACACTTCTGGGAGATTGCAGAATCATAGTTTTCTTTTTTGCTGAGGAAGATTCGCCTTGAGCTAACATCTGTTGCCAATCTTCCTCTTTTTGCTTGAGGAAGATTTGCCCCAAGCTAACATCTGTACCAGTCTTTCTCTATTTTGTATGTGGGTCACCGCCACATACAGCACATGGTGCTGCTGGTGAGTGGTGTGGGTCTGCACCTGGGAACCGAACCTCGGCTGCTGCAGCAAAGTGTGCCAAACTTAACCACTAGGCCACGGGGCCAGCCCCCAGAGTCATAGTTTTTTAATGAGTATCTAAGTTTGGACTTTATCCTCCTGTCACTTTATAATAGTGGCTGTCACCCAAAGATAGTTTTTGCTCTCACAGGGGACATTTAGCAATGTCTGGAGACATTTCTGGTGGTCACAATGGAGAGTGTGGGACGGTAGTAGTGGCGTCTAATGAATGAATAGAGACCAGGGATGTTGCTGAACATCCTACAATGCACAGGACAGCTTCTTACAACAGAATTATCTGGCCCAAAATAGTGCTGTTAACATTGAGAAACATTGTTTCATATCATTGATTTATTCTCTTTTGCCCAAATATTTGGTGGCACTTAGGAATTCAAAAGAATACAGTTCCTGCATTTCCCCAGGTAAGTTAATCACTACCATTCCAGTTTTGTTTTTTTATTTTTTGGTTTTTTTTTCAGCTAAAGAGTTAAAAAAAAGAGACAAAGGTGGTTCTTTAAATATGGGCCATAGATCATTGGTCATTAGTAAAGGTTCTCTATGTCTAAAATGTAGTTTGCATGAAACTATTGAGCTTTATAAATGCATTTTATATAGCATTTGAGTATTGATCAAAAGCATAAAAATTAACATCTGGGTAAATGAAAAATTCTGAAAATTATGTGTACAGAAGCGATTAGTAAATTTTATTTTCCACTGACAAGTTGTTATAAGATGGAAGGTCATGGGTGGGTCTTTTGTTCTCTAGAAGTACCAAGTTTAAAGATCACTGTTTTTTAAAGAGTATATCATATTTATATCTATTTAAATTTATTTTTTTGTGCTAAGGCCTAAATAATGTGTCTAGCATATTTTCTGTTTTATTTCAGTAACAGCCCAATTTTGCTATTGTTATCCATTCCATTTCTCAAAAAGATTTGTGAGGTTTGATTTCTCCATTAAAACAAGCTCCAAATGGATTGTGAGGATAGAACTGTGGTTTTTAGCACCTGAATGATAGGCTTCGTTTCGTTTTTTCTGAACCTTCATCTGCTATTTCTTCTCTCTCACATCATACTAGTAATGCCAGGGAGAGAAAGGGCTTGCAGCATGGGATGGTGGTAGTGGTTTTATTAGAGAGGAGCAGTGGCTGGGAACAGTGGCTGCATTAAGGGCAAAGAGTCTCAGAGCCTCTGAGCCATGAATTTATAGGGTGATAACATTACGTACCTTCATAAGTCCTCGTTAATTGTTCTAATTAGGAAAATACAGAATTGGGTAAAATGTTTACGAAAATAGAAGTTAGAATCACTTGTCAACAGTGTGGTGGAATTTATGTGGGAGTTAA
Organism: Ceratotherium simum simum; assembly: GCF_057802395.1. Taxonomy (NCBI): domain Eukaryota; kingdom Metazoa; phylum Chordata; class Mammalia; order Perissodactyla; family Rhinocerotidae; genus Ceratotherium; species Ceratotherium simum. The sequence continues at coordinate 33,334,689 of NC_141901.1, read as the reverse complement.
TAATCACTTTGAGTTTGCTTGAACTCACTCTTGCCATGTATTAATAACTTTACTGATAGTCACAATGAACATATAAGCCCAATAGGTGCGTTATTTGAATATTTAATTTTTGTTCCTCAATTTCCCTTTTGCTTTTGAAATTGATCCAGTTTTGATGTCTAAAAAGGAATTATTAGTGACATTTTCAGGAAGATGAACAAAAAGAATTCCATTTTCAATTTCTAGCCCTTGTATTCCTGGAATTCGGGCTGTTATTGGTAATATGCGATTTCATTTCTAACCCTAGCTTACTATCTCCAGTGTTTTTTCTTGATGATTCATCATGGTACAGTCAGATCTCAGTTATCAAGGTAAAAAAAGGCAAAAGTCCTGCATGATCCAGGAGAGTGACTAAAACACATATCATTCAGTTGGCTTGGAAATCTGTTTTTCTACTGGCTGAGACTGATGGCTTTTGCAATTCATGGCCCCCTTTAGAGCCCTAGTTTAGGAAAAGCACGTTGGGAAGTGATGAATGAATGAGTCAGCCAATAAGGGCTGAGTGCCTGTCCCATCGCCAGCACTATTGGGATAAAAAGGATGACACAGAGTCCTCTCCTTACAGAGCTTACATTCTGGTTAGAGATAAAATTAACCCACTTACAATGGAAAGATAATTTAGTACTAAAATGTAAGGAATTAAGTTCAGTAACAGTTAAAGGTCATTATGAACTGGAGTTTGATGTGACAGAACTCTTCAACAAAGAACCCCATCATTTTGAGAGTAGAGCTGTTCCCTTCTTAAATTGGGGTCACAGGTTTATGTTCTAACAAGAAAATGTACCTTAATAATTCTAATGTATTATGGAAAATCAGAGTTTTTTAGTAATCAGAACCATGTTTTGCCCATAGTAAGCACTCAATTTAAATCTAATTTATTGGATTTAATTGCTTTAGAATGCAAATGTGTATTGTGATGCAGAAATGGATTGTTAAAGGGAGATGGATGATTATTCTGGGGAGATGAAGGGGTCACTTAACTCTGTCAAACTGCCAGGTGATGCCCAAGTTATAGGGTTAATTAGAAAACCTGTAACAGTGATTTTCTAAGTGTCGTCCCCTGACCAGGTACATCACTATCACCTGCAAACTTGTTAGAAATGCAGATTCTCAGAATTACTGCATTATACATTTGTGGTTGGGGCCTAGAAATTTGTGTTCTCACAAGCCCTCCAGGTGATTCTGCTACACACTAAAGTTTGAGAACCACTGCCGTAAGAGAATTCAGGGAGGCTAATCAAAAGTTCAGAGATGGTACCAAAAAGAGAATGTAAACTAGGGGGAGAGACAGGGAGGCCAGTGTTCCTAGAGCAAGAACAGCTTAAGCCAGAAACCAAATAGATATGTCTTCTGTGAGCTTTATTCTTTAGAATATCAAGGGATGTACTGATAGTGGTAAAAGAATGGAAGATGGAACTAACTAGAACTGACCAGGACAGGTGCAATTGCTAGAACAATGGTTTCCAAACCCTTGGTCCTCTGAATCACTTGGAGAAATTTAAACAAAACATACTCCAATCCCAGAGATTATGATTCGCAGTCTGGTGGAGGGCCTGGTAGCTAATTTATAAAAAGCACTACGGTAGATGGTTCTAAAATGCAGCTCAAGTGAGAATCACTGACTTGGAGGTATACACTTACAAATCACCAACCAAGGGAAAAAGGAGTTTGAATGTGTTCTGGCTTTGAAAAATTAGACAAGGGGAGGCAAAGAGTGAAGAACATTTCACTTGAGAAAAACAGTACAAACAGGATGGGTGGATGGGGCCAGGAAACAAGCATTCTGGGGATGATTCCGTTTTGCAAATATCTCAGACTGCTAGAAAGAACCACATTAAATAAGGCTCTTTCTAAATTTTATTTCTCTCTGACTCATAGTATTTCCTAAAACAGGGTGGGGATAGTAGGGGAGAAGATAAAAGTTAATGGATAATTTGGTTTAAAAATATGAGTTTCAGGCTGAATGAGAAGTAAAATGTAAAATGATGTGTTAAGGTGATGACATTATGGGTGGAGTTTTTCTCTCATAGATTTTTGGATGATGCATTCTTAGTAATTTTATGATAAAAAATTTTACCTTTTATAAAGGCTCAAAGGATAACTAAACCAAGGGTATGCACAGTAACCAATTAGGTACAGCTGTGAGAGAACTTGGAGGTAAAATTGACTGTGGTGAAGTTGGGGGATGTAAACATACCTTCGGATAATGCAGTGTTGACAGTGCACCATTGTAGTGTAAGGCAAGATGGTTTTCACATGCTTTATCTCTGATCGTGGTATTACTTAGAGCTTCTTTATTTGTGAAATATGATAATGTCTTAATTCAGAGGGATGTATGAAGCAAATATATTGTATGAATTCAAGGTAATGCACTTGGAGATAAAGCCTTTCTGTGGGAGGCTTGATATGAGTCCTCTGGTGTAATATATGAATTCAGTATTATATCAGGCCCTCTTAAAGACGAGGCCCAAAAGGCTCGCCAAAAGCACAGTGAGTCAGTGGTGACACCAAGTATGTTTATATAGACAGTGTTTTCAAAGTTCTGAACAAAGTTAGAAGGATAACGTAAGAACAAAAAGTCTATCATTATAGCTTCATGACTCATTGTTTCCACATCAGTTCTTTTATTTCTCAGTGATTCTGCTTCTCAGGAAATGTTCCTTCTCAGATTTTCTTCTCTCGGGCAAAGTTTCTTTTACAAAATGATGTGTAGAACTCATAACGTATATATTTTATACAGAAAAAATATAGGAGATATGAATAAGGTTAAAAGAGAAAATAGATTTCTTTTTAAAGCTTAAAATTTCTCCTAATTTATATACTTCTAAAAGGTCTAAAATTTGACAGAGGAGAGATTAAATCTCATAAACATACAAAGTGAATATTAAGTAATGATAACTAGGGCCAACATCTTATGGCACTTCACCCTGTGCCAGGCATTGCGTCAAGCACTTTATGTACAGTGTCTCATTTAATCCTTATTATGAGGTGAGAACTTTTATTGTCCAGTCCATAAGGAAACTGAGGCTAAGAGGCTAAGTAAATTGTTTAAGATTATGCACCTAGTAAAGCTGGAAATTCAACCTAGAGTCTGAATCCAGAGACCTACTCTTTTTGTTTATTTTTGTATTTAAAATTTTCAAACATGATAATAGCAGAGAACAGAATAATGACCCTCTGTTACTTACTCTGTAACAATGAACATGGGCTAGTCCTGTTTCATTTAATTCTCACCCACCAACACTTCCACTGAATTTCTTTAAAATCAGTTCTACATATTGGACATGATACTTCAGTATATATCTAACAGATAGAATTCTATTTTGTATATAGATAGCCACACACCTTAAAAACCTTAATAATAATTCTTTAATATTGTCTGCTATAGACTGAATGTGTCTTGCCCAAATTTGCTTGTTGAAAGCTAACCCTCAGTGTGGTGATATTAGGAGGTGGGGCCTTTGGGAGGTGATTAGGTCATGAAGGTGGAGCCCTCATGAATGCGATTAGTGACCTTATAAAAGGGACCCCAGAGAGCTCCCTTGCCCATTCTACCATGTGAGGACACAGCGAGAAGATGGCCATCAATCTATGAACCAGGAAGTGGAAACTCACCAGATGCCAAATCTGCTGGCAGCTTGAACTTGGAGTTCCCAGCCTCCAGAACTGGGAGAAATAAATGTCTGTTTATAAGTCACCCAGTCTATGGTATTTTTGTTATAGCAGCCTGAACAGACTAAGACATCAACTAATATCCAGCCAGTGTTCAGATTTCCCCAAGCGTCACATACTTGTCTTTTTAATATTGATTTGTTTGAATCGGGTTCTAAAGTCCATTTATTGCCTTTAACTGTTACATCTCTTAAATGTTTTTTAACCTATGGAGGTCCTCTTCCTATTTTTTTTTAATATTTATTGGAAAAAACTGGTTATTTTTCCAATATCATTTTATAGATTTTGGATTTCATTTCCATGGTGTCCTTTAATATTTCCCTTTATCTTCCATATTTCCTGAAAATTGTAGTTGTATCTAGGCTTCATCAGATTCAGCCTCTTTTTTTTTCTTATTTTGATAAAAACTACTTCATAGATCGTTCTGCATGCTTCCTACTGAATCTGATTTGAAGGCACGTAATTGTCTTTCTCTTTGTGATGTTAAGATTGATCAGTGTTTTTAATTTAGGTATTGTCATCCTGATCCAGCCATTATAAAGTTTCCCATCAATCTTTCATTTAATATCTTAGTAGTAATTGATGATTGTTTCCTAGATCCATTATTTCGTTGAGGGCTGAAAAATGGAGATTTTCCTATCATTTCTTTTGTATTAGCAAGAATTCTTTATAAAGAAAACTTTCATCCGTTATTTGATTACCTAGAACCACAAAAGCAGCATAAATGCTTGATTCTTTCCCTTCACCAGTTTCCAGAAGAATGAGTTATACCCCAGCACCCTCTGAAGGTGATCAGTGAAGTCTTCCCCAATCCTAAATATCATTATGAACTCACGGATTTTTAAAAACATATTTTATATGTTTCCATCCGTTACAGTTACTGTTAGTTTTGGCCAGTGAACCCCTTTGAGTTGCCTCCTGCGTCCTTCTGACATAACTCCAATATTCTTTTGTAGCTTCTTTGCTTTCTGGTATGACAAGATGTCTCAGGAGCAACTTAAACATTTCCAGTCCTACCCTGGACAGATTTTGGGTTTTTTTTGGAATACTGGTTTACATGTTCTATAAAATATATTTATTAACTCATTTATTGTGACATATTTACTTTTCTGACTGTATTTAGGGGAAATCTTTGCAATGAAAATTTAGGTTTGTAAATCTAAATTTACTTGTGGAATCATGCTTGCACTCTTGGACCAAAGGGATGAGACCACATTCTAGAAATATCCAGTACTCTCTGGGATAAGAATGTAAATAATGAGTGTAGTCCAGGGACATGCCAGGAGTCAGTTTCTAGGAACTGTGGCACCCACACTCCTCCCTGCATGCTCCCAGAGTCTGTGACTCACTCAGTGCAAGTTAAATCTGGATAATTCCTACAAACTTCATGAGGTCCCCTTTAAATGAGATTGCAAGTCTTTTAAAGAGAGAGGTACCCAGTGGTGCCCAGCACCGGGAAAGGAATTCAACTGGCCAAAGAAAGCCATTTCTCAAAAAAACCTTGGTTCTTTTTAGTAGGAAATGGTATTTAGATACTATAATATGGGCACTAGGAGAGTTTATTGCTAGAGGTTCTAGACTCTTAGAGGACTGAGCTAGAAAATACATTTTGTTTGTTTTGAAAAGGAAAAATATGACATGAGTTTATACTGATAATTTCAATTTTTAAAAATCAGTTACTTCTTTGATTTTATATTTGTGTCTCTTTTTATCTTAAGCTGAAAATCTTGGTTCCTAACAACCAATGTAATTATTTATTTTCTTTATATTACTGTGATGGTTAATTTTTGTGTCAACTTGACTGAGCCACGGTGCTCAGATATTTGGTCAAACATTATTCTGGATGTTTCTGTGAGAATGTTTTCAGGTAAGATTAACATTTAAATTGTTGGAATTTGAGTAAAACAGATTGCCTTTCATAATGTAGGTGGGCCTTGTCCAGTCAGTTGAAGGCCTTAATGGGACAAAGACTGACCTCTCCTGGGCAAGAAGGAATTCTGCCAGCCGATAGCCTTTGCACTTGAATTTCAACGTGGGCTCTTCCCTGGGTCTCCAGCCTGCAGGCCTACCCTATGGATTTTGGACTGGCCAGTCTTCACAATTACATGAGCTAATTCCTTAAAATAAATCTCTCTCTATATATATGCATCCTATTGGTTCTGTTTCTCTGGAGCTTAAGAGAGACTTGTTGGAACTTCCACTTCTTATGAAGAGGTAATAAACAGAGACTGGATTTGCCCTCTCACCTGAAACAACTAAAAAACCAGATAAAATAAATGAAACAATGGCACTGAAGACATTGGTCGTCAGGCAATGAAGGTCAATGATCCAGGGGAGACAGGCCACTAATCAAGTTAGCCCTATGATTGTCCCAGCTTGCTGCCTGGAGAGAATTTTCAGGCCATAGCACAGGAAGGAGGAACCAAGAAAAATCTGGTAGTCTCCTTGAGTTGAGGAGATGGAGCTAGGAATTTGGGGAAGCCAACATGGCTAGAGTTCATAGGGCAGAGTACTGGAGAAGAGAGAGCTGCATAAAGAAAATCCTGGAGATCTGCAAAGGCACCCCCTTGAGTATTCAGTTGAGTATGATCAGCACACATGTGTATAAAGAAATTACTTGAGGCTGAGGAAAGAACTACCTGAAAGGATAGAACAGTGCCCGGAGTGGGAAACCTCATAATTCACAGGGTATTGGATAGAGTACTAAGAGGGTGTTGCCTAGACTAAATGCAGTTCTTGTCCAGCCTAACTAAGCTTAAAAGCAAGACCTGAAAGGATCAAACTGTTTCCATGTAATTTAATGGTGTCTGTATTATTTTTTATTGCTGCATAACAACATACACCTATTTTCTTACAGTTTCTGGGGATTGGGAATCCAGAGAGTGGCTTAGCTGGATGGTTCTGGCCCAGGTTCTCTCATGTGGTTGCAGTCACTCTGTCAGCCCAGGTGGCAATCATCTGAAGCCTTGACTAGGGCTGGAGAATCTGATGCTAAGCTCACTCATGTGGCTGTTGGCAAGAGGCCTCAGTTTCTTTGCCATGTGGGCCTCTCCATAGGGCTGCTCATGACATGGAAGCTGGCTCTCTTCAGCATAAGTGATCCAAGCAAGAGAGAGAGAGCAAGCAAGGTGGAAGCCATGGTGTCTTTTATAAGCTAATCTCAGAAGCGACATAGCAACAGTTTTACAGTATTGTATTGGTCAACTAGAGTACAATATGGGAAGGGACTGTTCAAGGGAGGCAGAGATCATTAGGGGCCATCTTAGAGGCTGGCTACCACAAACATAGGTATAAAATTCTCGACAAAATTTTAACAAATCCAATCCAATGATATATAAAATGGGTAATGTATTATAATGAAGTGGAGTTTATCCTAAGAATGCATGGTTGGCTTAACATTTGAAAATTGATGAATGTTCACACCATATTAACAGACAAATTAGAGATTCAGAAAATGCATTTCACAAAATCCAATATCCTTTCCTGATAAAAAGTCTCAATGTACTAGGGATAGAAGGGATAAATGTGATAAACAAATGTCATGTATATAGAACCTACAGTTTAATATCACACTTAATGGTGAAAGACTGTATGCTTTCCCCCTAAAATCAGGAACAAGGCAGTATGTTTGTCCTTGCCACTTCTATTCAATGTTGTATGGAAGTTTTAGCCAGTGCAATAGGGCAAGAAAAAGATATAGAAGGCATTCAGATTGGAAAGAAAGAAGTAAGCCTGTCTTTATTTGCAGATGACCTGATCATCTACCTAGAAAATCCTGTGGGATTTACATAAAAGTCATTAGAACTAATAAGTTGGTTTAGCAAGATTGTGGGTTATCATCAAATTTTTTTTTTTTGAGGAACATTGGCCCTGCACTAACATCTGTTGCCAATCTTTCTCTTTTTCTTTTTTCTCCCCAAAGCCCTAGTACATAGTTGTGTATCATAGTTGTAGAGTTGTAGCTCTTCTATGTGGGATGCTGCTTCAGCATGGCTTGATGAGCGGTGAGTAGGTCTGCACCCAGGATCTGAACCGGTGCACCCTGGGCCACCAAAGCGGAATGCGTGAACTTGACCACTACACCACCGGGCTGGCCCCCTACAAAGATTAATTGTATTTCTATATCCTAGCAACAAACAATCAGACATTGAAATTTAAAAAATCAGTATCATAATAATGTCAAAATACATGAAATGCTTATGGATAAATCTGACCAATATGTGAAAGACCTGTATACTGAAAACTACAAAACACTGCTTAGTGAAATTACAGAAATCAGAAGATTCAGTGTTGTAAAGATGTAAGTTCTCCCCAAATTAATCTATAGATTCCAGTTAATCTCAATTAATATCTCAGTAGCCTTTTTTTTAGAAATTAACAAGATGATTCTAAAATGGATATGGAAATGTAAAGCCACAGCAACTTTGAAAAGGAAGAACAAAGTTGAAAATCTTATACCTGACTTCAAGACTTATTATAAAGCTGCAGTAATCAAGATAGTGTGGTAATGATGACAAGGTAGCAAACAGATCAACAGAACAGAACATGGTCAATTGATTTTCAACAAAAGTACAGGGGCATTTCAGTGTATACAGAATAGTCTTTTCAACAAATGATCCCGGAATAATTATATATCTGTATGCAAAAAAGGGAACTTTTATCCATTCTTTGCCCCCTATGTAAAAATTAACTCAAAATGAATCATAGACCTAAATGTAAAACCTAAGACTATAAAACTTCTAGAATAAAACATAAGAGAAACCTTTGTGGCCTGTGGTTAGGCCAAGATTTCTTAGCTATAACACCAAAAGCACAATCCATAAAAGAAAAAAATGATAAATAGAAATTTATCAAAATTAAGAATTTCTGTTCTTTGACAGACACTGTTAAGAGAATGAAAAGACAAGCTATAGATTGATAGAGAATATTTGCAACTCATATATCTGGTAAAGGACTTGTATCCAGAATACATAAAGAACTCTCAAAACTCAATAGCAAAGCAACTAATTTTAAAAATAGACAGAAGATTTGAAAAGATACTTCACTAAGGACGATATATTGATAGCAAATAAGCACATGAAAAGATGTTGAGCATCATTAGTCATTAAGGAAATGGAAATTAAAACCATAATGATGAGGTACCATGACACATATATTGGAATTAAAAGGACTGACCATACCAAAAGTTGACAAAGATGTGGAACTCTTATACATTGTTGCTGGTGCCAGTATAAAATGGTGCTGCCATGTTGGAAAATAGTTTGGCATTTCTTAAAAAGTTAAACATAAATTAAGCATATTGCCTAGCAATAACGTTGGGAGAGAGAAGTCAGACACAAAAGAGTACACATTATACTATTCCATTTATATGATGATCAAGAATTAGCAAAGCTAATCTATGGTGAAGAAGGTCAGAATAGTAATATCTATGGAGGGGGATCTACTGAGTTAGAAGCACAAGGGAGCTTGCTGAGTGCTGGAAATATTCTATAAGTTGACCAGTGGTGGTTACAGATGGGTACACATTTGTAAAAATGCATCAAGCTGAACACCTAATATTTGTTTATTTTACTCTTTGAAGGCATACCTCAATTAAGGAGAAAAAATAGATATCTTACTCCCCTATGCATTTTGAAGTTTAAAATACATTTTAAAATAATTCATTGGTCAAAGAGCAAGTTTAAATAACTTACCTAAGATTCTATAATTTAGTAGAAGACACAGTGGGATTAAAACCCGAGTCTACCGGACTCTAAAATCCCTGATTTAATTGCTATACTATCTGCTTCCTGCCACGACTTCTCCTAATCCCAAAAGCATTCTGAAAAATGCTATATGCATCAACTATAGCTTTTGAAAGAGAAAAGGAGTGAAACAGTTGTGTATTTCAATTCTTAAGCTATAAAGTTTGAGGAAGAATGGAAAAAACTAATAACAAAGGGAGAGCAATTGTTTTCAGTGCGCTTCACAATTAGCAGTTCAAGTGAAAGGCAATTTGGTAAGAGATTTCTTACCAAGTTCCTTCTGCAGTCTCAAAGGAGGAAAGATCATAAGCATAAGAGAGAAACCAGATGATGATCAGGACCAGATGGCTGTCCCCAGAGCCCCACTCAAGTTAGTGTGAAAATAAGGGGAATAACGACAAGTTTATGCAACACCAGCCCCAAGCCAATTACTCTTCTTGAGCCTCTGCTACATTTCCTCTTTATTTATAGGAAAGCATGTGTGTATGCGTGTGTGCGTGTGTGTATGCGTGTGTGCGTGTGTGTGTGCGTGTGTGCATGCATTATGTGTGTGTGTAGTTGCAGGGAATAGCAAAGAGCAGTTCTGGGACTATCTAATCAACATTGAGAGTAGAATTGGGCTATATTTAGATAAGCAGAGTTGTTTCAGTGGAAAAGTTTTTCTCATACTCTTTCCTCTCCCTTTATTATATTCTCAGCACACATCTGTCCACTGCTCATAAAAGACATACTGAGGGGCAATGCATTTGGCAGGCTGAATTTGGCACTGGTCAGACTGTCTCAGCAGAGAAAAGGGCCTGAGGACACTAAATTCTATCCAATTCCATTTATTGAGCTGTTGGGAAATGGGCTGGGAATCTTGATAACTTGCTTCTGGAGAGTGAGAAGAAAAAACCACAACCTACAATTTATGCTTTGGGCTGCAGGAGGAAGTTAAAAACTTTACCCCTGCAGAGAACAAAGTTGTAAGACTAACTGCTTTGCTTATTGGCCTGTTCTCAATCAGAGAGATGGGACTATCCAAATGGTGATCAAAAACGCCCATAGTACTCTATTTTTTATTTTTTTTGTGAGGAGGGCTAGCCCTGAGCTAACATCCCATGCCAATCCTCCTCTCTTTTGCTGAGGAAGATTGGCCCTGGGCTAACATCCGTGCCCATCTTCCTCCACTTCATATGGGACGCCGCCACAGCATGGCTTAACAAGTGGTGTGTCGGTGTGCGCCTGGGATCCGAACCTGCGAACCCTGGGCCACGCGAGCACTTAACCGCTTGCGCCACCGGGCCGGCCTCCCATAGTACTCTTTAGACTAACATCTATTATTAAAGAGCTATTTTTGCCTCACCCTTCTATCTTTGTATCCATAGTTCACTGCCCCTCCAACAATGACACTCCAGGGGGCTTGTTTCTGGAGATGTCTCGAGTCCTTTGGAATGTGGCAGTGGCCTTGGCACCATTGCTTGTCCTATCTTAATCTGCCCTGCTGTCAGGGGGGCTGGAGTAAGCAAAACTTGAGAGTAATAATGAGGTCATACCCGAAGCCTTGGAGCAGAATGTATTTGCTTAAGCAGATTTTTATGGCTTGATTTTTTACGTATTTTCTGAGTGCATTATAGGCTAGTTCCTGTGAGTCAGCAGCCTCCCTAGAGGCCTTGTTCTGGCTGGCTGTGGTTGCTGGAGGCCTTTGTGGCCTTCCTGGTAGGGTTATTTCTGTGCAGTAGAGGGCAGAAGTTTCAAATGCTCAGACAGGAGAAAGTGGAACTAGAGGTTCTAGAATGTTGGGATATGGATGTTTATCCCAGAATGCCAGCATTAATGCCCCATGAGCCCACTTCCCCTTCCAGATCAATATTTCAGGAGGGGTCTTACCACAATTTGGCTCACACAAACGTGTCTCTGTTGTCGCCGCTCCCATCTGCAGAAGGCCTAAGAGCTCACTTAGTCTGAGTACTTCATTTTACAGACCAGGCAATCGAGGGCCAAAGGGGAGAAGTGACTCCTTCAAAGTCACATGGCTGGTTAGTGACAAAGTTCAGACTAGATTCTGGGGCCAAGCTGGAGTTAGAATTTAGGGGTCATCAGTTTATTGAGAGTAACTAAAGGTCTAGGTGTGGATAAAATGGTAGAGACTACAACATCTCAACAACAAAACAACTAACAACCCAATTAAAAAATGGGCAAAAGACCTGAACAGACAATTCTCCAAAGAATATATACAGATGGCCAACAGGCACATGAAAAGATGTTCAACATCATTAACTATTGGGGAAATGCAAATCAAAACTACAATGAGATATCACCTCATGCCCATCGGAATGGCTATAATTAACAAGACAGGAAACAACAAGTGTTGGAGAGGATGTGGAGAGAAGGAAACTCTCATACACTGCTGGTGGGAGTGCGTATTGGTGCAGCCACTATGGAAAACAGTTTGTTTGAAGATTCCTCAAAAAATTAAGAATAGAACTACCATACGATCCAGCTATTCCACTGCTGGCTGTTTATCCAAAGAACATGAAAACACAAATGCATAAAGAAACATGCACCCCTGTGTTCACTGCAGCATTATTCACAATAGCCAAGACTTGGAAGCAACCTAAGAGCCCATCAAGCGACGAGTTGATAAATAGGATGTGGTATATATACACAATGGAATACTACTCAGCCATAAGAAATGATGCAATCCAGCCATGTTGTGACAACATGGAGGGACATTGAGGGTATTATACTAAGCGAAATAAGTCAGAGAGAAAAGGTCAAATACTGTATGATCTCATTCATAAGTAGAAGATAAAAACAACAACAAATAATCTCATAGAGACAGCGATTGGATTGGTGGTTACCAGAGGGGAAGTGGGAAGGGAGGAGGGCGAAAGAGATGATTAGGCACATGTGTGTGATAATGGACTGTAATTAGTCTTTGGGTGGTGAACATGATGTAATCTATGCAGAAATAGAAGTATAATGATGTACACCTTAAATTTATACAATGTTATAAAGCAATGTGACTGCAATAAAATTTAAAAAAAAAGGGAAAAAAAATGGTAGAGACTACAGAGTAAGATAAGAATGGGCAGGGTAGGATGGGGCCCAGGAAGGAGTCCCAGGAATAGTACTAAGAGTATGGATTAAAGAAATTAGTGAAATTTTCTTGTTTTTTGTATGCTCTCTCCAGATTTCACTCCAATAAAAGCCCTTTTGAAAAGAGGATCTGATAAATTTGTTAATACTAAAATGTTACTTGACAGATTTAATTTGTTACTTCTTTTGATTTAGAAAATTAAAAGATGGTAAAAGGATTATTAAAATAGTACCAATCCTCTGCCCCACCCCTGCTCAGCCTCCCACCAGTCCTGTTCCCTAGAAGTAACCACTTCAAATTCTTATAGGTTATTCTTCTAGTATTTACTTCCATATTTTTATATATATGTATTTGTGTATGTATATACTACAATTTAATAATGTATCAATTTTAGATGTTATCTATTAACTTTCTATTATCGTAGATGAAGGCTTAGCTTTCTAATACTTCTCTACTAATCATCTCCCCTTCTTCCTCCTAATATCTTCCCAATATGATTATATCACAATATTCGGTCAAATCAATATTAGCATTTACAGTGTTATGATTCTATAAATATGTATCACAATTGCTCCAAGTGGTATGCTATGATTATGCTTTCTTTTGTATACAACTTTTTGTTTAACCTAGAGTTAATCATTTCCTGATTTTTTCTGTTTGCTTAGTTTTCTATTTATCTACTGCTATTTTATCCAAATGCTCCAAAAAATCTGCAAATGCAAAGCAATAGTATTTTCAAAATGCTCCAACACATCAGTCATCCCTTCTGCTTCCCTCTATCCTCCCACCTGAACTGGTTGTTCTCTAAGCCTGCTTCATGGTAGAGATTATCTATCTATCTATCTATCTATCTATCTATCTATCTATCTATCTATCTATCTATCTACCTACCTACCTACCTATCTTCCTACCTACCTATCTATCTATCCATATATTATATATGTATCTTTTCTGTAATATCCCTACCAGTTCTTCCTATTGCTTGGAAATTATTACATTTTTCTTCTTGAAGACACATTTCCCTCCTCCTGCCAGATTCTTCTTGAAATTGCATCTGTGTCTTTCTTGGTTTTCATTCTCGGTTTGCTCCAAGGGTCCTCAAGCAACATCCCCAGAAAGTGTCAATGAGAACTAAACTTCTTGAGTTCTTACAAACTTTACTCTTACATTTGATAGATATTTTGGCAGAGTGGAATATTCTAAGTTGAAATGAATTTTCCTTCAGAACTTGGACAGTCTTGCTTCATCATCTTCACACATCCGTTATTGTTCTTGAAAAGCCTGCTGCCATTATGATTCTTGTTATTTACGGGCAAATTATTTTTCTTTCTCTGAAAAATTTAAAAATCTTCTCTGTATCTTGGGAGATGTGAAATTCCACAATGATATGCCTAATAGAGGGTATGTATCCTGGTAGGCCCCCCCCTTTTTTTCTGGTAGATGCTTTTAAATTAAATAATTAATTTAAACTTTTTTATTATGGAAATTCCAAACATATATAAAAGTAGAGAAAATAGTAAAGTGAACCTACATGTATTATGTACCCCTCACACAGTCTTGACAATGATCAATTTACCGCCAATCTTGTATTGTTTAAATTCTTTATTATCCCCCCAACTGAATTATTTTGAAGAAAATTAAAAACATCATATCATTTTATCCATAAATAGGCAATGTTCATTTAAAAGATAAGGAATTTAAAAATTCATAAACCACACTAACAAAAATTCCTTAATATCATCAAATATCCAGTGTGTGTTAAAATTTCCATGATTTGCTCATTTTATGTATGTGTGTGTGGTTTTTCAAGCTTGTCCCATTCAAGATTCAAATAAAGTCTACATATTGCAATTAATTTATATGTCTTAAGTCTCGTTTAAGCTATACATTTCCTCTCTCTCTTTCTCTTTACTCCCTATGCAATTTATTTTGTTAAGAACATGGGGAAGAGCTTCCCACAGTTTGGCCCTTATTGATTGCAACCGCATGTAACAAGCTCCTATATTTTCTGTGAATTGGAGTGAGATAGAGAGGCTTGTTTATACTCATATTGGATGTTTTTGGCCAGAATATGTCATAGGTGGTATCTATTAGAAGGTACATAATATCTGGTTGTCTCTTTTTTCTATTTTTTTTTTTAACTTGATCCTTTTCTTTCATGCTGTAGACATTCTTCACATTCTGGTAGTCCTCAGCTGTTGATTTATATTTAAGAGGAGGCAAAATACAGCGTCTGGGAGCTCTGTGATTGTTTCTTTCTCCTGGTAGTCTTCATTTTAATATGGACGGGCAAGGAGCAAGCTATTATAGTAGTACCTCCCAACTGCCGTAATGTGAGGGCTGTTTTGATTACCGTAGCTTTGTAGTAAGCTTTGAAATTGGGAAGCTCAAGTCCTCCAACTTTGTTCTTCTTTTTCAAGATTATCTTGGCTATTCTGGTCTCTTGCTTTTACATTGAATTATTGGGTCAGTTTGGCAATTTCTGAAAAAAAAGACGATGGGAATTTGATAGGGATTGTGTTGAATCTGAGTATCATTTTGGAGAATATTGTCATGGTGATATTGTCTTCTGATCTATAAACATGGAATGTCTTTCATTAGGTCATTTTTTTCAACAGTGTTTTGCAGTTTTCTGTGTACAAGCCTTGCACTTCCTTTGTTAAATTTATTCCTAAGTATTTTACTCCTTTTGCTATGATTATAAATGGAATTTTCTTTCTTTCTTTTTTTTTTTGTGAGGAAGATCGGCCCTGAACTAACATCTGCCGATCATCCTCTTTTTGCTGAGGAAGACTGGCCCTGGGCTAACATTCATGCCCGTCTTCCTCCACTTTATAAAGGACGCCGCCACAGCATGGCCCGACAAGCGGTGTGTTGGTGCGCGCCCGGGATCCGAACAAGCGAACCCTGGGCCACTGCAGCGGAGCTTGCGCACTTAACCGCTTGCGCCACTGGGCCGGCCCCGGAATTGTTTTCTTAATTTCATTTTCAGGGTGTTGATTGCTAATGTTTAGAACCAGAATTGATTTTTGTATATTGATCTTGTATCCTGCAACCTTGCTGAACTTGTTTCTTCAGTTCTAACAGGTTTTTCTGGGTGTGGATTCCTTAGTATTTTCTATGTACAAGATTACATCATGTGAGAATAGAGATACTTTTTCTCCTTCCATACTAAGCTGGATTCCTTCTATTTCGCTTTCTTGTCTAATTGCTCTGGACCTCCAGTGTGATGAAAAATTGAAAGGCAAGAGTGGACATCCTTGACTTGTTCCTGATCTGTGAGGAAGACCTGCCCTGAGCTAACATCTAATACCAAGACTCCTCTTTTTTGCTGAGGAAGACTGGCCTTGGGCTAACATCTGTGCCCATCTTCCTCTACTTTATATAGGACGCCGCCACAGCATGGGTTAACAAGCGGTGCGTCGGTGCTGCCCGGGATCCGAACTGGCGAACCCCAGGCTGCTGCAGCGGCACGTGCACTTAACCGCTTGCGCCACTGGGCCGGCCCCAGACTTGTTCCTGATCTTAAGAGGCATGCTTTCCAATCTCTGTCCCTACGTGTTTGTTTATTGTTGTTATTATCTACTACTTAATGAAGGAAATCATACAGTATTTGACCTTCTCCCTCTGACTTATTTCACTTTGCATTTGGTGGTGAACATGATGTAATCTATGCAGAAATAGAAGTATAATGATGTACACCTGAAATTTTTACAATGTTATAAACCAATGTTACTGCAATAAACAAAAAATTTTAAAAAAAATAAAAAAGAGGTATGCTTTCAGTTTTTCACCATTGAGTATGATGTTAGCTATGAATTTTCATAAAAGACTTTAGTCAGATTAAGGAAGTTTCCTTCTATTCCTAGACTGTTGAATGTTTTCACCAGGAGAGAGTGTTGGATTTTGTCAAATGCTTTTTCTTCATCAATTTAGATGATCACGTGTTTTTTCCCTTCATCTATTAATGTGGTGTATTACATTGAATGATTTTTACATGTTGAATCACTTTTTTATTCCTGGTAAAAATGCTACTTGGTTATATGTAAAATCCTTTTAATGTACTGCTTTCATTTTACTAGCATTTTATTGAGGATTTTTGTGTCTATATTCATAAGGGATATTGTTCTGTAGTTTTCTTTTTCATGATGTTTTTGTCTAGCTTTAGTGTCAGGGTAATGCTGGCCCCATTAAATGAGTTAGAAAGTGGTCCTTTCTCTTTTATATTTTGGAAGAACTTGAGAAGAACTGATAAATTTCTTCTTTAAATGTTTGGTAGAGTTCAGTGAAGCCATCTAGGCCTGGGCTTTTCTTTGTGGGTAGTTTTTTCATTACTAATTCAGCCTCTTTTATTATTATATGTATATTCAGATTTTCTATTTCTTCTTCAGTCAGTTCTTGTACTGTCTCTTTTTCTAGAAATTATCAATTTCATCTAGATTATTTAATTTGTTGGCATATAATTGTTTATAGCATTCTCTTATAGTCTTTTTAAAAATTATTTTTGTAAGGTTGATAGTAATGTCTCTTCTTCCATTTCTGGTTTTAGTAATTTGAGTCCTCTCTCTTTCCTCTTGGTCAGTCTAACTAAAGATTTGTCAGTTTTGTTGATCTTTTCAAAGAACCAACTCTTGGTTTTGTTGATTTTCTCTATTATTTTTCTATTCTCTATTTTATTTATATCTGCCCTAATCTTTATTATTAAATGACTTTTGTTTTTTTGGGTTTAGTTTTCTCTTATTTTTCTAATTTGTTAAGCTGGAAGTTAGGTTAATTATTTGCAATATTTCTTTTTAAATATACAAATTTACAGCTACAAATTTCCCTTTAGTCACTGTCTTAGCTGCATTATCTAAGTTTCTGGCATATTGTGTTTTCATTTTATTACTCACTCAATATTTTCTACTTTCTTGTGATTTCTTGTTTGACCCATGAATTACTTAAGAGTGTGTTGTTTAATTTTCGTGCTATATGAATTTCCCCAAATTTCTTTCTGCTGTTGATTTCTAATATAATTTCACTGTTGTCAGAGAATATATTTTGAATGATTTCAATCTTTTTAAATTTACTAAAGCTTATTTTACGGCTTAACATATAGTCTAACTTGGAGAATGTTCTATGTGCACTTGAGAAGAATGTATATTCTGCTGTTGTTGGGTGGAGTGCTCTATAGATATCTACTAGATCTAGTTAGTTTATGTTGTTGTTTAAGTCTTCTATTTCCTTGTTTATCTTCTGCCTAGTTGTTCTACCCATTGCTGAAAGTGGAAAATGGAAGTCTCCAACTATTATTGTTTATTGCCTATGTCTCCTTTCAATTCTGTCAGTTATTGCTTCATGTATTTTGAGGCTCTGTTGTTAGGTGCATATTTGTTTATGATTATATGTCTTCTTGATGGATTGACCTTTTTATCACTATAAAGTGGACGTCATCTCTAGTAACATTTTTCGTTTCAAATTCTATTTTGTCTTATATTAGCATAGCCACTGCAGCTCTCTTATTGTTACTGTTTGCACAGTATATCTTTTTCTGTCCTTTAACTTTAATCTGTTTGTGTGTTTGAATCTAAAGTGGGTCTCTTGTAGATAGCATATAGTTATATATATATACATATACACACACACAAATATACATACGTATGTTTTTAATCTGTTCTTCCAATCTCACCCTTTTGATTGAATGTTTAATTCATTTATATTTTTCTGCTTGTTTTTTGGTTTTATTTTTCTGTTTTTTTTTTTTTATCATAGTAACATCGGTTTATAACCTTATATAAATTTTGGTTGTACATCATTATGTTTCGATTTCTGTGTAGATTACATCATGTTCACCACCCAAAGACTAGCTACAATCCATCACCATGCACATGTGCCTAATCACCTGTTTTGCCCTCCTTCCTCCTCCCTTCCCCTCTGGTAACCACCAATCCAATCTTTGTCTCTATGTGATTGTTTGTTGTTGTTTTTATCTTCTACTTATAAGTGAGATCATACAGTATTTGACCTTCTCCCTCTGACTTATTTCACTTACCATAATACTCTCAAGGTCCATCCATGTTGTCACATATGGCCAGATTTCATCCTTTTCTTATGGCTGGGTAGTATTCCATTGTGTGTATATACCATATCTCTTTGTCCATTCATCCCTTGATGGGTACATAGGTTGATTCCAAGTCTTGGCTATTATGAATAATGTTGCAATGAACATAGGGGTGCATATATCTTTGCGCATTTGTGTTTTCATATTCTTTGGATAAATACCCAGCAGTGGAATAGCTGGATTGTATGGTAGTTCTATTCTTAATTTTTTGAGGAATCGCCATACTGTTTTCCATAGTGGCTGCACCAGTTTGAACTCCCACCAGCAGTGTACGAGAGTTCCCTTTTCTCCACATCCTCTCTAACACTTTTTGTTTCCTGTCTTGTTAATTATAGCCATTCTGACAGATGTGAGGTGATATCTCATTGTAGTTTTGATTTGCATTTCCCTGATAGTTAATGACGTTGAAGATCTTTTCATGTGCCTGTTGGCCATCTGTATATCTTCTTTGGAGAAATGTCTGTTCAGAACTTTTGCCCATTTTTTAACTGGGTTGTTAGTTTTTTTGTTGTTGAGATCTGTGAGTTCTTTATATATTTTGGATGTTAACCCCTTATCAGATATATGGTTTGCAAATACTCCTCCCAATTGTTAGGTTGTCTTTTCATTTTCTTTCCCTTGCTGTGGAGAAGCTTTTTAGTTTGATGTAGTCCCGTTTGTTTATTTTTTCTATTGTTTCTCTTGCCTGGTCAGACATGGTACTTGAAAATATGCTGCTAAGACCGATGTCGAAGAGCGTGCTGCCTATGTTTTATTCTAGACGTTTCATGGTTTCAAGTCTTACGTTCAAGTCTTTAATCCATTTTGAGTTAACTTTTGTGTATGGTGTAAGATAATGGTCTACTTTCATTTTTTTTGCATGTGGCTGTCCAGTTTTCCCAACAGCATTTATTGAAGAGATTTTCCTTTCTCCATTGCATGTTCTTGGCTTCCTTGTTGAAAATTAGCTTTCCATAGATGTGTGGGTTTATTTCTGGGCTCTTGATTCTGTTCCATTGATCTATGTGTCTGTTTTTGTGCCAGTACCTTGTTGTTTTGATTACTATAGGTTTGTAGTCTATTTTGAGATCAGGGAGTGTGATGCCTCCAGCTTTGTTCTTTTTTCTGAGGATTCCTTTGGTTATTTGGGGTCTTTTATTATTCCATATAAATTTTCCATAAATTATTCCATATAAAATAGGATTCTTTGTTCTGTTTTGTGACAAATGTCACTGGAACATTGATAGGGATTGCATTGAATCTGTAGATTGCTTTAGATTCCATGCTTCCAATCCAAGAGCGTGGAATATCTTTCCATTTCTTTGTGTCTTCTTCTATTTTTTCCAACAATGTTTTATAGTTTTCAGTGTACAGGTCTTTCACCTCTTTGGTTAAGTTTCATAGGTATTTTATTCTTTTTGTTGCAATTGTAAGTAGGATTGTATTTTTAATTTCTCTTTCTGCTACTTTGGTTTTAGTTTATAGAAACGCAACTGATTTTTCTATGTTGATTTTGTATCCTGCAACTTTACCGTATTCATTATTATTTCTAAAAGTTTTTTGGTGGATTCTTTAGGGTTTTCTATATATAAAATCATGTCACCTGAAAATAGTGACAGTTTCACTTCTTCCTTTCCAATTTGGATCCCTTTTATTTATTTTTCTTGCCTGACTGCTCTGGCTAGGACTTCCAACACTATGTTAAATAAGAATGGTGAAAGTGGGCATCCTTGTCTGGTTCCTGTTCTTAGAGGGACAGCTTTCAGTTTTTCTCCACTGAGAGTGATATTAGCTGTGGGTTTGTCATATATGGCCTTTATTATGTTGAGGTACTTTCCTTCTATACCCATTTTATTCAGAGTTGTTAACATAAATGGAAGCTGTATCTTGTCAAATGCTTTCTCTGCATCTATTAAGATGATCATGTTATTTTTATACCTCATTTTGTTAATCTGGTGTATCACATTGATTGATTTGTGGATGTTGAACCATCCCTGCATCCCAGAATAAATCCCAGTTGATCATAGTGTATGATCTTTTGAATGTATTGTTGAACTCAATTTGCTAGTATTTTGTCGAGGATTTTTGCATCAATGTTCATCAGTGATATTGGCCTGTAATTTTCTTTTTTTGTGTTGTCCTTGTCTGGTTTTGGTATCAGGGTAATGTTGGCTTTGTAGAAAGAGTTAGGAATCTTCTCCTCCTCTTCCGTTTTTTGGAAGAGTTTGAGAAGGATAGGCATTAAGTCTTCTTTGAAAGGTTGGTGGAATTCACCAGGGAAGCTGTCTTGTCCTGGACTTTTATTTTTGGGGAGGTTTTTGATTACTGTTTCAATCTACTTACTGGTGATTGGTCTATTCAAATTCTCTCTTTCTTCTTGATTCAGTTGTGGAAGGTTGTATGATTCTAAGAATGTATCCATTTCTTCTAGATTATCCATCCAATTTGTTGGCATATAGCTTTTCGTAGTATTCTCTTATAATCTTTTCTATTTCTGAGGTGTCCTCTGTAATATTTCTTCTTTCATTTCTGATTTTATTTATTTGAGCCTTCTCTCCTTTCTTCTTGGTGAGTCTAGCTAAAGGTTTGTCAATTTCGTTTATCTTTTCAAAGAACCAGCTTTAGTTTCATTGATTTTTTCTATTTTTTTTTTAGTCTCTATTTCATTTATTTTTGCTCTGATTTTTATTATTTCCTTCCTTCTACTGATTTTGGGCTATGTTTGCTTTTCTTTTTCCAGTTCCTTTAGGTGCACTGTTAGATTTTTTATTTGAGATTTTTCTTGTTGTTGAAGTAGGCCTGTATTGCTATAAACTTCCCTCTTAGAACTGCTTTTGCTGTATCCCATAAATTTTGGCATGTTGTGTTTTCATTTTCATTTGTCTCCAGGTATTTTTTGATTTCTGCTTTGATTTCCTCATTGACCCAATCGTTGTTCAGTAGCATTTTGTTTAATCTCCACATATTTGTGGCTTTTCTGATTTTCTTCCTGTAGTTGACTTATAGTTTCACACTGTTGTGGTCAGAAAAGATGCTTGGTATTATTTCAATCTTCATAAATTTATTAAGACTTGTTTTGTGGCCTAATATGTGATCTGTCCTGGAGAATGTTCCATGTGCATTCGAAAAGAATGTGTATTCTGCAGCTTTTGGATGGAATGTTCTGTATATATCTACTAAGTCCATCAGGTTTAATGTGTCATTTAAGGCCCGTGTTTCCTTATTGATCTTCTGTTTAGATCATCTATTGGTTTGTGTAAGTAGAATGTTAAATTCCCCTACTATTATTGTGTTGCTGTCTATTTCTCCTTTTATGTCTGTTAATAATTGCTTTATATATTTAGGTGCTCCTGTGTTGGGTGCATAGATATTTATAAGTGTTATATCCTCTTGTTGGGTTGTTCCCTTGATCATTATGTAGTGCCCTTCTTTGTCTCTTGTTACAGTTTTTGTTTTAAAGTCCCCTTTGTCTGATATAAGTATTGCTACCCCAGCTTTCTTTTCATTGCCATTTGCATGGAGTATCTTTTTCCATCCCTTCACTTTCAGTTTGTGAGTGTCTTTAGGTCTGAACTGTGTCTTTTGTATGTGGCATGTATATCGGTCTTGTTTTTTTTTTTATCCAATTGGTCACCCTGTGCATTTTGATTGGAGCATTTAGTCCACTGACATTTAAAGTGGTTATTGATAAGTGTGTACTTATTGCCATTTTGTTACCTTTTTTCTGGGTGTTTTAGTATTTCTTCTCTGTTCCTTTCTTCTTCTCTTGCTCTCTTCCCTTGTGGTTTGATGGCTTTCTTTAGTATTATGTTTTGGTTCCTTCCTCTTAATTTTTTGTTTATTTATTACAGGTTTCTGGTTTGTGATTACCATGAAGTTCATATATAATAACCTATGTATATAGCATTCTATACTAAGTTGATAGTCTCTTTAGTTTGACCTCTTGCTAAAAGCTCACTCTTTTACTCCCCTCCTCCCATATTTTATGTTTTTGATATCATATCTAACCTTTTTTTTGGTGAGTGTGTATCCATTACCCACTTATCATAGAAATAGATAATTTTAGTACTTTTATCTTTTGACCTTCATATTAGCTTCATAGGTGGCTGATCTGCTACCTTTACTGTATATTTGCCTTTACCAGTGATTTTTTTGCTTTCTTTTTTTTGATAATTTTCTTATTCTTATTTGTGATCTTCTGTTTTCCACTTAGATAAGTCCCTTTAGCATTTCATGTAGGACTGGTTTCTTGGTGATAAACTCCTTTAGTTTTTGCTTGTCTGGGAAACTCTTTATCTCTCCTTCCATTCTGAATGATAACCTTGCTGGGTAGAGTATTCTTGGCTGTAGTTTTTTTTCCTTTCAGCACTTTAAATGAATCATGCCACTCCCTTCTGGCTTGTAAGATTTCTCCTGAGAAGTCAGCTAATAGCCTTACGGGGTTTCCTTTGTGTGTAAGTTATTGCCTTTCTCTTGCAGTTTTTAGGATTCTCTCTTTATCTTTAATTCTTGACATTTTAATTAAAGTGTGTTTTGGTGTGGGCCTCTTTAGGTTTATCTTGTTTGGTGCTCTCTGTGCTTCCTGTAACTGGATGTCTGTTTCCTTCCTTATGTTAGGAAAGTTTTCAGCTATTATTTCTTCAAATAGGTTCTCTACCCCTTTGCCTCTCTCTTTTCCTTCTGGGACACCTATAATACGGATGTTAGTGCACTTGATGTTGTCTCAGATGTCCCTTAGATTGTCCTTGTTCTTTTAAATTCTTTTTTCTTTTAGCTGTTCAGCTTGGGTGATTTCCCTTAGTCTTTCATCCAGCTCACTGATCCATTCTTCTGTATCATCTACTCTGCTATTGAGTCCCTCTAGTGAATTTTTCATTTCCAGTATTGTATTCTTTATTTCTGATTGGTTCTTTTTTATATTTTCCAATTCTTTGTTGAAGTTCTCACTGAGTTCATCCATTCTTCTCCCAAGATCAGTGAGCATCCTTATGACTATTAGTTTGAACCCTTTGTCAGGTAGATTGTTTATCTCTGTTTTGTTTAGTTCTTTTCTGGGGTTTTGTCCTGTTCCCTTCTTGGAACATATTCCTTTGTCTCCTCATTTTGCCTCTTTCTCTGTGCTTTTATCTATGTGTTAGGTAGGTCAGCTGTGTCTCCCGATCTTGGAGAGGTGGCCTTACATAAGAGATGCCTTATGAGGCCCAGCAGTGTGCTTCCATCTTGTCACCAGTCCCAAATGTTTCAAGAGCATCCCTGAGCGGGCTACCTGTGTCATTCTGTTGTGGCAGGGTTGCTCTTGCTGCAGGTGCCCAGGGAGGCTAGGCTGTCCCCCTGGCTGGCTGGTTGTCATGCTCAGCTGCTTGTGGCTGCTATGGACCCTTCAGTGACTTTATTGGGTATGGGGAGTCCCAGCACAGTTGGCTGCAAGGTCTAATAGCAGATTCCTGTTTCAGTTTTTCTCTGAAGTGAGTCGGCCCCAAGTGTGGCTAATTGTTAGGCTCAGGGTCTCATAATTTCTGTAGGCCTCTGGGCTGCAAGGCTATTGTCAGCTCTCTCAGGATTGCAGCTGAGTGGGGCTGGCTTGAGTGGGAGCACCCAGTTGTTTCAGGCTTTGGAGGGTGAGGCTGATCCCGTATGTGGCTGTTTGAGAAGCACAAGTCTGCTGCTGCTGAGAAGCCCCACCACCTACAGGGCCACACGCTCTGTCAACACAGTCCTGTCTCACACGTGTGCCCTGACCCACTGAAGCGGACTCAGTTGCCCCACTGCAGAGGCTCCACATGCTCCACCAATGCAGGGCCACCCCTCATGCACACCCTGCCCTGCAGAGCTGGACCCAGTCACCCAGCTGCAGAGGTTCCAGGCATCCCACCTATGCAGGCCCACAAGTTGCCTGAGGGCTTGCTGTTGGGTGAGGCCAGTTTCTAGGGTGGGCTGCCTGCCCTGGCTGAGCTGGATTAAATCAGTGCTCTAGTCTGTGGGGCAGACCTCTGTGCTAACAGGCCAGGGGAAGAACTCCAATGGAGTCTGCCAGTGGCTGTGTCAACATGCCTGTACTAGGTCACAATAATGGCCTCTGCCAATGTCTCAGTCCCTGGGGAGGTCTCACCTCTCACCAAGATGCACTCAGAGCCTATCAAGTGAATCTCTTTTCGCCAAAGGACTTGTGCAGCTTTCTTTCTGGTGATTTTAGGTTGCTTCCCAAAATGGGTGAATTTGTGTGTGGGCCTTTTAGAAGCAGGCTTTTTTCCCTTATATCTGATAGCTTTTCTGGGGATATTCCCCATTGTAATTAATAGCCAGCAAAGCCAGATATTATGACACTTGTCTCAGTTGTGCTGAGTCCAAAAGATGCCTATTGCAGTAACGTTCCCCTGCTCAGATCCCCCACTCCTCCAGGGAAGGATTTGTACCTTGAGACTGCTCCCTGCCAGCCATGAAGCAATGCAGCTAGAAGGTGACTTTTTTCTCTCCAGAAAGGAATTTCTGCCTCTTCCACCTCAGTCAGCACTGTCCCTTGTAGTAGGCATTCTTTTTATCCAGTTTTCAGTTCTCTCTCAGGGATAATTCTTCCAAGAGTAGTTGTAAATTTGTTGTGTCCATGGAAAGAGGTGAGTTCAGAATCTGCCTGAGCTGCCATCTTGACCTATAGCAGCTCAATCCATTTACATTTAATGTAATTACTAATGGTGTAAGTTTTACATCTCCATTTTGTCATTGTTTTCTATTTGCCTTATTTCTTTTTTTTTAAGCTTTTATTTTATTTTATTTTATTTATTTATTTTTTGAGGAATATCGGCCCTGGGCTAAGATCTGCCAATCCTCCTCTTTTTGCTGAGGAAGACTGGCCATGGGCTAACATCCATGCCCATCTTCCTTCACTTTATATGGGATGCCACCACAGCATGGCTTGCCAAGCAGTGTGTTGGTGCGTGCCCAGGATCCAAGCCGGCGAACCCCGGACCGCTGCAGCAGAGTGTGTACACTTAACTGCTTGTGCCACTGGGCCGGCCCCCTATTTGCCTTATTTCTACATTAATACCTTCTTTTGTGTGTTAAATAGATATTTTCTAGTGTACCATTTTAATTCTCTTGCTTTTTCTATTACTATATTTTTTTGGGGTTTTTTTTTTTAGTGCTTTCTCTAGGGGTTACAATTAACATGTTAACTTAAAACAATCTGGTTCAAATTAATACCAACTTAATTTTAATAGTATATAAAAATTAGTATCCAATATAGCTCTCCTCTTGGCCCACTCCTTTCTGCGATTATTATCTATACAAATTATATATTTATATATTATAAGCCCAGCAACACAATCTTATAATTTTTGCTTTAGGTAGTTGCCGTCTAAATAAATTAGGAGAAGAAAAGTGTTAAAAATAAAAACACATTTATATGGTTTTCACATATACTTGTGTAGTTACTTTTACCAGTGCTTTTTATTTCTTCATATGGATTCAAGTTTCTGTCTAGAGTCCTTTCACTTGAGCCTGAAGGACTCTTTTAGTATTTCTTGCATGAAGGTCTAGCAATGAATTCTTTCAGTTTTTAAAAATCTCTTAATATCTTAATTTCTCCTTCATTTTTGAGGGATAGCTTTGCAGGATATAAAATTCTTGGTTGGCATTCTTTTTGTTTTGGCCCTTTAAATATGTTATCCCACTGCTTTGTGACCTCCATGGTATCTAAGGAGGAGTCAGCATTTAATCTTAATTTGGACCCCTTGTTATGATGAGTCATTTTTCTCTTGATGCTTTCAAGATTCTATTTTAGTCTTGGGAATTCAATAGTTTGACTATAATGGGTCTGGGTGTAGTGTTTTACATTTATTCTTTTTGGAATTCATTGATCTTGGATGTGTAAATTAATGTTTGTCATCAAATTTGGTCTATTCTTCGTCATTATTTGTCCATATAGTCTTCTTGCCCCTTTCTCCCTCCTTTTCTTCCAGGACTCCCATTATGAACATGTTGGTAGCTTGATAGCATCTCACAAGTATCTGAGGCTTAGTTCCTTTTTGTTTATTATTTTTCTTTATGTTTCTCAGACTCAGTAATCACAATTGATCTATCTTCAAGTTCACTGATTCTTACTTCTGCCAGCCGAAATCTTCTGTTGAAACCCTCTAGTGAACTTTTGATTTTGATTATTGTACTTTTCAACTCCAAAATTTCTACTTAGTTTTTTTTTATAACTTCTTTCTCTTTATTTATATTATCTATTTGGTGAGACATTGTTCTCACAGTTTTAATGCTTTGGGTATGTTTTTCTTTAGTTCTTAGGAAATATTTATAATAGTTGATTTAAAGTCTTTGACTGGTAAGTTTAACATCTGGTCTTCCTCAGGGATAGTTTTTATTGACTACTTTTTTTCCTTGTGTGGGCCATACTTTCCTGGTTGTGTGCATTTGTCTTTTTTTTTTTTTTAGTTGCACAATTCAAATAATAAAATGTGGCAACTTAGAAATCAGGTTCCCTTCTCTCCCCAGGGCTTAGTGTTGTTTTTTTGTTGTTGCTGTTTTTTTGTTTAGTGACTTTTCTTGATTAATTCTGCAGTCTGTATTCTTTGCGTATATGGACACTGGAATATCTGTTATGATAACTCAGAGGCCAGTTATTGATTGGTTAAAGATTTCCTTAAATGCTTTGAACCAAAAAGTCTCCCATTCTTTTCTGAGGGTCTCTGTCTTGGGACACATCTTCAATGCATTGGCCAGCAGTTTACAATTCTTCTTAGTCTTTACTGCCTACTTGCACAGAGCCTCAAGGTTGACCAGAGGAGAGAGCTTAGGTCTTGCTCAGATCTTTCCTTGGCATGCCTATAGGCTTATACATGTGTGTGGCCTTCTAGGAATATGTTTGGGCTTTTCAAACTCCCCAGTGGAGATAGCATATCCAGATTTTCCTTTTAAGTTTTTTGACCAGCTTCTTATTTGTCCTAACTCGTATTGCCACCTCACATCACTGCAATGTTAAACCATTGTCACTGATTATTTCGGACAAATGTCCTAGGGATAGGGTGTTTTACTGAATGAGATCTGAGTCAGATCAAGGCCTGTGAATGTAGCTTTTCCAGAGAGTTACCAGACAGGTAAAATAACAACAATTTTCTGGGGATATTACTTTGGGAGCTCAAAACCCCTGTCTCTTCTAGTGGCTACTAGGCTGCTGTTTTTCACAGCTACCATGGTTTTGAGACTGCTGGTTTTAAAGGCTACCACAGAGCTTGGCAGAAGGGGATGAGAGTAGAGCAAGTTAAAACACCACAAAATTCACTATTCTTACCTAGTTTCAGCCATTTTTCTTCAATAAATGCTCTTTAGATTGTTGCAAACCTTTGGTTCATTTCCAGAGTTTTGAAAAAGTTGATTTTGACAATTTTCCAGTGTTTTTGTTGCTTTTATGGAGGAATAGATTTTTGGAGGTGCTTACTACACCATTCTGGAAGTGCTTCTCCTTTTGCTAACATTTGGATTCAAACTCAGGTGGAAGGAAGTACTAATGCAGGTAAATATGTCATCTTGAAATGGCTAAATTGATTTCTTAAAATTTGAATCCTCATATTACTATTTCTCCTGTAAGAAACTGGCCACAACACATCTCACACAGGCAAATTATTTTATAATCATGTCTAAAAGTTTGTGAACATAACCTCAAAACCTGGAGGTTTAGCTTAAAAAAGAACACATCTCATGACTGATCCAATGACTTTGATTTTTAGAGAGAATACAAACTGGTGGATGATGATTCATCTGCATGCCTTATTTTTAAAGGATACCATTTATAAGATACATATATTTTTCTCCCCTGACAGCTACCTTAAACATATATAGGCATTGTCCTTACAGGGTTTTATTTTTATTGGTGGACAAACTGAAGCATTAAATTTCATGGTTTAGGGCCAGCCCCGTGGCTTGGCGGTTAAGTGCGCGCACTCCACTACTGGCGGCCCGGGTTCAGATCCCGGGCACGCACCGACGCACCGCTTCTCCGGCCATGCTGAGGCCGCGTCCCACGTACAGCAACTAGAAGAATGTGCAACTATGACGTACAACTATCTACTGGGGCTTTGAGGAAAAAAAAAAAGAAAGAAAAATCTTGAAAAAAAAAATTTCATGGTTCAGACCAGCATAATTTATAACCAACCGTTAGCTAAGGACAATGATCCTTTGAGCCTTTGTTCATCTTACTTGATTTAGGTGAGTGAACCAAAACGGATTTAATGAGTGGTAAAGTTGGACCCAGCACTTTGCTACACCATTATAGGAATCCAAGAGATGAGACCCAGAGACCGCTGTCTCTGCTGTTATTAAAAAAATCTCCTAATATATGCTTTTTCTTACTTCCCATACTCTCCACAAGATTCTCTATAGGAAAAAGCTGCTTAACTCATGGAGCCAAAGTCTACCCAGTATTTACAAATCAACCCTTGACTGAAAGCATGATTAAAATATCAATTTTCAGTTGGCAGGCCAAATAAAAGTTCTATTTTAGACATTTTTTTCCTTATTTATTTCAAGTGTGCAACTGAAATTATGATGATAGTTTCACATTTCTATAATCTCTTTCTTTCTTTTTTTATATTGGGCCTGTTTAGGTCCCCAAACCCAGAATGCCAATTTTATTTTCATTTGATTCTCATTTTCTCTGAAAACTACAAATTAAGTCCCTTTATATTATTCCAAAAACAGGCTTCCTTTCTTTTCTCCCTCCCTGGTTTCTCAAATAATTGCTCCTTTGTGAAGAACCAAACAATAGAAAACCACTGGTAATCTGTTGCTGGTTTAAGTCCTATATTTAACCAGCAAGTTGTTTAATCAGAAACATAATCTGACCTATTGGCTAACCAAATTTTGTTTAATATATCTGAGAATAATATATCTCCATCTCTGACTGAGATATTCTCATTTAGCTTTCCATAGACAACAGAAACTTTTTAGTACAAAACAGGACACACTAAAATTATATCATTTGATAAAATTTGAAAGTGGAGAATTAAAAGTTTAACCAATATTTTATTTTTAGCATTCCACAGAAGGTTTTTTGTGTGGTTGCTTTTCCTACTTTTTTCATTTTCTTTGAGACATTATTCTCAAATGCCCATTTTGGGATATGATTACGATTATATAATATTGTGTTTCAGATTTGGATAGTTTGTGGGTTGTTTCTAGAGAAACTGTCTTCTAAACTAATTTCAAGTAGAAATAAAAGTGCTGGAGAATTGAGATTGAGAGCTAGGAGGCCAGTTCAATGCAACCTTCACCCCTTAACTTCTCTGGGTCTCCCTCTTATTCTTTTGGTAAATCACTTCAGATTTTGATCAACTGGTTGGGTCACCTTTATGGCATTTTCTATGAGATGGTTGCTCTACACTGGATTGGGAATCAAGATACCCAGGCCCTCATCCTACCTTGTTATTAACCAGAGTGACCTGCAGCCATGTTACCTATTCGTTCTGAGCCTCAGGTTTCCTCATCTATAGAATTAAACAGAGTGTGTGTGGGGAAAGGAGTTGGGCTCAATGAGTTTCAAGTATATTTTTCTATGATTCAAAAGAAAAATATTTCTGGTTATGCAATATACCGTAATTATCCACTGCTTTCGACTTTTCCTAATTTCCTTGATAGTCATCCTCTTTCTATATATTTCTATATATACATATTTTCTGTCTTATATATTCTAAATAGCATTTATTGAGTGGTTACTATGAGTCAGATACTGTTGTAACTGTTTTATATTTGTTAGCTCATTTATTCCTCACAACAACCATCCAAGCTATATATCAGGGAAATAGGGCACAGAGAGGTTAAATAAGTTGTTAAAGATAACTCTGATAGCAAAACCTGAACTAAAATTTAAACTCAAGTAGCCAGGTGTTAGAATCATGTTCTCAAATGCACCAAACCACTTTTTGTGTAAGAATCTTGTTTCACCTTAATCTAGCTTCAAGCTACTATCTTTTTATTCTTTGCCTTTCACTATAAAATTATATAAAATATTATTCCTCATTCAATGTTCTTCCTTTTCTTTACATACTAATTCCTCAACACCTTGCAAGCTGACTCTTCATTCCCATCTTTAAGGATGTAGCACCTGGTTCAGTATCTCTCTCCTCCACATTCTGCTGTTATCTTCTCTGACCACAGGTAGATACCTGGTTCTTAATTTTGCTCTACTTTATCAAACATAAATGTCTTCCTCTCTTCTCTGCTTCAGATGCACACAGGTACCACATTTGGGACTTAGTCACCATTTTTTTTTTTGGCCTCTAGAATATGATCTTCACTTTCTAGTGCATCTTTGCTGGCTTGGTTCTATCTGCCTGGAATTACAAATTGTATTTGTTCTCCAAGACCTCGAAAAATGCTATTTTCTCCATGAAGCCTTTGTGATCCATCCAACAAGAAGTCCTCTATTCCTCTAAAATCTTATAACATTTGATCTAGAACTCACTAATGACATTTATTTTCTACCATGTATTATAATTCTGTTGGCATGGATTGAATTCCTACTATGAACTGGAAATTCTTGGGATACAAAGATGAATAAGGCATAATATCAACTTTCAAAAGGTTTTGAGGCTGGTAGAAGAGACTTTCTTTGGAATATTCAGCATGGAGAAGTGAGAGGAGAGGGAGAAGGGACCATGCCAGTTAGGGGTACTGAAACTGAAACTTCACTGCAAATGTGCCTCTGCGGGAGACTGTGGGAGACTAATGGATCCCAGTTAATCATCATGCTCTGTAACTGTGTAGAGGACTCTTCTTTTCTTTCTTTGGGAAAATTTCTGGCAGAGATACTCAAAGCTTATTATAATCATTTGGGAATGTAACTTAATAGTTTCCAAGTGGGAGCACTTAACGCTTGAGAGGGAATTAAGACACTCTGATGAACTTAGATCTGGGTAGGATTGAAAGAAATAGTAGATGGGAGCCAATAGTGAGCAGAAAGACCATTAAGAGAATTGGTCAAGCTTACATTTAAGAATAATAACTATAAAGAATATATAATGGTATAATTATAATGGTAATAATGGCTAATACTAACTGAGGAATGTCAGCACTATTATAAACTCTTGAAGTGTACTAACTCATTTATACCCACAAGATAGATACTATTAACATCTTCATTTTACAGATGAGAAAACCGAGGCACAGAAAATTTAGGTCATGAGTGGAATGGCTTCCTCTTAAGTTACATTGCACGGGATCGTAGAGTGAGGACTTGCCTTGCTCATTGTGAGAATTTTGGTAAAAGTCTTGCCCAAATTCTCATGGTTAATAAGTGGAAGAGTGAGGAGGAGGAAATGGGTCAAGGGGAAAAACGTTTTAGTTATGCAAGTTGTATAAGTTCTGGAGACCTAGTGTACAGCAACGTAAATATAGTTAACAATACTGTATTGTATACTTGAAATTTGCTAAAGCCTATATCTTGTTTTCACCACAAACACAAAAAGTAACTGTCGAGGTGATGGATATGTTAATTAGCTTGATTGTGGTGACTATTTCACAATGTATACAGTCAGCCCTCCGTATGTGCAGGTTTTGCATCTGCAGATTCAACCAACGCAGAGGAATTCCCAGTTGGTTGACTCTGTGGTACCAAAACCCGTGGATACAGAGGGTCTACTGTATTCATTGTAATACACCATTTTATATGAGGGACCTGAGTATCTGTGGATTTTGGTAACTGCGGGGGTTCCTGGAACCAATCCTCCATGGATACCAAAGAATGATTGTATGTATATCACAACATCAAATCATATACCTTAAATACATAGATCTTTGCTTGTCAATTATATCTCAATAAATATGGGTAAAAATGGCAGAACTTGGATTTAAACCCTGTAACTCTCAGGGGCCAGCCCAGCCACCTGACGGGCACATGCTCAGGGACCTGGCAGAAGCCACACTCAACTACACTCCTGATAAAAGGCCTGCCAACCTCAGACCTGACTGCAGTCCAAACAGCAGCCAATAGAATTTGTTCTAACTCTGCTTGACCACAATTCTTGAGGTAGCTCCATTAACCAGGGACCCAGCAGGAAAAGATCTGCCAAAACCAGTTGGGAAAGCTGGAAGAGGTATCTGCTCTTTCCAATGCACAGACATCAATACAAGACTACATGGATCATGAAGAATTAGGCAAACATGACACCACCAAAGGAAACTAATAAAGTTCCAGTAACTGAACCTAAAGAAATGGAGAGCCTTGAACTGCTAACAAAGAATTAAAAATATTCATCTAAAAGAAGCTCGATGAACTACAAGAGAACACAGACAACTATACAAAATCAGAAAAAAAAATACGAACACAATGAGAAGTTTAACAAAGAAATAGAAACCATAAAAAAGAACCAAACAGAAATTCTGGAGCTGAAGAATACAATGACTAAATCAAAAAATTCAACAGAGAGCTCCAGCATCAGACTTGATTATGCAGAAGAAAGAATCAGCAAACTTGAAGACAAGTAATTTGAAATTATCCAATTAGAGGAAAAAAAGAAAAAAGAATGAAAAAGAGAGAAGAAAGCCTACATGACTTATGGGATACAGCAAAAGAACTAATATACGCATTATGGGAGTCCCAGAAGGAGCAGAGAATGAGAAAGGGCAGAAAGCTTACTTAAATAAATAATGTCAGAAAACTTTCCAAATCTGCAGAGGGAAATGAACATCTGGATTCATGATGCCCAAAGAACCTCAAATAGACTGGACATCAAGAAGTCTTCATTGAGACATACTATAACCAAATTGTCAGAAGTCAAAGACAAGGAGAGAATTTTGAAAGTAGCAAGAGAAAAATGACTCATCACATAGAAGGGAACCCTTGTAAGACTATCAGCAGATTTCTCAGCAGAAACTTTGCAGGCCAGGAGAGTGTCAGATGCTATAGTCAAAGTCCTGAAAGGAAAAAACTCCCACCAAGAATACTATACCTGGCAAAGTTGTCCTTCAGAAATGAAGGAGAAACAAAGCATTTTCCAGAAAAACAAAAGGTAAGGAAGTTCATCACCTCTAGACCTTTCTTACAAAAAATGCTAAAGGGAGTTCAAGTAAGAATGAAAGGACATTAATTAGCAACACAAAAACACGTGAAAGTATAAAACTCACTGGTTAAAGTAAGTATATAATCAAATTCAGAATACTGTAATACTGTAATGGTGATACATAAATCATTTTTAACTCTAGCATAAAGGTTAAAAGACAAAAATATTAAAATAATTATAGCTACAATAATTTGTTAATGGACACACAATATAAAAAGGTGTAAATTGTGACATCAATAACATAAAATATGGCGATGGAAGAAGTAAGTATAGAGTTTTTGTATGCTATTGAAATGAAGTTGATATCAGCTTAAAATAGACTATTATAAATATAAGATGTTTTATGGAAGCCTCATGGTAATCACAAAGAAAAAACCTGTTGTAGATGCACAAAAGATAAACAGAAAGGAATCAAAGTATATCACTACAAAATATCACCAAATCACAAAAGAAGACAGCAAGAGAGGAAGAAAGAAACAAAGAAATTACAAAAAAGTCAGAAAACAATGAACAAAATGACAATAGTAACTCCTTACCTATTAATAATGACTTTAAATGTAAATGGATTAAATTCTCAAATCAAAAGACATAGAGTGACTGATGGATAAAAAAAAAAAAAAAAAAAAACAAGACCCAACTATATGTTGCCACAAGAGACTCAGGACACACAGAGGCTGAAAGTGAGGGGATGGAAAAAGACATTTCATGCAAATGGTAACCAAAAGAGCCTGGATGGCTATACTTATATCAGCCAAAATAGACTTTAAATCAAAAACTGTCACAAGAGACAAAGGAAGTCAAAGAGAAATAAAAGGGTCAATACATCCAGAAGATATAACAATCATAAATATATATGCACTCGACATCAGAGCACCTTATTATATTAAGCAAATATTAACAGAACTGAAGGGAGAGATAGAAAGGAATAAAATAATAGTAGGAGACTTTAATACTCCACTTTCAACAATGGATAGATCATCCAGGCAGGAAATCAATAAGGAAAGAGGAGATTTGAACAACAGTATAGATAAAGTGGACCTAACAGACATTTGCAGGACATCCTATACAAAAGCAGCAGCATACACATTTTTCTCAGGCTCACACACATCATTCTCCAGGATAGAGCATATGTTAGGCCACAAAACAAATTTTAACAAATTTATGAAGAATTGAAGTCATATCAAGTATCATTTCTGACCACAATACATCAAACTAGAAATCAATAACAGAAGAAAAATTGTAAAATTCACAAACATGTGGAAATTAACACATTCTTGAAAATGGTTCAAATAAGAAATCAAAAAGGAAATCAAAATATATCTTGAGACAAACAAAAATGGAAATACAACATACCAAAATTTACGGGATGCAGCAAAAGCAATTCTAAGAGGAAAGTTTATAGCAAAAATGTCTGCATTGAGAAAAAAGAAAGATCTTGAATAAACAACCTAACTTTACACTTCAAAGAACTAGAAAAAGAAGAACAAACTAAACCTAAAGTTATCAGAAGGAATTAAATAACAAAGATGAGGGGGCCTGCCTGGTGGCGCAAGCGGTTAAGTGCGCGCGCTCTGCTGCAGCGGCCCAGGGTTTGTCCGTTCGGATCCCGGGCACATGCCAACGCACTGCTTGTTAAGCCATGCTGTGGCAGCATCCCATATAAAGTGGAGGAAGATGGGCACAGATGTTAACCCAGGGCCAGTCTTCCTCAGCAAAAAAGAGGAGAATTGGCTTGGATGTTAGCTCAGGGCTGGTCCTCCTCACACACACACACACAAAAATAACAAAGATCAGAACACAAATAAATCAAATTGAGAATAGAAAAACAATAGTAAAGTTCAACAAAACTGAGTTGATTTCTTAGAGAGATAAACAAAATTGATAGACCTTTAGCTAGACTAAGAAAAGACTCAAATAAATTGTAAATGAAAGAGGAGACATTACAACTGATAACCAAAGAAATACAAAGAAAGAAATAAGAGACTACTATAAACAATTATATGCCAACAAATTGGATAACCTAGAAGAAATGGATAACTTCCTAGCAATATACAGCCTACCAAGACTGAATCATGAAGAAATAGAAAATTAGAATAGACTAATAATGAGTAAGGAATTGAATCACTAATCAAGAACCTGCCAACAAAGAAAAGCTTAGGGCCAGGTGGCTTCACTGGTAAATTCTATCAAACATTTAAAGAGGAGTTAACACCAATCCTTCTCAAACTCTTCCAAAAAATAGAAGAGGAAGGAAAACTTCCAAACCCATTTTATGAGGCCAGCATTACCCTGATACCAAAGCCAAACAAGGACACTACAAGAAAAGAAAATTACAGGGTAATATCCCTGATGAACATAGATGCAAAAATATTCAACAAAATACTAGCAAACCAATTCTATAGCACATTAAAATAATTATACGCAACAATCAAGTGAGATTTATCCCTGGGATGCAAGGATGGTTCAACATCTGCAAATCAAAAAATTTGATACATCACATTAACAGAGTGAAGGATAAAAGTCATATGATCATCTCAATAGATGTAGAAAAAGCATTTGAAAAAATTCGACATCCTCTCATGATAAAAACTCTCAAAACATTAGGTATAGAAGGAATATACCTCAACATAAGGAAGTTCATTTAAGACAAGCCCACACCTGACATCATACTCAACAGTGAAAGCTGAAAACTTTTCCTCTAAGATCAGGAGTAAGATAAGGATGCCCACTCTTACCACTTCTATTCAATATAGTACTGGAACTTGTAGCCAGAGAGATATGGCAAGAAAAAGGAATAAGAGACATCCAAATGGGAAAAGAAGTAAAATTGTCAGTGTTTGCAGATGACATGATCCTATATATAGAAAACCCCAAAAACTCCACCAAAAAGCTGTTAGAATTAATAAGCAAATTAAGTAAAGTTGCAGGATACACAATCCACATACAAAAATCAGTTGTATTTCTATACACTAATAACAATCTGGCCAAAAAAGAAATTACGAAAACAATCTTATTTACAACAGCATCAAAAAGAATAGAATACTTAGGAAAATATTTAAACGAGGAAGTGAAAGATTTGTATACTGAAAACTATAAAATGTTGATGAAAAAAATTGAAAAAGACACAAATAAATGGAAAGAAATTCAATGTTCATGGATTGGAAGACTTAATATTGTTAAAATGTCCATATGACCCAAAGCAATCTACAGATTCAATGCAATCTGTGTCAAAATTTCAATGGCATATTTCACAGAAATAGAAAAAACAATTTTAAAATTTATATGGAACCACAAAAGACCCTGAATAGCCAAAACTACCGTGAGCAAGAAGAACTAAGCTGGAGGCATCACAATTCCTGATTTCAAACTATATTACAAAGCTACAGTAATCAAAACAATGTGGTATCGGCATAAGAACAGATACATAGATCAATGGAACAGAATAGAGAGCCAAGAATAAACCTAAGCATATATGGTCAGTTAATTTTTAACAAAAGAGCCAAGAATATACAATGAGGAAAGGATAGTCTCTTCATTAAATGGTGCTGGGAAAACTGGACAGCCATATGCAAAAGAATAAAACTGGATCCCTATCTTACACCATTCACAAAAATCAACTGAAAATGGATTAAAGACTTAAACCTAAGACTTGAAACTATAAAACTACTAGAAGAAAACATAGGGAAAAAGCTATTTAACGTGGGTACGGACGGTGATTTTTTTTGGATATAATCCCAAACGCAAAGGCAACAAAAGCAAAAATAGACTAGTGAGATTGCATCACACCAAAAACTTCTGCACAGCAGAGGAAACAATCAACAGAGTGAAGAGACAACCTATGGAATGGGAGAAAATATTTGCAAACCATACATTTGATAAGGCCTTAATATCCAATATATAAGAAACTCAAACAACTCAATAGCAAAAAAACAAATAACCTGATTAAAAAATGAACAAAGGATTTGAATAGACATTTCTCAAAAGACATGCTAATGGCCAATAGTTATATTAAATAGTGCTCAGTGTCACTTCTCATCAGGGAAATTCAAATCAAAACAGTGATGAGATGTCAGCTCACACCTGTTAGGATGACCTTTAACAAAAAGCCAAGAGATAACAAGGTTGGCCATGTGGAGAAAATGAAACACTTGAATACTGTTGGTGGGGCTGTAAAGTGGTATAGCTATAATGGAAAATAGTATGTAAGTTCCTCAAAAAATTAAAAATAGAACTACCATATGATCCAGCGATCCCACTTCTGGGTTTATATCCAAAGGAAATGAAAACAGTATCTGAAAGAGATATCTGCACTCCCATGTTCATTCTAGAAATACTCACAATAGCCAAGATACAGAAACAAACCTAACTGACCGTTGACTGATGAATGAATAAAGAAAATGTGATATATATATGATGATATATACGTGAATGAGTAAAGGAATGTGATATATATGTATATATACATACATACATATACACACAGTGAGATATTATTCAGCATTTAAGAAGGAAATCTTCCAATTTGCAACAACGTGGATGAACCTGGAGGACATTATGCTAAGTGAAATAAACCAGATACAGAAACACAAAAATTGCGTGATCTCACTTATACGTGGAATCTAAAAAAGTTGAACTCATAGCAGCACAGAGCAGAATGGTGGTTTCCAGAGAATGGAATGTGGGACAAAGGGAGAGATATTGATCAAAGGGTATAAAGTTTCAGTTACACAGGATGAATAAGTTCTGGGGATCTAATGTACAGCATGGTGACTATGGTTAATAATACCGTATTGAACACTTGAAATTTGTAAGAGAGTAGGTCCTAAGTGTTCTCATACATACAAAAGGTAACAATGTAAGGTAATGTAAATGTTAATTAGATTGATTGTGGTAATCATTTGACCATGTATACGTATATCAAAACATCACCTTGTACACCTTAAATATATACAATTTTTATTTGTCAATTATATTTCAAAAAAGCTGGAAAAAATAAGCCCTATAATTCTCACTCTAGAGCCCCTGCTCCTTCCCATCCCGCCACACTGCTACTTCCCTGTATTGTTTTGGAATTTTTCTGCTGCTGGTGAAGTGAGGGGACTTCCCAGTGCTACATAGCCACCAGCTTTTATTCCTCCCTGGTGAGAATTCATTGGCAGGTGAGAGAGAGAGGTGGAGTTTTGGGAGGCAGAGGATGGAGAAACGGGGTTCAGGGAGAGCCCTCTTAAGAAAGTATTAGGACCAGGCTGGTCCATAGTTTGGGTTCCTCCATCAGCAGCAGTCTCAATTACTAGCATAAGGAGGGCACTTCCTAAGCACCGCCAGGATTTCAGGCTGTGCTAGTCCCATGTTTCTCCTCAAGCCATCATGACTCAGCCTCCAGTGGTGGGGGCATAGCAGGGTGAATGATGCCTGGAATTCTTCATTCCTCAACGTGAAAATCATATTCTCTCCACTTAATGCAAGCACAACTTGTTGTGAGGACAAGGATCAAAGTTCATTGCTAGCCTGGGCCTGGACTGGGATTTTCTGAAGGGATAGATGGCCCTGTTGCCTGCCAAGCCCCAAAGTCTCCATCCTGTCCACATCCTGATGTCCTACTGTCCCCATCCTGCCACTACATGCCCCTGCTTTGTCTTTATCTTTTAACAATTTGCCTTTCTCCACTATGAGGTTTAGACACCTCATCCTGCACTAGCTATAGCTCCTTTGGCCTATCAGAGTAAGAGTTGCTGAAAGAGCTGGATACTCTTGACCCCCGCATTTTTTCCCCACCTTGTCCTTTTTATTTCTCATTCCAGAATAGCCCTGTCAGCTCTAGGAGCTTTGATGTCCATCTCTCCCCAGCTGACTCCAAAGGAGACTTCTAGCACAGGCAAGGGATATTTCTTCTTGTCTCTTTCTGTTTTCTTTGTTTAGGAAACACACATTTCCAGCTCCCTCAGGTCTTATTGCAGGCATTCATTCATTCATTCATTCAACATTCAACAAATATTTTATGAGTTCCCACCATATGCCAACAACAGTTATAGATACTTGGGAATATGGTAGTAAGCAAAATAAATAGTGCTTACGTTCTAGTGGGTATAAAGGAGTAAATATATAATGTGTCAATCAGCCATAAAATGAAAAAGAAATGGGAAGGGCAGATAGGAAGTGGTAGTGAGGTTAAACTATTAGAAAGTGTCGTCAGAGTTCATTGAAAAGTGGCATTTGAGTAAAGCCCTTTAGGAAGTTAGGGAGCAATCCAGGTGAATATACGAGGAAGAGTATTCCATGCAAAGGTAATAGCAATGTGCAAAGGCCCTGGAGCTGGTTATTTGATTTGAGGAGGCATATTAGCATATCGGATTAGTTGGAGCAAGTTGGAGAAAGACCATGATGTAGAATTAGAAATACCCTGTGGAGAAGAACTGGTACCTTGAACACTGCACTAGGTACAGCAATTGAAAGAAGGTTTAGATGGCACAGCAAAGACTGGCATCTAAGGAAGGAAGACATATGTGGGTGGCAAGCCATATAAGAGATTGGTAATGGGTGGAGACAGTGTGTCCAACAAGTGGATAGAAATAGTCTTGGTGATTTGCCTATTGTCTCTCAGTTCTAAATCCATTTTGTGCTCTGCTCTGTAATGTTGGAGCTGGGTCTTTGCAAACTACATTCAGAAATTCCTTTACCAACAGACCATCTCTTAGATTCTGCCAATAGGAGGCAGGAGATGAGGATTGAAAGAAGGGAGGAGGAGAGGGGGTCTGCTGGATGGCGCAAGTGGTTAGGTGCGCGTGCTCTGCTGTGGCGGTCCGGGGTTCGCCGGTTCGGATCCTGGGCACACACCGACACACTGCTTGGCAGGCCATGCTGTGGCAGCGTCCCATATAAAGTGGGGGAAGAGGGGCATGGATATTAGCCCAGGGCCAGTCTTCCTCAACAAAAAAAGAAGATGATTGACAGATGTTAGCACAGGGCTGATCTTCCTCACAAAAAAAAAAAAAAAAAAGACAGGAGGAGGAGAGAAGAGAGTCATTTCCTGTTTCTTGATATCAGTGTTGTTGCTCCAGCAGTGGCACTTAGTCCCAGCAGTGGCTTTTCATACCAGCATGGCAGTTTGTTCCAGCTTCCAGCTTCTTTCCACACTCCCAGAACCAGCCTCAACATGTCTCCTCAATGGTACCAGTAGAAACCAGATTTTCAGCATCTTAGAGATCTGAGCTGTGGTTTCATGGTAGCCCCTCCTTCTAGCTCCTAGATTGTCGTAGTCCCGATCCCACTCCTTTTATTTCCCCAGCCTTAGGGTGGTAGCTGCTTTCTGCAGTTATTATTTCTGATCAGTCAGCCCTCCAACACCTTGGTGGCCAATTCCTTACATTAGATCCCTTCTGTTGAAATACCTAGTGTGGTGTCTGTTTTCCTGACTGGATCCTGACTTATATAGGAGTAGAGCTCAGAGCACAGAACACAAGAGGCGGGTATTACTTAGGAATCCAAGTATGTAGTTGGTCAACAGGTAGCCAAAGAGTTACTGGGATGCCTATGTGAGTTTCTGAGTGGATTTCTTCATCTGTTATAATTGAAATAAGGTTACCTATCTTCTATTCTTATTGAAGTATCAGTTAATTTAGCAGAAGAGATGCCCATAGAGACCTGAAAGAAGTGTGATTTCAAGTTAACAGAAGCTCACCTGACACAGTTTAAGTAACACAGGTCAATGTATTATAAGGATACAGAGTGTCTTAGGGGATCCAAGAGCAGGAAATACATCTTGACTGTGGGAAGAAGAGCTTGGGACTGGGAACTAGAAAAAAGCCAGGATTCTTACTTGCCTTTGTATTTTTCTGCATATCAACTTCATTGTTTTTTCCCTGCAGACAAGCTTTCTCTGCTTCCACAGTCCATGTGATGCAGAGACTATTACCACTTACGGTTTCAGAGTTGATATCTCCTCTTTCCAAGAAACTAGTCCAGACTGGACTTGCAACTCCTTGATCCATTTTCAAATTTTATTAAACAATTTCTTGCCTTCTATGAAACAGAATTAATAAAATATCTTGGATCATTTGTCTATTACTGATCCCTTCAATTATAGCCAAGGAAGTGGAGATTATGTAACACAAGCACGGATTCTGGTAATCCATCCCTACAGGGGAGAGACAGAGGGCAGTACTGAGGTCACTGTGGATTGAGCAGATCTACAAATATTTACTATCCTGGGCCTCAAGAATGTTGATAAAACTTGGAATCGGGACCATGACCAGATGTAGGTCTTTATCCAAGACAGACGAACCGTAACTGCACAGATCCTCCCATCTCAGGCTCAGATGGACTCTAACAAGATAGGGGAGGGTGGACGAGACTGAGTCTGCAGGTGAGGATCCAGGGGCCTCCTTTGTAGGGAGTGGGAGGGATACAGACTCAGGACCCATCTCTCCATTCACCTCTGCCAGATCTCTCTCAAGTATACTTCAGATTTCTCATGAAAAAA
This sequence comes from Ceratotherium simum simum, assembly GCF_057802395.1. NCBI lineage: Eukaryota > Metazoa > Chordata > Mammalia > Perissodactyla > Rhinocerotidae > Ceratotherium > Ceratotherium simum. The sequence continues at coordinate 33,292,541 of NC_141901.1, read as the reverse complement.
ATAATTTTACCTTGAACCTTCCTGCTTTTGAAGAAACTGGGGCTGCCTATAGGCAGAGCAAAGAACAAGAGATTGCAGGACTTCATCTGTGTTCTCAGAGACTGCTGACATCTCACGGGGTGATCTTCTCCAGACTCCATTCCCATCTGGCCACTCTTTTAACCCTCAATTGGTCTAGGGACACTTTACCTACCTTTTCTTATTTACTTTGTTTGTCTCAAACCTCTTTAAAGTAAAAGCATTTTGTGCAATTGCATGATGTTTTGGAAAGAGTAATGGATGGGAACTCAAGAGATGTGGGTTCTATGCTGTGCTTTCCCCTCCTGTATTGTATGACCTCTGACAAGTCACTCAACTGTGCTGAGACTCAGCTATAAAAAACGGGGGCTAGGCTGGTTGACCACTGAGGCTCCTTGCAGCTTTAGAAGAATTTGCACTTGCTTTCTGTTGCAGAGAACTGAAACTTGCTTTGCTAGTTGTGAGAACTCTGGCAAAAGACCACCGTGGAATTCCGATGGAGCCTGGCTTGGTATGAATGGTTCCTCTCTGGGGCATGAAGGGCCCAGGAGAATGCAGATTCCATCCATAAGACTAACATCTGAGCCTTCCCAGAAGCACACAAGGATTACATAGAATCAGAATCTGGTCTTTATCTTGAGAGGCAATTTGAATGCTGCTGGACATTCCAAACTGGAATTGTACATGGAAAAATAACATTGGCGCTATAAATTCCTTTCTGCTTTGAAATATGTTGTGTATTAGAAACAGAGAGGTGGTGTTTATGATGTAACTCAGGGCAAGTGGGATGGAGTTATGCATCGAGAGCTGCATGATTGGATGTTAAGCAAACCAAGTCTCTAAAGTGAGCTGTTTTAGAGGATAAAATAATATTTAATAATTATGTAGAGGCTCCCTCCCAATAGGAACTCACAGATATTAACTTCTCAATGCCCCCCAGAGATACATGAGGAAAGGAGGCTAAATCCCTAAAAGCAAGACTCAAACAACTAAAAGTCCTTTGATTTTTCCAAGCTTCTTGGATCCCTAACAGGACAGTCAGTGGGGATTATGTTGTTTTTCTCCCAGACACCGGAAAAACCCCAGCCCGGAAGCGAGGCAGCTGAGGGTCTTCAAATTTCATAAGGAGGGTTATCATTATGCATAAGATGATTGCTCCAAACTGGGCCTGAGCAAGGAAAAATAACACTGCTCCTCGAACTCCACTCTGCTCTGAAATATGTGTGTGAGGAGCTGCAAGATAGTTTAACTAGCTGACGGTTGTTTCCATGAGTGCAGACAAGGATAAGGTACAAATGGTAGCAGGGGAGATTCAGGGTAGATATAAAGCAGAACTTTTGACACTGTTGATAAACACTCAGGCTGTTGAGAGATCCTGTTCCCTGGAGACATTTAAAAGTAGGTTGGTTTCTTATCTGACAAGGACAGTTTAGGTTTCCAGACTTGAGCCTGGAGAAGAGTTACATTTCCAGCATGATGATGTGAAATAAATTATTTTAAAAACTCATTTTGTAGCCCTCACTCTCCTCAGGGAATCTAAAGCCGAGTTACGCTTCCGAGTTTTCTGTGCCTGTTTTTTCACCCCATCTTGGAATTTCTGCCGAGGTGAGGATCTGTTATTGTTGCTCCACGGCGAGAAGGGAAATGGAAGGACAGCAAGGCAGGCAGGGAAACCAGATAACCTAGATTCCTAGAAGTGCGTGCAAATCGAGTGTCCAGAGGCTCTGAGAAGGTTTGTGGTTGATGCCAAATGGGCAGGAAGAGCACCGAGAATCAAAGTAGATTCAAACTCAGACTCTGCCATTTGCCAGCAAAAGCCCTCAAGTAAGTTACTACTTCCCTGAGCTTCGTTTTCCTTATTTGTAAAATGTGGATATTAATATCCACACTGAGTACATATTGGGGCTGTCTGAGGATCAGATGAAGTCATGTCTGTGAAAGCACTCCTTACGCTGTGAAATATTATATGAGCCATTGTTAAAAACACAAGCAAATAGGAACCTTATTTTGGCCATTAACCCCAACTTTCTCTTTGCTTGACTTTTCAGCTCATCCATGAAAGAGTCGAAGACAGAATGATCTTAATTTTTTAAAAATTTCTCATTTCTTCCTCTGGTGGAAGTGTTAAGAAGCAGTGACACAAGGATGGGCTTCAGGGGAAAAAAGGATGCGAAGGAAAATGACGTGATGATTCTCCATATGGATAACAAGACATCAATCCCTGAAAAACTAAGAATTGACTCTTCCCACCTACTCTGCGTCTTTCCTGTTCGCCACCTAAACACACACTTTATTGTCAACAAAGCACGTATACACATCTGTGTATTCTAGCTCCATCAGGCATGATCTCAGGCAAGTTAACTTTTTTGTGCATTAGTTTCCTCATATGGACATTGGGGAAATAATAGTACCCACCTTTAGTCTTGTGAGAAATGAAATAATGGTCTTGTGAGAAATGAAATAATAAATGTAAAGCTCTTAGAAGAGTGCCTGACATACAGTAAGCACTCAATAAATTATTCTTTCCTGATCTAATTTTATCCTCACAACCCTGTGAGTTGTCAGTTCATATCATCCCCCATTTTATAGATAGAAAAGTTAATGACTTGTTCTAGGTGACTCTGTTCACTAGGGGTTTGACCTTGGATCATCCTCAATTAAAGTCCATCACAGAAAAACAGCATCTAGTAGCATGTAGGGTTGGGACCCAGCTCATAAAGGGAAAAAATCTCTTAGGGTTAAGATGATCTTTGAAAGACCTTTAAATCCCTCATAAAGATAGTATTCATGCTTTCTTTTTTTCTTTTTTTTTTTGGTGGGGAAGATTGGCCCTGAGTGAACTTGTGTTGCCAATCTTCCTCTTTTTGCTGAGGAAGATTGGCCCTGAGCTAACATCTGTGCCTATCTTCCTCTATTTTTTGTATATGGGGTGCTGCCACAGCATGGCTTGATGAGTGGTGCATAGGTCCGTGCCTGGGATCCGAACCTGTGAAGCCTGGGCTGCAGAAGAGGAGTGCGCAAACTTAACCACTATGCCACTGGGCTGACCTCAGTATTCATGCTTTTGTGGATACAATTCCATAGGATAGTTCTTAAGCACACTAAGATTCTTGAATCATGAGCTAAACTCAGGAAGAAACCAAAGGAAAGCCTATATGCAGCTGTCTGGACATTCAGACCATTCTGCTTTTAAGAAAACCAAAGTATTTCTATTACCTAGATTTTCTCCACATTGATTTTTAAAAAATATTAAGCCTTTGTGCCTTAATATGTTATAAGGAGATTAACCAGTAACAAAGCATCTGATTTTAAGGATTAGGTTCTAAATTCGGTACTCAAGTTAAATAAATACTGTGCACAATATGACTCCACTGTATACAGTGTTCTCTGGTTTTGTTCGGTGAGTTATAATTTCTTTAAAGCCCAGGGATTGTCAGGCTTTGTTCATTATTGAGGTAGCAGATGATTTTGGCCTGTCTTTCAATGTATGACACCCGTTTTCTGAGAATTGACTTGCCTGTGAGCATGATGGAGCCATATTTATATTACATGACCCATTGCCCTCCACAGTTTAGAGATCGAGGATAAATACATGACACACACATGACCAATCAATATTTCATCTCAAGATTCTGGAACTGGGCTTCCATAAAACTAGTCATTCTCTCCTGTTCATGTGAAGTGAGGAGATATACGTCTGAGAGCTAAGGCATCGTTTTAGTGTAACCACCCTCAATAATGTGTGAAAAGAAGCAGAAAGGCTAGTCTGCTGAAAAAGAATGAGTTAAAGCAAGATGTGTAGAGATAAGCAGAGGAGAGAGATGAGAAATGAATGAACGAAGGAGAGAGAAAGAGAGCGAAAAGACAGTTAACTAGGCACTAGGATACTGCTGGCTAATTTCTGGTTTTAATTCCTTGTGAAGCTTAAATGTACCAACTGGGTTGGTTTCTGTAAATACCCACATAAGCCTTTGAAGATGTGTGTGTGTGTGTGTGTGTGTGTGTGTGTGTATTTCTTAAACTAAGTTAGTTACATTCCGTTTACTTCCATCCTTTATTTTACTTCCTAAGACATTACAAAGGTGTCCAACCCCTGGCCATTTCAAGACAGAAATACTATAGTTATTTCAATTCTTAACACTTGTATTTCTTGAACCTTGGTTTATAGACTGGAAAAGATGTTGAAAAGTCATCTTGCACATTTCCTTACTTCTAATTAATACTACCATCTTGACCGTTCCAGTTGGATTTATCCTATTTTTAGTAAAATCCAGGTAATGGAATTCTATACTGTTTGTCAGTAATTCATTTTTAGTGTAAAACAGTCCTCATAACCAGGATGTATTACCTCCCATGGAACATAAATAATTCCAATTGCAATGACTCATGTTTTCCAAGCCAAACCAGGGGGGCAAAATCTGTTTGCAAAAGAGTAACAAAATGGTATTTCTCCACATCTGTTCCCACAACTTTAGGAATTCCAGTCTTACTCAAAACTATCAAATCGTTCTGAGTCTCCAGGAAATTTTTTCTGTGTATTCCATGAATTACTTCTCTCAGCTTTGAAGTGGTGTTTGCCATTTTCTTTCTTTTCAGCTGTGGCTTCCTGCAGCAATGGCTGTTGTCAAGGCTGAGAAAGCATAGCCCTCTTCCCCAACCAGAGCTGTCTTCCAAAACGGAGGCTCAAATCTAATGATTCCTCCCGATGCTCTAAACATCCCTCAAAGATTTTAGTAAAATACTGCTTTCAGCTTTTCCTTGCTCTTTTTTTGGTAGCACCTTCTTCTTAGAGTTCAAGGTTAGACCCCAGATTTGGCTGAGAATAACCTGAGGGATAGATACGGTGTTTTTCTTAGAGGTTCTCCCTACCTTTGACACAGCTCAGGTGCATTTGGGGCTGTCTTTTGTCCCTTGGTTCTCTCTTCACTCAGTGTTCCTCCCAGAAGTTTCCTCGGACTGCGTACCAATAGACTCTTGACGGGACTGCCCATCCTTCCTCAGACAGATCCCAGTGTGCCTGACTTTTGGAGGCAACATTGCTGGCTCAAGCTGGAATCCTAGTTACACACATACACAAACAAACAACCTTGGCTATGGAGCAGAACGACCTTAAATACTGCTGTTTGAGGACACATGCTTATACTTACAGGTACCTGTCCTTTATTAGGTTCTGGCTTTATGAAATTATTACACTGTTTTCCACATTTGACCTGTAGTCTCACCAAACCTGTGGAAATTGTAGATCATACTATCAGTGCATTCTTTATGGTAATGCCAACACAGTAAATTACTACAGGCCTAGACATTTGGGAGGATTCTAGGACTCTTTCTATAACCAGATGTCTGTAGTTGTCTCAGGCAAGCACTCAGTAAAGTGCCTGACAAATGCTCAATTTGTATTTATTGAGTTGGGCTGAGTGTCCTAGCCTTGGTCACCCTCAGACCTGACTTCAGAGTTTCTAAGTAATTTGAAGAGTCTTCTTAATAGGTTTATCTCTGTGCTGTCTCTTCTCTTTGTAAAATAACCCTGGTTGTAGTTTTTTCTCTTAGGTCTTGTTTTCTACCTTTAATCTTCTCTGTGGCTGCCCTCTGAACAGTCTCCGAGTTCTCCGTGTCCTCTTCCAGCTGTGAAGCACAGATATGAAAGGCCACTTTCTGACTGAGCTGAAGGGCCTTTAGGGACTTAACCCTGACAGCTTGGCTCTTCATGGCCATCCCACTTGGAGGTCTCCTTGCCTCCCTGGTCCTCTTATCAAGTATCTCCTGCTCCAGACTTGCTATGGAAATGTCCCTGCATGGTCCCTTCTCACTCTCCTTTCCCTGTTTGCTCCACCTCTCTTCCTGCTCATCTTGGAGGCTGTGCAATCCCAGATTGCCTGCCAAAACACAAGCAGGGAAGAGATGGTGATGGCTCAAGAGCCCAGAGGAAGGAAGTCTCTTTATGAGGAGTCCATCTCTCAAAGGCAGGTTAGGTCTTCTTAACCTCTCTTTTGCCATCTGCCTTCCTCCAGGGATCCTCTGACCCTGAGTCTCCACTTGCTCTGCATTCTCGATACTCAGAGAAAATCAGGACCTCCAGGGCAACCTGAGCCTGCCCGTGGTCAGAAACGACCCAGGCTCCAAAGGGTTAAGCTCTGGAGCCTTGATGGATGGAGAGGATTATTAGTTACCGTTTAGAGAGCGGAGGCAGGGTTCCTCCCTGTCGCCTACACTCTCCTTTCAACAGGATCTCTGGCCATGGCCACGGAGAGGGAAAAAAAAAGAAGAAAAAGGGAAAAAAAAAAAAAAGGTTTTCAAAATAATTTAGAGAGTTCTTGTAAATGCTTGTGTTTTCATTTAGCAGCATGAATCCAGGACAGCAACAGACCCTCAGAGGCAGCAACCGACTGGGAATTGAGTGGAAAAAAAATAGGAATCCTAGACTCTCGAACTGCCCAGCTTTTTGGTGGGGGAGGTAGAGGGGAGGACGGGATTAAATCAAATCTTTCTGGGGAGGGCTCAGCTCTGGGCTTTCGTGGATAAAACACTAAAGATCAGCTCCATGTGTGTGACCCAACTCTCCTGGAAGCTTCAACTGGAAGAGAATCCAAACCTTAAGTTGTGCTTATAGTTTTGCTTCAGTAAGAAAAATGGGGTGGGGGGTCTCGGGGCGGGGACCAAGCCTTAGATGGAGGGGGAGGGCTCGGGGATGGATCCAGTGGGGATAAGGCGGAAGAGAGCTATGTCTTTAAGTCTGTCTTATGGTTATACATATTTTTTTCTTCTATGAATGGGTTTTGCTGTAAATTATAGCTTTGCCCGTGGTCCCCTGGGTCAAAAGAAATAGATTCTAAACAGAAAACAGCTCTGATTGGTGACTTTCCTTCTTCCCTCCCCAACCCCCTTCCTAATTGAAACCAAATGTGCAATATATTGGATGCTGGGATCCCTGGCGCTTTCCCAGGAATCCTCAGAATGTGAGGTTTCTCTCAAAGGCATCTTGCATCAGCCTGTGGATGTATGCCTACCGCCGGGCGCCTTCACCGGCAAAGTGGAAGAAGAAGCGTCTCACAACAAATCCTTCCTTTTGGGTTGGGGGAACGCGGTGGATTATAGCTCTGTTTTCTCCTTTCAAAACTGTTCACTCCTGGATGAACGTAAGTTATGTGTTTTTTTTTCTTCCTTTTTTTTTCCTTTCCGAAAATGAAAGCTCTGAATCAACTTTTCCTGGTGTCTCAGGAAAAGTTTTAAAAAGGAGGCAGAAGGGAGTTTCAAGTCAGGAGAGAAAGGGAAGGGAATGGGGCACCACAGACTCGAGAAATCCAAGATCTCACATCTTCGGGGGGCTGGATTTATGTTACGGAGGGAGAATAAAGAGCATTAATAACCAAAGAAGACTGAAGCAAAATAAACGAATCTTAGCAGCTGCGAGATACAATAAACAGCGTTAGCAGAGTTGAAATTGTTGGCAGGCCAGACAGGCCGATTGCAGAGCTAGTTTTGAGATGGAGAAACCAGAGCAGGGGAGCTAGGTTTTTTGGCATTTAGTTGTGGTGCTCGAGGGTCCTGAGTTTTGGAGAGGGCAACTTTCAGTACTTTTGTTTTGTCAGGGGAGATGCTGACTTCATTGTGTGAAGGGCAACTTTGGATGAGTTTAGGGTGCCCGGGGGTGCGGGGGGGGGGGGTTGGCGCTGGGTAGAGCCGGCATTTCTCAGTTGGGGACCAGGAAATACAGCTGCCCAGCCTCATCTTCCCCTGGGCAGCCTTTCCCTTTGTTAACGAATCACTTGGGACTGGTTGCAGTTGGGACCTCTGAGTCCTGGCTGAGGTTCAAGAGTCCCATCCAAGGGGAAAGAGAATTTTTCCAAGAGGCTGAAACTCCCAGGCCAGCCATTCGAGGCGGGAGTTCACTCTGTTCAAGCCAGTAGGGGTTCAGCACCATTTTGCTGACTGCTTGCCTTCTGCATCCTTTCCCTGGAGGAACGTTGAGGTAGAGTCCTGAAAAGAGCCTTAGAGGTCTCATCTGACCCCCTCACTTGGCAGATGTTGGCAATGATAGAAGGGAGACTGACACGTTCAGGGTCACACAGCATAGTCGCGGAGCTGACAATGAAATTGAGGTTCCGTTTCCGGCTCATCTAGTGCTCCTTCCACTCCATATCTCATGCTCATGCTCCTTCTCCATACCTCTACTTTCATGTTCATTTCACGGCTGAGATAATAGAAGCAGTTGAATTAACAAGTCGCCACAAGGACATGCATTATCAGCAAGAGAGGATGGATGCTAATGGTAATGCATCAGCTAATGGTGTATCTATGGTTATATTTGGTTGTGTGTGTGGAACTAAAAAAAGCTAACATTTGAGTATTTATTATGCACCAAGCTCCATGCTCAGAGCTTTACATACATTATTTGATTGAATCCTCACAGTTCTTAAGGCGTTATTCCTATTTTATAGATAAGAATATTAAGGCTTAGAGAAGCAGAATGAGTTGTTCAAGGAAATGCAGCTAATAGGTTTGAAACTCATGTGTGTGTGATTCTACAGGCTATGCTCTGAATCACTCTGCAGTTATACTCCCCTTGCTCCTCCGCACACACTTTTGATTACTTTTCTAGTCAGATTCCACGTTTCCCTCTGTGACCAGGAGGTGAAGGTATCAGGCGAGGGGAGCAGTACGGATTCTCTCTTGGAGGCAGCTTCTGCACTTGGACGAGTGTTTGTCTGGATGTCAGAGAGGGGCTGCAGGTAGGCATCTCTGTGCCTTAATTCTGAGTGCTTGGTATATACTTAGCTTTGTTATGCAATGAGCCTGCGATTTAGAGTCAGAAGATCCAGGTTCAAGTTCTGGGTCTACCTTTTACTACTCGGCCAAGTTGCTTCACCTTTCCGTGCCTCAGCCTCTGTATTGATGACAAGAGGATAGTGGCAATACTCTTTGGTATTATTGTTTTAAGAGGTATTGGACACGAGTGTGTTCTGAAGGCTATGAAGGGCTTAACCATACCAGTTCTTCTGCTGATGATCACTGAATACTGGAACGTGACGGGCAGCAGCCTCCAACGAGCTGGGTCTGGCCAGCAGTGCTGATGTCGGCAGGAGGGCGGTTGTGTTTGGCTGTGTGTGAAACTCTGAAATGGGTGGCTTCCGCCTCAGTGCCCATCTCTTTTGAATGGAAGCAATCCCTCGTCACAGGGAATATTCCTGGGTTTTCTATCTGAAACTTTCCTCTGATGGCCTAGCTTGGCCGTGATTCCTTATCCGAGGAAAGCAGTGGAGGCTGAAGGACACCAGGTTGTTCGAGCATCACCTGCTGGGGTCTGCTTCGTCTTTGAACAAGAAGGGTTCAGTCAGCATCAGTCCACTGGTTTCTCCTCAAAGGAGACTGGCTTTTCAGGACCCAGGACCTTCTTGTCACCGGCAGGCACATCTCACCCTGTCCTTTCCTTCGTTTCTTCTTCTGTGCCTGCAGTCAGAAGGAATGCAGTGGCCCTGGGGGTGGGGGTGAGGGGCCAGCGGCAGTGGGGAGGCCCCTGACTCTGCTTCTGGTTAAGATCTGTTTCCTTTATAAACACCAAAGGTAATGGAGACACAGAAGGCGTTTCCAGAATCTTTTACTTAGAATCCTCAAATTGAAGCTCCCAACTGTATCCATGTCTGTGAGATAATACAAAATATATATCTTGGTCTCTGCCCCCAGATCCCAGCACAGAAATTCTAAAGTCCTTGTAATTTCCTAAGTGATAAGAGCACTAGGAACATCTTTTGTTCTAATATTTGGTTTTTGACCCCAGTTCCTGACAGAGAGCTCTTAAATCCTTCAAAATTTCCTGAGTGATAGCAGTGTCTTTTGTTCTAATGAGGTGACTCTGAGTGGGCTCCTGGATGGGGGCTGGTCATCAGAAAGACCAAACCATGATTAGAAGCTTGGAATTTTCAGCCCCACCTCCCATATTCCAGGAAGGGCAGAGGGTTTGGAAACTGAGTTAATGATCGATCATGCCTACGTGATGAAGCTTCCATGAAAATCCCAAAAGTATGGGGCTTGGGGAGTTTCCAGGTTGGTGAACACATCTATGTGCTGGGAGGGTGGCATACCCCACTCCACAGGGACAGAAGCTCCTGCACTTGGGACCCTTCCAGACCTTGCCTTATGTACCTCCTTGTCTGGTTATTCCTCTGGATCCCTCATTATATAATTAACTGGTAAATGTAAAAAAAAGTTTCCCTGAGTTCTGTGAGCTGTTCTAGCAAATGAGTGAGTCCAAGGAGGGGACTGTGGGGACCTCTGATTTGTATCCAAGTCAGACAAAAGTTGTGGGTAACCTGGGACCTACCTGTTGTAATTGGTGTCTGCACTGGGGGGACAATTTTGTGGGACTGAGTCCTTAACCTGTGGGGTCTGCACTAACTCCAGGAAGTTAGTGTCAGAATTGCTAGGTGTAACCCACACATCTGCGTCAGAAATATTGTGAGTGTGTGAGTAGAAAAAAACAGTGAGTTTTTCCTAGGTGATGTCCAACCACAGAGTGGGAGTGTCATCTCAAGGAGCCTCATCACCTCCCCACTCTCCCCTAGCCTCTCTGTTAACTCACTGTTTTCTTCCCTTTTTATAGTCACTTTCCAGACTTTGTCATATGAATTATCTGTCACATGTAATGAATCTAGTCAGAGCTTTCCATGTGACTGCATTTTAAAAAAATTTTTATTGAGGTCATAATAGTTTGTAACATTGTGAAATTTCAGTTGTACATTATTATTCATCCATCACCATATATACATGTGCCCCTTTACCCCTTGTGCCCACACCCCAACCGCCTTCCCCTCTGGTAACCACTAATCTATTCTCTTTGTCCATGTGTCTGTTTATCTTTCACATATGAGTGAAATCATGTGGTGTTTGTCTTTCCCTGTCTGGCTTATTTCGCTTAACATAATACCCTCAAGGTCCATCCATGTTGTTGCAAATGGGACGACTTCGTCTTTTTTATGGCTGAGTAGTATTCCATTGTGTATATATATATATATATATATATATATATATATATATATATACCACTTCTTCTTTATCCATTCATCAATCGATGGGCACTTGGATTGCTTCCACGTCTTGGCTATTGCGAATAATGCTGCAATGAACATAGGGGTACATAAGTCTCTTTGAATTGTTGATTTCAAGTTCTTTGGATAAATGCATGGTAGTGGGACAGCTAGATCATAAGGTATTTCTATTTTTAACTTTTTGAGAAATCACCATACTGTTTTCCATAGTGGCTACACCAGTTTGCATTCCCACCAGCAGTATATGAGGGTTCCCTTTTCTCCAGAACCTCTCCAACATTTGTTATTTTTTGTCCTGGTGATTATAGGCATTCTAACGGGTATAAGGTGATATCTCAGTGTAGCTTTGATTTGCATTTCCCTGATGATTAGTGATGTCAAACATCATTTCATGTGCCTATTGGCCTTCTGTATATCTTCTTTGGAAAAATGTCTATTCATATCCTCTGCCCAATTTTTGATCAGGTCGTTTGTTTTTTTGTTGTTGGGTTGTGTGAGTTCTTTATATATTTTGGAGATTAACCTCTGGTCAGATATATGATTTGCAAATATTTTCTCCCAGTTGGTGGGTTGTCTTTTCGTTTTGTTCCTGGTTTCCTTTGCCTTGCAGAAGCTCTGTAGTCTGATGAAGTCCCATTTGTTTATTTTTTCTTTTGTTTCTCTTGCCAAGTAGACACAGTATTCAAAAAGATCCTTCTAAGACCGATGTCAGAGTGAACTGCCTATATTTTCTTCTAGGAGATTTATGGTTTCACATCTTACCTGCAAGTCTTTGATCCATTTTGAGTTAATTTTTGTGTATGGAAAGGTAATGGTCTACTTTTGTTCTTTTGTGTGTGGCTACATGGGACTGCATTTTTAATAGACACACTGAAAAATTAGTGGCCACCCCCTATATATTAATGTCACACCATTTTAAATTATCATTAACTCTTGGACACCCTTCCCAAGTTCCCTTATAAGATACACTTTTAGGCACTTCACATCACCCACACCTCAAACACACAACCCAAACACACGTCTCACAGGCATCCAGAAAGCTAACACTCATCTAAAAACGGACCTTCACAGACATGCTGAAGCCTTGTGCCAGCTGACATAAATGGTGACCTGTCTGCAATGCAGACACACTGGATTCTTTGTACCCCTTGACCTGTTTGAAGCTGTGTTACATATCAACTGACTCTTCCCCAACAATGACTCCTCAGTCCAGATATATGTCCCACATCCCCAGGCATCCAGAGCTTCTCTGAATTCAGCAACCATCCACAATGAGGGCTGTCACCAATAAATTAGAAACCTTGGGTAGAACTTAAGGATCTCCAGATCAATTATATAAGAACATCTGTGAGTGGGGCATGGGAATCAGTACTTTGAAGTGTTCCTCGTGATTCTAATATGAACCTCTGTTGATAAATCTCCATGTTTGTTGCCTCAGCCATTCTTTAGCAAGGAGTAAGGGCAGGCTTGGGAGAGAAACCAAACATGGTCACATTCCCCTTCCTCACTGTCCTATAAAGAATTTAACTGTCAGTGCCCCCCTCCTCTGGTTGGCATCCTTCCCTTTTCTAGCTGGCTTCTCTGAGCTTGGTTGAGATCTCCTCATGATGTACACAACTTCCCTTTTCCCCTCAAGTAGAAGCTTGTCCAGGCCTCAGACTCTTTCCAGTGTCAAGTCAGACAGACCTGGCTTCCAATCCTTGCTATACACTCACTGGCTGTGTGACCTTAGGCAACTGCTTAAGCTCTCTAAGTCTCAGTTTCCCACTCTGTAAAATAAGGATTATAGTTCCCATCTAATAGTTATTACAGATGCCACTTGTGAGGACTTAGCATATGTTTGCCATGTAGTTAATAAATGATGTTGATGATGATTAGTTTTGTTATTAGGTCAGCAGTGTTGCTTTGGCTACCCTTGTTAAACCACGTAGAACCAGCCCAACTATTTTCCCATAGCCCATTCCTCAGTCCAACAACATTCTTCCAGGCCAACAGCATTCACCCACCAAAGTCCACTTCTGCCAAGAGTACTCCCCAAAGTGCTTTCACAGTGGAAAGGATGTGAGTTTAAATTTTGGCTCTGCCACCACTTACTAGCCGTGTAACCTTGGACAGGATATTTAACCTCTCCAAGTCTCATTTTTCTCAAGCCGTAGAGACTTGTTTGTTACAAAAACTAGGTACCATTAGATATGCAAAGGGGCCAGCATAAAGCCTCATACATAATTGATGCTCTAAAGAAGTGAGTGCTCAGTAAACGTTAACTCTCTTACTTTTTCTGATGGAATCTTTGATACTTTACAGTCTAAATACCCAAGTCTCTACCCCTTTTCCCCATTCTGCTACATTTCTCAGGAGTTTCTAACCTGTTTCTCTCCCTGATCGTTTTAGGATCCTTCGGCAATTCTACTTTATTTTATTTGGCTTAATTCTATTTAGCATTTATTGACTGCCTACTGCAAGAAGCTCTGCTTAACATTTTCTAATAACAATAGCTTAATAAAGGAACCGAGATGACTGTCCGGGGATATTCACCAGAACACCAATCACCTAATGCCTAAAATGATGGTCTCTAAATTTTCTCCATCTCTTTTAATTTTATTTGCATATGTTATGATTGGGCCTGTGTTATTCAGATATGATTTAGCTGAAAATAATTCTCTTCTTATTTTTTTATTTTTATTTATTTTTTTTGCTGAGGAAGATTCGCCCTCAGCTAACATATGTGGCCACTCTTCCTCTGTTTTCTATGTGGGTTGCCCCCATAGCATGGCTGATGAGTGGTATAGGTCTGCGCCCGGGATCTGAACCCGTGAACCCGGTTGGCTGAAGTAGAGCTCACCGAGCTTAACCGCTACGCCACAGGGCCAGCCCCAGTTCTCTTCTTATTTTGATTTCCTTTCTTATTTTCGCTTCTATCCTTCCTGTTTTGCACAGAACTATCTGATGTTTCCAAGTTTCTGTAGTTCTCCAAGCAATGGACATCCCAGGATTTGGCAGGTCATGTACTTATTAGCTGGACTCTCACTTTGGCCTCTAAGCCCTGAGAAAGGTTAGGTTTGAGCCAGCCCAAGTATCACTGAGGCCCGGAAGAGCAATGAAAAGGCAGAGAAATTCTGAAATGGGTTTAGGCTTACTCCAAAGCTCCCGGGTTCAGCTGGGCTTCTGCTGGAGATTGGGCATTGTCTGTAATGGATTCACTCATTCAACTGTCTTGTGGCTTGTGTTTTGTGCCTAGAGAGACCCCAAAGAAATGTTTGAGGACTTCCTTGGACCTGCTTCTCAGAGATTAATGCTACATGCTCCATGGAGTGGGTGTGAGGGAGAGGGCGTGTGAAAAATAGAACCTCGTGCGCAAAAGGTTGTGAAAAGAATAGGTAGTAAGATTTTGGTCCCCGAACCATCATTTTCCAGATTTTTGACCTCAGAGAAGTCTTTAACTTCATTGTGCCTCAGTTTCCTCATCTGTCTCCCTCATGAGTTTTTGTGCCCTCCTTTTAGGTTCAAATAAGATAATGTGCAGGAAACCTTGTAAACTGGGGAGCACTGTGCCTATGAAGATGGTAGGTGTGGATGCCTTTTCGGACACATTTCTTGGGTAGCTAATCCAGCAAAATTCACTGTGTGCAAGATTGTCTTTAGGGTCTTAATGGCTTAGATAGCCAAAAATAGATTGAGAAGGGAGATGGATTAAAAAGGAGGACAAATAATCTAGTGGGTTTTCTTTTTTGCATTTTTTCTTTTTAAATTTTGAACACTCCATGAATTCAGAAAACATGAAGCAATTAAAATCACAGTGAACTCTCATGTCTAAGATAAGCAGTTTCTCATTGATTTTATTTTTTCACTCCAATGGCACTGATTTTTTTAAATCACAAGGTGTGTTTTTATCCCTATGAATTTCACAGCATCCTGGTAAACTCTGTCATAATTTTGTTTTGGCTGAATTCATTTCTTCAGCAAATAGTTATTGGGTGCCTGCTGTCTGCCAGGCAACTGTTATAGGTTTTAGTGATCAAGGAAACCAGAAAGATTATAGATGTTTATGATCATTCATTGCTTTAGACACTCATTACTTTAGGTTCTGGGAAGCAAAATATGAATTTGATTGTACAAAATTCTCTTTGGAAAATCCGTACCCAGGATTAGGTTAATAAGATTTTTCTTTTTAAATTTTAACTGTAATTCAAAAAAGTTCTTGTATGGTGATTGTCAGCAGAGCTAGACATTGTATAAAACATAAGACCCGAAGTTTACTATTTTATTTTCCATAATTTCTTTCTTTAAATTAGGACTTTATATTTTAGAGCAGCTTTAGGTTTACAGAAAAATAGAGGAGAAAGTACAGAGAGTTCCCATGCACCTCATCTCCTTTTTGCATACAATTTCCCTGTTAACATCCTGCATTAGTATTATAGTTTATATTTTATCAATTGCTCAATATGTATTTATTAACATCCATTGTATGTTTTCTACTAGTTATTATCGAGGTAAAAAAGAATAAATCATATTTCTGCCTCTCAAATTGTTTATAATGTTGTATATCTACAGTTTGGATCCTCTCACTCATTAAAAAAATTTGTTGTGCACTTAGTGCCTGCCTAATTTGGTGGTAAGGTTAGCACAGTGCCTGGACACAGTTTGTTGTTGTTAGTGCCATTGAGTCAACACTGACCCCTAGTGACCCTGTGTACAGCAGAGTGGACCCTGCCTGGTTCTTTTGCACCATCCTCTTATCTTCCAGCACTGTATCAGGCAATGCTCTGCTGCTACTCAGGGCCGATTTTTTCAGAAGTGGGTGGCCAGGTCCTTCTTCCTAGTCAGTCTTAGTCTGGAAGCTCTGCTGAAACCTGCCCACCATGGGTGACCCTGCTGGTATTTGAAATACTGGTGGCATAGCTTTCAGCATCACAGCAACACGCAGCCACCACAGTATGACAACCGACAGACGGGTGGTGTGGTTTCCTGACTGGGAAACAAACCCTGGTTGTGGTGGTGAGAGGGCTGAATCTTAACCAGTAGACCCCCAGAGCTGGCTCTGGACGTAGTAGACAATCAATAAATACCTGTTGATTATATGAACAAATGAAAACGAATGATTGAGAATTAGAAGAAATAATCCCGGTCCTTAAGAGCTTGGGAAACAATGGACAAATATGACAGTGACTAGAGAAAATTTCAAAAATATATAAAATATTATTGGATCTCTGATAAGGGAGTCATTGGTATAGGCAAATAAGGTATAAAGCCATAGGCCCATCTTCCTTATTGGGATTGTATTCCTGACCTTATCATCAGTATTGTCTTTGTTGCCATGGCCTTCATATTATGGTCTTAATTATGGCTATCTTTCTGTGTCTAAACCCAAGCATTAAAAAAAGAACTCCCTCATCCTCATGATGGATACACACACATATGTATGTGTGATTTTAGCAATTTTAAAGTGCCATCACACCAATTCATGCCAGTTACATTGCTCACTGGGAGTAAAACGAACTGCTATGTGGGCTGTGTAAAAAGAGATCACACCTTGGAAGTCCTCATGGGAGCTATACCAACAAAATGCCTTGTAGGACTGTAATTTCCCAGAGACAAAAAACTTAGAGGAGTGGTGAGGGTTACAAAGGCTGCTGGGACTTGTCCTTCAGGATGTACTCTCTTGAGAGTCTAGGGAACAAGTTGATCTAAAGAAAAGAGTGGTGGGAGTTAAATTCACTCAAGAGCAGCTAATTGTTCCTCAGACAGAAGTTCTAATTTTAGAATGTATACATTACATAGAGTTTTAAAATTGAGATTATAATGTTAAAATAGTATCAAAGGAAATTAAAAATAAATTCTAATCCCAATGAAAGTTCCAGTAAGTGATTTTGTGGCTATTGACAAACTGATTCTAAACTTTGTATGGAGAGGCAAAAGATCCAGAGTAACCAACTCAGTATTGCAGGAGAAGAACAAAGTTAGAGAACTGATATTACCCAATTTCAAGACTTACTATAAAGTTACAGTAATCAAGATGGTGTGATATTGGTGAAAGAATAGACAAATAGATCAATGGAACAGAATAGAGAGCCCAGAAATAGATCCATATAGATATAGTCAACTGATCTTAGACAAAGGAGCAAAGGCAGTACAATGGAGCAAAGATAGTCTTTTCAACAAATGGTGCTGGAACAACTGGACATCCATATGCAAAAAAAAAAAAAAAGAAAAAAATCCAAAAAAAATGGGCCCTTATGTCCTTCACAAGAATTAACCCAAAATGGGTCATGGACCTAAATGTAAAATGCAAAACTATAAAACTCCTAGAAGATAACATAAAAGAAAGTCTAGGGGACCTTGGGTATGGTGATGACTTTTCAACACCAAAGGCATGATCCCTGAAAGAAATAATTGATAAGCTGGACATCATTAGAATTAAAAATTTCTGCTGTGTAAGAGACAGTATCAAGACGATGTGAGTACAAGCCATAGATTGGGAGAAAATATTTGCAAAAGACACATCTGATAAAGGACTGTTGTCCAAAATAATACAAAGAACTCTTAAAATTCAACAATAAGAAAACGAACAACCCAATTAAAAACTGGGCAGACATCTCACCAAAGAGGATATACAGATGGCAAGTAAACATATGAAATGATGTTCAACATTATATGTCATTAGAGAATTGCAAATTAAAACAACAGTGAATCACCACTATATACCTATTGTATAATAGGTATCATCCAGAACACTGGATAATGCTCAAAATCCAGAACACTGACAACACCAAGTGCTGGTGCTGATATGGAGCAACAAGAACTCTCATTCCTTGCTGGGGGGAATGCAAAATGGTATTGCTACTTTGCAAGATAGTTTGGCAGTTTTTTAGAAAACTAAACATACTCTAACCATTTGATCCAGAAATCATGCTCCATGGTATTTACCCAAATAAATTGAAAACTTACGTCCACACAAAAACCTGCACACAGATGTTTGTGATGTTTATAGCAGCTTTATTCATAACTGTCAAGACTTTGAAGCAACCAAGATGTCCTTCAGTAGGTGAGTGGATAAATAAACTGTTGGTACATCCGGACAATGGAGTATTATTCAGCACTAAAAAGAAATGAGCTATCAAGCCATGGAAAGACAAGGAGGAAGCTTACATGCATATTACTAAGTGGAAGAAGCCAATCTGAAGAGGCTACACACTGTATGATTCCAACCAAATGACATGCTGGAAAAGGCAAAACTATGGGGACAGTGAAAATATTAGTGGTTGCCAGTGGTTGGGGAGTGGGGATGGATGAATGGGCAGAGCACAGAAGATTTTTAAGGCAGTGAAACTATTCCATATGATACTATAATGGTGGATACATGTCATTATAAATTTGTCCAAATCCATAGAATATACAACACCAAGAGTGAACCTGAGTGTAAACTAGAATTTTTTGGTGATAATGATGTGTCAATGTAAGTTCATCGATTGTAACAAATGTGCCACTGTGGTGCGGGATGTTGACAGTGAGGGAGGTCGTGAGTGTGCGTGTGGGGGTGTATGGGAACTCTCTACTTTCTGCTCAATTTTGCATGAAAGGAAAGCTGCTCCAAAAAATAAAACCCCCAAATCCAAAATTCCCAACACTCTGATTTCATCCTGGCTATTTCTTTCTTATCTGAAGGCAGACTTTGTAATATAGTTATAATCACGAACATTTATATATATATTTGTTATATATTATATACATAACAAAATTAATAATTTATATTTTAAAATTATTGATTTTGTTTTTCGGATAAGTATGGCTATTGTATCCTAAACTTTAATAATATTATTTTATTTAATAAAGCTAATGGAAGCAGAAACTTTAAAAATTAGTGAGAAAAACTAATCCAACAGGTTAGTAGCAGATACTTGGGAAATCTTTTTGTCATATTCAAATCATAATAACTATTGCTTGAAAGAATAGTCACTTAAGTTGTTTTAACTAATGCAACATACAAACATTCTCACTTAAAATCATGGTATGGTAGAAAGAGTGATGGGCCAGGGGTCAACAGGGTGAGATTTTCATTTTCAATTTGCCACCTACTAGTAGTTGGACTTTGTGCAACTATATTTTTTAACCTATCTGCACTTCAATTTTATCATCTGTAAAGGGCAATGTAAAATTTCTACATTTTCCAGTTCAATTATGCTAATCACTGTCTGTACCAGCACCTGTACCCCCATATTCACTTTCACAGCTAAGTCTTGAATCACTGATCTAAGTTCTCATTTGAGTTGGGCAGGGTTAGGGCAAAGAGAAGCCTGGCAAAGAAGGTATTGGGCAGTTAAATAGGAAAAAAAGAGTTTGACACCGTAAAAATGGCTCCATATTTGTTATCTGCAGACCATATGTAACAAATGAGTCTTAGTTTCAAGTGAAATGATGTATGTGAAAACCCTGAACACACTTACGATGTTGCTTTACGCAAAGGTGTTTAAGGCACTAGCAGGGGTACCTCCAATTTCTTTTGGAAATAAGTTGATATTTGGTGTTCCATAAAAGTATTAAAATAGTCATAATGAAAAAAAATAGGAACTTTATTGAACGTTCTTACAGTTAATTCTACATTTTTCCATTTTTTTAATAACAAAATACATGGTGGGGTGGGGTTGGGGAAGGTGCTATAATATTTTCAGTGCTTGGAGGCTCTGAAGGTCTTAATCCAGCCCTTTGTAGGCACATAAACTATGCCATCCACAACTTGTTCCTGAATTTACTCAGCCACAGTTCCTCAGAGCTGTAGGGAGAAGTACTATGACGCCATTCAAAAATACGTTCAAATCCATCCTTAGGATGAGGAGGTTATTATAGTTACCATTGCATGATTCAGCAGTAGACATTAGGGAAAAATATCCACCCCACGGATCATGGGGTGTTAAAACATTTTCTTGTGAATAAATGAGGGTTAGATGAAAGTGGTGACAAAGCATTAAGATATCTAGACCCATGTCTTTTCCTTTCATCAGAACTCAGTAATTCCCACTGTCACCATTAACTCCACTTCTTAAGGCCAGGTAAATGGCTTCAAGGGTAAGGCAAATGATTTTTCACATTCAAAGAAGTACTCTCTTGACCCCCACCCCCCAACCCTAGAATAATAGCTTTGCTAATGCTGATGGAGGATGCATTGGGAAGTCAATGAAACAGCTGTCAAAGGCTGTGTAGAACAGATATGCTGCAGGGGTGGCTTTAGTCACGGGTTTCTGAAGGAGCAGATTCTTTGCTGCTTACTCTTGGTGAAAAGGTAGGGGCAGGCTTTTTTAAGGGAGACAGAATAGACTCCGCTCTCTAAGAAACTTCCTTCAGGAGTATCTAATTTGATGTTACTCAAACCTGAAAAATATATGGACCATTTTATAGGGAAAATTTTTTCAGCTCCTTAAGATGATCAATTATTTGGACATTATTAAAACGTGTACCAGCATAAAATGAAGTATACACTTAAATTAGGTTCCTGGACCCAATTTTCACGTGTGTGTGTCTTGAGGGGAGTTTCCCACACAACACCAAACAATTCTTGGGACATCAGCTGGGTGTCCTACAATTCAACTCAATTCTGACACTACGCATCCAGAGATAGCATCAGATTTCACAGGTTAAGGGTTCAGTCCTACAAGAGTGCCCTCCACCCTACCACCACTTCAGCCACCAGTTGCAAGCCCAGGCTGTTACCTGTGCTTCTGACCAACAGCCTACAGATTGGAGGTTCCCACAACTCCCTATTGGACTTCAGATGCTAGTTGCAAGTCCAGGCTGTTACTTGTACTTTTGACCAGCTGGCCATAAATCAGAAGTTCCCAAGACCCCCTCCTTGGATTCAATTAATTTGCTGGATTAACACACAGAACTCAGAGAAATATTTTACTTACTAGATCATTGGTTTATTATAAAAGGCTATAAATCAAGAACAGCCAGATGGAAGAGATGCATAGGGCAAGGTGTGGGGAAAGGGCATGGAGCTTCCAGGCCCTCTCCAGGTGCACCACTCTCCTAGCACCTCCACTTGTTCACCAACCCAGATGCTCTCCGAACCCTGTCCTTTTGGGTTTTTATGGAGGCTTCATTACATAGAGGTGATTAATTAAATCACTGGCCATTGGTGATTGATTCAACCTCCAGCCTTCCTCCTCTCCCCAGAGGTGTGGGATAAGACTGCAAGTTCTACCCCTCTAATCACATGTTTGGTTTCCCTGACAACCAGCCCCCGTCCTTAGGTGGGGTCCAAAAATCACCTCATTAACCTAACAAAAGGCACCTTTATGGCTCTCATCACAGAAAATTCCAAGGGTTTTGGGAGCTCTATGAGCCAGGAGCTGTGTACGAAGATCAAATATAATATACGAGAAATATATTTTGGTTGTCTGAATGCTATACTTCTTTATAAAGCACAATATTGCAACACTTCTTATGCTTTAGTTCTGCAATATCAAGCCAAAGCAAATTTATAACTGAAATTAAACATAACTATAAACTCAATAAAATAAGTTAAAAACATTATTTTAATGTGTCAGATGATGTGGTTTGTTGAAATTAATCACTAGTGTGGAGGTTAAAGATAGGCAGAGTGGACCCATGTAGCCTTAGGACCTGGTCATGTTTAATCTGGGTCTGTTATTTAAAGATAATTAATAATTTCATGCAGAAAATGCCTGTTGGTGTAAGTATGTTAAACAAATTGTTATTAATAGCCTCAAGGGTTTACAAGTTTAGGAAAATCAGATCTCACACTTAACCAAAACTCTGCCAGTAGCCAATGGTCACATGTCAGTTTAATGAGGTATCATTTAATAATTGGTTCAACGGTCTATTCACTTGAAGATGAGGTTGGCATTGTCGTGTTATTGAAATTGCTACTAAATGGGTATCTAATCCAATGACTAATAGAACTAGGGACAGAACCATTCTGCTTTGTGTGTTTATGCCTCAGGTTTTGGCTTATAAACTGGTAGGTGTTGGTATGTAAAAAGAGAGAGTCCGTATCAGACATCTGTTTGCAGCAGGAACGTGACATTGACCCCTATGGCTGAGCAGATTAAATTGCCCCATGCCATGCCATAACTCAACTCTCCCACCATTTTCTGTTTCTAGATTGGTTCTTGACTTGATCTGGCTTTCATTTGGCATTTGTATAATCGTATATACAAATGAAATGGCAGGTACTGAAATTCCATGACAGTACTTGGTTACTGCTGGGATTAAGAGTTTCAAATTATAGAATTGAAGATATAAAATTTAAAAAATTCTAGAAGTGTGCTGTGGACCACAGGAATGTATTTATACTTGGAGACATGCGGCTTTAAAACTAAATTCAGCATCCATTTTTTTTAAGGGAAACTTTCCCAATCTGCCCTTTCCTTTAAATTTCATTAATAATTAAAAATAATAATCATGATGACTTCAGAGTGATGAGTGTTCATTGTGTACCAAAATTTATGTTAAGCCGTTTAATATACGTAATCTCATCGAAACCTTATAATAATTGTGTAAAGTGGGGATTTTTCATATTTTATATATGAGGACACATGACACTAAGAGAGGGTCAATCACATAACAAGTAAGTGGCAGAACGAGAATTTGAACCTAGGTCTTTCTCCTTGCAACATCTAACTTTTTACCACTGCTTCGTTACTCTCCTTGCACCTCCGTTACACCCTGTGAATATCTCTTTTATTGCAAGTAGGCACCGCTCTTTTATAATTATCTCCTTATATGCCTGTCTCTTCCACTGGGCCAGTGGGTCTCAAACTTCAGTATGCATCAGAATCACATGGAGTGCTTTTTAAAAATGCAGATCCCAGGCTCCACCTGAGATTTGGTAAATAAGATATTTTCTGTCCAGTGTCCAGGGAACCTATATTTTTTAACAACCTCCATCGTGTGATTCTTTTTCAGTAGTTCTTCTGATCATGTTTTGAGTAAAACTGCATTCAGTCGTGGGTGCCTCAAGGATGGTGATTATTTTTTATCCTCCTTTGTATCTCGAGGACTTGCTCACTAAATGTCTGTCGAATAATTCAAAGGATGAATGAAGAAAGGAACAATTGTCAATTGAGAATATGTTCTTGGGAAGAACACTCTTTTGGCCAGACCCTTGGAAAATTTAGAGATACATGTTTAAATATCACTTAATATACTCAGTCTAGACTCTCTCTCCTGGAGGCCAAGCATGGCAAGGAGCCTACAAAGGTGGCAGAAAGCACAGCTCTGTCCATAAGAAAAAGAATGAAAACTCCAGGATGTGAGAGAATCAATCTTCCCTTTTTCTAAACTTAAGATCAATGGAACTAGAAAGGTTTAAACACCTTTGAGGCCCAGAAAGGGGTTAGTTTCCCTAGTGTTTTGTAGATGTGAAGTTTTCTGCTTAACTCACAGTTCTGAGGTCAATATGAATTCAATCCTTGATTCGGCAAGAGTGTTTTTGAGTACTTACTGGTACCTTGAACCTAATAAAGCACAGTCTTTTCTCTTCCTGAGTTTATTATCAGTAAGAAAATTCAGGAAACAGTAAAGGAGCAACACGAGTAAACTTGGGGCTAGTTGCTCAGTGTCCGCAAGTGGAGAGAGCACAGAAGGGTTTCGACAGTCAAGGGTCTTGGGCTGGATGTTGGAAGTTGAGTGAGAACTGAATGGAATTGGATAGGCAGGAAGCAAAGAGCAGCGAGAGCAGAGGCTTGGCAGTCAGCCTGCTTATGACTGGCCAGCTCAGTTACCAGTGAGGACAGGAGCCTGGGGTGGTGGGAAATTTCCACTGGGGAGCCTGGAGAAACAGCATTGCACAGATGTGTTTCATTACATTAAGGAGAGCTTCGGATGTTGTGGAGTTTTGAACATTTTTCTTTATCTTAAAGCAGGTGAAGTGTTGTTTTAAGATTAATGTGACTGCAGCATGTAAGGTAAACTGCAGGGGAGAAGGAGTTAAGTCAGGGAGACTCGTTAGAAGGCAGCTCTAGCTGTCCAGATGTGATGTGATTGGGGTTGGACCAGGAGGGTGGAATGAGCAAGGACAAGCTGGGGAGGCTGTGGGAGTAACCTGAAGGACACTGACGGGATAGTATTGCTGCTAACCAGGGGTAGGTCTGGGGGTGGGGTGGGGGGTGGCAGAAGCAGAGTGAAACTCACACACCAGCTGACGTGGAGTACTTGAGTACTTAGCAACCCGTTTTCCCACAAGAACTCTTAGCTGAAGACTAGTGCCTTAAGCTTACAACCAGGATGCTAAGTCAAAATTTCTCAAATAGCTTTTTCACCCTTTGTTGTTGGCGGAGCAGTTGGCTCTGGAGGAGACCGACTATTTGTTGTTTCTCTTTCCTTCTCTGTCTCTCTTCACTTCCCCCACCCGGTTCTCACAGTGAAGACCTCTCAGCATTGACACTTCTGCTTGGGACCTGCCGAAGAAATCTTGCTAATTAGACAAAAGTGGTGTCTCCCAAAGTACAATCCTTGGAAACCTGTGGGTTTTTAAATAGATAACGACAGGGACAGGGCAAGGGCCAGAATTCTGTGGTCAAATAAGTTTGGGAAATATTCGTAGAGAATTAAATAGGTTTCTTCACTGCAGGACTTCCCAAGGTCTTTAATATGGTAATGAGCACTCTGACTGTCCAAGAGAGGGGTAGCTTATAGTGCTCCACAAACTTTTTGGACCATGGAGCTCTTTTTTAAAGAAGCATCTTGAGGGAAGAGGGTTGCGTAACATAGATTTCGAGAAATTAGAGACTAGAGAGTTTGTCTTAAAACTAAGTCTCTTGCACTAAAGGTTGGTAGGGTAATGGGAAAAAATAAGAGACCGGAATTTGGGTGAGGGTTCTACTTCTAATGGGTCATCTGTTCATTGAACTTCTCTGGATCTGTTTCCACAGACATTACGCTAATACTAGATGAATTCTTAAGTTCTTTCAACTCCAAAAGTCTGTGATCACGTGCATATTCAGACGAGGAAAATAATCTGTGATTTTTCTACTCTGTAATAACACTGCTGGTGGAGACAGTGGTGGGGAAAGTGAGGGCAGAGAGACAGTGACAACAAGATGAATAAGATGTGGTTTGAACCCCTGAGCTGATTATATGGTTGGGCACAGTGACAGTGCTGGACTGATGTAGCAGAGATAAATGAAGTTTCTAGTTTGCTCTTAGGCTTCTCTGAATCCAACTATGTCCTATGGTGCACATACATCTCTCCCAGTTGCTAAGGCAATACTAATTCCCAAGAGTCACTTCATCCATCTAGTCTTAGTTTTGCTACTAAGCAGCTGTTTTGCTACTGATTTATCTTACATAAACAGTTAATCCTATGGGCCTGGGTTTTCTGCATCTGTGAAATAAGGGAGTTAGGTTAGATCAGGGACTCCTGATGTTTTGTGTGAAAGAACTATTTTTAATTTGTCCTGGGTCTTACTCAGAGATGTTCTTCCACCCACTCAATAGAGATGGGCGCCAAGGTTCTGTGTTCAGTTTTCCTCTCTCCCTTCTTCCTAGATCATCTCAACTGCCTCATACTTCAATTATTGCCCTTACATATTTGATGTTCAAATATGTGTCTCTAACACCAAACTCTCTCTTGAGTGCCAGAGCCAAATTTCTACTTCTCTACTTAAAGTGCTTACCTGTTCTGATTGTAAGGAAACCAAATTCCTTGTGTTCAGAACCAAACTCACAATCTTCCCTTACAAACTGACTCCTCTCCCAGTTTTCGCAGGACTCATTAATAGTGACATGGTCCTGGTCACGGGCAGGCTGGAAACTCAGGCTTCTTTGACTCCTCGTTCTGCCATGCTGTAGCCAGTCAGAGGTCAATCCTCAATTCTCTCCACATTATCATCATTATACCTCCTCGTTATTTCTTTTCCCTTCCTGTGTCGTTATTCTAGGTCAGGCTCTAATTGGTCACTCTGCCCGTCTCTCCTCTAAAGCATCGCACGTGCCAGGTTAAGCCTTATAGAGCCTCTCTGAACCTGCCATCCCTCCCTTCCAAAGCTTTTCCTGGGTCACCTGTGCTCACTCCTTGCCAGCGCCCACAGCCTCAACCATCTTCCAGCTTTATCTTCAATTTCTGAGGTGTTCCTGTCCTCTGGCCACTATTTATTGATGTCCTCATTCCATAACTTGCCTGTTCAAATTGTTCCCTTGTCTTAGACTTTTGTCTTCACTTTTTCCACCTGACAAAATTCTACTTATATTTCAAGAGTCAGCTCAGATGATGCCTCCTCCCTCCTTCAACAAGTCTTTCCAGAACACTCCACTGGCTTGCTTTCTCCTTCTTTTACCACCTTATTCTTTTTTTATCTTATTATCCCACCAACCCAAATGAATAGTTATAGCCATTATATCTTCTTTGAGGCCAAGAAACATGTTTTCTTCATCTTTAGCACCTCTAGCACTTAATACATACTGGAAGCTAGAAACTTTGTTGGATAAATTAGTATTAAATTATTAATCTATTATTCAAAATAATAATCTATAAAATGAAACAATCTACTAATCTTAATCTAATCAAATACTGAGAAAATAAAATAAATAATCTACAAATCCAAAACTAATAAAATCTGGGTTTTAGTGTCCTTCTATTCTACTTTTATGTGTAGTTTAGGGATGATTTTCTGAAGAATTTTGATTTTGATTTTAGTTACAGTATTGGGTTAGTGAAATCATTAACTTACAGCTGAGGATAATTTGTCTTTCTTGTGAGACCATCTCTATGAAGCCGGCTGGCCTTACTAAGTCATGACAGGGCTGGGACCCTTTCTAGTTGGAGCATCATATGATGTGGTTGCAAACCTGGGCTTTGGAGTAGGGCAGATCTGGTTTTGAATTCTGACCCTGTCCTTGTTAGCTCTGCTACCTTGGGGAATTTACTTAGTGTCTCCAAACCTTAGTTTCCTCATCTGTAAATGGAGGTCATAATACATCTGTCCTGTAATTGTTGTAGATGTGGATTCTACTCCTGGGAATGGTTCAGGAGTAAATCTCTTCCTCATCCTCTCCTTGGGGGCTCCTCCAAACCTCGTGGATTTTCTCTAGTTTCCCTGGACCTACAAATGCAAACCACACTGGCCTATGTAATTTCAGAGGCAGATAGAAAGCTGAAACAGAAATGCAGGGACTGTTGGTGCCCATTTTCCTGGCCTGTTGAGGAAGAAAGGAAGAAAGTCGACCTGTGCCTCTTATTTTGAATTAGACAGATGACAAACGTCTCACGAAACTCCTTTTTGTTGGAAAAAAGTCCTCTACCATCTTCTTTTGCCCCAGTCTTCTATATCTCCAGACTTCCTAAAAGACTAGATTGCCAGGGTTCCCTGAAAAGCCAGCTCAGTCCAGGACACATCTGTCTCATATCTTATGTCTGTTCATAGAGCAATAAAGGGAAGGAGCTAACAATTACTGAGCATTGAGCACCTACTATGTGGCAGGCACATTTTATACACAATTATAATTATTCTTCTTAATAACTTTGTGAGATAGGTCTCATTATCTCTTTTACAAATAAGTAGAAGCCAAGTAATCCCCCAGATTACACAGCTGGTCAATCTCAGAGTGAGAAAATGAACCCAGATGCTCTGCATAAATTTTAGCGTTTCAAGCCTGCAAGGTGATTTGAGCAAATTAGCTGTATGACGTGAAGGTTTCCTTTAGGTGAAGGTTTCCTTTTGGTTTTCTATGTCAGGAAAATTGTGATCTAACAGGGTTAACCTTTGCCACCTTAGTTCTACAGGCAAATAGTTTTCAGAAATACTGTTTGGGGACACTTGGACCCTCATCCTGCTTTCCTCTTCCACAATATGTGACACTAATGATAGTGAGTATTTCAAGAGAGGTTGATATTTGTAAACATTCCCGTAAAAATAGGCACAGAGATTGTTAGTACAAGTTTTTGTGGAATAATGAGGTGAGCCCCAAGTATAAAAGGGCAGTAGTATAGCACAAGTTTGAATATTTTCTCAAATTTGAAGACTTTAGCTGCATGCCTTGTTAGGGAACTAGAAGCCAGGGGAAAGATGTACTAATATATGTGACATCTGTTCTTGCTCTGTGTGGCCACTTTATTCCCATTAAGTTCTGTATCCTTCCCTGAAGAAATTGGCAATTTACAGTAGCTGTTCAGCGACCCACATGAACACTGTGGCACTAGAGTTATATGTCGTTATATCCATTCAGTGAGAAAAAATGGATCTGTGGGAAGGAATGACATAACTACACGTGCTAACATGCAACTACCCCAACATATACAGTCATGCATCGCATAACGACGTTTCAGTCAATGACGGACCGTGTATACAACAGTGGTCCCATAAGATTAGTACCACATAGCCTAGGTGTGTAGTAGGCTACACCATCTAGGTTTGTGTAAGTACACACTCTATGATGTTCGCACAATGACGAAATTGCCTAACGACGCATTTCTCAGAACAGATCCCTGTTGTTAAGCAATGCATGACTGTACAGCAGAAAACCCAAGGTGAAATGTATAGTATGCTAAGACTTGATTTTTTTAATTAAAAATAAACTATACATCCATATATTTTATAGCCGTGTAGGATGGTTCTAGAAGACTACTCAGGTAACTGATAACTAGTTGTATCTGATGAAGGGAGTGACAGTCTGAGGTGGAAGAGAGACTGACTTTTGATTGTATGGAGCAGTGGTTCCACTGTTGTCTGGGGAACACTGAGAGTCCTTGAGACCCTTTTGGGGGATCCACAAGGTCAAAACTATTGTCCTAATAGTACTAAGATGCTTTTGCTTTTTTCACTCTCATTCTCGCGTGAGTGTATGGTGGAGTTTTCCAGAAGTTAAATACACATGATACTGCAACAAATTGAATCCAGAAGCAGATATGAGAATCTTTGTTTGATTAAGCCAGATATCAAAGAGATTTTCAAAAATGTAAAACAAAGTCACTCTTTGCACTAAATATTTTTTGAAAACAGTTATTTTTTATAAAAAATTATGTTAACATGCAATTATTATTTTAATGAATTAATAAATCATAAATTTAAAATTCTCAGCTTTAATTTATAAGTCAATAAATATCAATAGGTATTACCCCCGTAAACAGAATCTCTTTGAGGTCCTCTGGGATTTGTCAAATTCCTTCACTGCCTGGGGTACTTGGGAGGCTTCTGTTTGATAGCAGTGACAGGAATGTCAAGTTGGGAAGAAAACATGAATGAAGCAAAAGTTTGCAATGTAATATTGTTTTCCCTTTTTTCCCCCTACATAAAGGGAGATCTACAACCGGTCTGGGGTTCAATGCTCTAGGAAGTTCCGAGGCTGGTGGCTTGAAGCAAGGAAGCTGCAATAATTGAAGAGAAACAGAGGCCAGCTGTTCTTGAAGATCTCGTTCCTCAGAGAATGTTCTGCACCTGTTGATGTAAGCAGGGCCTGTCATGGACACTCTGTCAGCACATGAGGTTGGGGGTGATGGCAGGAGGGGAAACCCCCTGTTCCCAATGTGGCTCCCCTGGAGTCCCTCACTCACCCTGGCTGGTGTCACAGGGAAAATTGAGCACCTGGGTTCTGTGTCTGAGCTGAGATCAAGAGAGAAGCTCATGTATTTTACTGTCTAGGAAACCTGATGTTGAATGTCAGCTTCCTCTTCACACTTCATGGATCCAGTTAGGGCCAGCCCAGGTTAGAGGCCAATCTTGGGGTGTCTTGGCTCAGAGTGTCTGTTCCGAGTGACCTAGGGGATATCTAGGCCTTCCCTGTCCCTACAGGCCCTGTCAGAATCTCTGGGGTTCCTGGATCTAGGTCTCTTCTAATATTGTAATTTCATGTATTAATTTTTTTGTGAGTTTCCTTCTTCCAGCAATAATTTGAGGTGGCTTAGAGAAAAATAATACTTAATAGAACTACTAAAACCAGGATATTAGAACCAGAGTCTGGTAATAAGATTTGGGGGAGTTAAATGTACAAGAAAACCTAGCCCAGGGATACTCATTGCAGATAAATGCAATACTTAGCTCGGGATTCAAGGCAAAAGAGAAGTGTGATACACTGCATAGCTTTCATGAGGAAACTAGGAAGCACTCGCACATGTCAAGGTGGTCTGCTATAGGTGAATTCTGGTCTCAGTGGGACTTCTCAGTTCATCCTTCAGCAGCTCAAATCTCACCAACAAATCTAGATCTGTAGTAATTCCAGAATTCTCAGCCTGGAGCTCATTGAAGGCAGAAACCTTACCTCCTTCATTCCTGCATCTCCAGCATCTAATGCAGGGTCTGGCACATGGGAGATGCTCAGGGAGAAGCCAGTGACCTGACTTAGACTTATTATATCCATTACGGCTTCTGTAAAACTTGCTGAATAAATGGATGAGTGAGTGAAATATGTGGACCTGTGAGTTCTTGGGAGTGAAGGATGAGGGCAGGAAGATAAAGTAGTATTTTCTCACATTCCCCAGGAGATTTCTTCTCACTGTCAAGATGCTTGTTGGAATATATACTCCTTTCTGTTTACTATCTAGGGACCCCCCACCCACCCATTTCTCCTTAGTCTTTTTGTGGTGACAAAATATCTTGGATCCTCTTATTCCCACAAATTGCCTTGAAACTAATTTCCTTTCCCTTTCTTTCCTCCTTTCCTTCGTCCCTCCCTCTCTCCTTCCCTCCCTCCCTCTCTTTCTTCCTCCTTTCCTTCCCTCCCTCTCTCCAGTAGACTCTTGATACTGGAGAGCTATGAGGTCTTAACTTGAGCCTTCATAGTGTACATTTCAGAATCAATAATTCATAGCTACATTTAACCACTAACCAGAAGTTATTGCAGGTTTTCTCTATTACGTGAGATTCCTCAAACGTTATTTATCTGTGAATCATTCTGCTTTACCTTTCAGAAACTGTCATTGTGGTCTTTTCTTCCCCTGCCACCCAAACGTAAACAACTATTTCCAGAAATTATTATTTCAGTATCCAAGGCATGTGCTATATATAGCCTTGGCTTGTGAAGCATAATCTGGGTGCCTTTCCCCACCCCCACTATCATAGTATTATGCCTAGAACTATCTCAAGTACTTTGGCTCCCGCAGGAAAGAGTCCTCATCTCTTCTGGTCACTATTCTAGGCTTACTCCTTTTCTGAGAATGATGAGACTAAGTATTTCAGTCTGTTTAGAGACTTAATAGGTCTCAGTTTCCTGTGTTTCTTATTAATAGAAAGACAAAGTAATTTAGCATCTAAACTGGAAGACTTGTGAGGAAAAGGGGGCATTATTAGTATACTCTGGAACATGAGGCTTAATCTGTATGTATGCTCACCTACTTTTTAAAAATTTTGCATCTTTAATGAATACTGAGAGCAAAAAGTTAACAAGAGCTTTTGGAGTTAAACTCCCCAAACTCTGTTCAGTTATCTGTTTTGGGCGGAGGGGACTCTGGCATAGATTTCATAGCATTGAGTGTTCATAATAAGCCAGCGGAGAGTCTGTCCCCTCATGGATGTTAGAGCTCTTAGGGGAGCTGTCAAGATTGCCACAGAACTGGGGACCTGAGTTGGTGAGACCCAGCGGTACAGCAAGCAACTTCCTCTGCCTTTCTTCCCCCTTATTTCTCGCCTCTTCCACCTCTCCCCTTTGCTCCCTAATCCTTTTGACCCTCATTCTCTTATTCTGCCTCCCACCTCCTCCTCCCTCTGTCTCCCTCCTGTTCTGTTTTCTCTCTCCTTTTATCTTTTTGTCTCCCTCTCTTTCTCTATTTCCTTCTCTCCATTTGCCACTCACACTTTCTTCCTTTCCCTCTCTCTCCCAAAATGGCTCTTTCAGCATTGTTGGAGGTCAACTCAAATGAGGAATGCTGCCAACATTAATTTCCCCTTTAAAGAAAAACCTTGTATTTCCAACTGTAACTTGATTTTCCTTCACGAGTGTGAAACTATCTTTTTCCCATTGCAGGTGGTCTGTTTCTCATGAATCTCTTTGATGGGAGGTTCTGGTTTCATGTGTCCTGGAGGACATGTTTTCTAGAGCATGAAGAGAGCATAGCCTGGGGTGTTGGAGGTGGGGGTAGGAGTGGGGATGGGTGGAAGTTGGGGCTGTGACAGGAACAAACCTCAGAGGCATGTGCTTGTTACAAAATGGATTATGGTTGAGATAAATGAGACATTCTGATAATGTTGCTGCATAAGCCTTATTGTCTGAGATTTTGAACATTGGATGTGCCAGGATCATTTTAGAAAAGGCAAGATAAGGATCAGTGTCTAACTAATCAGAGAGCCATGGCTATTGTGGGTGTGTCTCTACAGGCGAGGAGAGAACCTATTAGAAACTGAGGAAACAAGCCCTTCAAAGGGCAAGGGAGGTAAGCTGTGCCAAAGGTTGACTTAGACATTTCTGTATGAACAGGGTTCCAAAAACATTCTGAAAAGCATAAGCTGAGAGCGTATGGTAATATGAAAAAAATCTGTTGGGTTGGAGAACAACATGCTCTTATTTGCTCACAGGATCCAAGGACTTTGGATATTTTTACTTACTAAAATAATAACAATGTTTATTGAGCACCTGTGACGTGTAAGGGACTCTGGAAGTGACTTGAAAGGATACAAATATAAATATGAGATAATCCCAGCCTAAGTTGCTCACGGCTAGTAGGAGAGGGAAGGAACAAAAAAGAACTACCTCAAGGGAGGGTAAGGACGTATCAAGAGAGTGATGAATGGTTGAAGGAAGGAGAGAGCACTTGTAGTTGGGATGGTCAGTTAACAAATGCCTTGACTGTGGAGGGGGTGGCTTTGGGCCAAACCTTGGAGGCTAGGCAGGAACTCAACGTATAGAGAGGAGTGTGCGTCAGTCACTATCGGTGGAGCTGACTAGTCAACAAGGACTCAGAGTGACCAGTGAACAAGGACCACACTGGGCATGCAGGTGGAAGGGAAGGAGGAGATAGCAATCTACTGGGAGCAGAGCGGTAGGGTGGAGGAGTAGCGGAAGATAAAGCTGGAAAAGAGAGTGTGCCAGATTGTTGAGAGCTCTGACCACTGCCTGGGCTAAGACATCTGGACCCCATCTTAGGGATTCAGCATCTGCGTGGTACACGCTCTGGGAGGGAAAGATGACTTTGCTTTTGGATTTGCTCATTTCCAATGCCCCTCTTGCTGAGTGTGGGAGCAGTTCTGAACCAGATTTAAGGTGGTTATTAATGTAATTATTGTTATTCATAACAATAAACCGTCAGGGGGAAATATTTGGGGGCCTAAAATATATATGCATGAGACAGTTTGAGCCAGTGTTTTCTAAGGTCTCAATGTCTTGTTTTTGATTTGGTCTTCATAGCTTACAAGAGTCAGTTTAAGGGTAAGCAACAAACTGTATTACCGTCAGAGTAGATCTAGGGCTGCGAGCAAGAATCTTATTTCCATTGTTTCAATTTTCATTGCCTTATAATTTCTTTTTTTTTTTAATTTTTTGTTTATTGCAGTAGCATTGGTTTATAACATTGTATAAATTTCAGGTATACATCAGCCTGAGACTGTGGGCTGCAGGAATGATGTTAAGTGTTCCTGGCTGGCAATGTCCACTGAATTTCCTCCTGCGCTTGAACCTGCTCAAAGTTCCTGCTTCCTGGGGCGTGGAGCTCCTGGTTCCTCCTCCATTTATGATGAATGAAAGGGATTGGGGTTTCCCTTCTAACCATTCATAGCATTTGTCAGGATTTCTCACTGATGTTTCGTTGTCTTATAAGAGACATTCATACAACCTCTCATGTTGATTAACTTTTTATGTATATAAGCTTTTCCCCCCTCTAAAGATGGTGAGACCCTCTTAGTCGAGGTCTGAGTCTCTGTCAGGTATTTTCGCTTTTGCATAACATTTAGCATAGTATTACACATGCGTTATTCTGTTTGGGGGTAGCGGAACTGAGTAGGTGGTGGTGGGCTGCTGGAACCCACCTGCTCCCATGTTCCACCCCAGTATTGGGTTTTGTAGAGGATGGTTTAAAATAGATCTTTGCTAATTGAAGTATCATCCACTGACAGCATCAGCGTCACCCAGGAGCTTGTTCAAAATATAGAATCTTAGTCCTCAGACCTCAAAATCTGTAATTTGATTGGTGTTTGAGACACATTGGTCTCCAGAGGTACTATATACAAGTCACCTGGGTATCATGTTAAATGCAGATGCTGATAATTCAAGGTTACTTAGGTAATGGTAGAACAACTAGGTTTCAAAGTTTTCTTGCACCAGAGTAGCAACTTCCTTTCTAAGGGTGTCATTGAACATCATTCCTTTCTTAAATTGACACTCCTGCACAGAACAAATGATTTATGTCAGGGGTTGGAAAGTTATGGCATGTGGTCCAAATCCCGGCTGCTGCCTGTTTTTGTAAATAAAGTTTTATTAGAATGCAGCTGTGCTCATTTATTTGCATACTGTCTATGGTTTCTTTCATGCTACATAGGCCAACTTGAATAGTTACGATTGAGGCCTTATGGACTGCAAAGCCTAAAATATTTACTCTCTGGGCCTTTACAGAAAAAAGTTTGTTGATCCCTGGCTTATGAGATGAACCCTAAATATTTCCTTGAAGTAAAGGAAATAGCTATGATCTTTTGTCCAGCTGCAAAATTTGCAAGCCTGTATTAATCCATCGTGGAGAAGCTGAATCATAAGTCATGATTCCCAAGCAGGCGAGGAAGGGTTTTGAGACCCAGATTGATCCACATAATGGTACCAAAGAGTCTGTGATTTTCCAAGGGCCATTTCATACCTTCCTCCTTAAAGAAATGATCATAATTTTATTGAGCTGACTCCTTCCACAAATTGATTCTATTAATTGTTCAAAATAAGTTTGACTTTCCTCAAGAATAGGAAAGGGCTAAGAGGAAATTCTGAGTAGAGAAGTCCGGGACCAAAGGATAAAAACAGCCTTGTATGGGTCGCGTGGAATCCGCGTTTTACTCCTGAAACAGTAGCCTCAGCCAGCCCACCCCTGAGCTGTTCACTGGGCAGCCAGACTCAGAGGGTGTGGGCTTGGAGTCCTTCTTTTAATTCCCGGGGAGAATCCCACCACCTGTCTCTTATTTGAGGTTTTTGAATTGTGAAATGATGGCACACACAAGCTCCAAGCTTGCCGCATGTGTATGCCAAGCCTACAGAGACGCAAAGCAGTGACTTGGGCCAAGGAGCAGGAAGTACAGAAGTGGGGCTGCTGGCAGGAAGGCATCTGCTCCACAAACACCGCGGGGCGGAAGGTTCTGGGAGGAGACAGGCAGTCTCATGTAATCGTTGGAGGATGTGGGCGCATCACTCTGATCTTCAAGTCTTGGAGATCCAGGCTCTCCTCCTTCCAGAACCAAATTTCAGAGGAGGTGGGTATAGGAGAATTAGGATCTTTTTTCCTTATCCAGAGTTATTTGGAGCCAAAGAGGTTTAGTGTGGGATTCTAGAGGAATCTTTGCTGTAGCTCTAGGAGCTTTCGTCTTTGTTTCTTTTCCCTCTGTCTGCAGAGCCCAGGGCACTAAATGGGTTTTTTGAGGAGGTGGAGTAGACAAAAGCGGGGGGTCACCTCCTCTGTTCTAGACTCTGTCTTACCTCCAACCAATTCGGAGAGACATAGGAGTGAATTAGGGCCCCATGTTTTGAGAACCCCCCGCCCTATTGCCAGAGAGTCCTCCTGGAGTTCCCTAGGGTGCGTTAGCTGATTAGCTCGACTGGTCAGAATGTAGGGGTTTTAAAACCAAAGTTATTGTTTAGGCTGAGATTTCAGCCATTCTCTCCATTGGAAGAAGTATCATTCACTCATTCATTCATTCATTTTCATTCAATGAGTATCCTTTGATACACCTACCATATAACAGGGTAGTGGGAATAGCATGAACTGGAGAGTCAGCCAAACCTGAGTTCAAGTTCTAGTTTCCTCGTCTATGAGCTAACTCCTCCTCGTTCAAGTTCTGGTTCAGTTGGCATGTTTCCTCTGTCCTCATCTCACCTTCCCCGAATCTGTCTGCTTTGGCTGCAACTTCCGTATAGTCTGTCCTCATACCATATTATGTGGAAATCATCCATTTCAGCGTCCGTCTCTCTCTCCAGATTGTAAAGTCATTGATGGCAGAAATCTTTGTTAATATTTTTTTACCCTTAGTGCCTGACACACATTAGAAATTAAACACATGTCTGTTGCACTGAAAGGAACTGGTTGTGTGACTTAACTTCCCTAAAGTACGGTTTTCTCATCTATGGAATGAAGGTGATAAAAATATACCTTGTGATTTTGTTGTGAGGGTTAAATCAGATAATGTTTGGAAGAATGTTCCGTAAATATAAAGTGCTCACAGGTATTACTGTTGTTCTAATACCTGGATTGATTGGGATTTGGTAGAAGACAAGTACAAGAGAATCATAAAAATATGTGGAGGTGTCTTAGTCCACTTTTCCTAAACTGGAGAATTGAATGAGGGGGATCAGGAGCCTTAGGCTTGTGAGGCACAGTTTGGGTGTATGAGCTGACACTGGACAGGAGGCTCTACATCTCCCTCACTAGATTACATGCTCACAACAGTGGGACATGTCATTTTTTTCTGTACTTCTGTATTTATTGTGTTCTTTTATGTTCCTAAACACAACTAAAAAAGTGGAGCAGTAGGTAATTGGATTTTGATGGGCACTACAAGGCCAAAATCTCCTGTCCCCCAAATCTCCCCATATTCCTGACTTGTATCCGTCTTGTCTTGAGAACCTGGTTTGTGGAACCATTATATAGAAAACGTAGATTTCGGGAGAAGAGAGTAAGTTCAGTTTGAAATACAGTGAGTGTGAGATCTGGCCATCAAATGTGCAGGACTGGAGAACTGGAAGGAGACGAGAGCTGGAGCCTTGTTATTTAACTTTTCACGTGTCTGTTTTAGCTCCCAGAACTAGACACAGAACTCATGGTATAGCTCCCACAGTGCTTAATGCTCACCATTAAAAAGCACATGATAAATATTTATTGATCCATTGCAAAATATTGGACCTTGCTTCCCATGTAGGTAACAAAGATCTGCTGCAGATGTTTGAGCAGAGTTATAAGATGATATGGATTTTGTTCAGGAAGTCCTGATCTTGCTGCAGTGTATAAGAAAGATTGGAAGGGAAGGGAGGTGGGAGTGGGAAGACTTGTTAGGAGGCCTAGCAGAAGAGCAGGTGGGCAGTGAAGGAGTCTGAAGCAGAGCTAGGCCATGAGGAATAGAGAGGAGGGGCCCTGGACTATACAAGAGGCTGATGACTCGGCTTTCTCCAGAGCATCAGCCCCAGAGAAGTCTCCTTGCTCTGGGAGGAACAATGTCCAGCCTTGTGTGACTTTGGAACAAAAGCCAGTGATTGCATCCAAGAGCAGATAATGAGAAACACACAGGCCATGAAGATCAGGAAAGCACCGTTAATCTTTTTGTTGCAAAACTTTGCTTTCCAAAGTCCTGGGCAAGGGTGCAGAAGCCTTAGTGTGTGAACTTGGGCCTTTTAATAGGAACTAGAAGATGGAATCCCCCTTAATCATTCACAGAACAAATAATAATGTATTCAAGAATCTGAGAGGCTGAGAGAGGACAGGGGTGGGGTAGGTTGTGAGGCAAGGGAGGGCGACGTAACATTGAGCAGAAACCAGGAGAAAGCAACAATTCAAAAAGTGGTCAAGGGTGAGCAGACATTTGATTTCATGTAATTCATGGGTTTTTTTTCCCCTCACAGTCTAATTTTATGGAGAATTTTCTGTTCTTCAAATACAAAATATTTTTGTAATAAAAGAAAAGCCATTAAAAAGGAGAAACTAGTTTCCCTCAATAAAAACTTTAGTAACTCTAGGTAATATACCCCTCAGAATTGTAAATCAATTCAACCAGATGCATGAATGACCTTAAAAAAATGTCCATACTATTTGATGTAGGAATTTCACTTTTATGAATCTATTCTAAGAGAGTATCTTGAAAGGTACAAAATTTATACAAAAAGATGTAGTATTAGGTACAAAAAAGAAATAATCTAACATCTGAAACTAACATACTATTGTATGTCAACTATACTTCAATGAAAAAAATAATTAAAAAAAAAGAAATAATCTAAATGGCCAGCACTGAGGATATTGTTTAAGTATATAGGTTATAAGCCTTTGAAATGATAGTTTTGAGAATTTTAGATAGCACAGGAAGGTATTTATAGTTTTATATGAAGTGAAATTAGAAGTCACAAAGTTATATAAAGGTACGAAGTCATGATGTTAAAATGTGCAGGAAAAAAACTCAAATGAAAATATGCCAAAATATTAACCATGCTTGACTTTAGGTGAGGAGATTATGGGAAGATTTTTGGTTCTTTGTACAACTGGAAGTTCATAAATGAGCGTGCATTACTTTTATATCAGAAAAAGAAATAAAAGAAGTTGTGTATTTTTTTTAAAAGAGAAGATATTATAGAGGAATATTTGCTGTTTTCAGAGAGAATATATGAAAAATCTATATAACCTCTTTCCTTCCCAGGGATTCTGAGCTTTTTTTTACTCTCAAGAAGATCTTTCCTTGCTCCTGGTTAAATGATCTTTACATGTCAGTCTCTTCCTGGGGACAAAACTAG
Source organism: Ceratotherium simum simum (assembly GCF_057802395.1). Lineage (NCBI taxonomy): Eukaryota > Metazoa > Chordata > Mammalia > Perissodactyla > Rhinocerotidae > Ceratotherium > Ceratotherium simum. Next base: position 33,253,923 of record NC_141901.1, on the reverse strand, counting down.
CGAGTTTGGTATTTGAGCTCTGCTTCAACATATGTAGTAATTCTCTGTTAACTTCACGGAAAACAAGATCCACACCCCTTGGTCTGCTATGCAAGGTCTTTCAGAATCAAATCCCAACTGATCTTTCCAACTTCACTTCCAATCAGTTCCCTACATGTATTGTCTACTCAAATCAAAACCCCCCTTGGATTTTCTTTTTCTTCTATGTGTCCCCACCTTCCCGTTTCTGAACCTCTACTTGTTCCTGGAGACAGCGTGTTCACAGAGCATGTATTAAACACAGTCAAGTGGACCAGGTTCGACATGACCAGGTTGATACTGCTGTGTGGTCTTTGCAAGTTATTCACCTCTCTGGATCTCAGATGGCACACCTGTGGCACAAGGGAGGGTAATAGATGGTTGCCAAGTTTCCTTGCAGCTCTAAAGCTTGGTGAGCCTTGTCCTCTCACTGTCATAGGTGTGCTCATTCATCTCTCTGCACCTTGTCTCAGGTTGTGATCGCTGCCTTTTGTGCCTCTCCCCTCCTCTCCACCTGTCAAGTTCTCCACTTCCTAGCTCGTGTTTCTTTTCCTTCATGATGTATCCCCAGCAGTTCCAGTTAACAATGACTGTGTGTATCAATCCTTTGGTCACTCATATGTACCGCCTCTTAATCAAAACCATGCCACATGCCAAGGATATAAGAGATACTATCATTGGAAAAACAATTCAACTCCATGGTAAAACACCAAATTAAGTTAACTTTAGAGATGAAGGTGTACACTTCTCTAAATCCTTTGTTTATGGTCCAATAGTGTCCAACCTGTGATCCCCAAATACATAAGGGGAGAAGGGTGTATAGACTATTCACAATATTCCCAAAAATTCTCAAAAAAATCACACATGGGCCCGCAGTAAATCTGTGTTTCTTTATTTTGTGTCAGAGGAATTTTTTCTTTCTTCACCAGCATATGAATGTGAACTTCAAGAATCCATCAGAGTAGTTGCCCTTCTACCAACTATTGGTTTAACCTTCAGTTCATGTATAACTCTTACCATGACCAGAGCCCTTCTCTGCATTCAAATTTCTACAAATACATCGGTCTCCTTCTTTGTCTCCACTACCCATATTTCCACATTGGACAAAATAATGAAAGAGGTTGGTTGAGAAAACTGAGGATGTACCAAAATGTCGAGAGCATCTTTGCCATGTTCCAGCACAAAGGGCATTTTAGAAGGAGGGGATCAGAGTCGTCTTCTGACTCAACCTCTCAAGAGTAGCCAGGGCAGGTGGACGATTCCCAACTGTTTACTCTCTCTCTGCCTATGGAGCCTTCTTTTTCCTTCTGTTTTTTATTAACCGCACAAGAGACTGTGAATTGCTTAAGGGCAGAAATCTTACCTTGTTTATCTTTGTAATCTTTTCTGGAACCAAGTATGGTGTTAAACACAGGGCAGGCATTAGTAATTATTAGTGGAATGAATGAATGAGCAAATGAAGGACAGACATACTCTGATCACAATAGGAGCAGTGTGAACTACGGAAAGAGTACAGGGTTATAGTCAGAGTAGGTGATAGACCATTGCTCTGACTGACTGGTTATGTAACCTTGGCCAAACCCCTTTATCACTGTGAGATGAGTTCCCTCAGCAGTTGAAAAAGTGTGTGTGTGTGTGTGTATAAAGCAGTTAGTGATTGAAAATGTGAGCCTTAAGCAGAGTGTATGCAAAATCACGTGGCACATGCTGGCAGCTGAAGAGTAGGCATTTATGGAGCACTTTTCTTCCTTAAATTTTTTAAAATTAATAAACCCCCAAATTACTAAGTAAACATAACCCATAATCCCATCATTTAAGAATGATATAAAATAAGAAGTAAAATTTCCCTTCCCAGCCATCTCTTTTAATTCCCCAGAGATAACTCCTTTCCTTAACATTTAAGGTTTGATGCTTATCCTTCCTGATATTTTTCCAAAGTTGCACAGGCGTATCTCTATGCACACAGACCCACATTTTCAAAATGGAACTATTCATATTTATTGTCTATCAATTATCCATCTATCATCTCAAAGTCAATTATTCTTTGAATGACAGCAGAACTATTCATTGTTTGAATATACCATAATTTACCACCAGTCCCCCATTCCAGTGTTTTGGGATTACAAACAATATTGCAATGAACTTCTTTGTACATATACATTTGTAAGCTTTTGTGTAGCACTTACTTTAACAACAAGGCACTTAAATATTTATTCTTCTCTTGACTTATAACCACTAAGAAGGAAGAGTAGATATTGTTAGACCATTTCACAGATGAAGAAACAGAGGATGAAAGGGAACCAGCAACTTGCCAGAGATGGAGCAAGCTGGGTGTGGCAGAGCTGGCATTTCCCAGTTACTCGACTTCTAGTCCAGAACTCCTCTTCTCACGCTAGTCAAGTGTGATAAAGCCCTCCAATAAAGCACTAGTCAAGAGGGAACAGCCACACCCAGGCAGAGAAGAGGGCATCAGTGAGCAGGCAGCTGCATTAAATTGTATTTAAAAAAAACAAACACACACACAAAAACACAAAAAACTCAAGTCCAAACACATTTAAAAGATAGTTTGGGAGAATCACACTAGCAGCGAGTGAGGGGCCAGCGTAAGATGAATTGTTCTTGTCTAGCTACCACCTCTTTTGCAATGTTTTCAATATGATATCCAAGTGGTGAGGATGGCTTAGGTTTCATAAATTTGGCAGGAGAATTACAAAGGACATCCCAACAATCCCAACAATGACACTCCTCCTGCCCCGCCCAATTCCCACCCCTGGGAGGTGTCTACAAAGAGTCTGTAGCCATCTGGTTAGGATTGGCCTTGATTGCCATCTTCCTCAATTATCTGCAGGAAATATCAGCTCTGTTATTAAAATTCACAGATGCAATCAATTGTCAGAGTCGCTGGGGACCAAGAATTATTTCACAGGCATCAAGAGCACTGGAGAGAGGCTGGCAGGAAGAGTAATTCAGCCTGGAAAAATGCATACTAATGAATATAGTGGGAAAAGTCTTAGGGGAACAGGGTTGGGCCTGGGGTGAGACAGTGAAGCCCTCACCTCCGGTAAAAACTTTAAAGGGGCACCAAAAAACTCTGTGATCAAGATAAATAATACTTTAATATAATACTAAAATAATCAAATCAGCAATCTACAACCTATGGGCTGGCAGCCTGTTTGTCAATAAAGTTTTATTGGAAAGCCACTCAAAGTAGAGGTGCAACAGCAGGGGAGCTCCAAGCTAATTCTTTGACATGTAAAAACCCTGGTTAAGCATGTGAATGCTAGAAATATCAGACTTTAGCCTGTGATTTATGGGAAAAATACTTCTGAAGAAAAAGAATAAATAGATTTAACAGTTTCTGTTAGTTTCCTAGGGCTGTCTTAACAAATTACCACAAATTGGGTTGCTTAAGACAACCGAAATTGATTGTCTCACAGTTCTGGAGGCTAGAAGTCCAAAATCAAGATGTCAGCATGGCCATGCTTCCTCTGAAGGCTCTAGGGAAGGATCCTTCCTTGCGTCTTCTATCCTCTGGTGGCTGCTGCAATCTCTCCAAACCCTGCCTTCATAGTCACATAGCCTTCTTCCCTGTGTGTGTGTCTCTGTCTCTGTGTCTGAATTTCCCTCTCTTTTCTCTTATAAAGATACCGCTCATTTGATGACACCCTAATCTAGTATGACCTCATCCTAACTTGATAACATCTGTGAAGACTCTATTTCCAAATAAGGTCACATTCACAGGTACCAGGGGTGAGGACTTCAACATATCTTCCTGGGGGGGGGACACAATTCAGCTCACTACTCTATTAAACAGAGGATTTAACTTAGATGCAGCAGAAACATATTATCTATTTGCAGGAATCTGACAGCAGAGTCAGGGGCCAACCCTTGCCGTGATTTAAGTACCTAAAGAAATATTGAAGGAAATACAGTTTAGTTTATATGTTATAACCTCTGTTAATGGACACGGTGACAAATAGGTGCAGGATTTTTAATGGTAGTCCTGATTTCAAATATTCAAATGATAGTGACTGGAAAATATTTTTGCTAAATTTTATATTTCTTTTGTTGACATTTTAGTCTTCTCAATAAAAGCAATTTACTAATTTATTACTACTATAACTGAATGTGATGCCTTTTAGAGATTTTTCACATAAATTCACAAACTGGGGGAAAAATGTCCTTTGTCAGACCTGGCATTCTGACTTTTAGCTCATGAAATATGGCTGTTATGCCCCTGAGGCCTGCTCAAAGGCAGTGAAACAATGGGGATTACTGGATGCCATTTGAGTTTTGAGTAAGTTGAGATGTAAATGGGAAGCAAGTCTGCTTTCTCCCATTTTTCAGACATATCACAGCCAAGCTCCAAAACATGAAAGAGTCATAGTCTTTTAGTGAACAACGTTTATAAACATGTTTGCTTAAAGTGCAGGTACAATTGGTTGCATCAGCAATAATAATATATTATTTATTTTAATTATTATATCACTAATCCATAATTACTATATAATCAATAAATGTATCATTATTAAATTAATAATTCAACAATAATAGCTAATATTTATTAAGGGCTTATTATGTGCCAGGTATAGGGATTGATCCCTTAATGTGCATTATTTCATTTACTAATGCAGTAATTGTTTCTTAAGAATGATATTCTGTTTACTTGGGTTTGAAATGCCCTACATAGTTTTTTCTGCTTTTGGTCAGGGGACACCAGCCCATTTAAAGATATTTGTGTCTTTCTGTATGTACATAGGTTATTTTCTGTATAAGTGCGTGAACATGAACAGGTAGGAAGCATGGCCAGCAAGGGCTGCTGGCGCCAAGTGAAGGGGTCCTGCTTTAATGAACAGGGAGAAACCAGTTGTCATGAGCATTAATGTTGTTGATACACATATTAAATTACCAAACCATTTTTTAAGAGCTTGAAAATAGTTTGCATTCTCAAAAAGGCTAAAGTTCTCCCTGCCATCTTGTTTATATAAATGATTTGCTTTGTAAACACTTTTTATGGTAGAAAGGTAAAATTGAATTTATTTTAGTTTAATTCAGTTTACCCCTTATTATAGACTAAAAATAAGTAGAAACTAAATAATTTTACAAAAGTGTCTAAAGAATGAAGGTCTATAATTTGAATTAAGCGGCTAGAGGAGTGTGTGGATTTTCCATTCCTGTTGAAATTTTAATTTTGTTTAAATACCCAACATTTGTCTAATTGCTTTAGGTATGAACTTGTCTAGGGGCAAAAGAATGGACTAAAATAAGAATTCTTAAATCTGAGGTTCACACAAGAGGTTGGAGAATAGAATTTGGAGGGAAGGGTCTATAACCTTGGTTGGGGAAAAATTATGTTTACTTTTATAAACTCTAATCAAGATTTAGCATTTCACCCAATTAGTAGAAATCAAAGGTATTTTTTATCACGTTTTTTATACACATTATAATTGTAACAACTATCTCAAAATATTGCGTATAGTCATCCTCACTTTGAACCTGTAGCAGCATTAGACCCCTGATGAGATCTTGTTATTTAATGGATTATAAGGTGCACGTATATTTACTGTAACATACATATTTTTAAATATTTTGATAACTATACTTGAATATCATTGTTTTTTGTTGTAATCCTATGTTCTTTATTTTATTCATTTAACAACATTATTCCTGGAAAAAGTTCAGAAGCTTCACCAGACTGCAGAAAGTATCCATGGCATGAAAAAAGTTAAGAACTTCTGGACTGGAGGAACCCTGTTGGGCCCTTCTCACTTGTTGATTCTGTCTGTGAGTTCATGACGGCATGGGCGTGATGCTGTTTTAGGAATGTGTGTGTGATAGCAGGGTGTTTCCTTATAAATAAGTGGCTGATGGGTCACGAGGAACAAAATGAAATAGATGTAAATTTTTCCATTGCATGGCTCCTTACTTAAGATGACACTTGGCTGGCCACCTTCACCAAGGGTAGTGTACAGACATCAGAATGTACGTTGACTCGGAGCCAGAGAGGCTGGTGTCTGATCTCCACTTGGCTGCTTTCTAAATGTGTAGCTTTATCTTGTCAGTCAGCCCCTCTGTGTCTCATCCGTAAAGCGAGATGAATCGAATTTCTCCTCTTGCCCCATGTGACTGATCTCTAGTGGTGATGAATGAGAGAGAGAATGGAAAAACTCCCGTAAACTCTGAAGTGTTTTACAAGCATAAGGGAGTCCTGTTGGCAGAAAGGTATTCTGGAGGCTGATCTAGTTTGACCCTGCTGCCTGGCACTCTGGGACAGGCACAAGGAGCAGGGGGCAACAAAGCCTGGAAGCTCTTTGGCCTGGGATGGCCAGAGTAATTTAATGGGAGTGGGTGAGGGGCTTGTGGTAGGCTGAATGACGGTCCCCCGGAAGATGTCCATGTCCTAATCCCTGGAAGCTGTGAATACGTTGCTTTACTTGGTAAAAGGGAATTTGCAGATGTGATTAGCATTAAGGACCTTGAGATGGAGAGATTATTCTGGGTTATCTAGGTCGGCCTGAAATAATCACAATGGTCCTTGAAAGGGAGAGTCAGAAGGATCAGAGTCAGAGAGAGAAGATGTAAGGATAGAAGCAGAGGTCAGAGAGGAGAGAAGATGCTACCCTGCTGACAATGGCCAAGGAGTGTTGGCAGCCTCTAGAAGATGGAAAAGGCAAGGGAATGGATTCTCCCCTAGAACCTCTAGAAAGAAGAAAGCCCTGCCAACACTTTGATTTTAGGACTTCTGACCTCCAGATAATAAATTCATGTTGTTCTAAGCCACTAAGTTTGTGATAATTTGGTACAGCAGCAATAGAAAAATAATACAGCGCCCCCTAGCACCCCGATGTGACAGAGTGCTGTTGGCTTGTACAGGGCCCTTCTTGCCACACTGCTGGTACTACCTCAAAGTCTGTAACTGTTCTGGTTTAATATTTGTCTCCTGTTTACCACTGTTTCTTTAGGCTGGTGTGTGTAAACACTAAGTTACTATAATGGCAAAAAAGAGTAATTCTCTGATTTTGTCTGCATCCTCAATTAGTGAACCTCCAGCTCCTTCTCTGTTAGGGCATGAAGATCCCTTCCAGTAGCTCCAGGGCTTCTTGGGGGGATGTCTCTCATGTGGCTCAGGCACACAGCTCTCCCATTCACCCTGCAGCAGCTCCATTTTTCAATCCTTCTTTCCTGGCTCCAGCTCTGGCTCTATGTGCTGCCTTCACCGTTGAGGTCTCTGATGCCTGCATAGTAGGGAAGGTGCCTGCCGCAGCCGCCACCACCCCTGTCTCCATGGCAGCCTCACCTCCCACTCCCATCCAGCCCAGGGTATCACCTGAATGTCCACCCCAGGCAGCTGCCCCAAAGCCACAGCTGTGCTGTGCCCGAGCTGCCAAGTCTTGCCAAACCCTGATCCTGTTGACGCTCTGGGTTTTTCAACGAAAAGGAGGTATCATTCTGATACCACATTAATGCTATGATCCAGTTCTGTCTCATGTTTTTTTTTTTTAGTTGAGATATATTTGACGTACGACGTTGTGGAAGTTTAAGGTGTGCAACATATTGACTTGACACATTTATATTGCAGTATGATGATCACCATTGTAGTGTTAGCTAACACCTCTATTGGGTCACATAATTGTCATTTCTTCTAGTGTTGGGAACAGTTAAGATCTAGTCTCTTAACAAGTTTAATGTTTATAATAGAGTTTCGTTGTCTACTGTCTCATGTTTTCAATGCCTCATAGGCAGTATACACATTTTTAGTGAAAACAGATTTTTCAGTCTTACTTCAGGATCCCTCTCTCAGATGCTGAGACACAGCTATGTCAGCAGTGGCTGCATGAGTGAGAAACGTTGTCTTGAACTCTTTGCCACCCACTCCATCAACCCAGAGGTGACTTAATTGGCCTAAACTTGTAGTCTTGATTCTCTCTTCCTTGGAGCAAGTGATTCCCCTGGAGGTGCCTCAGTCCCTCATGAGACAGACTTCTAGAAAATTCTATCTCCAAATTCCTCCACACAGACTAGGACATGTGTGAATAAGCTCTGTGCTGTACGTCTGCAGTATAGAATCCCAGCTGGACCTCTAGCTTCATATGGAAAATTCATGGGCGATCTGGAATTACTAGACATATATTAGAATGATTGTTTTTCTGTTCTTCCTAATTTGCCTGAGTTTTAAAGTTTTAGGGGTTCAAGTGGATAGCCTCAAACTTATAACCTCTAAAAGATATGCCCTTTTTGAGGCTAAAAAATACCCACCTTTGCAGCATATTTCCCCCACTCCAACTGTGAAAAGAGTGTACGAAGGTGTGGGGCACAGCCAAGGTCAAGGTTTCAAAGGCCAGAGTTCAGCCTGGTGGTAGAAGAGAGAGACCATGTTAGGTGCCCCATTTTCCCTTTGGGCACCTTCATTCTTCTGTGACTTCTGATCTACTCCCCTGTGCCCTCTGCTTGAGGGCTGCTCTCTGCTACCCCCTCTTAACTTCACCGCTGAGAAAATTGCCATTCTTGTAGACCGCACCCTCATCTTAGGAAAAACTGTGAAGATTTTACTTCTGTAAAATGAATCCTATTTCCTTATTCCCTTCAAAGTCCACATCTATCAGACAATCGGGAGAGGGCAATTCCAGGTACTGTATATGCATTTAAGGGGGTTTGCGGCAACCACCAGTACCTAACGGCAGGGGTTTCAGGCTGGTGTGGGAGGTACTCCTGGTGAGGCGGGTGTTCTGGTGCTCATCCTTCACAAGGTGCAGGCAGCTGCCCCTTCACCTGTCTTTATTCTGTTCTGTTGCATCTCTGCCATCTAAAACAGGGCATGGCACCTAGTAAACACTCAATAAATACTTGCTGACTGGATGTATCTATTCAGAGGCTATCTTGGATTGTATCATTCAGGATTCAACCAGAGAAGCAGAACCAGTAGGAGGTACATATCAAGAGGTTTATTGCGAGGACTTGGCTTAAGTGACTGTGGGGGCTGCATAGGCAAGTCCAAAATCCATAGGGCAAGCCATCAGGAAGGGCAGGCTGGAACTCTTGGGCACTGGCTGAAGCTGTTTCCCTGAATTTCTTCTTCAGGGAAGTTTCAGCTTTGGTTTTTTTTTGGTGAGGAAGATTGGGCCTGAGCTAACATCCATTGCCAGTCTTCCTCTATTTGCTTGAGGAAGATTGTCCCTGAACTAACACTTGTGCCCATCTTCCTCTATTTTGTGTATGGTATGCTGCCACAGCATGGCTTGAAGAGCGGTGTGTAGGTCCACACCTGGGATCTGAACCTGTGAACCACCATAATAGAGCACGTGAACTCAACCACTATGCCATGGGGTCGGCCCCTCAGCTCTGCTTTTAAGGCCTTTCAATTGATTAAGTAAGGTCCATCCAGATTACCTAGGATAATCTCTCTTCCATGAAGTCAACTGATTACGGATTTTAATCACATCTACAAAACGCCTTCACGGTAATACCTAGATTAGTGTTTGAATAACCGGGGACTGGAGCCAGCCAAGTTGACAGATCAAGAAGACCATGATACCAGTGATTAAAGAAACTGTTGCCCTCTAGTTTCCTCTTGGGCTTCGACAATAGAGATAATATCAACTTGAATACTTTTGATGATATTTACTGAATTCAGCTTTGCTTCTGCCTCTGACTTCAGTTGTGTTAACCAAGTGCAAACTCCAAGCTGCTTCTGTCGTCAGTTGTACTCAGAGGCTCACGTGGTCTGGAAGGGTAAGTGGCTCCTCTCTGATTTGCCAGAAGCAAGTGGTTATGTTAGCTTTGGAGCCGAACACTAATTTCACTGATTTGACTCTGGTACTAGTTCTGTGGGGACAGAGGGTGGGATGAAGTTTTTTCCTTTGGCCCTGGTAAACATTTTATGCTTGTTATGGTGGTTGAAATGCTGGATTTCATCTTTTATTCGTGCGCCAGGAGGTTCACAGTAAATGAGGGGTGTGGTCTGTTAAGGGAAAGTGGCTGTGGCTTGGCCTCTCCGCACCCTGTCAGTGCACATGCGTGTTCTTTGACATGTGAATGCCTTGTGTGGGGGCTGCCCTGAGAAACTGTAGGTGGTGGTCTGGGGGAAGGGGAGGCAGTAGGGCTTGGTGGAAACAGCACTGGACTGGGAATGAGTTCTTGATGCTAACTAACTACTACCGACTTCTCATCGACATGGTTCCTTCAACCCTCTGCTCGTTCCTTCATTACTCAGGACGTATTTATTTCATGCCAGGCTAAGCAGCAGGCTTTTAGGATCAGCAGTGAATAAGGCTGATGCTGTCCCTGCCCTTTTTGAGCCTATGTCAAGCAATTTCAATGAGTAATAGTGATCATATAGTTAGTATTTACCGAGAGTTACCATGTCCCAAGCGTGTGGGTTATGATAGAGGAAGTAGGGGGTTAGTCTAGGTTAGGCTTAGGGAAACTTCTGGAAGGAGATGGATAAATTATTAATATCTCTTCTCCTTTGGAGTCAAGTCCGTTCTTGGATCCTCTTTTCTTCTCCTCTCTGTCCTTTCCCCTGGCCATCTCAGGATGGCCCGTGGCTGGGATCTCCTCTCTTCTGAGACCTCTCTCCCATCAGCCTCTGTACCTGACCTTTTGCCCAAGCTCTCATCTTGAATCTCCAGCTGCCTGATGGATACCTCCTGGTGGAAACCCTCCGGCATTTCAAAGGCACAACATTTGTGGAAGAAGTCAACATTTCCATTATATTCTTCCTTCCCTTTTCTGTCTCTGATAATTTTATCACAATTCTTTTTTTCTTTTAGATTCAAAACTTAGTCATCTTTGACCTACCCTCTCTATCACACCTGCCAGTCACTTAGCCTTCCCCTAAGTACCCCCATTATGTCTCTTATCTCTCCCCTCCATTTATTTGCCACTCCCAAAGCCTGGTCAGACTGTCTTGGCCACTTTTCTGGGCAATCACTGTAGCTTCCTGACAGCCTCCATACTTGTAGTTTTCCCTCCTCGTTAGTCCACCTCTTCAGACAGAGAGAGCATATTCTTGATAGGTCTCATGGTGTCACTCTGTGGCTCAGAAGCCTTCAGTGGATCACTGCTGGGCTCTGCAGCCAGACGCCTGGGTTCTAAACCCGACTCTGCCCCTTACCAGCTGGGTAACCTTGGGCAAGTGATTAACCACTCTGTGCTGCCATTATTTCATCTGTAAAAGAGTCGTGTGCATCTCTTGGGGTTGTGATGGGGATTAAATGAGTCAATGCATGTGCAGTGCTTATAAAAGTGCCTGCCGTACTGTCAGCATTCCATCCAGATAGATCCTCTGGCCCCTTGTTTCTCCATGTTTTCCTTCTTGTACCTGGGCTTTTTGCTTTCTAACTCTCATTGTCTGTTATATTTCTGAATTGTTGTTTGCAAAGTAGTTCATAGACTAATGGCTGGACCTACATGATACGTGATATGCATATATACACATATGTATAAATATACTAAACTATACACACATATATACACACACATGCATATACATACTAAAGTATATACACACATATACATATAGATTCATGTATAGTCTCTTCTTTGTTGCTTAATTAATCGACTCAATGTTTTGATGATGCTTCTAAATGAAAAAAACTTATTTAGGCAAATCCCTATGCATTGTGTGATGGCAAAAGATTAATTTTTCAAAACTGTCTGGAGAATAGCTTTCCATCACACCAAGCACGTGATATAGTTTTTTTCCCCAATGTACTGGTTATTCTGATAAGGTTGGCCAGTGCTGACTGGTCTTAGTAAATGTTACCAGTGGGCATGTTCTCAGGGATTCTCTGTGCCGATGAAAGGGACCCACTCAGAGACGTGGAAAACCTTCTCTGAGATGAGAGCTCATGTAAACAGTTTCTGTGATGAAAATAGCAATGTGAGGTAGTGCCAGGGATTTCAGGTTCACAGAGTATAATTAGGATTTTCCCCGACTCATTGCCCACTGTAATTTCATCATTACATACATCCTTTAATTATGGGCTCTAATTGCCCATTTTAGTTCTGTAATTAGGTATAAAAACGTTAATTTTGTAGATATTACAATCAGCTCAAATGTGCTTCCAGATTCTTTCCCATACCCTACCTTTCAAAGAAAATCAATACATCATTAAAAATTTTGTGCACGGAAGGTGCCTTTCAGAGGGCAGCTTTTGGGAACCCTGGTTCAGGAATGATACAGGAATGCTACCCTCCCTATATTCCCCAGAGACTGTGCTGCTGCATGTCAGAGAGACCTTGCTGGGTCTAGGGCAGTGAAGAGCTCCTTTAATTCATATAGAAGCAATTTCTCTTGACTGGAAAATTTGAAGGTGACATCAATACTTAATGAATCATGGGAGAGGAAAGAACTAATGTTGGAGAAACTCTGGCTTTTTGTTTCTCTTGTGACTTACTAAAAGATGAAAAGATGAAACATTTTAGATTCATGGAGTTTGTATTTTTTATTTGTCTATGAGCAGCTAATCGTCTGTCTATCTATCTATCTATCTATCTATCTATCTATCTATCTATCTACCTATCATCTATCGTCTATAAGAGAGAGAGAAAGAGAGAGAAAGAAAGAGACAGAGGTTACTTTACATGTTTAACAAGCCCAGACTTTGATTAAATTAGAATTAATTTTATAAGTACTCTCAATAATTTAGATCTTTCTTTATTGTTTTCTCTATCTATAGCACTCTACTTTAAAAAAAAGAGTAACTCCAGGGTTTTTCTCTGTGGACCATGCTGTTCCATTGTATCCTAGAGATTCTACGTATTTATCTATTTGCCTCCATTTGTAAATCTAAGCAAAAAGAGGCAGTCTGGTAGAGTAGAAAGAGCCTTAGTAAGGGTCCGGGCCCTTTTGTCTTCCTTTCTGCACATACACACTCTCTGTACGCGATCTCACTAGTCTCATGCTTCAAATGCTGTCTCTAGGAGAGCCCCGGCCTCTCTTCTGAGCTCCAGATTCAGATAACCATCAGAACTCTAGATATTTCTACTTGCATGACTCATCGGTGTTTTGAGCTTGATGCATCCAAAACTGGATTTACGTTTCCCCCAAACTCATTGCTTGTCTATTCTTCCCAAACTCGATAAATGGCAACACCGTCCACTCAGCTATTCAAGTCAGAACTCTCAAAGTCATCCTTGATGGTTCCTCTTTCCATATAGGAGCCGTCAGCAAAAATTGTTTTGTCCTGCAGAACGTATCTTAAATCTATCCAGTTCTCTCTTTCTCCAGTGCTATTGTCCCGGGGCAGGCCACCATCATTGCTCACCGAGCTAACTGTGGTAGCGTCTTGTTTTCTCCACTTCAGTGCTTGTACATCTCATCTTTCTCCCAAGTGCCAGCAAGAGCAATTGTTAAAATTAATTAGCTCACGTCATTCTCTTGCTTAAAAATTTTCATTGATTTCCTTTCTATAATCTCAAACCTCTTACATGGTCTATTATTCAGCTCGGGCTGCCATAACAAAATGCCACAGACTGTGTGGCTTAAACACCTGAAATTTATTTCCTCATGGTTCTGGAGGCTGGAAAGTCCAAGATCAAGGTCTGGCAGGGTTCGATTTCTGGTGAGAGCTCCCTTCCTGGCTTGCAGATGGCTACTTTCTTGCTGTGTTCTCACACGGCAGAGAGACAGAAAGTGAGCTCTCTGGTGTCTCTTCTTATAGGAACACTAATCCTTTTGGATCAGGCCTCTGCCCTTATGATCTCATTTAACCTTAATTACTTCCCTTAAGTAATGTGACTCCAAATATAGTCACATTAGGGGTTAGGGCTTCAACATATGGATTTTGGGGGGACACAATTCAGTCCATAGCACATGGCCGTGAAGTTCTATGTGGTGTGGTCCCCTTCACTTGCACTGGTCATCTCCATTCTAGCCATTCTGGACTCTTTGGTTCCTTGAACAGATCAAACTCTTTTCTGGTTCAGGACCTTCATGCAAGCCATTTTATTTGCCTGGAACAACCAACTTCACCCCTCCTCCTGACTTTTCTCCTGGTGACTCCTTTTCATCCTTCAGGTCTGAGCTTCCACCTTCTCAGGGAAGGCTCCCCAACTGGAGATTATTCTTCTCAATCACTGTGTGCTGGTCATTTCTTTCACAGGACTCAGCATGCCTTGTAATTATTTCCCCCAACATGTTGTAAATTCCACTAGAACAGCAATTTATATACTCTTAATTCACTGATAGGTTATACAGCATTTAACATAGAACCTGGAACATGTTCGATACTCAATAATATATATTGAGGAATGAATGAATGAATAACAGAGACTCTGCCTCCTAGGAATTAATAATTCAGAGTAGGATTAACCCACTTTCATAGGTAATTAACAAACAGGGTAAAGTGTGACATTTATCTTTCGGTGAGAGCAGACCACCCCTTCTGCTTTACTGTTTCACCAACAAATCTCTCTTTTTTTCCCAATTTTTTTTATTGTGGTAAAATACAAATAACATAAAAATACCATCTTAACCATTTTTAGGTATACAGTTCGGTGACATTAAATATATTCATAATGTGCAACCATTACTACCATCTGTCTCCATAGCTCTTTTCATCTTGTAAAACCAAAACTCTTATACCCATTAAACAATAACTCTCCATTCTTCCCTCCCCTGGCCCCTGGCCACCATCTTTCTACTTTCTGTCTCTGTGATCTACCCTTTGCTTTTACCAGTTCTTTTGGACACACAATTCTGTCAGAAGTCTGAGTTTGAATCCTACTTCTGTTCCTTACTAGTATAAAGGTCAACTGCTGTAGAACGCTGTACAAGACATTGTTTGCTAATTACATTGTAATTATTAATAATAAAGCTAATATCAATTTTGGAAAACCCCATATAGAGTTTCCTCTCTAGAAGCACTTTGACTGCGAGGGATAAATAGTGCACAACCAAGCTTTTCTGTTTGGGAATAGAGGAGGAACACTGCTTCCCTTGGCAAGTGCTAGTAAGAGTTTCTGGTGGTCCAGGGACTATGCTGGATGCTGCAGATATGGAAGTGAATCATACAGAGATCACAGGCTCATGGGGGGTTAGGCATGTACACAATGAGAGGAAGAAAGGGATGGGTGCTGGTGTAGCATTCGCACAGGGTGGATGGGACCACAGAGGACATGGGGTCAGCTTTATGGGGGGATTATGTGGGAAAGGGAAGACTGATGATCATGTCATTGTTGGTGGTGAGTTTACCAGTGAAAAGGAACAGATGAGAAAGGCCTGGAGGCTGGAGGTGGCCTGGAGGCTGGAGGTAGCCTGGGGCTTTCAAGGAACCACGCTTCGCCTGGCCTGCTGAAGCATGAGTTTCAAAGAGAATGTGCCTGGCCCAAAGACTTGCACATAGTAGGCACTTAGTTAATATTTAGTAAATGAATGAGTAGATAAAAGTGGCAAGGGGGAAGCTAGAGATGTTGGGAGAGGCAAGATCATAGGGGGCCTTGTATGTCAAGCTAGATCAGTGATGAGAGTGGAGAGGTGGCCAATGGAGTTTTCTTTAAGCAGGGAAGAGACCGGATTGGTTTGAATTTTAGAAACATTCCTTTGGCTGCAGAACAGAGGATGGATTGGAGAGAATGAGACTGAAGCCCTAAGCACAGACAGGAAGGGTAGCCGAGCATTTGGTGGGAGCTGACAGTGGAGACAGGAAGGGCATTCAGAGACGGTTGCGTAATCCAGGGAGAAGCCCTGGGCCTGGCCCAGCATTGTAGAAAGGTAGAGACAGACACGTGGAGCATCACCATCTGGGCACTGATTGGAATGTGTGAACGTGATTAAGCTGAATGTGTGTGTGGGAGAGAGAAAGAGTTGGAGTGTGTGTATGTGTGCACTTGCACAAAGTGGAATGTGTGTGTGTGTAGGCAAGTGAGATGAAAAGTGTGTGTGTGTACACTTGAGTTGGAATATGTGTGTATACTTGAGTTGGAGTGTATGTTTGTGTGAGTGAGTTGGAATGTGTGTGTGTGTGCAAGTGATTTGGAGTGTGTGCATGTTGGAATGCTATGAGTGCTAGTGCATTGGAATGGGTGTGTGTGCACGCATGAGTGCAGGTGAGCAGTCACAAATGATTTCTACTAATAGTTATCTATTTGGCCTAAAGGCTAGTAAAGTCCTCCTTCTGCCTCACTCCTGATCACATGCTCCAAGTCACATGCAGAAATGGGCAGAACAGCTCAGCCCAGTAATTCCACCCTGACTCACCCCAGGCCATTTCCAGCCCAGTTAATTAATTGTTCCCTCCTAATGCTCACACAGCACTTTCTTCTATAACACTTGTCACACCACTGTTCTTCTTAGTTTATATAGTACTTTGCCATTGCTAGGCTGTGAAATCCTAAAGGATGGGAAAGTGTATCATTTATCTTTCTATCCCCAGAGCCTAATTTATTCAGGCACATAGTGGGTATTCAGCTAATATTTGTTGAATAAACTAAAGGAAAAGAGCAATTTTGTAGCTGACCAAAACTTAAAGTCTCCAAAGCAAGTCTCATTTTTGCCTCCTCTACCTCTTGGAAACAACAGTAATAACAGTTACCATTTGTTAAGAACCTACTATGTGCTAGGTACAATGCCAAGTACATTATGTGCAATGTTTTTAAAAGTCCCTGGAGTTTCAAAAATCCTAGGAGGTAAATATCATCAGCTGCCTCCTACAGACAACAGAGGTCTCACGAAGGTCAAGTAACTTGCCAAGTCACACAGCTAGAAAGGAGAGAGCTACCACCACAAGCAAAACCTGCACTCTGAACTCCTGCACTCTGCAGCTTGCCCTTCCCTACGGCGCCCCATCCCCAGCTCTCTATTTCCTGCACTATGGGAGAAGTCACTGCCCTTCCTGTGAGAAATCAAGGGTTTAATCTGGTCAAAAGGAAACAGTGTTTCCTCTGTGCTTAAGGGGGTTTGGCAATCACAGAGAAAGAACCAAAAACAATATTATCCCAGAGATGTGGCTGGTTTGGGTTAACTCCAGCTCTGGATGCTGTGAGCTGGTTCCCAGGAGCGCAGGAGGAATGATAATCGTTGAGATCCAAGCTCATGGTGGGTTGAGGATAGAGATTCCCCTTTCCTCAAATGTTTGCCTTTTTCTTTTCTTCGCCAAGGATCCAGGCGGGATGCTTTCCACCTCAGGGGGAGCCACTTCCAAATTCTGCTCTGTTGGTTGAAAACTTCAAATTTATCGAGGGTTTGCTATTTGCAACTCTGTGTTAGTTACTATGGGGGATTTAAACAAAAAGGCAAGGAACTTCTATCTCCAGATTGCCTTGCACACAGTTGGTATTTTATTACTATTTTATTTGTTGATAGATCCCAGTTGGCTGGTTACTCTTTGTAAGGCTCCATTCATGGATAAATCACCGTTGATCTCTCCAGGCTCCTCAGCTCTTTTCCCAGTGGGCTTCTCATTGTCGTGGGTAACCCAGGGAGAAGGAAGCAGCACAGAGGAGCCTCTCCTACGTGGACAGGTGGGGTATCCCAGGGAGATCTTTTAGTTTGTTTTCTTCCTGCCTGACTTTTCTACACTCTCCAATTTGGAGGACTCATCCACATGGTCTTTTTATTTAGCATTTTGGGACTGAACAGCATCTCCCAGGCAGCCCTCAGCCCTGGAAACTAGGCAGAAATGAACATGGGGGGTTATGAATTTTGGGGAAGTCAGTGATTTCAGGACTACAGGAAGGTATCCTACTTCCAAACCACTTCCCCTATCTGCTAGATATTAGCATCGTTCCCTCAGCTTTATGCTTAGGTCTCTACTTGAGATATACTCTTCATCACTTCTCTCGTTTCATATTATTTATACTTATGTGTTGGGTAAAAAAAAATTTATAGAAGGGAAACTATGAAGGGTTTGTGCAACTTGAGGGAAGGAGAGAGTGAATTTGGTGAAACCTAAAGTCAGTAAATGTCACTCATTGGGGAGACCCTGAGTTCTGCAGACAGATCCTTCAACATATAAAAGCAGTTAAGAACATGGCCCTACAACCAAACTGGCTGAGTTCAAGTGTTGACTCTGTTACCTACTGGTTGTGTGACCTTGGGCACGTTAGGTAACTTCTCTGAGCCTTAGTTTACTCCTATATAAATTAGTGATAGTAATAATTCCTACTTCATAGGGTTGCTGTGAGGATTAAATGAAGCAAATATGTAGAAAACTAACAATAGTGCATGACACATAGTAAAATGCTGCTTAAAATGAGCTATGGTTAATATCTGGTTCTAAAGTTCTGTCCTACCTGGTGTGTTAACCTCTCTCAAATAAATCCCCTAGGATTTAGCGTTAGAAACCTAGGCTTGCAGAAAGTTGGGGCTGGGAGGAACCTTAGAAGTGATCTAATACAAACGCCTCTTTTGTCAATGAAGAAATGTAGGCCCAAGGTCACAGAGTGAGTTGCTAAGGCATCGGAAAACAGCATCCTGTCTGTTGCTCAGAACACGTTTCCTCTCATAAAACTGCTCATCCTTGTCCTGGAGGGCAGATGGACCAGCTCTCCAGGCATGACCTCATATTACCTTGTAAAGCCATCTCCCCTTGACAGTGGCACAATTTCTGTGGGAGTCCCTCAGGTAACAAAGTAGGTTGTGTTCAAAGACCTGTGAAGTGGAGACACTGCCTCAGCCACTGATCTCCAGGTTGGACTTGGTAAGGGGAGCTCAGTGAAGTCTGAGAGGCCTGGAGACCTGTGGGTAAAGGAGGATTTTGAGGTAATTTGAAATGGAATGAGAAACATGAAAATTCTCAAAGACACACATGAACATCTTATTTTTGAGTCAAGAACTTAGGTAAATTTTTGTTGTGATGGTTCCTGCATTGCTGAGGCATGTTCTTAAGAAGAGTGACGTCCCCCAGTTTATTTCTTTCTTGTTGAAGGCCTCAGTTCCTTGGCCTTAGACATATTTAGAACAACATTGGGGAAACAGACTCCTTTAAAACAAAGTGTAAAAATAATACAACTCAACCTTAGAGGAGATGTCTTTTCTGGGGGAGAGGACTTCACTCATAATCCTATCAGGTGAGCATATTCCAGGCTTTTTCTATAAAGGCAAAATTTTATAAAATTGAAATTATAGAGCTAGACATTTCTAAGAAAACTCAAGTCCTGCTCTTGGTTCAGTGAAGGACTTGCTGACTAGTCTCAGGGAAGTCAGTCTGGCTTCTTTTTTGGGAGGAGAGTGTTGCATCCTTATGAACATGAGCATTGGAGTCTGTTTGTTTCCGTGATGGAGTGTGGTAGAAACCAGACTTTAAGCCTGAGCTCTGCTTCCCTGTTTGCTGGATGACCTTGAGAAAGTGTCTTAACCTTTCTGGATCTGTTTTTTGGCTTTTATAAAGTAGATTACTGCCACATGGTGATAGCATCAGCTTGTTTAACAGGTACTGTGCTCAGCCTTGACACAGGCAATAGGTTTCCAGGGGACTCAGGGTAAAATTTCATTTATATGGTCTTTGATTGCAGTTTGGTTCATTTATATGATTTACAATTGTGGATTGATTGAGAGTCTTTGCTAACTGATTTTCTTTATGCTGGTTCCCCAGGTCCTCTCCTCTCTGTGGTGACGGGGGTCATTTACCAGATCATTTTGTCCTTCTATTTTTGTTAATTAAGCTACTCAAGCCCACCCAGATCCCAGGAGACTCTGCATAAATGGTGGAGGTGGTAGGAGAGTGAATGTTCCCAGCACAGGGATGTTCACAGCTGAAGGGAGCCATGAATTGTGTGTAAAACTCCACTCTTCTTCCCTGAGTCATCTTATTAGCTGCTTCATTTCAAGGAAGGAAGGTTAATTTTGGGTCCCCCTTGGAACATTCAAGGGACTCTTGCCAAATCCAGGAGAGCCTTGAGCTGTAACCCCATGGGGCCCCTGGATGTGTCTGTGTGTCTGCTTTGGACCAGACCCAAGGTGCTGCCCTGTGTCCTATTCACAGTGAGGGTGGAGATGGGGATCAGTGTTTATCTTGGTGGACCTCACTTGAGCTGGACACTGATGCTTTGTTGGCTGAGGCTGAAGTATGCCTCTCTTTTTTTAATTGGCCAGAGACTCTCCCACAGGCACTTGGCCTACCAATGATTTGGCCCTTTCTGCTGAGGCCCTCTGGGATCATAAGGAGAGCCCTATTTCCCCCTGCCTGCCCAAACCCAGCAGCAGCCAGTTCCGACTAGCATTCAGGGCTACAAGTACTATCAGGCTGAAGGACTAGCCAGTGAACTGGAACTTCATTTCTCTCCCTAGTGGGACTGAAGCTCCCTGAGCTGGTGTACCTGTTAGAATATACACAGCCTGTGCCAAACAACACCAGGGGTAGGAACTAGGCTACCTGCTTGCTGGCTAGCCTAAGCTGGTGAAGTATAATCGGTGCAAGCAAGCATGCTGGAGCCAGATTGGGTTCAAATTCCAGCTCCACTGATATCTGGATGTGTTGACTTAGGCAAATGTGTCTTGGTTTCCTAATCTGTAAAATGGATATGTTTTGGGGGTTTTGAGGATACTGTATTGAGGATTGAATGAGATAACACATTAGATTGAAACACATGTAACTGCTGATATTTTAACTGTTTTGAACCTATAAACATAACAAAGATTAGCAGAGTGCTTTAAAAACATGTCTGCCTAATATGCTGTCTATAAGAAACTCACTTCAAATATAATGATATAGACATGTTGAAGGAAAAAGAACAAAAAAAAGCTATATTATGCAAATACTAACCCAAAGAAAGCAGGAGTGACTATAATAATAATGTGAAAATCCTCAATAGAATATTAGCAAATAGACTACAACAATGTATAAAAAGAATTGCACAATCCTACAACCAAGTAGGATTTATTTCAGGTATGCAAGGGTGGTTCAATATGAAAAATCATATGATCATATTAATTGATGTAGAAAAAGCATTTGACAAAAGCCAACACCCACTCATGATAAAAATTCTTAGCAAATTGGTAATAGAGGGGAATTACCTCAACTTGACAAAGAGCATCTGTAAAAAATTAACAGCTAACAGCATACTTAATAATGAAAGACTGAGTGCTTTTTTCCCTAAGACTGGGATCGAGGCAAGGATGTCTGCTCTTGACACTCTTATTCAACAGGGTGCTGGAAGTTCTAGTCATTGCAAAAAAAGAAATAAAGGCATGCAGATTGGAAAGGAAGAAATAAAACTATCTTTGAAGGTGACTTGACTGCCTACTTATACAATCCCCCCAAATCTATACAAAAACCCCTCCTAGAACTAATAAGTGGGTTTAGCAAAGTCACAGGATACAAGCACAATAAGCCCCGGATACAAAAATCAGTTGTATTTTCATATACTAGCAATGAACATGTGCACACCAAAATTAAAAATACAATGCCATTTGTAATCACTCAAAAATACTTAAAGGTAAATTTAGTAAAATGTACACAGAACTTGTATGCTGAAAATTTTAAAACCTGAGGAAAGAAATCAAAAGAAAAACTAAATAAATGGAGAGACATACTGTGTTCGTGGATTGGAAGACTCAATATAGCAAAGATGCCAATTCTCCCCAAATTGATATACAGGTTTAACACAACTCCTATCAAAATCTTAGCAATTTTTAAAAATGAATATAGACCATATTATTCTAAAATTTAGATGGAAAGGTCAAGGAACTACAATAACTAGAAAATTTTTGAAAAAGGATACAGTGGGAGGAATCAGTCTATCCTAATTGAAGACTTATATAGCTACAGTAATCAAGACTGTGTGGTACTTTAATAAAAAGGATACACACATAGACAAAAGAAGAAAATAGAGAGTCAAAAAATAGACTTACACAAATATGCTTCTGTGAGGCTTTATTTTGCAAAAAAGCTCTAGATTCAGAGTCAGGAGGCCTAAGTTTTGGTCCCAGGAACTACTGTTCACTTGCTGTGTGGCCTTGGACAAGTGACTTCCTCCAGTTCTAAAAGTCTTTGATTCTCTGGGTCTAAATCACTTAACTTTTCTGTCTCAACTTCCCCTTCTGTTTAATGGGGACACCTGGCCTCTCTTCCTTCCCACCCTCTGTTTGACAAGGGATGACAAAATACCTTTCTCTTTTATGCACAAAGAATTCTACAAGCTAAAAGAATTACTATATTGATTGATGTTAATAATACACCTCAACATCATGAGAACTCAACTCTGTGCACCCAAAGTCAAATGCTAGGAACTTCAGTGTAATTTGTTTGTTTGTTTGTAATTTAGTTTCTTTCTTCCCAACACCATCAGTTCTTCATTTGGACTTCTTAAGGAGCATGAGGAATGGGACTCATTTTTGTGGAGCTGTTTTTAGAGTTCTCTAAGGCCCAAAGTTCCGGGTTTGGCTATGTGAACTTCTGAGAATGTCTGTGAATAAGATATTTTATAGCAATTTAAAAGAAGTTCAAAGATAGATGCTCTGTTTCCCAGTAGAATACTTCTGCTTGTGTGGGCAGAAAGATCTTGAAATGACTCAACCAACCAACAGCCAACCACCCGAAGAGGATTATAGGTAAATTCATGCTGTGTGGGTACTGGGAGCTTTGAAAGCCACATACATGGAACACAGATGCACAGATACACACCACACACACACACACAAACTAACAGCACGTTCAGCACCAATCCCACCTTATATGATTACTACCATAAATACTCATGGTTAAAACCAAGTAAGAAAATTTAAAATATGTAGATGTCAATAACACCCAAACTTGAACTAGGCCACAAGAACTTTTCCCTCTCAAACTAGTGAGGCAGCACAGCATAGTGGTTAGAAATATGAATTGTAGGGGCAGACTGCCTGAGTTGAGATCACAACCTCACCATGTATTAACTATGATATTGGACACATTACTTAACTACCTTGTGCCTTGGTTTGCTCTTCACTGTAATTAGAATAATACCTATGTCACAAGATTGCTGTGAGGATTTGAAGAAATAATTTATGCTGAGCTTTTATGCATGAAATACATTTAGAACAGAGTAAATCAGAAATAATTGTGTTCTTTCATATAATGTATGAATGGAGTGGGACAGTTTGGTGCCCAATGTCTTAAAATAATTTCTCCATATACCTGTCATGGTACTGTTGCCACAATACTCCTAACATTATTCATTTCTTTATTTGAGTCATTAAAATACAAATACATTTTGAGAAGTGTCACCAGAGTGATTTATAAACTAGCTTATTACACTGGGAGGCAGTTTGAAGACCTGGGTTAGGGGCCTGGATCTAATCCCAGGGCTCCTGTTAACAAGGTGCATAATTTTGGACAAGTCAACTGGTGTCCCTGAACCTCATTCTTATCTGTGCACTGAGGACGCTGAGCTGTATGATTGCTGAGGTCCTTTCCAGCTCTAATATCTGAAGAGACAAGATGCTCCATGGATGAAGAGACTTTTTTTTCTATCTTATATTTTTTAAATTTTTTGTTTATTGTGGTAACATTGGTTTATAACATTGTATAAATTTCAGGTGTACATCATTTACTTCTATTTCTGCATGGATTACATCATGTTCTCATGTTCACCACCCAAATACTAATTACAATCCATCACCACACACATGTGCCTAATCATCCTTTTCCCTCTCCTCCCTCCCCCATTCCCCTCTGGTAACCACCAATCCAATCTCTGTGAAGAGACTGTTTTTATTGACATAGATACTATGGAAGCTTAATAATAGTTAGCATTTATTGAGCACTTTTTCTGTAGCAGCTGCTTTTCTAAGCCCTTTGACCTATTTAACCCTTGCAGCCATCCGCTGAAGAAGGCTTTATCATTATCCCCATTTTAGAGAGCTGGAAACTGAAGCAGAGAGAGGCTAAGCGATTTGCCCAAGGTCACATGGCTATTAAATGGCAGAGCTGGGATTTATATCCAGATGATGTAGAGCACACATACCAGGCATTCTGTTCAGTACCAGACAGTACTAGGCAAGTAATAACTAAAGAAGAGGGGCTGTGTCCTATTCATCTAGTGTCCCCCACAGGCCTGTTAAGAGTACCTGGAGCTTTGTATAGGTCCTCAATACACATTTATCATTCTTGTTGTTGATGATGATGATACAAATTTGTTGAATTAAGTTAATTTCAGCCTCCTGGCCATGTTTTAGAAGCTGACGATGTTAAACTTCATTTTCTTTTGTTAATATTATCCACACAAGGTGAAGGTTCCCTTAGGGGCACAGGAGGGGCACAGGAGGCCTCTTGACAGGAAAATGGGAAGATCTAGAGCAAGGAGAAGACAGTGAGGCTGCCTGGCTTTGGGCCGCTCTGGTCTCTCCTCCTCCTGCCATTGTTTTCATTTCACATCTGGTAAAGTGGTCTTACTATGTTCCTATGAGGCGAGTTGCACTCTCTGATGTCCCTCAAAGATGCCCTAGACGTGGTAGAAGGAAAAGGAGGTAAGTCACTACCTGGACCAGGAATACTGACAAGAGTTTTCTCTTCCCTGTGTGCCCAGTAGCCTAGTTGTAAGCTTAGGAACAAGTATGGCCGCCACGGCCATAAAATGGCACCACTGCTTAGCTTGCTTTCCCTAGCCTCTGTAAATTCTGTGCTGACTATCAGACTCTCTCTAGCAATGTTGAGCTCACTTATTATTTCGAGAAATGAGCATGGTAGATTAGAAATAGTGCTTTGTTTTGAGTTTTTGTTTTATTTAATTTTAATATTTTTATTAATATTTAATTTTAATTTAATATTTATTTTTAGTTCTGTACATTGTTGCAAGGACATAATCTTTAGAGGTGTTTTCTCAGCTGTCCTAGCAAAAGAGCTCTGATCTTGGAGCCAGTAGCCCTGGGTGTTCTAGTCTCAGTTTTGGTTTTAACTGACTATGATACTGTAATGACACTCTGACCTGTGCTGTTTTATGACCCAGATTTCTGGTGGGGATGGATGAAATGCCTGATGCACAGGTGATATTGCTTGGGCCAGACTGCGGGTAGGAGAGAAGTTGAATTCTAAGACTTTGACCTCATCAGTTCCTTAATGCAGTTACATACTTGATCCTTCAATGAATAATGAGTGTTTAGGCTACACACAGCACGCATTAATGGGGTAACAGAGTGGATCGTTTTTGTGGGTGCCCTTTTACATGTTGGTACAATCAGAAAAGCAAGACATGATGTAGGTGAGTATCTGGTGTTTTCATTCACAGCTTTTTGAAACTGCAACCCAATCTACTAAAAGTTTCCAGGCTGATTCAGTACAAAGGTGATTGTTTTGGAAAATTTGAATGAGATTGGTTGGTGACTCCAGTGTTATGCAAGTGAAGGATGGAGGCAGTTGAAAGAAGCTTTGCTTTGGATATGTTCTTTTTTGTGAGGAAGATTAGCCCTGAGCTAACATCCATTGCCAATCCTCTTCTTTTTGCTGAGGAAGATTGGCCCTGGGCTAACATCCATGCCCATCTTCCTCTACTTTATATGGGACGCCACCACAGCACGGCTTGACAAGCGGCGCGTAGGTCCGTGCCCAAGATCCAGGCCTGAGAACCCTGGGCTGCTAAAGCGGAGCACGTGAACCCAACTACTATGCCACCAGGCTGGTCCCTTTACTTTGGATATGTTCTAAGTGACTCTTACCAATGGGAATACTTGAGCAAGGGTTAAGACTGAAACAAGTGAGACTAACATATTTCTCCAGTCCAGTGCCAGCACACACAAGTGGACACAGTCTTTTGTTCTGGTCGGTGTGAGACTTCTTCTTTGGGTCTCCTATATCTTCATTTGCACAGGTACCTTTACCACCCAGTGCAAGTGGTATGCTAATCAAAGCTAGTTCGTGTGTAGTGCTTAGTATTTGTCAGATACTTCCTAAGTGTTTTACACATTACCTCGTTGAATCTCATGGCAGCCATGTGCGGTAGATATAATTGTTATACTTTACTGATAAGGCAACTAACGCACGAAGATGTTGAGTATCTCACCCAAGATAAATAACTGGTTTACCCAAGATTTGAACTCAGGCAGCACCCGGCTCTAGAGTCTAAGTTTTTAACTACAACACTACACTGGCTCTATAAAATCTACAAGGTTATTGATTTTAAGCTCTGTTAGTTGAAAAGCATTTATATACTATCTTTATTAAAAATCTGAGCTATGTTTGGGTTATGAATCTGTCTGTAAGGAAGACTCTGCTGTGACTCACAGAGGAGGGGTGGCCGGGGTGCATAAGTAGCCATGATAGTCCAAAAGCTGTCCTGGGTTGAACTGAGTTGTTACAGCAGCTGCCAGAACACTGGCTGGAGAAGGTTCAGGAAGGTATGGAGGGGTGGAAAGGTAACCTGAGAGTGCTTAGCTCCCAGCACATCCCTCAGAACCTGACAATCGTAGCTCGTAGCTCTGCTGGTTCTGGCTATGGTGCTAGCTCTCTTCAGACTCTTGTCAATGGATTAGTATCTTGGTGGCTTTTTTTCCACTGATGATGAAGTCCCAGGCCCCTGGGATGCCGTCACAATGTTGGGCCAGGAAATTGCCCACGCTTTTGTTGTGTGACTTGAGTTGCTTAATTCAGTCTGGATGACGGGACTTTGTTCCAGTAATCAGTGTTGGCTTTGTGTATTACTCTTTGCATCTCTTCTGGCTTGTGTCAGGGCTGCACTATGGGTTGGGACCATGGCTCAGGTGCCAGTTGCAATGTGATCAACTGTTGCAAGGATAGCCAATGGCAGGACAACAACATACTCTGTCGTGTAGCTGAATTCATAGTGACTCACATGAATTCACTGGGGTGTCTATTGCATGTGGTGATGGCTACTACTTGTAGTGCTTTCAATGTGCCCATCACTGCTTAGTCCTCACCACAACCCTATTGGTAGGTGCAATTGTTAAACCATGTTACAATTGAAGGAGCATAGGCATAGAGGGGGCAAATAATTTGGCCCAGGTCACACAGTAAACAAATGGGGGAATTAGGATTTAAACCTAGACAGTTAAGGCCCAGCATCTGTGCTCTCGACCATCAAGTACCCTCGTCTTCTCTGCTAGACTTTATAGGAGATAAAGTGATGAATAACATAGGACTTCCCTCTAAGACTGTCTCATTGGTCTCAATTATTTAGGTTTTTGGTAGTCTTTGGGTTTACCTTAAGTTGAGGGACTTCTGGAAAAAATGTAAAGCGTTGTTTATAAGTAATGCTTCAAGGTTTTGTCTCGAGCTAATTTTTCAAAGAGCTTATCAAGAACACAGAAGACAATGCCGAGCCATTTGGGACTAAGATCATTTAGTGCCATCTTATCATTTGTGGTATCATAATGGCCATTGTATATTGAGCACATCCTGTGAGCTGGGCACTTTCTGTACACTTTACATGTGTTTCCTCACTTTAGGCTCATAACTACTCTCTGGGAGTGGACTATAATTATCCCCATTTTATGGAAGAGGAAATTGAGGTTTGAGGATGTTATATAACCTGCTCACAGTCACACAGCTAGTCAGTGGCGGGACTGGCATAGGAACCCAGGCTGTCTGGCTCCAGAGTCCATGTTCTTAATTACCCACCACTCTAGCGTCCAAAGATTGTTGGGTTTGGGGTTAGGACACTCATGCCGGCTCTGCCAAAATGTCAATTACACAATGTGCTGTGTAATGCTGGCCAAGTCTCACCATTTCTCTGGTTCCCATTCATTCATTCAACAACTATTTATAGCATACCTACTATGTGCCAAGCATTGTTAGTGCTGGGCACATACTGGTCAATAAGACAGACTTGGTCATGCTCTTGTAGAGTTTACGGCTGAATTGTCAGTTTTCTCATCTACAAAAGATGAGAATTAAAATGTATTAAAAACATTTCTCATTCTTTTGAAAACCCATGCCTCTTTTTATAAACACAAAACATTACGCCTTCCCTGATGTTCTTTGAAATTTTTAAGTGAGTGAATTACCGTGACTAAAAATAAATTAAAGCAATTATAATATTGAGTAATTTTTGTTTGAATCACACAGGCCCTCATCCCTTCCCCTAGGGAGATTCTGATACGCTGCCCTCCCCAACACCGGGTATTCTTTCGTTTAAGTATCATCGGGATGGTAGTCTCACTCTAACAACAAAAGGATCTACAGTTAAGTTTTAATTGCTTTGAAATGCTGGGGTTGTTCTATTTAATTTGTATTCATTCTTTCACCAGGTTTTGGCTCTTGGGTTTGTGTGGCAAACAAAACTTTACTCATTCCTTTTACTGAAAACCTCTTTCCCCCACCAGGGCATTGTTGTGAGTCATGAGCTCTCTCATCATCTGACATTTTCCCATCCTGTTTATGGAGGAGACATCAAGGGACACGTCCATGTGTCTGACACAGTGGGCCCACAGGCTCCTCCTCATTTAGTGGCCTTGTGAGTTACCTGAGCTTTTGGCTCTAGGAAATGTCTGGGCTGTTTTTACTTTGAGATTTGCATGGGAAACGATGCTTCACAGACCTCTTAGGAACACCAACTGGCTTATAAATGCCCCTTGAGAACTGGGCTCTGGAAGGGTTCGCTTCTCTAACACACTGCTGTGAGCTTGGTTATGCATTACCCCCGTTGTTCTCTAAATGCGTCAGGGACTCACTTGTAGACTCTCAGGGATGGTGTCGCCATGTACAGTAAATGAGCATGACATACTTGCTGGTTGTACTGAAGGTGTAGAAAGCAGGATTATTCAAAATGTTTTTTTATTTTGAGAAGAACACTTAACATGAGATCTATCCTCTTGACAAATTTAAGTGTACAATGCATTATAGTTGTATATTTCCCCTTTCCCCCAGCCCGTGGTAAACACCATTCCAGTCTTTGATTCTATGAATTTGACTATTTTAGATACCTCATATAAGTGGAATCCTGCAGTACGTGTCTTTCTGTGTCTGGCTTATTTCACTTAGCATAGTGTCTAATTATTATTGGAAGAATCTGTTTACTTGGGGTTTTCAAAGCAGTGATAGGTGTTGTCAAAAAAATGTGATTTAATTCAGCTAATGTTGGTGCAGGCGCTATGCTCAGTGACAGGCATGTAAAGATGAATAAGACCAGTGTCTAGTGATGTGCTGGCAAAAGTTTAACAAGGGGCTCTGTGGGGGCACAGGGGAGCCCCAGTCTGTAGCATTTGCTGATTTCCATAGTGTAAAAATACTCTCACCATGGTTGATTTCAAGCTACCAACAAGATGTCAACCAGCTTGCAGAAGTCTTGAAAATTTGCTAGTCAGCTCTCATGAGGCTATACAAGCTGGTCCTGTACTCTCCTGCCAATGTCTGCTTTCAAAAAGTTGTCAGTTTAAACTGGAGCGTAGATAAATTGCAGTGCAGTATGATAAGGGCAGAGATAGAAGTATGTACAAGGTAGCAAGGTGTCACGGTGGATAGTGATTCAGTTCTATGCCGGGCACATCCACATGGTGAGCTGCAGGGACAGAAAAGATATGTAAGGAAGGTCTGGAGACAGGGACTTTCAGAGCATCCCTGTTGTCTTCAGGTCAAGGAGAAATGCCTTGGCCTGGCTTTAAGGTCCCTTGCAGTCTAGCCTCACCTTACCTGGCTAACCTTTTCTCCCACGTTGACTGACACAAGCTTTCCCCTCTGGCCAGTCCCGCCCAGTCTTGAGGGCACATCCTTGCCTTGGCTCACACCACTCTCCCCATTTGGAAAGCACTTTCCCCTCATCTCCATTTCTCTGTTTTCCTCATCCTCCTTTAGGAACTCTTCCAAGTCACAGAAAGCACAAACATTGATAAAGTGGATTACATCAAAGTTAAGAATTTATGTTCATCGAAAGTCACTGTTAAGAAAGTAAAAGGCAAACAACAGAGTCAGAAAAAAGTATTTGCAGCACTTATAACCAACAAATGGCTTGTATTCAGAACATATAAAGAACCCTCACAAATCAATAAGAAAAAGACAGAAAAAGGAGAGAGAGATGTGAACAGGAACTTCACAAGAGTGGATATCCAAGTGGCATATACGAAAAGATGCTTACCTTCACTAGTCATTGAGGAAGTGAGATTCGACTACGCACCCACAAAAATGGCTAAAATTAAATAGACTTGCACTACCAAGTAGTGTTGAGGATTTGGAGCAATGGAAAGTAACATACATTGTAGTTGAGAGTTGGAATTGATACAATCATTTTGAAAACTTTTTGGCAGTATTTGTTAAAATTGGACATATACATACTCTATGACTCAGCAATTATTCTCTTAAGATATATAGCTTCCCCCACCCTGCCCCAAATGCATGCACATGTTCACCTAAAGGTATGTACTGGAATGTTCATAGCAGCATCAGTAGTAATGGCTCCAAATTGGAAACATCCAGATGTTCATCAATAGTAGAAAATAAGTTATGGACCATTTATAAATTGGAATCCTATACAGCTATGAAAAAGAATGCAGGGGCTGGTCCGGTGGCGCAAGCGGTTAAGTGCGCGTGCTCCACTGCGGTGGCCTGGGGTTTGCCGGTTCGGATCCCAGGTGCGCACCGACACACCGCTTGGCAAGCCATGCTGTGGCGGCGTCCCATATAAAGTGGAAGAAGACGGGCATGGATGTTAGCCCAGGGCCAGTCTTCCTCAGCAAAAAGAGGTGGATTGGCAGATGTTAGCTCAGGGCCGATCCTCCTCACCAAAAAAAAAAAAAAGAATGAAGTGTTACTCCATAGAACAACATGGATGAATCTCACAAATCTAATATTGAATGAAATGGACCAGACACAAAAGAATACAAATGGAATTATTCCATTTATATAAAGTTCAAAAGCAGGCAAAACTATTTATGGGGTTAGAGGTCAGTTTACTGGTTACCTTTGGGGAAGAGCAAGGCTGGTAGTGATTGGGAGGGTCATGTGCTCTGGTGATGCTTTACTTCTTGCCCTGAGTGGTGATGATGTGAGTATGTTCATTGTGTTATAATTCCTTGAGCTATATATGTATGATTTGTGTACCTTTCTGTATGTCTTACATTTTCATTAACTAAAACAAACAAAGGAACTTCTGAATGAAAGTGTTAGAGGTGAGGGCATGTTTTTCTAGACTGCTTTTGTGTTTTCTTTTTCAGCATTTCCTGTCTTTGTGAATTTAGTCGTTAAACAAAGATATATTGAGAGTGACCATATGCCAGGAGCTATTTTAGATACTGAGGATAAAACAGGGAACAAAATAGAGAAAATTGCTGCTCTCGTGGAGCTCACGTGGGAACAGAAAGGCAATTGAACAAACAAATACATCAAATGTCAGGTGGTGATAAATGCTATGAAGTAACATTGGAGTAGGAGGATAGAGAGTAATGGAGCTGGGGTGAGGATTTGGGCACTGATTCGGTGTGATTTTATAGAGGGTGGTTGAAGAAGACTCTCTGATGAGGCATCGTTGGAGCAAGAACCCGAATGAGGTGACGGAGTGAGCGGAGGAGGTATGTGGGGGAAGAGCATTCCGGGCAGAAAGAACAGTGAGTGCAGTGGCCCTGTAGTGGGGTCCCCAGCTTCCCAAGCCAGAAACTAGGGCCTCATTCTGAGCTTCTCTCTCTCTTCTTCACCCTCATATTCAAACCAAATCACCAATCCATTTGATTCCATACCTAGTATCTTTTAATTTTTCTACTGTTTCTCCATCTGCACAGGTGTTGCCTATTTGGGCAACAGTCTCTTAACTCTGCCTGCCCACTTCCCATTTTTTTGGTCCTCTGATGGACCTCTCCCCTTTGTGCTCAGAGTCAATGCCCCGCAAAACTTCTGCTTTCCTCTCTGCTCTCATTTCTTGCTGCCTGTGCCTTGAACTTCATGCTCAAGTCAACACCAAAATGATTTCTTTTCTCTAGTTTCCCTCTGAGCCCTCTGGTCTCTGGGCCTTTCTATATGAGGGTGCTTCTCCTTGTTGCTTGCTTTCCCCTCCCCCCCTACTCATTTCACACCTTGCACATCCCACAGATCTTAGCTTAGATGTTTATTCTGGGATTTTTTTCCTGCCCCTTAAACGTCAGCCGGGTATCTTTCCAAGGGGGTCTCATCGAACCCTGTGTCTCCCCATCATTGCTCTTTTACATCATTCTGTAATTGCCTTTTATTTTTCTGAACCTCTCAATAAACTCTAAGTAAGACACAAGCGGGAAGAAACTGTTGCTGCTTTGTGCCCCAGTGCTTAGCACAGTTCCTGACCTTTAGAAATTGCACAATAAATATTAAACAAATGAATGCATGTTGAGCTAGCTCCCTCTGATACAACAAGAGTCTAGAAGTATTTTTTTTTTTTTGTGAGGAAGATCAGCACTGAGCTAACATCCATGCCAATCCTCCTCTTTTTGCTGAGGAAGACTGGCCCTGGGCTAACATCTGTGCCTATCTTCCTCCACTTTATATGGGACGCCACCACAGCATGGCCTGACCAGTGGTGCATCGGTGCACGCCCAGGATCCGAACCCGGGCCACCAGCAGCGGAGCACACGCACTTAACCGCTATGCCACAGGGAAGGCCTCTAGAAGTATTTTTATTAATAATTGATAGAACTATTTTACAGTCAAAACAATATTCATCAACTCACAAAAGCTAGACCAGCCTTGTGTTTAAGTTCTTGTTCCTGGTAGTTTTGTGTTCCATTATTTCTCAAACACGTAAATATTATCTTTCAAATTTTAATATTATCTTATTTCAATCAATAATATGTAAAATTTCAATTCAGAGAACTTTGAATCTATCTGTGAAAAAATTCAAATGTAGAGCTCCAAATGTGCTCTGGCTGCAGATAATATCATTATTGTGACTTATTTCTAGAGTTGAGACTTAATTCTAGAAAAAAAATTCTGAGTCAAACTTTATGAGTTTCGTCAAGTTTTTGGCATGCTAGGTGGACGTTCCAGTTTGTCACAGCCCCTTAATATGGAACTGAATGCTTTTAACACGCTGAGAGAGTGAGGGATACAAGAGAGAAAGTAGAAGCTCTTCTCACCTGTGGTTTGTACCTAGGTGAGAAGTGGTACTCCTGACCCCACGAGGTGTGAGGACTAGAAGAGAGTTGAGCAGGGACTTAAAATGGGGATGGGGCATTGTGTCAAAGTGTCTCAAACTGACTTTTAAAATTGTTGTAACAGGATTATTTAGAGAATTATAAATGAGCATCTGACACACACATAGGTACCATTTATTGAGGCCTTGCTATATGGCAGTCACCATAACTGCTTTAAATAGACAGTCTTATTTAATTCCAATACCAGGCATATGGGATTGTCAACAAAAAATATCTGCAATACAAGAATTTAGTTAGGAAAGCTTTATTGCTCATACAATTTGCAAACTGGGGAGTCGCAGCCTCCGAAACAAATCAAAAGTATGCACAGGGGAGGGTGTGGGAGAGCAGAGCTTATAAAGACAAAATCCATAGACCACAGGGATGTTTTTTTTTTTCCCAAGTCATCTGCTTCAAGTTCTCATTTATTTCAAATTCTCACTGAAGTAACTAAAGAAATAAAATAGGGAAAAGTCTATATTGCCATTCTAAGCTAAGAAAGGGGACCATCCACTTGTCAAATACTCAGAGTGTTGTATTACCTTTCCGGTGGTCTATAACAACTTACCTCCAACTGAGTGGCTTAAAACAGCACCCATTTGCTGTCATAGTTTCTGTAGTCCAAGCCTGGCTTAATGGTATTCTCTGTTTTGAGTCCCACAAGGCTAAAATGAAGGTGTCTGCCTGTCTTTATTCCTTTCCCACAGGGATTGTTTTGAAAGCCCTCTGATTTATTGGTTCCCCTCTAGATACTGGTGTTCTAAAATCAGCTATATCAGGCTTCTGGCCATCAGTTAGGAGGGAACGCTCAGTTTCATGTACAAGTTGGGGTTTTTCTGAGAACAGAGTGTGTGACTGCACCTCGGCTCGCATGGCCACTTGACTCTGTTTTGTTTTAGGTCTTGGTTAGCTACACAGAGTCCATTTTGTCTTTCCCTTTTAGGGGTCCTCTATCTTTTGTTTTAATTCCACAGGATCAATATCATTATATCCCCATTTTACAGATGAGAAAATAAGGTTCAGAGAGGTTGAATGATTTGCCCCAGGTTACGCAGCATGTCACTGGTAGTGCTGAGCTATGAACCCATTCCCTCTGACTCGAAACGTGCAAGCCTCCTACTTCCTAGGCCCTACTGCCTCCCATGTTGAAAAATAAATCAACTAACTCATTCTACAGCTAAATGCATCTCACTTTAGGTTATCTATTGCTGTGGATTATCCACAGCATAATCCACCCATTATGCTGCAGTCCTGGTTAAAGTGTGGGAGACAAGTGATGGCAAATTCCATGCAAACGTGAGCATCTGACCTACAGAAGACACTGAAATAACATCTTTTTCACCAAATAACACTAAAATAAGCTTCACCAAGCACGGGTTCATGAAAGAAGATCTCTAAATTGTGGGTGGGGTGCGTAATTATTCTTT
This sequence comes from Ceratotherium simum simum, assembly GCF_057802395.1. Taxonomy (NCBI): domain Eukaryota; kingdom Metazoa; phylum Chordata; class Mammalia; order Perissodactyla; family Rhinocerotidae; genus Ceratotherium; species Ceratotherium simum. Next base: position 33,219,519 of record NC_141901.1, on the reverse strand, counting down.
CTGCGCAGAAAGAGTCCCTCCTCTCTGAGGAAAGAAGGAGAAAAGGAGAGGGAACGGTTGGCCCTCTCTCCCCGAAGGGCCGGCAGCCCCCTCTTTGGCCTCTGGGCCCAGAGCTCTGGCTGAGGGCGTTTGTTTGTTTGGCTGTGACTCTTTTCCTTCAGTTTCCCTCTCGAGGTGTCAGATTTCATGAGCTCCAGGGCCAGAGCCTGCCACAGAGCTCCAGGCTCCCCCGCCTGTTTTCGGCCTGAGCCTCTGGCTTTAGTCGCTGCCTCCTTGGCCAAAGCAGAGTGAGGGTTTGAAAAATGACACTGATTGGATGCACATTTGGTGGGGGCGATTGCTGGACAAACACCTCTCCAATCCCCAGCCCAAAATGAAACTGACAGCTACACCCTCCTGGTAGGGGCCCAAACCACTGCCTTATTAAGAGAGGCCCCTTCCTCTCCCTCCTCACCCACACACTCGCTGCTTGCCCAGCTCTTCCTGCTGCAATCAGAGGTAGGCCATGTGCCCCAGAGACTTCTTCCCTGCCCACGCTCTCTCCTCAGCCACTAGTTTCCTCTGTGATGGAAAGCCCTGCTTGTCTAACTGGACTAATCCTCTGCTTGAGGCTCCAGAGTTCACTTCCCAATTTCTGGACCTTGAGTCCCTGTACTTTGCTGCCCAGAATCTCCACTTCCTTGCTGAGATTTCCCTGTTCTAGAACCCTCTCCTCGTGCAGCCATTTCTTTTTGCTGAATCCCCCGTCACCACTCTGGGAGGGGTGGGGTGGGGTGGAATTGGTGGGGACGCATGCAGCTGGAGTCTGATCATCGTCCTAGGGGGAGAGCGCAGTAGAGAAGTAATGACACTTTTATGAGCACCTCTTTCTCTGTTCGTTTGTTTGTTGAACTTCATTGAATTCATGGATTAGGCTTACTGGTTAGAGTGTGTGTTTCTTAGAAGAGATGGAATTAGAGACTGTTTTTAAGAAGAACCAGAGACTGCCTCCCAGGAGTGCACAGAGCAGCTCAACTATTGGAGCCAAAGTAGTCTCCTGGGTAGGTCATAAAATCCAAGTCATAAGAGCCCCCTGGCAAGTAATCGAAACTGCAGAATCTCACACAGTCATTTGCTGAAAGCTGAAATATCCTATAAGTTTATAACAAATGTAGCGTTAGCTATCCTTGGAGAAAGACGTTCCAGGAAGGGATTGAATCTGACAACTTTGCATGCTAACCTGGACTGCTTCTTGTTAGAGCGAAGAAGGTGGGGCTTTTTGTTTGTTTCTGGTATGTTTGTTTTTGCTGCCAAAGTGTTGTAATGTCGTGATTATTTAATACGTATGAGCCCTCGCCATGTACTAGGGGTAGTCAAAATATATTTACTACGAAAGGAGACGAACTCCAGTTGTAATAATAATAGCCAAGGCTTGAGGCCAAGCACTGCTCTAAGTTTTAACCCATTTATTCCTCGTGATGGTCCTTTTGGGGAGCACTGCTGTTAGTATCTCATTATTTGGATGAGGAAACTGAGGTGTGAGTGTTACATAACTTGTTTAAAATCACACAGCTTATAAAGGTCAGAGTTGAGATTAAAGCCAGGCATCCTGGTTCCAGAGCCTGTGGCCCACCCCCTGAGCTCTCCTGCTTGCTACGGCTGTTGAAGGAGGGCTTGTAGCATTAGAAGGGCTAGGGGGCTCTATTTCTAACCCTGAGAATCTATACTTATTGATCATAAAGATAGCAACTGCCAATCAAATAAATCCTCTCTGAGACTGAGAATAGAATCTACTGATTTCTTGGTGACCGATACTTGCAATTTATCTTCTTGTCTATGTGCATTAAAAGTATCCTCTTAGAAAGCTTTGCTGAATGAAACTCAACACTGGGCCAGCTGACTGAGTGGGAAACTGAGAAGGTGCGATAATTGAGAAGGGAGAAAGATCAGATAAATGGCAAAGCTCTGTGGGCTACTTTGTACAAGCAGAGCTGCCCAGGGATTCAGTCCTCAGAAGCCATCCACGTAGATGCTCTGCTTACCAGAGGGGATTTGCCCCTTGCTGTGTGCACACTTGAGACTGTTCAAAGCATCAGAGGAGGCACGATTGATCTCTGACTCATTCAACATGCCTAATCTTGTTGCCCCTTCAGGCCTGCCCAGTATAGAGAATATGTTTAATTTACCCTTCCTTCTCCTTTATTTTCACTCTGGATGTGCCATGGTGATTAATTTTCAGGGAAGACGGAGGAATATTGCTTATCTCAAGCTGGGTTGAGATCCAGCCCTACGATTAGGATCAGGCCATCCTCTGCCTGCCTCTCCTCTGGCTCCTTCTGTGGGCATGGCTCAAGCATCTTCAGGGCCGGAAGGTGCGGTGAGGAATGTTCCCACCAGCAGAAGCTGACTGCTGGAAGGCTTGTAGGCGCCTTGCAACTCACAGCTCTCCTTTCAAACTACAGAGGAGTCTGAGGGGCTTTTTAGAGAGCTCCTCCCTAATTGTTTCCATTGCTAGCTTTGGAGGGCTTCTTCTGTAATTCATCGCCTCTTAAGAATGTGCTTTATTTCTAAAGGCCTGTCCTGGGGGTTTTCAGAGGGAAGGGAGGAGAGATTAGTAGGCTCTGCCAAGCCTGAAATTGCTGATTCATAGGGTGAGGAGTTTTTAATCTGTAATCCTTTGGGGGTTTTTGGTACTCTGATGATATTCTCTGGGGCTCTCCAGATCCTTATTTAACCAGAATTATCTGTAACAGGATGCTCCCATGGCAAGATAAGCAGGAGAAGGCTAGCACTGACTACTAATTTATGTCAGTGCTCCATGATGCCTATGAACGTGGGAAGAGGGCAAGGAGATTTTGAGAACTGACTAGAGGCATTTGGATTTCTCAATGCCTTCTCGAAAAGTGTTTGCTGAATCGAATTGAAACTTATCTCCTTAGCATTATAATTCTAAACACTGGCCTTACTGGGCAGTGTAATGATTTAATGATTGCCTTCGTAAGACCTATGTTGGTTTCACTTGCATTCATGGTTTCAATTCTACATCAATTCTGGACACTTATCCCACTTCCCCTATATCACTTGTTTAAAAAATAGTGTTTGCCCTGTCCTGTACTGCAAATCCAATTTCTGTGAAAAACTGACTATAGTAGTTGCTCTAAATTGGGATTGTTTACTTTTATGAACATTGGTTTTGAAGACTGCGGAGTGTTGTTGGAGAACAGTTTGAGACTAAATGTGATTATGTGATCTGGTTCCTGCAAACTGTCCAGCTGGTGGCTGGATACCGTTATGCCATTCTCTATTTCTTGTTGGGTCCATTCAAAGTATAAGGAAATAAAAGCGAGATGTAGAGTATCTTCAGTGTGTTCAACTTCTCTTAAGTTCATTATTGTTTCCTTCTCTAAGAATCACTCATTATTTCTACAAATACCATCAATTTTATCCGCGTGGAAACCCAGTTTTAGTTTCGTAACACTATGGATATAAGAATAAGAGCCAAAATTCTATGGTAAAATTCTTAGACATTAATGCCAATTTTTTTTGGATTTGTAAATAGTTTAAATAACACTCGGAAAGATCTCTTCCACCTAATTAGCTTCTGTTCTCACCCCGTCCTGTTGTATCAGTTGGTATGTGGCTCAATTAGTCAGGAACGAGATATCCCGTGTATGCCCTGACCATAATCACAAGCATTTTCAGACAAATGTTGTTACTCATGAGAGAGCTTCTTTAAACTGTCATGGACCACACAGAGGTGGCATTCAGCTCATTTGCCGTGACAGTAACTTTGCCCTGAGCCTGTCTCTCACCATGTTTCTTATTTCCAATATTTCGGAATTCTAACCTTATGATTTGCTTTCCTGTTTTCAGCCTTAGCTCACCCCTCACTTGATGTTCAGCAGCAATATCCTAGCTTCCACAGGCAGCATTATCTTCTGCCACTTTGCGTAAATGTGCTCCTTCTTATCAGTGCCGGATCCTATACCTAGGCTCAGGACCTTGTGAGTGCTACGGTTATCGGGCTAGATAATTTTGTCTGCCATATCCCTTTTCAGGGAGCTAGGTCAAGGACATCATGCAACTCGTTTGAGTGCCATATTAAAGATCACACCCAGGGGAATATTTTGTTCCTGGGCAGCCTGAGACTTTGGGACTCCAGGCTTATATGGATAGTGTTGAGCTTTTGGAATTTTTATCATATGATTTCAGTGTTGGGACCCTGGTGTACAGACAAACCTCTACACAAGAGAAAGTAGTCATGTAGGAGGATGAGCACGCTTGGGTTGGGTCTTTCCTTTACTAAACATGTTAAAATGTACATTTTAACCAAAATTTTAGAAGTAATGGGACTTTAGGATGCTAATATTGGGATCTGGGGTGATGACAAGCCACTGGAGGAGATAGTCTTGAGAAGATGCAGCTATGAGGTGTTACTCAGAGTCATTAATCACTTGCAGGGCACTATGGGGAACAGGCCAGAGTCCATGCCCTCAAACTGCTTATAGCTTCTGGGTAGAGATAGAAAATGAAACTATACGCTGTGTAATTAAACCAATGTTTTCTTTCCCATATTCTGTCTTCTATGTATGTTGTAGTGAAACGAAATAGGAGAAACACTGAGCAGTGTTGGTTTGTGTTTCAGTGGTGTTCAAGACCTTGATAAATAATTTAGCATTTGGGGATATCAGTATACAAGAGGAGAAACTGAAAAACAAAGGTAATTTGCAATGTATGTTCATAGATTAAAAGACTTGAATAGCTAGGATTTTATGACTGACCACAATAGATCTAATTATTTTTTTTACAGCTATTAAGTGGAATTAAATAGGCTGACCATATTTTCTTGGAAAAGTGATCAATTTTGCGTTCCAGATCTCACTTCTGACTGAAGCTCAAAGTTGCTTTAAACAACTTAGCTGGAGTAGAGCATAGCCCTGATATACCGCTTTTGCCGCAGAATCTGAGCCAGATGGCATATGTGTAAGACAGAAGGTAACAATGACCAGCTCTGGTGTCTGCATGTGTATGTGTTGTGAGCACGTGAGAGTGTCCATGTGTGTTGTGAGCACGTGAGAGTGTCCATGTGTCTACAAGCCATATGACTCTTGGGCCATATGTTATCGTTATGTGAGGTTTCAAATTTGTATCAGCATAAGTAAGTAGTTATTTCAATTCACGGGTACCTCTCTGTCCTCTGTGTCAGATTGCCTTGTTTTTGTGCTCTGATGAACAGTCACATAGAGTATTAATATTGGAAGGGATTTTAGAAGTTAGCTAGCCCAGTCTTCTGGTTAGAAAAGGACTCTTTCCTACAGTCTCTTAAAATCGATGATTATTCAGCTTCTACTTGAACACTTGGGTAATGGGGAGCTCATCCCCTCAAAAAGAAGCACATTCCAATTTTGAATGGCTCTAATTTTTAGTATGTTCCCCCTTATTTTTGGCTGAAATCTGCCTCTCTGCAACTTCCTTGGTTATGACTTTAGAGCTCTGTTGCATGGTCTGAATCCCTCTGCTTCAGGACAATGCATCACATATTTGAAGACCATCAACTCCTAGTGGAGTCTTCTTTTTTCCAAGTGAAACATTCCGAGGTCCTTCTGTGACTCTTGTTGTCTTTACAGGGAGACAACTTCTCCCTTCTTCCCACTGGGTATGTAGTAAGCTCCTTGAACCTGTGGATCCTGGAGGTTCTGCTTCCTTGCCGCAAAGTCCAATACACCCTCTTTGAGGGAGTCTCATTCTTCTTCTTAGTCCCAGATGTACCATTTCGAGTTCTTCTCTTTCTCTTCTTTGTCTTTTTTTTCCTTCCCAGCATCCTTATCACACAGGCATTATTATGCATAATGTACTGAACCACATTCCTTATCTTCGCTTCTTTGCAATTGTGGTCACTCTGCCTTCCTTCGTGGATTATTTCTTCCATTCTCCTTTGAAAATTTTTAACTTGTCCCATCAGCTGGAGCAAAGAGAGACACTCTTTAGGTCCTATTCTTTCTCCCACAGCTGTAAAACCAGATTCTATTTACAGCCCCTGGAACCAGTGAGTTCAAAAAGACCAAGAGCAATGCAAGGTCTTACATTCACCCTCATTTGCATCGATGTTGTCTACTCAGCTAGATTCACATGTGTGACTCTGAGTACAGGTCATAGAATGTCTGTCACTGCTAAAGTCTCTGTGTATGTAGTTTATGGCTGTGGGCTTAAGAGTAGTTGCTTCTACACGCAGTTTAAATTTTACCTCCTGATTATTTCAACTTCGTGGATCTTATTCTCCTCTCAAGAGCTATGGTGCTTTTACTCCCTACCACAGAATTTAATCACATGAACTTTGGTCCTGCTCATTGTCCAGAAGGAACAGAATATGAGATAGGGCATGTCCTTGGCAGTCCTTCTCTCTGTTTTACAGATGAAGAAACAGAATCGCAGGGAGAATATTTGGCTCGTCCAAGGCTACACCATTAGTTGAGCAGCTGGTCAGATACTGTTTCCGCTAAACTGCTCAGCTAGCTCATTCCCTTGGCTTCAGTAGAGAAATAGACTTAAATGTGGCATTTCCGATCTATATTGTGTGTGTATATACATCTTTTCCCTTTTCATCAGTTAACACGTTGTCTGGTATGTGATAAGTTCTCAATAAATTCTTGTTAGCTAGAGTTTAAAGCCTTTTTTCCTTTTGAAAGTTGGGAAAATGTTTAAGAGAAAAAGACTAGATTGAGTATCAAGGAAGTAAGTATAACTAGGGACGTCATATCTTGGGAGAGAGAGTCTGTGAGGTTTTTTCAGAGAACTATTAAAGCATCTTGCTGGGTACCACGGTGCCTACAAAGGATGTGAAACTCGATCTCTGATCTCAGTGAGTTTACAGTGAGATAAATACAGTTGGCACTATATAGATGGGATAAAAATAGAGACAAGACTGAATCATATGAAAAAAATTAACTTCCAGTCCAAGGGAGAATGTATTCAATATCAATGAGGAGCTCACAGAAGGGAAGGTAATGGACATCTTGCTATTATGTTGTTGTTCTCATTGGAAGGGTGGTGAAAGGAGGGAGGAAGGGCGACCAGATGGAAAATGAGAAACAGGTGTGCTCCAGAAAAGTATTGTCCATTTAGTGCCAGCCACGGGTGGCAAACAGGCCAGAAACCCACAGTCGACTTAAGTTCCTGAGACAGAAGAGATTAAGAATGTAAAGAAGGGGACAAGAGTTGGTTGAGCACTTACTATATATTAATTCAACAAATATTTTCTGAGCTCCTGCTCCGTGGCAGGCACTGTGTTAGGTGTTGGGGATTCAGCAATGATCAAGAGAGATAATATCTCTGCCTTCATGGAGTGTAAATTCAAGTGCTAGCCAGGCCGTGTGCTAGGAACCAGGTATTCCAGGGCCTGGTTTTCATGTCTAATGGATTTTGCAGTAGCTTCTCCCCCTCCAGTCAACCCCAGCCTTTTCCCGAGTCTCTCGGTCTTTCCCAGGCCTAGTTCTATCCTCTGTGATCATGCAGAGGTCCCCATAGGATTGGTGACACCATCCGCCATTGGATCCTGTTGCTCGATGCACATTCCTGCAGTTTCTGCTGAGCAGGATCCTGGCAAAGGAGCTCAGTCCTTCATTTGCCTTCAGACATTCCACTTCCCTTTTAAAACGTCTGACTGACATGGCTATTGAGAAGCTTCATCCTGTGAAGAACCTAAAGCTCAGGGAAGAGTTGCCCATGAGTGTTTGCTGTCAAACACAAATTATTGGCAAATTTCCTCCTAACTTCCTTTTCTGGTGGAGGCACCATGTATTGGAGGGTTCAGGGGTGTGGGATGGACATGGTGTAGAAAGGGCATTTCCCTGTCCCTAACCCCTATTTGTCCTGACATAAATGCTGTATTCTCTAATCACCAGGGAACTCCTTGGAGCAGTGGAGTCAAACAGCCTGAGCTTGTAAGGGGCAGAGGAGCCAGGTTTGCAGGATGAGAGTATGCATATGGGCCTTGTTTGTTGTCTATGTGGGGGATTGCTTATGCGCATGCCCTTCCCCCTGATTTAACACATACCAACATCAAACAACTGTCTGATAAGGCCTCTGAACAGCCAGGGACCATTTTACCAGAATACAAGTTTGCTAGAAACTCTCTATGGTGAGCTGAGCAGCATAATTCTTGCTTCAAGGAGTTCACCTTGTAGGATCTGCCAGATTCCCCTGAAGATTGTCCTCTGGCTTTGGGGGAAGCCCTGAGGGAGAAAGTGTCTGGTTTCAGTCCTCTCCCACATTGCGCATGGCTCCTTCCCTTCTGATTAATGCTTGTTGTTCTGCTTTGCGGATGCCTCCCAGGACCCAGGGGAAGACTAGCCTCCTTTCTATGGAGACCTTTGGCTGGACTTCTCTGGCTCTCCCAGAGGTGAAAGACCGCGGTTCTTGCAGCCTCAGGCTTGGCACCAGCTCATCTCTGGTGGATCCAGGGCGCAGATCTCCAATCTCACTATGGCTAGGGCCTCTGCGTCCCAGAGTGACCTCGCGGGCTCTCCCTCTGACTGGCTTTTAACAGCCCTTGCCATTGGTGATTTTCTTTCCAGATACAAGCCAATGGATTCCTGGCTATATGGGCTCCTCTCGCCATCTCTTCTCTGGCTTCGGTCTGGCGGCGCTCTCCTCTGTGGTCTGGATGGGGAATGATGATGAAGCAGGCTGCCTGTTGTTTTTGTTTTGTGATATTTAAAGCAACCAAAGCTCTCATTACTGTAATACAGTATGTGCCTGGGCTGGAGGGAGGAGCAGAATCCCTCCTGGATCCGGGGGCAGTTATGTTGTGGTGAGCCTGGGAAAGTGGAACCATGGCTGATGGAATTTTGAATGCCAGTGTTGAGCAGGGCCTCAGAGCTCCTCCATTCTCACTCGTTTCAACCTCCTCATTTGAATAAAGTGGGAGCTAAGCCCATTTGGGGAAAGGGATTGTTGCTCAGGCAATAGAGTGGTTACTGGCAGAGCTGAGACTAGAACTCAGGTCCCAAAGTGGATTTGCCGTCAGTGAGTGAAGCTTCTGCCTCTGTCTTCCTTGCTTGTTCAAGATCCTTTTGAGGCCCTGAACCTAATTTTCTATTTGTAATTTTATATTTCTTAATAAAGTAGGCACTTCAAATTGTCTAGGCTTTAAGTGCCATAGAACCACCTGCCCCTGCCCAGACCTTTCTACTACCCTGAACTGCCTGTGTGTGTGAGTTTGAGTGTGAGGGGAGAGGACAGACGTGGACATTGAGCTGTCCTGATGCTGTGCTGCCAAAGCCAGCTCTGAGGTCAGGTCCCTCAGAGTCTCCAGGTCAGCCAATGGGAAACAATGAGCACCGTGGAGCCAGGTGGGAACTCCCTCCTAAAGTCTGCTTCACATGCTGGCATGTGACAGAAATATTGCAAGTGGAGTAGAGCTGAGCACACCTTTGTGCCTGATGAGACTGTCCTGTTAGACTAGGTAGTAGAGGTGGATGGGGAGAACATGGCGTGGCATACCCCTAAAGCCACATTGACCATCCCATAGCAACCAGATATTGAATGCCATTGTGGTTGCTACCTGTGTGATCTTGGGCAAATGATCTACTCTCTGGGTCTCAGTCTTCTCATCTTCAAAATGAGGATAATAATAATAATAATAACCTCATAAAGTTGTTATGAGGAAAAAATGAGAAAATTAGTGTCTAACTTAGCAAAAGTACATAATAAGTGCTCTATAAATGTTTATCATCTCTCTCATAAGTCCTGAGAGATGCAAAGTATTCTTGTCCTTAAGGAGCTCACAGACTTGTTGAAGAGACAAGATTTCATACACATATGCAAGCACAATTAGGGAGCTATAAGTCACTATATGGTATCTGCTAAGTTTTGGGGTAGATGCAATGGAGTTGAGAAATGAGGCAGATTATTATGAGCTGGAAGATGTGCCAAAGAGGAGGTAAGAGCCTTATGGAAAAAAGCCTGTGTACTCCATCTTCTCAACTCTTAGCAGTGAGATGAACAGGGCAACAGCCGTGCCTGGATACTGCAGATCCCTCAGGTCATCCATTTGCCCACCGAACACATTCACTGATTATCTCCAGACTCTGTGCTCTGCACTGGGAATTTAAAGAAAAGCATAACAAGGTCTCTCCCTCCAGGAGCTCACAGTCTAGCTAGAGAAGCGGGCATGCATAGAGATATTACAACTAACAAATGCTGTATTCATATCTGCTTATATCTCCAAACCAATCTGAGCCCAAAGGCGGGGGGTAGTCAGAGAGGAGCTCAGAACAAGAGTTGAAGGAAAGCTTGTATATACTTGGTGAAAAAGGGGCACAAGCCATGAGCTCTTGTCCAAAGGAGCTGGTTGGTGTGAGTCTTTCTGCAGGAGAGGTGGAGTTGATGTTCTAAACAAGAACATTCTGAGACTGAGACTGAGGAGGCTCTGAGGCCAGAATTGGCAGGTCCTTGGTCTCACACTCAGCCCTGACCTGGGCTAGGAAGTGGAGAGGGGCAGGCCTGGCATATTGGAGAGAGGAGGCTCTTTACACATCAAGAGTAAATGCCAGACACTGATGACTCAAGGGGAATCTTCCTGAAGGCAGATGGAGTCTGCAGATGTTTCAAAGCCTTAAATAAACTTACATTTTCTGTGTCGCTTGGCTCAGAGGCTGCCAATAAAAGTAAGATAGAAGGGAATGTCCAGCCAGCAATGTGAAGGAAGCATGAAACGGAAAAGATTAGAGGCAGAACTTTTTTTGATCAATGACATTATTATTTTGACAAGGATTGCAAGAGCTGCAGGTGCTGAGAGAGTGACTGCTTGAAGGAAGGGGTAGGGACCAGGAAAGGAATCCCAGACACTTAGTCCTAACCCAACTGTTGAACGAGGCTTTCAGGCTCTGGGATTTGGGCAGGAACTCCTGAGTCATATTTGTCCAAGGTGGTGGGGAACTGTGAGACTTCACTCTTAGTGTCTATATGTTCCTGGGCCAATTGTTGTATAACACCACATCTTCCACTTTGCACTGTCGTCCCTAAAGTCAGAGAGAAATGGGAAGATTAAGTTTAGAATTACTACTCCATGTCCTTCCCCTGATTGTTTTTCCTAACACATTTGAGCCTAAGAAGACATTCTAAATCCCTGAGAGGGTCGACAAGGTGTCAGGGCTTGGTTGAGATAGAGAACAGGCTGGTCAACTCTGCATTCCTCTCTCTCTCAATCTGGAAGGTCGTCCTGAGCTTTTGCCTCTTTCATTGGCCAGGACATTCAAACTTTGCAGTTTTTCATGATTCCTTATTTTGTATTTTTCCTTCTTGGTCTTTCTTGGTCCTTCTTCATCTATTATTTATCTAGGCCTGCTTGTATATCTCCTCTTCTATCATACCATCTTTGCAGCCATGGCCTGGCATGAACTTTCTTGTCCACTGTCTTTGTTTTTCCAAATGTTCGCATATGCCAGTCATGTAAATGTCCTCCTGGCAAGAACTAAGATGGGTGCATTTTATTGTATTGCCTCCACCTGTGCTGGCTTACTATAGATGCCCGGTATATACTTGTCACCTAGACTACTCATCTTTCTTTCTCCCTATACACCATTCTATTAATAATACCACTACTAATAACTACATGTTAATAAGCACTTACTGTCTCCCAGGCACTGTGCTGTAAATCCTTTCTATACATCATCTCATTTAATTTTAATAGTGACCTATTTTCTACTTTTTGTAGAAAGTGTCCTTCAACTCAGAGATTTATTAGTATCTAGCTATTTTAGAAGTGCCTGACCTGTCTCATTGCTGACGTTTTCACCACAGAATATGGTGGCAAAAGCCTAAGAGGTGAAATCCTCGCTGCCTCCTTTAGCTGATGGTCTTGGAGAAGGTGAGGGATCGCCCTTTATGGCAAAAGCACCAGGCTTAGCCCTCACATCCTGGAGGTCCTGAATATGTTAAAGGAAAGACACTTAGATTGCTCTGCTGAAAGGGCAGACCCTGGCTGGAGCCTGGGAAAGTGGGTCCAAGTCTCTCTCCATGGAGGACCTCCTTCAGGGAACAGAAATCAGGGTTCGTTGGCATCATACTAGTCTCTTCTGGGGTTCAGGAGGGTTTCTTACAGCTGGATGAGAGAGAATTTATTCATGTCCCAGAGATGCTTCAAGCCCATGTTGACTGGTCTTGTGCAAAAAGTAAGCAGCCTGATAGAGCCATGTGTTCTTAAGAGGCCAGCAGCATCACGGACCCCAAGAGTAGGGTGGCCCTGATGGAAATTGCATGGCCAGAACAAGCTCTTGGCCCTCCAGGCTTTGGGTAGCTGGATTGGGAGATTGTTGGGGCATGTGCACTCTCACACACAGGGACAGAACAGTACTCGAGCAAGCAGTGTGATCGCATCACTGTCCCCATGGATGTGGCCACTGCCGAGCTCTCCTCAGCCTCAGGCTGGTTTCTGCTGTGCTGGTTCATAGTTAAGCACGTGGGTCTTTCATGACTTCTGAATGACTGCATGTAAGGGACCAAGTCACTTTCTCCAGAGGCAGCATCACTCACAGTGTGCACCCAGCAAAGTTTAGTGTGCTGGTGAGAGGCAAGGAGTTTGTGGTGTTGTTCTCACCTATTTTATTACCACTGAAATGACCTGTCAGTCAACCTACAAGTGTTCTCTGAGCACCCACTATGTCGGTGTTAGCCAATACAAAAATAAAGATATGGGTGGGGGAGGCATGCTTTTTGCCCCTAACTTGCCCCTAATTTATTGAGGAGACAACGCCTAGGCACAGAAAAGTAAAATAGAAATACAAATAAATGCAAACATTTACGAGCCAGGCACTGTCCTAGACACTTCCTATGGGATAACTCATTTCATCCTCACAACATTCTTACAGGAGCACGTGTTGTTATTACCTTCCCTTTACAGATGAGGAAATAGAGGTGCCAAGGTTCAGGTGTGTGGCCAGGTCCACACAGCTGGTGGAGGAGGAGACGGGATTAAAACCCAGCAAGTCTGGTTTCGGACAAGGCGCCTGAGCAAGATCGGCCAGGGACATAGGAGGCAGAGCATGGGGTACAGGGGCCCAGGGGCCACAGGAAGGGGTGATCCACGGAGTCTGGTTCTGCTTCCAGATTTGCCGCTGAGCCCTCAAGAGGAAGGCATCTTATATGTAGACACCATTTGTCTTTAAACTCACTTCTGGGATTAGGAGAGAGATGTGTCTCTTGCTTACCATTGTTTTCCCTTTGACCACTTTACTACATGGCCTATGTCTTCCTTCTAGTTCTTGAGGCAATGGACAGATTAGTGATGAGAAAAAACTAGGCAACGTTCAAAAACAAATACTTATGTTTGTGGAGGTTGCGCCTGACTCAAGGAGGTTGTTCCAGTTATTTCTTGCTGTGTAATAAATCACCTCACAATTTATGGTTTAAAACAACAATGATCCCATTATTGCTATTCTCTCTCCTGTTTCTGAGATGACTGGGCTCGGCTAGGCTGTTCTTGCTCAGGGTCTCCCCTGTGATTGCAGCAGATAGTAGCTGGGGCTGGAGTCACCTGCGAGGCTTCCTCACTCACAAGTATGAGTCGATGCCTCTGTCTGCTGGAACCTCAGCTAGGACTACCGGCCAGAACACCTGCACGTGGCTTCTCCATGTGCCCTGGGCTCCCTCACCACATGGCAGCTGGGTTCCCAAGGCAACTATCCCAAGAGAGAGAGCCAAGTGGAAGTACGTTACCTCCTGGGACTAGCTCTGAAGTTTCATAGCCATCGCTGTTACTACATTCATTTTATTAGAGCCTATATTCAAGAGGAGGGAAATTAGATACCAGCTCTCAAGGGGACAGTGTCACAAAATTTGTGGACACATTTGAAAACCACCACAGAGATTTTCCAAGTAACTTCCCTCTGGTTTAAAGAAATCAGTTATCTGAGACAGGCAGGGCCTAAAGAAGCTGTGTGCGCTCTGAGTTTTAGGAGGGAAGAACAGGAGGTTGGGCCAAGAGAGGCAGTGTGATAAGAGAACAAGTGCTAGACTGGGTGACCAGAGGCCTGGCCCTGCCTTTGACCAGCTGTTGCCTGTGGGGAGGCCTGTCTGCTTTTTGGGCTGCCTTACTTTCCTTCCCTTTAACCCGAGAGGATTGAGAAAGATGAGCTCCCAGGTCCCTTCAAGCTTTCGCTGTTGTGGATTTACAATTTTGAGGACTAGTATCTTTCTTTCACAACCTCCAAAGCCCTCTGACCATAGCTCCTCATGCTGACCTTCTGTGCCCAATAGCGCATGCAGGCGGCCCTCTGCGCACCAGCACATGCGTCAGGGGTCTGAGGACCCTGGGGTAGAGGGTGAGATGGGGGAAGAGAATGAGAGAGGCTAGGTGGGGAAGATGCTCAAGTGCAGGATAGTGGAAGTCAGGAGTGGGAGTAAAATATCCCTGTGAAGAGCCAGGGATAGCTAGAGCTCAGCGAGGTCAGAGGACCTGCTCAAGGTCTCAGGTGGCCCAGGGATACTGGATTGTAGAGCTTCTAACATCATTTTCTGTTTTGAAAATCCTCTGCCTTCAATTTGTATTTACTCTCCTTCTTCCTCCCACTAATTGCATGAAGACGTTAGACTTGACATCCCTTGTGCTTATAATACAGAAAGCATAACAGGCAAATGACGTCACACCATTGATGTTCTGTGGTCCATTCTGCCCCTGGCAGGGGGAGTATCTTCTGTGACAATAATTTCATTCAGCGTCCTCTCCTCTTCCTGAATGGGGAGTGAGAGAGTGAGATAGCTCTCTGTTTCTTTCCCCTTCCACCTCTTCCGTGAACTCTAGTTGTCTCCATTCTACAGATGAGAAGAGTGAGGTAGAGGGAAGCAAAGTGCTCTTCTAACAAAGGCAGGTGCAGACCTTGCTGTTCCATCCCCCTCTGAGCAGTAAGGCACACCTCAGATCATCTGGGGCGTGTCCTATGTGCTTAAATACTTACAGATTGCGCCATTCTGGGCCTTTGGCTCAGCACTGAGGGGCTACATTTTGAGAAGCACGAGATTAGGACTCCCAGAGGAAAGCTGGGAATGAGGAAGACTTCAAGAAATCCTTGGGAATCAAGATAAAACATAAGGATGTTTGGGGTAGCTGTGGGGTGTGTGCGTGTGCATGTGCGTGTGTGTGTGTGTTTGGGGGCCCATCTCTTGCCAAAACCAAACTCATTTCTGCATACTTGTTTGCTGAGTATTAAATACTCTAAAGATTACTCTTTCTATTTGTTGAATCTGAAATGAAAATGACTCAGCAGAGAGGAAAAACAAGCCTTGAATGCCCTGAATGGCCCCTAAATGAAAATATATGGCCCTAAATCACGTGGGTTTTCTTCTCCCCACCAAGCCCTAATCTACAACACACACAGGCACAAGTTTGTTGTTGTTACTGCATGCGAGTGGATTCCGACTCCTAGAGACTTGTGTACAGCACAGCAGAACCCTGGGTGGTGTTTTGGCTCCATCCTCTCCTCTCCAAGTGTTGTAACAGAGAATGCTCCACCACTATTCATAGGGTTTTCATGGCCATTTTTTTCGAAAATGGGTGGCCAGGTCCTTCTTCCTTGTCTATCTAGTCTGGAAGCTCCCCTGAAACCTGTCCACCAGGGGTGACCCTGCTGGTATTTGAAATATGGAAATCGTAGCTTTCAGCATCACAGCAACATGCAGCCGCCACGGTATGACAACCCACAAACAGGTGGTGTGGTTCCCTGAGCGGGGAACAAACCCTGGGCGTGGTGCTGAGAGTGCCGAATCTGACCCACTAGACCACCGGGGCTGGCTACAGCACAAGTACCACGCACACTTGTGCACACACTACACCTCGTGTATCTGCTCCGACTTAACCCAAGTCCTTTATCTCATTTCCGCTTCCCACTCCAGCCTTTCCAGGGCCCTACCCTTTCCTGCAGCGAAGGCTTATTCATGTTTCGGTGGAGGGGTCCGGGCTGCCGCAGCTGATTTGTCAGGAGGGCGGGCGCTTCCTCTTTGGCCCCTGTCACAGGCTCACTGTGAATATCCCTGCAGGAAATCTGTGACTTTTTATTTTTTGCCAAAGTGTGGTCACCTCAGATCATTTCTAGCTTTTGGATCTGGGAAGATGTGCTATCTGGGGAGAATGACCATCTGCCAAATCAGATGTGCCCTGCTTTGTACACAAGCTGTATTCCTGAAAAATTGATTATAAACTAGATTTAGGTATCTTGAATCATATTTTGAATGTACCGGAAGGATTTGCTATTCAAAGGAACCCAGCACTGAATCCTTTTGTACAGTGAAGAACTATTCTGTAATGTGGAGACTCTCTCAGTGATTTATGAGTTAGGTAAGTAGATGGAACATTTTTGTATACCAAATGTTATTTTAAATGTACTGTGTGAAAACTTGTTATTCAAAGGTGCCAAGCACTGATGGCTTGTGCAAAGAATTATTCTGTAATGTGGATAAACATTTCATGATTTATGAGTTTGGCAAGTTCAGACATTTCTTGAAGTGGGATATACCTCTAATTCTGCTGTAGAGAAAAAGATGGTTTTTGCTAATATTCAAACTTGGGGGAAGAAAGACAGCTTTACTATCTGTAAGTTATGGTCACTCCAAAGGGGCTTGGGAGGACCAGAGGTACTCAGAGTTTCCACTTTGTTAGGGCAAAAGATCCCAAGGGTTGCCTGCTCTGCCTACTTTCCACATTATCACAGAGTGGAAATGATGCTGCTGTTTTTCCAAATAAATGGAGTTAACTATTATAGCTACATTTGTGAAAGTGTTTCTCTTTATATCTACATCTATATCATCTAAATATCTATCTATGTATCTATCTACCTACCTACCTACCTATCTACCTATCTATCATCTATCTACCATCCATCGATCTATCTCTATCATGTGTATTCAGTTCTATAGTAAAAAATAAACATTGCAGTAGGGCTTGTGTTTTGGCAGACTGAAAGGCTATTGTTCCACCAGCATAGAGAGCTCCATCCTCCAAGATCACTGGCGGTGGGAGCTGGGTGAGAGACTTTAACTTCCTGCTCACTCTTTCTCACTCAGCAGCTCAAGAGTCATTTCAGCTCTCCTCTCCCAGGTTTGTCAAGCAGAACGTGCTGATGACTTGCTCCTTCGTCATAATGTGGCCCTGTCTACGTTTCAGAAAGAGGTTTTTGGAAGCTTACCCAAGTACGAGACAACTTGTAGGAAGTTTGACCTTCTAGATTCTTGTATTTTTGCATTTTTGCTAATTTCTAGTTGTGGCTGCCACACTCCCATCTGCCTGACCTTCCATTTGCTTCCTGATTTTCCTGATCCTGCTGTGGGCAGCCTTGAGATAGAGAGTCAACCACCTCCCATTGGCTCTGGGAGGTCTTCAGCCATGGCTCATTCTGGAGTCAATTTGGAGTGTTCATGCAGCTGGGCTAGGGGAGGGGATTTTGACTGTGAAGAGGGAAGTGGGGTCTTTATTACAAGGGACACATTCTCTCTGAGCTACATATTCATTGATGTTCCTTGGAAAATATTGGACTGTCAATGAAGAAACACTGGCCTTGGAGTCAGAAGAACAGGAATTGAGTCTTAACTCTGTCTCTTTTTAGTTTTGTGACCAGGTAAATCTGTCTAGGTTGCGGGTGAAGTGATTTTGGGCCTTACTTTTCTACGTCATAAAGGGAAGTGGTAATCCCTCTCCTCAGGATTGTTATAAGCCTCAGTGATATTGTGTTTGTAAGCATCCACTACAGTGCAAGTTTTCCAAAAAAAAGAAAGTAGGGTATAAGCAGCAATTCTCAACTGTTTTCTGCTTCTGTTTAATTTGTGTTCAAGATGTACGAATCAATAATATCTCTCAATCCCCCAAGTGATTCTCGAGGTTTAAGTTCCTCCCACACCTCCAACCTCTGGGATATGCATGGTTGGTTGGAAAGCTCCCTCAAGATTCTGATAAACTATCCCCAGAAAATTGTTTTTTGTCAGAAAAGACAATGTAAAAGACGTTAACAAAGAACATATTTTCCTTGTTAAGAATCAAAACATCACAAATTGGGCTAGAGTTTCCTTTTGATCACCATTCCCAATCTCCCCTGCCAAACACTCCTATCTCTGAGGGAATTACTGTTATCAAGACTCATCTCCCAAGGTTCCTTGCTCTATCCCCACTTGCCATGCTATGTGAGCACCAGAGTGAGTACTAGAGTGAAGCTTGTTATCAGTGTGGTGTTTAACTCTCTAGATCTTTTATGTATATCTAAATGTCTGTGAGTGTGTGTATCTATCCGTAAAAACATATGGTGTGCTTTTCATAAATCTTGCAACCTGCTTGTTCACTAAAAACATGTCATAGACATCTAACCATGTAACTACATGTAGTTCTAACTCATGCTTTTTAACTATTGCTTAGTATTTCACAGCAGAAATATACTATAGTTTATAGCATTCCCATATTGATAGAAATTTTTCCAAGTTTTTGTTCAAATTAAATTTAAAAAAAAATTGCACCAACAGTGTTCACAGTTTCCAATGTCTCCACATCCTTGCCAACACATGTTGTCTTTTGTTTTTTTGATATTAGCCATACTGACAGATGTGAGGTGATATCTTATTGTGGTTTTGATTTGCATTTCCCTGATGATTAGTAATGTTGAGCATTTTTTCATTTACCTGTTGGCCATTTGTATATCTTCTTTGGAGAAATGTCTGTTCAAATCCTTAGCTGATTTTTAAATCAAGTTATTAGTTTTTTGCTGTTGAGTTGTAGGAGTTCCTTATATATTTTGGATATTAATCTCTCATCAGATATATGGTTTGCAAATATTTTCTCGCATTGTACAGGTTGCCTTTTCACTCTGTTGATGGTTTCCTTTGCTGTGCAAAAGCTTTTTAGTTTGATGTAGTCCCACTTGTTTATTTTTATTGTTGTCGCCTGTGCTTTGGTGTCATATCTAAGAAGTCATTGCCAAGACCAATGTCATGAAGATTTTTCTATATGTTTTCTTCTAGAAGTTTTAAAGTTTCAGGTCTTACATGTAAGTCTTTAATCTATTTTGAGTTGATTTTTGTGTGTAGTGTAAGATAAGGGTCCAATTTCGTTCTTTGCTTGTGGGTATCCAGTTTTCTCAACATTGTTGAGCAGACATTCCTTTCCCCGTTGTATATTCTTGGCACTCTTGTTGAAGATAAGTTGGCTGCAGCCACTATGGGAAAAAGTATGGAGGTTCCTCAAAAAATTAAAAATAGAACTACCATATAACCCAGCAATCCCACTTGTGGATATTTTTCCAAAATAATTAAATCAGGATCTTGAAGAGATATTAGCACTTCCTTGTTCATTGCAGCAGTATTCACAGTAACCAAGATGTGGAAACAACCTAAATATCTATCTACAGATGAATGGATAAACAAAATGTGATATATACACACAACGGAATATTATTCAGCCTTTAAAAAGAAGGAAATTCTGCAATATGCAACAACATTGATGAATCTTGAGGACATTATGTTGAGTGAAATAAGTCAGTCGCAGAAGGACAAATACCGTGTGATTCCACTACATTAGATAACTAAAATAGTCAAATTCATAGAATGAAAGAGTGGAATGCTGGTTGCCAGGGACTGAGGGGAGGGTAAAATGGGGAGTTACTAGTCAACAGTCATAAAGTTTCAGTTAAGCAAGATGAGTAAGTTCTAGAGATCTGATGTACAACATTGTACCTGTAGTCAACAATGTATTATACACTTAAAAATTTAAGAGGGTAGATCTTATGTTAAGTGTTCTTACCACATAAAATAAAATTTCAATGTTGTAAAGCATTTCTTTGTGCATACCTCATTGTGCAGATACATAAGTCTTTCTCAGGGGTAAATAATAATAAGTGAACTATATGACTTATAAGGTATATGCCTTTTTAAATTAAATTATCTTCTAATTTATATACCCAGTGGCAGAGTATGGGAGTATCCATTTCCCCACATTATTGCCAAATTTCATATTATCACACAAAATTTTTGCCAATCTGGTGAATAAAACTGGTATTCAATGAGTGCTTTAATGTGTGTCTTTCTGATCACTAGTGAGGTTGAGTACTTTTAGATGTTTACTCTCATTTTATTTTCTCCTCTGTTAAATGCTTTTAATTTACTTCACCCATTTTTGTAGTGCTTTTAAAAAAATGATTTCTAGAGATTATTCATACCACAAATTATTTTGTCATAAAATTTCAAATATTTACCTTAGCCTGTTGCTTGTCTAAGTTTATGATGTCTTTTGTCACAAAGACATTTTGAATTTTGATGGAAAAATTTATCATTCTTTAATTTACGAATTTTGCTTTCTATGTCTTATTTATGCGGGCCTTCCTTACCTTTAGCTCATAGCAAATTACCCTATATTTTCTTGAAATGCTTTTATAGTTCTGTTTTTACATCTTGGACTCTTTATTTTTTGTGTGAGGTATGGGTATGCTTTTATTTCTTTTTGAAAACAAATAAACTGTTTCACTGACTTTAAATGCCCCTTTTATCATAGAGTACGTTCCGATTTATAGTTGAGTCTTTTCTGAGTTACCAGTTCTCTACACTGTTCTGTTTGTGTGCCAGTCCCATACTCAGAGAGGCCTTTCCTGACCGCCTTACCTAAAATAGCCCTCATTCACTCTCTATCACGTTATTCCATTTTATTTTCTTCATGGCACATATACCTCTTTAGATTTCTTCTCTATTTACTTGTTTGCTTGTTATAAGCTCCTTCTCTGCCTTTCTTAGCACCTAGAATAGCACCTAATCAACACTTAGAAAATAGTTGCTAAAAGAATGAATGAAAGAATACCCCAGACCAGGGGTATTTACATTTTGAGTTTTATTTTTAAGGCTTAAATAAACTGTTTGTCAAAGGAATTTGTACTATTAACCAAAGAAGTGGCTAGAGAAGGACCTTTTCAGCTCCGTGAAATTCTTCCATGTATGTTTATGGGTTCTGTTCACATGCTACATTGCTTAAATATTGAACCCTTGGAAGGACTCATTCAAAGGGGCAGAAAAGAGTGATGTCTGCTTATAAAAGCTTTGGGGATACTGCCTTTTAGGGTATGGAGTTTAGAGTGGGCAGATGCAATCACTGAATATGTGGCTCAAGGCAATCATTAATTCATTCTGCAAATATTTATGCAGCACTCTGGTAGGTGTTGAGAATGCAATGACGAGTAAAATAAACGTGGAGCTTTTTCCCCATTATGAGGGAACAGACACTAATTAGATGATACAGCAATGAATGTATAATTAGAAACTATGACCATTTCTATGTAGAAAAGTTATAAGATGCTTTTAGTGCATGTAACAATCAAGAGGGCCGGAGAATATTTCACTGAGGAAGTGACCTTTGAATGGAGATTTGATCTAGACAAAGAGAGCATGAAACTTTTTGGCAGAGGTCCTGAGGCAGAAGAAAATGGAAGAAAAAAGTGAAAGAAGCCCCAAATGTGACTGAAGTGGAAAGATGGAGCAGCAGTGTAGCTCTGATAAGGTAGGCAGAGGCCAGATCAAAGGAGAGTGTAGTATGACAAACACAAACAAAACAAACAACAAAAAAATCCTATGTGGATTTTGGAGTAATACAAACCCTGGGTTCACATATGAGTTTTGGCACCAATCAACTGTGTAACCAGATCAGTTTTAACCTCTTCCTCCTTGGTGACCTTATTGATGAAAAGAAACCTCGTTGGGTTACTGTGAATGTTACATGAGATAGCCCTTGGCACATGTTAGACATTCACGGTATAGTTATAGTACTTCCAGGTTTGTTAATGGTTCTTCTGTGTTTGTTAGCTGCTGGTCACCCTAATTTTAAGCAAACAAAGCAGAAATAATCACTGGTTTTGGAGATTCACAGCCTGAAACCAAGTCACAGTTTCTAAAAGGAAATTCAGTCAACAACTTTTGAGCACTTAGTGAGTTCTTCTTAGCTCAGTTCAAAACCATTTGTGAGCACCTACTTCGTACAAGATATAAAGTATTACTTTGGAGATAAAGAATGAGCCATTTTGAAGCTAACGATTAAATGGATAATTTTATAACAATGTTATTGAGGATCTAATAGAGGTAGATTCAGTGTGTGTTTTGGTGAAGGGAATGAGGTGTAGAAGATGTTCCCTGTAGAAGGAACCACTAGGGAAGCTTATGGAGGGGAGAAAGTTATGGCTAGTAACCATGGGGAAGGTGCCACGAGAGAGAGAGAACTGTAGGATTCTTCTAACAAAGGCTGCTGGGAAATGCTGGTTAGCCCTGGCAATACTTACAAGGCTGAATGGCTGCTCACCAGGAGCTTGGGTCTTTGTGGAAGGACATCCTGGATCATGATCATGGGCTAGTTCTCGACTACAGCCAAGATCAATGTCTCCAACATCTGCCTGTGTGTTTCCTTTTCTGGGCATGTTTGCTTGGGGACTCATTTATGGAAACACAGTGTTCTCGCTGCTGGCAGTGACTAGGCACACTGAGACACATATTTTATCCCATCTAAATCAATGCCATGAAACGATGCTCATCACCCTTTTGTGGTCTGTGGATCACCAACCCCTGTCCCCCACCATGGGGCCGCTTTAGTCTTTTGTATTTTATTGGTTTTGGCTCCATCCTCTTCAAGCAGAACCATCTGAATATCTGATATATATATATATATATATATATATTTTTTTTTTTACCACTTTGGGGAGTCAGAGTTCTACTGCCTAGAGAATATCATAGTTCTGCTTCCTCAAAAAAGTGTCTTTGCTATGTTATCCTGTTATTTACTCCATCCTCATTATTGCCCATTAAAATCTTACCCATCCTTCAAGAACTTGATCAGACGCTGATTTCTGCATGAAGCCTTTTCTGATCACCCCAACTTAAAGGGATTTCATCTCCTTTACAATTTTGTATTACAGATTATTTTTAATAGTGGATCCAATGTTTGGTTGATTATTAGTGTTACCTGGAAGAAACTGTCTCTTTTTTAATAATTTTTTTATTTCAGAACAGTTTTATATTTACATAAGTATTGCAAAGATAGTACATAGAATTCCTGTTTACCCCACACTCAGTTTCCCCTATTATTAACACCTTACATTAGTATAGTACATTTGTCACAGTTAATGAATCAATATTGATACATTATTATTAACTGAAGTCTACATTTTATTCATATTTCCTCAGTTTTCCCCTAATGTCCTTTTTCTCTTCCAGAATCCCATCCAGGATATCATGTTACATTTTGTCATCATGTCTCCTCAAGCTCACTTAGCTGTGATGGTTTCTCAGACTTTCTTGTCTTTAGCGACCTTGAAAGTTTTGAGGATTGCTCATCATGAATTTTGTAGAATGTCCCTCAATTGGGATTTGTCTGATGTTTTTCTCATGATTAGATGAGGAAGACCACAGAGGTAAAGTGTCATTCTCATCACATTATATCAAGGATACATATTATCAATATGACTTACCGAAGTTGATGTTAACCTTGATCACCTGGTTTGAATTAGTGTTTGTCAGGTTTCTCTGCTGAAAAATTACTCTTTTTCTTTCTCCATTGCATACTGTACTCTTTGGAAGAAAGTCATTATGTGCAGCTCACACTCAAGGAGTGGAGGGGAGGTGGTTATGCTCCCCCCTATGCTTTAAGAGTAGAGAGTATCTACATAAATTATTTAGAATTCTTTTGCATGGGAAATTTGTCTATTCTCCCCCATTTGTTTATTCAATCATTTCTTTATATCAACATGGACTTGTAGATATTTGTTTTATACTTTGAGTTATAATCCAATACTACTTTATTTGTTTTGTTGCTCAAATTATTCCAGCTTTGGCCTTTGGGAACTCTTTCAGTTGGCTCCTGTGTCCTTTTGACATACCCAAATCATTTTTTTATATGTACACTTTCTCAATTTCTGGCACTAAAAAATCCTCCTGGCTCATCTTGTATATTTCCTTCTCTAGTCGTGGAATCAGCCATTTCTCCAAGGAACCCTGGTTCCTTTTGTTGGAGAATGGTATTAGAAACCAAGATCTGGGTGCTAGGTTTGCTCATTGTATTGGGGTGTCATGGCTTCTAGGCCCTCTCAGCTGATATAGCAAGGAGTTATATGTATGCATACTAACCTGTGCGTATACACGTCTATAAATATTTCCATATGTAACCATCTGTATCTCTGTTAAGCTAAACATGAGTTCATACTACTGTCTCAACTCTAATCCTTTACCACATGGATCATTCTGGGGAAACTTCAAAATAAAGAATCCTAGGTACCACTCCAGAGCTAATAAATCAGGATAAATATTGACCTTACATCTTTTGAAAGGCAATCACATTAACATCATTGAATGTTTTTCTCAGTTTAATATTAGAATAAATATTAAAATTATGAAAACATCATAAGTGTAAGTTTTACTTTATCACTATACACAATTTGGGTAAGTATTTATCTTAGTGAAACTTTGTTACCTGCCTATAGTTTTGCTAATTTTAATTCCACGAGAATATGATCTAATAGAATTTGAAAATTCTTTTGAATTGTGAATGTCCCATTCAACTCTCAAAGTCTATGATTTGAAATCCTAAGTGTAGAAATAAACACTGTGAGAACACAAAGATAATCATGCAAATTGTGTTCATTCATGTTGATAGTATCTGCCTCACTCATTTCCTCTCCTTCTCTTTCTTGTTTTCTTGCATATTTGGTGGGCTGTAGGCTCCAGTTCCAACACCATCTTCTGAGATGATCCTGATTCCCAGAATGCCCTTGGTGCTGCTCCTGCTGCTGCCTATCTTGAGTTCTGCAAAAGCTCAGGTTAATCCAGGTAACACAGCCTTTGCTCAGCCACATGCTAGAAGACTGGATACTCAAGCCCATCAATGTTCACCTTGAGACAGGCCTTGCCAAGGGGTCCAAAGGGTCTTTTTTTTTTTTACTTCTATAGTGAAACATGGCCACAGCAGGAACAGAAACTAATATATTCTCTCTATATAACACATTGAATATTGTGAAAGGGCCTCTGATATAGAGTAGAGTGGAGTAAGAGGGAATTTTAAAAAAATAAGAGGTGGAAGGAGCAACCATTTACTTCTGCATCTTCTGGGAAACGGAAGGAGAGAATTTTTAGATGCTTTGGAGAACTTCTGCAGGTTGGTTTTCCAGTTATTTTTGGCTGGTTTAGGCCTATATTTTACTTGGATGTCATGTTCTGCTTTTGGGACCCTGGTCTTGTGGGATCTCAGGCAGTCTCTTTACTACAGAGTGTGGCCATGCTAAAAAATAGATGTATTAAGAGGAATCTTTTAGTTCCCCCTCAATTTTTTTATTACACGTATATTTTAACTTTGAACTGAAGTCTACTGTTGTATCACTTGTCTATTACCACACTAATACTGTTTAACAACCAATGCAAAGTTGGTGATTTAGTCTGGGCTTGGTTGGGTTATTCTTCTGGTCTCGTCTAGGTTCAGGCACATATCTGGGAGTCAGCTGGTTATTGGCTCGTCTAGGATGGCCTTGGTTCTGACGACTGGGGCAACTTGGCTGTGTTCTTCTCCAGCAGACTAACATGGATATGTTTTAATTGAAATTGCACAGGAGCAAGAGCAGAAACAGAAATGTGCAGCATTTTTCAAGCCAATGCTTGAGTTATGTTTGCTGAGATCTCATTGGCCAAAGCAAGTCATGCAGCCAAGCCCAAAGTCAGAGTGGGAGGGCACAAAAAATTACACGGGGAGGGTCTGATACAGGGGAAGGTGAAGGATTGGAGTCATTTTGCCACAACTATAAAGATAGGAAAGTATACCTAGCGTAAGTGCTCAATTTGATGCATTTTACAAATTGAGCACGTCCATCTAAGCAGTATCCAGATTAAGAAACAGAACTCTACCAGCACTTCAGCACTTACCCTTCTCAGGCTCCCTTCCAGTCACTTCTCTCCACCCTCACCCAAGGGTAATCATTATCCTGCTTTCTAACAACATGGATTAGTTTTGCCTGTTTTTATACTTTATATAAATGGAGTCGATGATGCATAAATACTTTTTTGTCTGGCTTCTTTCATTCAATGTTTTGTTTATAATATTCATCCATATTATTGCATGCAGTTCGTGACGTTTCTTATGGTTGTATAATATTGCTTTGTTTGAATATTTTATTTATCTAGTCTACTGTGGATGAGAATTTGGATCTTCTCCATTTTGGGCCCATTATGATGAATAAAGCTCCCATAATCATTCTTGTAGAGGTCTTTTGGTAGAAGTGTATACTTAACTCTTTTGGGTATATACCTATAAGTGGAATTGCTGGGTTATGTACTACATAACATCTGTTTTACTACATACTACCAAAGAGTTTTCCAAAGTGGTTTTACTTATTTACTATTCCACGGTAGTGTATGAGAGCTCCAGTGGCTCCATGCTGTATTTGGATCCCTGCGGGCATTTTCATTTTGTCCTCTTCACATTAGCATGAAGGTACATTTGTGAAAATGCTCACCCTCTTCCCCTCACAAAAATTCCATTTCCATGAGATATTCTTTATACTTTAACAGAAAATATAATCAAAACATCTTAAAATCAAAGATTTATTGGTTTAATGTATCCAGTGCCATATTATTTTCTTGTAATAAGCTTAGTTGGTGCATCTCAGATCTGAACTTGGACACCATTCTTTCATTTTTATGCTCTATATTCCTCTCTCCCAGTTGGAGTTTGGTTACCTTCTATTACATCTAACAAGGCCAGTGTCCTTCTCCGTGCTTTGGTCTCCAAGGAAGAGTCTCTGTGATTGCACAGAATGGTAGGATGTTTTGGTGCTGGGCACACTCACGGAGACTAGTGTGACGTGGTGACTAAACCAAAAGAGCCAGTCATCTGTGTTAGAGAACACTTCTGTAGCTCTACAGCAGGAAACAGGCTGTTTGAAGACAGCAAACAGTTATCTTTAAAAATTGTTTCCCCTATTCCTGGTGTCAACTGTTTCTACTGGCTTTTTCTCCCAGAGAAAGTCATGACTTGCAAAGATCTTTATAGGACCCTGGAATATTTGAGGTATGTTGAAGGAATAATCTTTTTCGTTACCATTTCTTCTATTTTACCAAGGTAAGCTGGAGACAAGCAATGGGAAGTTGTCATCAGAGAGTCTGGTCACAAAGCTTGGGGCTCATGGAGTCGTAGGGCTTGCACACTGATGAATATAGAGTACGTATGTAACAAATGCATGTTGATTTAAGGATGACTTTTCAGATGTCCTCTTTGGTGTCTACTCAAAGACTGAAAGCAGCAGAGTAAATTCTGCTACCAGCTGCTAAGCCAGTTAGATTTTCCCCACAGGCTGGCCATATGGTATAAATAGATGGAATGTTGGACTTAAGTCAGGAGAACTGGAATATGAGCAAACATTATATATACAGCCAATTGTTAAAATATTGAAATATATTTTAATAGATTATTGAATATAAACATTGTTTGGAAAACAGTAACTGTGCAAAGCAATAAATTCAATTAACAATACAAAGTCTAAAACAAACATTAATTTAAGCTCATTTTGAATATTTCACCATGACTGCTGGTCAATGAGCCTTCTGGTTTAGCATGACTTATTGATAATAGGGATATCGAATATTTAAAAATATCAATCTAGAAAGATCTGCAGAAGCCAATAGAGTGTAAATAATGTTGATATTTAGAGAAATTCTCTACTATTTGAGACCATAAGTCTCTTACAGGCGTCCCCCCATGAAGGCTGCAGAGTAATGCATGTGTGATATAGGTAGCCTATAAGTCAAGGCGCAATGGCAGTGGGATTCACTGCTCTAAACCACTGGAGCTTTGACAGTGGCAGCAAAGCAAGTAGTGGGGCAGCTGGTGTTAGTGGCATTTCCAGTGATGGCAGTGTTGAAGGTGGTGTTGTCACTGGGGGCTGCAGTGGAACATATGCAGATCCACTAGCCATCTCCCAGCTGCAACAGTGCACCAGGGACTGGGACCTACTGACTGTCAATTCAATGGAGGAAGTCCCTGGAAAAGTTTGAGCCAGTTACCTCCGTCAAAATCATGACTCAGTAGTATCATTTAGCTATTGGCATCTGCGTCAAACAATCATACCAACAATTTCTGAAAAGTATTTCTACAAATCAACAAATGATTTGGATGTTATTAGAACATTCTGATGAATGATTTACAATTGATTTGGAAAATAATATTTAACTCATTTAGAAAATTAGTTTGAGGAACAACCCTAGTTCAAATCCTGGCTTGGTCTTAAATTAGTTGTGTGACATTGGGCAAGTTGTTATATTTCTCTTTGTACTTCCTTAATCCTTTTACCTGTAGTAAGATGAAATTGGATTAGATAATCTATGAGGTTCTTTCCATCACAAACTTACTATAATTTTATGAGTGGGAGCTTTACTGCCCATATTGGAAGATATTGATGGGCTTTAGGCTTGGAAGCAGCGTCCCTGAACTTGCATGGCCTTTCTTTGTAAGAAAGACCATTTGTCCCCAACTCTCTCCCACTTCCCAGGCCCGGGGTCTAAAGTCTGAACTTCAGGAGAATCTTGCCTATGTGGCTAAGCACATAGGAGATAGCTGATATTTTTAAAATTTAAACCCTAAAATGCCCTAGTGACAAGTTGGGTACAGAAACCTGCTTCAGCATAACCTGCAGGAGCTTCATTGTACTAGAAGCCACCCTACTCTAGGGCATCTTTTTCTCTAGAGGTGGGTCCAAGAGGAAGCATTTCAGGCAGGAAATATAACATATGCAATGGCTGGGAGAGAGGGAGCAGTAGAGGTGGGGCTGCGTGGTGGAGGGTGATGAGAGAGGGACGCAAAGCGGGCAGCTTTTCCATCCTTCTGTAGAGTTTGGGTCAAGTTTCCCCTCTTTCCTGACTTGGACTGGGGCTACTGGACTTAATAGGAGAGCTAAGAGTACCTCCATGAGAAAGGGAAGTCTTTAGACTCCACAGTGAAGTACAAGACTACTCTGGGCTATAGTAGTTCTTTGATCAGCCACCAAGGTCAGGCTCTTCCAGAGGGTATACAACCAGTGGTCCAATGGCCAGCAGGGGTCCAGAACCTTATGGATTTCCAGGTAGGAGGATGCGTAGAAGTAACCTGACTATCCTGAAAACCTAGCCCGGAGGTCTGAAGTCCTGAGGACTCATGCAGCCAGCTAGATAACTGCTATGTGTAAAGAGCACAGGGGCAGTTGGCCGCACTCTCCTGACTTGCCCTGTGACAACTGCTTGTGCTTGGAAAAGGGAGAAACACTTCTCCCCCACAGGCAACTCAGGCATTTAGGATCCATGGTACAGAGCCAGGGCAGGGCAGTGCTGGGACTTGCCATTTCCATTTCACATTTTCCCTTCATAGGAAGCAGGCAACTTGCTGGTGGTTCAGAGCCCTGGGATCAGGGAGTCCTCCTTTGGTGTCTAGAATGTTCCCACTTTGAAGGCAGGGACAAAGACATTAAGGGTTTGGGATTCAGAGAGGCGGAGTTCTTTTCTTACAGGCTCCAAATGTGTTTTAGGTTCATCACTGTGGTTTTGTTCTTTCCCCCATCAATCCTACATTCCAGTGACTTCTTAGGATTTAGGCAACTAGAATCCTAGGCTAGTCATATTGCAATGGACCTTAGAGATGTCTAAATCTCTCTTCCTCATTTTACAGATAAAGGGACTGGGTGTCAAAGGGGACAGGTGATTTGTCCATGATCACACATCTGGCTAATGGTAAAGCAGGTTCATTCCACAAGACCACCTGGCCGTTCAGGGAGCCATTTGAGGAGATGACCTTTCCTTAATAATCATGTATAGCTGTGCAGCCTCATGGTTTCCTTTCTGGGGCTTCCAATGTACACTTATGGGGGCGAGAGGCAATTGGGGTTTGAGGGACAGCCTGAGGCCAAGGACTAGAGTATGACTAACAGGATCCCACATGGAGCTCACACTTGGAAACTAGGTCTCGTTAGCACGCTCAGCAGGCAAGGCTAGAGCTAGAAACCCTTTGGCACCGACTCACTGTCACAAAGACATCGAAGCACTGGAGATGTTCTGGTTCCCTCTGCACAGAGTTGTCCCTTTCTCCCACCCTCTTGTCTCCCACCAAGGCTGATACATGTTACTTTACCTACATACATCTCCAAATTGGAAAATCATTTTTGTTTCCCTGGGTTCTCATCACTCACGTCCCCAGAGATGTGCTGAGAGGGTTCATGGAGCCTCATCTGTTAATGAGAATGTGGTGTCTAAAACCAGGCCTGAGGTGCTAATGCTGTGTGTGTGTGTGTGTGTGTGTGTGCGTGCTTTATATGGCTTGAGCGGGGCCCAGGGAGGGAGATAAAAAAGCTGGGAGGAGACCTCCCTGCTTGAATTTCTCTTAAGTGAGCAATGCTACATGCTGCTCAGATTGGCTTTTTCTTGCTTGTGTGTTTGTTGAGTCTAGCCTGAGGATGGCCTCTGCTATCCTTCCTGCCAGGGAAAGGATCTTACTCTAGGGACAACAGAAACTCATCTGCCCCTTAAGCACCCTTGATTGTGCCAAATAGGAAAAAAGAGAAAGCAGAGTTTAAAGAAGAGTACCAACTAATATTCAATGACCGCTTGGTATATTCCTGCGACCATTCTAAGTGATATCAACAAACTTAATCTTCACAGTAACCTTATGAAGTAGGCAGTATTATTATTCCAGTTTGACAGAAGAGAAATTGAGGCCCAGAAACATTAGGTAACTCACTCAAGGTTACAGACCTAGCCAAGTGGCAGTCCTGGGATGCGATCCACTTCCAGCAAGCACATTCTTGACAGCTGTGCTCTACTGCCTCTTGGAGTATTAAACTCACAGAATGTTCATGTGCTGCCCAATCAGGTCAAGTCTTCAATGTCATGTTGGCCGAGATATTGAAGATATGAGAGTGAACTAGAGATGAAGGAATTTGTCGGGCTGGGTGAAAAGAGGAACAATTTGAGTTTCAGAAAAGGCACAGAGGCACAAATAGAAAAACAACAGGGTGAGGATGGTTGTCATTGAGGGGTTATGAGGGCAAAGGTGAGGTTAGGGTTGCACCAAAAACAGGAACCACATAATTTTTGGATCCTCACTATGCGACAAGTACTTTCTGATCAAAAGCTTTGTCTTCGCCCAGTGATAACAAGATGCCATGCCATGTCCTCCCTCCCAGCATGCAGGTTCCTTTTGCTATAAGATTTCAACAAATCTGAGACCAGGACATTCCAAGATTTAGACAGGCAATACGCTTCCTGGGCCCTCTTTCCAGATTGTTCCCCAAATTGGTGGTTCTTCTTGACCCTTAGGTCACACTATAGGCAGTGTGGAGAGTGTGTGCTGACAGTGGAGTGTCATGACAACATGGGATGGTGAATAGTGTGTGGTATGGCAATGGAAATCAAGAGATCTAGATTCTAGTTCCAACCCTGTCACTGTCTAGCTTTGTGACTTAAGGTAAGTCTCTGTACCTCACTTCGCTCACTTATAAAATAGGAAGAATCAACTTTGCTCTCTGTACTTCATAGAGTTGCTATAGGGGGACCAAATGAGATAGTGGAAGTCAACGTGCTTTGGAAAGTTATGTGCAAATATTAAAGGTTGTGATTTGTTACTTTTGGAAGAGAAGGAAATTAAAATAGCCCAAACACCATAAAACAATAGTTCCTATCAAGCAGATGATGGAGGAGGAAAGAGAAAAAGAGTTCATTAGTGACCATTATGGTGCTTTGTGGTCTCCAAGAGAGACTCAAATTACCTTTGGGAAATGGGATTTCTAACAACCATGAACTCTGGCCGTCCTAACTCCAAGGGACACAGGGCCCTGTGCCCAGGTTGAGCATATCCATGACAGTGTATTTTTTCAGGAGAGAATTGTGTGATTGTTGACTTAGCTCTTGATCTTGGTCTTAGCCAGAAGGCCTCTGAAGAGCATGGCTGTGGCAAGATAGGCCACTCAGAATTTTTCAGTGGTTTGGAGACATACACAATATAGTAAAAGTTAAGACATTCGAAACAGTGAGCGTGTTTTTTGGGCTTAAGTATGAGGTGAAGAGTTGAAAAATATGCAACTTTTTTTTCCCTGCTTCACAGATGTTTGTGACTTTATAGTCTTTGTCTTATTTGGTGTGGTGATGATCTCTTGTGTACTCATGACTGACACCTAGCACAGTGCTTGGCTTAGATAGGTAATCAATAAGTGTTTGAGGAATAAGGAGAAGGCAGGAAGGGGGGAAGGCAATGAGCTCTCAGCTTCTCTGTATTTTTCTGCAAAAAAGGATCTAAATTATGCCATGTGAGACTTGATCTCACAAAGATGTTAGGAAGCTGAGAAGGAGCCCATAAGAATATCATCCCTTTAAACGATGGGGCTGCTAAGTATGGGATGAGTAAACCGGAAGGTGGTTGACAGACTGAAGTCCCCTGAGCTGCACCTACTAATGTGCAGTACCGGAGATCCAGCCTTCTGGTGTCCAAGAGCTGGGGAAGAGCCCTTCCCCTTGCAGACAGAGAGTAGCCTCTGTGCTTATTCCTAAACGTCTAAGGTCTCCCTGCTTTGGCCTATTGACAGAGGATTTTAGTAGTTATAAATTATAAGTTATAAGTAAAGGAAAATGTGCTAAACTTTACCTAAATACGTGTAAAGCTCTTACTCTTGGCGTGTCAAGGGGGGAATTCAGATTCAATATTTTGGGTGCTGTAACCTATAGTCAAGACATAAAGTCTAACAATGAAGTGTATCTTCTAGGTACAAGCGTTGCTAACTTAAGACATGCTTCATCTCGGCGTAGCAGGATCCCTGGCTGTGGGGATAGAGTAAATCTACCTTGCGGAAGCTATCATTTCCATTTGTTTGTTTGTTTTTAATAGGTTAGACCAATATTTAGGACTTTGTTATAGCTTTTCTTATTGATAAATTTGCTCAATAGTGATGGCTAGCCATATCACTACTACTCTTAACTGTTGATAATAAAAACGAGAACATGATATATCTTTGGTTACCGCTGTGTTTCTTGATTAAATAAATTAGTCTCTAATTTCTCTTAAGGGGATGAAGCGTTTCTTAAGTTAGCATTGCTTATACACAGAAGGTGAGCTCTGTTGTTAGACCTTATAGCTTGAATATGGGTTACAGCACCTGAAAGCCTGAATCTGAATTCTTCCCTTGACGTGCCAAGAGTAAGAGCTTTACACGTATTTGGGTATATTTAAGCACATTTGCCCTAATTTATAGTCGCTTAAATGCCCTGCCTGTAGGCGGAAACTAGCTTGGCCCATTTCCCTGTGAGGCTAGGTGGTCTTCCCTTTAAAAATGTGTTTGGATCTTCGGCTTTCTTAAGAGAATGTGAACCCAAAGTCCGGACTGGCCAACAGTTACAGCAGTCAGATCTGCCTTCAGTTGATGGAGTAGAATATCTTCACTCTGGGTAGTTGGTAGAGGATAAGCTTGAATTCTTGGTTGTTCGGTTCTTTTAAAAAACTCCCGTGTGTTCTCTGGGGCCTCTCTCTCTGGTGGGTTCTCAACTCTAATCTTTGTCTTAACAGACTCTCCAAAACTCAGCTCGAATTTCTCCTTAGGTTTTTACATTCCCCCTTTTACACAGCCCCGACATTTGGTAAACGTGCTGAGCAAGAAAAATGCTGCCTGCTAGAGGGATCCCGGGTCTCCTTCAAAAGCTCTGGGACTCTGTCCTATGGTGACCCTCCACAGTGCAAAGCCCAGCGTCAGCCTCTTGCCCCTGCCTCAAATTGACAAATGGCTAAAAGTGGCTACATCTTACTTCTCAGATTCTCCCTTCTCTGAAGTGTTAGTTCCTCTGTTCGTACTACCTCAGCAGCAATCAGGGGCCTTCAAATAGCTGATTTATGAATTTTATCTAGCTCTTCTAGTTATTCTCGCAAGCTACTCCATCCCACCTGGAAACAGAAATAAAAAGTTAACTTTACCCTGTTGCCATTGTGACTCTTGTTAACTGATTATATTTAACTTTTTGAATTGGCTAGTAGGAAGCTCAGAGCCAAATTCAAGGCCCTACACCAGCAAAGAGTATAAAACCAAATATATTTTGGATATCAACCTTACTACCAGCCTATCTTATGTCCCTATTTTCTTTCCCCTTAACCCATATTCCTTCACGTTTATTTATTTATTTATTTTTGTATCTTATATAACTTTGGAAGCCAACTCCAATGTTTTTTTAGAATGAGTCAGAATAAAAACAATTTTAAAAAGCCTAACCTTTATTAAACATTACTGCTCTAAATACTTGACATATATTAACTCATATTTTCTTTTTTTTTTGGTGAGGAAGATCAGCCCTGAGCTAACATCTGTTGCCAATCCTCCTCTTTTGTGCCAAGGAAGATTGGCCCTGGGCTAACATCTGTGCCCATCTTACTCTACTTTATATGGGACGCCACCACAGCATGGCTTGACAGGCGGTGTGTTGGTGTGCTCCCGGGACCCGAACCTGTGAACCCCGGGCCGCCACAGCGGAGCACGCGCACTTAGCTGCTTGTGCCAGTGGGCTGGCCCCCTTAACTCATACTTTCTTACAGCATTCCTGTAAACAAGTACTATTATTACCATTAAACTGAGAGGTTGAAAGCTTAAGTAACCTTCCCAAGGCTATAAAACCTGTGAATTGCTTAAGACAGAGTAGTGTAATATTTAAAACAAAGAATCCCCTCTCCCATTTATTGAACCCTATTACATTCCATGAAGTGTGCTAAATTCTGTGTATACATTATATTAAATCTCTACAACAACACTGCTTGGCAGAATTATTAAAGATGAGGAAATTGGGGTTCATGGAGATTTACTAACTTGTCTTGGGTTCCCGTAATTTGGAAGTGGCAGAATCAAGTTTTAAGCATAGACCTATTATGACCCCAAACCATGCCCCAGTCTGCTTCTCGACTCCTGACCTTCATGGCTACCTGGCTGTCTCTTCAACTCACCTCCTTGTTGGAGGAAAGGACATGCTATCTTACCATGAGGCCTTCACTGACATTGTTAACCAGGAAGAAGAACGTATCTTGTCTGACCCTTACTTCAGTACCCTGAAATCCAATACAGTTTGGGGACCCCTCTTCTGGAACTCTGCAATAATTGTTTCTGGAAAGTATTTTGGGCTTCTAGGAAAACTGCAATTCTAAAGGGCTATTCCTAAGGAGAATCTCAACTTGGGCAAAAGAGGTCTTGGTAAAATGGCCTCCTTGTACATAGAGAAAACCACATAATCTTCCTTAGCCCCCAGCAGGATCCCATCATGTAGATATTTACCTGAACAGTAAGCCAGTCTGAAGTAGCCTGCACCGTGGAGCTTGTGGAGAGCCAGAGCCCTGCTGACAGCGTCTTTAATTGGACCATCTTGTCGTTTCTGGAATTGGAAGAACTAGATCGTGGTAGCCTGAGGCTGAGGAAAGAGGAACCAAAGATTAGGAGACCAGAATTTCAGTCCTGGTTATACTAATCAGCTGTGCATCCTTGAGTAAATCAATTCACCTTTCTGGGCCTCAGAAGTTCTGATATTTAACATGGAGCCATTGGAGGGGTTGGTTTCCTCAAGTCCCTTCCTGGCTCTAAAGTTTTTTGATTGCATATTTTCCTTTAGACCACAGACTATCTTGGGTCCCATGGGTGACCCCAATGGGAGTGGGGAGGGGTGACCCCCCTCCCGGTCAGTCTTGTCTTCCCTGTGCCCAGAGAGGCCCAGGTATCAGCTCTCTGTGCCTCAGGCCTCACGTGTGCCATGTGTGTGTTTTCCTGGAAGCTGCATATAGGACACTCATTGATGGGTAAGCCTGTGGTCTGGAGCG
The DNA here is from genome assembly GCF_057802395.1 of Ceratotherium simum simum. Taxonomy (NCBI): domain Eukaryota; kingdom Metazoa; phylum Chordata; class Mammalia; order Perissodactyla; family Rhinocerotidae; genus Ceratotherium; species Ceratotherium simum. Next base: position 33,183,713 of record NC_141901.1, on the reverse strand, counting down.
AGCAGTGAGATGGTAAACATCATGGAACAAGCAGCCCTTCAGGCTCTCAAGCTTGGCAGCATGATATGAAAATAATTCTTGGGAAGCTTGGGCCTGGTGGCAGCTGCTTCTCTTCAGCCTGCCTGCCAGGCCCTACCAGGGCTCGGGACAGATCGAGCTCCTGCCTGGGCATGCAGCAGCCAGTGCTGGTAGTTTTCCACTCTGGGAAACTGGAAAGTAAATTGGCTTCTCTGTCCAGGAGATTGGTGGGTAGCGGAAGCGTCAAGAAACCACCAAGACGACTCAGCAGGCAAAATCAGGAGAGACTTCTTTGCTGCCGGGTCTCTGGCTTCCTTTGCTATTCTCTCCCTTTTCGTGCTTCTTTATAGTTCATAATGCAGCATTCAGGGACAGATTGATGGGATCTGATAAACAATGAAGTGGGTTTGGGGAGAGCAAGGGGGCCTGACATTTAGGACTTGGACCTACTTGGCAGTTCTGAGTCTTTGCTATTGGCTGGGATCCCTTCCACAGAAGGAGTTTACCAAAAATAGGCATATTCAATAGGAAAACCACACTGGTCCTGCTGAGAAGTGCCACGTTGGTTGCCCTGGGCCAAGGCTTGTCCTGGTTCCAAAGACCCACTAGGATGAGAAAGGCCATCCAAGATCAGCTTGTCTATTTTCCTGTGCCCTTTCTCTGAGGCCCCTGGGAATACTGATTCACCAAGAAATTTTGCCTAATGGCCGCTTTGCTGATTCCTGTCTCTGAATTCCCTATTCTCATCCTTACATTCCTTGGCCCCAACTTCTAGATCTCCAGACTCACTCCCATTGTCTGAAGAGGGTTTGTAGTACTTGTGATCCAGAGCCTTACTCTTGCATTGAGCTGGGGATCCTCATCAAAGCACAGAGCCAGATTCCTGTTTTTTTTTTTCCATCCTCTGTACCTCTCCTTACCAAAGCTGGGGATCCCCCCTTAGCACAGCTTGTTGGATAGTTATCCAGTGTCTACTGACTAAAATTCGTGCCAGAGCTTCTCTTCCTCTAGTGCAAATGCCCACAAAGCCGTTAAAGAGCATCCTTGCTGCTCACTGTCCTCTGGAGATGGTTGTGAACTGGGAACCAGATGATGCTCACGCCGACAAACCTTGACCCTCGTCGGGGAGAGCACTGCCTGCTGATGGGCAGTTGAGCAGGGTATTTCTTCAGCAAATGTGTGCTGAGTACCCACTATGGCCAGGCACTTTGGGAGATCCTGGGCAGAGGAATGAATCAATTACAGCACCTGCCTGAAGAGGGCAACATGTGGTGAAGTTCACGGTCTCCATTCACCCGTCGTTGCATTCATCTGCCCATCTCTCTACCTTTTTCTTTACTTATTTATTTGCCAAGTGTGTGTTGAGCATCTAATGGGTGCTATGGGTTGGCAGTCACTGAGGGGGAAAGGAACATCTGATATGATTACTATTCTCCAAATTGCTTGCGGTTTCAATAAGAAGGTAAACAATCACAGGTGAAACAGAAAATGTCTAGTGAAGGTTCTTACCTAAAAGAGCCCTCTCACCATCACTTTTACCCTCATACTACATTTTAGTGTTTTCCATTCTTTTGTCACACTACCTGAAATAGCAATAGCTAGTAATAGCTATTGTTGAATAGACAATTTGATTGCGTGTTTGATTATTGAAAATATATTGTGTTTTGTCTGTCTCTCCTACCAGAATGTAAGGTCCATGAGATAAATCATTTTATCTGTCTTGTTCACTACTGTGTCTTGAGAATAGTACCTGACACATAGCAGGAACTTTTTTGTTAAATAAATCCATGAAGAAAAAGATAGGTTGCAATAAAATACATAATGACTCGTACATCTGTTGCCTGTTTAAATGTCATTGACAGGGGATACCCATTACTAACTTCCCAGATCTTTGTTTTTAAGCCCTGTAATAATGAAAAACAGAAAACTCTTTTTTTCTCACTTTTTCAACAGATATTTATTGAGCACTCAGTTAATGCCAGAATAGAAATTGGAGAGACAACAGAGACAAAGAGAGACAGGATCCATGCCCTCATGACACTTCCTGTAACGACCAAAATTAAACAAACATTATTTGTATTGCAAGTGGGAAAAGCCTAAAGAGGAAAACCAGTGCATTATAGGAGCATATAACAGAGATTCCTAATTTACACAAGGGCTTAGAGGAATTCCCTGAGGGAGGGCTAGTCTGAGAGCTGCAGATGAGCGAGAGTCAGCAGGTAAAAGAAGGGAGAGGAAGAACACTCCAGGACAGCGGAGCATCATATGCAGAGAGACCCTGAGGCTGGAAGGTACTTTGTGCATTTATGAAGTTGAAATAAGACAGTGTGCTGGGATATAGAGAACAAAGATCTGGGCATCTTTGACGCCCAGACATCTGAGACGTTGGCTGAGGCCTGATCACGTAGGCCCCATGGGTTACATTATCCTGAGAAGAATGGAAAGCTGTTAGAAGGTTCATGTCAGGATAACGTTTTAGGAAGCGCACTTGGGCTGTTGTGTGGAGAAGAGACGATGGATGAACCAGGAGGAAGGGCTGGAAGGCATAGTAGTCCAGATGGGAGGTGGCGGAGGTTGGGCCCTGCCTAGGAGGAGTGGAGGAGAGAAAGAGCTGAACTCAAGAAATTCGCAGGAGGTAGAATTTGTAGGATTTGCTGAAGGACTGGATGATTCTCAAAGGCCAGGTTTACTTCTCACCCCTTGATTCCTCCTAGCAGGAATAACATGTCACCTCTCATTCCTAAACTCCTCTTCGCCAAGAATTCCATATTGGTCTCCAGGCAGAGGTTCAGAGTCACCCGTCCTCACTCAGGGAGAGCCCTTCCAGTTCTTATCAATGTTGTTGGCACTCTGCTGTCCACACACAGTTGGCTTAAACCCTTTTGTGTAATGGAAGGATTGGAAGGGGTGAGGAGGGGGGAGCACACATATATTTAGCATTTTTTTCGTGTGGAGAAAGGAAGCCTCATCTCATTCTCCAGTTCCTCTAGTTATCAAAGTTGAGTGTGCGTCAGAGTCACCTGGAGGGCTGGTGAAAACATAGTTTGCTGGGCCCCACCCCCAGAGTGTCTGATTCAGTAGGTCTGGGGTGGGGACTGAGAATTTGCATTTCTGACAAGTTCCCAGCTGATGGTGATGCTGCTGGTCCTGGGAGCACACCGAGGATTGCACCTCTAACACAACGGTAGATAAGGAGAGCAAAGAGCCTTCAGGAAGGGAATTGTTACTCCTTTGACACCAAGTAGAGGATCGTAGGTGGATCTCTGTCTTTCTCTCTCTCTTAAATATGGAAAGTTCCTGTATGGGTTTAGTTAGAACACAAAATAGAAAGGAATCTTGAGCCCAGGAAATATAATTGAACTGAAATATTTCATAAAGGCAGCTGCAGCTGCAGCAGCTCTGTTAAAACTTTTTGGTTGCTGTTCCCAGGAAAAGCAGCGCTTTGATGGGAGAGCTATTTGCAACAATACCATGACTCACCCTGTGCGACCCTCTTTCTCCATTTCTGATTTACTTTAGATGTTCTGAGAAGCACAAGTTCTCATTATATTCATGGCCCAGTGTCTAGAGATGCATGATAGCCAGGAATGAGCTATCACGGGGACTGAGCATGTGGATTTCTCTGGCTGCCCATCATGGCCCCAGAGAATCATCACATGTCCAGACTGGAAGGGACCTGAGAGCAGTGGTTCCCAGGCCTGGCTGTACAACAGAGCCACCCGTCCTCACCTGTACACCTGGGAAACTTTAAAAATATGCAGGTTCCTGGGCTCAGCTTCAAATATACCAAAGAAAAATCTCTAAAAGAAGGCTCAGAAACATGTATTCTAGAACCTTCCCAAGCAATTCTAAAGCAATTGGTCCATGGACTGGCTTTTGGGAACCACTGCCTTAGAAAATGTCTAATCCAGCTCCCTTGCTTTCCACAAGAGGAAACTGAGGCCCAAAGAGGGTGTGGAGTTTGCTCAGATTGCACATGGTGTAAGTGTTAGAGCCAGGAGTGGATTCGAAATCTTTGGATTTTCAGAGGTTGTGTAATTTAAAGAGGTCACAGTCTTTAGTGTCAGATTCTAAACTGAGTTATTATTTACTCAACGAATGGCCTTGGGCGGTTGTTTAAGCTCTTATTTGGAGAATGGATGATTAGTGGAAACCATGAAATAATAAAGGAGAAAATACATATCACATTGCTTGACACTTGATAAATGCTTCTAAATGGGTGCTATTATTACTGTATTTCATCAAATTTAAGAAACTGCTGACTCTAAGATGCATCACTACTTTAGGTAACTTTAAGGGAAAAAAACCCATTAAACTATGACTTACTCCTTGCTTGTAATACGCAATCAGATTTCAGATACGTTAATGTGTGAAAAAAAAATGGGAAATACAGTACAGACCTTCCTCGACTTATAATGGAGTTACATCCCAACAAACTCATTGTAAGTTGAAAATATTGTTGAAAATGCATTTACTACACCTACCCTACCGAACACCATAGCTTAGCCTAGCCTACCTTAAACGTGCTCAGAACACTTACATTAGCCTATAGTTGGGCAAAATCATCTCACACAAAGCGTGTCTTATAGTAAGGGGTTGAATATCTCGTGTAGTTTATTGAACACTATACTGAAAGTGAAAGACAGAATGGTTGTATGAGCACAGAATGGTTGTAACTGTTTACCCTTGTGATCGTGTGGCTGACTGGGAGCTGTGGCTCGCTGCTGCTGCACACCATCAGGAGAGAGTATCATACCACATATTGCTAGCCCAGGAAATGATCAAAATTCAAAATTCGAAGTACAGTTTCTACGGAATGCATATAGCTTTTGCACCATCGTAAAGTCGAACCATCACAAGTTAGGGATCATCTGTACTCTACTTTTCTTTCCTCGACCCTATGAAGATTATTATGTTACTAAATTAAATACTTAAACAGTAGATGCAAATTCCTGAAAAAGAAGCATACTTAGTGCACCTGAGGAACAGCAAGGAGGCCAGTGTGGCTGATGGGGTGAGTCGCGTGGAGAAGAGGTCCAAGACCCCCAGGGGTAAGTTATGCAGGGCCCTGGAGACCATGTAAAGATTTTGAATTTTATTATGAGTGGGATGGGAAATTACTGGAGATCTATAAGCAGAAGAGTTACATGATCTGGCTTACATTTTAATAGATACATGGGGCAAGGTGGACAAAGGGAGACCAGTTATGAGATTACTGTTCCATTCCCGGTGCTAGAAGACAATGAATTGGCTCAGAATGGTAACAGATTACGCAAGAAGTCTGCAGGATATGGGAATATTTTTAGGGGATTTTCTATCAGCTGATGGACTGGATATGGAGTATTAAAGGAGTCAAGGATGGACTCAAGATTTTTGGCTCGAGTAATTGGAAGAATGGAGTGGGCTAAAGTGGAAAGGACTAGAGGATAAGGTTTAGAGGGAGACTATATTTTACTCAACTTTATTCTTATGCCTAATTTATAGCTATCTCTAAGGTTTACCTTCTTTTTTCAATAAATATTTTTGAGCACCTATTCTCTCCCTGGATATGCATTGAGAAATAAAAATGAAAAAGATACAGTCCCCTCCCTTTTTTTCCAAAAAGTTTGCCATCTGTAAGGGAGATAGGACTCACACACAAATAATTACAAAGCAGTATGTATCCAATGCTATAAAAGAGAGAATAAAAATGTCAGAAATAGAGGCACAAGAAATTTATTGGAATTGATACAATCCTCCCTCAAAAATGCTTGCTTTTTTTCATTCATTGCATTCGTTTCTTCATTCAAGTTCATTACATTGCAAAAGGAGAATGCTAGATAATATCTTAAGCTGGTCTTTCGTCTTCAGGTAAACTGACCTTCTTGCTGTACTTCCCCATAATCAAGATACTCTCTCCTTAAGCGCACCTTTGTGCTTCCTGTTCCCTTTGCTTGAAGCATCTTCCCCTCAAAGAGTCACCTGGCTTGCTGTCTTCCTTCACTCAGGTCTCTGCTCAAAGTCACCTTATCTGAAAGGCCTTCCTGATAACTATACATAAAAGAACACCTATTCCCTTTCCATAGTTTATTTTTTTCCACAGCATTTGCCATCTTCTCTCATATTGTATATTTATTTGTTTATTGTCTCTTTCCCTACACTAGCACATAAACTTTGTGACAAAAGGCCCTATGTCTGTTTTGTTTATTGCTGTATCCCCCTAGTGCTCAAAAAATCGTTGAGTGAATGAATTAATAAAAATAGGAATTTAAAAAGTCTATGGATTTGGAAAGCAATAAGCAAACAAGTAAATTATCCCGCTGGGGTGAGGTTGAAGATAGGACCGGATTCATGAACAAAGCTTTGGTTTCAGAAGGGAGGGAAGGTGCTGCAGAGCAGCTCTCTTACTAACCTGCAGTGCTTCACTCAGCAGCCTCGCATCTTGGGAGAAGCAGCTCGCATGAGGTCATTCTTTTGGTTAAAGCAGAGCAGGGGCAGTCTGGTGTATTGGGATGAACTTTGGATCAGGACTCAGAAATGTGATCTAAGTCGAACCCGTGCCACTTAATGGCTGTGGGACTTCAACTAGTTTCCTCATATATAATTTGGGAGTAATAGTACATGCCCTGCCTACCGCACCGGGTTGTTGTAAGGATGCAAAGAGGTACGCAATGGGACAGCACTTTGCAAATTGTGAAGAACTGTGTTTTAGGGGCCAAGGTGACAAATGGGGGCACTATGACGTGGACGATAGCCAAAGAAGCTAGGATTGACTGCCTTGGCCAGCCAGGCACCCTCTGCAGGAGGTCCCTGAGGGAGATATACACACAGAGGACAGTGGCAAAAGGAAAGCAAAATTCTACTTTTAATAAAATGTAGCTGGGCTTGTGTCTCAAATGCCAATGCAAGTGCTCTGGTAAACTGGACTGAGGCATGCAGCATGTGGGATAAATGCCTCCAGAAGCCTCTCCTTGCCCATTAAATCACTGGTACTGAAGACTACAACACTTAGCACACCCAACAACATGTAGGATAAACACTGAGAAGTGGAGCCAGAGCAGGCCGTGCGTCAGGGTACGGCCTCTGCTGCATAATGGGATGGAGCAGAAGAGGGCCGAGCCCAGTGCGTGATTTTGAAATGTACATTGACCTCACTCATTGGTAATTTTGGCCTCATTGGTATCCAGTGTTAGTATTTCCACATCCTTACTCCTCCCTTCAATTTCACATTCCAGAGAGTTCAGAATTTGAGAATTTGGTGCTTCATTCCCAAACAGTCCAGATTTGCATTTAAAATTTAAGCAAAATGATTATCTGCAGAACCTACCACCTCACATGGAGAAATTATACATTTGACAAGAAAAGGCAAAATGAAACCAAATACCCATGTCCATCTCTTGATTCAAATCTGACTTGGAAAATGTAGTGGACAGGGACATGGAAGTGTTTCAGTTGGGTATATGGCCATGTTTCTTGCCAAAGCTGCATTTACATGGTTTTGCTTAATCATACTGTTTCTGGAAGTATCAGCTGGTCCTTGGCCTGGAGCCATCCTTCTGTGTCCTAGGGTCAGACAAGAATCCAGGAGATTTAGTTGGTATGATACAGGCAGGAAGGCCTCTTGTCTTCAGTTCATCATGGTTGCAGTGGATAACCTCATTCTCCAAGCCCATGATGTTCCTTAAAGACAGTGGTTCTGCTGTTTCTGTGCCAAGCTTGGGCACTATGCTCACGTGAAACCATTTTCCCTTTGATGTTTTGCTGCCTCTGCAGGGTACTTCCAGGAAATGGGGCTTTGTCCTGTTAGTGCTGTAATTTGACTTCCTCTGACCGTTCCAAGCCTAGAGAAATCTCACCTTTCTTCCTGCCACCTCTACTCCATCCTACAGTCTCTTAACAAGGGCAGGCTTTCCAGGAAGCCATTTGTCTTCAAGCAATTTCTTGTTGCTGCCCTGTAAACGTGAACCTCCCATGGGGTGAAGTAACATGAAGGCCTGGCTTCCTGCTTTGACAAGGGGAGTGAAAATATACAAATAAAAATCTCAATGTATTATCCTGCCTCAGAGGGTACTTTTTCAAAAAGTATAATTTGACGTATAATTGACATACAGTAAAATGCACAATTTGATCTGTTCTGACATATGTATAAACCCATGAAATCATCACCATAATCGAGATAATGACCATATCCATCACCACCAGAAGCTTTTTCGTGCCCCGTTGTAATTCCTCCCACCCACTCCTCCCTTCCCCAGGAAACCACTGATCTGCTTTCTGTCACTACAGATTGACTTGTTTTCATTTTCTAGAATAATATATAAATGGAAGCATACATTATGTACTCTTTCCATCCAACTTCTTTCACTCAGTGTAACTATTTTGAAATCTATCCGTGTTGGAGCATGTATCAATAGATCATTCTTTTTTATCACTGAGTAGCAGAGATGGGAGTGAGGAGCCTAGGGTGCAAAATGCAAGGTGATCCTCGCTCTCAGGATCGTGCAAAGGCAGCACTGGCACTTCCATAACCCTGGGAGCCAGCGCCTCCTTGCATTTGGCACTCTAGGCTCCTCACTTGCTTCATTCTAATCCCCATCCTGCTCTGTAGTATTCCATTGTATAGATGTATCAGAATTTGTTTATCCATTTGCCTGTTGATGGACATATGATTGTTTTCCAATTTGGGTTGTGTACAACAATTAAAGCTGTTATGAACACTCATAAGTCTTTGTATGGACAGACACTTTTATTTCTTCTGGGTAAATACCTAGGAGTAGAATGGTTGCATAATATGATAGGTGTACGTTATGTGTGGGTCTACTTCTGGATTTTTCCTGTTTCACTGATGTATTTGTCTATCTTTACATCAATATCACACTGTCTTGATTACCGTAGCTTTATAATAAATCTTAAAATCTGATGTAAGTCTGCCTTCTTTGATCTTCTTTTTCAAAGTTGTTTTGGCTATTCTGAGATCTTTGCGTTTCCATATGAATTTTAGAATCATTTTGTTTAAACAAAAATGCTTGCTAAGACTGGGTAGTATAGACATGTTGATAGTATTAAGTTTTTGACCCATGAGCATTGTATATATCTCCACTTATTTAGATCTTTAATTTCTCTCAGCAATGTTGAGTAGTTTTCAGTGTACATGTCTTTCACATCTTTTGTCATGTTTATCCCTAAGTATTTTATAATTTTTCGTACTACTATAACTTGTAACTGTTCACTGCTAGTACATAGAAATCCAACTGATTGTTGTATATTACTAAACTCATTTATTAGTTCTAGTAGTAGCTTTTTTGTAGACTCCATCTCATTTTTTTATATAACTGATCATATTATCTGCAATCAAAGACAGTTTTACTTCTTTCTTTCCAATCTAGGTGCTTTTTATTATTTTTTTCCCTTGCCTTATTGCTCTATCTGGAAATTCCAACATAATGGGTTTTTTTTATTGAGGTATAATTGACATATAATATTGTATTAGTTTCAGGTGTACAACATAATGTTTCTTTATTTGTATATGTTGTGAAACAATCACCATAATAAGTCTAGTTAACATCCGTCACCGTACATAGTTAAAAATTTTTTTTCTCGTGATGAGAACTTTTAAGATCTACTCTCTTAGCTTTCAAATATGCGATAGAGTATTATTAACTATAATCACCATATTGTACATTACATCCTCATGACTTATTTATTTTATAACTGGAAGTTTGTACCTTTTGACTCCCTTCACCCATTTCGCCCGCCCCCCACCCCCTGCCTCTGACAACCACCAATCTGTTCTCTATACCTATAAGCTTGGTTTTTTTTGTTTTTTAGATTTCACATGTAAGTTAGATCACACTGTATTCATCCTTCTCTGTCTGACTTATTTCACTTAGCATAATGCCCTCAAGGTCTATCCATGTTGTTGCAAATGGCAAGATTTCATTCTTTTTTATGGCTGGATAATCTTCCATTGTGTGTGTGTGTGTGTATCACATTTTCTTTATCCTTTCATCCATCGATGGACACTTAAGTTGTTTCCATATCTCGGCTGTTGTAAATAATGCTGCAATGAACATGGAGGTGCATATATCTTTTTGAGTTGGTGTTTTGTTTTCTTTGGATAAATACCCAGAAGTGGAATTGCTGGATCGCATGGTAATTCTATTTTTAGTTTTTTGAGGGAACTCCACACTGTTTTTCATAGTGGCTGCACCAATTTACCTTCCCACCAACAGTGCATAAGAGTTCCCTTTTCTCCAAATCCTCACCAACACTTATTATCTTTTGTCTTTTTGATAATAGCCATTCTAACAGTTGTGAGGTGATATCCCATTGTGGTTTTGATTTGCATTTGAGCATCTTTTCATGTACCTATTGGCCATTTGTATGTCTTCTTTGGAAAGAAGTTAGTTGAAATCTCCAAGGATAATTATGGATTTGTCCATTTTTTTTTGTAATTGTGTTTTTGCTTCATTTGTTGTGAAGCTCTGTTATTAGGTGCATAGATATTTAGGACTGTCATGAGTTCTGGATGAACTAAACTTTTTCTCATTGTGAAATATCATCTTTATTCTTTGTCTTGAAATTTTTTGTCTGGTAGTAATATAACCACTCCAGCTTTCTTTTGGTTAAGTTTTTGTTGTATATCTTTTTCCATTCTTTTACGTGTAACTTACCTGTGTTTTTATATTTAAAGTATGTTTCTGATAGGCAATATATAGTTTAAACATTTTTTAAAAATCCAATCTGATAATCTCTACTTTCTAATTAGGGTATTTAGACCATTTATATTTAATGGGAGTATTTATATGGTTAATTTAAGGTCTGTATTTTTGCTATTTGTTTTCTGTTTGTCCTATGTTCTTTATTTCCTTTTTTTCTGCCTTCTTTTCAATTAATTGAATTTTTATGATTCCATTTTATTTCTTCTTAACTTAATAGCTATAAGCGCTTTTAAAATATTATTTTAGTGCTTGCTTTATGGTTTATAGTGTACATCTTTAACTCAATAAAGTTTATGTTCAAGTGATATTGTATCACTCATATAGAATATAAGAAACTTTCAATAGGATGATGTCCAGTTTTCCCCTTTAAGTCTTTATGCTATTACTGTCATGCATTTAACTTTTGTATATGTTGTAAACCCCACAATATATTGTTATAACTTTTGTTTAGTCAGTTACCACTTAAAGAAATAGAAATAAGATGAAGAATCCTTTTATGTATTTACTGTGTAATTACCATTTTGAATAGGAAATTTGCTGTCATTTTTATCTTTGGTCTTCTGTTCATAATGTGTCCTTTTTCTCTGGCTCCTTTAAAACTTTTCTCTTTATCACTTGTTGTAAGCAAATGGATTATGATGTGCTGCAGTGTAGTTTTCTTTATGTTTCTTGAGCTTTAGGTCGTTGGATTTCTTGGATTTATAAGTTTCACCAAATTTGAAAAAATTTCCACCATCTTATATTCAAAATTTTTTCTGTCTTTCTCCTTCCTCTTCAAAGAATCCACTTATATGTACATTAGGATGTTTGAAGTTGTTCCACAACTCACTGATGTTCTACTTTTTATTGATTGATTGATTGATTGATTCTCTTTTCTGTCATTGTTTCATTTTGGATAGTTTCTACTGCTGTCTTTAAATTCATTAATCTTTTCTTCAATGTGTAATCTGCCTTTAATCCCATCCAATGCATTTTATATCACGCATTCAAGTTTTACCTCTAGAAATTTTATTTATTTATTTTTTATATTGTCTATAACTCTCCTTATATTTTTAAACACATGCAATACAGTTATAACTGTTTTAATGTTTTCTTTTCTAATTCTAACTTCTATATTAGTTTGGAATCAGTTTCAACTGATTGATATTTTTTTCTCATTATAGGTTCTATTTCCCTGCTTGTCTACATGCCTCATATTTTTTTTTATTGCATGGGACATATTTATACTAAAAAATTATTCGTTGTTTATCTGAAATTTAAATTTAGCTAGGAATCCTGTGTTTTATCTGGCAACCATATGTCCTGAGAGCTCTAGTTCCCCTGATCTCTCCAGACTCTTATCTTTGTCTCCTCAACTCAGGGAATCCTCCAGCCTCTGCCTGAGTTCTCACTCGCTGTGCTGCAGTCTGAGCACTCTCTCATGGCGGTAAGCTGGTGCAATCATAGGGCTCATCTTCTTTGTTTCCTGTCTCTCAGGGATTGCTGTCTTTTGTTGTCTGATATTCATTATATTGAAACGCAATTTTTCATGCACTTTGTCCATTTTTTGTTGTTTTACCCAAGAGAGTAAATCTGGTCTCTGTTACTCTATCTTGGTTGGAAAGTGGAAGTCCATCTCCAGAGGTTATTATTTTTAGCCAGAGGCCAAAACATGGTGCTGATGGGAGCCAAAGCTGTGTTCAATCCTATTGTAGGAGAGTTTGTTGGCTTTGCTCCATAGTTTAATGCAATCAGCTACCTAGAAAAAAAGAATGCTATGGATCATAAAGGGTATATGGTGATTATGAGGATGACCACCACTGTTGGGAAACTGATTAGAAGTGCATGCCTGCTAATAAGGGAATGGGGATAGGCCATGGGGATATTACCAAATAAAGGATAAACCAGCACCTTGTATTATGTTACATTACGTTACAGTATCTGTCAGAGTTTGGTCCAAAAGATAGATTTGGCTGAGGGTCAATGCTTGGATGATTCATTGGTAATAAGTTTGGAGGTAGGGCCAGGAAAAAAATGCTGAGAGAGTCAGGTTAATCAAACTGGGGTCATAGAGGGACTTAGAAAGATTAAGTCCTCTTCTTTCTTGCCAATAATCAATTACATTCTTCATGAGGGTCTCTGGAAATAAAAGTAAGAACATTTCATCTCTTTACTCTTTGCTTTCTCTTGGTCCAGCCATATGCCGCTATCCTCTGGGCATGTCAGGAGGCCACATTCCAGATGAGGACATCACAGCTTCCAGTCAGTGGTCAGAATCCACAGCTGCCAAATATGGAAGGTAAGGATGGACATCCCAAGAAAGCCTGAGTTCTGGGTTGGACAGGTTTCCCGACTCAAGGAGCTAGGGAAGAAGGGTGGTACCTGGTAGGAGCTGGTGGGAATGAAGGAAAGACATCAAGTGGGCCTGTCTATGTTTTCAGGGAGAGAATTCAGGGCCTGGCAGCATGTGGTGGTCTAGCAACCTCGTTCCAACCACAGAGGCCCTACAACCACACCACTCACAGCAAATGGGTTCATTGATGTGCGGTGAATTTGTTTTACTTTACCTTCTCACTGCGAGCTACCACAGGAAGTGGACTACAGTGGTAGATTTGGGAAGATGTGGATTATGTAGGACACTGGGAGTTGGAAACTCAGTCCTTTTCTCAGGTGGTTTCTGTGAAACATCACTCACAGTGCAAAGCATCAGGCCTTAAACAGCCATTGAAACCTCCAACAAGTTCTTCCCTTCTCTCAAAGATACCTCCCCTAGAAGAGCCAGCCTCATCCACAAACAGAATATAGGGGCTCCTTGTGGTCTAATACAAGGGGTCCTCTAAAGCAATAAACGTCTTTGTCAAAAACTACTCTGCTTGTTAGGGCCTAATCCTCCTCATGGAATCTAATTCTTTTGGTGTAAAGTATTGATTTCTGTTAAAATGGAATCACCCCTAAGAAAAGCAACACTAGTAAACCTCATAATTTCTGTGTCAGTGTGTGACAGATTAGAGTGATGGTTGGTGGGGTTGGAAGGGAGCAACAATGAGTAGGTGACGTCTGTGAGAAAAGGTGCATTCAAGGGAGGAGGGAAAGTGGTAAGAGGTTCCTGAAATAAACCTTATACTGATTTCACAATTTTCTTCACTGGTAGTTCAGCCTGGAGGTAATAAAATGAAACCAGATTATTTACTATTTCCCTGGCATTCTCTTACCCCTCACTCTCAACATGGGTTTCCATGGCTTTTTGCTGGGCTGCCAGGCCCATCTTGCTGGTTAACATTCCACTGCGTTACATAACCCACTCTGGAGATCTTATGATCCCTCCCTCCCCACTCCTATAACTTGATATCCAGGCAAGGAGTGGCTAACCTTGTTACGCTGAGACTGAAAGTGGGAGGGGGGTGGTAAAATGACTCAATGGGGGAGTAGAGGGTAGAAAGGGTTTCAGTGCACGGGACCTCCCTTGAGATCTCTAAATTAGGATGGGAAATAAAGGCTACATATGAGTGGAAGGCTTCTAACTCCCTGGTGGTGACTGTTTTTCTAAGTTTCATGGTGCTCCAGGGAGAGGGAACTGACCGCAAGTGGGTACTGTGGCGGCAGTCAGAGTGGTGGGGAAAACCCCAAGAGTCCGTCTGGATGGGACTCCCAGCCTGCTCTCTCTCCTCAGGACAGGGTAGCTGCTTGCTGTGGATTGGTAAATAACTCTGTGGTTTCATGGTTCCTCCCTCTCTCCCCAACCGTCGTCTTTCAAGGCTGGATTCAGAAGAAGGGGATGGAGCCTGGTGTCCTGAGATTCCAGTGGAACCCGATGACCTGAAGGAGTTTCTGCAGATTGACTTGCACACCCTGCACTTTATCACTCTGGTGGGGACCCAGGGGCGCCATGCAGGGGGCCATGGTATTGAGTTTGCCCCCAAGTACAAGATCAATTACAGTCGGGATGGCACTCGCTGGATCTCTTGGCGGAACCGGCATGGAAAACAGGTAGGAAGAAGAGACATCTAGACCCTGGGATGTCCAGGACCATAATTTGACTTGGGCTAGAAGAGGAAGTATACATGTTGTATAGGTACATGTATCCACAGACCTGGCATGCCCTTGTAAATGTGTGACCCAAGATGAGGGAGGGTGTATAGAGAGGAATATTAAGGCTACTGAGAAAGCTGAGTGGATATATTCTGCTCCTTGAATTGAAAAGAGAGGGTCCATCAAAGGGGGGATGACTTAGGGGGTGAAGAAAAGTCAACGTGACTTCATAGCATCTCCTCACTCTTTCTCTTCTCTCTCTTCAGGTGCTGGATGGAAATAGTAACCCCTATGACATTTTCCTAAAGGACTTGGAGCCACCCATTGTGGCCAGATTTGTCCGCTTCATTCCGGTCACTGACCACTCCATGAATGTGTGCATGAGAGTGGAGCTTTATGGCTGTGTCTGGCTAGGTAGGTCTCTAGAGAGAGATCTTACAGACCTTATTAAAAACTCCAACCCCTGGGAAATAAAGGCAGTCAAATCAGAGAGGGATGGGATTACTAATCACCAAGAAGTGATTCCCTCTTGGTTAAAGAAAGGAATATTGTTCATCCACCCAGTACCTGGAGTAATGCATTCAGAGACACTTTGCTGACTGCCACTGAGGAGTGCTCCTCAGCAGTGCTCGCTGTGTGTCCAGATTGAGTCCTGGGTGGTCACACTGCACAAGATTGCACCCTTGAGGCCTCAGGTAGCTCTGTGGGATGGTTGGTCTGAGCAGCAGGCTCATCTCCTTTCCAAAGGCACTGACACATCTGTGTTTCTTTTGACAGATGGCTTGGTGTCTTACAACGCTCCAGCTGGACAGCAGTTTGTACTCCCTGGAGGCTCCATCATTTATCTAAACGATTCTGTCTATGATGGAGCCGTTGGGTACAGGTAAATTCTGGGAAACTTTGGTCATCAGAATGGGAAATGGCCACTAGAACAGAATAATATTTTATCATGGCTTGGGATCAATACTCAATCAACCAACCAACCAGCGTTTATTTAGACCCTGAGATTTGTGAGATAATTCAATGTAAATTACCATTGTAAGATAATTCAATGAAGTAAAACATGTAATCTTTATTTGCAAGAAACTTAGAGCCTGGTTTGGGAAGACAAAGTAATCACAACGAAAACAATAAATTACACAAAGCAAGGGTTAAACTTTGTGGTATGGAGCTAAGTATGGTAGCCATATTTTTTGACCCTCAAAAGAGGACATGTCATCTGACACAAATAGTGGCCTACTTATGGAGACAAAGGACCAGAAGAATTGAAGTTATAAGTATAGTAAATTGGGTGGATCAAGAAGTTCAGGAAGAATGAACCCCATAAATATAAATGCTGTAGAAATTGTGAAAAGGAAACTAGTAAGGCTTACAATAGACAAGGAAAGTTTCTAGGATGAGATGATATTTGGAGCAGAGGAGGTAGGTAGAAGGGGACAGAGGAAAGGAAGCAGGGCTGAGGACAAGAATGACTTGACTATAGCAGAAGCTAGAGCTGTGAACGGCAGAATGACCAATGGCTAGACGTGAAATGGACCAATGGAGGGCCATGGTGGAGAAGTATGTTCAGATACAGTAGGAGTTTAGGTTTGGATCAGAGATGTCCCCACCCATCCCACTTCACTCCAAGCCTTGTCATTCTTCTTCTACCCACTTCAACAATTTTCTCTCTCTTAGCTTGACCTTTGTCTGCAGAGATTGAGCCTGGCAGAGAGGTCAGTCCATAGTAAATCCAGACTAGATGATGCAGGTTGCTAGTGGCTGAGAAAGAGAGATTAGTGAGTCTCAGGAATAGGAGTGTGGAATGACAGTACTTCCAATGGTTTAGATGTGAAGAGCAAACTATTGCCCCCCAGCCCAGCTGCCATCCCCTGGTGAAGATCTGACTCATCCAGTGTTCTATTCCTAGTCACTTCCTTTCCATCTACTTAGTCACTGTTCTTCCCCATTTGCTTAAACTGTCATGGCATTATTTCACTCAGCCCCGCCCCAACCAGCGTATACTCAAGGAATAGAAGAAATTAGAGATTGATTGAATATCTTTGTTAATCAACTGTTATTGTGTGCAAGGAATTTGGCTAGACATGGTAGGTATTCACATATAGTGAAGTCATTGATCCTACCGTTAAGAAGCTCACAGTTAGGAATGGGGGCTACAATAGGATATAAATTACTATGACATAAGCATCAAGTAAGAGATATAGTGTGAGTGCTCTGGGGTTCCAAAGAAAGAGTAAGCTATACTAGGAAAGCACAGCATTGGGAGTGGAAACACCTGGATTCATGTAATAAAAGTTACTTCTGTTTGCTGTGAGTCTTAGGTGATAAAATGTATAAGAAAAGCATTTTGTAAAGGTAAAGCATTATATACATGTAAGTTATTATCTGATTGGAGGACCAATAAAGACATGATGGAATAGATGAAATTGGAAATGGGCCCCAAAAGATGGGTAGAACTTTCACAGGCAAAGAATCTTGAAATGACATTTTAGGTGGAGGGACTACCATGAGGACAAAAGAATCACAGTTGTAAAGTTTAGGGGAATGTCTGGGAAAGATCAACAATTTAGTTAACCATGGGCCATGTTTATGTAGCAAAGTAGTAGATGAGAAGCATAACAGGGCAGATTATGTCATATTTTGGAGAACTTGAATGTCAGAGCCAGGAGGAAGAGGAGGAGGAGGAGGAGGAGGAGGAGGAGTTTTTCTTCTTTACCAACATAATGAGTCATTGAAGATTTTTAAAACTGGGGAAGGACATGATTGGAACTGTGCTTTAGACAGGTTAATCGAGCAGCATGTACAGTTTAGATTTGAGTGGAAAGAGGAGGTAGTGAGGGACATTTTCTAATTCTGAATTCTGTCAGATGAAAAGAATTAAGGACCAAGGCCATAATGGTGACTGTGGGAATGGGAAAGAGGAGGAGACATTCATTTAGGGAACATTTGCAATCTGATTGGATGTAGGGAGCTAGATGAAACATAATAGTCCAGATGACTGAAACAATGGAGAGGACATTTATTCCTTCAACAAATGTATTTTGAGTTCTTACTATGCACCAGGTACTTTCAGTGCAGATGAAAGAGAAATATAATTGACAGAAGTGGGAAACTCAGGTGAAAGATTTAGTTTAGAAAGAGATGGTGATGGTTTTGTCTGGCATATAAGTTTAAGGGACTGACAGGACATTCAAATGGAGAAATAAGGCAGGTAGCTGGAAGTATAGGTCTGAACCCCAGAGGAGAGATCAAAAATAGTTACAGGGATATAGATACAGCCAGCTTCCACTTAATTGAGACAATGAGATATCCAGTAGGGGTGTGGCTGAGTGATGAGATACAAGCCGCCTAATTCAGAGTCTCAGGAAACAGTCATAGTAGCAAAAGTGCTTTTTTTAATTAAAAAAATTCTAAAAGTAGTATATGCATGTTGTAGTAATTCTAACAATTCTGAAGAATATGAAGTAAACAGGAAAAGTTTCTTTCCTTGTCTCTTCCCCCCTTGATTTAATTTTGATTAAGGAGAAACTGAATAAGCATTCTGTTTAATTTATATTGCTTTTCATAAGATTTTTATGGGGCTTTTTATTTCTGGGGACAATAGGAAATATATTTATTGCAAGTAAACTTATGTTCTCCTAGCCTTCTGATCTGTAGAGAGAAGAAAAAGATGGCAAAACCTTGGAAGGGAGATCCAGGCTCTGGTCACTGTGGATAAGGCCAGTCAAATTTTTAATTTGCCAAACATTTTTCAGTGAACAATATATTTAAAAGTGTATCTGTAAGGCTGGCATAATCACTGTTAATCATTTTTTTGTAATTCACAAATTTTACATATCGTTAGTCTGGCTGTAACCCCAAGGGTCACATACATTCTTGCTTGAGGGTGAGTAGCCCGATCTCCTCATTTGGGAGACTCCTGACATATCTTCCAGAGCTTGAGATGCAGAGCTTGAGAGGGACGTTCTATATGATAGGTTCTTGCTCTGTCCCTCCATGAAAAGAAGGAAGACCTCTTTACATTCTTAAAATAGTCAAATTAACATAAATACGCATATATCCCGTCTAGCAGTCAGGCATCTGGCAAACTCAACCATTCAAAACAGAGGCTTACACTCCGAAGTGGAAAGCCTGCCAAGCTGGAAAACAAAACTAAACCCAATGCCTGAGACCCTCGTGTAATCCATGCATTCTATTTCATGAGTCTAGTATTCTACAAATGTAATTAAAATTAAATATAAATTAGTATTTAAACTTGGCAAAGATTACTTTTTTTTTTTTCCCCTTTAGTTTGATTTCAAATTGGGTTGTTGGAGATGTAGGGTAGAAGAGGGCATGACTGGCTTCTCTGAAACTGATTCACTGAACAATGACAACATACAGTCATAAAAGTTTCCAACAACCTCTGGGGCCATTTATTTAGTGATGGGAAAGTGCTACTATCTACTGTAATGTTCATTCAATGCATTCATTCATTCACTCATTTACTCATTAACGTATCCATTAATCAAATGCATTTTGATAATATTGAGCCATTATAGAAAGACTTATTATATTCTGTATATAAGAATAGGTAAGGATACAAGGAATTATAGAAAGCTTTTCATATAAAATGATAAAATTTTGTTTAAAAATTTCGCTACTAAAGGAGTAAACATGAAATATTTTGTGAAATCCATTTATGTGAAATTCTTAGCTCTCCACTGGTGTGGAAGAAATGAGTCAATGATATAAAATGTATTGGATTTTTCATAATCCTTCAACCTCCAAGATAATCAGCCCTTACTAAACCCGGGGTGAAAAAACATTGTTTCAGCTCTTCTGTGAATGTGTAATTAACTCCAGGTTCTTCTCTCCCTTTCCCTTCTCCTCTCCTGGCCTGAGCAGCATGACTGAAGGGCTGGGTCAGTTGACAGATGGGGTGTCTGGCCTGGACGATTTCACCCAGACCCATGAATACCACGTGTGGCCCGGTTATGACTACGTAGGCTGGAGGAATGAGAGTGCCACCAATGGTTACATCGAGATCATGTTTGAATTTGACCGCATCAGGAATTTCACTACAATGAAGGTCAGTGGAGTTAGGTGTGGTAGAACTTCTTCAAGGAGGTCAAAATCATGGTGTGATAGAAACAAGACATGCTAGAAAGAACGCTGGGGCGATACCAGCAGAACTGTATTCACATACATAATCTGCTCCTAGTTAGCTACGTGCATTTCACAAGTAACTTCATCTTTCTGGGTTTGTTTCTTCATTTGTGAATAAGGGTGTTAGACTAGGTCATTGGTTCTCATTGTTTCTGTTGTTTCAATACCAGAGTGGATACATTAAGCACAGTGGGCAGTGTCTAGGGCTCTTGAAAATGTTTTAACTTTTACTGTCAAAAGAAAAATGAAATTTTAGGGTCAAAAATTATTTTCATGTGTTTAACACCACAGTTGTAAAATGTAATTTTTAATATATTTATATGGAAGGAGGGCTCTGCAAAGACAAAAGTGACTAGAGTCCATGGAGGTCATTTCATGGCCCTGCCCATCACTCCCCAAGGAGAGGACATACTTATATCAGTAAAGGTGGCTCATTGCAACTCTGATTCTCAACGGAAGAGGAAAGGACTCTGTATCTCTTCCCATCTCTAGAGTTTCCTCCACTCTCGCAGCACTGAAAAATCATGATAGAAGATTCCATACTTCTTCTGTCCCCAGAGTTCTTTGTTTCCTTATCTATTGTAACAGCACATCTATTGTCATCTATCTATGTGTCTGGTCTCTTACTAGATTTCAAACTCCTCTAAGGTAGGAGGACTTTGACTCTGCTTTCTGATCTCTATACCTGAGTGCTTGGCACTTAAATTGTGCTGGCTCAATAAACATTTGTGAGTGAACAAATGATATCCTTTATTGCCTACTCTAACCATTTATAGTTATAAATATCTCTGCCACTTTGGGTAGAAGGAAGAGGAGAAATGATGAACAGAAATAGGACACTGGCAAATAGTTTTTTCTTAACCATAAACAGAAACTTGAAGGAGAGGCTGAGGCCAGGGAGGAGGAACTGCTGTTACTCGTGGCTGGGCCAACATCAGAATTCCAGCTCTCAGGCCCAGGGCTTCAGTCTGTGTTCTCTGTGGGATCTCAGTGACTCTTTGTGCAGTGAGAGGAGTTGGTTACCCAATAAGTGAGATTCAAGGCTGGGAGTGGGGTAGGGTGGGTTTAACCCAAGTCTGATGTAAAGCCTAAAATGTAAATTATTAGATTTTTTTGTGGGTGTGGCTAAAATACCATCACCTAAAACTCTGTATTAGAATGCAAGTATTTTACCTGCCGGAGAGTAAGACATTAAATCATTAATGTCTTAAATGCAATAGCAGAAGTTATTTTGTCAGTTTATTGGCACAGAGTGGTTAGAAGAGAAGGGAAATTTTGTTGAGTGGTTGGATGGAAGCTGAAAGGCTGGGAAAGGTGCAGCCTGGGCGTGTGCTGGATCACGGCACCTGCAGACACTGAGAAGAGCCGGGGGAGGGGGTTACGGTCTGAGTTCCAATTTCTCTGAGGTAGGCCCTCCCAGGAGAGCCCAACATTGACTGAGGGGTGAGGACATCTCTTTTAATAAAATGGTGAGTTTCCTGGTACTTAGCTCAAATGATTATTTTTCTTTTCCCTTACTCAATCCCAAGTATGTTTCAGAGAGAAAGGAATGGAAGGGAAGAAAAGTCCTTGCAAAAAGTGACCAGATTGGATGCTAAACCTGAATTCTAAGCTTGACGAAAACTGGGATTTAAGGATAGAGAGGAAAGTCCCTTTGTTGAATGTAAGAAAGAGACCCCAGGAGCTTTTGTGGTTTACATATAACACCTACAGGTTTATGAAGGAGCATGAGAGGACGCCAGTATAAGCCTCAAGAAAGAGAATAGGCAAGTGAATTTGACCTCACACGTGGATCCCTGTTTATCTGTTATTTTTCCCCATCAGTAGTTGGGTGCAGAATATTAATGACCAACAAATTGGTGACTCTGCCTCTATTTACACTCAGTTCTCAGCTTCAGTGTTTGTTTCCTAAATTCATTCATTCTTCTATCTTTGTTTTTAATTTAGCAACAGTATTTGGAGTGTATATAGCATGAAGCTAGGTTCTGGGAGTAAACAGTTGAATAAGAATTGGCCCCTACCTTGGGAGAATTTGCAGTTCAGCGGGAGAAGACAATATTTATTTGCAAAAGGAGGTGTGTAGGATGATATGGAGACCCAGAAGAAGGAAAACTGTTTTATCATTAAAGATTCCTAGTAAAGCAAATTTGTTATTCTTGGCACAAACTTAGGGTCAAAAAGACAGTGCATGTCTATAATATTACTCCTACATGTTAATATGATAATATCTCCTAAGTGAATTAATAGCCATTAGTTAAATGAATAAACATTTAAGATGAGAACAGAAGGATCAACACATGCCCAGTCTGCCAGTGTATTGTTCAAGGATGGCTCTTTGGTAATTGTAAAACATACGGGTGTGCAACATATTATTCTTCATAGTTTTTTTGTGAGGGAGGAGGGAAATATGAATAGTAACAAAACTATGCTTCAAGAGAAAATTTATTGTATTGTTGAATAATGTATATATCCATATGCACCTATGAACATGTATATCAATTTATTATATACCAGTGGAAGAATTTCTAGTCCCACAAATAATAAAATGTATTTTAAACTCACCATAGAGGTAGAATATTTAGTCAGTAGGCTTTGATCTTCCTGAGTCTCTAGCAGCTCCTATTTAAGTAGTTTATCACAGGTCAAAATTATTCAAAAGCATATTCTGCAATGAGAATGTTCCAGAACATCTCAAGGTCACACAGATCTCTAGTATATTTTAATTTTTCTGAAACAAATAAAAAGTAAAAGATGACTTTCATGTCACTGATGTCTTCTAGGAGTAGTTTTTGTTTGCTAGGCAAATTACTGCCCATTCCCCCCCCCCCGGAAGTATAGTTAAAATATACCATGAAAATATATTAATGCATTTAAAAAATGTATTCTATTTATTAAATAAATATGTAAGTCCACAGGAGAATGAAATCCTATGCTATTTATTTGCATTCCAGGAGAATTCTCAAAACATCTGTAGCAGAGATTATTACCTTCCCCACAGGCTACTTATCCAACACTTTGTAGATTTCAAAATATCTGAAAATTCTATTGAAGCTGTAGATGGTATTTCTTTGATTTTGTTCTTAGCCTTGCTCCATTGACTTGTATTCAATAAAGTGGAACTAATTCATCCCAAGGAAGGCATTAACATATGTTTTCATCATTAAAACATTTATAGGAAAATCCAAATGGAAAAGTTAAGGTGATTTGCTCCCTTCCCATGTAGCATGGTATGTGGAATGAGCACTGGACTAGGAGTCTAACGTTCTAGACTCAGTTCTGTTGTTGACTGACCACAGGCAAGTCAAACCTCTCTGAGCACCAGCTTCCTCATTAGTAAATAGAGAGTTGGACTAGATGATTTTTAAAGTCTCCAGTTGCTCTAATATTCTATGATTGTAGTCTTTTTTCGGTGAGGAAGACCAGCTCTGAGCTAACATTTGTCGCCAATCTTACTCTTTTTGCTTGAGGCAGATTGTCCCTGAGCTAACATCTGTGCCAATCTTCCTCTATTTTGTATGTGGGACACCACCACAGCATGGCTTGATGAGCAGTGTGTAGATCTGTGCCCAGGATCCGAACCTGCCAACCTTGGGCCACCAAAGTAGAGTGCTTGAACTCAACCACTACTCCACCGGGCTGGCCCCTGATTCTATTCTTTTAGAGTATCTCTGGTCTGTTTCTTCAGTCATTAAATTTCTATAATCATTGTTGCTTCTTCCTCAGTTAAAAATAAATTCTGAATCCTGTAATTCTGTATTGACTATCCAGAAATCAGGGGAGGGTAGTGAAGACAGTTAAAAGATTACAATTCAGGACCTAGGCAAGACATTAAAATGGAACAGCAAATATATTCTGAGAATGACAGTGATGCTTTTCCAACCTATGAAGACTGTAAATTCAGGAGATAGTGACCAGCAAAGCTCCATTTTCCATGTAACACTGAGCCAGAGGAAATGTTAGTGAGCTACCACGAGGAACTTAACTTAGTTACAAATATGCACCTTCCATTTTGGAAGGAAATGAAACACAGCAAGGTGCTGCAGAGGAACTGTTGTGAATTCTTTGTTCCTTAGGACCCTTAAAAGCCACACAGATATCTGGGTGAAAGAGTTATGAGAGCAGGCAAGAGGATGTAGCTACCTTCCAAAAGACCTTCTTTTCTCATCTCGGAAAATATCTATGAGGAAGACTGGATGTCTTCATCAGAATAGCTTCACCTAAACTGAATTTAATTAAGAGAGATCATTAAGTTTTGTGTCTTTGGCTGAAAAATGCTAATACATAACACTTGAAAAGAGATTTCTAAAGAGAAAGATGAAATTGCTTTGGATTGTGTATTATTTCAGGTTTCCCAACTAAACCTGTTGGGAGGAGTGAACTGGCTTTGGGATGTATGAAGGAGGAAGGACGATGGAGGTCTTCCTCTTACCTCAGTTCAGAATAGCTTGATTTGGGGTAGACAGCAACTGTGTTTGAGAGGATTATAGACTTGAGACTATCAAGGGAAAGGAAGTACCTGAGACGATGTTGGTCCAGCCCTCATTTAACAGATGAGGAGACTACTCCCAGCAACATGAAATGAGGTGGCTAGGGGCACACGGTTGCCTAGAGGTGACTGAGATAGCCACCCAGGTTTTATAAGGCTAGACCAATGTATCGCTGCCACTGTGGGTTCCTAGAAGGGACAAGCCAAAAGACTGCAGAGCACCAACTATTCACCGAGTGGTGCTTAGAGAAATGGTTTAGTGTCTTACTGGGTTAGCTTGCACTATGTCCTCATGCTACCTAGCAGTGTCAGCCTGTCACTCACATGCCTCTTTCTCTGCCAGGTCCACTGCAACAACATGTTTGCTAAAGGTGTGAAGATCTTTAAGGAGGTACAGTGCTACTTCCGCTCTGAAGCCAATGAGTGGGAACCTAATGCCATCTCCTTTCCCCTTGTCCTGGATGACGTCAACCCCAGTGCTCGGTTCGTCACAGTGCCTCTCCATCACCGCATGGCCAGTGCCATCAAGTGCCAATACCATTTTGCTGACACCTGGATGATGTTCAGTGAGATCACCTTCCAATCAGGTTGGGAGCTCAGGGGCCCCTTAGGGAAGTGGGAGCAGGGTGGTGAAGGAGGCAGGCATGTGTCTGGAGCTTCTCATGGGCAGATCTCTGGGAGGAGGAGGGTTGTACAGGTGGCTCCTCATTGGTGGATACAGAGAATCTTTTGTGCAACTAGTTTTAATTGTGGAAGGGCAGAGATGAGACTGGAAGTGGACAGAATATTTACTGGGCTCCCACCTATTTGTCTAAAAGAGTTGTAAGATGAAGGATTTAAAATAATAAGAGTACAATGTGTTAAAAACTTTATATAAATTAAGTCAGTTAAGGGGAAGCACACGTAAGTAGCATTAAAATATTTAAAGGAAAATTTCTAAATAAATAATATTTATTGATAGCCTCTATCCTCTGTCATCCTGTAGCCTGGAGGTTATATCTACAGGCTAATTTGATTCAAGTCCAATATTTATTTTTGTCCAGGATTTTTCATAGGTAGTGCTGTGTACTTGATGTTGAACCTCATCGCTGGGATGCAGTGTTAGATTCTCTGACTTTTAGTGATGCTGAGATTGATCTCTGGGCTCAGGTGATTACCTCTTCAGAAGAAAGTTCCCCATAAACTTCTACCTTAGGTTCTACCTTCCACTGATGACCACTGCTTGAATTATTTATTTCATTGGGGATTGTTAAAAGGTGATTTTCTAATGCTTTTATTCCTTCTGCACTTATTAGCTCAATTTAGCTCAATTTCTTTTCTTTCTTTTTTTTTTGTTTTTGTGAGGAAGATCAGCCCTGTGCTAACATCTGCCAATCCTCCTCTTTTTTTGCTGAGGCAGACTGGCCCTGGGCTAACATCGGTGCCCATCTTCCTCCACTTTATATGGGACACCGCCACAGCTGGGTAATAGGGACTGTGCCTAGTCTTGAAAAGTTAAAAGGCATTTAGGACATTGTCTGTACCATCACAATTTAGTTGCAGGTACAAAACCTATATGATGATTTTTCAAAAGATGCTCAAAGTGGTACCAACAATAAGTGGTCAGAAGGAGAGAGGCCACTAGAGGGTGGATTTGTAATGGACATTGTCAAAGGAGTGAGACTTGTACTGAGCCTGGAAGAAAAGTATATATAGGCAAAAAATAACAGAAGAGAAAAGGAAAGACTAATTTAAAGATAAACCAGAAGACCCCATACTTCCTGATTTGATTTTTAAAAGAAGAAAATTTCGAGAGAGTTTGCTCATTAAGATGTACTGATATGGGCCGGCCCCATGGTGCAGTGATAAAGTGCGTGTGCTCTGCTGCTGGCAGCCCAGGGTTTGGATCCCGGGCGCGCACCAACGCACCGCTTGTCAGGCCGTGCTGTGGTGGCGTCCCATATAAAGTAGAGGAAGATGGGCACAGATGTTAGCCCAGGGCCAATCTTCCTCAGCAAAAAGAGGAGGATTGGCATGGGTATTAGCTCAGGGCTGATCTTCCTCACAAACACACAAAAAAACGATGTACTGATAAAAATATAGAGCATATGTTTAGAAAAACAGGTTTGGTGCCTCAATGCCTTCTGTTATAAAGATTTAATCTAAAAGTAAATGATTATTTTATGTGAAGTTTTCATTAAGAGCAGAAATTTAGATGTTCAAAGGCAGTGTCACTTACACTGTAAGTGTTAACTGGGGAACAATAGATTTCCATGCATTCTCAATGCTTATCTCAGCAGAGTAATTGGTACATTTATCTTATTATAGCTAATTATAGCTTTGGATTATAGTTTTTGACTCCTGGGATCTCTTGAGCTTTAAATCCAATGTCATAATAATATTAGTTTTCAATGGAGCCTGAGGACCCAATTCAGAAAATACCTGAATATATGTAGATGCCAAATGCCTCCCTATTTGTATAATAATGCTAGGAGGAAGAAAAATTAGGATTTTTGGAGAGAATGTCTCTTAGGAGGGAAATACATATTCTAATTCTTGATTAGACAAGTCAGAGGGAATAATTACTTGCCAACATCAATCTGGCAAATACACTCTTGAGATCAAGTCTTAGAAGCTGCAACATCACAGTAAAGGATCCTCTGATATCAATAATCTATCTGTAAGGATGAAGGTTTAGTTTATAAATTAAAGGGTGAGAGCAATGAAGCATAGTGAAAACCCTTCAATAAACAATTCAGTTTCCTTGAAGGAAAGAGCCTCTTAGCACTATGTCTGTTTCATGCCCACTTACACACGGTATTCTCTCTACATTTTGCTGAATTTGAGTCTCACTTCCCATGCATGCTTTATGATAATATGTGGTCACACTCCTCTCAACCACTGTTTCTTAAACTTTTTGTACCGTGACACCTAGTATGTAAAAGTTTAAACAAAAATTTTACAACAGACAAGTTGCCCATACTATGTAGATGAATGGTGGTATTTTTTATTTACTATATTACATGATTTCATTTTTAAGAAAGGCTGGTGGCAACCCACTAAATTGATTTCACAATGTGCTAGGTCACACTCTGCCTTCAGAAAAACCGCTACTTAGCTGTCTTCTCCCCAGCTCTGACTTCCCGTTGTTTTGTAACAGATGCTGCGATGTACAACAACTCTGGAGCCCTGCCCACCTTGCCTGTGGCACCTACAACCTACGGTATGTGTGAGTCCTAGTTATAACAATCTCCTGGCGGATGAAGAAGGGTGGAGACTTGCAAAGGCCTGACTGTCTGTGTAGGAGCCTTGATACCAGGTGGCTCTGGATAAAGAGTAGCCCTGGAAAGACAGGACAGCTCACCTCCAATGTTATGGGCCTAAACTTACTCTC
Organism: Ceratotherium simum simum; assembly: GCF_057802395.1. NCBI lineage: Eukaryota > Metazoa > Chordata > Mammalia > Perissodactyla > Rhinocerotidae > Ceratotherium > Ceratotherium simum. Next base: position 33,155,980 of record NC_141901.1, on the reverse strand, counting down.
TTCACCGCTGGTTCATGTGATTCTTCAGCTCAGGCAGAGTCTGGAGTTGTTCCAATTGATCCATGAAAGTTTGGGAAGCTTGAGGCAGGAACAGGGAAAGGGACATTTCTAGGTAAGAGCCGTAGTGGGGATCTCAATGAATGGGTGGAAGTCTATGAAATAAAATGCTAGTCTCTCCAACTGGAGATATTTATGCAAAAGTGTATCCACATATGAGTGAAATCATACAGTGTTTGTCTTTCTCTGTCTTATTTCGCTTAGCATAATACCCTCAAGGTCCATCTGTGTTGTCGCAAATGGCATGATTTTGTCTTTTTTTATGGCTGAGTAGTATTCCATTGTGTATATATATATATATATATATACACCACATCTTCTTTATTCATTCATCCGTGGATGGGCACTTGGGTTGCTTCCGCATCTTGGCTATTGTGTACACCTGAAATTTGCACCATATTGTAAGCCAATATGACCTCAATAAAATAATGAAGAAAAAGAGTATATCCATTGCTTCAGACAGTCACTGGCTGTATGAGGCAGCCATCCAGGAAACATGTGTGATCAAGTGTCTACAAAGAGGACTCTCAGTGAACTTGAACATGTCTCAAAGAAGACAAATTGTGAAACTGCTTCTCCACCTGCTTCTCATGAGGTGTGATTAGGGGCCAGTAGACCCAGGCTGTGACAATAAAGGAACAAAATTTTGGAAGAATGGAAAACCTCTCCGTTATCCAGTGTGATACGTGAGGAGGAGGAGGCTGCCGTCCCATGGAGGAGGTCTGTAGGATAAAGGAGCAAAGTAGTACAGAAGTAGCAAGACCAAGAACAAGCAGCAGTGTTCAGGTGGCATTTTGTGGAATTATCCTGAGGGGGAAGGTTCTACTTCCCTGTATCTAGTCCAATCTCCTAGACTTGTCCTTGCCCCAGGAGATGATAATATTCTCCACCTTTTTCTTCCTGGTCACAGATCCAATGCTTAAAGTCGATGACAGCAACACTCGGATCCTGATTGGCTGCTTGGTGGCCATCATCTTCATCCTTCTGGCCATCATTGTCATCATTCTCTGGAGGCAGTTTTGGCAGAAAATGCTGGAGAAGGTGAGGAGATGCAGAACAATCATGGTTAGGAAGCTGCTCTGCCCTTTTCTAAGCCACGGTTACCCCAGGAGTAATAGGCAAATTATGAGAATTTATAAATGGTTAGAGAGTTAACTGAGGCTGCCAAGAAGCACAGGAATGGAGAAGTTTGTTGCTGAAAGGAGTCAGAAAAGAATAAGCTAAGTCCATTTTCTTGTTTTTAGAATGGAACCTCCCTAGAAAGATGAGCAAATTCTTCCAGTACACTGAATTTCAGCTCAGGCATCTCCTTTGAAGATTCGGATTCACTGAGTTTGGGAGAGCGTGCAGATATCTGTATTTAAAAAAAAATTAACAAGTGATTCTGATGCACTAAAATTTCTGATAAAGCTGTTCCTTCTCTTCTTTTTCTGTTTGCTTGTTTGTTTTGAGTGTGTGTGTGTAGAAAAACAGCTAACCTCATTAATATTCAAGCCACGTTTCTCAGAATTCTATTTCTACTTCTTTGTGTATTGAAAGCTGTGACTATGCATGCTTCTGAGTGCCTCCTCAGATTCTTTTTGTCCAGCCCAAATTATCTGAATAATTTTTATTACATTTGTCTAACACTTTACAGTCTACAAAGTCTTTTTTTCCTGTGTATCATTTTACTTGAACCTCATTGAATAATAGTGAGTTGGGCATAGTAGTTATATTTGAACTGTTTTTTTGATGAGAAAATGTGATGTGCTTCAAGGTCATACAACTAATATACTGTTTTCTATGCTCGTTCCAATTGTCAGTCTTGAAGTATGTTGGCTTCTTTTTTTTCCAAAATATATGCATTCTGTCAAAGATGGTATATCTATGACTTTTCTTGGTTTCTTAGGCCAAATAGCAGCTCTTTGGGCACTGCTACTAAGAGTCTGGTGCTCTTGGGGTCTGCTGATGATTGTTTCTACCTTTGGCCATGGAGCCCTTCCCTGGTCAATGAGTTCAAATAGATGTGGACTGTGAGAGGTCATAGAAGCTCTGAGCTGTGAACTGCCTATCGAGGGCAGGGAACAGGAGGGAGGGTATAGCCTGATTGATCTCCTCTCTCAGGAGTATGTACTAGAAGAGGGGAAAGGACACCATGAGAATGGACTTGAATCTCCAGAACTCTTTGGATGTAGGAAAGGAGAGAAGGGGCTCAAGTCAGAGAAGTGAGGGGAACGACCCAGACAAGTAGCCTGCAATTCCTTCTGACCTATTCCACATTCAGTGGAGATGGTTGAAGTTTATTTTAAGGTTTTTAGGCAGGAATATTTCACAGAAGAGAGGATCTTTTTGCTTTGCACAAGGACCTTATCATCAGTCTGAAAATGCTTTACCTAATATAAAGCTTTCAATCCATTAATAGTGGCTGAAGACTGAAATGCAGAATCCACAGAGAGCTTACCCACTGGCATGATGAGGTGATATCAAAACCTTTCTTCTTTTGTGTTTTATCAAAACCTTTTCAGAATGCTGGAACACACTGGGTATCTAAATTCCAAGGTGAGGAGTAGCAAAGAGTGGTAGTGGTAGACGCTGGTGGACTGCAGGTTCATTGGACACCTTCAAGCTGGTGTATGTCCTTATTAAATAGTCTGTTATGACTGCATTTTAGTTGAGGGGGGAGGGTCTGTGTTCTCTACTCTATGAGCTATTTTTCTCTTTGAGCCAGAATTTACCACACTTCTCCGGGTCTTTCTTCTGGGTCCCATTGGAATATATTCAGGCGCTGGAGAGGAATGTTCGATTGGAGACTCTCCAGGTAAAAGAGAAAGCAAAACTTTTGCCCTTGAGTGTTTAACTTGGTTCTTCAATAAATTCTTTCCACACCTCTACATCCTGAGTAAGATAACTCAAGATGCTCTGAAATGACAGAAGGTTTCTTCCTGGGGACATAAACTTTTGTGGAAAACCCTTAAAAGCATATGCATAAATCTCTAGAAACATTACTCCAAATAGCTTTAGACTATAGCTTTATTTGTAGGATACTTCTGATGGTGTCCTCAGCATTCTTTTTTTGAGAAATTCAACCTGTATTTATTGAGTATCTGCTCTGTGCTGGGCTCCATCCTGAGTATTGGGGATGTTACTGCAACAAAGAATCTTTTAGTCTACAAGATGAGGCAGACATCTAAGTTTCTTCACTGAGCATTCAAAGTGTATTTCTTGGAGTGGAGCATTTTATATGTTTAAATCCAAATAGTCATATATATTCAGATTCTGGAATTTTCCTTTTGAAGGCAGGCAGGTCACATTAGACAAGATGCCAAAACAATCAGTTGTTTTATTCTTCTTATTCCTGTATTAGATGTAATTCGCCTCAGTATCCCCAGACATATAGGGCTTTCCTTTCCCCTTTTGTAGCCATTTTACTTTTGGTTAGTAAAACTGCAGGGTTGAGGGATATCATGCTAATCTACAGTGCCAAAGTGATCAGTAATAAATCAGTAATTTATGTCTACACAAAATCAAAGCAGTTAAAGGATAAGTCAGAAAAATCCATTATTTAATAGAAAACTCCGTAAGATTGAGAAGTTCTTTGACTGGCTCCTAAGAGGTTCTTATAATGTCATGGAAATAATGCTTATAAGAACTTCAAACGAAAGTTAATGAATGTTGGCAGTGCAGAAATTTAGAGGTCAAATTCTGTGTTGAAGAAACGAAAGATTATTCTAAGTTCCTACAACATAGGCATTTGTAGAACCAGACTGCATCCCTGTCACCTGCAGTGCTTCTGGAGTTTGAGTATTAAAGAGTTAACTCATCTGAGTGGAAGAGCTGGGTTTAAGAAGAAGAGGACATGATGATCCCCTTTGCACCAACATGCCTTTCTCCCTGTCCTTCTCCTTCAGGCTTCCCGGAGGATGCTGGATGATGAAATGACAGTCAGCCTTTCCCTGCCAAGCGAGTCCAGCATGTTCAACAATAACCGCTCCTCATCGCCAAGTGAGCAGGAGTCCAACTCCACTTATGATCGCATCTTTCCCCTTCGCCCTGACTACCAGGAGCCGTCCAGGCTGATACGAAAACTCCCAGAATTTGCTCCAGGGGGGGAAGAGTCAGGTGAGGATGAAAGAGTGGGCAGAGAATCGAGGGAGAAGCTTTGCTAAGTATTGTGAAGATGTGACACTATTGCTCCTACTCAACCAAATCTGGCTTTAGTCTAGAGAAGTCCACATTCTCCTGAGAAGTTCACACTCCCTTTCTAGATTTGGTGTGCTGCTGCTCAGAGCCTAATATGAGCACTTCTCCTTTGCTAATAAACATAGCAGATGTTTGGAGGGACCCACAGGGGGAAGAGGAAGAAAATAAATACGAGGTGTTACTAAGGTGTTAACACTGGAAGAACCTAAACCGGCCAACTAGTTCAGTCTCCTCATTTTATGTAGGAGCAAAGTGAGAAGGCCAAGATAAAGTGCTCACACAATACTAATCATCATTAGGGGTAAATTCAGGGCTAGAATTTCACTTGGAGAAAAAATAAATAAATGAAGCTAAAGACATCCTGGGATTCCAAGTTTCTTAGCCATCTGGATAATTGAGTTATCTCATTTTTGTTGATTTCTCTTTGGTGAAAATTTATTAGAATAACACAAGGTTTTATTATGAAAGTAGATATTTCTTGCCTTTTCCATGAAAACATTGCTTTGATAAAACAGTGCCAGTTGATTCGCATCCCAATGTTTTTAACAAGTGCAGCAGAGTGACATCAGAAGGGACGCTTGGGTGATCACTGAGGCTCAGAGCAGCTTTTCCATAAGGTCAGCAACCAAAGTGACCCAAGTCAGTAGAAGAGGACTTGTGGTGTTCAGGAGAGAGCTGGATGGAGAAGTAGATAGGGCTAAATATGAAAACAGAGGCTTTTCAAGGAGTCTTTCCGAAAGAAGAAAGGAAACTAACACGTATTCATCACTCAGTGGATAGCAGACATGGAAAGAGCTCATTGAACTCAGGGAATTTTACAGAGACAGCAAGAAAAAAATATATAAACTGATTTATTTCCTAGGCTGAACTGAAGTAATTTACCTATTTTCTGAAGTCTAAAACATCCCCGTCGCCTCATATTTTAATGTTTTTTTTAAGTTAGGATGTGTCTTAAACTAGATCATATAAAGTTAATCAGAAAGTTCTTTAATCCCTAAAATGAATTATTAAATCTGTGAAGGTATCTTAAAATTAAGAAAATATGCTATTAAATCTTCAACTTTTAATACTCCCACTCCTATATATCATGAACCTTCCTATAGCTTCACCACAATTCCACAAGATTAGCCAAGGAGGTTGTTAGTGACCATGTAATATGAGGAGAATAATAAGAGATAAAATGATGCCCTGTATTCTGAAGGCCACAAGAGTCTCTAGAGGAGCCGTTCTCTAAATAAGAATGTCGTGGAGTAGATTAGGCTGTCTTAGTGGCATGTCCTAGCCCTCCTCTCAGATTTTCTTCCTTGGAGAGATCTCCAAAGATGCCCCTTGGAATGAGACTCATTGCCACTGTCTTCCAGGCTGCAGCGGCATTGTGAAGCCGGTCCAGCCCAATGGGCCTGAGGGGGTGCCCCACTATGCAGAGGCTGACATTGTGAACCTCCAGGGCGTGACTGGAGGCAACACCTACTCAGTGCCTGCTGTTACCATGGACCTGCTCTCAGGAAAAGACGTGGCTGTGGAAGAGTTCCCCAGGAAACTCTTAACTTTCAAGGAGAAGCTGGGAGAAGGCCAGTTCGGGGAGGTGAGTTGAATCTTTGAGTGGTCCCTCCTCTTCTTGGTAGCTTAAAGGTAGTGATTGAATAAAACCAATTGGTAGAGTGAAGTTTCCCTTCCAAAGTGGATTCACAGCTGAATGTCTCCACCAGTTATCTTTCCTTGCATTATCCTCCAGAAGACTAGCATTGGGTCAACCTCATCTTTGTCAAATAGCTGTGGAATTCCTGGGTCTTCTGATCTTTGTATAGGAGTTTTTAAAGCAGGCAAAGTCTCTAGACTTCAGATACCCTGAAAAATATTCAGTATTTTCAAAAATTTTTACAACAGGTTACAGAGGGTGGAGACCCATAAGATGTGATCATCTTTTATAAACTGTCCAAGAACACCCTGCTACTTGATAGCCACTTTGTTTTTCTCCTTTTAATGGGAGTTGTATGTAAAATGGTCAAAAACAACCTCCCCCCTGCCTTTGGTCCCAGAATCAGCCACTAGGGAATGAATCACCAACTACGATAAGGAGGAACACTCTTCCCAATTGCCCTCAGAAGGATGCATGTAATGTTTGACTTTTCACTCTTACGTCAGTCACATGAACCTTCTGAGAACTCAAAGCAATGATTTAAGTGGCAACAGGAGTTCTTCAACACTGCCATCTACACTCCAAGTGTAACACTTGGTTTCAGAAGAATGTGCTATTGGTTTTCTGTGTCGGTGGCATGCTTTACCCTTGGGTAGGTTTGGTGCTGGTGGAGGTTGAAGGGTCCATGGCATCTGTTGTGGTGTTATATGTACTCCTTCTGTCCCCTGGGTTGAAAACACAGGCTCGTTCTACTGTTCTAATACATAGGGGTTCCTTATAAGGCTAATCTCATACTAAGGGATTACCTTAGAGAGGAAATTGCCTTGTGTTTGTATGATCCAGTAACTAAACTTTCTTGAATCAGAGTTCAAGCATTTATACCAAATGGCGTTTTATAGTGGGTAATAAAATACTATAGTAAAATACTATGTTATAGATTCATTCATTCACATATTTAATGTTCCAGTCAATGTATATTTCTTTTATAAAGCAGTAACATATCATATCAGCTGGGTACTTTACCGTTGTTTTTAATCAATTATGTGAATCAAAGATATGTTACACATATCTTCTTATTGGTCTTTTGATTATTTTGCTTGAGTTGTAAGAGTTAGTTTATCTCCAGGAAATGCCCAGCAAGAGTACTGAGACATCTTCAGGAGAAATGATGATGCTGAGACTAGATGACTTTTGTCTAGGTTCATCTCTGTGAAGTGGAGGGAATGGAAAAATTCAAAGACAAAGATTTTGCCCTAGATGTCAGTGCCAACCAGCCTGTCCTGGTGGCTGTGAAAATGCTCCGAGCAGATGCCAACAAGAATGCCAGGTCTGTGGTCTGAATTTTGAATTTTCCTTTATGTATTTCATCTTCAGGATCAGGAACACTCCTGAAAAATTTGAACAATTTTTTCTTTTGAGATGGGAAGGTCTTAGAGCTGCCTCACGTTTCTATTGTTAGGCTTTATTTTGCTGATGGGTCAGCAGTCCTTACCTTTGTTCTCCATCTCTCTCAAACACAAATATACATTTTCCATTGTATTTGCTGCATATTTACTTCCTAACTCCCTTTGCACAGCATTGTACTTTTCAACATACACAACAGTCGGAATATGTACTTCTTCAATCATTATACACAGACATACTCCTGAATGTCATTACCTCCTCTCGGCAAACTTGAAAATCACGCACATCTTTCTTGCTAAGCCTCTTCCATTCTCCTTTTTTTCGCATCTCTATTTACTTTCTCATCCCTTTTTTTCTCTTTTATGCTCCTTTTCTTCTGTGTCCAGCAACCCCCAAAATGAGAAGCTACCTCTACTCGGAAAAGTACCCATGGACCTCAAACAAAAGGATCCACAGTCCTTTAGCAGTTTTTCAAACTGGCTAATAATCTCTTGGATCCTTTACTACATAAATTGCAGTTTCCAGCCATACTTCGTTGTCTGACAGCCTTTCCATTACAGTAATGGTGAGTTAATCCTCACCCAGAGAGGCATGCTGATTGAAAGCTGGTTGTATGTGTCTCAGAGAAATCTGCACATCTGGGTAACATATGCATTTTCCCATTTGTGTTGGCTTGATTTGTCTCACTGATATTCAAAGTGAGAGAAATTTTATTATCCTTATTCCCCAAATATCATAAATTCCAAGAAGGGTGATAAGGTTCCATTAAAAGTCTTGCAATTGACAGGATGTAGAATGAAGAAGAAAGAAAGGTGAGGGAACAGAATTGTGGAGGTCTTGGAATTTTAACTGAGAATTTTAATCTTAAGGATATTAGGATGAATAAAAAGTGACATCCTCTGGGTCCCCTAGAGAGATGGAGTATTCCTACCATTAATCTTAACTCATGAGTGGATAAAGTGGCAAGCAGAGGGAAGAACCATATGATATGAGAAAGCCTTTACCCATTGTTTTGGTTGGTGAGGTTTGGTGTCCCTCCACCTGTGCCCACTCCAATTTAGCAATGATGGGTGGCCTAGACTCTGGGCCCTCCCGAGACATGGAAACCTCTGGTTTGGGTAGAAGGGAGAATGAAACAGGGGAGGCATTGCATGGGACTACGTGGAATTCCAGGGTTTTATATTGACCTGGTATGACTCCCAGTCCAGGATTCCTAGACAGCTCACAGGAGACTTAAAACTGATCTGCTCCAACGGTTTTGAGAATGTGGGCTAGTGGTCTCACTAACTCAAATATTGCTACTGGGAAGGTTATAGCCCACTTTGTGATTCAAGGGTGGCTGTCACCATGTACTCAAACAGGTATTAGTCTTGGCCAACTGAGTACCTCTTTTGAAATAATCCCACATCGCCACCATGACCTTTAAACAGCTCTGTTTTGAGCAAACTACTAAATGTGTGTTGCAACTGACTGCTATTGCACCCTGTTTTAAGAGAAGCCAGTATGAGAAAATAAATAATTATAAGATAAATCAGAGGGTGATTATTCACTTTATAAAAAGTGTCTTCACTTTATTAACAGAATGACTCCATGGCTTTTTAAAAAGTTAAATACCCTAGTGCATTCAAGATATGATTTCCAGTGAAAAGTTTCATTATGCAGAGTAGTGTTTAGTAGCATATATTTGATTCAGCAAATATTAATCATTTTCGATGTGGCATGTCTTTTGTGGGATACTAGGGATACAAATGTGAATAAGTCATGGTTCATGTTCTCAGAAAGATTACTGTTGGGTAAGGGTGCATCATATTCCAGGATGAGTAGAATGAGACAGTTTCTAGGTGCCAATTCTCTGCCCTTTCAAAGGTTATCCAAAGGGAAACAAGATTTGGTGTCACGGATAGGACTAGACTTTGCTGTGTCTTCTTCCTCCTCTTGCTTCTAACTCTGGCAACCTCTGGGTTTATCTATGTCCGTGTCCTCCAAAGGAATGATTTTCTTAAGGAGATAAAGATCATGTCCCGGCTCAAGGATGCAAACATCATCCGTCTTCTAGCTGTGTGCATCACTGATGATCCTCTCTGCATGATCACTGAGTACATGGAGAATGGAGATCTCAATCAGTTTCTTTCCCGCCATGAGCCCCCCGATTCTTCCTCCAGCAACGTACCCACAGTCAGGTAAATAACCCAGGTCTTCCGTCTCTTCCCTGTGTTCATGAGACTAACATGGGATGTGAAGATGGGCAGCAGTGAGCCTTAAAGTTCATCAATGTTCTGGGATGGTCGGGGAGGTTAGTGTGCAGGGAATAATGGAGTGACTGCACTTTGAGGGAAAACAAAGAGATACATGAAGAATAGAGATGAGATGTTGAGTACCCAGTTCGTTGGTACCAACTTTAGAATGTGTACCTGTCACGGCTTCCTTTTTCCATAGGCTACTTTCTCTCTTGTTTTATATTTCCTCAGTTATGCCAACCTGAAGTTTATGGCTACCCAGATTGCCTCTGGCATGAAGTACCTTTCCTCTCTTAATTTTGTCCACCGAGACCTGGCCACACGAAACTGCTTAGTGGGTAAGAACTATACCATCAAGATAGCTGACTTTGGAATGAGCAGAAACCTGTACAGTGGTGACTACTACCGGATCCAGGGCCGGGCAGTGCTCCCTATCCGCTGGATGTCTTGGGAGAGCATCTTGCTGGTGAGTTCCCAGCATTTGTAAGCCCTACCCTAGCAGCTGACATGTAGGTAGGCGTGCCTGGCATGTAGGGACAAATCTGAGACAGCAGGAGGCAAACAATAGACTTCGATATTTTCTTTGACTTGAAATGATTTTCTTCGTGTGCTAATAATTATTATTTTTTAACATTTGCCTATTTCTGCTGATAAAATGTAACATGCTTGCTATAGACAATTTGGGAAAAAAAGTTAAAAGTATACCCATAATGATAAGGGATTTAGTATCATTTTTTTTCTCTCTACTCTTTCTACCTACTGATTGGTCTTAATTAATTTAGGGTATTAAAGAACTTATCATTTAAAGAAATGTTTTGGCATTCCTTGTCCTGGGTAGAGGAAGGGGGATAACTCCAGATTATGAAAATCTAATCTGCTCTTGTGCACAAGTTATTCTGGTTTTCTCTTATTTTCCTTACTTCAACAGGGCAAATTCACTACAGCAAGTGATGTGTGGGCCTTTGGGGTGACTCTGTGGGAGACTTTCACCTTTTGCCAGGAGCAACCCTATTCCCAGCTCTCAGATGAACAGGTCATTGAGAATACTGGAGAGTTCTTCCGAGACCAAGGGAGGCAGGTGAGGACTGTTGGGGAAGGATGGATGTGGACTTGGGTACTTTTGAAGGAGAGAGAAAGGAAAGTCCTGACCTAGCAGGGTAGGCCTGAGCTGGATGATGGGTTACCTGGGAGATAGTCTTTTGTTGCTAATTATCCAAATCATGTGAAAGACCAAGGTCCTCCCCAGGCATCATAGACTCCGCTTCATCTGTGTGTCAACCCATTGATCATTGGAGGGTATGAGGGGGTCACATCACAGATACCTACTCAAAGATACCAGGAAATAAAATCCTATCTCTCATGTTTGATCCATTTCTTAATCTAGACTGTGTGGGTTGTCCTTTTGGTTGAAAAAAATAAGAACAAAAATGTAAGTGTAAAAGTGAATAAGAGTTTTATTAGCATTAGTTAAAAATTTAGCAATGTTTCTAGACTTATATGCCCAGAGATGATCAGGTCCAGCTGTTGTGGCCCCTTGGGGCTCAGGAAAAGCTCAGTTTCTAAGAAGACAAAGGTACTAATTCCTAGCTAAGACACTGTAAGATTTCTTTGGTTGGCTCAGTTTTTAAAGTTCCTTTGAGATGTGGGATTTAAAGCTTGCTGATTGGCTGGAGCACTGAACCTCTGCAGAGTGGCCTGGCTGCAGCACACCCTGGGAGTGGGGCATCTCAAGCAGGAAAATGATAACAGCTGGGGAGAGGGCAAAGACTCTTGCAGAAAATAAAAAGCAGATCTTCTGTGGCTTAAATAGATCCAAGCAAGCAAAAGATAAAGGAATGACAAGAGATAATGCAATATGCAGGTTGAAAATAAGAGAGAAACGTTCTGGAATTGAATTTTATCTTGACATTCTGTAGATATTTTGGTATCAAGGGATCTAAATTATCCATCTTGGTTGTGAGGTAATTGCTTTCTTACCATGGCGAAGGGCACATTTACTCCTGTGTGCGTGAGATAAGTGAGTGGACCAAGGAAAGATGTTGTTTTTTCTCCTGAACTAATACATCACGGTCACCAGGTGGACCTATTGGAAGTCCCATGGCCAATTGACACTGAGGCTTGGAAGTCTATAACAATAATTTCAGTAATTAAAAAATGTATTTGACATTTTTGTTTTCAATTTATCTTTAAGTGTGAAGAATTCCCGGAGAGTACTTTTCTTGAAAGCTCATGGTCTAAATGGAATTAATTAAAAATCAAATACAGTTTTAAAAGTTTATTTTGTTTAATATTACGAAAGGTAATAAAATTCTACAAATGTGATAAGAATTATTATGAAATATAACTTCGATTATTTGCCGAGTTTATATGATTTTGAAAAGGGCAGCCCTAAGAATTTAAATTATTTATTATTTCAATTTTATTAACATTTGTTGGCTCAAAAGAGATAACAATATTTCTTCTAAAGTTGTTTAACGAACACCTTAGAAAAGGCTTACCAGTTTTAAGTTTCACCAGTAGTATACGAGAGTGCCTGTTATCTTGTATCCTTATTTATATTGGTAATATTTCCTTTTAAATGCTTGGAATTTCATAACCATAGATACATTGTTACATACATAGTAATTTGTAACATACTGAGTTAGGCTTGTCAGATCTCATCAGATATTCCAATAGAAGTCACAGTTATTTGCCTTTTTTTTTTTTTTTTTTGTAGGGAAGATTAGCCCTGAGCTAACATCTGTTGCCAATCCTCCTCTTTTTGCTGGGAAGATTGGCCCTGGGCTAACATCCGTGCCCATCTCCCTCTACTTTTTTAAATATGTGGAACGCCTGCCACAGCATGGCTGGATGAGTGGTGCGTAGATCTGCGCCCTGGATCCGAACCTGTGAACCCCAGGCCACCGATGCGGAGTGCCTTGAACTTAAACACTATGCCACCGGGCCGGCCCCTATTTGCCTTTTTATTTGTTAATTAAGAGCCACTGGCAGAAAGCTCCTTGACATCAGTCTTAGGGATGATGATCTGGATTTGAGACCAAAAGCAAAGGCAACAAAAGCAAAAACGAACAAGTGAGACTACCTCAAAGTAAAAAGCTTCTGTACAGCAAAGGAAACCATCAACAAAATGAAAAGGCAACCTACCAAATGGGAGAAAATATTTGCTAATCACATATCTGATAAAGGACTCATACAACTTAATAGCAAAAAACCAAATAATCCAATTAAAAAATGGGCAAAGAGGGCTGGCCTGGTGGCATAGTGGTTAAGTTCACGCACTCCACTTCGGCAGCCCGGGGTTCACAAGTTTGGATCCTGGGCGCAGACCTACGCACTGCTTATCAAGACATGCTGTGGCGGCGTCCCAAGTAAAGTAGAGGAAGATGGGCACAGATGTTAGCCCTGGGCCAATTTCTTCAGCAAAAAAAGAAGAAGATTGGCAACAGATGTTAGCTCAGGGCTAATCTTCCTCCCCCCACCAAAAAAAAATATGGGCAAAGAACCTGAATAGACATTTTTCCAAAGAAGATATTAAAATGGCTGGTAAGTACATGAAAAGGTGCTCAATATCACTAATCATTAGGGAAATGCAAATCAAAACCACAATGAGATACCGCCTTGCATCTGTTAGAATGGCTATTATCAAGAAGACAAGAAATAACAAGTGTTGGCGAGGATGCGGAGAAAAGGGAACTCTTGTGCACTGTTGGTGGGAATGTAAATTGGTACAGCCACTATGGAAAACAGTATGGAGGTTCTTAAAAACATTAAAAATAAAACTAACATATGATCCAGCAATTTCACTCCTGGGTATTTGTCTGAAGGAAATGAAAACACTAACTTAAAAAGATATATGCACCCCCACATTCACTGCAGCATTATTTACAATAGCCAAGACATGGAAGCAACCTAAGTGTCCATCAATGGATGAGCAGATAAAAAAAATGTGGTATGTGGAGTGGAATGTTATTTAGCAATGGAATATTATTTAACCATAAAAAAGAAGGAAATCTTGCCATTTGTGACAACATGGATAAACCTTGAGGGCATTATGCTGAGTGAAATAAGTCAGACAGTGAAAAACACATACCACGTGATTTCACTTAAATGTGGAATCTAAAAAATAAATGAACTCATAGATACAGAGAACAGGTAGTGGTTGCCACAGGTGGGGTGGGGGTGGGCAAAGTGGGTGAAGGTGGTGAAAAGGTAGAAATTTCTAATTATAAAATAAATAAGTCCTGGGATATAATGTACAACATGGTGACTACAGTTGATAATATTGTATTGTATATTTGAAAGTTGCTAAAAGAGTGTATCTTAAAAGTTCTCATCACAAGGAAAAAAATTTTGTAACTGTGTGTGGTTATAGTTGTTAACTAGACTTATTGTGGTGATCATTTCACAGTATATACAAATATGAAATCATTTTATTATACACCTGAAACTAATATGATGTTATATGTCAATTATATTTCAACAAAAAAAATAGTTGATAGGCAGAGGGAATAAGCAGACTCTGGGTAAAGAAGAGCTCCTATGATGTATGATATAGGGTGATGTGGTATGGGAGAAGGCAGGGCAGGAGGAAGTGGTTAATGATTAAGATGTTGGATCCATGGTTCAAGAGCTTGGGAAATTTAGGTATGGTTCAGGAATATGTCAATATACCAGAGTATTCAAAACATAGGTAAAGAGATGACAGCAATAGATTCTAGGCAAGCAGAAGGTGGCCTGGGAGTCAATAAAGTGGCATCTTATTGGTGGAAGTAGTCAGTAACTAATGCTTTGGGAGTAGTGCCAAATATAGCCCTAGCCTGGAATGCAGGGCTATAGAGAGGGTAAATGCACAGATGCTGGTGAATAATGTAAAGAAGAAATCCAATCTCCTCTATCTGGTACCAATACAGCGGGGAGGGAGCACAGAGGACATTATGGTTAGGAGCTACATGGATACATCCTGCATCCCAGTTTCTTCTTCTGGCTAAGATTTTATTCCAATTGAAGAGCTGAGGCAACTAATCTACTTTCTGCCCCTGCCATGATTGGCTCAGCCAAGATAAACCTCAACATGGCCTGGACCGTAAATGGAGGATCTGGTGTTCTAACCACTTGCTTTCCAGTCTGAGATCTCTTTTTGCTTCAGTTTCAACTTTTGCATGATGGTGGGGACCACAGAATGGCCCATCAGGAAATCCTGCTCCAGAGAACTGGAAAAGACAGAGGGGATGGGCAAGGGACCGATATGAGTTCGAATTCTCATGAGTAGGAAGAACAGACACCACACTCGTTTCAGTTATCAAGTTCAAGAAAGTGGGGAGTGGGCAATCAAACTGAGATGCAACTACTCCTCCTTTTCTCTCCCTCTTCTTAATATTCTCTTTTTTTTTGTTCATTTTTGTTTCTGTAGACGTATCTCCCCCAGCCTGCCATTTGCCCTGACTCTGTATATAAGCTGATGCTCAGCTGCTGGAGAAGAGACACCAAGCACCGTCCCTCGTTCCAGGAAATCCACCTTCTGCTCCTTCAACAGGTGGACGAGTGATGCTGTCAATGCCTGGCGACGTTCTGATGGCCCAGGTCCTCCTCACAAGACCTACCACTCACCCACGCCTAAGCCACTCCATCTGGACGTTGAATGGGCCTGAGAGACAGAGGCCGTTTGCTTTTCTCTGTCTCTGTCCCTCGTCTCCCTCCACTCCACTCCCTCACTGTCTACCCCCAACCCATATATACATTTTTTTTTTTACATTAAAGAACTAAAAAAGAAAAAAAAAAAAGCCTAGGGCAGATAAAATCTAGTAAAGAAATCTTACTTGATATACCAAAGTGTTGGATAACGAAGGCTAGATAATTTAGATAATTTATAAAGGTTAAATATGCTTGTGTTTATAAATGTGCAGATTCTACAATATTTTTTCTCTACGTCACCTTTAAAAAAATATTTTCAGAAAGAAAAACTTGAAGAGCACTAATTCCTTAGGAAACATGAGTTAGGCTTAGGGAAAACCCTTGGTAAGTGTGGAGAATCTGATGAAATGGTATTCAGTAACTGATCACAGATGGCTTAGTTTCCTAATTTGGCCTCTGGACATGTCCTATACTCCACATTTCCCTCTCTTGTCAAAGTAGATGATATGTGCTTGGAAAACTCCAGCTTCTTGGAATGGGTGATTTGTTCATTCACAGGTAGGGGTCATGGTTGAGGTCCATATACATTGGAAATACAGAGGATGTGCATAGGAAAGAATGTTTACTGCAAGGTAGTATGAAGGGGAATTGTCATTTGCAAACAAAAAGTACCTCATGCACGGAAGGATCCTTGACTAGAGAATGGACACAGGAAAAGAGGCCTATGGAGGACAGGTAACAGGTGTGCTATTCTTTTCTGCGGTGGGTCCCTCCTCTTTATCCTGTTCAGACATTTTCAGGTGTGTGTTTTAGTGAGAGCCTGATTTTGAATCAGTAAAAACTGGTATTTCGATATCTTGATCTTAGACCCTTTGGTTCATCTTCTCCAAATCTTCCAGCTCTTTTAATGGCTGAATCACCTATGGGACCTGTGGGCTGGGGTTGAATTTCTCAGGCATTCATATCTGAAGGCCATGCACAATAGGGTATAGATCTGTCCTGAGTGTTCCCAAAGGGTTGACCTAGGACCAATGAGGGGAAGTTACAGGGAGATTGACTTCCACTCCTTATTGGAGAAAACACAGCCAGAGGCAGACCATACAAGGAGGAGTGGGCTGTCTCCAGAGTGGGGAGTCCTTTGTCACTGAAAAGTTTCAGATATAGGCTGAAGAACTAGGCAGGAAAGATGTAGGCTTTCAACCACATCAAACAAGATAAGTGGTTGTGTAAGATGGTGTTTCAAGTCTTTCTAACCCTAAGAGTCCCTGAGAGGCACAGGGTGAGCATGATAGAGAAGTCAGCCAGTGCTGCTGCTTAGTATATACACTCTTGCTTTGGAGGTGGTATGACCAGCAGAAAAGACAGCATGAGGCTCTGGTTTCAGAATTCATGGGAACTGATACGCTGCCAACTAAGAGTCCCCTCAGAGCAGATTCTGAGCTTTCACGCTCCACAAATCCTCAGATGCAGTGGGAAGCAGGAAAAGGGAACCCTCAATTCCCACTGAGGAGAAACAGACAAGATTATAGAGTAAGCTTCCTAAGCTTAGAAGAAATAGTCTTGGCCCCTTGGGTCTGCTCTGTTGCCCTCACCCAGCCCACTTTCTACATAGTCCCTCAGGAACTTGAGTGTTCCCCAGTTCAGCCTTCAGCATTGCTCCAGGCTACAGCAGATGCGTAAATCCCAAATCCCCAAGATTCGTTTTAAAGGTCACCATCCTTCCCCTAGCAAATACTCTTTCCCCACAGTTGTCCTGTGACTCTGGTGTCTCGTCTCTCCCAGGACTAACTTTGGAGAGATCATTGGTTTGGGAGTCAGGAGAGCATTGTTTTGGGAGCTTTGGTCCTATTTCTGCCTCAAGCCAAGAGTGTCATCTTGGACAAGTCATTTTGCCTCTTTGTCCTTTTGTTTTCTTATCTATAAAATGAGGAAATTGGATTAGGCGGTCTAGAAGTCTCTCTCAGTTCTGATATGTTCAGTATTCTCTGGATAATTTGATCTACAATTGACATGGACTCAGTTATCTGGTCATTTCCTCCCCTGAAAATTGTGGTCAGCAAAAGGGATCATGCGGGGAGGTTACTATAATAGTAGTAACGGTAACACCTACAAATTGTACGGTGCTTTAAAGTTTTCTGTGTGTTTCCACATACATTATCTATTTGATAACGTGCAGGGTCAGACATGTTCTCTTATTACATTGGGCCTGTCACACTCTGCTTTCAGGATCAGTGTTAAATTCATGTATTATTCAGAGAAACAAAACTAACATATATATATATACACACACACACACATATACACATATATATATGATTTATTATAAGGAATTGGCTCACACAATTATGGAGGCTAAGAAATCCCACGATCTGCCATTTGCAAGCTGGAGACCCAGGAAAGCTGGTGGTGGTGTAGTTCTGAGAACCAGAGACCAATGGTGTAAGTCTCAGCGGAGGGCAGAAGACTGACATTCCAGCTCAAGCAGTCATCAGAAAGTTAATTCCCCCTTCCTCTGTCTTTTTCTTCTGTTCAGGCCCTCAATGGATTTGATGATGCCCACCCACATTGGGGAAGGCAATCTGCTTTACTCAGTTCACTGATTCAAATGCTAATTTCATCCAAAAACACTCTCACAGACACACCCAGAAATAAGTTTAATCTGGGCATCCCATGTCCCGATAAAGTTGACACATAAAATTAATCATCACACTTCAATAGAATTAAATGGACTTGAAGTCGGGGCCTGCAGTCTATTCTTTATCGACCTTCCTCTTGTAGGGCTACTTCCAGACCATGCCATGACTTCTTATGTGGCAAGAGAAATTAGTATCATTTTCCCTTCCTTTGCCTAACATCTCTGCACTTATTTCTTTTTACAGTTCTGTCTCAATTCATTGAATTTCATGATCCCATATAAAAAAATCACATTTAAAATGAACTTAGTGTGTCTGCATTTTCCTGGCCTTCAGTCAGAGAAGTAATCTGTTTCAGGTGGCTAGCAAATATATGTTATCATGTAGAGTTATCCTTTTCTGGGATGAGGAAGGCTCCATTTTCTGGCACTGAGACTTTTTATTACAGACAAAGGTTTAAATTCCAATCTAGTCATGCCCATAGAGTTTAGCAGCATAAATCTAAGAGATGCGACAGAGTCCATGGTGAAGGCTTAGTATGCAGAATTTAAAAGTAGCTCGAATCTAAATGAGAAGAATGAAGCTAGGAATTATTTAGAAAAAGAGAAAGGAAAAGCGATGAGAAACTGCGGGGCCTCGTTGCCTTTGTAGTAAGTTATACTCTCCATGATATATGTGAAATATTTTATGTCTGGATTGTGGTTTTGGGCCGTCAGATTTAAATTTATACTCTTGCTGGTTAATGTGCTGATAACTAGGTCCAAATCTTGATGTGCTGTCCAGACACATATGTGCTCAGAAAGATCTGTAGGGGAAAGAGGCACCCGAGGGGGAAATGTGGTTTTAATGCTGTGGAAAGAACACTTTCGAGTGTACAAGATGGTATAACAGAGAGCATTGTATGGAAGTGGAGTGAAAAATGAATAAACGAATGTGCATGAGACTGAATGGGGAGGCGGGTGGGGGTTAGAAAGAAGGTGACATAAAAGAGGTAATGGAGAATGCTCCAGAAGGGCTGGGGAAGGTCAGGGCAAGCAAGGTAGAAACAGATGCGCTGTTGAGAATACATTCTGAAGCATGAAAGCAAATCTCTCTGAAGAGAGATCTGAGAGATGGCAGAAAAAGTAAGTGTCTTGAAGATAAAAGATAAATATATATGGAGAGAGAAGAAACTCTGGATGATAGAGATTATAAAAATATTTATTAAAAAAAGAGAAGTCAGGTGCAGTGGGTGAAATGGAAAGGGGCTTTTCAGGGTTTTAAGAAAGGGGAAGTCCGTCACGAACATGAAACACATCAGCAACCATCACGGAGGGATCTTTTCATTTCAGAGGGAGTGAGGAAGGGAGGCCGTTCGAGCATCTGCATATTCTAGCTAGACCACTTCAGGTGCTGGGGTTTAATGCTGGTGAGAAGAAATAAACTCTTTGCCTGAACTGGACTTGGTTTTCCAAGTGCTGCTTTGGAAATGAAGACCCAGAGATGGGGAATTGATGATAGTTCACGGATCTTCGTGTTCCCCTCTCTTGCTTCTGTGAATGAAATTCATTTTAAATAATGCTCTTCATTGCTGTGCCCAGAAAGGCCA
Organism: Ceratotherium simum simum; assembly: GCF_057802395.1. Taxonomy (NCBI): domain Eukaryota; kingdom Metazoa; phylum Chordata; class Mammalia; order Perissodactyla; family Rhinocerotidae; genus Ceratotherium; species Ceratotherium simum. The sequence goes on along the minus strand of NC_141901.1, from coordinate 33,136,612 downwards.
GAGGGAAACGCTGAAACAATAGGCTTAAGTTAGACTAGACTAAATCTTGTTTGATATCTGCACAAAGAGGTATGTGCCATGTTGGAACCATGTGTTTTTCCAGTCCCGTGCAGGCTTCCCACAAGAAAGCCATGATGCGGGGCTAAGCCATGTGTTTTGAGTAAAGGAGAAAAGAAGAAGGGAAGTGTCTGAAAGAGGGAAAAAGATGAAGATGTTCCAAGGAAATATTCTAAAACAGAACAGCATCTGTTTTGCCCAAAACTAAAAAGAATGAAGAAAATTACAGTTAAGACTTATAATACTCCCAATATATAGCTATTAAGTCTTTGATCCTAAATTGAATTTATGGACCTGCCATCTTCGTCTTTTCAGTGAGACCTCTGACCTCTGGCAGTGCATATGGTAGGTCCCTAAATGTTTCTGGAAGTTGCAGATCTAGATCTACCCTGGGAAATCCTTCTGAATTGAAATTTAACATTTTTATAGAAACAGATTAATGCCTTTTCCACTTGGTAAATGTCTTGAAATGCTGAATTGCGAGGGAAAGAGGAGGGAATGGTGATTCAATTTCTGGCATTTTGAGTTCTCTGCTACAATTAGCTGCATTGTTTGGTGGCAGAGTGTGGTAGGTAATTGTTTAGTTGCCGTATCCTTTTTTTTAAACTTGTTATCTTGAAATAGTTTAAGATTCACAAGAAGTTGCAAAAATAGTACAGAATAGACTTACCCTGACACCAGGCCTTCCCCACTGGTAACTGTCCATTTTCAAAACCAGAAAATTGACATTGGTCTAATACTAACTAAACTACAGACCTTACTCAGATTTTATCAGTTTTTCACGCGTACTGATTTCACTTCTGGATACTTTTCACCATGCTGATCTGTAACCCGTTCTTGCTTGGATGCGGTGGGACAGACACTATCTGGATACAATACCACAAAATTCTGAAGAGAATATAACAAATTAACCTGTTCCTTTATCAATGAGCAATATCCTGCCTAGACTGCGTCCACATTTTCTGACTAGTTTGGCTGTTTAGCATCTAGAACAATCCAAAAGCAGCTTAGAAGGATTCAGCAACACAAAAGACAGTCAGACCTGCCTATAGCTTGCTGCTAGAGAATCAGGTATGGAAGGATATTGTAGATGATTCCTGCAGTTCCTACAATGAGTAGGATTTGTAATGGTGGCAAGGAGAGGACTTTAGAGTAAACCAGTATTTTGGTCAACAGCTAGGTGGCACTTAGTTAATGGCACCATAGATAGTTTGTGGAAAGGATGGAGTACAATGGTATAGACCCCTAATGTGTGATAAAACACTGTGTACAGAATAGTAGAGACATTTCATTTGCCTAAATATCTGTTCTTAAAGAGAGTAACAACCGCATTGGACCAAATTAAATACGAACATAGCAGCAACCTGGGGGGAAGGAGAAAGTCTGGTTTTGTGAATTACAGTTTTGAGTTTTGTGATGGCATTTTTAAGCTGCCCTATTTAAGTGTCATAAGATTATAAGAGTGAGCACCCAGTCAATATTTGCTGAATGTTGTTTTTTGAATGAATAAAGATGGACACAGAAACTTGTCATCCAGCATAACTGGGGTGAATTTAGGGAGAATTGCTTTACTGTAATGTAGAGGGTTTATTTTTGCATGAGGAAAGAGAAAAAGTGCCCAGACTTGTACCTGGTGAAATACATCCTTTATTTGTATATTTTCTGATGGTGAAATCGATCTATGGAAATACGTTATTCTTTGAGGTATTTAGACAGCAATGCAAGGTAGTTTTCTAGGGCACGTCATCAAGAGTAGGCCCCAGACTCTGGCCCCAAATCCAGTCCATTTGAAACAAGCTTTTTAGTTTCTCCTGCAGACACCTTGTCAACAACTTCATGGGTCTCTAAAGAAGAAGGATGGGAGTCCCAAACTAGCCTGTGCTTACCCACATTCACAACTGCATGTAAAGGAAGAATTTGCAACGAGACTCAAGGGAAAGCACAATGGGATAAGGTAATCCCTTTGAATGAAAAACTGTTTTCTTGACAAGAGGCTTGGAAATAATTGAAAGTTGGCAGGATTCCTGTAAACACACCAAGAGTTTGTAATCTAGCCTATTCATTTTATGTCCTTTACTATTCATTGATACTGCTATTCTTCTACCCTGTTGTCTGGTAACTTTTTCTGAGGCTTGAGTTTCTGAAGCAATGTGGTGCATTCTTCCTATGAGGAGGAAACATCTGGGCCTCATTCTGCAGGCTTTGGAGGATAATGTGTCTTGTCAAGGGGTACATAGCAAACTGATTTAATTTCTGCTTAAAACTATCATAGTCATTCCAAAATAGAATGCGTAAAAATTCTCTGTATTAGAAAAAGATATGAGATACCAATTGTATATTTTCTCTTCTTTATTTATTCTCTGTAAGTCTGTCAGATGATAGATTGTAAATAACAATGATTAAAGAAATATGCTACTGATGGATCCTTCTTTCTGTGTAAACAGCACAGTTGTGGGCTTTGTTATTCTTACTCCTTTACACCCTTAGGTCCTTTTTAGAGAAGTGATGGGGCGCGGGGACAGAGCCGAGGGTGTGTCTGGTGTGGACGCCTGTTCGTTGAGGGCTATCCCGCAGAGGGTTATTTACATGGGCCTTGCACATATCAGTTGACTGTTTATTGGAAGAAAAGCATCATGGTCTCTGGCATATCCAAACACACCAGAAATTGAGATTTTATGTGGTCACATGAGTCCAGTTCTGAGGAATCCAGTCCAGAATTAAATGGGGATCTTTTATTGTTGTTGTTACAAAGTTGTCTTGTTTGATACACAAAAATCCCTTCTAAATCCAAATATGGTCTGTCTGAAGACTGCCTATGCATACAAAAAGCAACAAAAACTATGGACAACCAGAATATAGACTCAGCCTTCATAACAGAGATTAGGATGATGAAACTACCCAAAACAATATGTTTCTTCTTTCCCCTGAAGAATACATTTATACTTTTAATTTTCTGAGTAATATGAACATGTTTTTTTCAGTGATGACCATGATAGATAAGGGAATGGATCTAAATCCCCAGAGAATAACCAGAGGACTCATGAATTCACACTCTGCCCCCTAGAGTGTCTGGTCTGATTCTAGGACTAAGGCCAGGGATTCAAATATCTGTGTGGTGGGAATGGGGTTGGGGGTGGAGGAAAAAACGCAAACAGAGATAGCAGAGATGTTCAAACAAGTACAATTCTACTGTCAACACCTATTGCTAAGGTTTAAACGTAGGTATGAATGATATATATGTGGCTGTATGTGATATAGCATAGATATATATTGTGCATATATCTGAATATATAATCTGTTACTGAGGACAGAGATCACGTCTGCTCTTTTATGTTTTGACTAACAATTTGGAGGACTCTGTGTTTTAAGTGTTGAGGACTCACAAACTGATTTATTTCCATTTATAATTTTATATTCATTTTGTATCCAAAAAAGAAGTATACACAATTATAATATCTTCTCGTCCTTGAGTCCCACACAACAATAACTTCTTATGTATAGGCAACTTATGACCTCTTACTATCTAATTAAATGGGTAAAATCCTACACTCAAAGTAGTTTTGGGCCAAGCTGGATGTATAGTGATTTGAAGAGAAGATGGATGAAAGACACTGACAAAAAAAGCTACATGGTCCCATTGGCAGCTGTTCTTTTGCCCCTGTTTGCAAATCAGAGACAAACAAGTATGTCCTGCAGAGGTTTATGAGGGTCTAGACTAGAGCTCTGTACTGGAGGGTAAAGATACTCTTACTCATCTTTATCTACCTAAGGATTGTTTCAGGCACCATAAGAGGAACCAGAGATTGGTTTCAGGTCTTAGGGTCGAGGAGAATTTATTATATGAAGTAGTAAATATTCAAAGGTGAAGATGCTACATTTACTATTCCGATCACAGGGCCAAGGTTTGTCAGGGATAAATGGGATCATTGTGTACCATGTTGTTCTTCTGCTTTCCAGGAAAATAGCCCACGAATAACACAAACTCAAGATGACTCATTTGGGATGATAAAAGCCATACTTACCTATTTAATAAAAATGTTATGACTGTTGTTGGGCAGTACTACATGTGATAAAATATTACGATTTTTTTTGGTGAGGAAGATTGGCCCTGAGCTAACATCTACGTCCATCTTCCTCTGTTTTGTATGTGGGATGCCACCACAGCATGGCTTGATGAGTGGTGTAGGTCTGAGCCTGGGATCTGAACCTGCAAACCCCAGGCTGCCAAAGTGGAGTGCGCTGAACTTAACCACTGTACCACCGGGCTGGCTCTGATAAAATATTTTTAAAACACAAAATTAAGTGACATCTGTTGTCAACAGAGTTCTATTCTCCTGGTCTCTCTGGCACCTCTAGCAGTTCAGCCCATCTTCTGAAGGCTGCAGAACCTTGAAAGGAGCAACTTTAGTTGAAAGAAGGAAGAGGAGACCAAGGTTTCCTCACTGGGCTTGGAGGGACATCATGGTGGAAGGAGAGACTGCTGGTCTTGCTCTGAAGTCTTCCCACCTTCACTTTACTCACAGTTAGTCCTACACTGACTGTCATCCCAAGATTGTGGTGACGCTGAAACTCCAACCTGGGCCCTCCTCCTTCTTTGTAGAAATGAGTTATTCATAGGATAGCCACACAACTCTGTGTCACCACTCTTATCCCTTTTACATGTCACCTCTGAGCTCTATGACACTTTAAAAGGAGTCTTTGGGTCTATACTCTAAAGACTGGGGTTAATTTTATTCCAGAAATTTCAGAAAATATTGTTAAATTGTGATCTCTTTAAGAATAGTTGAAAGTGGGATAAAGGTAGAAGCTGAGTTCCACCCAAACAATAACAAAGAAATTCGATTATTTAGGAGCCTAATGTTCAAATAATCATATTTATTCTTTTGATCTAATTTTATTGGTATAAATGATTACTAAATTACTTGATATAAAATTTATCAACACCTCTAGGATATTCAAAAGCCAATATAGATTATCTCAGTCTCACAGCTTTCGGAGAACATTGCTGTTCATAGATAATTAAAACTTCGAAAGAGGCCGTGAAGTAAAGTATGTTCTGTAGAGTTTGACACATGATGTGCCGCGTTCATTACTGTGGACCCGGACTGGTGTTGGTGGCGTTGTTACCAGTTCACGATAACTACAGAAACCTAAGCATTAGAAACTTTTACTGCAATGTGGCAGAGTATTCTTATGAGTTGAGTCTAATAAAAAATTGGGGCTTGTATTTTGTATGCCTTTTGCTTTCTGTTTCATTTTTCTACTAATTCATTTTTATTGTATTTTCCAAAATACAATACCCATGTGGGATGGCTTGGAATAACAAAACGGCTCGTTTACCACAAAGAGTTTGAGACACACTCAAATACGAGGTTAGAGTACAAGAGCCATTACGTCCTACGTGAGATTCTCTGACGCCGTATTTCCCTTCCAAAACCATTCCAAGTTTTGAAAATTGATTCTGCGTAAAATTCTTAATAAAACCAATGTTCATGTTCTCAAAGATGATTTTTTAGAGGAAGAGGAGGTCTGGGACCAGAAGCTGGGCTGTAAAGTGACAGTGCCCGGATCTACACGTCCAGGCGGAGTGGAAAACAGAGCAGATGATAATCCCCAAACTTCAGCTCCTAGATCCAAACCTTTCTTCTAAAATAAGGAGCTCTGGTGCAAATATCCTGAGGCCTTCCTGCGATGAAGCATCCATCTGAAGCGCCTGGGCGTCCATTCTGTGTGTGCCATTAATCCCGTACCCAACCACGACAACCGGCAGGCGCCCGGGAAGGCTGGTGAGCAGCCGGCGGGACACCTTCGCCGCGGACTGCTTGGCAGAGCCGGCATCGGCTCGGGCCTCTGCGTCACGCTGCCCCGCCCCTCGGCCTACCTCACCCCACCCCGGCCACGGCGCGGCGAGCGGACGGCGGGCTGCGATTGGAGGGCCCGACTCGGAGTCGATGACGCAAGGGGAGGCGGGGCCTCACCGGGCCCTGATTGGAGGGCGGGCGCGTGGGCGCGGCGGGAGGTCTTGGGGCTTCTGAAAGCTGTGGCGTGTCCTTGCCTTACCGCTCGGCTTTGGGGCGCGCCACGATGCGGAAGGTGGTTTTGATCACCGGGGCGAGCAGGTGAGGCCTCTCGTGATCGCGGCGGCGGGAGATCGGGGGTCCGAGGGAGCAGAAAGAACGGGGCCAGGACGACCTGCCACGGACAGACCCCCAGAGCGCCCACCCGTGACCTTGCCCCGGGGACTCGGGCCAGACCCCGTCCCGCTGTTCCCTGGGTGCCCCACTGAGCGAGGTACGGGGCGTGCCGGGCCCTTGAGGTACTCGGTAACTGGCGTTTTGAATTAAACCTGACAGTGAAAAGAAAAGCTAGAGCGCCAGTGAGAGAGGAGTGTCGTAGTGATGATCCTGTCGAGATCCAGGAGAAAGGGCGCTTTCCACGCGGACCCTGCCCCGTCTTATCTTTGACTTTCTCTTCAGTTATCTTCCATGCCTGGCAGTTTAATTGTGACCGTGTGGCCATGTCTTGTACTCCCGGTGTTTTATCTGTGCAAGACTTTCACCCTCTGATAAATTTCAACATTCATGAGCATGAGAACAGTGGAGCAAAAAATCGTATTCCATCTAGCACAGTGCTAGACACCTGGCACATTCTCTTCAGAAACTCGGAGAAAAGTAACCTTTTCCTGTTAAGGCGTGAGGGGAGTGCAAATAACCGTTACTGCCAGTTCATAATTATTCCGGGGTTGCTCATTTGGACTCAGCATTTTCTGTTGCCTATTTAGCTTCTTATTTGCACTTCCCTGAAGAATGTGTGGAGGATGAAACTAATCAAACCATTTGTCTACTTGTTGCATGTGGAGTTTTTGAGGGATTAAGACAAAGGATATGATAAATGTCATTTAAAATTAGTCCACTTTCAGTTATCTAGCCACATCCATGTTAACTGAGGCAGCGTGGTAGGTGTCTATGACTGGCAGTTTTTAAGTGTGTCTTCTCCTGAGTGACTTTAACAGCTTCCTATGTTGAAGTTTCTTAAATAAGTCAGAATTGGTTTTGTTCGTTTCTTTTACATATATTGTTATATGTGCAATTGTATGTTTATAGTAATGGCCTACTATTCTCAAGTGAGCATCAATTGACATAAATATATTTGATGCTCTGTGGGCAGGGCCAACAGATTACTGATGGTGCTAGGCTCTTTTTGGTGTTCTGACTCTTTGCCTGGAATCAACTTAAGTCTTGGAACAGAATTTATTTACCTAGGTTTTCGTTGCTATCAGCCAAGCTGGTCTGACTGCTGTCCTGTCTACAGTGCAGTTTCACTTTCTGAAGTAGTTTATCTTTGACTCTCATATTCACCCGTGCTTCTCTTTCCTGGTGTTCATCTTATATTTCTTCTTCCGACCTTCTACTTAATCGTGTTGAGTTCTTTCTCTTCCTCTTGGTTATTTGATCATAGTAGTTGAGAGGGGCTTGTACCTCCTGCCATGTTACTGATGCCTCTTCTCGAAAGATTCATCCTATTCCTTGTCAGGAGTTTCTGGTGCTTCTGGTAGTGACAGTGATACCAACAGATAGCAGAGCCCTTGCCCTTGAGGAACTTGGACAGCAGAGTAAAATGTGCACTCAGGGAACAGCTAATAAGATGCTCTTTTTGACACCTGCTGGTGATGTATTGACTCACTTTCATGAGTGGTATAATAAGTACATAATGAAAACCACTGGCAGGATGAACTCTGCATTGGAAGAAATGCTAAAGGACAGCTCGTATCTGCATTCCAGTTTTTTGTGTATTGAGCTATGGCAGCGTGAAAGAAACACAAACCGGAGAGTGTCCTGAGCAAGTGGCTATTCGAGTGGGGGTTCCCCCCTTCTTTAAATAATTTTTGAGTCTTTTCTGTCTTCCTGGGCTCCTGATTGGAGCGCAAGTTGGTAGAATCAGTTTTCTGAACCAGAGAGAAATGGCTCTATTTGGCACCATCTCGATTAATGCATGTGCTGTGTCTGAATTGTCCTCTCAGTGGCGTTGGCCTAGCCCTCTGCAGGCGGTTGCTGGAGGCAGACGATGAGCTTCACCTGTGTTTGGCGTGCAGGAACATGGGCAAAGCGGAAGCTGTTCGTGCTGCTCTGCTGGCCTCTTACCCCACCAGTGAGGTCACCACCGTGCAGGTGGATGTCAGCAACCTGCAGTCGGTGCTCCGGGCCTCCAAGGAGCTCAAGCAAAGGTAAACCTCTTGTAGATGGGTTTTCTTTCATGTGATTGCACAACACAAGAGTTAACAAAATGAGAAAGGATAGGAAAACCTAAAAAGAAACAGGTGCAGTGTAAGAAAACGATATGCTGAGGAAATCTGTATAGAGTGACCCATTACGTTTCAGTACCACGTTTTCATTCTCAATAATAATCATGATTATTTCGTGAAGATTGATTTATAAGTACACTTTGATGTGTGTTCAATTGTAATGCCTTCCATTGATATAACTCCTTTGATATTTGAATGCACTTTTTGCATCTTTCCTCCACAAAACAACTTCATTAAGTAGATCGGGCAGGTACTAACATTTAACAAGTGAAGAAACTGAGACACCCAAATAAGAGTAATATTGATATTGGTTGGGTTGGTCTTAGGACCCAGGTTTCTGCTTTGCTTCCTCAGGGATTTTTTTTTTCCCTAGGCCAGAAAAGATTTGTTCACACCTGCACGGTAATTGTCATGTAATAGACATTTGATAAATATTTAGTAAGTGAAGGAGTAGAGTCCTTGGATATATAACTCCCCAGAAAGTATACACAAAAGTTACATGTAGGTGCACGATGCATTTTTCTGGAGAGAGAGAGCATGCTTTTTTTTTTTTTTAATTCTAAGAGGAGTTTATGATCAAAAAGTCAAGAACCCTGCATTAGTCCATGCTGAGCCCTAGGGATATCTGAAATAATTAATTTTCAAATTAATTTAATCATTTAATTAATAAACAATTAGTTAAATTTTTGTAATTGAGGCCCTTAAGAAACAAGAGCTGCTTTATTTCCTTGCACAGTAAAATGAAGTGCAGTAGAAACAAGGAAGGCCTTCTTGGTAAAGGCATTTCCTGAAGACTAAAACTTGGCATGTTCTTTATGTTTGTCGGTAGCCATTTGCATTTCCCTTTTCCAGATGCACAAGTTACAAAGCAAAAATTGGTATCCTTCACCCCCAGCTCTTTTCATTGCAACCTTAGCCCTTTGTGAATGTGGTTTCTCTCTCCTCCACTGCTGAGCTCCGCCATATCATCTTTCTAAAAAACTGGGCAGAGGGGCCAGCCAGGTGGCGCAAGCGGTTAAGTGCACGCAGTCCGCTGCGGCAACCCAGGGCTCGCCGGTTCGGATCCCGGGCATGCACCGACACACTGCTTGTCAAGCCATGCTGTGGCGGCATCCCATATAAAGTGGAGGAAGACGGGCATACATGTTAGCCCAGGGCCAGTCTTCCTCAGCAAAAAAAAAAAAAAAAAGAGGAGGATTGGCAGATGTTAGCACAGGGCTGATCTCCTCACAAAAAAAAAAAACCGGGGAGATTTTCTAAGTTCCACATCCCCTGCTCCTCCATAACTTAGAGTCTCCGAATCTGTGAAACTGCACAGTAAACATCCTTACTGAGTTAAAAACCCTGGAATCAGGACAGAAGTTATGAGTTTCAAATCATGCTTGCAGGCATTCTTTCTCCCAACTTTCTTAGCCAGCTGGCTGTCTTCCCTGTTTTGTGTAGATTTGGTATATTTCCTGTTTTTAGCATCCTCAGTTAATGATAGCCCATTCCAATCCAGTTGACTTTGGAGATTGAAAGTTGTAACATTCATAGTATTGACTATTCTCAATTGCCTTCAAAAGTTCAAGATATTCAGTATTCGCAAACTTAGTAATTTAGCCCAAATTTAAGGCACTGAACCTGTGGGGTAAAAGGGAGCTCTAAGGAATTAAGTGAGTTTTCCCAGCTGCCTGTCAGCGTTTTAGTGCAGCTTTGATGTATTTATTTAATCTTAAAAACAGCTCTCTTTGAGGGGCCTGCCTGATGGCTTAGCTGTTAACTGCGCACGCTCTGCTTTGATGGCCCAGGGTTTGCAGGTTCGAATCCCGGGCGTGCACTGATGCACTGCTTGTCAGGCCATGCTGTGGGGCGTCCCATATAAAATAGAGGAAGATGGGCACTGATGTTAGCCAGGGCCAATCTTCCTCAGCAGAAAGAGGAGGATTGGCATAGGATGTTAGCTCAGGGCTAATCTTCCTCACACAAAAAAACCAGCTCTCTTTGAGGTGGATGGTATTATCCAAATTTGGGAAATGATGGTTGTAGTGATATTCACAAATTTGGGAATATGGGACAGTGTTCAGATAGATCTCTTGCTTATGTCAAGGATCTCCTGCACTTAGGCCCAAATGGATATCTTTGAGTATAGACCTGAAGTAAGTTAGAGCCAAAGACAGCTTGAGAAGAATCCCTTCCAGTCAGCTAAAGCAGCACCGTTCCTGACCCCTGGTCTTTCCATCTGTAATCCTCTGTTCTATTAGATATGTGCAGGTGAAAACTAATAAGAAATAGTGGTTCTGTTTTATCCAGAATAGAGCAGTTGTGTCATTTAATCTTTGAAAGTAGTAAGTATACCATTTTACTGAAGCCAGACCTTAATTTGGTGTTCTGGTACCATTTACACTCTTTGCTAAGCATTTTGTCTTCATTCGTAGTAAAATTGTTGATATACTTAGATGAAAGTTTGCAAATTAGATGGTGGAACAACCAACGATAGATGGACCTGCACTGTCCTTGCGGCACTTACATGGGTGACTTGATGGTATCAATATCAGCACTTTAAACAGTCAGTTTAGTAATTCGAGTCATTTGGCTGTCAATTACTTGTAGGATGATCAAGAAAGGTTTGTGTGTGAACTGTATTGGTAACCATGTATGTATTTTAAGGTCCTAGCCTTAGTAGCTATGGCCCATATTGTCCTGGGCTATTACAGAGGACACAGAATCAGTGTGGTGCATAGAATTCTAGGAGGTATTCTGAATATTCATGGTGTCTGTGAGTATCACGAGAGCAGGCTCTACTTGTCTTGGACCTAGTTCGAAAGGAATATACTTAGATTAAGGCTTATGTAGGTTTAAAAATGAAAAAGCTTTCTCAAGTCAGCATTTCACAATTCTTTCCATGACAAGTGTCCTGGAGAGAGCCCAGCGAGAATACCTCACACCCGTTCAGCTTGCATAATCTCAGTGTATTCTTGTGAGCCTTCATCATTTTATGGTACAGAGCACCTGGCCATGAACAAGGAAAGGTTGCCACATGAATCTTCTGCTTTAGTAGATAGCTTGGCATTTGGATTCCTGCATTGATGGATCAGATTAGTTGAATATGAATGTTATATGAATTTTACTTATCAATAGGGAAGATATGAACCTTAAAAAAAAAAAAAGGCAAAAAACTTTCTTAAGACTAGAAGGAGAGTGGGTTTAATAGACAGAGGGTTACCGCAGTGCATGATTTGGCAGACTAAGCTGGAAGGAGTATTGATCAGAGATTTAACTTCAAAGCTGGTTATAGCACCCCAAGTTCTGTTTGAAGCTGCCATCAAAAAAAACAATACTCGGATATTTACTGTGGCTAAAGGAAAACTGTTGAGAAAGAAGTAGTGTAACACTGACGTGTTATGCATTCTCTTCAGCTTGCTGTAGACACCTTTTTGGTTCAGAAAGCATTTGCTGTCCTTCCTGGACCTTCTTTATTCCAGTCACTCTAGAGATAACTAACAATCTTGTCTTGCTGTTTTATTTGCAGGTTTCAGAGATTAGACTGTCTATATCTAAATGCTGGGATCATGCCTAATCCACAGCTGAATATCAAAGCCGTTTTCTCTGGCCTCTTTTCAAGGTAATTTCCATTTTCTAGATGAACTGATTAGAAGGAAAAAGATGGTGTTTGTTTTCTGCCTAGTTTTGCCCTCAGTATGTTAAGTTGGCAGGATGAGGGGGTGTTAAGAAGAACGGAGACAGAAAGGAAGTGTTGCAACCACGTCATGAAAGAAAAGCATTCATCTTTTGTGGGGAATGCTGCAAGTCTTGGTTCTTACGGTGTTCTAGGTCTCCATGACATTCCAAGTGTTTGGATGTTTCAGAAGGTCAATTTGTGCTCTGCCTGAATGTGTCTGTTAGTGAGAACATTTCAGAATCAGGCAGAGTCATCAGTGAGACTCCAGTACCCAGGAAGGCTACTTTGGAAGCGTTTCCCAGCTGTATGTCAGGTGCTCTGACCAGTAGCCTGGGGAAATGCACAGATGGAAACATCTTCCTGGGAGAGTCTCAATACACATTAGTATAGTGGCTTCCAAAAATGTTTGACCGCAACCTACAGTAAGAAATAAATCTTATTTTGTGACCTAATAACTTGTTCATAAATAGATATTCTTGCTCTTACTGCATGCTCCCTACTGCACTGCTTTTGTATTCCTTCTCTTCGCTTAAACATACACACAATCCCACACTGGTCTTGACTTACGAAATTGATCTCACAGCAAATCACTGTATTAATATGTTCAGTGCTCCAAGAATTCCCAGTAAGAAAACAACCTGTTTCACTTTGGTCAGGGGTTAAACATCAGTTTGTGCAGGGGAGGACTTTTTCTCCTTGGCATAGCTATTATTCTCCCAGAGAAGTTTACTTGTAACGTGATTTGGAAAGAGGTAAAGAGAGTTCTATCAGCAGGTCTTTGAGAGACTTGGGTTCCTATTGGGAGTATGGGCTATAAGTATGTAAGTACTTCCGTGAATTGGGGGAAAGGAAGCATTTAATACTCACAATAATCCAGTCTGAGCAATGGGTATTTTTCTCCCTGTTATTACAGAATCAAGGAAAATGTGATTTGGGGGCTGGGGAGGGCAGCAAGAGTGTCTCTCCAGTATCTTCAACTAAAGAAGCTTTTACAAGTCATACAATTGTCTTCTGCTGTTTCAGAAAAGTGATTCATGTGTTCTCCACAGCTGAGGGACTGCTGACCCAGGATGACAAGGTCACTGCTGACGGGCTCCAGGAGGTGTTTGAAACAAATGTCTTTGGCCACTTTATCTTGGTAAGAAGACTTTGGGCTTAATAAGTCAATGTTTAGTGCCGTGATCCTCAAGGCTTGCATGGGTACATCACAGTGTTCTTTTGTTAAGCTCATTAGTTTATAGCTAGCATTAAATCTTTGAGTATTTAAATAGGGTGATCACTCTACTCTTTGAAAACATTACTTCCCTAAAGCAACCTATTGATATATTATTTTTTCTTTCAACATCAGCTACAGAGAGTGGAGAGAAAGCGAGAAAGAAACACACAAACACCCTCAGAAACTGTACAGAACTGAGAAAAAGTGCTCCAGTCCTGTTCTAAATGGTCTTTGAAACTGGGCTTGGGCTTGGCATCAGATAGGGTGGGGTAGCAGGCAAGCCGTTATTAAATAATAGTTCACAGTTACTCGTTTGTTATTTTGATTTCTGATTTCTGAAGCATCCATGCTTCTTGTCAAGATTCCAGGCATGCGTATCAAGTGAAGCAGGAGATGTGTAGCTTGTCTGGCCTGTTCTGTGTCTTGACTCAGGTTTAATCTCACATTTGAGCTGTAATATCTAGATTGAGTAATGCCCGACTGTGTTGCCAGTTGCTAATAATTCTTTGGTGCCGAAAGAACTCCTCCTGATGCTGAGTTTGCCTGCACAGAACCTGTATATCTTTGACACTTTTATATTCACGATCACTTTTCTTCACCTTAAGCCTGATTTCCCTCCAAATTGGAACTCCTTGAGGACTAGCCTATATTTATAATAAATTAAGATGTATGCAAACTTTGGAATATCATGAAATCATTAAAAGAAATGAGATAAATGTTTTGCACTTAATAGGATGGGCTCCAGTATTTTATATTAAGAAGAAATAGGAGTATGTTTAGTGTGATCTCATTTGTATAAACAAGCAGAAAAAGATATATCTTTACATGTTATATATACGTGTATGTAATATTTCTAGAATGATACAAATGGAATTGGGTGCCTTTGATGAACTGGGGTGCCAGGGTGTCAGAGATGAGTGGGAGATTCAGGTTTCATTCTATATCCTTTAGTACTTTTTTTTAAATGATATATTACTTTTTCAATGACAAAAGTTAATTAAAATATAAAGTCAGGATGTGATTGAATTCTCATCTGGTCTTTTTTTATAACTTTACAGGGATCCATTATCTAACATTTTCTTTATCGTTTAATAATCCTTTCTCCTTTGCCCTCTTTCTGAATTATTACATTAATTGGTAATGATAGAGAATAAGTTAATTATTACTATTAATAGTCTGTTAACTTGTCGATGAATCTAGTGTTTAGAAAATTAAGTTGTTAAGAAAATCAAGTGTTTGGGTAATCTGGGTTGGGGGAATGGCAGAGGAGAGTTGTGACCATAGGCACAGTTATCACAGGTATCCTGGTGACATGACTTATCCTTGTGTATCCTTATAGAGGTAGGCATGTCAGCAGGGGTTTTAGAGTTGACTTATCAAATAAAATAATAGGAAGGCTTATAATGTCTTCCATGGTCTTCAAATTAAGTTTAAAAATCTTACCACTTTTTATGGAACACAAACTTGGATTCTAGGTTCAGGTGTAAATGCATTATATAAGGGGATCCACCTGTGTTTTGATTATATGTGAAATGACCAAACTTTTAGGGTTGTTATAAAGAGTAGAGATAATTTCTGGAAGTCTAATGTCCTTTTTCAGTTCTAGTATCCCATCTAGGATGCCACATTACATTTAGTAGTCAACTCTCCTTAGGCTCCTCTTGGTTGTGACAGTTTCTCAGACTTTCCTTGTTTTTGATGACCTTGACAGTTTTGAGGATTACTGCTCAGGTATTTTGTAGACAGTCCCTCAATGGGGATTTGTCTGATGTTTTTCTCATGGTTAGAGTTGAGTAATGTGTTTTTGAGAGGAAGACCACAGAGGTGAACTACCTTTCCCATCACATCATATCACGTGTGTGTACTATCGATATGACTTATCAGTATTGCTGTTATCTCTGATCACTTGGCTTGAGGTGGTGTTTGTCAGGTTTTTCCATTATAAAGTTACTCTTTTTCTATCTCCCTTTACATACTGTACTCTTCAGAAGAGAGTTACTATGTATAGCCCACACTTAAGGAGTGCTCCTTGAGGATGGATTAGCTACATAAATTATTTGGAATTTTTCTGCAAGGGACCTATGTCTATTCTCCTCCATTTAATTCTTTATTCAATCATTTATTTATTGATCAATTATATCTCAAAGCTGAAAAAATCATTTATTATATCCATGAGGACTACAGATATGTATTTTCTACTTTGTGTTATAAATACTACTTTATTTTGTTGCTCAGAATATTTCAGTTTGGGCCATCGGGAGCTCTTTCAGTTGGATCCTGTATATCTTTGACATACCCTCATCATGATGGTTGTTTGTTTTGTTTGGAGCACGTCCTTTCTGACACTTCAGGATGTTTCAGGCTCATCTTGTGTATTTCCTGCTCCAGTCCTAGAATCAGCTGTTCTCTAAGATCTGATTCCTTTTATTGGAGAATGGTATTAGAAACCAAGATGTGGGTGCTCATTGCTGTTGAGGTAGCAGATGCTTCTAGTCCCTCTCAGCTCACAGAGCAAGGAGATATATATGTGGATGCTAACCCAAGTATAAATATCTATAAATATTTTTATATGTAACCATCCATGTCTTTATTAAGCTAAACATCAGTTCATACTGATGTCTCTAACTCTAATCCATTATCACATGGGTCATCCTAGCCTCCTCCCTTGCTTATCTGTATTGTCTCACTCTAACAGTGACACACCTGTTCAATTCCAGTGTACGTTTATAGTGGCTTCAAAATTGTTATCCTGTCCTCCCCCACTGCGTTTTGATACATTTTTTATTCCTTCTTTTGCTCATTCAGATTCAGGAACTGGAACCTCTCCTCTGTCAGAATGATGGTCCATCTCAGCTCATCTGGACGTCATCTCGCAATGCAAAGAAATCTAATTTCAGCCTTGAGGACTTCCAGCACAGCAAAGGCCAGGAGCCCTACAGCTCTTCCAAATATGCTATTGACCTTCTGAGTCTAGCTTTGAACAGAAATTTCAACCAGCGGGTGAGGCCTGTCTTAGTGATATGGAAATGGTGGGGCAGAGGTTTCTGAACTACAGTTGATTTCCTAGTAACATGGCTGGCTTTCTATTAACTGTTGTAGTTTAGAAGATACAATATTGTTTTTTGAGCAGGATTGCTGTGAGGACAAGATCAGGCGTGAAGAAGATTGATAGTTGGTGTATATGAGAGTTTTGGGGCAGAGATAATTAGCTCCTGACTTTTTAGGTAATAGGGGTTCATTCACCATTCTGTAGCTCTTCAAGAGCTATAATTTATGTAACAGAGTGGTGCTACTACCAATACCAATAACTACTGTTAAGCCCTTGCTGTGTTTTAGGTGCTGTACTCTGTATCTGGGTATGTCATTTAATGCCTTTCTCATCATAGTGAGGTAGGTCTGAGTATTCCCATTTTCATGTGAGGACACTAAAGTTTGGAGAATTACGTCTTTTACCCAGAAGTAACATAACTAGTAAACACTAGAGCTCAGAGTTGAGCCCAAGGCTGTCTGACTTCATAGCTGGGGCTTTTCCCACTAAACTACTCTGTCTCCCAGTGTTTTCATATCAGATGCTATAGGACAGTCAGTAGTTACAAAGCCTTCTGGTGATAGTGGTGATCTTTGGTAAGACTCCAGCGATCTGTCTCTGTGAGGACCCTGGGTTTAGAGGCAACCCTTGTCAGTCGTGCTGGCTCCTTGGGGCCTCTGTGGTCTGGAACGTGCTGCTTCTTTTTATGTCTCTCTTGCCCAGGTCTAAAATCTTAACTGAAAATCTCCACTCTTTCCAGTGGGCATCTTCCTTTGTTTGCATGGACTATGTTGGTTGAGTGTGGGACTGTGGAGAAATTTAATTCCACTAATAATTGCGAAAGACCTTTCATGTTTAGGGCACTGGGCCAGGCTTAGGAGCGAGGAGGAAGGAGACATCACAAGATGACCAAGAAACTGCCCTTAAGGAGCTTCTTTGATCATACGTTAGACGCAGCCATCTAAGCCTTATGTGATGGTCTGAACAACATGGTTTATTCTGGATTGGAGACCTTTATCAGATGGAATTCTCACTTGTGTGTTCTGGCTCTTAGAATCATGCCTCTTAGTGAAGAGGATGGTATATAAGTAGATGCTAAGAGCATACTCTCTAGAACTAGATTTCAATCCTGGCTCTGTCACTAGCTTTGTAACCTTGGGCAAATTACTTAATCTTCCTATGCCTCAGTTTCCTCATCTGTAAAATAGGGATAATAATAGTGCCTACCTCAAGGATTTGTTGGAGGATTGAATGAGGGGACTGATATGAAGCAGTCACAGTGGTTCTTTTTGCTCAGAATGTGTGCATTTGTGCATGTGTCTGCACACGTGTGTACATGTGGTATGAATGAGTGGGGTTGTGTGTGCTTGTGTGCATGCATACATGTGTGGGTGTGCATCCACATGCACATGTATTGGTTTTGTGGGTGTGTGCACATGTGTATGAATGTGATTGTATAGGTGGTGTGTATGCATATGCATGTCTGCATATGCATGTGGGCACGTGGTCTGCACATGTGTGTGTACATGCTTATATGTGTGTGTTGGCTGTTATTGTTATAATTATTATTATTATATTTGACCTTAGTGTGTTGGTCCAATTGTGAGCCTCCTTCTGAGGTTTTTTGAGATGTTTAAAAGCTTGTTGCAACTGCTTGTGCCCTGGAAGCTCCCATTTAGGGGCAACATCGGAGTGGAATAGCTTCTTTTTTCATAAAAAGCTCTGGGATTTTATTTAAGTCTCAATTGTCAAGTAAGGTTTGGGATTTCATCTTTTACAAAAAAGGGAGGTTTAGCTAATGCTACTGTTACTGAGCAATGGTCTCGCTCTGGTCGCTGCGATCTGAACCATTTAATCACAATGAATTAGAGATTGAGAAAGGAAGTTTAATTAGGTTAGCCAGCAAATCAGAGTACAGGTGACTAATATCTCAAAAACCCATCTTCAAGGATTACAGAATCTTGAGGCAGTTATATAGGGAAAATGGGCAGTAAGGAGGAGGTTCAGGGATGTTACTCTCCAGGCATGATGGGCTCCAGGCATCGCATTGTTCCATTCTTCTGTCAGCTGTGATGGATACCTTGTAGGTATGTTTACCGCCTGTGGTCAGCCTGTTCTTGGAGAGAAACTCATAGAACAGGGTTTTAATTTATCAAGCTATTGGGGAGTACATATGTAAGTGGAGCCATAAATCAGGAGAGCATGTGAATTTTTTAGAGTACATGCAGAGCAGTGAGTAGTCACACGGAGCAGGGGCTGGTGCTGTTTGATGTAACAAGGTGGCCTCACTTATGCTCACTTACACTACTGCTTCCTAAAATCTGTATGATTGGTTCTCAGCCCACGACTTTTCTTCCTTGGCTTTTATGAAGAGAGAAGCAGCTAAGAAAGAACTACATTGTTTTGAAGACTTGTATTACTGGAAATGTTGTTAGGTCCGTATAGGCTATCTGATAGTTGAATCATTCATTCATGACCCTTCACACGAGTCTTAGAGAAATACTCAGGATCGTCACAGTTCATTCCCTATAATTAAGGGCGTGGAGGGACTGCAGTCTTGGGTAAGATTGCCTCCTTGTTTGTTTCTTTTGTTGCTCAACGTCAGAAAGTCATTGTGTTGGAAACCCTGGATTTTAGTTCACAGATGTCTTCATTTAGGGCTGAATAGTCTCTAGTTGTTCCTAGCTAGTTACCAGAATAAGAAATTTTCCTTAGCTGTCTTTGGAGCAAAATATTACTTTCTTGGGAAGAATTTTTGGTCTATAAGGATGATGAGTCCAGGCTCTTGCCTTTTTTCAGAGGACTGTTGGTAAATCCAGGGGTCTCTCAGGGACTGGATTATCTGTGCCAGGTCTGCCACTCCTCTGCAGCCCTGAATAAAGGAAGAAAACTTGCTAGCTTCTCTTGCTTAGGGTGCTCTCTGTCCACTGAACTGTCTGTGTTACACTGGCACTTCTTATTTTTCATTTAAAAGAAAAAAGAAGATTAAAAGTAATAAAAGTACGAGGTAAAATGGTCAATATCAAGATAAAGTAAAATATAGTAAAAATTAAACTAAATAAATTGGTAAAACAAATCCCAGTGCTCCAACGATTACTGAAGACCACATGGGGCCCTTTCTATTAACATACACTCTGTGTTAATTGGGGCTCTCTTTATAGGACAGATCTTTCTGAAATGATGAGTCCTAGGCTAGGCACTTGATTTAGAGATATTCAGGTGGAGGCTGTTTGTGGAAGAACCACACACAGCTTTTCGTTCCTCTCTGATGCCGGGAGCTAGAGGTATGGGTCTTATGTACCTGCAGGGCAACAGACACATACTTTAGGTTTAGCTGTCTGTATTTACTAGATCAGACACTTCTTGAAGGCAAAGACTGTGCCGTATATGTCTTTTTTATCTTAAGTGCTTATTATGATTGATAAACTGATCTTCAATTAAGCCAATAACATGGAAAACTCGGATAACCAGGTCCGACTTTTCTCCTCCAGCTTTAAGCTTGGTTATTCTTTGTACTGTAAGTTTCTTCAGAATAGAGACTTTGTCTTACTAATTTTTACATCCTGCGGGCCTCTCCTAATGAGTTCTCAGTACATGATTCTTAAACTGAAATGGTTCATCCAGCTTCAAGGACAACTCAGAGCATAAATCCTTCATGCTTCCTGGCTCATTTGTGTATCTCTTTTGTTAGCTAGCATATAGTCAATAGCTGAGTCAATATACGCTGAATTAATATCTTATTGCTACCTGTCTCTGTGCTCCCAGGGTCTGTATTCCAGTGTGTTGTGCCCAGGTACGATGTTGACCAATCTGACATATGGAGTTCTACCTCCCTTTATATGGA
This sequence comes from Ceratotherium simum simum, assembly GCF_057802395.1. Taxonomy (NCBI): domain Eukaryota; kingdom Metazoa; phylum Chordata; class Mammalia; order Perissodactyla; family Rhinocerotidae; genus Ceratotherium; species Ceratotherium simum. Next base: position 33,116,504 of record NC_141901.1, on the reverse strand, counting down.
CGCTGCTGTTGCCATTCATATGGCTGGTAAGTGGTAAACATTTCTTTTCTTAGTTTACTTAAGCTGTTCGATTTGGGACCAAAAAGATGTGTTTCAGGGCTGGGAAGTGATTTAAGAAATTGAACCTGAAAATGACAGAACACCATTTCACTCGAGATTTTTGAAGTTAGTTAATAAGTAACTTCTGCTTCGTGCTACGCAATATTCCCACTGCACCACCATCTGAGTGTCCACTTCTCTTTAAGGGAATGTTTCTTTGATCATGCGCCAAAGAGCCCAAGAGTTCTATGATTATATAATTTTGGGAACTGTGTTAAGCAATATTAAATTGGATTTCTCTCAGCTTTTAATGTGGTCATGTGTTCCAGCAGTTCCCAAGAAGGAGGTGATTGTACACTGTATGACCTTAGAACTATGTTTTTGCTTCTCTGTTTTGTCTTGTGTTTTGAGCAACTTGCAGGACCAGTGTTCCCCCAGCACACATTAGGCAGTGTTCCTCCCTTGTAGAGCTCAGGGAAAAGTGTCCCTCCATTAGGGCAGGTATTGAAAAACGATGAGAAGGAAATATGCCTTCACGTTAGCAGTGGTTGACTTGGAGTGATGGAGATGAAGCGGTACTGCTTTTGGAAACGTCTTTATTGTTCGATACATACAGAAATATTCTCTGCTGAGAAACGCAGGTTATCTCTGTAGTAAATGAATGAATGATGCTTTTGTGACTCTAGTCTCAACCACCACAAAATGACTGTTGTTTTCTCTTCGTCAGCTGCGCTTTTTCGCAAACGCTTTCACTCTGACAACGCACAATGGAACGGAAGCCATGGTATGTTTCTAGAGGTTCAATGGCTTGCACGATCACTTAGCAGATGTAAACTGTAAGTTCACTGGTAGTAGGAACAATCTCAACAGAAAAGATAAGAGAACAAGCTTTGAGCAATCAAGCTCCTGTTTAGGACTAAGGGGGACCATAAGGCTGAGTGTAGAGCCTTAGGAGTGAAGTTTGAGTTTAGTATCTGCTGTGGCACTGGCTGCCACAGTTGTGGAGACAGCGCTCCTGTAGAAGCAAGATCCATCAGCCGCTGGAGGAGAGCAGAGCAGTAGAGTACCACAGGGACAGGCAAAGCAAGAATGGTGGCTGGGCAATCAGTGTGAGATTTCCCACGGGGAAAGTGCATCTTGCGGGTCAAGAGTAGAGGCAATGAAGTCCAGCTCCATTTCCTTATATGAAAATTCCCTTTCCTCTGTTAATAGTAGAGGATCAAGTTGTTATTTTGTTAGGAAACCAGTGCATTTCCTTGAATCACACATGGCAAGTGGATTGCATGTTTCCTCATCAATGGCAGATGTTACTAATGGATCATAATACTCTTTTCTACTGTACGCAAATGATGTCTGTGACTATTTTCAACCCAAGACCCCAAAGGCATCCTCTGCTAATGGATCAGAATTGTTATACAAGATGGAACTTATTTGTCCTTTGTTCTTTATACCATCTGGTTGAAATCCCATTTATTAGAGTCAGTTCTTCGTGTGTTTGTCTTCCTCACTCCACTTAGCTCCTTCAGGATTTATGCTATGCATCTTGAAAACTTGAGAGACTAGTACTGTTGTGCTTATACTTAGTAGATTCTTAAATCTTGGCTGAATTGCAATTAACTAAGGAAAACCTTAAGGGAATTGGCTTGACACTCCTGTTTTGGTAAACATTGCAGAAATAAATGCATTTCTTGTAGGGACAGAAGTTGATTGTAGAAGCAAGTGCTTTCAAACTAATTTTAATTAGTTTTTAATATATTTGCCAAACCATTAGAAATAATGAATAGTCCTTTCGGAATTACTCGTTCTGCACATCTACAACACTGCAAATCAAGTCTAGAGATCAAGTATAAATTGAGTGTCACTGGTATGGGGAATAGTTAGAAGAAAAATCTCCAGTTATTAAGGAGCTCCGAGTCATGTTTAGAAAAAAGAATGAATACAGAAAATAGGCAAGAAATAAAACATTCTGTCAGCAGGTGGTGGACACTCTAGGAGCAACCAGAAAGGGGGATCAGTGGGGACTGGACCAGTTGGAGCAGGCTTTGCTTACCAAGTAGGGCTTGATCTGGGCCCTGAAGGGTGTGTTGGATTTGGGTAGGACAGGCAGCGTGATCCCAATGTCACTGTGTAAAAAATTTGTTGTGACCCTGATGTAATTTCCTAAAATATGGGTGGGTAGGAGACTATCCCTTTAATTACCACCTAGTGATGGTTGTAGATGCTGGTAGATATGGATGAGGATTTGAGCATACCACATGTGTAGCAAGAGTCTCTTCAATCTTGGAATACATTTTGTCTCCTTAAATGGGCTAAGCTTGAGTGGCTTAAAGCACAGTGGTTAAGAGTGTGGGTTCTAGAATTCTGTTCAAATCCCAGTTCTCCAATTCCCGGCTATGAACCCATGGGACATTTTTTCACTCGTCTGAGCATTCTATTATCTGTAAAATAGGAATTTTAGGAGTACACGATAGAAGGCTTATTGTAAAGGATTCAGTATATTTCAGTGTTCAAGATTTTAAAGAAAACTATCTTAATGAAAATAGTATAGTTCTGGTATGTGAATTGACAGATCAGTGGAATAGAATAGAAAGTTTAGAATAGGCCCATAGCATTCAGGGATTTAATATATGATAATGATAGCATTCCAAATTAGTGGGGAAAAGATGGGTTATTCGGCAAATGTTGCCAAACAATAGAATAGCGTCTTCACACCTTACAACCAAATAAAATCCTAGATAAATTAAAAGATTTATACATAAAAGTTAAAATATATAATTACTAGAAGAAAATATGAGGAAATTTTTAAATAATCTGAGTGTGGAGCCTTAGATACTCCAATTTACCGTACAAGAAAAGACTAAAAATTTTGGTTAAATAAAAGTAAAAACATTTGCATGACAAAATCCTCATTATAAATATACTCCAAAGACTAAGCACAAAGTGGAAGAAAAGTACCTGCCACTCATATCGTAGATAAAGGGTTTATTTTCTTAATAGTTCAGAAGCGTCAACAAATCAAAAAAAACAATAACCTCTTAGAACAAGGGCCAAAGGACGTGAACAGAGTTTTTAAACTGTTTTAATCATATGAAAAGATGCCCTCTTACTTCTACTAAGAGAAATACGAATTAAAACTACAAAACTGTTTTTCAACTCCAATTAGCAAAGATTAGAAAGTTTAATAAGACACTGATTGGCAAGGATAAGGGAAACGAGGGTGCTCGTTTAGAATAGAATCCACTCTTCTATTGCTGGGGGAGAGTAGATTGATATAGCCTTTGTCAAGGACTCTTTGGCGAGATCATTCAGAATAATAAATATGTATACCCTTAACCCAGCAATTCCATCTGTAGTAGTTATCTTATAGATGTACTCATATTTATATAAAATGATGTATTCATCATTCATCACAGTGTGGTTTGTAATAGCAAAGACTGGAAACAAGCTATATGTCCATCAATTGGAAACCGATTGTATAAATTATGGTACATCATGAAATGGAATACTGTGCTACTTTAAAAAAGGATGAAACAGGCCTACATACATGATTTGAAAATATCTCCAGGGCCTATTGTTCAAGTGAAAAACGCAAAGTGTGGAATAGCATGTATATTTTTGCTTTCGTTTGAGTAAGAGAAAAGGATATATGTGTTTTTAAGCAAATAGATTTTTTGTATTTGTGTGAGGAAGATCAGCCCTGAGCTAACATCCATGCCAATCCTCCTCCTTTTTTCCCCTTTTTCTCCCGAAAGCCCCAGTAGATAGTTGTATGTCATAGTTGCACATCCTTCTAGTTGCTGTATGTGGGACGCCGCCTCAGCATGGCCAGACAAGCCGTGCGTCGGTGCACGCCTGGGGTTCCAAGCCCGGGCCGCCAGTAGCGGAGCACGCGCACTTAACCGCTAAGCCACGGGGCTGGCCCCGCGAATAGATTTTCTTTGGAAGAATACATAAGGTACTAGTAAGAGTACTTGCTTCCAGAAAGGAGAAGTAGGTGGCTGGAAAATTGGGAAGGGAGGAAGACTAGCTTTTCACCACGTATATCTTTTGAATGTTGTACCTATGCATGCTTATCTATTAAAATGAAATATTACATAAATGACTTGTAGTTTACTGTGGCATGAATTGAGTATCAACTCAGATAGTCTATACGCCGTGAACTTTGATTTGGGGATTAAGGGAAGAGATGGCTAACATATGAGAGTTATTTTGCTTTAAATAAATTTTCAAAGGGTATGTAAACAGGCTGCCTTACTTTCTTCCTTCAGATTACAGTATTGGTTCATGAAGATATCACAATTAGCTGATGATATTGAAGAGGATTTTTAGAATTTGTTTGGAGGTCTGTTAAGCACTTATTGTAAATCCCACCAGCCTCGCTCACCTTGGGCAGAACAAAGAAATCATTGACACCCTCTTCCTTTCCAGATATGGCTTTTCCATCAAAAGCCCGAGTCTCTTGATCCTTTGGCCAAATATCTGAGTAACACCACTGGCTTTGGAAGCAATTATGTAACAACCCAAAAGGTAAATCTGTTTACATTGTTACATGGAAGAGGTTTACTGCCAGGCTGCTGAGCCAGTCCTGGGGTTGCTGACCAGCCCGAGCAGCTTCCCAGCTTCTCTTCCCCGAGTCTTCCCTCGCTTGTGCGGGCATCACGCTGGCCTGTTTTCATTTCTGTCCGCTGTCTCCTGCCTCTGAGCCTTTGCACATCACCTGCTCTTACCCTTCTTCTTTCAACTGATTGATTTCTACTATTTATTCTTAAGATCTCAGCTTGTATCTCAGCCTTCTCTGACCCTTTAGACTGGGGCAGGTGCCTCCATTATAGGCCTTCTTGACATCTTATACCTTTCCTGCATAGTATTCAGTCAACGTCGGGCTCCCTTGTCCAAATATAAGCTGTGAGAAGGAGGGTTATACCTCCCTTTCCTAGTGTGTTGCCTTGCACATAGTAGGTACTCAATTAAGGTGTTGCAAGATGGATGAAATATAAAGTGTGTTTCTGAGTGAAGTTAACTGCCCTTTGAGTCTTCAGTTCCACTTGTAACTATTATTAGCTTTAAGAGATTGGTGTTTTGGAGAGGTGGGGGATGGATATAGGAAAAGAATCAGTGCTGTGTTTTTTAGACTCTGTATAATCTTGTAAAAAGAATCAAACAAAGAGTTACATGTTAGAAAATGAGAAAATTTATTTTGAACCTGTAAGAATTAATTTTGTTGTATTTTTGTCATGAGTAAGGTTTATTTCAGCCTCCCATTTTTCACTGCCTAGCTTATTGTGAGGAGTCATTGGCATAAAATAAAATTAGGTTGAGGCAAATAAGTTATCTCAGGAAAGTCAAATAATTGGCAGTGATCTTGTGTAAATGTTAGTGGCTTGACGTCTAAGGGGAACCATGTTCCCTGCTTCCCATGGTATCTGTTTACTAAAAACGAGCCTGTGAACCTCCAGTGTTTCCTGAAATATGTTTGTGGGATACTAGTTCCTTGAGAAGATTTGCAAAAAGCAGTTCGTCCATCAAGTAAATTCGAGAAGTGCTTCATATTTTATATTCCCCTCTTTCAGAGACGTGCACAATGCACATTAGCCTAGTAAAGGCTTTTTTGAGAAGTTGATACAGTTAAGAAGTACGTATGAAATGTTTAATCCTGGCATTTCCAAATTGTTCTTGACTATATGACTTTTTTTCCCTTCATGTTTTACATAACACTTAATAACATCGCGAAGAGCTCTATTGTAAATTAATAAGCTTACTTTTAGACCCTTAGAGTTTAACTTACTATTAATCTTGAGGGAATGATTTGTTTACCAAAGGGAGAAAATGTTTAATTCTATAAACCAAAGTATTTTATTAGCATTTTATGGAAATGCATTGAAGAAAATGTTTTAACCTTTGATTAATTTGGGGAAGTCAGCTTATCCTCTGTTAAAAGGTTGGGTTGAACTAAAGGGATCTCTCATACCTCTTCCAGTTCCAATATAGAAAAGCTCTTAACGTGACTGAATGAATGTAAATGCTATTTCTAAAATGTTATACAGTTTTCTTTAATTTTTAGCCTCTTAGCTTTGTGAAGAAAGACCTCTTTTGAAGTTTTGGCTCTGTGTTGACTTGAAAAGAGATATCACTTTATTTTATAGGGGTTGAAAGTTTTCTTCTACGTACAGTGTGTCAGTTAAAATTAGATTTTCTACGTGAAACAGAAGAATGTAAAATAACAATGGATTAAACAAGATAGAAGCTTAGATTTCTCACATGTGAAAGCAGTTTGGAGAGAGGCAGCCTTGGGCTGGCCTGGCAGCTCCGCAAGTTGTCGGGTACCCAGGTTCCTTCCGTCACCCCTCTGCCATCCCTAAAGTGTGGCCCTCATCCTTAAGGCTCAAGAGAGCAGTATGGAAGAAGGGAGGAAGAAGGGAAGGCCCCATTCCTTTTAAAGAGACTCCTAGATAGGACCCACAACAGTTCTGCTTACATCTCATTGGCCAGAACACAGTCACATGGTGCCCACTAACTTCACTGGAGGCTGGAAATGTAGTCTTTCATCTGGAGGGCAGTGAGCCTAGCTAAAATCAGGGCTCTTTTACTAAAGAAGGAGGTGAGTAGCAGTTGGAATAAAAAAAAAAAACCTTGATTTTCCTCTTTTGTCCTGTCATATCACAGTTGGTTGGTGTCTTCTGTTACTGGGTATGTAGCTGTTAGGGGAGACAGCAAAACTCAGATCTTTCAGTCTTGCCATTTAAGGGAAGCATCAGTAGAGTTGGTAAGTGTTGGAGTTTGGACTGAGAGTTATAGGTCCTCAGGATCTCCGAGTTTCCTAAAAGTCCCCACATGGCTGTCACCACAGCCCTTTCCAACCGGCCATTTTGGTTTTTTTCAGTTCTCTTACATATGTTGAATGCATTCCTTTTACACAAATACTGTTAGTTTCATTTTTCCTTTCTAGTGATCCCTATCTGCTTCTTTTCCAGATGGACCTGGATGAAGACACTGCTGAAAATTTTTACCAAAAGTTACTGGAACTGGAAAAGCATATTAAGGACACCGTTCAAAAAACAGATAACCAGAGCTAACAATGACATGCTCTGAAACATTGCATACCTTCTGTGCATTCTGGAGCACATGGGTTTCTGTTGAGTTGGGTGATGTGCATTTGTGGTAAACTATGAACCATAATTGTCTCTTTTCCTTCCTTTCAGAATTATCTCTAAGACTGTGTATGTGTGCATGTGTGTGTGCACATGAGAAAATAGATTGATAAAGTAAAGTAACAGTTAGATGGTCTCCAGAATGGTGTCACATCAAAATTGTGCTAGAGGTACCCAACAGAGTACCTGTTTATTTGTTCTGCCCGCTGGAGCCCGAAGTGCACTTTATGGGATGAGATGAGGACCAGGCACACGCTGGTTCTCCTTTCGGCCTTCCCCAGCAGGGCGAAGTACTGGCCACTCTCTAAGTGGTAATCTTAGCTTTGTTCCTTTTCTTGTGAACAATTTCCCTAGGTCTTGTACTTTATTTCTTCCTCCAAATGCTGCTTCTGACAATCCTAATACAGATGTCTGTGTAGTTAGTCACAGGAACAAAAGTATATGTGTATTTAGGGGGCTGGCCTGGTGGCATAGCGGTTAAGTTTGCGTACTCTGCTTTGGCGGCCCAGGGTTCACAGGTTTGGATCCTGGACGTGGACCTACACACCGCTTGTCAAGCCATGCTGTGGCAGCATTGCATATAAAGTAGAGGAAGATGGGCACAGATGTTAGCCAAGGGCCAATCTTCCTCAGCAAAAAAGAGGAGGATTAGCATTGGATGTTAGCTCAGGGCTGATCTTCCTCAAAAAAAAAAAAAAAAGTATATATGTATTTGGGCCACCATTGGCCCAATTATTGAATTGAATTATTTCTGTCCTTGTTTTAAAAGCGTCTTTTATTGATATTGAGGTAGTCCCTGTTAATATTGGGCCTGACCTTTAATACTATTTACACATTTGTTCATTACTCACCAACCCGTTTTCATGATCATATTTTAATGGATGTAATCTTACAGCAAAAAATGATTTACTCACATTGTTTCAATAAAATTTTCCAATTGAATAATTGCTGGTGGGATATCTGCTGGTATCAGTAGTGTGTTCATAGCAGCATTATTCACAATAGCCAAGACTTGGAAGCAACCTAAGTGCCCATCAAGGGACAAATGGATAAAGAAGATGTGGTATATATACACAATGGAATACCACTCAGCCATAAGAAACAATGAAATCCAGCCATTTGTGACAACATGGATGGACATTGAGGGTATAATGCAAAGTGAAATAAGTCAGAGGGAGAAGGTCAAATACTGTATGATTTCCTTCATTAAGTAGTAGATAATAACAACAACAAACAAACACATAGAGACAGAGATTGGATTGGTGGTTACCAGAGGGGAAGGGGGGAGGGAGGAGGGCGAAAGGGATAATTCGGCACATGTGTGTGGTGATGGGTTGTAATTAGTATTTGGGTGGTGAACATGATGTAATCTATGCAGAAATAGAAGTATAATGATGTACACCTGAAATTATACAATGTTATAAACCAATGTGACTGCAATAAACAAAAAATTTAAAAAAAAAAAGAAGCAGTTAGGGCTTAGTTTGCATTATATGAAGACAAAAGGCAAAAATGCCTAGATGTTTTTACCCTAAATATAACCAACACAACACGTAGAATATAATAGAGTAAAATTTTGAATGAGTTCATAAAAGTGAAAAACTTTGTGTAAATTTAATTTCTGTACACTTTAAATTTTTAGTTACAATTTCTCTAATTTTGTTGCTCAAGATATTTTTATTAAAGTTAAACATTCTTTGCGTGAAAATGAGGGCTGAACACTAGTGGACACTCTCCGCTGTCTCTGAGCAAGAAGGATGAGGCTGGAGAGCAGAAAGCAGAGCTGGTGTTTGCTCTTCCGTTCGCTCCCATTGCACGTTTGGAAGAAGCACTTGATGGTGAATCTCAAGTTCCTCATCTGTAGAGTAGAGTAATTATCTTTCTGCTTCCTCTGATTATGGGTATGGAGTGATCATGTAATAATATACGTGAATGAGTAAAGATCATTTTTTGAGAATGATGACAAGAGAGTTTTTATTAGAGATTGATAAGCCAGAATGTCATGGTTCAAATGCCACAGTAGGAGGCACTGAGTGACCATGTCCCATCTGACCAAGAGCTGGTTCTGTTTCCCGAGTGTTGACTCTTCACCCAGGAGGCAGCATGAGGTCAAGCAGGAGGGTGGTGGGAGAGCTTGGGCTCTGGGACTGGGTGGACATTGGATCAAATTTGGGTTCAGCTATTAACTAGCTGTATGACTTTGGGCAAGTTACTTCAATTTATACCTCGATTTAATTATACAAAGTATTGATACCAGTGCTTACCTTGCAGAAAATTGAGATTATATCCTAGTAGATGCAGAGTCAGTATAAATTATTAATTCTCTTCTACATTAAGTACCCAAAAGGAGACTTTAAACATGAAATAAATCCTGATTTCACGTCATTTATGATGTGTCAGTAGGTTGGTGCTCTACGTATTTTCTGAGCCATTTTATCCAATTTCCTTAGAATGGAGAAAAAATTGTATGTAGCTCCCCCTGCCCCCTCAAACACACATCCCAAGTGGTATACTTCAATAATTGGTTCTTGTCGTTAAATTATCTCAAATTTTACTGTTTTGGTACCTGTGCTTAGCTACTAGGTTGGAGATTCAACCACTAGGTATACGTGTTGCACTCCAGGAGCTGCCTGATTTCTCTCACATAAACGGCTAATCAGATTTCTTTGGACTGGTGCATTTATCCTGACTTCCGTGATGGGTTTAGTATAAATAATTTATTAATTGCACAGATATGTATGGAGCACGGGCTATGTGCCAGCCACTGTTGGGTTTTGAGGATATAGAATGAACATGTGGATGATAGGATGGGACATTTCAAAATGCATTTAATAGGTGTTCCAGAAGGAGAGAAGTGAAAAAATGGGGAAAGAGGCAATATTTGAAGAGATAAAAGCTGAGCATTTTTCAGAACTGATGGAAGCCATGATCATCAGATTCAGGAAAAACGACAAGTATCAAATGAGATAAACACAAATAAAACTTAGGTATACTGAAACTGCAGAGAACCAAAGAAACTGACTTGTCAATCAGAGAAAATAGATTACTAATGAAAGGTAATTAGATAACAGCAGACTTCTAGTGTTGCTGTTGAGAAGACAAGAAAATAGTAACTTCAAAGCACTGAGTGAAATTAAACCCATCTAAACTGTAACTTAAGAGCAAGCCTGAAATAAAATTTTGAGAGAAAAGTTGAGAGTTTATCTCTAACCCTTACTGAAAGAGTTTACCTCTAAAATTCCTTTTATTAATCACACAAAAAATTAGTAGGCTCATGGAAGATAACACAATTAATAAGCTTGTTCTGATGAATATGTGTATGGAACTCACCATATTGGAGAAGCATATTCTTTTCAAATCCACATGTGACAATTTAAGAACTAATGGAATACTAGACCTCAAAGTAAATCTCAATAAATATTAAAGAATGTGTATTACACGGACCATGTTCTCTGACCACAATGCATTTACATAAAGGTAACCAGGGGTTGGCCCTGTGGCCTAGTGTTTAAGTTCAGCATTCTCTGCTTCAGGGCCCAGGTTCAGTTCCTGGGCATGGGCCTACACCACTTGTTGGCAGCCACAGTGGTGGTGACCCACATACAAAATAGAGGAAGATTGGCACAGATGTTAGTTCAGGGCGAATCTTCCTCAGCAAAAAAAAAAAAAAAAAAACCACAACAACAAAAAAGCAAAAAACAACAGTAATAAAACATGTTTTACCACTTTTAAACTCATGGGTCAAGAAAGAATTCACATTGGAATTTAGAGAATATTTGCAATTAAACAACAATGAAAATTCTACATATTGATGAGTGAAATTCATCTGAGAACTACCAAGGGAGAAATTTATAGATGAATAGATTAGAAAAAAAGAAAAACTGAAAATTAATGACTTCATTCTATTCAAGAAGATAGAGGAAAAGATGAACAAATTCAAAAAAAAGCAGAAGGAAGGAAAAGATAAAAGCAGAAGATAATGAATTAAAAATACAATAGAGAAGAACAGACGAGAGTTGATTCTTTAAAAAGAAAAATAGGCAAACTTCTGACAAGGTAGATACATGAAAATAGAATAGACACTAATAACAATTTAGGACCAAAAGGGGGACATAACTAAGAAGTAGAGATTTTAAAAAGGAGAGGAAACTATGAGAAACCTTATACTTATTTGAAATATTTGGCAACAGTTTTCCTAGGAAAAATGTACTTTACCAAAATGAATACAAGCAGAAACAGAAAATCTGAATAGACCTACAACCATTAAAGAAATATTATAAAGAATACACTCCTTCTCCTCTGTAAGGTTATAAAAGGACAATACAAGAGATCCTTGAGATTATGAGACTGTTCTGTATCTTCACCATGGTGGTAGATACACAAACCTACAAATGTGATAAATTGTATAGAACAAAATACGTACATACATACACACACTTACAAATGAGTACAAGTAAAACTGAGGAAATCTGACAAGATTGTATGATTGTCAATATCCTAGGTCTTGTATTATAGTTTTGCAAGATGTTATCTGTGGTGGAAACTGGATAAAGAGTACATGGGATCTCTCTGTATTATTTCTTAGTCCTGCATATGTACCTACAATTATCTCAGTAAAAATTTCAATTAAAAATATACATCCTTCCCAAATGCTGGATAGGATTACTGGTGAGTTCCTCCAAATATCAAAAAAAAGATCATCTCAATGCTGTGCAAACTATTCCAGCTATTTGAAAAAGAGTGCCTGCTGGCAAGATCATGTTAGGAAGCTAGCATAACATCTGTATCAAAACCAGACAAGTACAATACTTTAAAGGAAACTTGTAAGCTAAATTCACTGAACATAAATACAAAGATCTTATAACTGAATATAGCAATATATTAAGAAACAAAACTAAATAGGACCAAGTTGTATTTATATTAGGAATAAAAGGATAGCTGAGCACCAGAAGAGCTAATAATGTAACTCATTATGTTAAAAGAATAAGGAAGAAAAGTAATATGATCCCCTTGTAGATGCAGAAATAAATTTAATAAAATTCAACACTCATGCATAATAAAAACATCTTAACAAATCAGTAATGGAAGGGTATTTCCATAACTGGATATAATTAGCAAATACCCATAACATCACACTTGATGAACTATTGAAAGCATTTCTTTCAAAGATAAGAACAAAATATGTATGTCTGCTATCCTCATTTCTTTTCAACATTATACTAGAAGTTTGAGCCAGAAGAGTAAAACAAAACAAAGAAATAAAATGTCTAAAGATCAGAAAGCAAGAAACAAAATAGCTATTATTTGCAGATGATTGATCATCTATATTGAAAATTAAAATGATCAACAAGATAGAGATACAAATTAATTTTTAAAATACATCAATTGCATTCCTTTACATCATTAAGAAACAGTTAAATGACCATTAACAAAAGAACAGATGGTCATACCATAAAATTCTATACAGCGGTTTAGAATTAATGACCTAGAGATACTTGTGTCAATAGGGATAAATCTAAAAATGTTGAATAAAGACAAGTTTCAAAAGGATGCATACACGGGCCGGCCCTGTGGCTTGGTGGTTAAGTGCGCGCGCTGCGATGCTGGTGGCCCGGGTTCGGATCCCGGGTGCGCATCGAGGCACCACTTCTCCGTTCATACTGAGGCCGAGTCCCGCATGCAGCAGCTAGAAGGATGTGCAGCTACGACATACAACTGTCCGCTGGGGCTTTGGGGGGAAAAAATAAAATAAATAAAATTTAAAAAAAAAAAAAAAAAAAAGGATGCATACAGTTTGATTCCACTTATAGTTTAGGAATACATTCATATGTAGAAAAAGTAAAAATTATAGATGTGATAAATGCCAAATTAAGAATACTGGTTACTTTGAATGTGAGGTAAGAGAAAGCAGTGGGTGAACATCACATGGGGTTTTGCATTGGGATCTGTAAGATTTTATTTCTTAAGCTGGATTGTAAGCACAAATATATAGTTCAAATTAGACAGTGTGTTGTGTTAGCTTTCTTCTCTGTTGTAGTTTCCTTGTGGGTGTGTGTGTGGGAAAGGGGGTAATTATGGTTGCTAGCTTAAGTGTTTTGATTCTCATTTTGTTTTCTTCATTTCTCAATGAGGTCCTTTCTGATCAATTTTAGATTCTGATCTAAAATTTCATCATGCCCCGCAAGTTTTCTCATCTATATTTTTTCTTTTGACCACTTATTCCTATCCATCATATGTATTTTACTTATTTATCTTGTTCATGGCCTTTCAACCCTACCAAAGTATAAGCTTCAAGAGGGTTGGGACTTTAATGGGTTTTTTGGTAGTTGTGCATTATTGTATCTCCAACACTAAATCAATGCCTGGCCCATAGTAGGCTCTTGATAAATACTTGTTGCATAAATAAATATATGATCAATTGATTAAACAAATGTTTATTTGAATAAAAATATCCCGTTCTTTAATATTTCTGTTTTGTAACCTTAATCAACTTCTTTTTATTGTAGCTGCATTAAAAAAACAACTATATGACAACTTCACAGTCTTCATTGGGAATCATGTTGCGAGTCCCAAGCCAGAGTTTATGGAGGCTCTGTCTGCTGTCGCTGTCAGCCTAGAAGATCGCCCTGTGCTAATACATACAATTCCTTCTCATGGAAAACAGTTAAAAAGTACTAGGAACAGCCAGAGTGTAGAATGAGTCTTATTCCTAGTAATGGATAATCTATGTTTCTTATCTGGCACCTGAAAACCTGAATGATTTTCATTATCTGATAAATCTCATTTTTTTTTATAGCTATGGCAATAGAGACAGGGACTGTTGAAAATGGAGAGTAAACTACTGGGTTAGAGAGGGCCCATCTTGCCTTCATTAGGGGTTATCCTTCACTGTCTAATTGACTCCTGCTTCAAGGGCAGGAATTCTAGGAGGTTTTATGGAGGGTTTGTAGTGGGATAAAAAAATCCCAGAAACTTTTGATGTTCAAGAAACACCTGTTTTTCTTTGTTAGTGACTCATAAATGGGTTTAAATGTGGAGCAGTGTCATAAATACAGCTTTAGATGTAGGCTATGCATAGATGTCTTTCCTTTCTTAGATGAGGAAGTAACTCTGTCCTACTCTATTCTATCTAACAGCCAGAATGATGCTATATTCTCTACGACTTTGATTACAAAATGATTTCCATTTATAACTACCATTTACATTCTGTATTTGAAAAAGAAAGCATATTCACAAGCTCTCATTTTCTCACTTCTGAGGCTTTTAGAACAGAAAAATGATTTCTTATTTGTGGTCTATGAGTAAGAATCCATTACTTATCACATATAACAATCTAAAAAAATCCCATCTCACACATGAATTCTGAGCCAGGCTGGATGTATGGAGATTTGAAAAGAATAGATATGAGGGAGAGGAGGGAGAGGAGAGGAAAGGAGGAAGTATTAGATAGCAAGGCAGCGATTCTTTTCCCCTACGTGCAACTGAAGGTAAATTCATTCCAGAGAGATTGACAGAGAAGTGAAAGTTCTCTGTTATAAAGGGCTAAGGATAACTCATTTTATTCCTGGCCGTCTATAATATAGTTCATACACATGAAGGAAATCAGAGCTAGATTTTAAAGTTCGGGGTAGAAATGGATGAGAAAATAGCAATCATCCAGAGAGAGAGCTGTCAGATTAATATCAAGAGAACGAGTCAGTGATTGTACAGGAATAAGGTTACCATGACCAGGCTGTTCTTCTGAGTCTCCAGAAACTAAAATATCTACATCTGCAAAACAAAAATCAAGATGAAAACATTGGAGTTATTGAAATCTCATGCATAGAAATGGGCAAAATGATAATAACTATCTTATACACAAGATAATTTAACAGCTTAAATAAATGACTTCTTCAGGCATCCCAAGTTCTGTCCTCCTGACTTCTCTGTCATTTTCACCAGTTCAGCCAGTTGTTCAAAGGTGGCAGCAGATTGAAAGTAACTTCTTTAGTTGAAAGATGCCAAGTCTCCGTAGATATAAGCAACCAGGTCTTTCTTACCAGGTTTGGATGGACGTATGATGGGAGAGAGGGGCAGCTGACCTTGCTCCAATGCCTTCAAGCTGTCCTGGGACTCACAGTTTTGTGCTGGCTGTCCTTCCTGGGCTATAATAGCACTGAAACCTACAAGATCTAGACCCACCCCTCATCTCCACAGGGGTGAGCTCTTCATGGAACAGCCACACGCCTGAGCTTCCACTCACTTTCTTTCCACCAATGGCACATCTGAGCTCCAGACCCTTCACATTGAACCTATGGGACTGGCCCTAGAATGGGGCTATTCTTATTTCCAGGGGTTTTAGAGTTGTCAAATACTGATGTCTTATCATTAGAGGAGTTGGAGTGGGAGAATGGTAAGGGCTGAGTTCCACTCAAATCATCAACATTTCCGAGTTATCCAGAAATTCAAGTTTCAAGCAACCAGACAAATTCGTATCAGTAATTTATTCAAAATAACTTTGGAACAACTGGCTAGTAATCTGGAAAAAAGTTGGAGACTTACTCCATTGCTGTAGTAGGCAGAATTCAAGATGTCCCCCATGACCTTTGCCCAGTGTTACTTTCATGACTGTGTTGTCTTATGTGGCACAGTTGACCTTAAGATAGGGAGATTATCCTGGATTATTCAGATGGGCCCAGTGTAATCACATGAGCCTTTAAAAGCAGAAGAGAAGTAGCAGAGATCAAGTCAGAGAGATTTGAAGCTGCAGTAGATGCTCTTCTATGGACTCTGAAGGAGCGAACTACCATATTGTAGAAAGGGCCATGTGACACGTGAGGATGGGTGGCCTCTAGAAGCTAAGGCTGGCCCCTAGCTGACAAACAGCAAGGAAACGGGGACCTCGGATCTACCGTGCAAGGAGCTAGATTCTGCCAAGGCTCTGAGGGAACTTGGAATTGGATTCTACCCAGAGCCTCCAAAAAGAGATCTGCCCAGCCAATACCTTGATTTTAGCCCAGTGAGACTCAGAGCAGAGAATCTAGTCAGGCTGTGCTGGACTTCTGATCTACAGAACTGAGAGATAATGCAATTGTATTGTTTTAAGATGCTCAATTTGTAATAATTTGTTAGGCCTGCAAACAATTCCTTACACCAAAACAAATTCCAGATGAACCAATAATGCATAAATATAACTAAAAAAGAATTAAAACTTCCTGCACAATGAATTATTACAAATAAACTCAAAATCAAAAAACAAACAATGAACTGGGAAAAGATATTTGTAACACATATGGGGAGCCAATGGGGTAATTAACCTAATATTTAAAGAATGTCCACAAATCAATAGTAAATTTTAAAGATGCTTAATGTCACCCATAATGAACTCAAATTAAAACCACATGAATTATCACATTTTCTTGTATCATATTAGCAAACATCAAAAGGTTTTGTTCAGGGTGCGAAAGAACAGGCATTTTCATTTAATATTATTTGTGATATAAATTGTTTACTCTTTTGAAGAGCAATTTGACAGAATCTATCAAAATTTAAAATGCACATACCTTTAACAACTCTACTTTTTCAACTTTATCCTAAAGATACAACTCGTAAATATGTATAAATATATCTACACGGGGCCACCATCACTTGTCTAAAACCCTAGGGCTGAATGTGCTTCAGAACTTAAAACTGCTTGGGTTTTACAAAGATAAATTGGTGCATACAATACAGTATTTTTTGTAACAACTCTACTGGGAGCTGGGATAACAACCTGTAATTGAACCCAGTAATATGTCAGCGAAAAGATATATGAATTCACATTAAGTAGTATACAGACTATAAATAGCCTCATATTGGTTCAGCAGTAGTTTAGCTGCCAAATGAGTGTGCCAAAAATCTGAAAAGATGGTCAGTTTTTTAAGCTGTTTGGGCTTTGGAACTACAGATAGGGGATTTTAGACAAGAACATTCATTGCAGCATTTTTTTTTCCTGTAACAGCAAAAGAGTAGAAAGAACTTGAACGTCTTTTTCCAGCCTCTTGGGTACTGGATAAAGGATTATGTCATATGCATAAAATGTAATAAAAAGTATTTAAAGTAATAAAAGGAATGAAGTAAAAAAAGAATGCAAGTAGGTATATATGGATTGATGTTAGTAAGTAAATAAAAACAAGATGCTGTGAAGTTTGTATATTTTGCTTTCATTTGTGTACACACACACATACACACAGACACATACACACACAGAATCTCAGGAAGGACCCCTAAGAAACCTGAATTTAGTGAGAGTGACTGGTTGTTCTGGGAAGATGAACTAGACAAGAGGAGTACTATATGGGCTTTTCTTTGCATTCCTTTTGTAGTGAATTTGTAGTTGATATATTTTATTTCATTTTTAATTGTCAGGCTGTATTACTCAAAAAGAAAAAAAATCTCTAGGATGTTAAATGGTTGGTTCAGATTTAGTTCTGTCTGCAGACCTCCTATGTTGAAGCTGCCACCTCCCCCTGATGGTGGATATTGGGAAAGATGGCCCTGAGAAGCAGAGAAACAGAGAGAGAGAGAAACCGATTGAAATATTTTATAGAGGTTCAGTTTTGAGTTTAGGTAGCTGAACGGATGACCTCTTCTACACCATGAAATTATATATATTCATAGTACATACAATTTCTTATCGAAATCCAGATTATTTTCCACTTCAGCCTGTAAACAAAGAAATCAAGGCAAATGAAGAGTTTTCTCAAAGATGACTGCAATTAGGAGTGCCATGGCACCGGAGGGAAAGAAGAGATGAGAGATTGGAAGGTGAACTCAAAAATGACACACTGTCTCCATCTTCACATTTAAAATGAAGGGAGGGGCCGGCTCCGTGGCTTAGCGGTTAAGTGTGCGCGCTCTGATGCTGGCGGCCCAGGTTCGGATCCCGGGAGCGCCCCGAGGCACCACCTCTCCATCCAACGTGAGGCCGAGTCCCACGTACAGCAACTAGAAGGATGTGAACCTATGACATACAACTATCTACTGGGGCTTTGGGGGGAAAAAACTGAATAAATAAAAATCTAAAAAAAAAAATAAAAATAAAAAAAAAATAAAATGAAGGGAAAGAACAAGTGGAATAATGATTCAAAATTTTAGCTCCTAGCAAAAAAACAACCACCTAGAAACAGCTCGAGCCTGTGGCGGAGGACGTGCGTGGAAGTGATGGGCGGACTGCGTGGACCGATGTGGAGTCCGTGGCAACAAGTGGCAGGTTCTGGTCCCGGGCACATCGCTCGGCCAGCAGGGGTCACCCTCACGCTGTGGCCGCCGGGCCAGGTGCGGCGCGGTGCGCGGGGCTTGGCCCGGGTGGCCGGCAGCTGGAGGGTGGAGGGCCCCCAGCCGGCGGTCCCGGCCTTGCACGCCTCGGTGCGGCGGGGTCGAAGGACTGAGCTGCGGGCGGGGCCGCAGAGTCAGGTGCGGGTAGAAATTAACTATTTGGGAAACTGCGTCTGTGCTTCTGCTGCTGGATGCTCGGTTTTCGTGCCCATCACGCTGATGAGGAAGGTGGTTTTGGTCACCGGGGCGAGCAGGTGAGGGCCTCCTCGCGGACCCCAACGGAAGCACCTACCGAGTGTGGGACCTACGGATGGGGGCGGTCATTGTATCGCCTCTCCTAACCGCGCCCAGCCCAGGGGAGCTCAGGGAACTCAAAATTGAATCAAGCTGGACTCCAAAACCGGAGTCCCGCCGTCACACAGATCCAAGTAGTAACCATCTAGTGTGATGGGCAAGAGCAGCCCCCCGTCCCTGACTCCACTCACAGCCGCTGGTCCTGACCCACGTGGTCACGTAGTGGTTTCCAGTTGTTTGACGTGAGTACAGCTTCTCTCCCAAGTAGATCTAATGATCAAGCAGAATAGGAACTGGGGGAGCATAAATGGATTTTGCCCCCTCAGAGCTTGTGCTGAGCAACTGGGAGAATCTATCAATTCTTATTCAATGACTAACTGATTGAAGGGAAGAATCATTTATTTACCTTTTGAGTATGGAAAGGATCAAAGACAACTAGAACATTCAGTGCCTCCCCGCGCTGGCTCTCTCTGTTTCTGGATGTTTCACTTGTCTTTCCAGTGCAGGGGCATGAAAAGAAATGGCTGTAGACATTCACCAATCTGTTTTGCTACTTTGGGAATCTGCATTTATAGTCTATGCTGGTGCTAAATTTGAAGGTCTCAATTAAAATAACACAGCATTGATTGTATTTGCCTACACTCTCTATTAACTGAAACAGCTTTTCAGGTGCCTGAGTGCCCCTTTGCCATGCCCAGTGAAGCCTCACCATTTTCCTTCTCCTCAACCCCCCTAACAACGCCTATAATAGTGCCTTCCACACAGCAGTGTCTAAATCATGCACACAAGTCAAGATAGTCTTGTTATAAAACTATGTTAAACAAGTAACACTAACCAGGTGCCAGGCATTGCTCTAAGTATACTATGTATATTTTTCATGTAATCTTCATGCTATGGGGTGGGCACCATGATTATCCTCATTTTACAGATGAGGCAAAGAGATTAAGTAACTTGCCCTAGGTACTTAATCTAGCAAGCAATAGAGTCTGGACTCAAACCTAGCCAGACTAGTTCCAGATTCTGTACTCATAACTACTACACTAGATTGTTTCTCGTAAGACCACAATATGTGTGGTCTTTCTCTCTCTCTCTGAGTGTGTGTGTGTGTGTGTGTCTGTGTGTGTGTGTGTGTGAATGGATGTAAAAATAAGGCAAGGCTTGGGGCCGGCCAGGTAGCGTAGTGGTTAGGTTCAAGTGCTCCACTTCGGCGGCCCCGGGGTTTGCGAATTCAGGTCCTGGGCGTAGACCTACACCACTCATCAAGCCATGCTGTGGCGGCATCCCACATACAAAATAGAGGAAGATTGGCACAGATGTTAGCTCAGGGCCAATCTTCCTCACCAAAAAAATAAGTAAATAAATAATAAGGCAAGGCTTCATCTTTCTCAGCGAAGGAAGAGTGCACAATGAAGGTGTTGGGTTCTGTGCTTACAGGGACAGCAGCTTACGGGTATGTTTCACAACATGCTTTAGTGGATGTGTGAACATTTTGTCACCATGTGGGAGGGAGATGGTGAAGATATATTCCATGAGAGGTCTTGGTTATTGTCTTTTAGCTTACGGGTATGTTTCACAACATGCTTTAGAGGATGTGTGAACATTTTGTCACCATGTGGGAGGGAGATGGTGAAGATATATTCGATGAGAGGTCATGGTTATTGTCTTTTAAATACACAATCCTGTTTGCTTCCTCTGAAGACCTGTCCTCCTTTGAACGCCTGTATCTTGAGCATCCTACTTTTCCTAGTTTCTCCTTCCTGGTCCCTATTTTGTATTTCCTCCATTCTTCCTCCTAAAATTCCAATTTCTTCAAGGAAAAGAGAACGTCACAAAGCCAAGCACATACTTAATTACTCTAACTCCCCTTTTTTTACGTTAGTTATTTGCTCATACTGACTACTGAAAAATGAATTCATTCAGTCATTCATGCAGAAAATATTTGTTGTTTGCTCCTGTGTTGATTATACATTATCATGATATTGTACTTGCCCCTGAAGGGCTTGAAAACTGGTTGAGGAAATAAAAAGTATGTAAAATGGTTAATGAGGCTGCTGTCTTTAACATCTGCTCTTGATGGTTTTAATCACCCTCAGGCGTCAGTTGCATAATAAGTGCAGGATGATAACTTACAGCCAGATAAACTGGATACAGAAATGGAAGAGGACAACTCTCATTGGTTGACAGTACCCTGAGTAAATGGCTATTAGAATACAGCCTCACTCCTCCCCTTTCATTAAGTGATTTTTGAGTTGTTTTTTTTTTTTTTTTTTTTTTTTTAATCTCTCCTTGGACTCCTGATTGAAGCCAAAATGGTCAAAGTCAGTTTTGTGAACCTGAGAGAAATGCCTCTAGCTGACACCATCTCAAAGTGAGGGTTTCAAAGTTAAAGTGCAAGTGAGAGAGTCAAGGGGAAAGGTCGTGATGAGTCATGGAAACTCCCCGAGGTAGGGGAGGAAATGAGGGCATGGGTAGTGGGGGCCATGGAAAGGTGGTGACATAGGTTGATTAGAAGTCTGGAAGGGTCTCCCCTCCGGGGGCGGTCCCTTCAACAAGATCTTGTAAATTTATCTGGATAAAAGGCCAACTGTTTAGGAGTGGAGAAAACCTGATGATACTGGATGTCAATCCCTTTGGCTGTCTTCTTTTGAAAAGAACAATGGTTTTTCCTTTTTTGGGGAGAGTCTAGTTGTAGCTAACAATACCGTGTTCGTGTTTCACTTACAGGTGTCAGAGAGTAGACTATGCATATATCTAAATGCTGGAATTGTGCTTAATCCTCTGCTGAACATGAAAGCATTTTTCTCCTGCCTCTTTTCAAGTTAACTTCTATATTCTAGATGTATTTGTTAGAGTGCAAGTCTTTGTTTTTCTGCCTAATTTTGTGTGTGGCAAATGTGAGGGGATGTTGAATAGGTTAAATAGGAAGGAATAGGTATTGCCATAATATTATGAAAGGAAAATTTCTATTACGAGAAATGCTGCTAGGCACGGATGTTTTAATGGAATTCAAAGTCTCCAGGACGCTACAAAAATTGGATTGTTTTCAGGATGGAATAGGAAATTAGTAATTCTTGGAATGAATGAATGTGTCAGTGTCTTCCTTCTTCAGAAAAATACAACAAAAATCTCTTTATGACCTCATTTCCCCGAGCAACTTACTACTCATTTTATTTTTTTTTTTGCTTTTCTTTGTAGCAAAACTCAGATGACCTGTCTTTAGTCACTGTTTCCAAGGCCTCTCCTCCCTTCCTCTCTTAGATCCACTTCAATCAGAC
This sequence comes from Ceratotherium simum simum, assembly GCF_057802395.1. NCBI lineage: Eukaryota > Metazoa > Chordata > Mammalia > Perissodactyla > Rhinocerotidae > Ceratotherium > Ceratotherium simum. The sequence continues at coordinate 33,094,453 of NC_141901.1, read as the reverse complement.
TTTCCTTCTCTCCCTTCTACCAAAACACTTTTTATCACTGACAACAATAACCTTCATTGCTACTTGCAATGGTCCTCATCTTACTTGACCCATCAGTAGCGTTTGACACAGCCGATCACTTCCACCCTGTTGAAACACTTTCCTCATTTAGCTTCCAGGACACCACACTTTCCTGATATTCTTCTATCTTGATAGTTAGTCCTTCTCAAGTTCCTTTCCTCCTTGATGTCTCAATGTTGGAGTTCTCTAGGGTACAATTCTTAGTCCTTGTTCTTTATGTACACCTCCAGATCCATTTCTCCACTCTGTGGCTAGAGACACTGACATTACAAATGATCTACCAGATTCCCCTGCCATCTGGCTTCCAGTAGGTTTTGGCCACTGGAAGGAGGAGGTAGAGATGGCAAGATGGGAGAAAAGGGAGATTGCAGTATTTACTTCCTTGGATGCCCCTCTGCTGGGCCAAATTGGGAAGAGGTTGTGTTCTACTGCAGGCCACAGCTTCAGCCAGGAGCCCTTTTATAGCTATAGCTGCGGCTACAGCTCTCTCAGGATTCTGGTGTCTTCTCTCTCTTCTTGACTTTCACTTAGGAAATTCCAAGGGTTTTAGGAGCTCTGTGCCAGGCACAGGGGACGAAGACCAAATATGTATATATCTTATTGTAAATCACAATGTCACATTAACAAATCTAAAAGTGAGCTGGTTTTCAAGATACAGTTTTGTTTGTTGTTTGTCCTCAGATTCGAGAGCTGGAACCTCTCCTTTGTCACCACGACCATCCATCTCAGCTCATCTGGACATCATCCTGCAGTGCCTTGAAATCTACTTTTAGCCTTGAGGACATCCAGCACAGCAAAGGCCATGAATCTTACAGCTCTTTCAAATACGCCACTGACTTTCTGAGTGTGGCTTTCAACAGGAACTTCAACCAGCGTGTCAGGCCTGTCTCAATGATATGGAAATGGCAGGGAAAGAGTCTCTTTATTACAGTTTAATTCCTGATTATGAGATTCAGCACCAAAATCGCTGCCACCAAAATAGTTTCAGAAAGTGTGTTACCACCACTTGAGTAGGATTGCTGTGAGGACAAGATAGGATGGAAGCATTGCTAGTCGGCATGAAGGAACATTTTAGAGCAGGGAATATAAGTTCATGGCTCCCTACTTGTGTGTAGCTCATTCTCATGCATTCTGAAGCTCTCCGGGATATCTCATTTATCTAATGAGTGATAATAAAGCAGTAGCTATCTGTGATGGCACTGTACTGGGCTCTTTATTTGTATTATCTCATAAGCTTGTGAGGCGGCTATGATATCTCCATGTTCCAGAGGAGGCCACTAAGAGACAGAGAGGACAGTACTTACCTTGGGTCTCATGCTGGGATCTGAGGTATAAATGAATCCCTACTACCCTTTCCCTTTCAGGTCATGCACTATTTGAGTGACATATATATAAGGGATTACCAGATTAGCTTTATTTCTAGCAAAACAGGACCTGAAGCTAAAATTAGATTTTTCTTAGTCCTTTTTCTGTGAATTAATGTTACCCTGCATGGATGGATGATTGCAACCTTCCCTCTGGTGGCAGAGCCTGCCTCACCGAATGGAGGCAGGAGAGAGAAGAGGAGTAGATGCTGCTTGTGGGAAGCTAGCTCTGAAAGAGCTGAGCCACACACGCTCATTGCTTTTGCTTACTCTCACCTGTAAGTCACCCTTTCTTCCATAGGGCGGTCAGCAGGAGGTGGTGGGAGGCATGGAGGCTTCTGAGCAATGTCATGGAGCCGCATGTCACGGAGCCTTTGGAAACTTTGGCTGTGTACACGTGAGAGAAAAGAGTCAAAAATCAAAGATGTATTATTATGAAAACAGTTTTGACTTCATAGACCCCCTGAATGAATTTCCCAGATCACGCTTTAAGAACCATTGGTCTTGGGGGCCAGCCTGGTGGCGTAGCGGTTAAGTTTGCGCACTCCACTTCAGCAACCTGGAGTTTGCAGGTTTGAATCCTGGGCATGGACCAATGCACTGCTCATCAAGCCATGCTGTGGTGGCGTCTCACACGCAAATTAGAGGAAGATACCCACAGATGTTAGCTCAGGGCTAGTCTTCCTCAGCAAAAAGAGGAAGATTGGGAACAGATGTTAGCTCAAGGCCAATCTTCCTCACCAAAAAAAAAAAAACAACAACAAAACCATTGTTCTAATACCAACTACTGCTTCTTTGTGTTTTCTCTAGGTTCATGGGGTAAACATTTGCTCCCAGAAAGTTCTGGAAGGAATCAGAGCAGTTCATTATGAAATTAACCTTAAAGTCACACTATACCCAAAATAAAAATTCACGCTCAATTCTCTGTTCTAATTCTCTAATTGTCTGTCCCATTGTTTAATATAGCTCTCTGGAGGTTAAGCAATGAGCTAAAATGACAACTAAAATACACAGTATGAGCATTATACAAAATCCCTGAATTTGGATAGTATGCATATTATTCCACTTTGAAATTTCCAGGGAAAAATTGAAGTCCAAAGATTAAACTTCCTTTCCCCCTTATATGTTATGGTCTCAATATGTCCATGTCCTCAAATCTTCCTTCTCCATTTTCTTTGCCTGTCCACTTTAGCAGTCTCACTCAGATGTTTAGGGTGAGTAGGGCTCTCCAGTGTCTGTAACCTGGGTTTTCTCTTCCTGGAGTAGACACTGTTCCTTTAGAACTCCATGGTTGAATTAATCCAACCCTCTTCTCTCCTGGTCCTCTCTGTAAAGGATCTGTGGTGTGAATAGGAGACATAGGATTTTCACAGTTTTACCTTCATACTCCAAACATTGAGAGACTACAAACAAATCCTGAGCCCTTGTAGCAACCATCCTAAGCAAACTTCAGTATGCTCGTTGCTATTCCAACCAAAGACCATAGCAGGGACTTTGTGGTAACCAGTGGGGAGGAGGGTAGACAGTGAAAAAAACGAGAGAAAAGAGAAAGTCTTGGTTTTCAGCTTCAACTGGATGCGGGCCTTTCTGTGCAGCTATCTGGAGTTAAATCTATGTAAGAAATCATGAGCTTCATCAAGGCACTCGACCATATTTGGAGGAAAATGCATCTAAGCATATTTTCTGTCAGAGAGTAGTATTTGAGGCATTTCTTCTTGCAAATTTGAAAAGTTTATAATGGTGACCCATCACCAGGCCTTTGCTTGAGATTCCCTTCTTTTCTTCTGTGCCTATTTAAAACCTTTTCATTTCCTTTTCTCCTTAAGTGCTGTGTCCCCGACTACATTGCTGTAGCAGGATCTGTCTGGTGACATATTTGTGGCAGGTGTGTCCCAAGCACAGAGCTCATAGCCTGGCCTTCTCCACATCCTGATCTCTTGCTCTTTCTGGGGATTTCTCCATCCCAACAAGGTTAAGACATTTTTAGCCGGATGCCATTATGGCCCCTTGCTCTGGAATTTCTATGAAAACTTCATCGAAAACCTATGAAAGTTTTCTATGAAAACTTCATCCTAGGGAGAATCTACCCCTTGTCATGGATTTATCTCAGCTAGAGGATCCTCCTCAAATACACCTGAACTGAAACTGCTCTTAGTGCTTCTAGAGTCTGGCTTCAGGCAACCCAGTGAAGACCAATACTTGTTCTGCCATACATTCCCCAGACTTTACCCTTTCTCATTGTTTGCACGTTGGAAGCTTTGAATAATTTATGCTAGTAGTGCTATATTTCCTCTGAGGGTTTATTGCTCCTAGGCAGCTCTGTTGAGCTTTTCAAATTTTAGCCTATTTCCCGATTTTGTCCCTTTCCTTCTCCAGCACACGTAGAACTAACACTCTTTGTAGGATCTCAGTGTCTTATTTCATCTTTTTTTTCTCTTTGCTTTTAGGCCCAGACATTTGTTTTCTTAACATGCTTGTTAAGAAGCTTTAAGAACATCTTAAGAAACTTAAGGAAGTTTCTTTCCACCTTCACATCTCTGAGTTTGGATCTTTGAACCAGTCTGTTGGCTTCTGTGCCTCCTCATTAGTGTTTTGTCCACGTTGCACTTTCCTAAACATGTTCCTTCAGGGTACATGCTGTAATGACATCCCCACCTCCAGTTACTCTCACCTGAAAATTTTCCTGTTAATGCTTTAATTTTTTTAATGCTGATCTTCCTTTCAGATCTATCTCCATCTTATGTAATCATCTAGCACTGCTGTTCCACAGTCTTTAAGGGATAATTCTCCTAAAACACATAAAATAGACTCTCTGTAGCTTGAAGGGTGGTGGGGTGGGAGTGGTGATCGTTTCAGTGTCCCTCTCTTCCTCTGGTCAGTTTCTTTGAATCCGGTTACCCTTGCTTAGCCTGTAAAAACTAAGCTAGTGCTGGGCGAGGTCAGAGTATGTTACCTGTTCTCTGTTCTGGAAGGGATCTGGGATTTTACTTAAGCCATGATTGCCAAGGGAGGTTTGAGACTCTGTTTTCTATAAAGAGGGAATAAGTTAATGAGAGAATATTCCTTTCTGAAGAGTCTCTTGGCTTGTTTAATCAGGGAAGACCTGAGAAAGAACTACGTTAGAAAATTCCTTTCAAAGGACTATGCTATTAGCAGTTGTCAGGTTTCATAGAAGCAGAAAAACAGATTTCAGTAGCTCATGTACCTCTTATAGAAAGTCTCAGGATTACCTGCCTTTTTTTTTTTTAAATTAAAGTTATGGTGGCATTATAATGAGGAGCCCACTAGGCTGTGACTTCCTGCCTAGTTATTTCTCATCTAATATTGATTTATGTGTTGGAGACTCTGAGGTTTAGTTCAGAGACTTCTTCAGCTAGGGACTTAGTGTTAGTTCTAAAAATAAGATAGAAACACAGCTCTCTCAGTGCTTCTAAGCTCTTTTTGAGATAGAACTCATTAGTCTTTTGGGGGAAAGTTCTGGGTCAATATTTATAAAATGCTTAGAACAGTATCTGGCATATATAGCTACTGCTATTTTAGTGTTTATTAAAATAAATAAACAATAAATAAATAATTGTCAAAGATCTTCATATTGGGTTTAAAACTATTCACCTGACCTTCCCAGAGGATGTTATGAGCCTCGTATTTAATCACTAAGGTTAGGAAATCTGCTTTAAGGACTAACAGACTTTTGTATTGCTGGCTGGCGGAAGAAAGGCAGTACGACGTTATTTTATTTTGGGCATAGGCTGAACACAGATTATTTCACTGACATTGGCATTTTCTATTCCTCACTTAAATGAATAAAATTAAGATAAAAAACTAAGATTAAAATAATTTGTTATTAAAAATAATTATTATATGATTAGTTATGATAATTATATGACATAATTGTTGACATTATTATAATAATTATATATTATATAATTATAATAATTATTAAGAATAAATTAAAAATAAGCTTTAAGATAAATTAAAATTAAGATTATAAATAATAAATATATCTAAAAAATAAATTATCAATAATTAAAATAAATCACCCAAAATTAAAGTAGATAAAATAGTGAAGCAATTCTGCTGTGGATAACAAATCACTAAAGATCAAGCTATCCCTTTTTATGGAATAAAATAGCTAAAAGCCAACAAACGTTTGTGTAGACTGAGATTTTCATTATTGGAGCAGAATTTACTAGAGTGATGCGACTCAGGCTAAGTGTATCATTTTGAGACTTTGGTGCCGAAAGCTCCTATCTCAGGCTAGAGCTGATGGCTATTTCACCTCTGGGAACATTGCCCCACCCCTAACCATTTCTTAGGAAAAGGCACAGGATAGCTGTCAATGTTTTTATACTGGAAGTTTCTGGGGCGTAGAGGTTTTCTTTTATCTTCCAGGATCCTTTCATATAGTGGGCACACAACACATGGTTGTTAAACTAAATAGATCTCCAGTTTCAAGGAAAATTAAGAGAATATTTGCTTAGGATGGTCTCTTGGAGATGATGATAATTTAGTGTGTATCTGATGACTCAAGATCCTCACAGCGCCTCTGTCTGTGTCCCCAGGGCCTGCGTCCCAGTGTCGTGTGTCCAGGGGCAGTGACGACCAGCCTGACATTTGGAATTCTGCCTCCTTTTATCTGGATGCTGCTGGTGCCCATCATACTGTTGGTGAATAAGAAATATGTCAATTATAAAAATGCATTCACTTTGGATCATAGAAGATGAATTTCAGGTTTGTGAAACGAAGATAGCAGATGTCTGTGTAAATGGCAAGTTTTAAAAGTTTTTGAAGTTTATTACTTCTTCACTTTGAGTTTATCTTACCAATTCCAGAGGGTATAGCTTGGTAGGGTTTTATCTGGCAATCTTGTTCAGCCCACACAGTATTTTCTGAGGCAATATACCTCAGCGAGCACCATCAGGTACAATGCAAGCATCTTAGCGCTTGTATCTTGCACAAAGTAGGCCTGGTTCCCTCAGCTTGGCTGCTTGGCCCTGAGAAGCATATAAATGTGGGAACCTGGGAACATCAACTGAGAAAGTATTTCCTGAGTGTATTCTGCAGAAATGTAGCTCTGCTGCAAGATGTAGTTGGAAATAAAAGCAAGCAAGCAGGAAAGAAAGGAAGGAGAGGAGAGGGAGAGAGGGAAGAAGGAAGGAAGGGGAGAAGGAAGGAAAGAAGGGAGGGAGGGAGGGAGGGAGGAAGGAAGGAAGACAGCAAGTAAGAAAAAAGAAAAGTTTCCATGGGAATATGTTTCTTCACTGTGGAATTTCTCAAGACCTTTGTATGCTGATACGTTGTCACCACTGCCCCTCCCCCACCCTAGGATGTGGGTACAGTCTGCAGTGTATCCCAAATGTACTTAAACATAGATCTCTTTTTTGAGAGCATCTTGTGGCAAGAGCACTCTATGAATGCACTTTGAGAACTGTTGTCTATCCCTTAACAGAAACAAAAGGTGAAGTCTTCTCTATATCTTTATTGTTGTTAGAATGTTCCTCCTTTATAATCATCTAATGATGCTTAGAAATAAGATTGGAAAGAAACGTCAGTGTTGCCTCTTAATGGTAGGACTATGTATATTTTATTAGCCCCTTGTAACATTTTTTTTGTACTTTCTAAAAATCTACAATTAACATACATTATTCAATCATAAAATAATTAAATAAAAATTATGTCTTGCTGACCCTGGCTAAAATACGAAAATATTGCAAGTTGTTAATGAGTGACTTATCTTTTTCCTTTGCTCAGCTGCGCTTTTTTGTGAATTCCTTCACAAAGACACCTTCCAATGGAGCAGATGTGTTGGTAAGTACTAGGGCTTCAGAATCCTTCTCAACACAGTAGTCCAAAAGCAGCTGCTCTCATGGCCCATGAGAAACAAGCCTATTTGCCAAACCTTCCTTGTGTCATATGAGAAGATCACAATGCGTTGTACTTGCATGTTGATCTGTCTGCTCCCCACCGCCTCTCTGTGAGCAGCTCCAGGCCCTCATCTGGCACATGGTGAGTGCTCAGTGAGCGTTAGCTCTTCTCTTTGTATCTCAAGCAGCTAACCCAGGAGTGCCTACTAGGTATTTCATAAGTATTACTGGATTAAAACTAAGTAAAGTATTTAGTAAAAGGGAAATTTGCGATCAGAGTGAGAAATCTTAAATTCATTTTCCTATAAGGCTTTCTTTCTTTTTGAAAATCTCCAGGAACACTAATGAGTAGCCTATTGAGGGCACTTACTTTCTGCAATTTACAGCATTGGGAGACAGGTCAAGAGCATGGATGTTTATGGATGCTCATGCTAAAGCTCCAGAGGATAGATAGAAAACAGCATCCCTAGTAACCCCTTCCCCCTCACACACACCCTGAGGGACCTTAATTCTTGACAAGGAAACACAATTTAAATACAGAAACAAAGAGAGTGAAAACAAGACTTTCTGTACTCAGGTTCAGAATTGTGTGGTACAGATGGCAGGTGTTCTAGCAATGCTGGGCGGGGGAGACCAGCTGGGAGAGGCTTCATGCAGTAAGTGGGACATAAGTGGGAATAAAGGGATTTCAGCATAATCTAAATTTTCAGTTGATGTGATCTTTCTCTGATTCCTTATGATTTGGGCTATGGGAGACTATCACCCAAGGCTTCATTTTAATTCTAACATAATATTGGGTTGTTCATAGGTGAGGGATGTTAAAAAAAAGTATGTGTATGTGTGTGTCACACAATATACACACTCAGATACACCTCGTTTCATCAATTCTAAAATTTACTTTTTCATATTTTAACTTCTTTGAAATTATGATGCACCTACAGTCAATAGCATGCCATAGTGTAATTGGCAGCATTTTTTTTTCTTTCTTACTAGTACATAAAATAATGTTGCATCTCATAAAATATGGTACCCTGGGTCCAATGGAATATGGTAACGAATATTGATGTGTCTATTTACATGCATATAACTGTACCTGCTTGTGCATATGTATATCTATGCTCACATCAATGTTGGAGCTTGTATTAGAGATGCAGTTCGCAGTCCTGTTCTGTGATTTGGACAGGATGAGCTACTCTAGCAGGTATGAGGCTTAGCCCTGCATTGTCTGTCTCACCTGGGTTTGGATGTGTCTGCTCTGCAATTCCATTTGGAAAACTAGACTAATAATAATTCTATGCCAAACGATGTCTATAAAACATGTTGAATTAATTACGGTTGAGGGGTCTGTTTAGATCCGTGGGTTACCGTTCCACTTTCAAGGTCCCAGCAGATTAGAGATCCGTATCTCGTGTTGACACAGGGATGCTATGTTATACTCCATAGAGCTTGAGGGAAGGAGGCAGACGTAATGGGATTTTTTTCCCTTAAATAATTGAGGACACTGCTCATCAGTTTGTCCAACTTCCTTCCTCTGGCTTACTTTCCAGGTATAAGCAATCACCGGAGAAATAGCAAATGAAGAATATGGGATTTGTAAGGTTGTCCAGTGTCAGGTACTAGGTGAACAGCGCTGGAACCTCCCTTGGCTGGTTGGTGAGAGTCACGCACATCACGATTTCCTTTCTAGGTATGGCTGTTTCAGCAACAGCCCGAGTCTCTGAATCTACTCACCAAATGTCATAGCATTTCCACAGGTGTTGGAAACAATTCTACAAATCCCCCAAAGTGTGTTATTTTAACGTTGTTTAACTGCACACTTGGAGTAGCAAGACTCCTGCCATCTCTGCAAACCTTTCCAGTTCATTCCTGGCCACTCTCTTTCTCTCTCTCAGCTCCAGCCACACTGCTCTTCTTTAAGGACCTCCAACCCCCTACGCTTATTCTTGCCTAAGGGCCTGTGCTCAGGTTCATCTTCCTTCCAGAAACTCTCTGCCTCACCCCATTTCATCTTGCCGACTTCTTCTTACCCATCAGGTCTCAGCCTAGACATCGGGCCCTCATAGAAGCCTTCCTTGTCTCTCCAGGCTAGACCAGCCCCCTGTTTTAGGCTTTCTTAACACCTGTACTTCTTCCTCACACTCATCATAATTGCGATTGAAAATTAATTGAATAGGGCCGGCCCCCTGGCTTGGTGGTTAAGTGCGCGCGCTCCGTTGCTGGCAGCCCGGTTAGGATCCCGTGCGCGCACCGACGCACCGCTTCTCCAGCCATGCTGAGGCCGCGTCCCGCATACAGCAACTAGAAGGATGTGCAGCTGTGACATGCAACTATCTACTGGGGCTTTGGGGGGAAAATATAAATAAATAAACTCTTTAAAAAAAAAAAAGAAAATTAATTGAATAATTACTTTCTTATTGTTTGGCTTTCCTGCCAGAGTAAATGCTTTGAGAGGGAGGGTTATATACGCATGTTTCCTGTGTTCCGCACGTCTAAAGAACGGAGACTTTAGATAGAGTAGACAGTAAATATGCATTGAATGAACTGCCAAACAAAGGAGAGCTCTGATTCACCAAAAGTAGTTTTCCCTTAAGAGATTAACTACTTTTTAATTCACCCTAAGGCCGCTCTAACTTTTGTTTGTCCTAAACACTGTTGTTTTGAAGGCACTGAGGGTGGAGCGCAGAGAGAGAGAAAGTCTTCTTAGACTCAGAACAGCAGAAGAAAGTTCATAATGAGAAAAGAGAAAACTCATGGTTAACCTACAAAAACTGTGTATTGTTTTATCTTGGTCACATTCAGGGCTTACTTCAGTTAAGCGTTCTCATCTTTTGCTCTTTTGGCTGTTGTAAAGGTATATGATGAGGTCATTGAGGAGAGGAGTGGGAGAGTGGTGTGTTTTCCTGGCTAACACCGGCCTATCAGATGTCTTTACTGGATTAGATTCACAGGCAGGAACCAATAGCCTGGAAGTGGGCCTACTGTGCACTGGTCATGGCTTGTTTTCTGTTCTCTGTAATAAAAGGACAGACCTATCACATAATGGTGCTCAATAGAGATATATGTTGGATGAATGAATGAATGAATGAATTTTCAATCAGTAGAACAGTGGATGTTTTATCCCCTGGCTGGCAACTACCACATTGCATGTATTAACTTAGCTGTGTATTGGAAAAGTCAGGCCCCCTAATTATATTAAAACTGGTAAAATAACAAGGAAAGAAAATGAGGGAGAGAGAGATTGATTCTTTGCAGAAAGAGGATGATTTGACCAGAATCACAGCATGGGTGTGGTCTAAAAAATCCAGGCAGGGAGTGGCTCCTGACAATGAGGGTGAGGTTTCGTCTTCTTCATGCGTCCTGTGCCTCAGACACATTACAATATGTTGCTCTCAGTCTCTTCTTGTTGATAGTCTCTATTGGACTCTTAGCCACTGATTCTCTTCCTTCAAATTTTTCTCTCATTTTTAATCTTTGCCTGAAAGATTTAGAGGAAAACTAACAATTTCCTCCACCCCTAATTTACTTTCTATGATTCCCATCAAGATGGCATCTTATGCACAAGCATATTCATCGGGTCCAAGTGAGCTTAGTCTCCCACAGTCTTCAGAGTTTTGGTTGCCTAGGCTTTCCCAGGGTGAGGTGAGGACTCTGCTCCTCGTGTGTTCCCAGTCCTGGGAAACTTAAGCCACTATGGACTGCTCATCACTTCCTATGCTGCCTCTCAGCCTGGAACAAGATGACTGCAGCAGTTTGGGGAGTCACACCCAGATGTGACAGTGTCTAAAGGATGAAGACAATTATTTTCTCTCTGTTGATTTCTTGGGAATGGGAATAACTTTCCCAGAAGCCCTCGATTGACTTCTTAAGTCTGATAGTCAAGGATTGAGTCATGTGCCCTTTCCTGAATGAGTGACTAGCAGGCGGAATAGAATTACCATAATTGGTTTTGTTTGACCATTTGGGAGTGGAATAGATATTAGGGAATAGACAACAATTGTGACTGCAAAATCAATTTTAATTGAATTTGTCTTTGAGTCTGTTTATTCTACTAGACAGCAAACTCCTTGAGATCGGGGACTGTGCTGGAGCCCCTAGCCTAGCACTTGGCATTAGCAATTTTTGTTGTTATTGGACTTTTGGATGGGAGTAAGCAAGGTGGTATAATATAGTAGGGAGAACAGCGGCTTTGGATCTAGAAAGAAATAGGCTTGATCTCAGCTCTGTACTTCTTGCCTTTGCAGGATCCAGCTGGACTTCTGAAGTTCACATCTCTAAACTTCCGATTTCTCATCTGTCACACGAAGCAAAGATTACCTCCTGATAATGCATGTAACATATATAAGTGGCTGAATAGCCACAAATATTTCCCCACCCTCTTGCCATTTCTTTCATTTTATCCTAAGAATGTTTTTGAGTAAGGCTGTTGTCACATTTGTGTGTGTATGTGTACACACGTGTAAGTGTGTGTATGCATGTGCATGTGGGAATACCTATAAGGAAAATATCCTCTAAAAAAATGTCATTCCTACTATCGCCATTTGGAATTTGTAAGATCTTTGCTGACTATTGGACCTATATGAGATAAAAGTCTTATCTTAATCTAGTTTTTATTCCAAGAGAGTGTTTCTGAAGTATGCTTAGTGAATTACCACAGTCTCTGAAGATAATTTATGGACTCAGTTTCCTGGTCATATCATTGAAGGGAATTCAGCATGACATAATTCCCCCCTAGACATTCATCATAGCCTGAGCATAGTAAAGATTTAGAGAGGTTCCATGCTAGAGAAATTTGTTTTCATTGTTTAATTCAGGTTTTCCCAAACTTATTTTAACCTAGAGTCCTTTTTTCCTATAGCACTTAGCAACATCTTTTGGAATACCCTTTGGGAAATTATATTAGTCTAATAACTAATTTCCTGGCTCTCAAGATGACTTGCTTGGGCCTGCTGTCTTCACCACTAGGAGGGTCATTGGTTTACATAGAGCGAACAAACTTTCAACTCTAAACTAAAATCGTTGGTGGAAAATTCACTGAAAACAAGTGTTTTCACTTTCTGTTTGTTTTGAAAAAGTCATTTCACACCTCTAGACTGAGGTGGAGCTGGTTAATCCCTGCAGCCTTTACCAACTCTAATATCCTATGGAAAAACTCCAAGGTAACTAGTATAGACAAGATGAAGATGGTTATTTCTATGTTACTAAAAACAGGTTTGTTTATTTTTTTAGTGATATTTAGGATTAAATGGTAACACAGGCATGAGCTGTAGAACTCTTCAACCTAGGGATTCTGATCACTCTGAACCAGATTTCAGAGAGTATATTCTCCTGAATGTGACTTATTTGCAACCTCTGGAGGGTCAGCTATGAGGTAAAAGTAATGTAGGTGTGGATGAATGACTATCGCTTGTTTTCTGTGATGAAGGACTGTCCGTTGGCAATTGGTTGTTACAAAGGAGAAAAAGCTACTCATTGCTGCTCGGATACTTCAGAAAGAGTCTTGATTTTAGAACTGAGGGCCCTGGTGTGTTTTTAATATGGGGACTTTATTCTTTGTTCATGACACCAGTAGTTAGTGCTTCTGCTACAAGAACAAGAGGATTAGGGAGCAGCAAAGCTCAGATCTGTCAGCTTTTCTGTTTATGAGAAGTCCCAGTGGGCTTGGCAAGGGACAGAGTTACAGCTATGAGATAACGTGTCCTTATGTTCCTAGTAATTCCTAGAGGAGCCCTATCTTGCTGATCTCTTTCCAGCAGTAACTTTTAATTCTCTTCCTGGATGTATTAAATACCTTTCTTTTCAATCCAAATTTTACGAATCTAATTTTCCTTTAATTTTAGGACCCAAGTTGTACTTTCTTTTTTTTTTGCTTTTATATCCAGATGAACCTGGATGAAAACACTGCTGAAAAATTGACCAAATTTGCTAGGCTAGAACTTGAAAAACGTTTTAGGGCAACTATTCAAATCCAATATCCAAAGTTGAGGATAAAGCTCCCTGAAACATGATCACCTCCCACTCGCATGCTGGGAGCCACTATGTTGTTGGTGTGAGCGTTTGTGGTGAACCACCATCTGAGACCATGGGGCACCTTCCTTTCATAGCCATTTTTTGAGAAGATTGTTGTGTGAGAGTGTTGTGTGACTGTGTCACACAAGGAAAGGAAAGTCACACACACTAAGGAAAACAAGGGAAAAATCCTTTAAGAAAATTATTATTCAAACATAAATTCTTATACATATTCTATAAAATTCTACCTGATCTTTTATTTAATAAAATTAAAATAATTATTGCAATCACTAATTATTCTGCTCATATTGTCCTATTTGCTGAAGCTTAAACTAAGAGAGAAATAGGCTGAGGACTCTGTGATGGCTCTGCAGGCACAAACATGCCCACTGTCTGTTGCTCTCTCCACTGCTGTGAAGACACATCAGTCACTTGGTTTGGCAGTCTTAGCTTTTGTCCTTTGCTTTTGAACACATTGTCTATGCCTTTTGTCTCATTTCTTTCACCTCAATATGAACAAATAGTCCTCAGCAAGAGTGTTCAAAATTTCCCAGTAGTGAATTACATAATTAAATATCTTTATTTACAGCTTGCATACATTTTCTCATTATCACATGCTGTTTTTTTTTTTTTTTTGAGGAAGATCAGCCCTGAGATAACATCCATGCCAATCCTCCTCTTTTTGCTGAGGAAGACCGGCTCTGAGCTAACATCTATTGCCAAACCTCCTCTTTTTTTCCCCAAAGCCCCGGTAGATAGTTGTATGTCATAGTTGCACATTCTTCTAGTTGCTGTATGTGGGATGCGGCCTCAGCATGGCCGGAGAAGCGGTGCGTTGGTGCGCGCCAGGGATCCAAACCCAGGCCGCCAGTAGCAGAGCGTGCGCACTTAACCACTAAGCCACAGGGCCAGCCCTATCACATGCTTTTGATATAACGTTTTATTAATAATAATTTTGAGCTGAGAGGGTCCATGCTAGTATCCGGTTTGATTCCAAGCAACATGTGTTGAGTGTATTTGGAGTCTTGTTGTGTATATTTGTATGTGTTTTCCTTTTACTGGGAAGGTTTCTTCATTGCCCAGTGTCATGGTACAACGTGAATGGAATTAAACTTGAGCTGTTCAAAATAATTTAACTAATTACAGTCATGTGCTGCATAATGATGTTTTGATCAATGATGGACTGCATATACTCTGGTGACCCCAAAAGATTAGTACCATATAGCCTAAGTGTGTAGTAGGCTATACCATCTAGGTTTGTGTGAGTACACTCTATGATGTTTGCACAATGGCGAAATTGCCTAACAATGCATTTCTCAGAACATATCCTGGTCGCTAAGAGACACATGACTGTACATTAAATTTCATTGACATTTTCTAATTGATTGGTGCCTACTATTAGGACACGGAGCAGCAACACATTCACAACAACAGTGGTGGGAAGATGGGAAAATTGGAGTATAGTTCATATTACATCTAATTAGGTAAAACTTTTTCTCCTGTAAATCTCAAGTGGGCCACGTCCCAAGCCACATTTGAGATGAGGACCAAGTAATAAATACCTGTGCTCTTTATGGTAAATGTTTCTTAGCACGGCACCTCACCATATAGATTAGATTGAGGAATCTCAACTTGGTGAGGTATACACAAGGGATGGATATCTTTTTCCCTCGATAAGTGCCACTAACTTTGCTTAATATTATCTCAGTCTGATCCAATAACTGCCAGTCACTTCTGTTTTAAAAGTTTTATTTCTGGTAGATATTCTTTCATCACATTTGGGTATTATTAATTATGGTCCTTGTCTGGTTTAAAGTCCTCCTCCCCCACCCCAGTGGAGCTACTGTACTACCACAACTTGCCTCAGGCAGAAGAGCGAGGCCTGGCCTCCCCTCCCTCCCTCCTTCTGCCCTCAACGTCCAAATGCCTGCTGGGGGGTGGGGATGGGGTGAGGGAAGGAGTTGGCTCATGCAGCAGTTCACACTCCTCTGGCTTCCCTTTTTTCTGCAGCAGTTCCTTGCTACTCTGGATGTCGTTGGTGAGGTGGGGCTGTTGACTTCTGTTTGAACTGGACCTAGGCTTCCACTGCCCCAGTGCTCTTGGTGTGGGGCCAAAGCATTTCCCCAAGTACGAGTCCCTCTGCCCTGCTGTCAGGGCCGTTTCACCCTCGGAGGGGCTGGTCCATCCAGCGTTACTGGTAGCAATTTACTCAGTCTCATCCCCCACACTGAGGATTGTGGGAACCTCCAGCATCTCCCTCAGCAGTCTCCAGAACCTTTGGACCCTGGGTGAGAGGCTGAGTCACCACCTCTGAGAGTTTCCAGTTGCCTTTGTCTCCAGGTGAAAAGTGGATTCCCTACCCTTGGATGGGTTCAGGTAACAGGGTGAAAGCCCCCTTTTCCTCATGGAGGAGTAAATGGAGAGGACATTGGGTCTCCTCAATACATCTCTGAACAAATGAATGAACGTAGTAAAAAGTGCCATGATCCCCCAAACTGAAGTATGAATTTTTCCTTTTTGCCACTTCTTTCTAATTTTTGTGTTAAAGATTTTTATTTGTAGGGTTGAAAAGTATTTCATAACTGAAAATGAGGGCATACACCATTGGACATGCTGTCATCCCCCACCCTCTTTGAGAGAGAAGGATAATACAGGAAAGCAGTATCCTGGCCTTTGTTCCTCATTCACTGTTGGGTATGGAGAATGTCACTTTGCTTATCGTGAGCCTCAATTTTCTTTTCTGTAAAATGGGGGCAATTATCTCGCTGATTTCCTACCTCAGAGGGTTTTGCGAAGATTTAACGCAATGGTATATAGGTCAGGGTCTTTTAACCCCCTCACTTGGGTGTGACAACCAAAAATATCTCTGGACATTGCCAAACATCTTTTGGGGAACAGATTTATCCCAAGTTGAGACCACTGGTATGAATGAATGACTTTAAGCTGATTGGGTGCAAGCCGTCCCAGAGCTCAGTAGGCTTTGTGAAGATTAGGGATTTAAACTGTTCTTTAGAATTTAACGAGGTAGGCCAAGCAAGGCCCCGTGCAGTAGCTTTCCCTTTGGTTGTGTTGAGTTGTACCAAGAAAAGTGTTGTCTCTACTGTACTGAGGAAGGAAAACGTATTAGACTAAACCATAAGCATATAAAATCTAAGTGGTTAGAAGATTTGTCAACGCACAGTTCTGTGGCAATGCATGAAATGTCATTTGAAATAGAATGTATAAAATATTGGAGTTAGAAGTACGGACAGGGGCCGGCCTGGTGGCGCAAGCGGTTAAGTGCACGCACTCCGCTGCGTTGGCCCGGGGTTCGCCGGTTTGGATCCTGGTCGTGCACCGACGCACCGCTTAGCAAGCCATGCTGTGGCGGCGTCCCATATAAAGTAGAGGAAGATGGGCACGGATGTTAGCGCAGGGCCAGTCTTCCTCAGCAAAAAAACAGGAGGATTGGCATTGGATCTTAGCTCAGGGATGATCTTCTTCACAAAAAAAAAAAAAAAGAAAAGAAATACATACAGATCTGGCCCTTCCAGTATATATAAGATACAAGCATGATAAGAAGAAGGAACATGCAGGATGTTTATTTCTCAGGTTCACCCGACTGAGGTGTACTTGGAACTGGGGGGTTTAACCAAGTGGAGCAGAGGCCTAGGCTGAGGCCATGCTCCCTGCTGCCCTGGTGGTGGCCCAGTCCTCCAGTTATGGCGAGCACAGAGAAAAGACCCATTTAGAAGTGGGCTAAGTCATTTTGAGAACTCACCCTTGGAGGGTGATTGTGATGGAGACAGACAGGGTTTAAGTAGCAGGCAAGGAGAAAGAACATAGAATAAAGGGCTTGGGCAGTTTACAGAGGAGGTTCTCTCAACTGCACGTCCCTATTCCTGCTGGCCCACTGGTGACTAGTGTAAATAAGTATTCATGAATCCATTCTGTCGCCCCTGGCCTGCCTTCCCCCGATGCTTTGCTTCTTGGAAGAAAATGTTAGAGGGAGCACATTTCTTGTAAATTGTTAGTTATTCTTTCAGTAGGATACAAAAATTTGATAGGATCAGGTTGAAAGTGGGAATGAGGAAACTAAAATGGAATTAACTGGCATTGAAAGAAGTAAGGAAAGGGATTCAAAAAAAGAGCCTAGAGCTATGGCAGGAGAGAAGGTTTTATTTATAGACCATATTATAGTACATATTTTCAATTGAGTTCCCATTCTCACCGTTAATGTGTGAAACTAAAACAAACAGAAGAACTATGCCATTCTGCCAGCAGGTGGCAGCATAAGAATCTCATACGAGGAAAGGTGGACGCTTAACATTTTCTCTCTCAGGAAGTCTAGTCATCAATGTAGATTTATATTTTTGATGATATTAGCAACACATGTGCATTGCTTAAAATCTTTTCAGAAGATTCATCTCTCCCCTCATTTTTTATATACCAGCATTGCTCATTAAGTGAAAGATTATATGCCAGTAAAAGAAAAAAACCTGAGGGTTTATAACAACATTGACTTATATATATTTGCATTGCTTACTACAGTTACTTGAGGAGCACATTTCTATAGTGATTGTGAGGTTTATTAGATGGTTAGAGAGGAAGTAACTTAGATGGTCACCCTGTTCTCACACCCCTTTCCTGCTCTGGACATAAGGATTCCTTGTGCCCGAATATCTCTCCAATGCTAAGCAATCTCTCAGACTCAGGAGGGACCCTGTGCCTGAGGTAGTGGGCATTTCTGGCCTTTGCAAACAACTCTAAGTAGGTTGATGCTGTGGACTTGCCTTTGAAGTCTGCTGCACGTTCCATGGGATTCGGGGGAATCTGTTTTCTAGCATTGTGGTCTGGCTTTTGGTTGGCATCTTTTGATCTGGTCTCATCAACATGTGCCATTCTACTATCACCAGCTGGGCAGGAACCAGGGCCTTGGTCTAGGGTGTGGGTGGAGGCTTCTTGATCTTGACACAGAATAGAGATGCCCTCGTTGGAGTCTTTGCTCTTCGGCGGGTTTATAGAATCTTTCTCTTGGGCTTGTGACTTGTCTTCTGTGAAGTGGGAAGTTCTGTCATTTTGAGTCAGTGATTGATTTTTGCTTCTCATGGGGTCCTTGAGGCCAGTGTGAAGGAAAGGAGGCATCTGGGACTTGGTTTTGTATATTTTTTGGTTCCTATTGGTTGCCGGTGCTCTGGGAAGGGAAGTAAAAAAGAAGAAAGATCTCTGAAAACCAATGAAGAGGCTCATATTTTGAATTTTCAAGTTATTAGGCCATGGCACCCTTCAGTGTGGTATCAGCTGAGGTAATAACGTGGGTGAGAAGGGGTGAAGGGTGAGAATGGGTGGTGATGATGTGAAGGAAATGTCTCTGTGCTTAAGAAGGAGAAGGCAGTATTTCCTCAGGGAGAGGATGATTTGAAGAAGCCAATGGGGAAGAGGGATTCAATGCCATATCCATGAGTTTAGCAAGCATTTTCTTACCTAGCTTTATTAGCCTGTGGAACTCTGTGCTTCTGCCCTCTCTGTGGTGAGAACACGAGAACATCTTCTAGTCTTTTCTGAATTCCATTCCCAAGATAAGAGGAGAACTTTTTCTTGATGATATCTGCTTTGAGTTAATAAATAAGTGTTATGGGTTAAATTTTGTCTTCCCTAAATGTCATATGTTGAAGTCCTAACCCCTAGTACCTCAGAAGATGACCTTATTTGGAGATAGGGCCTTTACAGAGATAATTAAGTTAAGATGAAGTTATTAGGATGAGCCCTAATCCAATATGATTGATGTCTTTCTAAAAAAAGAGAAATTTGGACGCAGGGGCACAGACAGAGGGAAGATGATGTGAAGAGACATAGGGAGAAGACAGTCATCTACAAGCCCAAGAGAGAGGCCTGGATCAGATCCTTTCCTCACAGCCCTCAGAAGGAACCAACCTTGCCAATAACCTTGATTTTGGACTTCCAGTCTCTAGAGCTGTGACACAATAAACTTCTGTCGTTTAAGCCACCCAGTCTGTGGTACTTTGTTATAGCAGCCCTGAAAAACTAATAGAGTAAGAGAAGAAGGAAAAGACTGCTGGAAACTGGAAACTGGAACCCGGTTCTTTGGGCGGAGAACCAGTATATGAATACCCTTGGATCATATTTCACATTAGGTGGATCTGGCATGATGGGTAAAAACAGAAAAACTTAAAGCAGTTCCCCAATGTTTACCTAGAACATGTTAATGAGGATTTAGAAACACTGAGATCAGAAGTTTAAACTGGCTAGGCCCATGGAGGTTTTGTTTGAATGTTTTCTTTGGCAAGCCTGGTGTTTTCAAAACAAAATAACTGGGTATGAGCGATACCTAGAGATGGTGGCCCTATTGTTTCATTTACCTCCATTATGTGACCTTCTACCTACCTGAGCCATGAATTGCAACTACTAGCCGTGATTAAGTGGATTTTTTACTCTCTGAGCTAATGTTTCAGCATCTTGTAGTCATTGCTGCTGTAGAGTACCCAGTTAGTTTTCAAGTCATCCCATGAGTTGGGGACTTGGGGTTGAAAACCTTGCACTAGTCTTGCACTAATGGGAGTGAGTTCCTTCAATCCACACTGGAGTTAGTAGGCACCAGGCAGAGGGAATATGACCAGATAAGGGGCCTAGAATTCACATTAAACTCCTAATATTCTTTCATCCAATTTCTTCCTTGTGAGGTAGTCAAGATAAGAGAGGGTCCTTTGTGGGCCTCTCCTCCTCTGTTGTGTCCTTGAGTGTGTGTGTATATGTAAGTGTATGTGTGTGTGTGTGTCTGTCTTTAGGTCTTTTCTATTTAAGAACTTCATCAATTCCCTAAAACTAAGAGATTTTGAGCTGCTTCTCCCAGCCAGGTCACTCTTCTGCATTTTGACCCGCAGAGCCAACAGGTTCAGAAATGAGCATATCCTTTCTCTGAAACTTCGTCTTTCTCCAGTGTTCCCTCTGTGAGGGCGTGGTACCTGTATCCATCCAGTTATCCAATTTAACAAGTATGTTTGGGTGCCTACTTTGTGCCGGGCAATATACTCATGACTCTGGTTTTCTTTACCCTTGGACATGTAATTAATCATAAAGCTCTGACAACTCCACTTTCTGTAATATCTCAAGATGCTAGTCCACTCAAGATACAGTTCCATTTTCTAAATATCTTAAGATACTCCTTTTCTTCACCTGGACAATGCCCTAGTTTAGGCCTTCAAATTGTGGCTTGAACTTTGGAATTCTCCTATCAGGTCTACCTTAAACATTGCAGCCAGAGTAATCCTTCTAACATTGGAATATGTAATGTCTCCACTCCCAAACACTATAGGGTGAAATCCAAACTCTTTTGCAAGACCTATGAAGCTGTTCGTGATTGGAGACAATGCCCACATGGCTTTCCCTCTAAACCTGGCACCTGCACCTTCTCCTCACCCCTTACACTCCTGCAGTATTGAGTTATTTGTAGTGAGTCATGCTCAGGCATGCACCTTTGTACATGCTGTTCCTTCTGCCAGGAGTAGCCTCATTCCACATGTCGTCATGACAAACTGCCCCCCTCCATTCTCCTCCTCCTCTAAGATCTTGCCTGCACACTGCCTCTTTCAGGAAATCTTACCTGAGGCCCTTTTATAGACATAGGAACCTTCCTATGCTCCTGCCCTACTTTGTAAATAACTCTAATTAATTTAGCAATTAGCATTTTCTATCACAATTTTTTGCAAGCACAGCTACCTTCTAATTTAAACACGAGCATCTTGAGGGCACAGATCATTTTTTTCATATTTGCATTCCTGCATTTATCTGAGTCGCTGTAATAGTGTTTTGTAGAGTCTGGTCCACAAAACACCTCTTCCAGAATAATCTGCCTTAGTATCACCTCAGTTAAAAATGTGGATTTTGAGCCTAATTCCTAACCTACTGATCCAAATCTCTACAGATGAGGACTGGGAATATGTATTTTAAACAATCCACCAAATGGTATGTAGTCGAAGCTCAATAATAATTTTGTTAAAGCAATCGTGGAAAAACATCGCCTCGTACAGTGCCTGATAAATACTGAGCCTTCACACATATTATTTCCTTCCCTTTCCCCTAATTTTACTTTGAAGAAGTCTGAAGCTCACATAGGATATGACTTTCCAAAGGACATGGAGACAGAGGCCCCTGAATCAAAGTCTTCTGTGTCCTGGTCCAGACTTTTTCCACACCACCTGTCACTGAAGCAAACTCTCTACTGAGCAAGGATGGCCACCTACCTAAGGCCTGGCCTTTTGCTCATCCTCCTGAGAGCAGGTATCTGGTCTTCAACGTTCTTTTTGAGAATTGAAGTGGGAATCAACCAATTGGCTTCTAAGATCCTTTTCCAGGATGTGAGCTCTCATTCTAGTTTGGTTGAGCCACTTATTACAGACAGGGAAATTGAAAGCAGAGAAGTTCAGTTACTTGCTCAGAGTCATCTTTCAAACCCAAAGCTGGAGGTCAGAAATAATTCCCAGGCCAGACATTTGGACATTATTCTTGGCTCCTGTGTCCATATATTAGCTGTGTAGAGCTAAAAGATTTCACATTGAGTCATGACCCCTGGCTCTCCTCTTGAATGCGCTACATCATTTTCAGAGCTCTTGAGTTCTGGAACCTGCCTTAAGTAAGAAGAGACTGTAGTTTTGAAGAGCTGAGATGTATCTATTCTATGCTGAATTTTGAAGTAATATTAAAATCTAATTATTTTAAAGATGAACAAAGGAGAACTAGTTTCTACAAACGGTACAACTATGGCAATTTTCAACAAAACAGTAGAAGAATTTCAATTCTGTAACAATCTTTGATTGATGGAGAAGAATAAACTCTTATATAGCATTCACTTTGTGTTTTGGTACTATTTCAAGTGTTTACTGAACCCTCAAATAATTTCATGAGGTAGGTAATATCATTTCCATTTTACGTCTGAGGAAACTGAGGCACAGACAGGTCCAGAAATCTGCCTAAGGCCTCACAGCTAGTAAGTGACAGAGTCAGGATTTCAACCCAGATAATCTGGGTCCAGAGTCTGTGCTCCTAGCCACTATATTTTAACTCTTTTTACTGAATGGTATAGACAGCTTTGGAAGGTCTGAGATTCTGGACACCATTGTGTAGCCCTTCCCTCTGTGATGATCAGTGGCTACTAACTCAAAACTAGTTTTTGAAGCTTAGTAATGTTATTCTTGTTATAACTATTTAATGATGTAGTCTATGTTAACTGGATAACCTTCTAGGTGATGTATGGAAAGTGTTATTCCTAGGGGACAGGAGGTCTTTATGGGAGGGAATTATTATAAAGAATATAAGCACATGACTTACAGGCAAAAAGGCCTCTTTGGAGAAATGACAGAAATATTTGCCCTCTGGCTTAAGAAGACAAAGAAAACACAGTACCAATGCACTACAACTGCCTGCTTGATATTTTCTAATCTAAGTAAAATCTGCAGATTCTAGTGTGAAGACACTTCGGAATACAAGGAGTGTGGGGCCTGAATCTCCGATGGGTGTGTTGAAAATTGCCAAGAGCTCCCTGCTCAGCCCTATGGAGGTCAGCTATCATTATATACTGCCCTCTGTTCACTAATCCCAGGGAACTTTTTTTTTTACTTCCTCTGCTTAAAATGACTTGCACAGTAACAGTCGCTCAATGAATAGTTTTGACCAGGCATAAAAAAGGGGTGAAATCAAATCAACCCAGATATAGTGAAAGGAAAGCAGAATGAAAAATGAAATAAGAAAGAAAACTAAGGATTTAGGCAAGAGAGAGCTAATTTGAAAGACTGAAGCGACTGGAAGCTGAGAGGCATTAGCTCAAGAAGGTTTGCAAATGGGCTGCTCCAGGGAGCTGTGTAATTGAGGGAGGGAGGGGCATGGAAGGGTGGGCAGCCTAAAATCCAGGTTGAAATCAGAAGTTCTTGCTTCCTTGGTATCTTTGGTTTCTGGGTCTCTGAAAGGGCCCCTGTCATGAGGTGAGGGTGTTATTCTCACCTCAGCCCAGTGATGGCTGGCTGCCCTGCTCTGCCTCTCCCCAGGACTGGAAGCCTTACCTTGCTGCAACCTCAGCAGTTCTTTTTGGAGCTGTCTCTGCTCCCGCGTCAGCACCTTCAGATGGTACAGGCAGATAGCCTCTAGTCTCTGTAGTCTTTGGCGGAGTCTGGCTTCAGCCTGCTTGGCGCTCTTCCTCTCCAAGTCAAAGTGCGTATACAGTGGCCCCCTGACCGTGTGCCTCTCCATCCTCTTCACGGTCTAGAGACAATAAAACAAGATTCTCCCAGGCACCACAACTAACCTGATAAAGCAAGACTGGGACCCTGACCCCTGGCTTTTAATCAGAGACCAGAGTTTGAATCCTGTGTATTTCTGAATCCACAGCTGCCTGGTCAGATGAAGTCACACTATTGGGAAATTTTGCCCTATAGTAGAATGAGTTTCCAGAGTGACACGGAAGGATTGAGGGTAAAGTCTTCCTCTGAGCCTCAGTCTCCTTGCCAATAAAATAGTGATAGATGATAGGCTCCCTACATAGCCCACAATCAGATTACTGCAAAGATCAAGTGAAAGGTGTACGAACAACTCTTTGTGGAAACAAAAAATAGAAACACTTTACATATATAAGACATTATTCACCCAATAAGGGAAGTCCCTTCTGCTACTCTGTAAAAGCTCGCAAAAAGCCTGCTCAGAGGTCTGGAGAGGATTTGGGGACTTGGGGCAGAGCCATTCCAGGACCTCTTAAGTTCATTCATTCACATATGCATGGGTCCATACAGCCTGTATTCCTACCACGTGCCAGGTGCTATGCTCAGAGCTGAGGGTACTGGTGAATGAAACACAGTCCCAGCTCTCAAGAGGCTTTCAGATTTGTGACTGTGGAGTCTAATAATGCATGCTACATATGAACATCAATATTCCAAAAAGTGGGAAGAGTGGTGGGATCTACTGGTCACAAAATAGTACCGGCCTCCAAAACAAGTAATCCGGGCAGCACTGGTGAAACCGCTTGGATCAGACATAAGCTCCTCTTCCTGCCTCACCCATCTTCTCAGAACTTTGATCCTCTCCATGCTTTTCGTACCCTGATGACCAAGCCCACACTAACTTCCTCCTCCTCTGAGCTCTACAGCACTAATGGGCAGGGACAAATCTTTCCTCTTCTTTGAGTCCTTCACAATACTTAGTTCAGAGTTAAGAGTATAACATGTGCCCAGGATATGAATGGATTGTTATCAATAAGGCTTTGGTGATAATAATACAGGAAAAAGCTTAGCATTAAAAGGGAAGTTAAGGTCAAGACACAGGAAAGAAGTTTTAAGACAGCTTGCTTGATAGTCTAAGGTGGTGACTAAACTTTTGTTAAAAAACAGGATGTGTAGCACTTACCTACAAATCCAGGGTTCTCCCCATGAGAATACTGCTGGTTTCTTTTGCTGTCAGGCTGAGTCTTCAGTAAACTCAGGAGTTTGGTGTTGTGGGGGAGGGAGGGAGAGGGACTTTTGGAGAGGGCCCCAGGGGAGAATATTGAATCCACTTGAGAGCTTTCTTCCATGCCACCTCCCTTCCCTAGGAATGCTAACTCCCTGGGCATGGGCACCAATCCCAGAGCTCTAAATAGCTCTGTGAGTTCAGGAAGCCTGCCAGCCTCCAGCCCTCCCCTAGAAGGGCCCACAGTGCTCCCTCTGGGCCGTGTCCATGGAGCCGAGAATGAAAGCAAGGAGTGTCTTACTGTGTTCTCAGTCTCGCTCTCTCTCCCTTTCCCTCCCCACACCCTTCTCCTTTTTTCCTTCCTCTTTTGCCTTATTTCCTGCCCCTCCCACCCCCACCCCCCACAAGCTCATTTCTGCTTCTTAGAAACCAGGTCAGGCCCCAAAAGAAGGCACCCTGTTTTTTCATCAGGTTGTGCACATTTTGTGCAGGAGAGAAGTTAATTGGTTTATTTTGCATTATTGCACATCGTACTGACTTTTCCCAGGCTTCTATCCATGTTTTGTGTCCTTCGGTGCTTATTAAGGTTTTCAAGTTGTGACAACAGAATTAGGCAAAGTGAAATTTAAAGCAACTTTTGTGATCATATTTTGGACATCTGCAGTAGAAGGCCAGTGAACTATTGGTTATAGACTAAGATACTAAGTGGGATTTGCACTGTTGCCTTGGGGCTTCATCTGAAAACAAGAGGCACTGATGTGCCACAGTCCAAAGAGAACTGCCAACACTGGGACCTCTTGATGCCCTCAGAGCTTACTGAGAGGTAGCTAAACAGGCCCCAATACCCACAGCCATCACCTAGCAAACAAGCTGTAATAAGGAGCTTACTGGGGAGACTGAGAGAGAAAGCCATTATTCTCTCAGTGGGAGGTAGTTCCTTTCCCATCCCTTCCCATGAGGTAATTCTCTCACCTCTAGAATTTAAATGAATGAGGTGGGGTTCCAAGAAAATCATCAGAGAGAATGGGATGCCTACACAAGGAGAGACTGGCACCTCACTCCCCAGCTGGAGACTTGATGAACTACAGAACCACAGAACAACCCCGCTCCAACCCTTTGTTGCCACCAGAGCTGATGAGTGAGGGATTTCTTAGAAAAGCTTGGTTACTCCATGTTATCTTGAGAGAGAGCTGAAAAGGAGAGGCTTGCATAAATAAATGAAGGGCGAGAATGAGCTTTAGTGTGGTGGGCCTGGGAAGGGAATGGTGGCCAAACTCATCCTAGTTCCCCTTGGCCCTTTGAGAGTGCCCAAGAAGACCTCAGCAGTTTCCTGGCTCCTTGTGAAGGAGCATAGGGCTTATATAAGGGAACAGAAACCATGGCATTGCCTCTGGAAGACTCTAGGTCAAATAAGGTAATACTTTACCCAGAGTGGGCATAGAACCACAGGCAGGGCCAGAGGGGATCTGATTGAAGGTGAACTTTTTCATGAAAACAACACATCTTAAGAGCAGAGGACAGTAGAAGCACACTGAACAAGAACTAATGCCTCAGCACCACCAAAGCAGCAGTTATGTAGGAAGAGCTCTTCTATTCCCCTTCTATCCCACAACCTTGGCGGGGTTAAGTAGTGAAAAGACAAGCGAGAGGAGGTATACAAAACAAGACCATGTTCCCCATTCTGCTGCAAGGGGTTGGAGAGGGAAGAATGATAGAGCAGATCATCTTCCTTCCCTCCTCCAAGTCCAGAGAGGAAAGGGTTTAAATTGTCTATGAGATTGGAGCCTCAAAGCGTACTCGAAATTTTTGATAACCAAAGTGGCCAGAAATATGTAGAAACTGCCAATGATATCATTAAGGGACAAGAAAGAAAAATCAACAAAGATAGTGACCGGAAGTGTAAAAAGTTTCATTCCCAGATGATGTCCCTGCTATCACCACTGGGGAAAGAGGAAGTTTAAACTGCTTATTAAACTGGTGATGATTAAAATGAATTTTACAGAATGGACATTATTTATTCACGTTCATATACTTTTCTATCTCTCTGTTTTATAAGGAAGTGGCATCCTTTTGTAGTCAAACACATCTGAGATCAAATAATTATTTTGTCATTTAATAGGATGTACAACTTTATTCATTAATCATGTCATGTCCTCTAGCTTCCTCATCTGTAAAAAGGGTTAATAGTATCTTCATATAGGACTTCTGATAGAACTGAATGAAAGAACCAATGTAAAGTGTTTGGTGCATTGTAGATGTTCAATAAAAGTTACTTCCTGGTTTCTAGCAAATATGGAGCAATAGGAACTAGATTTACTCTTCTGTATCAAATAATTTGAAAAATCAGGCAAAATGTATGAAATAGTGTTCTTTTTTTTTGACATTGGACATCAGGCAGATAGGATGGTGGTCCCTGAGAGAGTGGAAACAAACCAGGGGAGCCCTATCATTGCCACAACATACTGCCTGGAAAGAGTTTCCAGGCCACATCACAGGGAGGAGGCAGCCAGGCAGTGGATTCCCTGACTTGAGGAGACAGAGCTAGAAGTCCAGAAAGGCCAAGACAGCTAGCAGTAGCAGGGCAGAGAATCAGATCCAAGAAGCTCAAAGAATTCCAAGCAAAAGAAACATGAATAAAACTACTCCGAGGTATATAAAATAAAATTGATAAAAAAAAGTAATAAAGAAATAATCTTAAAAACAACCAGAGAGAAAAAAGACACGTTACAAATAGAGGAACACAGATAAGAATTAGAGCAAACTCCCTGTCAGAAGCAATGCATGCCAGAAGGTAGTGGAACAAGATTTTTAAAGTTCTAAAGAAAAAAAGAATTAACCTAGAATTCTACACCCCACAAAAATATCTTTCAAAAACAAAGGCCAATTGAAGAATTTTTCAGTCATACAGAAGCATCAATAATTCTCCATCAATAGTTCAAGAAATGTTAAAGCAGAAGGAATGGATGGAAAGCAGCAGGAAACAGATGGAAATCCAGATCTACACAAAGAAATGAAGAGCCCCGGAAATAGTAACTACATAAGTAGGTATAAAGATGGTTTCTCTTATTATTTCAATCTCTTTAAAATATAATTGACTGTTCAAAGCAAAAGGTAATAAAGTAGTGTGAGATTTATAGCACATAGGGAAGTAGAAGCATGGCAACAATAGTACAAAGGCCAAGTGGGAAGAAATGGAAGTATACTGTTATAAGGTTCTTATACTATATGTGCAGCGGTATAAAATCAGTTGAAGAGGACTGCAATATGTTAAAACTATATTCTCTAAACTCTAAAGCAACCACTAAGGGCTGGCCCGCTGGTGTAGTGGTTAAGTTTGTGTGCTCCATTTCGGTGCCCCCGGGGTTCACAGGTTCAGATCCTGGGCGCGAACTTACACACCACTCATCAAGCCATGCTGTGGTGGCATCCCATGTACAAAGTAGAGGAAGATTGGCACAGATGTTAGCACAGGGCCAGTATCCCTCAAGCAAAAAGAGGAAGATTGGCAACAGATGTTAGCTCAGGGCCAACCTTCCTCACCAAAAAAAAAAAAATCAAAACTAGAAAACTAAACAAAATATATAAAACAACTGTTTTTAGACGTTGGAAGACAGGCAAGGCAAGTTTGTGATCTCTTTGAGATAAGAAACGAACAGGATGAGGTCTATGATTGCCCCCAAATTAGTATCTGGAAGCAGTTTTCAGGCTGCAGTGCAGGAAGGGGGAACCAAAACAGAACTCAACTGTCTCTGAGTTGAGCACACAGAGAATGGAGTTTGAGCAGGCCAAGGTGGCTGGAATTCGCAGAACAGAGTACCAGATAGGAGTTAAATGTAGAGAGAGAGGGATGAGGGGAGCAGGTTCCAGAGATCTGCAGAGGGGTCTCTTTGAGTCTTTGGTTGAGTAATGATCTACTCATGCAAGGATAAACTGTCCAATAAAATTGTAGATTAATAAATAAAATGTGGTACATTCATATAGTAGAAAACTACTCAGCAATAAAAAGAACCACCAATGCATGAAACAACGTGGATTAATCTCAAAAGGATTATGCTAAGAGAAAGACGGCCATACAACTCACTATCCTGAAAATTAACAAAGGGAAAGAATCAAGCATCTATCCTGTCTTTCCTGTATAAACTATAGTTTCAGGGTGATTAAAGAGTAGATGAGGGAAAGATTTTTGGAAGACTTGCAGCTGATAGATGCAGAAGGAATGATAGAAGTAGGAAAATCATCATTTTTCAACCTCTAATGAAGTCATGGATCTAGGCAACAGTCCTCAGTGGTATTAAAAACTTAGGTGGAAAGTTGAGGGAAACCTCACAATGGTGGCGTCAGCTGCCACCACTTGAACACACTCATCAATCTGAGTCACTGAAAGAAGGAAAACCAGACATTTTATTCATCATGAATACACTGACGGAGGATACTTGCCTAAAATATATTTAACCTGAATCTAATCAAACTTCCAGGTCTGATTGCCAATTCACAAGTTATGAAGAAATTAATCAACAACTTGAGAAAGCCAAAGCCAGAATATGGGTCTTTCCAGAGAATTATCAGTTTTCTCTGACAAATCAATAGCAAGGGGAAAGCAATCAAGGGAGGGCCACTTGTAATAAAATAGTCTTAAGAGGAATAATGACCAAAGCAATGTGTTGACTTGTTTAGATCCTGATTCCCACAAACCAACTGTGAAAAGCACTTTTGGGACAAGTGGAGAATTTAAACACAGAATGGGTATTAGAAGATATTAAAATGTTCTTGTTAATTTTACCGGTTGTGATAATGGCATGGTGCTTAACAGTTGTCACCAGTTAGAGATACATACTGAAGTGTTTACAGATGAAAAGATGTGATATATACTTTGTATCTGCGCTAAAACACTCCAGTAAAAAATAAAATAAAATATTAAAACAAGTGTATAAGTATCTGCATATGTGGGAATGGATTACACAAAAGTGGCAAAATGTTGATAATTGTTGAATCTGGGATATAGGCACAAAAGTGTTTATTAGATGATTCTTTCTAATTTTGAACATGTTTTAAATTTTCCATAACAAGTAGTTAAAAAATCTTTTCTGAGGCAGCCAGATTGAAAGGAAAATTTATTATGTTCAAAAGAGTGGCAACTATACTTTTAGCTGACTTTTAAACAGTAATAATGGAGATCAGAAAACAGTGGAATATCTTCAAGAAAATAAGTGTCAACCTAAAATTCTATACACAGTAAAATAAAGACATTTTCAGAAATAAACAAATAGTAGAGTTTGTTCCCTACTAAATAAAATTCTAAAGGATGTGCTTAAGGCAGAAAGAAATGTTCCTAGATGTCCTAGACATAGGACTGAGATGCAAGAAGGAACGAAGGACGGAAAAAGTAGTAAATATGTGGGTACATCTAAATAAATACTGGCTGTATACAACTGGGATTTGGAAAATACATTTTTTAATGCACAGTAAAAAATCACAGCGTTTTCAAAGGAATAGAACAGTTAAGTATTCCGAGGTTCTTTTACTGCCCAAGAGAAGGGCAAAGACATTAATTAACATATTTCCATAAATTAAGATTCATGTCATCATTTCTGGGGTAACTACTAAAAGGATTAAATAAGAGGTATGTCTTAAAAACCAGTAGAGGATAAGAATTGAAATGGCAAGAAATAACGAATCTGAAAAGGGAGAGAGAAAGATGGGGAAAACAAAAAGTACAAAGTAAGATGGAAATTTAAGTCCAAATATATCAGTAATTATGCATGTAAATGACTGAATGCTCTAATTAAAAGAATTGTCAGACTGGATTTTTTTTAAAAAAGGAATACTACTTGACCCAAAATGATCATAAATATAAAGGCAAATGGAAACAAGGAAATCATGTGAAATTTCTTAATTCAATGATGATTACTGAGATGATCCAAATATTTTAATATTGCTCCCCAAACATGGACTTGAAGTATTTAAAGTGAAAATGGAAATAACTATAAGAAGAAATAGGCAACCAGAATCACAGTGCAAAATGTTAATTTGCCTATGTCAGTAATTAACAGGAGCAATTAAGAATCAGTAAGGGCATGGGATATTTGAACAACACAATGGCAAACTCAACTTTACAGACATATATGGACAATCACCTTGCTTTGAAGGATACAAGATAACTTCTGTTTACAATTCATTGGTTTGAACTTAGTCGCAAGGCCACAGCTACCTTCAAGGGAGTCTAGGCAATGTAGTTTTTTTTTCCGGACAGCTGTGTGCCCATCTAAGTCTTTGGGGTTTCATTACTTTGGAAGAAGAAGAAACTTATATTAGTAGACAACCAGTAGTCTCTGCCACAGATACAACTACACGGAGACAGATAGACAAGAGTTACTGAATGTTTGCCACTCTTAATATGTGACAGGCTACCATCAAATAAGCACTAACTGGTACAAACTTATAAATGCAAATGCAAAATCTAAAGTCACGTGGCAGTACTCACTTATAAGGTGCTCATCCATCAGAATATGTTATTATGAATGTTTTTAGATTATATTTGGAACAAAGTACAACCACATGCATACATACATTCTTATAGAATTCAAAATGCCTCCACTCTATTTTTGGACACCGGTTTGAAATCAGCTGGCTCAGAGAATGATGCTTACATAAAGATTTTCAAAATATGGCCCCTGCCTCATTTCCCACGTCTTCCCTGTGCTGTTTGCATTTCTCCAAAGACAACGTGAATTCTCAAGGCTCTAGGTCTAGGCACAGACTTGTTTTCTCTCTCTGCTTGTCCCATTCTCCCTACCTTGGCCATTTGTGTCCCTTGGAGGAAGAGGAGTGTGCCAAGAGGGCAAGCAGACAACCTTATCTCTCCAGAGGGGGTTAGGCACGCTTTTCTTTTGCTCCCTTAATACATGTAAAGCATATGTACATGACGTTATTATTATTAATATCATCATCATTATTAGATCTTTCAACAATAACCATTATTACACTGTAATTTTTTAAAACCTCAATACCCTTTAATTATTTATTTGCCTATTTCTCCCACTGGTGTGCAAACTCCTTGAAAGGAGGGATTTAAAAAAAAATTCTCCTTGGTATCTTCATCATGTAGCACAGTGCCTGGCTCACGATAAGTGTTCAATAAATGTTTGCTGAATGAAGGATTAATTAGAAAAAAATAGTCAGCAAGTTAAATAATCTCCCCTGAAAACTTATGCCACTCAAGTTTTTAATTTTCCTATTAGATAAATAACCAAGAGCACTTTTGTGCTTCTCTTATCAGACTGAAAAGAGTGTTTTTAAAATAATGCCAAATGTCTTACTAGTATTTTGAGCAGGGTAAACCACAGCCTTGGGTATATCCCTGCTTGTCATGGTTCTCTCCTATTACTTGTATGTTGACTCATTTCGCCTTTTCATGCTCCCTCAACTGGCTCATTCTTGATTTATCTGTGAGCTTCCTGTCCTCTGTCTTTCCATTTTATGCTGAAATGAACATTTTGTGAGCTTTTCATGTTTCTGAAAACCAGCAGCCTTTGCCAGAGGGAAAGGGGTGCAATCAGGTGCCCAGGACGTGTTTCTCTAGTGGGGATGGCATGTGCCAGTAAAGCGGGCTGGACAAGGTCTCTATTTCTCGTAATGAGGCTTTAGCCTTCATCACCCAGTGATCAGATAACAGCAGGGGCCACCCTTATCAAGGAAAAAGTACACAGAGTTATTGAACTAACACACTCCTAATCTCCCCATCTGTTTAATGGGTAACTTTACACGGTACGGGGATCTCCATAGTGACATAGCCCTGTAGTATCCACCCCACCTACAAAACTAAACATTTACCTCTCCTCTTCTGCTCTGAGTGCTGAAGAGGGATGGTATTAGTTTGCTAAGACTGCCATAATAAAGTACCACAAACTGGGTGGTTTAAAACAACAGAAATGTGTTCTCTTACAGTTCTGAAGGCTAGAAGTCTGAGATTGAGGTGTTGACAGGGCTACGCTCTCTCCTAAGCCTCTACAAGAGGACTCTTCCTTGCATCTTCCAGCTTCCGGTAGCTCCAGACATTCCTTGACTTGTGGCTGCGGAATTTTAATCTCTGCCTCTGTCTTCTCATGGCCGCCTTCCCTCTGTGTCTGTTTTTGTGTCTCTTCTTGTCTTACAAGGACACCGGTCATATTGGATTAGGGCCCACGCTAAGTCAATATGAACTCATCTTAAATTGATTACATCCTCAAAGACCCTATTTCTAAATAAGGTTACTTTCATTGGTACAGGGGTTAGGACTTAACATATAATTTTGGGGGCCAGGATTCAACCCCTGACAGGGACTTTTAAAGAAGTCCTATGGAGCCCCTTCTTTTGGGTCTGTGTTACCTAATTTTTATCTCCAATTTTTACAAATGAGCAATTTGTATATTTTTAAATTAAAAATTGCTGTTATCTTAATGTTTGCTATATTTACTACTGGGAGTTACAGTATTTTAATGACCAAGCATATCCTATTACTCTATTATGAAACTTCCAGGAACATGATATGTATTTTCACGTACCATGTTCACCATTTGATTTACTCATTTCTGTTGTCAATACTCTAATTTTTCCAGCTCCTTGGGCTTGTCACCATCACTGATTCTTCTTTTTCCCTTGACCTGGTTATCCATTCCTAAATCCTCTCCACTCCTTAGAGTATCCATTGCTTCCATTTCTCCCTTAACACTGACTGCCATCATCCTTTTGACTCCTTATGCCTAAACCATGATAATGAACTCCTAACGTATTTCTCTATTGAGGTCTCTCCTCACACCACCAGATTGAAATTCATGCCACCCCATCGTTTAAAACCTTTCTATAATACATCTTTGAGAAATAAAAGAAAAATGCTTTAACCTGGAAATTAGAAGTTCCATATGGAAACAAAGCTCTACGGCATGGGTGATAGAAGATTTCATGTTCCATATGTCTTACAGATATTATGTCATGAAAAATTACATTTACAGCAATGTACATGATGACTGCCAACATCCCCAATCATCAAAGAAAAGTTAAATTTTGTCACCAGCTACTTAGAAAGATAGAAAATAGGAATCAGTATAACTTAGAAAGATATTGAATAAGTATTGATATGAGATTTTTGCAACAATGTTTAATATTTGACAAGTATGAAATTAAGATCTGCTTAGTGCATAAGATTTGGAAAATAGAGAAAATTAGAGGTAAAATAGTGAAGAAACAACCTGTGATCTCATCAACCTACTAATGTTTTGAAATGCTTCTGTCTAGTCTTTAAGGAGAAAAAGTTTCTAATGAAATGCTGCTCTATCCAGGTCACCAGGACCCCCCTACCGATTCTTATTATCCCTACCCTTTCTGTCCCAGCCTATATTTTACTTAGCCAACACATGCTCGTTCCATGCCCAATATTTTTCGCAAATTCTCTTCTTATGCTTGGGAGCGAGTTTCAGAGGCTTCCTCTTCCAAAACCAATCTTGAGAGGAATTGGAGTCTTGAAGATTTTCTGAACCATCTCGAACCTTATTGCACCACCTGCTGGAGAGAAAGGAAATGGGGAGATTACCAATCAGCAGCACCTGTGAACCTCCCAGAAGAGATCTTCCAAAGAGGGATGCAACGGCATCAGAGAGGAGAGTCAAGCCCACAGGCCTCCCCAAACATCCTGACCTTTCTTCTTGCATCAAAGAAGGCAAGTTCAACTTTGAACTCAACTACCCTGTGCAGAGAACCTGATGTCACCATTCTTTTGTTATGATCCCGTCTGACCTGGTCTCTGAAAATGACAAATTAAAGATTTCCTTGGCTTCAAAGATCCATTCAGCCTTCCGTCCATTAAGAAGAGAAGTCTGAGAATGGCTTTGGAGATGCAAACAACTGAATTTGGAAGCTCCCGGAGGGAAGTGGAAGCAACCAGAGCAGAGTGCATATCAGTGTCCCCCCACTTGCGGAAGATGAACATATGTGTTTCAGGCTATTCCTGCCACGTCTCTCCCCTTACTTCCATCCTGTCCTTATTTCCTCCATCTTTGCACTGGGGCAGCAGTTTAAAGGCTGCAAACTCCTGGGTTAGTTATAAAAGAGCCTACTTTTTGAGAAACTAGAGTCCTTTCTTAAGATTTTTCACTGATTGCCCTCACATCTGCTCACTTCTTGAGTCCCACAGCCAGAGATTCTTCTCCTACCCTTGGTCACCCATTTGGAATTCTGTCACTGCCATGGTCAAGAAGTCTCTTCCACATCAACCATTACTCTTTCTGGGTTAATTCAACAAACATGCATTGAGCATTACACTGTGCTAGCAGGGGAGATATTGAGAAAGGTAAAAATAATTCTTGCCTTAAGTAAGTGAAAATCAAGTCGAAAGATTGAGACTCCAAAATTAAATTTGTTCACCTCTTTAAAATATTCTATGAACAAGGGACGTGGAAGAAAACAGGTAACATGTTTAAGAAAATTATGACCAGAGAGAAATGATTTGAACCTAAGTTCCATTTGTTCTGGAATCAGCAGAAGCATCTCAGTTAATGTGGGGACGATTTGTAATTAAAACCAAGAAAAGAAGAATTCAAATTTACTTTTAACACAATACGTTCAGGGTTATTATTTTGCACATAAAGTTAAAGGCTTTTTGTTTGTTTGTTTTTACAAGGACTATACAGGTTAGTCTATATGGTCATTGGAAGAAAATTAATTTCTGAGGCAGCAAAGTGTGTTAGCATTTTAGGTGAATTAGAAGGGAAATATAATGGAGAGGTATCTTGAAGTCGGAGCACCAGCTTTTCACTCTGTACCCTGCACCATCTCACCCCACTCCCTGTTTCAACACCAACACACCCTAAGCCATCTTCTGCTTCCTTTCTCCATCCCTAGGACTGAAGTTCATCTTTTCTTGATTCTAAATTCATCAAAATTTGGACCAAGGAGAATGTCTTGGATATTCAACAAATCTGAGGTGGCAGAGTTTTCAAGAAACAAGTGTTTGGGGTGAGGATTTGTTATTCTCTGAGACATAGGGTGTAAGGATGGGGAGGGGGAGGGTTCAAATATAAGGATCAAGGACATCGACCCAGTGAATGAGAGGGCTTCCACTTTGAAATACCTGAGTCTTTAGGCCACTTATGTACTTAAGGGAATACTTCCTGTCACTTGATGGTGATGATATCCAGTCCCATAACTCTATTTTGCTGTCAGACAATTTTTTAAATCATCCAATATAGAACCGTAAACTTGCGTTGGAGTTAAGTTGCATGGGCTACAGAGGTAATTATAGGCCTGAAATTATGTTATGGTTGGAATTTTAGTTGGATACCTCTAGTTAAAGCTTTCGTCTAGAGAAAACTTGTTGTAGTTTCTGAGTCTGACACGGGGTGGCGTTCCTAACCCATTCACGCTGCGCTAAGCCTCTGCACCGAAACTCGCGACCACTGGAAAGACCTGCCCCTGGTCAAGAGCTTTGGTGGGTGAAGTGAGAACTCAGCATGAGTGCCTATTTGGCCAACAAGTGGACCCTCTCCCTTTCCCTTCACTTTTTGTTTACATTTAACATTTGCTTGTCCTAAAGTCCCCCAAATCTTGTTTCGTTAAATTGAATTTTCAATTTTTTTGTGTGTGTGTGAGGAAGATTAGCCCTGAGCTAACATCTGTTGCCAATCCTCCTCTTTTTGCTGAGGAAGACTGGCCCTGGACTAACATTCGAGCCCATCTTCCTCTACTTTATATGTGGGCTGCCACCACAGCACAGCTTGATAAGCAGTGTGTAGGTCCACGCCAGGGATCCAAATGAACCCTGGGCTGCCAAAGCAGAGCACAAACTTAACCGCTACACCCCTGAGCCAGAGTTTTCATTTTTCTAATGTGACTTATGCCGAAGCCATTTTTTTCCTGATAAAAGTTAGAAAACATTTAAAAAATACTTTTTAAAAGGATAATACTATGCTGCATGATTTAATTCTCTCTTCTTTGATATTAAAATGAAGTAAAGATGACTTTTCTGTATCAATAAAAAAAATTATTTCTACAGGGTCCTGCCCAAAGTCTCACGTCAACTCTTCCTTCTAAACCTCCGAAGCCATTTTGAAGTTAAATTCATAGTATAAGATAATAGAGTGAAAGGACTTTTCAAAAACCATAAAATGCCAAGCAAATGTGACTTGTGGTGATCATCATTGTAAAATTTGCCTGGGTGGGAGGTTTAAGTTCATTTGAATTGCTAAGGACTTTCTTACTATCATTTCACTTATTTTGGTCATCAGTTCCCTCCTGGTAATGTTTCTTTCTCAGTTTCTAATTTGTCAATGCTTATCTTTAACCAAGAGGAGGGAAGCAAACAAGAGCTGAGCTGTTCTGCCTCCTCTCTGTCATCTGTCAAGACAACATCCCTTCTTTGCTCTCTTTTCTGTTTATCTGACCATTGGACAATCACCTTTTCCCCCTGAGGAAAAGAGTCTCGTTTGCTCTCTTTAGCATTTTCCTCCTGTCTCAGCTTGGCCCAGGAATTTGCCTTCCTGACACCTGCCTTCACAGTCCCAGGCTATATTGGATGCAGATTGAGCTTCTTCCATTGTTTGCTCCTTATTTTATATGCATACATATATATAATATGTACTGTATATTATATACATATAGAAAGAGAAAGACGTAGTGTATGTGTATATACGTATATATTTACATATATGATATAGATATGGGCTCTCATGTAGAGAGCTCTATATATCATATAGAGAGCAGCCCATGCATCCACTTGGTTTGTTTTATGCCATCCTCTTTATTCCTTATTTTTCTATTATTTTCAGGAAATTTCCACAGTTTTTAGACATATCTCTGAGTTACATATTTCTCTTTTTTGGACTTAAGCCCACACAGAATCACCTCCTTTTGTATTCATAGACTCCAAGATGACAACTCTCCTCCTACATCTCTCTCTTAATTGAGGACCAATATTTGTCTTTTTTTTTTTTCCCTTGAGGAAGATCAGTGCTGAGCTAACATCCATGCCAATCCTCCTCTTTTTGCTGAGAAAGACTGGCCCTGAGCTAACATCTATTGCCAACCCTCCTCCTTTTTTTCCCTTTTTCTCCCCAAAGCCCCAGTAGATAGTTGCGTGTCATAGCTGCACATCCTTCTAGTTGCTGTATGTGGGACGCCACCTCAACATGGCCGGACAAGCGGTGTGTTGGTGCACGCCCGGATCCGAACCCGGCCGCCAGTAGCGGAGCGTGTGCACTCAACCACTAAGCCACGGGGGCCGGCCCC
This sequence comes from Ceratotherium simum simum, assembly GCF_057802395.1. NCBI lineage: Eukaryota > Metazoa > Chordata > Mammalia > Perissodactyla > Rhinocerotidae > Ceratotherium > Ceratotherium simum. The sequence goes on along the minus strand of NC_141901.1, from coordinate 33,056,478 downwards.
CACAATATTTGTCTTTATTTCTACTCTTCAGTTAGTTCTTTTTCTTTGCTTTCAGTTCTAGAATTTTAGTTTATAGTAGAAATTTTCCTTCATGCTCCTGAGAGCCAAACTTGTGAGCTATGAAGTGAAGAACACATCAAATGAAATTTAAAGAAACTACTTATTAATACAAATAAGTCTCTTAGCAACATGCTTAGCGCATAGTTACCATCCATGAAATGAAAGACATTATTATTAGTTTCCCATCCAATTTAATTCAATACCTGCTTGATGACAAACACGTTGTAGTGTAGATGTGCAAAATAAGTCACGGTCTCTTTCCTTGAGAGACTTAAAGACTAGGGCAGGAGGCAGGCATCTAAACTCATAATTGAAAAACAATGTGATCCGTCTAATTAGGAATTGTTGGGAAGAATGGTAAGAGAAGATGAGAGAAGAATCAGGGAGGTCTTCGAGGAATTGTGACTAGCACCCATGCTGTGTTTAATATGGACTAGGAACTGTTTTAAATCATTTACAGATATTAACTTAATTCTTAAAACAGTTGTGTGAAATCAATCCTATATCATCATCATCCTCCCACTACCAGAAAGGCAAGTAAGGGGCAGAGAGGTTAGGAAGCGTCAGCCAAGGGTGGCAACGCTGGGATTTGAACCCGGGAGTTCTGGCACTCAGAGGTGGTGTTCTTGACCCCTCTCCTGCTTCCAGCAGGGTTTAAGAAGTGGGGTAGAGCAGGAGGGCATCCCAGGAAGGGAGAGACAGGCTGCGCTAGTCGTGGAGGCAAGAAAACATGTGGGGTCTTCACAAAAGCCCAGTTAGGTATGGCAGGACCCAGCCAGCCATGCGAGGATGGGGGAGACACTCAGGACTTCTCGGGTTATTTCTTGTCCTAATCTTCTATTTTGGACATCAGGCTGACTTGAGTTGAGGGCAGAGCCCTGACTCGTCCTTGGGAAGGGGGGCACATTTGGGCACTGAGCCATCCAGAGCAGAGAGGGGTAGAATTTGCTCCTGTGCATCCCGTCCTCTGAGTGGCCATCACCCCTTTTGCCACCACATATGACCTTCTACAAGTTCACAGAAAAAGGGCTGTGGACGTGAGAACAGTGTTTTCTCCACGGACCCACAGCCCCAGGACCTCGGTGGCCCCCAGAGCAGCCTCCTCTCATCTAAGGCCTGGGCTATCTGTTGATGTGGCTATTGCTAGTGCAGGCGGCTCTTTGCTTGACAGTCCTGGATGTTTTGGTATTTCTCATCTGCTCCTGCTTTAAACCAAGCCCCATTTCCAACGATACCCCTGAGAGGATGATTCTGGGGATGTGTGTGTACGTGCTCCTTACAGGTAGTCATGAGAAGATAACAGGGCAGGGGGTGGGATGAAAGGAAAGAGCCTCGACACCTTGTCCAGAGCCTGCATTCTGCCAGCAGCTCACGTGCCTGGGTCCCTGTTCCCACATTCCTCTTGTCCTTTAGTCCCCATGGGAGGGGTGTCTCATGTCCCAAGCAGATGCTTCCTAAGTGTGTGATTTCAAGCCTGAGACAGGCAGGCTGGGAGAGGCTGTCATTTATAACTAGATTCAGCTGCCTGTTATGGCTATAATGGGCTTTCAGAGTCCAGATGGCTGCCCCCTCGGCTGACTCGCATCTGGCTGAGAATGCAGTGAAGCACGTAGCTGGCTGGGGTGCAGGCTTGGCCCTCTGGGGGATGTGAAGGAGGGAAGGATTGAAGGGAGTGTTTACGCCACACTCTCCACGTGTCTGGGATGCTTTTCTCTGCTGTCCCGCACCCCCCTCCACCTCTGACCCCAGTGCACAAAGACCAAAGCTAGAACTAAACTTCTGACGCCACCACCTCTGATTTCTGCCTTCCTGTCTGTGACGGCAGAATACGGGGGCTTTCTTTAGGGAAAAGTCACAAAACTTCCAGTTAAACTTAGTCAACAAATGCACTCTAAGTCTGACACCAGTATATCCACAGGATTGTCCTTTGGTCCCACAAACAACCTAAAAGATCAGATCTACTTCCCATTGACTGTGGAGGCTTTGAAAATGCCTGAGAAATCATTAGCCACAGGTAGCCAGTGATAGGCAGGTGTCCTATATAATATGACATGACAAATCAATTTTTGATATGGATTTTCAGGAACATACCTGTTGTGGGGAGCCACTGATTTTTAGAGTTGAGACATACTTTAGAGAGGATCTAGTATTCCTATCATGCTTGCCTCATCTTCTAGGAGAGGACCTGAGACGCAAAGGTATAAAAAAACTTGCCCAAAGCTACGCAGTTAGTTAGAAGCAGAGCTAGGACCCAAATCCAGATTTTCTATCCCATAGCTTGGTATTTTTTTACCCAAAGCACACCTAAACGTACGTTCTACCCTCCAGCTGCTGTGATAGATTCTTTTCTAACAGAGAGTAAGGACAGGTTGTGTCAGGCACACTACAGTCACTGGCAGAGAAAAATATGCAATTAAAACCAGGAATATTTTTGGACATCTGTTCATTCAACAAACCAGTACTGAATACCTATTATGTGCAATCCCCTGCTACACTGGTCAGCCTGGGCTCTGCAACTTGGTTCTCTGTGGTCTCTTTGTCCCAGTGGGAGCCAAGTCTGGTTTCAGACAGGTCACCGTCAGGGTCATTTTTACTGCAAACACCTATGTCGTGTTGCATACAGTGTTTGGATTTGGTCCGTTTCTAAGTTCTTGACTCCTGTTCTTCTGCCTCCTGTTGTCCACCCTCCCAGCCATTGTTTGAATTTTCCATAATGTTGCATATGATTTGACACCCCCATCCGTATATCCCTGATTGGTGCTGCATTGTTTCCCGCACTCTTTGATGCTGTTTTATTGGCTCTGGTGTTTCCTCTCTGCCTCTCATTTCCCAGAGCAGGCGTTCTGCCTCCACGCTCACCCTGACACTACAGAACCACCAGCTCATCCCGTGACGCTGGGCTGCACGGATGCTTACTTCTGCCATCCTCCTCTGGGATCACCTAACTCTCAGGTCTGGCGTCTCTTAGAATTTTCCATCTTGCTGTTACCCAAGGCAAGGTAGTATATCCTTTCCTTGAGCTCAAGGAAAATAAACCATGGACTGGATTACCTCTGACTGAAACAGAGCAGAGAAGTATGCTTAGAAATAAGCAACCAAGAGTGATTTTCAGGTTGAGCTACCTGGAAATTGGGGTTAAATTACTGAGGAAGTTTTTGATTCTGAAACTACCGTATAGGATGAGTTGATGGAAGAAGAGTTAAATGTTAGTGAGAAAATTACTGAATCATACCAAAGACTTTTAAACTTTGCTCCAAAGTATCACTTTTAAAACCAATGGTTGTTTAATATTAGTTGATGTTTATATGGTTCAATAAATATTTTTTTTATTTTTATAAAAGGAGCAGCAAATTCATGGTAAAATCTCTTCTGTGTTTGAGCACAGGGTCTCCCGTGGACTCAGTTGATGAAAATACATCATTTAACACGTGGTCACAGCACAGTCTTCTCAGCTGGTGGTAGCCCACGTACCTAAATTTTTGTGTCAACTTTTTGAAAGGTGAGTAACTCCTTGAAAATTTCCTCTTCAAAACTGAAGTGGCTGCAAATGCCAGTCACACGAAATTATCAGAGCGCTGTGTGGGGATCAATTCTTGACTCTTAGCCTGGTGGTTCCCAAACTTTGCTGCACATTGGAATTACCTGGGGAGCTTAAAAAATCTTAATCACACCTCATATCAATTAAATCAGAATATCCCTGGGGGAGGGGGCTGGGCGTCAGTATTATTATTTTTTAATGCTTTAACATGCATCATAATCACCTAGAAGGCTTATTAAAACATAGATGGCAGGGCTGGCCCAGTGGCATAGCGGTTAAGTTCATGTGCTCCACTTTGGCGGCCTGGGGTTCGCATCCCAGCCGCAGACCAAAGCACCGCTTGTGAAGCCATGCTGTGGTGGCGTCCCATATAAAAAGGAGAGGAAGATGGGCATGGATGTTAGCCCAGGGCCAATCTTCTTCAGCCAATAAAAGAGGAGCATTGGCAATTGATGTTAGCTCAGGGCTAATCTTCCTCACAAAAGAAACAAACACACAAACAAAAAAACACAGATGGTTGGGTCTCACCCCTAGTCTGTAATTCAGTAGTTTTGGGCGTGAGGCCCAGAAATTTGCATTTCTAACAAGTTCTCAGGTGCTATTGATGCTGATCTGATGGCTACACTTTGAGGACCGTTGGGCTACTCTATACATCAAAAGCAATGGCCCTTCTTGTTTATAACATTGTTGTTATCAGAAGTTGATGAATGAGCCCTGCCTTGAGTTGACATCTATCCTTATACCCTTTCCATGCTACATCTTTTTGCACAAAAATTCATTGGGCATACCTCTGACCCCTTCTATATCTGTGAGGCAGTGACAAATACACATGCTCCTTAAAGGAAAAAACATTACCTTCAAAAACTTAGAATTGAGCCTTCCTATCTCCTGTGCTTTTTCCCCTGGAGGCAAGAGATCTGCCAAGCAATGGTATCAGAGACTGGTGTTTCTATCATCCAGTTTATTGCCCCTTAGATAACAATGATACATTCGTGCTGAGGAAAATGCTCGTATTTTCTAACACTAAATGTCTTGTTGTGTTTTCAGGAATCTTGATAGAGCTTTACTTTAGAGGGTTTATGGCTGGGTTGTCCCTTGCTGGGAGCTCGGTTTTTGTCTCTCAATGGTTTTGAGTGGAGGAAGATATCTATCAGGGTCCAACAGAAGTTTATCCACAACAATTACATTCAGCGCCTGAAGCATGCGGGGGAAGGATTCCAGTTTAACTGGACCTTTCTTCTTTCCTGTTTCTATTTTGGTTATTTCTTGTAAACAGACTAAATCAGATTGATGGTATCCATTGTCTAATCACATTCTATTGGTGATGGGAATAACTCAGCCCAAAATTTATGGGGCAGGTCTGTGTTCTTTCTCCAACAGGCCAGAGCTAAATTCTACTGGGCAGCTGCCCTTCTTGGGGCAAACGAGGAAAGTTTCTGAAACCAAGCAGCACAGCTTGGACAAATTAACAACTTTGATCAATATAGTCTCTACTGATCAGGGATTCGCAGAGATGATGGGTTGCCAGGTCTCCTTCATGCTTTATGTAGCACGTCATTATGCCTCAAGGGATATAGAGAGTGGGAAAGTAAGTGGTTGAGGGAGATTGTTGAGTTCTCTGGCCCTGCTCCACCCAGGTTAATCCCAGCTTGTTTGCAAGCATGCTCTTGCTCTCATCCAGCCAGGAAAAAGGTAGGGGTCTGCAAGGCTCACCAATATGGGGAGCCTTATGGAATTCCTGACAAAGTAGGCAAAAGGGACTCAGTATAGATTTTACTCTGAGATTCATGAAGGCGTTGTGATTTGGTCTTAATCCTGCATCCAAAATCATGGACACACAATGAAGTCCAGTTATGCTAAAGAGGGGCTGGTGACCTGAACCCACTCAGTGCAGTCACAGGAAATGACACATTTTCATTTCACAAGTTGTTGACCACCTACTACCATGTGTCTGACGCTATGCTCAGCAGTGAAATTATGAAGATGTGGTGCCTGACCTCAAGAGGCTCACAGCCTTCAATTATTACCATGTTTTTTATCTCTGTGCTCAAAATAAATTTTGGAAGAATTCTTTAAAACTAGTAGAAGAGATCCTTGTTTGGAGAAAAGAAACCCATGTTAGTTACCATGTTGTGATAGTTCGTGGACTCATTCTTTCCTTCCACAAACATTTATTCTGCACCTAATATATTTCAACACTGTGCTATGTCCTGTTGAGTAAGCGATGAACAAGGTGCATTTCCTACTATTGAGGGGCACACAGTACGACCCACAGGTGAAACTTATAACCACAACCTCTTTTGGACTATTAGGACTTTAACTGCTTTGTAGGTGGAATTTGAGAACTTTCTTTTTGGAGTGGGGGCCACTGTCTAAAGGGAAGAGGAACTATTTAGGTCTATTTTGACCAACGTCCCTTCTGTTCCTCCCAGCTACCAGCAGCATTCTTACTCCTTTAGCCAATACTTTTCTGCTTGAGTCACATGGCTGGTCCATAGGAGACAGAAAGGTGGCCAAAAGCTACAAAGTGGATTGTGCAGGTGACCATTTTACTTCATCAAGAACCTCAGTACAATTATGTAAAAGGAATAACATGTAAACGTTGAGATAGTGACATTAGACACCATTCAAAGCATCATAAGGAAGTATTTTCCTAGGGATAATCAATGTTTACCTCTTGGAGTGAGTGACAAGTGACATGGGATAGTGTGGTTTGAGTCACAGATCTTTTGGAAAAGCATAGGGTTCCTTAGAAACCTCTCCATTTATCCCATCCTGTCAGGGATGGCTGCCTTTGTTGACAGACATTTTTAGGTGGAGGTATCCTATGTGAGTAAACATGACAGGGGCCTTAATGCCTACAAGGGAGCACTGGGGAATCAAGTGAGGTGAGATACTGTCTTGAGTTATGTTTATTTTCCAGAATAGAAGGTGGTGCTTCCATGGTATCCAGGCTACCTCCTAGACATTATGGCCAAAGAAATTACCTCCCAAAGTTGGCTTTGATTAAATTCATTTTCTGTTTAGAAAACTATTCCCCTGCACAAAACTTTTCTAAGGCTCTGTATAGCTTACTGAATTAATGTCTTACCTTGGTATTCTTGGTCCTCTCTTTCATGAAAATCTTCCTGAACAATATTTCCTCTCATTGTTTTCAATGGTATAACAAAACTAGACTGTCTGTGGTTCTCAGGCCTACTTACCATTACTATTACTACAATGGAGCCCTGAAACAACGGAAATCTGAAGGGCCACTTTTTGGAATTTAATAATATGTAAAACCCTGTGGGATAATCATGATTTCATATTTGCACAGTATCTGTTATAAGGTCATCACAGATAAGATCCAAGGACCCCAACTTGTTGGAGTCATGGAGTCTAACCGTACTCCCGTGTGGAAATAGAGTTTTCTCTAAAGGTAATTGGTGTTCCCACAGCTAGCCATCCTGAGAAAGTGCTGGAGCTCACTCCATAATTTGCAGACCCAATGCAAAATGAAAATGTGGGCCCTAGCCAGGGATGGGGAAATCAATCTCTCCAAACTCTGTTGGAGAGGCAGATGCCAAGGGATTGCAAACTCTGTGCAGGGGCATAGAATAGCTCCACCCCTGGCCTCTTGTCAGTCACCCCTAGTTGCCCAGCAAACACTCTTTGGTACTGCCATCCCAGTTGTGGATAGATGGGTGTTGCTCTGCCCTGACCCAGAAACCCTTCCCTACTGTCCTCTTCTCCATGTCCTGAACTCCCCTGGGGACAAAAGTTGACAGCAGAATGAGGGCCTCCCCTCGCCTACATGACCTAATTACTCTGGGCAGAGGATGGCAGCGGTCACCGGTCATGGGGCCAGGGCGAGGAGAGGGAGGCCAAGAGCCTGTCCCAGGGAGGTGGTGAGGTGACAGGAGGCAGGACTCCACGTGAGATGAAGTTCCAAACCCCCAGCATATGCTCCACTGTCCTGTTAGACTTCACTTACAAAACATAAATTAAAGGATAAAATTAAGAAGACTTTCAAGATGGTCGCCACAGAGTGTTAAGCCCCAAGTGCGGGGCCCTTCTGAGCACGGGGCCCTGTGCAACTGTGCTAACCACATGTCCATGAAGCCAGCCCTGGCAGGTTAATCCTGGGACAGAAATAGGCAGGCTGGGTGTCCTTCTGAGGTAAGACCTGGACTCTAGGGTCTTGGGAAGCTGATGATGGCTCTCATTGTATGGTAGGCTGACAAGGAGAGCAACAGGCTGACTTCTGTTAAGAGACCGTTGGGCAGGTTTAAGTGTATGCTATAGTTAGATGAGTCCAGGCTTGGGTGTGCTACAGAGTAGGGAACGTTCTCTCCCTTGATGTCAGAAGGCACGGTGCGAGCGAGGGCTGGGCAGTGCTGGTTCAAATAGGCTACCAGCGAGGAGTAACACAGAGTCTCTACTTTCTGGCAGCTGTACTTGGCAGCAAGAGCAGTGCAGAGGTGGCCTGTTTTGGCATCTGGGGCGGCTGTTGTAGCTCCTACACACTCCAAGGATTCCATGAGCATCCTGGTTCCATGATTGAGCTGGGAAGGGAGCTGGGAATGATCTTGTTATATACGCCACAAGCACATGGGGAGACTTGGAAATGTATCACGGAAGGGGAGCTCTGGGAAAGACTGGACTTCTTATTAATCTCGGTGGTTTAATAATGATAGTTAACACTTATAAGTGCTCATTATGTGTCAGATTCTATTTGAAGAACATTTTATGCATTCACTCAATCCCATGGGATAGGACTATTGTTTTCCCCGTTTTACAGGTAGGGAAACTGAGCTATAGAGAGAGAACTTTCCCAAAGGTCACGCAGCTGTTAGTGGTGGAGTCAGGATCTGGTTCGGGCATGTGGCTCCAAAGCCTGCACTCTGAACTGCTCTCCTATACTGCCCTCTAACCGGGAGACACTGGGCTGGGTGCTCTACATACACATCAGGTGTTGCACTGTGATGTGTGGATTGGGGTGTTATTGTTTCATCCCAAGAAGGTAAAATTGGATCTACTTATGAACTTTATAGTTTACAAGGTATCTTCACATACTTGATCTCATTTCCTTCTTCTAATTATCCATGAGAGAGGCAAGGCAGGATTACTATAAAGTCTTGGCTCTGCCGTGCACTGCTCCAAGACATCAGGCAGGTTACTTCACCTCACTGAGAATCTATTTCCTTGATTTTGCCTCCTCCTTGCAGGTCAATATGCTATTTCTATTTGCATTTTTGAAATGCAGAAAAATTTATGAACCTCCGTTCTTATCTTGGAGGACTCCTTAAGCCTGGGGTTTCCAGAATGGGGAAAGTTGCTCTTTTCCAACCTATAGCATCAATTCCATGATATTTCCAAAGATTTTCCTTATTGTTCCTGTCTTGCCTCCCAGGGCACACCATAGAGCTACTGCTCCCACTGTCAATTGTCCTGAAGTTTCTGGATTGTGAGTGGTGAAGTCAGGAAGTGGTGGGCACTATGGTAGGCTTTCTTGTGTGGTATAAGCTCTGCCTGATAGAAGATAGGAAATGATCGAATATGCTCTTAAGTATAGGTTTACTGACCATATCAAATGTAGTTCTGCTTTCTCCAAGTCCAAAATTCAGGCTGTTTTTCTTCTTCATGCTTAATTACAAGTGTTTTTAATTAGATGAATTCCATTAATGGCCAATTAAGTTTCAATTTAGAGGTCACACATGAACACTGGCAGCCCCATCACAGCTTGGGCTCTCTGCAAAGTGTCCCGGGTCTAGGCTTCCATCTGCTTAATACTGCTTTGCCCATTAAGGGAAGTTAACGCTTTCCTAATTGTTTGCTTTGGGAGAGGAGCCAAGTTTCATCCTTCCCTCAGCAGCCTGTACTTTCACAGCTGTAATTGGACCTGCTGGGCAGGGGAGGAAAGAGAAGGAGGTGTAGGCTGAGGAGAGGTCTGGGGTGCTACCAAGAGAGGAAGGGAACCCAGAGGAATGATTTCTCAGAAAGATCTAGAGTGGCTATGGTTTGAGAGCTGGCAGAGACTCAGATTATGACAATACGTCATGAAGAGGGTGATGGTTTGGGTTTCTAAGGCCAGCACTTGGAGGATGCTTATTTCTTCCTAGGTGGTTTGCCTGGTATTAGCATATGCTGCGGGTCAGCCAAGAGGCCTGGGCACTGTTGGTGCCATTCTGCTGTCTTATTATTCTCAAATTGCTGCCATAAGGAGGAAGAGAATTGAGGATTCTCCATAATTAGCGTGTACTTCCTATGTGAGACACACTCTTATACGCACTTTACCTGAATTATCTCATTTAATTGTCACGATGTTATATAGTAGGTAATATTATTATTACTTATACTTTACAAAAGGAGAAACTAAGGCATACAGAGGTTAAATACTTATCGGAGGAGTAGAAACGGGATGTAACACTATACTACCACGTCCTTCCACCTCTGCTGGTTTATCTGTTCACCTCTCCCACCAAACTGTACCTCCATGAGGCTTGGGACCACGATGAGTTCAACCCCAATACAGTACCCAAATGATGGAAAGAATAACACAGTCTTTTCATCTAACAGGGTGAAATGTCTATATTTGCCTAGTAGACTCCAAAAAGCAAATGTGGCTTTTATTTCAAGGAGTGAAGCCACATGGCCACCACCACATTTCTGAACAAAGGTAATACTCTCATCTTAGATAGCAGGAGGAAAAGGGGATAAAAGGACACAAAAGGATCAAGACGATGGCATGTATAAACTCCTCCGTTATGAGTATTAAGAAAATGTATATCAATATTAAATAACAGTGGAATATTGAGAAGGAGAGTGAAAAGCTTCATGGAAAGTCTTCACCTTTTTGTCACCACGGTTACTTCTTGCCTCCCCACGTATAGGCCTTGCAGTCTGCACGTGCTTTTGCATACAAGATCTTGTTTAATCCGCCACCAACCCTGTGAGGTATGAAACACTATCATCCCCATCGTCCCAAGGTTTTGCGCAACATCAAGCAACGGGCAAGAGGCAGAATTCAGTCTCATTTCACTGCCCAATGAGGAGAGGAGGGCGCTTGTGAGATGGCGGTGAAGGGGTGTGTGTGGGCAAGAGGCGGTGTCCTAGGTTGTGGTGGAAATGACATGTCCTGATAGATAGGAGTTTGGATGAAAAGTCAACAATAGTTTAATCTCATCATACAAGAACTTACTCCACCAGAAAAGGGGAAGTATGCTTTTGGAGATTGGGGTCAAAAACATTCTTAGTGTGTAAATCTCCTTAATTATAAATTATAAGCATAATAGTCATTCATCCACATGCTGTGATATTAAGGGTACTCAAATATTAGAATCATAGAAAATCAAAGTCTAAATGTCTTAGAGCTTGGTATTCAACCTTTTAATTTGCAGTTGAAGAAACAGAGGTCCAAAAAACAAGAGTGATTTGCCTGGAGTGTGAAGCCAGAGCAGCCTCAGAGTAAGAACTAAATCCCAGATCTGAGGACTCGAAGGCCAGTGTTTGTCCATTTCCCCACATCGTCTCCAACCCATGTTCTTGAATACTGTCTACAATCTTTCTATAGAGAGAAAAGAAAAGCTTATTTCTCTCTGTCTCAGGTATTGGGGGTTGATTTAACGATACTATCACTATCAGCATAAAGGACAAAACCCAACTTCCTCTCCTCCATCTTTTGCTTTCCTCTGCTCCTGTACCTCCTGTAGCTAAGCCAAGTGACCAATGAATAATTTAAATACTCAGTAGCATACTGTTTAAAATTTACCCTAAATTGTAGATACCTGGTGCTAGATCTCCTGAGAGTGGGTTTGGATATGTAGGGGAAAAGAGACAGAGAAGGCGGTGGGCAAATTGAAGGATAACAGGGCACAGAGAGCGGAGACTGGGACACTTTGGGCTTCCTTCCCCTTCGTGAGAGTTTAGCGGTAGGTTTGACTGTGGTTGTTGGATCAGGCTCTCGTTGTTTTTTTTTTTTTTTTTTTTTTTAATTGTTAATGCGTTTTTTTTTTTTTTTTTTTTTAATTGTTAATGCGTTTTTTTTTTTTTTTAAAGATTTATTTATTTATTTTTTTCCCCCCAAAGCCCCAGTAGATAGTTGTATGTCACAGCTGCACATCCTTCTAGTTGCTGTATGTGGGACGCGGCCTCAGCATAGCCGGAGAAGTGGTGTGTCGGTGCACGCCCGGGATCCGAACCCGGGCCGCAGGCAGCGGAGCGCGAGCACTTAACCGCTAAGCCACGGGGCCGGCCCAGGCTCTCGTTGTTTTTAACTGAACAGTTGATCATTGATGAAAACGCAAGCATATTTAGGGAGTTAATTAAATGTAAATTTATGAATTTTTAAAATAAGATTTTATTATCCTTTATGTATAAACCATGCTGGTTGCCTGTGCTCTAAATAGGTTATCGTAGGAATAAATTAAATGTTGAGTCACAAACTCTCTCATGTTGTGACTGCAAACACATTAGCATCACTGTGATCAAATTTACAAATAACTTCATATATTTCAGGTCTCTAAAGGGTGTCCCTGCCTCTGATATCTTTGTGTGATTCCTTTGCTTCTTCCACATTATAAATGGGCTAGTCAAGTCTTTGGAAGTTAAATGCTTTGCTCACAATAGAATCAGAATTTTGTGGACTGAGCATGAACTTTGGAATCAGACATCTGCATTTAAACCCTGGCTCTGCCATTTACTTCCTAGCTGTGTAACCATGTTAAGTTTCTTAATTTCTCTGAGCCTTAGTTTTTCATCCGTAAAATGAGAATAATAGCATTTCATAGGGTTGTTGTGAAGGTCAAATAAAATAATATGTGATATTACAGTGACTGACATATAGAAAGCCTTTGATAAATGCTTTTTATTACCTTCCTTCTCTCTCTTTTCTTCCCTTTTGTTTACAAATGAAAACTCTGAGACTAGGTGACGCTGAAGGACTTCTTTAATAGCCCAGAGAAAGAATCCACTCACCAGAAAGACCTGGAGTTTAATGACCCTCTTGGTTTAATGCCCCTCACCCATCCCATCCTGCTTATTCTCCTGGCTGTTCTATTGCTCTCCTTAAGTGTGGAGAAAACATGTCTCTTGATAAACGACCACTCCCATAATGAGATTCCAATCTTAAGATTTCAACTGGAGCCTCGCGTCAGTGACAGCCATTGGGTTTCTTCAAATACATTGGGACAAGTGATAGTCAGAGGGGAGACCCAGTATCTTCTTCTCTCCTTTTCTTCCTCTCTTCTATCCTTTCCTCTCCTCTGCTCTTTACCTCCTGATTAACTCTGCAGATCTCATGTTTGTCTAGATTTAAACTTAGACTTCTACTCGGGAGATAGGACCAGGGAGTATACAACTTCTCTGAGGCACAATAACCCAAAGAATGATAGACCTTTTGTCCTGGATGAGGCTCTAGTCCTTTGGAAAAGGAAAGCAATAATTTTCTGCTTTAGATTCTGCTCTCACAGATATAAATGGGAATTTGGGAAGCAAGTTTTAGTTTTCTCAGGATTACAATAGTTGGAGACTTGAAGACTTTAAGCGTTCTACTTTAACTAGTCCTGGGACGTTCCTTCTGTGCACACAGCATTCCAAAGCAATCACGTGGTATATAAAAGGCCCCTAACAGTAAATCATTTGTCACTTTCAAACTGGCAGAGATTGAAAAAAAAATACTCTTGAACACAGTTGGCAGAAGTAGAAATCAGTATTAATTAGCAGAAGAGCCATTTGAAAATATTTTTAACACTTGCAAATATTTTCTTTTTTTTTTGTGAAGAGATCAGCCCTGTGCTAACATCTGCCAATCCTCCTCTTTTTTTGCTGAGGAAGACTGGCCCTGGGCTAACATCCATGCCCATCTTCCTCCACTTTATATGGGACGCCGCCACAGCATGGCTTGCCAAGCAGTGTGTCAGTGCGCGCCCAGGATCCGAACCGGCGAGCCCCAGGCTGCCGCAGCGGAACGCGCACACCCAACTGCTTGCGCCACCGGGCCAGCCCAACACGTGCAAATCTTTGATTCGCTAATTTCACTTTCATTGATCCATTCCCAAATTTATCATTATACTATATCCATATAATATTATATAGCTCTTTAAGATTATGTTTTTGAAGACTATACAATGATATAGAGCTAAACTCTGATGGTTCAATATTAAATAAAAAATCAGGAGGCCAGCCTGGTGGCGCGGTTAAGTGCGCGTGCTCCACTTTGGTGGCCCGGCGATTGCAAGTTCGGTTCCTGGGTGTGCACAAACGCACCCCTTGTCAAGCCATGCTGTGGCAGCGTCCCATGTAAAGCAGAGGAAGATGGGCACAGATGTTAGCTCAGGGCTGGTCTTCCTCACAAAAAAAAAAAAAAGTCAGGAATCAAATCTATATATAACGTGTGATCCCAATTTTGTAAAAATTATAGTTGTGCCTAAATGAATAAATCAAAATACTAACAGGGATTATCTCAGACTGCTGGGCTTTCTACTGATAATTTTTGTTTTCTTTCTTATACTTTTCTGTATTTTCCAAATTTTTTGCCATAAAAGATGTATTTATTGTTTAATTATAAAATATTATGGAAAAAAAAGGATATCTGGTACTTTCTGATTTAATGAAATGTAAAATATTTTAGGAATCTTTTTCAAAAATCTCCCTTATTCTTCCTGTGGAAAAAAAAATTGGTATTATAGATAGTTTAAAGATTTAAACATGAAAATCAGTCATACAATTTCCAAAAGAAAGCATTAGTTGATATGCTGATAGTCTTACAATGAGCAAAGCCTTTAAGCAAGAGAGAAAACCCAAAAGTCACATAGAAAATGTTTTATAAATTTGACTACATAAAGAAATTTTTAAAAAGTCTGTTTGGCAAAAAGAAACACCTCTAATAATGTCAAAAGTCAAACCACAAACTGAGAAGAAAATATTTTTCATGCACATGACGGCTAACTAATATTCTTAATCTACAAAGAGACCATCTAAATTGTTAAGAAAAGAGATGACTTGCTCATTAGAAAAACATGGACAAATGGGATTTCTGCTTTTGGTAATAGCAGGCTATGTACTTTAGACCCACTATCTTGCTTTACATAGAAATCTATCTAAAGGTAATAGGAATGCTTGCAAAGTGTTGACTAATTAAGGGCAAGATCTGGGAGAATATGGAATTGTAAAAGAGTGAGGCCATATTTTCCCCTAGGGGTAATTGCCAATCCGGAAAGGGGAGCTGAGAGGTTGAGCTTCTGATCGGAACATCTGACAGAGAATGTCCTGACAGGAGCCCCATTTCAGGTATTTGAGAAGTTTTGGGGGAAATAGTCATTATAAAGACTGTGGAATCAGATGATTAACTTTGGTGTCTTTAATGCATTGGAGAAAGATAATGAAAGGCTGAGGGTAACTGATTGCCAATTTAAAGTAAATTATGAAAGACAGAGAATCTTCTTTTTTATAGAAAGAACTGAGAGTAAGGCCCAGGATTTAATTATGAGGATAGCGGAGGTCCAGAGAAAATTTAGATCAAAGTTGAGCCACTGATGTAGCATCATTTCTTGAGGAAGCAAATCAACCTCTTGGTGGTATGTTGATTACATTGGACTCCTGCCATCCTTCCCCTGCCTCCATGTCAATGTTACACTGTACTGCCTATACTACCTCTTGTCCTACTCTCCAATGAGCTGTTCCCCTGTATTTTGCAACGTTTTCCCAGTTTTGATGTTTACTGTCTGCCCTCAGGGAGGTGGTGAGATGTAGCAGAAAGCATACGAAGCTTGTTCAAGTCCTGGCTCTACCAAAAATTGATATGACTGTGGACAAGTTACTTAATAACCGTAAAAATAATTTATCTAAGGCCAAGTATAAACCAGACACTGGCCATGAATATCTCTGTCTCACAATTCTTCATTTGGAATCGGGAAAAACAGAGATTTGGAGGGGGTTAAAAAATGTGCCCACAGTTACACAGCTAGGAAGCGGTAGAATTGAGATTCCAACTCAGATCCACCTGTATCCTAAACCTATCCCATCATGTCTAATTAAAACATCTGGGCTTCAGAATCTCCAGTTGTAAAATGTGAATAATAACACTACCCTCATGGAATTTGAAAGAAGATGAAGAAATTTGTGAAAGCGCTTTGTAATTGACAGTGCACTATGGCAATAATAATACCTAATATTTACTGAGTACGTATTCTATGCCAGGCACTGTGCTAAGAACAGTATTATCTCATTTCATCCTATGAAGTAGGACCATTATTATATCCATTTACAGCTGACGGAACTGAGGCACTGAAAGGTTGAGCAACATGCTTGTGGCGTCTTAGCTTCTAGGTGATGGATCCAGGCTCTGTCCTTATGCTAGTTGGTTCTTAAGCAGAGCCTGAGCTCCTTACCGTTATAACTTAACAGCGAATGTGAGGGATTATTCCTTATTCATTAAATTGTTGGCTTGTATTAGTTTTCTAGGGCTGCCGTAACAAAGTACCACAAACCAGGTGGCTTAAACAACAGAAATGTCTCATAGTTCCGGAGGTTAGAAGTCCAAGATCAGGTTGTTGTCAGCATGGCTTTCTTCTGAAGGCTGTGAAGAAGAATCTCTTCCATGCTGCTTCCCTAACTTCTAGTGGTTTGCTGACAATCTTTGGTGTTTCTTGTAGAAGCATCACCCCAATCTCTGCTTTTATCTTTATGTGGTGGTCTTTCCACGTGTGTGTCCGTCCAAATTTACCCTTTTTGTAAGTATGCTGGTCATATTGGATTAGGGACCCATCCAACTCTGGTATGACCTCATCTTAACTAATTACATCTACAAAAACCATATTTTCAAAGAAGGTCACATTCTGATGTACTGGGGGCTGAGACTTCAATATACGAATTTTGGGGCACACAATTCAACCCATAGCAGGGCTCATCAGTAGAAAAATTTCAGGGTAATCTTTTCTTGTTGTTGTCCTTTCGTTTCCTGCAAAATGAGCAGATTTTTTGCAGATGGGGGTGGTGGTGACAGACAGAGAGAATAAGAGGTGGTGCCTCTTCTATTTGTCTTCAGAAATGCAGGGGCTACTCAGGCTTTTACATTTTGAGTTTTTCCACACCAGGAGCTAGGTTAATGGGTCTGGTGGCTGGAGTAACACAGCTGATTGGGAGGCTGTGTACACATTGTACGCTCTGAGGGATAAATGTGATTGATGTGTTTTTAATCATTTCTGCTTTATTGCTCTTTGTTCTAGTCAACATCGTTGTCTAAATTAAGTTCATTCTTTACATAGTGTCTCATTTTGTAAAGTCAGAGAAAGCTTTTTAGAAGAGTCTTTCTGCCTTTTAGCAGGGCCTGGTGACAGGCGACTGGACTGAAAGTCTGGAGACCATAGACCCGGGCAGGACGTTTCCCTTCACTGTGCCTCAGTTCCTCATTCTGTAACTTTCCTGAAGTGTATGTGTGCCCCTTTCATCTTTCTAATCCATCCTGCTCCCTGCTATTGCCCACACATCACAACTCCCTGCTCCCATCCCAATCCAGCCTAACCAATTTTTATAAACCATAAACCCCTCCCCTATTTTTTTGGACCTCACATGCAGAGGGTTGGATACATGTTAATTTATGGCCAACTGTCTTCACTCGTCTGTGCACGGGGCCTCACTTGCTTTCTTTGTTTATTCCTTTTAGATTAATTCCCTTTCCCTCTGCTCTCCCCTGAAACCATCACTCCGATGTGTTTGTTGTTTCATCGAATGTTTGTGTTTACATATATTTAGTTTACAAAGAATATTTTGCTTGAGACTCTCTTAAAACTCTTTGTAGAGGTTATTTTTTGGCCTCATTAATCTAAAATGACTTTTTATTTTTTACAAAATTCAGAAATTCTAGATTTTAGTGACCCCACTTCATTTTTCAGAGGAGAGTGAAGTGACTTACTCAGAGTCACAGCCCATGAGGGCAGAGCAGAAACTGGAACGCACCATCAGGGCTCTCTACTGCCCCTCGATAACCTTGTATCTTTGGACTTTTCAGTTCAAAGAATTTCTTGTACTTTGGGGGTTCCTCAGAGTACAAGATATTCATGTAAGGGAAGGTACAGGAACTGAGTCATGGGGAAGGGAAGGATAAGCCGAAGGAATGGGAATCACTGACTATTCCCAGAAAGGCTGTGTCAACTCCCAATGTAATTTAATTAAGTTTAACAAATACGAGTCAGGCCTTAGGTCAGGCATCATTAATACAGTAAGACACATCCCTGTCCTCAAGTAGCTCAACGTTTTGGCAGAGGCAAACTTGAAAAGAAGAGCCAAATAGTGTATCAGAGGTTATCATGGAAGGAGGTCAGAAGAGACCATGGGGACCAAAAGGACAGAGAAGTTAGGTCACCCTGGAGGTCAGGGCAGGTGGTTAAGCCCAAGAAGAGCATTTTAGGCAAGTGCAGAGCCATGGAGGAGTGAAGCAGCCGCAGCCTGGGGTGTTTGGGAAACACCAAGTGTTTCTGGTGGCCAAGAGTGACAAGGTGATAGCCAGCCCTTGCCTTCCAGCCTGAGCTCATCTTCTCAGCAGGCAGGTCCTGAAACCCTATGTTCCAGCTGTGGTCTGAGGTTGTAACTTGTGCTAAGCCTCAGCCCAGAAGAAAGGAGGCACTTCAGGAGGATACTCAGGATTCTCACTTTTGGCCAAATTTTAACCTGAATTGTCGAAAGGCTCCATCCGATTACTGATGGCTGTACAGGTAATGAGCCCAGTGGTCTGCCTGAGCCTCTATTAATGCCATGGTTGAACCGGCTGCCTTGGGCTCATTTAACTTCCTATAGAACTGGGTAGGGGTCCAGGCTTGTTCTCTATCTTTGGTTGGCACAACTGCCTCACTGTCCACTCACATGGTTCTAGGCAAGCCGTAGAACATCTGTGATCCCCATCAGGGCCACAGCTGCCAGGATGGATCCCTGGTCACTCTCCACTCCAGCAAAACTCCCACACGCCTTCCATCTCACCTGATGGGCATCAGTGCCTCTGCCTCTTTCCCTTTTCTCTTATTTGAGGAACACATTATCCTTGTCCTCTCACTCAAGGGAAAATTCCATTTTAGCCACAGCCCATTTGTCCAGTGGGACGCTGGCACGTTGTATTTTCATCTTGAAGCAAGAGCCAATATTTCATCATATTCCCCAAAACATTCAAGCCACAATGCATTACCAAGGAATGGGTATTTTACCATGGATTTAGTGGGGATACATGGTGATGTTGCAAAGATTATTTACATGTGCAGCACACAACAGGGTGTCCCAACATTCTGCTTAGATATTAATTTTGGCCCCAAATTTAGTTCTGGATGGCAGCTATCTCATTCCAATTTTTTTCTTCCTCCACGGCCTCTAACCTACCCAGTTTAGAACCTCTGCTTGCAGATAAAGAGAGCAAAGCAGAATCCAGCTCAACTTACCAAAATTTTCATCTCTCAAACATTTCTCTTATTACAGGCAAATGGATAATCTGCTACTAAGAAAATAAGATATTTCTTAATCTCAAATTTACTCTGGTATTCAATTTGCCATTTTCTATCCTTGTTAGACTCTCCATCCTATGTTTACAGCTTTTAAGGACCACTATTCATTCTACGAATTTTTTTTGAAAGCCTACCATGTGTACTCTTGACTATGTGTGGAAAATTTAGTGGTGTTCCTTATCTTTATGGAACTTATCTTCTGGGGGGTGAGATAAACAGTAAACAATAAATAAGTAGCAAGTAAATAGATGAGGTAATTAGGGATTGTGATAAACTCTTCTTAGGAAATAAATACTGGAATACTTACTTATACACAGTATCTGCTGTGTGCCAGGCCCCAAGCTAAGGGCTTTACCTGAGTTAACTCACTTAATCTTTAACAATCCTGTAAGACAGGTACTGTTATACTGTTCCACCTCGATAATAACCCTGTTAGGTAGGGAGAGCAGATATTTTTAAATCTCATCAGAGAACCGCTAAGCCAAAGCTAGAGAACTAGTACGTGATGGGACCAGGATTCGGATCCTGGTTTCTGTGGTTCTAAACAACACGCTCTTAGCTACAACAATGCTGTTTCATGTGTTGATAGGGTGATTAAAGACCACTGTGAAGGGAGAATACTAACTGGAGAAGTTAGGCAGGGCTCTTATAAAATTGTGGCTCTTATACATATTGTGTAGTAGTTCGCACATGCTTCCTGATATTACCACTGTCAGTGTGTGTGTCCATTTCTCTCACATGATTGTAAGTAAGTTCTTTGAGGAACAGGGATCGTGCTTATCAATCCCATGTCAGCTGTATTCCTAGCTTCTCTTTTACACAAAGTTACATTACCTAAAATCTTCTAGAAGAATCAGAAATCGTGACAATGTTCAATAAAAACAAGGTCATCAGAGAGAAAGAACATCTAACAACTATTCAAGTTCCCCAGAGCTTGACAATGCCCACAACTGTAACTGCTGTAGACTGACTCCCTGCTCCCAGGAAGCCAGTGATCAGAGGGCCTGGGTTTCAGGGCACCCTTTTGGCAGCAAGAGGCTATTCTCTAATCAACTTTGTGGAGAAGTACTCTTCTGTGCTTGCAGTAGCAAGCCAGTAAATGTTGAATTCGATAAAACAGCTATTTTTTAAAATACTCAATTACAGGTTGAGTCAGCCTTGGAGATGGCTAGCATCCCTGCCAACCTGACCAGACGAGCAATAACGATCACTTATCTTGTATAATGGCTTATGAATGACAAAGGTCTTGCTCACATATTTTTCTATTTGGTCCCCACAACAACCTTATGTGGCAGAGATTGATAAATGTCCCCCAATCTCTATCTCCCTTTCCCCCCCACAATAACATAATCTGCAATTTTTTGATAGCTTTTCAGAATAAAGACACTTCCAAGTCTCACATGACCATAGATGTGGCCAGGTGACTAAGTTCTGACCAACATAATGTAAGTGAAAATAACGTGTGCAGATTTTGTAATTTCTCTTGTGATTTCTTCTTTGACTATTGATTAGTTAGGAGTGTGTTATTCAATTTTCTTATATTGTAAATTTCCCAAATTTCCTTCTGCTATTAATTTATAATTTCATTCTATTGTGGTCAAAGAATATACTTTGTATGAATTCAATATTTTAAAATTTATTGAAACTTATTTTATGGACTAACATATGGTCTATCCTGGATGATGTTCCGTGTGCACTTGAGAAGAATGTGTATTCTGCTATTGTAGGATGGACTGCTCTATAGATATCTATTAGATTTACTTGGTTTATATTGTTCAAGTCTTTTATTTCCTTGTTGGTCTTATATCTATTTGTTCTATCCATTATTGACAGTAAGGTATTCACATCTCCAACTATTGTTGTTGAATTGTCTATGTCTCTCTTCAATTCTGTCAGTTTTTGCTTCATGTATTTTGGGGCTCTGTTGTTAGGTGCATATATATTTATAATTGTTATTTCTTGAAGAATTGACCCTTTTATCATTATAAAGTGTTCTTGTTTGTCTCTAGTAACAATTTTTGTCTTAAAGTCTATTTTTTCTGTTATTAATTTAGCCATTCCAGCTTTTTTTTGGTGATTGTTAGCATGGTTTATATTTTTCCAGCCTTTAACTTTCAACTTATTTGTGTCTTTGAATCTGAAGTGTGTTTACTGTAGACAGCATATAGTTGAATCACGTTGGTTTTTTTTTTAATTCATTATGTCAATTTCTGTCTTTTAATTAGAGTGTACACTTAGTGGAATTACTAGTAAGGTAAGACTTAAGTCTGCCATTATGTATTTGTTTTCTATATATCTTTTTGTGTTCCTCTATCTCTCCATTACTTTGTCTCTCCTTCTTTTCTGCTAAATAGATACTTTCTCATGTACTATTTTAATTTCCTTGTCATTTATTTTACTATTTTTTGAGTCACTTACTTAGTGGTCATCCTGGGATTATAATGAACATCTTAATTTATCACAATCTAATTTACAAATTTAATTACAATGGTATACAATATATATAACTCCATTCCCTCCTTGCTCCTTTGTGATACTATGATCATATAATTTATATTTTTCTATATTTGAGATATATTCAGTTGAAGCCTTGGGCAGTGGACATGGGATCGTACTCATCAGGAGTAGCAGCCAAGTCCAGAGATGGAGGAATTAATTAGAGAGGAGTCGGATAAGCTGCTACAGGGGAGGAGGTCAAAATGAAAGGCAAGGAAATTTTAAGGGACAGAGAGAGAAGAGAAATTCATAGAGTTATGGCTGAGACCAAACAGAACAAGAAATGAATGAGGGGAAATTTCTAGACTTTATTCTTTTTGGATGCTATCATTATTTTTTTTTAACCAGGGAAGGAAATTTAACTTTAGATTTTAATTTTGAATTCTAATTTCTGACTAGGAACTTAATAATGAGAGAAGGTTCATATTATATTATTTGGGATATTGTTAAACATCCTCTGTTGAAAAATTATTTAAACTCAAGGACTCTGGAGCCAGAGTTTCCATGTTCTAATCCTTGATTTACCAGTTCTAAGCTATGCTGCCTTGGGCAAGTTACTTATAATTTGTGTGCTTTGATTTATATTCCTGTACATGGCAATGATAATAGTGCCTCCTCACATAGCATAGGGGCAAACATATTCTGTATATCTTGCCATTTTCTTCTGATTCTGTGGGTTGTATTACAGATTGGCCTTATCTCACACCGTGCAGGAGAATCACTTTCTGGGATTCAGGAATGAAGTAGGCAGAGGTTTGGTGGGGAGAAAAGAAGAGGCTTAATTTAGGCCTCTTAACTATACTCTCTAACCTAGCTTTGATCGAAAAAGTTTGCATTGGAGTATTAAGTCCTTCCCTGGTTATTAATTAAACCAGTACTTTATATATATATATATCTTGTTATAATTCCTTGTGTTCATGTGCCATCAGCTCCAAACACAGTCGTGTGGTAGAGGAGCAAGCTATAGTAGTATTCAGCCATCAAAACCCCACCACTGCCTTCACAAGGCACATATAGGATTTTCTGTCTGGCACTTCCTCTTCTCCAGAAGAAGATAACTTCCCCCCACTCCAACCCCAAACATTGTGTTTTGAAAGCTTCCATTTAAATATATGTATAACTCTCTTTATTACAGACACAAGTGGTTGGTCTAGGGGTGGGTGCCAATGTCTTTCCATAAGATTTTTAAAAAATGTGGTGCTGAGATACTTAAGCTAAAATTTCAGAATCTATCAGTGGCCAAGTTTCCTGCTAAATGGAGTTGTCACTTTTCAGTGAAAAAAGAGAGAGATGGAGGGAGAGAGTGAGGAAGTGAGGAAGAGGGAGGAGGAAGGGGAAGAAAAGGGAAGGGAAGAGAAAGAAAGACAAGAGACTGAGAAGTGAAGAGAAATAATTCTGGCGTGTTTTCTTCCAGGGGTCTGATTTTATTCATAACTCTCTTGCATTCATGTCTCTCTCAGTTTAACAGGGACTTCTTGGCTTCATTGACTTCTGGGAAACACACACACACGCACATATTTACTAACTTAATTTGTCTTGAATGTTTTTTTCACTTGTATCCAAACTAGTTTATTTCTACCAACTAACACACTAGATCCTTCCTGGGTCTTGGTCCTGTCCTCAATCCCAGACCACCCACTTAGAGCTCCTTATCTACATATGACCAGAGTGCTCTCTCAGGAGGCAGGATCCTGCTTCCCAGGCATCAAAATGCTGGTTATGGTGCTACTCTGTGAATAGATTAATTATCTGAGCATATGAAGCTGTTATTTGGGACCCACAACTTTTAACCCTCCAATAGTCAACCATATATCAGTGAACTATCCTATTTAGATGAAAAATGAGCTAGTTAACTACCTCATTAAGGTCTTGATGGCTTTTATGAGGAATATCTTGTAGCTGGACTAATTTTTTTCCAAGACCTGTTCTTTTAGGACCTCAGGAAATGCTTATAATTTGGTTAATGAGGGGGCTGGAAACACTGCTTTAGCTGCTTTTTGAAGTTTTACATGGACCGAGGTGTTTAGGAGACTATGCAAAATGCACCTATTCATCCTCCTGTAAATCAAAAAAGACTTTCAATCTTGAACTCATCTGTTTGTATTGCTATGTGTGGAACTGAAAACATTATCATTTGTTGAATACTTAGCATATACCATACATTGTGTGAGATGCTGTCATATTCATTATCTCCCTCAGATCACAGAATTTCAGAACTAGAAATGACCATGGAGAGCACCTGGCCCAATTTACGGATGAGTGATTTGAAGTCCAGAGAGGTGAAGATGTTGGGGTGCAAGGGCACCAATGAACTACACCGTTGTCTTATGCCAAAGTTCTGAATCAATTAAAAAATAAAATAAGACAAAAGAGTAAGTTAGATAGACCCCAAGTATTACCTATATTGTTGATACCATCTGTTATTGGATGATGTGGCTTGTATCTGTTAACAAATGATCTTGATACTGAACCTCAATATTAAGCAGATCAATTCGCTCAGCTACACTGAACCGAGGGAGGCTCTCCTCAAGGGAAGAGGCTGCCCACACACACAACACGTTCCCTGTGGACAGAGGAACGGAAGAGCAAAGGGATGGGCAGATCAGCATTCACTTTCCATGAACAGGAGTGAGTGAGTAAGTGGAAGGAAGGCAAGAAGGTTATTCTTCTTACACTCCCCGCACATGGAAGAAAACATCAGGAATGCGGGGAGAGAAAACTACCACCCATCCTTCCAACAGGCAAGATTTACCCAAATTAACAAAAGTAGCCAAAGCAGAGCTGGGACCAGAACAAAGGGCTTTGGTGTGCTTGCCACTGCACAATTCTGTCCTCACCAATGAAGAGCTACTTTTGAAAATGTCACATTGTTTCCATTATAGACAACAGGCATCAGAGAAGCCAGAGCAGATGTGGTTCTCAAATTCTCCTCGCAACTACTTTGCGCAATAGGTATTATTATCAATGTTATGCAGTTAAAGAAATGTAAGTTCAGAGAGGTTAAGTAGCTTGCTGGTGATCACAGAACTAGGATGTGGTGACTTTGGGATGTGAGTCCAGGTTTATCTGACTCTCAAGCCCATGCCCTTTCTACTACATCAAAAGTCTTCCCAATGGAGTTAATGACAGATGCCAGTTGAGTGGCATAAGTGGTGTAACAGTTCATTGGAAGGCAAAATCTCTGCTAAGTACAAGAGACAGAAATGATTTCACTGAGGATTTTGATAGGCAGAAAGCAGAGGTAAGAGAATTCTGGGGAAATGGAATGAAATACACAAAATTGTAAAATTTGGAATCTGTGCAGCATTATTGGAGAGACATGAGGTAAAGCAATTATCCTGAAGCTGAGGATTGCCTATCATGTTCTATCAAAGTGTCAGCACTCTCAATTTGCTATGTTAACACTGGACATAGCTGGGCCTTGGACCTCAGGGGTCCAGGCCAGAGAGAAGTGTGGATCAGGATTTGAATCCTGCTTATAGGAACAGTCCAAGAGAGCAAGTCAAGGAAGACAGGGCCTAGGGTCCCAGCCAAGAAGATGGTTACAAGAAGGCCTGTAACATGTGCCAGAGGAAGGTCACAAGCAGAAAGGAGCAGAACAATTCAATGCTAGTGCTAGAGGGGCTGGGCAGGTAGGGCTCTGCAAAGATGCGTAGAGTGGTTGGTTGTTATGGAAATGGAGGCATGTGAGGTGTGAGTGGGGATGAGAGCAGCTTCTGCACGTCTCTCCTGGACCCTCGGCTCTGACCAGTATTCCTTTTCGTATACAGTCTAGGTCGAGATCTAAAAGGCTACTTCATGCTGAATTTAAAGACCGATAGGCAGTATAGATTTTTTGACTAACCAATAATGAGGAAATCAAGCAATTGATAACACATATTGCCAGACAGATAAGATTTTTCAGAACAAAGTGTCTACTTCATAGAGGGAAAAGACTCCTGAGGAATTCTTGGTGATAAAAGTTTTGGAACTAAGCATGAACTAATGATCTCTAAGATCTTTCCCATTTTAACATTCTATACATTTTTTCTCAGTTTTCTGATTCTCTTCTTGCCAAAGCCTGAAGTTATCTATACACTATTCCTTATTAGGAATTCTGGTGAACATTCAATAGCAGTTACCATTAATATTAATATATTTATATTGTTAATATAATAAGTAATATTATTCTGAAATATTCTGAATAGTATTCCGAAATATTGTGGGGTTTTCTTTTTCTCCTAGTATTTCCAGTTATCTTATAATTCTTCCCTTCTCTGGGTAACTAGATTATGAGCACTAATAAATACTATCCTAGAAGCAGAGAAAAGATTTTAATTTCAGAAGCCTAGGCTTTGAGAAGATGCATAGCACAGAAAATGCAAAATGAGTCAGACCTATTTCTCATGCCCCCAAACTATCTAAGGTTTATTGGAGTAGAGGAGACAGTGAGCTGGAATGGAGGAGGTGAAAGTCACAGAGGAAGCTAGAAATAAGTAGGTACTCTGGTTTCTAAGATGAATTTGGAGGATCCAGCTGCAGAGAAGACCCACAGTTCCTTTCTTGGATGGAGACCAGTGAGGCAACAGTACTCCCAAATAGAAAGAGCCACGTGGATTGTCTAGTCTGATAGGCCTGAGAGACTTTAAAAACCTCCATTGCTCATTATGCTGTTGAAGTAGAAAATGAAGCCAGAGAAAATCATGAATTTGGTGCAGGACTATGGGTAGCCCCACTGGATTTCCACAGCTTGTGTGACATGGGAACATTAGCACAACCATTCCAGAGTGGGACATCGAAGTTATCTGAGAGGGCACCAGTCACAAAGTATCTTGGCCTGAGAATGAGGAGTGATTCAGCAGCGACCTGTATGGAACCAAAGAGTGGTTAGGAAAAAACCCAGCAGACAGGAACCTGCCTAGATAGGTAACAGCCTAGAATAGGTGCTCCTCTCCTTTCCCTTTGACCCCACTGTTCTGCCCTGTAAACCCATGTTCAGCTCCACATAATCTCTCCCCAGAAATGAAACCATGAGATTGTTGGGGGATGGTGCAATCAATCAATCACTAAATTGATTGAGGTTAAGTTTCCGCTTCTCAGCAGATTAAGGATGCACATGTAGATTGAGTTATAGAAAAATAAAGTTGCATTCAGACACTTTAGTTTGTAGGTTAAAATTCTTGTCCACTATACCAAACACGGTCAGTACCTTTAATTTGATTATTGACAATCTTCCCAAAGATCTTGCAAAATTTCTTTCATCCCCATTTCACAGATGAGAATTTAAGGCCAAAAGATGAAGTAACTTGCCCAAAGGCACATAGCTGACAAATGGAGGGAGGAGGACTTAAGTCCTTCTGGTTATAAAGCCCCTGTTCTTTCTACAGACCACACCACTTTTTTTAAGGATGTGCCTGCCAAAGGCAGGTTAGGCAGAAAATGAGAGTAACCAAGTATAGGGCACCAACCAAAATAGTTAAGGGGCCAGTTGCCAAATGCTCTTTGAAATAACCGTGGCTCACTTACAAAAAGAAAGGAAGCTGCCCAAAAAGAATCAAAATGGGTCTTCTGGCAAGAGGCAGTTCAATTCCGGTATCCTTGGGTCAAGTCCCCTTTATGGTTCTTTGGTGCCCACACAATGACTCGAAGAAATTATGTCTAAAGAAAAGACTGTTAACTCTAGGCTGTATATTGGTGGGATAAATCCAAGACACAGTCTAGGAAATTTGTAAGCAGAATTCTCTGAGTTGGCTCTCTGTAGCAGACTTTTTTGTGTGTCTGCGATGAGTGGGAGCAGAGCCCAGGAGGACCAGGCACAAGGGCCCCTGTTCCAGGTACAACAAAACACGGTGCAAAATGACTGCCAAAGCCGATAGAATTAGTTTGGGTTTGTTTCCTTGTGGTAGTTGTTGAAGGCCTAATGGAAGGTGGAGAGGCGGCTGTTAGCTCTTAGTTCATCAAACTACACAAAAACTTTGCCTTGGTTCATTGTTCAGAAAGACACTAACGTTTCTCCTTAGACCTCAAAATAGTAAGACTTACTTCAGGGTTTACCATATGGTTCTGTTTTGTTCAAATCATTGCCTTTAGTAACCTCTTCCCCTATTTAATGTTTTTACATTTCCTCCAAGTCTAGGACACACAGGACATCCCTCATGTCTGCAAGCAACACCTTTCACAGTGTTGTATTTTCTGGCTGCTGTATGGAGCTTTTCTTTCACACTAAATCAGTTTCTGTGAAAAGTCTTTGTCACTTGCAACGTGAAGTTGCTTCTGAGTCTATGCGCCATCCTAACAGAAGGTTCCCCAGGTGGACCATAAGCTGTCTGCCTGTGACCCCGCTATGACCTCCCTTACAGTGTTGCCCTTTTCTTTTGACATTTCTGATTATTACCTCTGAAAATTCAGTTGCAACAGCTCTCTCTTACACAAACTTCACCCACTGGAAGTAAGTTTTGGGTTTTCTCTTGTTCTCTTTGAGAACTTCTTCTACCCTCTGATTTCTTTCCGGAGTGTGTGTGTGTGTGTGTGTGTGTGTGTGTGTGTGTGTAGTTCTCATCTATTAATATGCCCTCAAGACATTCTAAATTGTGTATTAGATTCTGGTTAATGCTAATAATAGTAATAGTAATAAAACCCTTTAGAGTTTACAAAGCACTTTTTAATGCTACAAATGAGTAGACTTAAATGGGCTAAATAGCAGAAGTTCTGGGCTACTATATAGTAAAAGGTTGTTAGGTTTAAAATTCCTGTTCCGGGGAAATTTACTCAGGTAGCACCCAGTTCAAAGGTTGTTTTTATTATCGTTCCCCAGTAATAAAAAACAGAAACCAACCAACCAACACATAGACAAACTAAAAAATTGCAGGAGCAAGTTTTTGAGATTGCACTTTGCGGGAAGAGTAATCCTGATAAGTTCCTGATTTACACAATCCTGTGCCTTAAAATTAGAAATAGTAGTAGCTATAGAGCTGAGAACAAATACTTGATGATGAGTTTACTTATAAATTTCTACTAACTGCATATGGAGAGACTATGAGTTCTCTTTTCTAATAAAATACCTCATTCAGAGAAATGTTCAATTCAATACAAATTGGGGCACTGATAAGGAGCAGGGGAAATCAAATCCAGGGTGATGACAGAGTTGCTTTCCTTAGTCAACCTGATTGTCTAATTACTGGCTTCCTCCTTGAAAAAAGTGTTGGGGTGTCCTGAGTGTGTGTGTGTGATATATGTGTGTGTTTATGTGCTAATATATACAAATGCACACTCACACACTGTTCTGTGTATGTGTGTTTATATTCATATGCTTTAGCTAGCTTTTCAGCAAACTAAAGTTCATAAAA
This sequence comes from Ceratotherium simum simum, assembly GCF_057802395.1. Classification (NCBI taxonomy): domain Eukaryota; kingdom Metazoa; phylum Chordata; class Mammalia; order Perissodactyla; family Rhinocerotidae; genus Ceratotherium; species Ceratotherium simum. Next base: position 33,027,595 of record NC_141901.1, on the reverse strand, counting down.
ATAGCTAAAATTTATTGAGCAATAACAATGAGGCAGCATCTCTGTTTAGTACTTTATAGGTCTTAGCTAACTAAATTTTCCCTCCCAAATCCTGAAACTAAAACTTATTATCCCCTTCTCCATTTTATCAGCTGAGGAAGATGAGTTTTCTACAAAGTTTGTATCTTGTCCAAAGTGAAAGCTGAACCTAGGTCTGGCTTGGGCTCTTTACGACTCTGCACTAGTCTTTACTATGTAGTGTCACTTAAGTCATTCTCCTTGAACCCTTTTGCTGTCTTTGCTTTGTAAAAGGCCAAAAGCTCTTGTTAGGCCATAAAACAAGTCTTAATAAATTCAAGAAGATTGAAATCATACCAAGCATCCTTTTTGACCACAATGGTATGAAACTGGAATCACTTAGAAAAAGAACACTGGAAAATTCACAAATATGTGGAGATTAAACAACATGCTCCTGAACAACCAATAGGTCAAAGAAGAAATAAAAAAATATTTTGAGACAAATTAAAATAGAAACACAATATATCAAAACTTAAGAGTTGCAGCAAAAGCAGTTCTAAGAGGGAAGTTTATGGTAATAAACACCTACATTTAAAAAAAATAAAGATCTCAAATAAACAACCTAACTTTACACCTCAAGGAACTAGAAAAATAAGAACAAACTAGGCCCAATGTTAGCAGAAAAAAGGAAATAACAAAGATCATAGTGGAAATAAATGAAATAAAGACTAAAAAGACAATAGAAAAGATCAATGAAACTAAGGGCTGGTGTTATAAAAGATAAAAAAAGAAATAGACAAACCATTAGCTACACTTACCAACAAAAAAAGAGAGAGGATTCAAATAAGTAAAATAATAAATTAAAGAGGAAACATTACAACTGATACCACAGAAATACAAAGGATCATGGGACTACTATGAACAATCATACACCAACAAGTTGGACAATTTAGAAGAAATAGATAAAGCCTAGAAAAACATACAGGCTACTAAGACTGAATCATGAAGAAAGGGAAAATCTGAACAGACCAATTGCCAGTAAGTAGATTGAATCAGTAATCAAAAATACCCTAACAAAAAATGTCCAGGACTGGATGGCTTCACTGGTGAATTCTATCAAACATTTAAAGAAGAATTAATACCAATATTTCTCAAATGCTTTCAAAAAACAAAAGAGGAAGGAACACATCCGAACTCATTTTATAAAGCCAGCATCACCCTGATACCAAAGCCAGATAAGGACACTACAAGAAAATCACAGGCCAATATCCCTGAGGAACATAGATGCAAAAAACCTCAAAAAATATTAGCAAACCAATTTCAACAATATGTAAAAAGGATCACAGACCATGATCAAGTGAGATTTATTCCAGGCATGCAAAGATAGCTCAACATCCACAAATCAATTAATGTGATATACCACATTAACAAAATGAAAGATAAAAATCATATGATCATCTCAACAGATGCAGAAAAAGCATTTGACAAAATTCAACATCCTTTCATGATAAAAATTCTCAACAAACTAGGTATAGAGGAAATGTACCTCAACATAATAAAGGATATATATATCAAGCCCACAGCTAATAGCATAGTCTATGGTGAAATACTGAAAGCTTTTTTCCTAAGATCAGTAATAAGACAAGGATATCCACCCTTGCCACTTTTATTCAACATAGTATTGGAAGTCCTAGCCAGAGCAAATAGGCAAGAAAAAGAAATAAAACGTATTTAAATTGGAAAGAAAGAAGCAAAATTATCTCTATTTGCAGATCACGTGATATTATATATACAAAACCCTAAAGACTTCACCAAAATAACTGTTAGAACTAATAAATGAATTCAGTAAAGTTGCAGTGTACAAAATCTACATACAAAAATCAGTTGTGTTTCTATACACCACCAATGAAATATCAAAAAGAAATTAAGAAACAATCCCATTTATAATTTTATTAAAAAGAATAAAATACTTACGAATAAATCTAACCAAGGAGGTTAGGTCTATACCCTGAAAACTACAAGACGTTGATGAAAGAAATTGAAGAGGACACAAATAAATGGAAAGATATCCTGTATACATGGATGGGAAAAATTAATGTTGTTAAAATATCTATACTATCCAAAGTAATCTACACATTCAGTGCAATCTCTATCAAAATTCCAAAGGCATTTTTTCACAGAAATAGAAAACACAATCCTAAAATTTATATGGAAACACAAAAGATCCTGAATAGCCAAAGCAATATTGAGAAATAAGAACAAAGCTAGAGGCATCACATTTCCTGATTTCAAACTATATTACAAAGCCATAGTAATCAAAACAGTATGGTAGTGGCATAAAAATAGACATATAAATCAATAGAATAGAATTGAGAGCCAAGAAATAGACCCATGCATATATGGTCAATTAATTTTTTGACAAAGGAGCCAAGAATATACAATGGGGAAAGGACAGTCTCCTTGACAACTGGTGCTGGGAAAACTGGATAGTCACATGCAAAAGAATGAAACTGGATCCTTATCTTATACCACTCACAAAAATTAACTCAAAATGGATTGAAGACTTGAACATAAGACCTGAAACCATAAAACTCCTAGAAAAAAACATAGTGAGTAAGCTCCTTGACATTTGTCTTGGCAATTATTTTTTGAATTTGATACCAAAAGCAAAGACAACAGAAGCAAAAATCAACAAGTTGGACTACATCAAACTAAAAAGCTTCTGTACAGCAAGGGAAACCATCAACAAAATGAAAAGGCAATCTATGGAATAGGAGAAAATATTTGCAAGCCACGTATTTGATAAGGGTTAATATCCAAAATATACAAGGAACTCATACAACTCTGTAGCAAAAAAAAAAAAATCTGATTTAAAAATGGGCAGAGGAACTGAATAGACATTTTCCAAAAAAGACATACAAATGGCTAACAGGTACATGAAAAGGTGCTTAACATCACTAATCATCAGGGAAATGCAAATCAAAACCATGAGGCAATATCACTTCACACCTGTTAAAATATCTGTTTTCAAAAGACAAAAGATAACAAGTATTGGTGAGGATGTGAAGAAAAGGGAATTCTGTGCACTGTTGATGGGAATGTAAACTGGTATAGCCTCTATGGAAAACAGTAAGGAGATTCCTCAGGAGATTAAAAATAGAACTACCATATGATCCAGCAATCTCACATTTGAGTATATATCCAAAGGAAACGAAACAGTTTACTTGAAGAGATATCGGTACTCCCGTGTCCATAGCAGCATTATTCACAACTGCCAAGATATGGAAGCAACCTAAACGTTTGTCAATGGATGAATGGATAAAGAAAATGTGATATATATGGAACATATATATAGCGTACAATATATATATAATGTAATATTATTCAGCCTTACAAAAGAAGGAAATCCTGTCATTTGCAACAACATGGATGAACCGGGAAGGCATTATGCTGATTGAAATAAGCCAGACAAAGACAAATACTGCATGATATCACTTATATGTGGAATCTTAAAAAACAAGTCTAACTCATAGAAACAGAGTAGAAAAGTGGTTGCCAAGTGCTGGGGAGTGGGGGAAATAGGCAGAGGTTGGTAAAAGGGTACAAACTTTCAGTTGTAACATAAATGAGGTCTGAGGATCTAATGTACAAGCTGGTGAGTATAGTTGATAGCACTGTATTGTATAACTGAAATTTGCTAAGAGATCTTAAATGTTCTCACCAAAAAAAAAAAAAGATAAATATTTGAGATGATGGAAGTGGTAATTAACTTGATGGAGGGGATCCTTTCACAATGCCTATCAAATCATCACATTGTACACTTTAAATATCTTACAATCTTATTTGTCAATTATACCTCAATAAAGCTGGAAGAAAAAGAAAGCTCCGCTAAGCTATTATTCTTACGATGTATCTGAAACAGGTAGACTTTGATTGCCAACAGCCATCAAGATTTGGGTTTCCAGAATGGATGGACCAGACATAGCCTCCTTACGAAACAAGGCTGGAATGAAGCTCCTCCTGTCTACAGGTGACCCATGTTCCATTTGCACTGCATTGTGTCATCTGAAGGCCTCCCATGCCTTTGCATTACTATTCAACAATAGTGCAGGGGCTCACTCAACTTACCTTTCCATCTTGCCCATCCGCACCTGACTGTTCATCAGAATTAAGCATGGAAGTCTCAGATTTGCTCACTTCTGGTCACCAACGCTCTGGTACACTTATCCAGGAATATCGTTTCCACTGTGTCTGCCATTTACATAGATATTCATATGATTGATGTTCTCTGGATGTGTGCAACCCATCAGTTCTGCATCTGATTTACCTTACTGTGATATTGTGATTTATGATAAGAAATGTAGATTTGATCTTCAACCCATTCCTGGCACAGAGCTCCTAAAACCCTTGGAATTTCCTGTGATAAGAGCGATCAAGGTGTCTTTTGTTGTGTTAATGGGGTGATTTTTTGGAAAGCCCTTAGGTAACATAAGGATGGTGGGTGGTGGTTGCCAGGGCAACCAACCTTGTGATTAGAGGGTTGGAACTTTCAGTACCCCCACCCCAACCTCCAGGGAAGAAAGAGATGCTGACTGTTGAATCAATCACCAATGACTATGAAATGAAGCCTCCATAAAAACCCAAAATGAGGGGGTTCCGAGAGCTTCTGGGTTGGTGAACACATGGAGATTCATGGAGAGTGGTGCACCTGGAGAGGGCACAGAAGCTCTGCACCCTTTCCCCATACCTTGCCCTATGCATCTCTTCCATCTGGCTGTTCCTGAGTGACATCCTTTTATAATAAACCAGTGATCTAGTAAGTAAAATGTTTCTCTGAGTTTTGTGAGCTGCTCTAGCAAATTAATCAAACCCAAGGAGGGGATTTTTAGAACCTAGCAAGTCAGTCAGAAATACAGGTAACAGCCTGGGTTTATGACTGGAGTCTGAAGAGGGAGCAGGCAGTCTTATAGGACTGAATCTTGAACTTGTGAAATCTGACGCTATCTCTGGGTAGACAGTGTCAGAAATGAGTTGAATTGAGTTGAATTGTAGAACACCCAGCTGAGAATTGTTTGTTGGTTGTATGGGAACCCCCATCCCAACACACACATTAGAAATTGAGTCTCAGAACACAAAAGACTTATTATCTAATCTTATACAGTCTCCTAACAAATGCAGTTTGCCAATTAAATCTGAGCTCCATCCCGGTGTCAAATCTCCAACCTCTCACTTTTCTTATTTGAATGAATCAGGCGTTTTCTTGAAACAGAGCTAGTAGTTTATTTACAATCCAATGTTTTCTGCTTGCTTGTTCCTCGGATTGCTGTCTCCTGAATCATCCACCTGCTTAACTGACCCCACAGGTTGTCTTTGGACAGCAGCATTTCCAACTTAAATTTCCATGATGTGTTTTCATGATTCAATTGCTTATTGCAAATTCAATATCTGAAGCTTTGATCAGTCTCCCATTTTAATTAGCATCTTACTGCATAAACTGTGTAGATTTTCAATATCAAACCTGTACACAGGGACCTGTGTCAGGGCCAAAAAATGATTTTGTTTCTTTTGTTCATTGCTATGTCTCCAGAAACCTGGAAAAATGACTGGCACAAATATTTGTTGAATGAATAAATTGATGGTGTTGCAAACTGGAACTTTAGTAAAAAAATTCTGATGAATAAGAAATTTATGTAAAAGACAAGACAGGTAGTAGACACTCGTGCACTCTGTCTGAATTAGAATCCACAAGTTACACTGAATGCGATGAATCATTTAGAAAATGCAGCATTAATAATTAATATTTAGTCCAGGATGAAAACTTGGTGTGCTTTTGGCATATTTTCCAGTATGGAAGCCCATTTGTCTGAACATTCCTAAGTCATGGAAGAAAGGGAGTGTGAGAACTTTGTGTAATTATCCCAGCCCCACCTCATCCCACACACATCAAGTTGTTTTCAGGAGGTGAGGGCATGGGGAACAGAAGAAAGCCAGAGGTTATGTGTGGCATTTTCAGAATACACGAGAGTTTCAGCTCCATGAGGACAGGATACATAATTTGGAGGCCACTGCAAAATGAAAATGCAGGGTCCCTTGTTAAAAAATTATCAGGAATTTAAAACAGCAACAGCAGAGCATTAAACCAAGCACAGGGCCTTTCTGAGATTTTTTGCAAAAATTAAATTTTCATACAGACCTGCGCTCCATGTGAGATTTGCCACTATAGGTCCTATGGGCTTAGTTGAAGTTAGTCTATGGAGAAAGCAATAGCTGCAGAAGAAAGAAACTGCTGTGATCTTCCTGTAGGTTCTAACACTGGGAGTAATCATGAACCTAAGTGGGATTTTTCACACTGGAGCTGGTATCTGCTGAGGCAGGGCACTGGATAGGGGGAAGAGATATGGAACAGTTGGCATTCTTAGGGCATTGGCAGGGAGGACCCTGAGGCCCCTTGGAATTATAAAATACCTAGAAAAGACAGGGGTCCGTGGAAGCCTTGGTCTTCAGGAGAAGGTAGAGATGGACTCTTGTCTGAGAGCTTGGAAGTGACTTTGCTGACATCAGGTTCTCTTAGAATTGGAGCCCCAAATACCTGTATAGGGGCCTGAATTCAATGCAATTTTTATTTTAACATGGGTCCTTAGTTTAATGGAAAATGGTGTGACCTGGAAAATATGAGCTACACATAAGTAATACTCAGAGGGGATGTGCATCATGGGAAACCTAAGCAGAAGGTCTGGGCTGTAGCCCTGGCTTGGCCGTGGGCAACTGTGACCCTTTAAGCAGCTCCCTTCTGTGAATCCCAGCTTCCTAAACTGTGCAAGTTGAACCACCTGATTCCCCAAGTTACCTTTTAGCATCAAGAGTCAAAAATGTCGTGATTCTTTCTGGCGCTGTTGCTTTTATAGTGCACAAAGCACTTTCATATATAACACTTCATTCTGCAATTGTTGAAAGCAGGCCTTCTGCTTCCCAGATCAGGCTCCTTCCACTTCACCACACTGCCTTCCTTGTTATAGATCAGAAATGAGCTTCACATCATCTCCAGCTCATAATTTTTTCTTCCCCTGGGGTTTACTCCACAGAACACTTCTGTCTCAAGTGTCTAGGTGGGGTGGAGACATAGAAGAGGTGTGCCTGCATCTGCAGACCCGGGCAGTGTGCAGATGGGGCCTCTGTGACGGAAAGGGGTCCTCCTTCCTCCAGAAGTAGGTGTAAGTCAATGTGCCAAGGGAAAATCTCTGAAAACATTTAGGCTTAAATCCTCTACACAACTCCCAGGAAAGCAAGGAAGTACTTTCTTGTTCCTGTCACCAAAGGGGAAATAAAAAAGACCAACTCCACAAAGCAACAAAGTGGGGTGACACAAGTAGGCTGGCTAACCTTTAGAATCTAACATGACATATCCAGTGTAGGCTTGGAAATAGTCCAGTGCCTGTGACAAAACAATAGGGCAAGGGCATCAATGCCGCACTCGGGAGGGAGGCGGGAAGTTGGGCCTCACACTAAACCCAGACAGTAAGGAGCTGTGGTTTGCCATAAGACTTCTGGCAAATTTGCTCTCATGCCCAGAGTTGCACTGCTAGCTTTTAAGTCCAGCTGGTTTGTCGGCCAAACATAAATTAATTGATAAAATTTGTCACTATCTTAATTTGATTAGCATTCATGGAAAGAGCATGGTCTTTGGATCAGACACACTTAAGTCTGTGTGAACTTACAAAATGGAAACTAATAATGATACTTTATTCAGAGGTTGATTTAAGGATTTAATAATAAAATATATGTGAAAGTTTCTGGCACTTGGTGATTACAAAAAAAGATAGGGTTAAATTCTATACCATCACTGAAATATTTAAAAACCTGTAAAGTCAAGAGCAATTACTCTTTAACTAAAGAGGATCTATTAGAGAGACTGCTTTGGCACTATGAGGTCTGAGGTTTCTATAACTGGAATTTGGTATTAGATTAATAAAAAAGCAATGAGAAGAGGACACAGAATCAGGCTGATTTGCTATCAATCTCCAAGTGGGCCAAAGAAAAGGGGCTATTAACTTGAGCCCAAGAACTCTTCTTTAATTCTTGAACAAGAAAAAGTTAGTTAAATCGGTGGGAAATGGGAACAAGACAAAGCATTGGTGGTCCTAAGAAGGACGTCAGATGTCAGGATTGAGGAAGAAAATGGATTGCTTGCATTGCCACTTAATAAACATTTATTGGACCCTACTATGTGCAAGGCATTTAAAATTGCCTTCAAGTTACAATCTTAACAGGAGACGCATGGCACATCGTTGGCACTAGAGAGCAAAGTGCTGCTGAAGAGATGCACTACAGGAGTTAAGATGGCTTAGGGCTCAATAGATTAGTGACGTTTGCCAAGGAGGCAATATTTGAGATAGTCCTTCAAGCAGGTCCTTCAGACTGTGAGTTGTAAATTTATTAAAAATATGAAAGAAAAGAGAAACTGCACATAAGAATAAGTACTGCTTTCTGGAATTTTTGTTTCACAGTGTGTACTAGGTCAAAATGTGCATTTCTTATTGTAATTCATGGTCAAAAAAAAGTTTGAAAGTCAATTCCTTAAAGGATGAGTAGGATTTGGACATGTTTCCTTGAGCTCCTGTCTTTTGCACTGAGTTATTTCATTTCTTGAGCTACCCTCGTGTTACTATTCTCTCTTTCTTGCCTTTCCAACTCTGATTTGAACTGCAAAACTCAGTTTAGGCACTGCCTCTTTTCATAAGATTTTCTTGGCTTTCTCCCACTCTCCATCTCTACCCTCAAGTGGGTTGAACGCTCCATTGCCATGTTCCCACAGCGTCCTGTGCTTACACATTTCACAGCACTTACCATATTATATAGCAATTGTTTTTAATTACCTGCCTACCTCCATCCTAATAATGAGCTCCTGAGGTCAGAGGCTGGGTCTTATTCAGGGCTAGCCTTATGGATATACCACCTGTGCAGTCACATAGGGCTCTGTACTTAGAAGGACTCTGTGCTCATAATGCACTGCTGTCACTGTCTTGAGATTTTTAATAATTTTAAAACTAAGAGCCTGAATTTTCATTTTGTACTGGGCCTACAAACTAATGTAGCCTGTTCTGTTCTTATTTACCCTAGTGTAACCAGAGCCCAGCATGGTCAATGAGGTAAGAGAACCACAAATGAATGAATGAGTGAATTAAGCTCATCATTTATTGAGAGCCTGTTATGTCAGCCCAGGCACTGGGCTAACACCGGTCATATACATTATACCATTTAAATGTCTGCAGAATGAAGGACAAATTAACACTTGTAGAGGGAGTGATATGTGAGCCAAGACTGGAGGTGGGACAGAACAGGGTGTGTAAGGAAAGTGGGGAACATGGGTTAGTTCAATTTGGTAGAAGGAGAAGGTGCTGGTGGAAGATATATCTGGAAAGTAGGTTAAAACCAGATTGTAGAGGGAGCACTGAGAATTAAGGAACACTTTTGAGTAATAAGATATGGGCATGAAGGAAAATATTTGAGCTGCTTAACAGCTATTCAGCTCTAGACGAGTAAATGGAAAACCTATTTATCATTTGGGAATGGAAATTTTGGAGGTCTGTAAAGTCAATGTTAGACTGCATTTTCATGTGTTTCTGCATAATTCTGTGAAAATCAAATGTCGCAAATCAAACTGATTTTAAAAATCAAATATTTTAAATGCACCGAGAGACTGGAATTTTAAGGAATCCTTTTTTTTTTTCTTTAAATCAATAATCAATTTGATTTGCAACTTTGGAAAAGTATATCTTAAAGTGTGGTCATCCATGTTTAGGAAGTAGTTGATGCAGAATAAATTAGATTTTTTGTGAAATATTAATGTTTGGTTTCATAAAGAAAAAAGGCAAAGGTTGCCGTGACCGCATTTATATTGGAAACAGTGTCAGAGCATTTCTAGGTAAGGACAACGTGTGTCTCTGGTAGAGAGAGATCAGACTGGAGGCTGGTCATGTGATTTCACCAAATAGCTCAGTGAAAGAGCACTGTGTAGACATCTTGAGATGACTCCTGGAGAAATAAATGAAACTGGATCTTTTAAGGTTTCATTTAGCCCCAATTCCTCTTTTACAAGTGACAAAACTAAGGCACAGAGAGACGTGCCCCTAGCCTAGGCTCAGACAGCCAGTTAGAGGTCAACTCAACCGAAGCTGATTGCGTTGAATTCTGATGATGGCTGCTAATATCTGGTTTTCTTGGTATAAGACGCATTTCTTTCAGTGACTGATGCTGATCATGAGCTCACACATTGCCTTGGAAATAATAAAAATTTGAACTCTTAAGTCTACTTATATATGGTGTGTGTGTTTTTTCCCTTCTTCTTTTCGCTGCCATAATGGAATCCAAAATAGAACAAAGACGTGTTAGATATTCAAACCGTGCCTAGCTAACAATTTATAGCTATCCCTATCTAAACATGTTATATATCAAGTATCTAAATAGAGATCAGAGTCATTTTTCTTTTCTTGCTGCCAGTAGATAAGTAAATAGAAGGAAAAAAAATAGCCAGAGAAAAAAATAGAAGGAGAAAAAAGATGCCATTTGCTTAAAGTAAACTAGCTTTTATTATGGCCCTGAGAGATAAGGAAAAAGCATTTCAGAAGGTTGCTCTGGTGATAAATCATGCAGAGGAGATTAGAGCTTAGAAGAGACAGGATTGGTGCAAGGTGCATGGATTCGTTTCATGGGGAAAGGGTTTCATTTCTAACCTTGGTAGGTTGCATGCAGCTCCATCAGCAAATGTTCAACAAATTCAAACCAACAACCAGTTTTTGACTACTCAGAGTGTTTCAAGCCTTGTTAGGAATTGGGGACATAGTAGTAAAAGAGGTACATTTCCTATCTGTAGGAGCTCACAGTCCAGTGGGTAACACAGCAGGAAATAAGAATTACAGTATGGTGTACATGCTATGATAACATGACCTTGAATATTATTAGAATGAAGAGGAAGACCATGTTGCCAGCATTGGAGATCGGGGAAGTCTTCCTGGAGGAAGTGATGACTGTGTGATATGGAGATAGAGGGAGGCTAGGAAAAGATTTGAGGAAGGAAGTTGTTCCAGACAAAGGAACAGCATGTGTAAAGGTGTGGAGGCATGGAGGCCACTGCTTATTCTGCCTATGTAGCCAGAAAAACTTGACATGTTTCCTATCAATTCTATTCCTGTGATAAAACCAAGTGATTCTCCACCCATCTCTTGATCCTGTAAATTTCAAAAGAGTCAGTAGAATGTATTAGAAGACTGCACTAGAGAAAATATAGAGTCATCGAAAAATACAAGACCAGGAGTGAAGAGATCTGGTTTACAGACCTGACTTCAGCCCTCCTTGTTTATGTGATCTCTCAAGGCTTAGTTTTCTTTTCTGTTACACAGAGATAATAATGCCTGCCTACATCACTAACTCCTTGTGCTAGTGATGCTAACAAACTACAAAATGCTGTATAACATAATAAATTTGACATACATGTACACATGCATGCACACACACATGTAAGTATATAACATAGTTCATTAAACAGTAAATAGACTATGTGTAATAATTCTCATGACCTAAATGTTTTTCTTGTGTTGCATATCCTCTACATTGCAACCTATACAATCAACCAAAAACATACATCTGATCTGTCATTTCCCTACTTAAGACCCTTTAAATGACTCCCCTCTGCCTATCAATGCCCAAACCTGGATGTGCAAGACTCTCTTTGTTACTTTTTAGTTGAATCACCCACAATTTATTTACTTTGTTTTAGTAATACCCAGAGACCAAGATGGCTCATTCTCCTCCCTCCTTGTTCTTTTTCCCTTTACTGCCCCAGTCAAACTCCTGCCTAGGATATAGTTCATCTTCTGCCTGCAATAGGGACCATTTTGAAGTACCCAGACTATCTACTACCACATCTGAGGTTCCTCTTGACTATCAAGGAATTTCTAGCTCATGTATTCCCCTTTAATCTATAAAAGCCTTGATAATGCACTGGGCCTAGCTGGTAAAAATGGGTCCTAATGCAAACTCTCTATGCCCCTCCCCTCTCCCCCTGTACAGAAATATCCTTCTCCATTTCCCTGATGGTGAAAGTTTTAGATGTGTTATTGAGGCTGATCTTATAATTATAAGATGTGAAGCTAATTTTACACTTTTAGAACATCATTTGTCTAAATGTTTGATGCCAAATATTTGTGCTTGGACGCAGTGCTCAAAAAGTCCATTAAAAAAACAAGCCATTTATGATGAACAGTATTTTCCAGACTTTGTCCATACTGTGTGGTCACATTTCTAGTAAAACTCATGTGTCTAAAGGGTCCCTTTGGATTATTTTCCTGCACAAAGGGACAGTGCCGATAAGAGGCAATTTCAACTCCCCCCTTTAAGGAAGTGGAAATGCTTTCAGCTTTTCTACAAATTCTGTTTTCTCTTCACGCCCAAACTATGCTCACACCCTTCCTCCTACCTCTTTCCCGACTCTCATCTTTTCATCTGTCTGGCAACAGGGGCTCGGTGGTGGCTGCTCTCGTTCTACTGGAGCAAGTGAAGGGGCCTGGCTGCAAAGGCCCCTAAAAGCCCCCATGAACACGGCAACCCATGCATGGCTTTGCTTTTTCTCTGTGGGGAGAAGGACCTAAGAGAGAGAAGGTTGAATGACTCCATCTCAAGACTTTCAAGAGGGTGGAAGGCAAGTCCTCAGACATACACAGAGCCTCTGGTTCTTAAACTTTGTTGTATTGAGTCATTTGGGGGATTTTTTATGAATTCACATTCCCCACCTTATCCCTAGAGATTCTGATTCTAGGCTACCATGAAGAGAGTTTGTATAGTGGAGGGTAAAACATAGAAATAATTGCCCAAGCTGAAGAAAGACCTGCTCTATTTTCCTGAATGTCTCAGGATATGAAAATCTTGCTTCAATGGGGGTGGGCGCCCGATGCTGGGGAGGGAATTGATTCATTAGCTTAAAGCTTTGCTGAGCTCTTTGTTTTGTTTTGTTTAAAATCTTCAGTAGCAAGGGGTCTCTAAGCTTCCATATGTACTTGCTATGGACCCATGCACATACTCTGCCCACATCAGGATCAATAGTGTGTGTGTTTGTGAGTGTGTGTGTATGCAGACATGTGTGTACCTATTCTTTGCGGTTTGGAAAACACAACATATCCCATATTACTCCTTTTCTGAATAGAGCAGCCGCTGCCTGCACGGGTGTCACTGAGACCTCCGCCACAATCAGGATGGCTGATTGAACAAGTGCTGTGTGCATGACTGGAATGTCACCTTCCATAGGCACCCTTCTTTGTATCCTTAGCCCCCAGCTTAGCAGCATCTCCTAGCCCCCCACATATGGAAAGGACCTTTCATGGAGCTTTATTCAACCACTTCTGTCTCCTTTCTGCATCTTCTCCACCATTAGCTTTAGCTAGCCTTTCCTAGCCCCAACCTTTCACTAGCTCCTCAATGACCATGTTCCTTTATAGACAGTCCTTGACTTACAAACTATCATATGACCCTCCAGCCTACTAGAGTGAGTCTAATATGTTTCCTGAACCCTTACTGCTGCCCTGGAGTGCTGTTGCTGTTATAAAGTTGGGGCACGGGGACTAACATAAAATATTTATAAGCTCCGTATGTTGCTTACTTATCTAAGCCAATTTGGTCATGAATAGTTAGGCATTAATGGTTAGAAGGGGTTGAAATTAACTATGTCCTGATAATTTTGCTACTAGATTATAAAGAAAGCAAAAAGTAGAATACATTCTACCTTAAATGTCCACATTTACTATATTAACAAGTAGGCACAACAGTTCATAAAACCTATTCTGTAAGCTCATTCAAGATGAGGGTCCACTGACCCTCTCCCTGAGCCAGAATGAAGCAATAGGAAATGCCAGGAGGCCGTGTAATTAGTAAAGGGAAGCTGCATCCTAGGCTGGTTATCTCTGCTTCAAAGCCTGTGCTCTTCCGTATGGGCTGATGTGTGGAGGATGGGCAGAAGAGGAAGAATTGGTTAGGAAAGTAGTTAAGAGGCTTTTTCAATGGTCTAGAGAGAGATAATGGTATCTATGTTGGTAACAGTGAAGTTGAAGAGAGGTAGACAGATTAAGAACAGATTTCAAAGGTAGAATGGATAAAATCATGGTTTGTATAAGCAGGGTGGATGATGAAGGAAAAGAGCAATTAATACTTAATTCCAGATTTTTGGCTTGAGCAACTGAAGTGGATAATGTCTTATCTTGTGAAAAAGGGGAAAATTTTAGAACAAAAGAGTTTTGGCCAGGGTGGGAAGAGGTTTAAGGAAGACATGTGGAATTTGTTTTGAAATTGTTATGTTTTTAGATGCCTATTAGACATACGAATGAAATGGCAATTAAGCAGAAAGATAATCGTGAATCCATGTAACCCTCTTATGAAACTTGCAAGTCAAGTTTGTTGCAAAATGTAATCCTAAATAATTAAACATTGATATACAGTATAGAACTTTTGGGATAGGGCAATTACATTTCAAAGAATGTTTATTAAAAATTACAATTTGGGTCCTAGAGAAGTTGATGGTAAGCCGTTCTTTCTGACAGTTTTATAACAGGGTGTTGAGTCCTTATTCTAGTTCTCTGGAAAGGACATGGTGGGAAGTTTTCAAATATCTTCTTTAAGGCTTTTCTGTGTCTATCCCCTTACTTAGGAAACTTTATTCCAACTTCCAGGAGACTGAACAAAGGCTACTTGTATTGAAATTCATTTTACCCATGTGTTAAATGACCTCCAAGAGTCTAACCTGAAAGCCTATCTACTCTTTATAACAGGTTTTTTTTTTTTTTGAATGAAAAATATATCCTAAATTCTAAACAATACACATAAATAACCTTGGGAACATAGCCTGCTAGTAAATCAGAGACCGCCTGTACTTCCTTTCTGTTATTTCTCAACCCAATTTTCAGTTAGGAGGAAGTTTAAAGGAGGAGAATATGCTGAAAGGGCTCAGCTGTGTATCTAGACAGAATTTTAATTGGAATGTGAATCATATTTGGATAGCAGAGTAGAACTTGATATAACCCAGGTTCTCAGGAACAGAGGTAACACCTGTGTTGGAGATTTTAATTCTTTATTTTGGGAGGAAGATCAGCCCTGAGCTAGCATCCGATGCCAATCCTCCTCTTTTTGCCGAGGAAGATTGGCCCTGGGCTAACATCCGTGCCTATCTTCCTCCACTTTATATGGGACGATGCCACATCATGGCTTGACAAGCAGTGCATCTGTGCACGCCCGGGATCCGAGCCTGAGAACCCTGGGCCACGGAAGCAGAGCGCGCTCTTTTTTTTTTTTAATTTTTATTTATTTATTTATTTCCCCCAATGCCCCAGTAGATAGTTGTATGTCATAGCTGCACATCCTTCTAGTTGCTGTATGTGGGACGCGGCCTCAGCATGGCTGGAGAAGCGGTGCGTCGGTGCATCCCGGGCCGCCAACAGCAGAGCGCACGCACTGAGCCGCTAAGCCATGGGGCCGGCCCTTAACCGCTGTGCCACCGGCCGGCCCCTGTGTTGGAGATTTTAGAAGTGAGAGGCCCATGGCTCCTGCATGGCACATCTGCAGAGGCACCACTCACAGTGTATTCTCTGAGAATTGTATCTCCTGGAGTTGTGCAACACAGAGTCCGTGGAGATGCCCCAAAGGCCATTATATAAACAGGACATATGTGAAGTATCATGGCAAGGACATGGAATTTAGAATCAGATAGGCCTGGATTTCAGTCATGCTTTACTACTTACTAGTCATAGGGCCTTAATCTATATAAGAAAGTCATTTAACCTATATGAGTTTCAGTTTCCTTACCTATAAAAGGAAGGTGATAAAAATCTATCTCATTAGATTATTATTTTGTTGTTGATTTGTGCATTCATTCATTCAACAAATATTTTTTGAGCATCTACTATGTACCAGGCACATGCTTGGTGCTAGGCACACAATGGTAAGTAAAGCAGACCTGCTTTCTCCTCTCATAGATCTAGATGGGAGCTAATTACATGAGCAGTTGTCATAAAGTAGAATAATTTCCCCATTAGAGGGAAAAGGTATTCAAGTACATGGCAGGAAGACCTTACATCAGCTTGGGGGATACAGTTCTGGAAAGGCCACCTAGAGATGTGAAAGATAGAGTTGTCCAGATAAGAAATAGATGCAGACAGAATATATCCTTGTCCTTATCCCTTCTATTTAATGACCGATGTCCTGTTGCTTCTCTCTTCTTAACATTTCTTTCTTCTCCAGGTAGAATAATCTTAGGCAATCAGGCAGTAAAGCTCATGGAATGGTCTCTAAGTCATTTGGGCCCATCTTTTTGACCTGGTTCTTCTGCTTGAGAATTCCCCAAGGTAAAGTTTGTTTCCCTTTCCTCTTACACCCTCTAACAAACCAAACCGACTTGCACTTTTAGCAATAACCTCCATATTGGTGACTCATCAATCTGCATAGCTGTGGTTCTCAGCTAAGGGTGATTTTGCCCCTTGGAGGACACTTTGCAATATTTGGAGACATTTTTGGTTGTCACAACTGGAGGCAATGGCTATTGGTAGCTAATGGGTAGAGGCCAGGGATGCTGCTAAACATCCTACAATGCACAGGACAGCCCCCACAACAAAGAATCATCCAGCCCAAAATGCCAGTAGTGCTGAGGTTGAAAACCTGCTCTATAGGCCCCCTCACTCGAGCTCCACTTGTTCAGTTTCATCAGTGTCTGAGACATTTCCATTTGGACTTTACAGCATTATGTTACTTTAGAACAAAACCCAGCCTCCTTTTCTTGTTTCCATCAATGATAATAATAGAATTTACACTTACATAAGTGACCCAGAAGTCCGTGGGGATGGGATGGCCTGTCCTAAGAGATCCAGATAATGTGGCTTTTATCCATAGACTGTCGAATCCATTGCCCTCTCCCCCAGATTTCTATAAATACCTAAGGGCTTATACTCTCATATTTCTCTCTGCTTCCTGCACTTTTTTCCCCTACAGTTTCCTTCTGCTTCAGTCTGCATCAGGCTAGACATAGCACTCAGTCTCTGAACAGGTTTACCAAAAAAAGACACTCACATCAGACATTCTTGAGTTTATTACCCTTTATTGGAGATTTCTGAGGAGTCATAGAGAGAGCACGACATTGCACAATGCAATCTCTCTCTTTCTTTTATCTCTCCCGTCTCTGTTCCCATCCTATCCCTCTTGGATTACCCTTCTAGAATGCCAGATTCTTTTCTATTGAAAAAGCAACTTCCTCCTTATCTGAAGGTTTTCCATCCACTGATTCCTGAAGATCTGGTGGAGGTTGAGAGTTTTGAGGTTTACTCACTACTAGTAACACTTATCAAGACATTTTTAAAAGTAAAATAGTGGTATCTCTGAGATCATTTCTGATGTATAAAATCTACTTGTTTTTAAAATGTTTGTTATTCTTACATTAATTAAAAATTTTATTGTTTTCAAAATGTTTTCTACTTGTGAAATAGAAAAGTGTATTAAGATGTAGGTCCAGTAACACAAAACTGAGATGTAAAACCATAGTTGGTTAAGGATATAAAACCAATATACAAAAATCTGTTGCATTTCTATACATTAATAATGAACTATTAGAAAGAGAAATTAAGAAAATAATTCCGTTTACAATAGCATCAAAACGAATAAATATCTAGGAATAAATTTAACCAAGGAGGTGAAAGACCTGCACACTGAAAACTGTAAGACATTGATAAAGGAAATTGAAGATGACACAAATAAATGGAAAGATATTTCAGGTTAGTGGATTGGAAGAATTAATATTGTTAAAATGTCCATATTACCCAAAGGAATCTACAGATTCAATGCAATTTCTACCAAAATTTTTCACAGAAATAAAACAAACAATCCTAAAATTTATATGGAACCACAAAAGACCCCAAATAGCCAAAGCAATCTGGAGAAAGAAGAACAAAGCTGGAGGCATCATACTTCCTGATTTCAAATTATATTGCAAAGCTATAGTAATCAAAACGGTATGGTGCTGGCATAAAAACAGACGCGTAGATCAATGGAACAGACTAGAGAGCCCAGAAATAAACCCATGCATATATGGTCAATTAGTTTTTGACAAAGGAGCAAAGAATATACAATGGGTAAAAGACAATCTCTTCAATAAAAGTGTTGGGAAAACTCGATAGCCACATGCAAAAGGATGAAACTGGACCACTATCTTACACCATATACAAAAATTAACTCAAAATGGATTATAGACTTGAATGTAAAACCTGAAACCATAAAACTCCTAGAAGAAAACATAGAGGGTAAACTCCTTGACATCAGTCTTGGGGATGATTTTTTGGATTTGACACTAAAAGCACAAGCAACAAAAGCAAAAATAAACAAGTATAACTATAACAAACTAAGAAGCTTCTGCACAGCAAAAGAAATCATCAACAAAACCTAAAGGCAACCTACAGAATGGGGGAAAATATTTGCAAATCATTATCTGATAAGAGGTTAATATCTAAAATTTACGACGAATGTATACAACTCTATAGCCAAAAAAGCCTAATTTAAAAATGGGCAGAGGATTTGAATAGACATTTTTCCAAAGAAGACATATGATGGCCAACAGATACATGCAAAGATGCTCAACATGGCTAATCATCAGGGAAATGCAAATCAAAACCACAATGAGATATCACCTCACACCTGTTAGAATGCCATTATCAAAAAGACAAGAATCACAAGTGTTGGCAAGGATATAGAGAAAAGAGAATCCTGTGCTCTGTTGGTGGGAATGTAAATTGGTACAGCCACTATGGCAAACAGTATGGAAGTTCCTCAAAAAATTAAAAATAAAACTACCATATAATCTATCAATTCCACCTTTGGGTATTTATCCAAAAGAAATAAAAACACTAACTTGAAAAGGTATATACACCCCCATGTTCCTTGTGGCATTATTTACAATAGCCAAGACAGAAAAGCAAAAAATATATATACGTTATATATTTATATACATATATATATAACAGAATATTATTCAGCCATAAAAAAGGAGATCTTTCTATTTGCAACAACATGAATGGAACTTGAAGGCATTATGCTAAGTTAAATAAGTCAGACAGAGAAAGACAAATATCATGTAGTCTCATTTATATGTGGAATCTAAAAAAAAAAAAAAAACGAAACAAAAAACTCACCAAAACCATAGTGGCTTAAACAAGATAGTTTAGTTTTCTACTCTCAACTATCTGAGCTAGTATGGTAGCTCCATTCTGGGAAAAATGGGCCCAGGGATCTTCTCCCACTTGCTCTGCCGTTCTTGGGGTATAACTGTTGTCTGCACAGTCCGTGATGGCCGTCTACCACATCCTCCTTCCACAGGAAGAAGAGGGAGAAAAAACATAAGGCGTGATTCTTACTTTTAAGGGCAGGACATGGAAGTTGCTCCATCAACTCCACTCCTATTCCGTTAGCTAGAACTTAGTCATATGGCCACTCCTAGGGACAATGGGAGCTGGACAATGTCATCTATACTCTCACTGGTCATGTGTGTAGCTAAAAATCAAGAGCCTTCTTCAATGGAAGAAGAGGAAAATGGACAATTGGCAATACCTTCCTCAGAGGGAACTTGGTTTCAGAAAAAGTACCAGGCTGAAAACAATGGAGATATGTGTATCTTTACTCCTTTTTCTCTTTCTCCTATTTTCTTGATTACTTACAACGCTCCTGATACAACCCTCATTCAGGCCCTCCTTATGATAGGACTGTAGTAATGCAGTTAGTTCCTATCAATTTGCCACATATAATTGCACTGTGTTCTGCACAGTTCCTTGGACACCAAGGAACTGCACCATTCCTTGGGGCAAACCCTTGTCCTGAGTTAAACCTCATCCTGGCAATAAAGGCCCTCCAATTTTTAACCTCCATTGTCCAGTCTTAACTCCCTTTGCTAACACATATTTCTTGAACACACTGTCTTAAAGCATTTTCTTCCTTTTTTTCCCAGTCATTCCAGACCAGAGATGTGTCTCTTCTCTGAACTCTAATATGCAATGAGTAAAGGTTGCACTAGGCAGTTACACATTTGATAATTTATGTGTATGTGCATATGCGAGTATGTGTGTGTGTGTGGGGGGTATCTTTTGGAGGGATGTTGGGAGTCAGCAGAGGTGAATATGGAGTGGAAAGGGCCAGAATGTGAGAGTCTTGTTAAGAATTACTTAAACCTATAGACCCACGGGCATTATCAAGCACTCCTGGGATGAGGGCATCAAGAATTTATACTGGGAGAGAGGCTAATTAGAAAAGAGTAATCAGACAAAGTGCTCTTTGATCTCAGTGAACACTTGCTTAACACTGAGAAGGTAAATCCTAATGAGATTGGAAGCTCAGGACAAGCAGAGGCCTTGACTTATACAGTACTAGCAGCATCGATGAAATGCCAGCTGGTTTGTTTGTTTTTCTATTTGGAAATACTTAAGAAAGTAAATTACGATGTTCCTAGAAGAGATATTTATTAACAGGCTGGCTATGATTCCCTAGCCATCCCAGGAGAGGGATAAAACTGGAGGAGAAGGAATACAGTAGGATGTCAAAAGAGAGAAAAGTAAAAGACTATCTTCCTTCTTTCCTCCCTCCCTTCCTCCCTTCCTTCCTTCCATCCTTCTTTCTCCTCTTTTCATCTCTCCTAACAGGGGTAGGCTATGACCCCTAGCCTTTCCAATGCATGGAAAAGTGTTCCCACCTGTCAGTATTTTAGGACACTGAACTGCCTCCAACTAGGTTTAATTTTTGCTTCTCATGCGCATATTATCCAGCTCTTATCTCATTTAATGTTATGAGGGGTCTCTGCTTGAATCTAATTTGTAGTCATCCTAAGATTTAAACAAGTTGTGATGATGGGGTGGGCATGAGGAGAGGCCCGATTCATATGAGGGGCTCAAAGACATTCATAAAGTAGAGGTTAGAAAGAACTAACCATGAGAAAAGAGAGATGCAGGCCCACTTTTTGTTCAAGGCCAGAGGGCCAGGGTTGGAGAGGAGAAGTGATTCTGAGGGGTGCAGCCTTCGATCTAGCCCAGGCCACAAAGAACCGTGCCTGAATCCTAGAGTGAACTGGATATAGTAAAAATATGGGTAAAAGAGCTGTTTCCCTAAAATCTCTGCAGTGCGTTGGGAGCCCGAGGTATCAGGAGCATCGCTGCCCAGACCTGCAGCAGCAACACAGGTGTTGCCTGTGACTCCAGCAGGAGTGGAGGTGGTTTAACCAGAGCCATTTCAGTGGCCATGAAGCCAATCACTGGCAGCCTTAGGTGGGTGGCATAGTAGTGGGTCCTGTCAACATAACAGTCACATCCGGCATAAGCATTGGCAACTATGGAAGTCATTGCCTCTGAGCCGAAGCAGGAGTGGAGGAAAGTCACAGAAGACCAAAGTAGCCAAGATAACTAATTCACGGAGCAAATTTGAGACATGCTCTGGGGCCACGGTTTCCACAAATAGGTTAGAGTGAATCTGTAGGTCTGTAGTTACCCTCAGGCTGTCAGCTTTAGAGGCTATGGCTAGATAACACTGGACTTGGGAGAGATTTAGAGCCATCCAGCAGAATCCTTTCCTTTGATAGAGGAGGAAGCTGAGATCAGTGAAAAGTTAAGGGATATGCTCAAGTTCAGAGGGAGAAACTAGACTCTGAATTTAGATCTTCTGATTGTTAGAATGGAAGTCTCTTATGACAATAGCTTCATTTTCATATTATTTTATTGATTAAGTGATCATTTTTGCATAAAGGAGTACTGAAGAAATTCTCGTCAAGAAAGAAAAAAATCTCCACGTTTGTTGTATGATGGACCAGCCCCACTCATGGTCCCACACAGTCATCAGCCTCCTCTAACCCAGGCCTTGAGTTATGCTCTTGGACTTAGATTAGTTCCTTCTTAGGGGGCTTCTGAACCCTGTTTCTATTACCAATCCTGTTGACATAAGCAGGCATGGGCCTAGGTCTCTGGTGAACACAATTAGGGTAAAACAGAGACTTCTATACTAACCAGTGGTCCAATTGCGGAGGCCAGAAGGCCTGGGCATTGAAGAAAGATGGCACTGGAGGAGGAAGTCTATATTGTCATGGTGTTCTGATCGGAGGAACCTCAGAGCAATGGGAGCAACCCCTGGCCTGGGAGGACAGAGAGCCTCAGCCCGTCCCTTCTGCAGAGGAGGATGGATGGTGGCAGTTTTCTCCTTTCTTCTCCTGCTTTTTCTTCTGACTATCATCTGGGCTGTTCCACAACGTTTCTCTTCTCGCGTCCTTTGATTTCTTACTTAGTTCTAAATCTGAAACAAGCCTTTCCAATGCAATGCATCTTCTTTTTGCATTTAGAATTACGATAAAACATAGAGTCCACATTTGCAAGAAGCATAAGATTGTACTAAAAATTGTAAAACAAAAACTCATACCCTTGAAAAGGTCAAGCTGCAGAGACAGAATATATGCCTGCAATCAAAAGTATCCTAGGTGCAAACATATATCTGGTAGGCACTAATTTTTGAATATACCTCTTAAATGCTATGCTGTGCTTATATGCATGCTCTTCTTTAAGTTTCCTATCATCTATATGTGATCTGTAATTTTTTTAACAGATGTGGAAATTGAGGTTCAGAGAAATCAAGGAACTTACCCAAGGTCAAACACAGTGAGTAAGTCCTAGAGCTGGAATTCAAACTTCAATATCCATGGAGATCTCCCACCACCCTCAAATTGAGTATGTTATAGCTGAAGACCACAGGTCTGACCGGCAATAATGAGGACATGAGTCCTAGAAGAGAAGAATTTTGCCCTAAGCTTTGAGAGTTATGAAGATGAATGTAACTAACTTTCATCAAGTACCTATAATGTGCCTAGTGGTCACTTTACATGTCATCTCACCTAGTTCGCATAATCCTGTGGAATTAAATATTTCAATTCTCACTTTAATGATTAAGAAGCTGAGGGTTAAAGAGGAAAATTAAACAAGGAAGTTCTCACAGCTACTAGGGATCAGAGCACAATTTCCAACCCAATCTGCCCTTGAAGTGTGTGGCTTTCACAGAGGTGGCAGAGAGGGAAGCCTGGAATTTCAGGTGAGGGAACTCCCAGGAGCACTAGTACCAGAGTGGAGAAATGTTGTATATAAAAGACCAAAAGAAAAATTGATTAGGTGAAACACTGGGTTCAAAAGGGAGAAGTAAGAAAAGAGGGTGAAGCTTTGGGAGAGGAAGTAGATGATGGATCTTGAAGTCAAAGTTTGAGATGTTAGGTTCAATACTCCTGGCCTTGGGAATCTACTGTATAGCCTTGGGCAGGGTTGTGACATGGAAAGATAGGGTGCTAAAAGATGGCTTTACCCTCTGTGTCTAAGACAGAAAAAATGAGAGTGACTGGAAACTAGGCAACTGCCTGGGAGGTCTTCCTTAATCTCTCCTAACTAAGGATGGTGGTGATAGTTGCGTTTTTTGGAAACCGGCCATGTGCCCAGCTCAGATCTAGGTACTTTACATATACATATACTTCTTGAATATTCCCAATTATTTTATGAACTATTATTGTCATGATCCTCATTTTATAGACAAGGAATCTGAAGTTCACAGACTAAGTAACTCCTGAAAAGCAAATAATAATTTAGCAGCAGAGCTAGAATTCAGACAAGTTATGTCTGACTTCTCAGCCGTTGAGAACCATGCTGCTTCTCACCATTCTCCCACCACTTGGTAACAAGGGCACAGCCATCCAGAGTATTCTCATTGGCACAGCTTCCTACACAAAACCACAAGAGTGCCTGAAAAGAAGAACCAGCAGTAACTGCTAACATTTCTCTTGTGCCAAGTGTTTGACTGTCCTGTACATATGAACACTAGATCAGGTGTTAATTTCTCTGCCTGGGCTGCGAAGTTCTTGGCGCGACGTGTTTCAGGCTAAGCTTGAGATTTAAACAGGCTGTTCTGGGTACAATGGATGGAGACTTTCTTTGACGAGGCTGTAGCTTTGTAAAAGCTTCAGAAAAGGTGCTAATCATGTACAGTTTACCTGCAGAGGTTTCCCTTTCATAAATATTCTATTTTCTCTCAAAGAAATTGACTAGTTCCTAAGAGCCAAATGTCATTGCATAATGGCAGAGACTTTAAAATAGATCAAAGAGTGTATCTCAAACTTTTCCCCTCTCCTAACTGCAGGGGAAGTGAATGGAAGCCCCAGGGGGTTGGAAGAGAGTAGGTCAAGAGGAAAACATTTCTTTGAAGTTTCATGTTTCATCTTAAAAATTTGTGTAAAGTTTCCATTCCCACAAGACACATCTGTGTTTTAAAATTAAAATGATTTTAAAACTAGAGAGGGACACCATGATAATCTAGTAGTTTCACTCCCTAGCACCCCACCTCTTAATTCCAAAGTCTACAAAATCCCGTGGGACAACAGATGTAACAATTTTCAACTAGATCTGTGTGGCGGTGGGAGCAGACCCTTCCAATCCCATGCTTTCTCTGCTGGCAAAGGGAACCAGAAGGTCATAACCCATAACAATATCACGTACCAGGACAATTGCACTATGCGCGGACCAAGTTTGCAACTAAACAGACTACCAGGTCTCTCAGGACACCTGAAAGCTAAGGTAGTGTAGTGGTTAAGGATGGGGCTTTGCACTTATAGAGCAAGGATTCAAATACTGGCTTTGATGATAATAGATGTACCACCTTGATTTATTTATTTAGCCACTATAAATCTCAGACTCAGAAAGGTTAAATATGTAAATATATATTATAGTATTTAGAAGAATGTCTCGCATATTATAAATGCTCAATAAACGTAGCTTTAATCATGGTGAATGATTTTCAGATCACTAGATTTATTTTTGAATGTAAAATTTAAAAATACATAGGTCAAAGTATTGCAAATGATTATTGTCTCTTAAAAAGAAAATAACCTTTAATAGAAAATATTCAGATGTCATCTATTAGTTCTGGAAACCTGAAAAAAAATTCTAGTCTAAATTTTTAAACATATACTACATGGCCCCTTCCCTCCACGGTATTGAAAGAAACATTGTGATGCAGAAAAATCATTGCAAATACATACAGAAAGGTTAGGAGAAGGCAATCAATGAACTAACACAATTTCTCAACTCTTAGAAAACTATTAAATTATTCTTACACACTAGTGTGAATATCCAATGGTTGAAAAACAGCATAAAATTCAAGGAAAACATGAATATATGCATACTTAAGAGTAGAAAATAGTGGAAGCAAAATTTGAAAACTGAATAATCAAAGAATGCCAATCAAAAGTACATATATTATAATAATTGAATAATGTAAAACAAAATGAAGTCCTTTAACTCAGTACCCTGTTCTAGGGTTGGTGTGGAGTATGGGGACTTCAGTTTTTCAATCCACAAAGATTCACTGAGCTAGGTGTTGTGTTACATTCTGGAACAGAATGTGTCAGCGTCTATTCTCAAGGAGCCTATAATATTAGGCTGTGACAATGTTTCTCCTTTCTCTATGATGGGAATACAGTAGTCTGATCCTTCAGGTTACTTTCTGTTCCTAATATATCAGATCTAATATTTCTTTCATCAGGTCTTTGATTCTTGCTAACTGGACAACTATGATGTTGGGAAGACAGCACTTTAGAACACCCTTACCTTTCCGCTATGGTCTGAATGTTTGTGTCCCTCCAAAATTCATATGTTGAAATTCTAATGCCCGATGTGATGGTATAGGAGGTAGAGACTTTGGGAGGTGATTAGGTCATTCCTAATGGGATTCATGCCTTTATAAAAGAGGCTTCAGAGAGATCTCTCACCCTTTCCACCTTGTGAGGACACAGTGAGAAGGTACCGGTTATGAACAAGAAAGAGGGCCTTCACTTGAATGCAGCCATGAGGACACCTTGATCTCAGAATTCCCATCCTCCAGAGCTGTGAGAAATAAATTTCTGTTGTTTATAAGCCACATAGTCTGTGGTATTTTGTTATAGCAGTTGGAGCGGGCTGAGACACTTTCTGAGAAATTTATTTTAGAGACTCTCAGGAAAGAGAAATCTGGGGGCAATTCAGAATCAAAGAATAATGTATTGATTAGAGGGACTCATGCATGCGACAGACATATATTTCTTGGTTGAATTAACACAGTTTGGTGAGAAAAAGAGATTTTAGCACTTACTAGACTCTCTCACCATGATGTGGTCAGAAAAACTGCAAGCGTTGTCTGGTGAATTAAAAACAAATGTTTCTGGAAAGAAACAGAGTCTCTGTCTACAGCCCTGGGTATGGGAGTAATAGAATTAGATTTGATGCATTTGTATATTGAACCATATTAAATTGTCAGTATGTGGCCATCTTTGACCTAATAAATGTCAATGTCTTATGTTCAATTTAATACTTCTCATGAAGACATGAATCATAAGAATTTTTTGTATCTAGAAGAACACTATAAATAATATGTGGTTGCCAAATGAGTGCTCTGGTTAATGAGTATACGTGTTAAGGTAAAACAGATTGGTTGCATGGGCTGTGGTGAACTAGAAAGGCTTACTCAGGGAAGAATGAATTTAGATAAGTGGAAAGAGGACAATCAGTTCAGGCAGGGGCAAGACTACACCATAGTCTATGCAGGGGTTAAGAGTAATTCCAATTGCTTGCAATTGAGGAATATTTAGTGGAGTCTGTGATATTAGATGGGGAAAGTTGGAGCCATATAATGGAGAGCCTAGGATATCCAGTTAAGGAGTTTGAACTTTTTCTATTAACAGTGAGGAGCCATGAAAGTTTTCTAAGGAAGGGAGTTATATGATCAGAGCAATATTTTAGGAAAATTCCTTTAGATCTAATAAGCATAGGAATAGAGCCTGCAGCTAGAAAAACCAGGCAGGACAGTATTGTGGGATAAGAGAAGTGGGATGCAGGAGAAGACATCAAAGGTGGTGCTAATTGTGAAGTTCTGAGTGGCCAGTGGCAGAAATTGAGAAGCAGGAGTGGAGTAGAACATCTTTAGGAGGGACTATAAAGAATTTATTTTAAATTTTGTTGAGTTTAAGGTTATAGCTGCATTTGTAAAGTAGGTATTAATAAATGAATAAAAATAAGAACATTGATAATATCTTTTGAGCACTTAAAATGTACCAAATACTGAGCTTACTGGTTTTGAGGTAGTCTCATTTATCCTTAAAGCTAGACTAAGAACTAGACACTATTATCAATCTCATTTTACGTAAGATGGCATAAGAGGTAATCAGACTCATCAGGCATTTACAGATGTCAGATAGACTTTTAGAAAGCATGCCAGGGATGCAGTTGTGGAAAATTACACACAAAAGGGATGAGGATGAGGGGACCAGCGAGCATTGGAAAGATGGTTTAGAATGGGAAATTTGTGCGTGCGTGTGTGTGTGTGTGTTTGAGACACTATTGATTTCAGAGCCCAAAGACCTGATCTTCAGGAAATTGTAATCGTCATCTTTAGCACCCAAGAGAAGAAGAGTAATCATTCTCTCATTCATTCATTCCTTCATTCAATCATGTTTGTGGAGACTGTGGCATGTGCCAGTGACTATAGTAGACAACAAAGAGATGAACTTGACACAGACACAGCTGTTAATTTTCACTGTTTAGTAAGAAAATGGTATCAGAGTTTTTGTGATTTGGGTCTTAGCAGGATGGTAACAGAGATGAGCAGGGTTGTACAAAGAAACAAACAAACAGACTATAGGTTTAGGCTGTGACCTAAGAGATAAAATTGTGGTATGTAGCCAGGGTTGGATATTGAAATCCATGCTGTAAATTACGTGGCTGAGGACAAAGGCCAATGAAGCAGGTGAGGTAAGCAGAGAAAAAGATGAAGGAAGGAGATGCTCACACAATCTGATGTATTTCTGTAGAATGGCATCTCTTGCCCAGAGCTATTTGTCAATGGTCTAGGCACTCCCATCCTAAGGGCAAAACCTAGCACCGAGTGCTTTTTAAATACTCTTTGGTACCCAGGTCTATTTGTCTCTGTGGGGGACAAAGATATGCCAGTCATTGTCCTTGCCTCTGTATGTTTACAATAAAACCAAAGAGGTAAGGATTTACTTGTATGGAACCAATAATCAACAAAACAGCATAGAATTAAACCAAGTGCTAAGCCGAGTGATACAGTCATCAGAGACGTAGAAGCTCATGAAGAGAGAGCGCTAGAGTAAGATGCCCTCAGAATTCAAAAATAAGCTTAAGTCTGAGAGTGAGACCAGTACAATTAAACTCTTAGTGGATAAAGTTAGCTGTCCTTAAAAGAATCACAGTGGATGGAGCCACAAGGGAGCTGCCCTGGTGGTCTGGTGGTTAAGATTGGGCGCTCTCACCCCCGTGGCCCAGGTTCATTTTCCCATCATGGAACCATACCACCCGTCTGTCAGTTGTCCTGTTGTGGTGGCTGCGTGTTGCTGTGATGCTGAAAGCTATGCCACTGGTACTTCAAATACCAGTGGGGTCACCCCTGGTGGACAGGTTTCAGTGGAGCTTCCTAACTAAGACATCCTAGGACAGGAAGAAGGACCTGACCACCTACTTCCACTTCCACAAAAAAATTGACCATGAAAAACCTGTGAGTAGTGAATAGCAGCAGAACATTGTCTGATACAGCGCTGGGAGGTGAGAGGTTGACACAAAAAAGACCCGGCAGAACAGCTGCACGCAGGGTTGCTAGGAGTCAGACTTGACAGCACTAACGACCAAGAGTCACAAACAAGGAGCCAAGAAAGAAAACTGTCAGGGAGAAAAGTTAACCTAATCAATAATATTGTAGGCTCTTGACAAATACCTTGCGTAAGGTGCTTGGTGGTGCTTTGAAAACATTAGCAGTCCAAGAGTTAGAACTTACGTGAAGAAGAATGTATTTAGAGAAGTGGAATGGTTTACTAGGGGCCTAGAGAAAATAAAAACAATTTATTATGTCATTTCCAGCCCAGTGCAGAGGATAGGATGCCCTATCTGGCCAATGCAGTCCCCTTGGCAACTAACCACACAAAGATGTATGTTCCAGGCTCTCAATGTTGCTGGAGGGAATTAAGGGAATTCGGCTAACTTGTTCTGATCCCATGCTTACTGACCAACTTTGTCTTTCCATGTAGATGTCTCCTCCTCTGTTGTAATTGCATGAAGAATTCAGCATAGATTAAAACAACCAGGGGACAATGTTGGATGTGACCTGGACTTTGAAGAGGGTGGGATTTGGGTGGGTGCAGAAGAAAAGGGCTGACATTTTGGGTGGGTAGGGTAGCATGAGCAAAGATGCAGAGGCCAGGAGATGACAGAAGGAACACTTGGCAATTCTGAGGCTGAGTAGGTACTTCTCAGTCCTTCTAACATTTCCTTCTCCATGCCCTGTCCTCTCATACCCTGTAGGATTCTTTTCTCCTTGTCCTAATGATGTGACCATGCCAGTTTCCCTATCCCCTTGACGCAAGGAGAAATTATCTGATAAAGCAGAGGTCAAATGAGGCTAAGGGAGCTCTCCTTGACCCAAATTTTAGAAATACCATTATCAACTACAACCAGCACATGCCCTTAAGGAGATGAATCAGACCTGGGGGCTTACAGGCAGCTTCCTGCCAGAGGCCAACTTCCAACAGCTCTTCCTGCAGCATGCAAATTTGATCTAATAGGTGGTAACTCAAAGAAAATAATTAATTTCTATGATTCTTTCACAGTCACACACCAGACACATATTCAAGGAATTGTCATAAATATTAATATTCAAGGAATTCATGAATATTCAGTGAATGGCAAAAAGATCTCCAGACAGTCCTGTGGTGTTCTCCAGAAAGGACTGCTTCTTTCTTTGCAAGCTCCCTCTCCATGAGAGACAGATGAGAGGACAGGGTGGAGATGGATGAAGAGAGATGAAACAACCTTTGCTGTACAGCCTTCTGAGTTGATGATCTACCTCAGCTGGATTTGCAAGCGTATAATCCAAGCCAGATGGCTGGCTGCCCTCCCTGCTGCATCTAATTAGATGTGGATTTATGCTTCCTTCATCCATGATACTTGATCTCTAATACTTCTAGAGTTCATAGAGCAGGCAGCCCTTGAAGCCCTTTAGATTTTCCTGTGTAGCCCTTGAAGTCAGCATGAAGGGAAAGACATAACATTATGAACTGTTTGGCTGCTGAGATTAAATGTAGTTTTATATCCATGAAGGCCTAAAACAATTTCATTGAGGAGGTGCATGCTGGCATTTGAATTCTAGTTAATTAATATGGAAAGTGGATTAATACATTAATTTTTTAAAATTACACTTTTACTTTTAAAATGTTAACATTAGCATTTATAACATTAAGAAGAAAATTATACTATAATCCCATTACCCACACTCTCAAAGATTGTCCTTCTCTCTGATTTCTTTCAATGTTTATTTAGATGTATAGACACTTTTTGTATAAATATCATTATAGCACATATATGATTTTGCATTCTGTTTTTTGTTTTCTTAATATTATTTGAAATAAACTTTTCCGTGATTCTACCATCGTACTCATACTTTCTGTTGTAATTGTTATATAATATTCCTTCTAGTTAATGAAGAACTTAAAGAGAAAATAATACTATGGCCAAGAATTTCTGTGGGCATTTTATTTTGCTTTGGGCAAATTCCCAGTACTTACTTTGGGGGAAGTTATTGATATTCGCTGGGTTTTAGCTTCCTCATCTGTAAAATGTAGGTAACAAAATCTAGTCCATAGAGAGTGTGTGTAGACTAAATGAGATAATACATGTAGAAGACTGTATCGTGCTGTCCAGTAGTAGGTGTTCAAGTCATGGAAGTTAGTATAATTATGTAAAAGGTAGATTTGGCAGCAATCTGTAAAAAGACAATAACACAAGGCTTCCATGCATGCAGCACAAGGCACATTAGTGGAAGGGGTTATTTCTGAGGTCTTTCTTTTCCGAAGTCTCTATTCTTTTCCTATTCTAAGTGTTATGATTGAATGGTGTCTCCTCCAAATTCATATGTTGAAGTCCTAACCCTCTCAGAATGACTTTACGGATTTGGAAATAGGGCCATCACAGATATAATTAACGAAGTTAAGATGAGGTCATTAGCGTGGGCCCTAATCCAATA
This sequence comes from Ceratotherium simum simum, assembly GCF_057802395.1. NCBI lineage: Eukaryota > Metazoa > Chordata > Mammalia > Perissodactyla > Rhinocerotidae > Ceratotherium > Ceratotherium simum. The sequence continues at coordinate 32,996,467 of NC_141901.1, read as the reverse complement.
CGACTGGTGTCTTTATAAAAAGAATGTCACATGAAGAGAAAGAGACATGCATAGAGGTAAGAGAATGTGAAGAGACACAGGAGAAGACGGCTACGTCCACTCTGAGGAGAAAGGCCTGGAACAGATCCTTCTCTCACAGCCCTCAGAAGGAACCAACTCTGCTGATACCTTGATTATGGACTTCTGGCCTCCAGAACTGTGAGACAATAAATTTCTGTTGTTTAAGCCAGCCGTTTGTGGTGCTTTGTTTCCACAGCAAAGTAATATAGTAAGGCTCTCCCTGGTGCCAGTTTGAAGGGATGATTCAACATTACTTTACTTCATGAAGAGGGAATCTGTTCGCTCACATAAAGAATTTAATGCCAGATCACGGAGTGAGACTAGACCACTAACACAGTATCTAGGGGAGCTGAACTAAACTTTAGATATTAACACATTCACACAAGGATGCTGCCTGCCAACAATATGAAACATTGTAACCATCATTATTACCCCCTGCCTCCCTCCTGTAATATATTTTCTATATGGTTGCCAGAATGATCTTCTGGAAATAAAAATCTGATCATACCTCATTTTTGCTCAAAAGCCTCCAAATGGCTTCATATCACACCTGGAACAAATGCCGCAATTTTATCCGAGTTTACAGAGCCCTGCAGGGTTTGGTCTCTGATGACTTCTCCAACTTCATCCTGCCTCTCTCTTCCTAGCGCCCTCCACTCCAGGCACACTGGGCTATTTGTTTCCTCAAACTGCCAAAGCTTTCCTACCTCAGAGTCTCTGCACTTTCTGGTCTCTCTGGCAGGATTATTCTTAACGTAGATAGACGATAGATAGATAGATAGATAGATAGATAGATAGATAGATAGATAGATAGATAGATAGACGATAGATAGATAGATAGATAGACGATAGATAGATAGATAGATAGATAGATAGATAGATAGATAGATAGACGATAGATAGATAGATAGATAGATAGATAGATAGATAGAGATACAAATCTCTATATCTACGTGCTTTAATCCCTCACTTTATTCAGTCGTCCACTGAAATGTTGCTTTCTCAGAGAGGCCTTCCCTGGCCATCCTGTATAAAATAACTCAGCCCTGTCTGCGCAATCTTTTTGCCACATTCTATCCCCTCCCTCTGATTTCTTTTTCTCCTTGACAGTTATTACTATTTGGCATTATATTATATATTTATCTGTTATTTGGCCAGTGTATCCTCCAATGAAATTAAATTCTTTGATGGCAAGAACTTTGCGTCATTTATCACAATATCCCCCACACCTAAAACAGTACCTGGAACATAGCAGGAATTCAAGTGCTATTTGTTGAGTGAATGAATGAATGAATGAGTGAGTGAATGATTTCAGGCTAGACCCAACTCATTTACCCCAGGAATGACCTGCTCTGAGACTGGATTCATAAAATCATAGAAATAAAGAGAGCTGAAAAATCGACATCTATCTCTCTGCCTTAAGATGGATAGAATTGTCTGAAATTATATGAGTAATTCATTCATGGTTTATCAACCCATTGCTTATTATTTCAGAACACCCAAAATATTAGGAAAGAGGATAAAAAACAAATGGAAGCTATTAGTAATATTGATGATATTATAATCTAAATACACACATCATAAAAGAACTTCAAAAAACGTACAAGTGAGGGTCAGCCTCCATGGCCTGGTTGCTAAAGTTCGGCGCACTCCACTTTGGTGGCCTAGGTTCGGTTCCCAGGCGTGGAACCACGCCACTCGTCTGTCAGTGGCCATGCCACAGCATGGGCTCACATAAAAAAAAAAAGAGGAAGGTTGGCAACAGGTGTTAGCTCAGGGTGCATCTTCCCCAGCAAAGAAACAAAAGAACACACACACAAAAAACGTACAAGTGAGCACATTTATTTAGAGCAAGAAGGAGAGAAGAAGATCTAAGTCCCTCCTGCAACATAAGGCGCTAGTTAAGAGCACAAACTGCCTGGGTTCAGATTCTTACTCCGACACTTGCTGGCTGTGAGTACTTGGGAAAGTTACCTAACCTTTCTCAGTCTCCATCTTCTCATCTGTAAAATGGAGATAATAAATGCTAAGTTTCCTACAAAGAGTAAATGTATTACTGTTCATAAAGCACTTAGAATAGAGCCCATGCAATTGTAAGCATAATTTAAATTTGTTAAAGTTAAAAAATAGTATTTATCTGTATTTCAAATGTATAAATATTATTTTCTACTTGAAAACATTTTTATGTAGGTTTTTGTTGAAGTAAGATATACAACAGAAAAATGCACAAATTACAAAGGTACAGCCTAATGAATTTTTACAAAGTAGATTCCTGTGTAACTATCTCTCAGATCAGGAAAGAGAATATTACCAGCATCCCAAAGGCTGTCCTCCTATCTATTCCCTGTTGCTATGCCCATCCCCAAAGTTAAGAATGATTTCTATCACTATTGATTAGTTTTGCCTGTTTTTGAAGTTTATGTAAATGGAGTCATATGATATGTGCTATTTCATGTCTGACTTCTTTAATCAACATTATATTTACAAGATTCATTTATGTGGTTGCAGGTAGCAATAATTTGTTTATTCTTATTGCTATATGGTGTCCTGTTGTAGGAATGTACCATGGAATATACTGATCTACTGAGGATGGATATTTGGATTAGTTCCAGTTTTTGGTCATTATGGATACGTCAATTTTGAACATTTCTCTATATATCTCATGGTGAATATACGCATTCATTTCTATTGGGTATTTATCTAGAAGTAGAATGGGTCAGAGTAGAATGCATATATACAACTTTATTAAATATAGTTTTCCAAAGTGGTATTACTGATATTGCTTGATAGTATGTAATAGAGCTGAATATATCTATAACCTATAAGAGTTCTGGTTGGTCAGCAAGCTTAAGGATTTTCCTTCCTATGAGAGAAGGATTCAGCATGGGGTAGGCTCTGAACTGACAGCCAATCAACTCCTGCAGACCTGTACCACTTAAGGATGTTCTCTCTGGTCTCCCACCCTTCCCCAATCTTTCTTGTGAGTGGAGGCCCGCGAAGAAAGAACCTGTGAGTGAGTGTGGACTCCTACTGAGAGTGAGGCCATTGGCTATTCCAGACTGACATGCTAGTCCACACTGGCCTCCAACAGTTCAACTACCATTCCTCCCATGCTCTGCCACAGGTCACCAGGCCATATCCCACTTCTCTTTGGAAGGATCTATCCCTCCTTGGAATTCAGGCCATTTGGATGCCTTGTGACCTTAGCTCCCTAATTGGCTTAGAAATGTTGTGATTTTGTAGTTTCTTCAGCTTTTTCTCATCGTTAGGACAGAAGCAACTCTATGTTCAAGTTGTACATCTACATGGAAGTAGAAATCTCAAGTCTCAATCTTTTTAGTGTGGTCAATCTCTAGTTCACTTCCGCTGGTAGAATGTAGAGCTCCAGGATCCCAAATGAGAGCCTGTGCTATTTACTCCCATTCAGGAGGGTGTCTTGAACTCTAATTTTTGTCTCCAGAGTACTACAAGACTCCCCCAAACTATGCCATTTTCAGTCACTTTCTGTTTGACTTCTTGGCCTCTTGACCTTTATAGCTCAAGAATCATCAAATTCCTCAGGAGGAAAACTGGTGATAAGTGTTGGACTCACTTTTCTGCGCCTCTCTTCTCTCAGAGAATTTGGTCGCTCAAGTCCTAGATGCCTTTGACAGCCAAGAGCTCACATTTTCATCTTCGGAACTTCCTAAAATTGCTGAAAGCTCTGCTGCCTCTCTGCTTCTTAGCAGCTGCCGCTGTCTGGCTCCTCAGCTTTCCATCCAGAGCCGAAAGTTGGCAAATATTCCAAGGGGAAACATGGCAGGAAGAAAGTTGAGCTGACTTCAGTGAGCTTTCCTTCTCTCTGCGTTATTGGCTTCAAAGGTCTGCCTGACTTGACAGCTGACAGCTCTCTGATGCTTTAAAAGAGATTTGTTTTTCTATTTTTAAAAAAATTTTGTCTGGCGTTTCTAATTGTTCTTACTGGGAGCATTAGATTCTTGCATTATACTCTATCATAGCCAGAAGTCTTGATTGCATTCTTAAATGTGAAAGACAAAAGGAATACGGCCCCACTAAAAAAAATTGTTTTAAACTCTCTGAAGGTGGCTAGGTTTCAAAACCTGTGGAAAGTGCTTACAGACATTATTAAGAAAAAATTCTGCACATTAAATAAATGCCATGTAATTTATTTATTTATTTATTTTACATTAATTGGCTTTAATAGGGAAGTAAGGAAGGAAGAAAAAGAAAATCAGATTCTTTTGCTCTTTAAAAAGAAGCAATAATCTTTAGCAGAGCCTCACATGGAGTAAGCTAGGGAAAAGGCAAAGAAGGGCCCTTTGACTCAGGTCTCAAGTTCACAAAGCATGGATCAAATACAGTTCTACATACAGACATTATATGTTTTGTGTTAAAATATTTGGAATCTTAAATATAAATGTATCACAATTTTTATAATCTTGTTTTGGTGTATTTAATTTTTAATCTACCATGAGCGTCAAAAACTGAAAGTGGCTTGAATGAGCCCCTCTCAGTCTTTGAGGAACCCTGGTTCTTAGATTTCAGCGTTTTATCTTAGACCCAATCAAATCTCTCCTATTTGAAATATTCCTTTCCTTTAAAAGAGAGCTCTCCTAAAAGAATACACATATTGTCATGCAGACAAGCATTTTCTCAACATTTCCACAACTCTGCTTCTAGCTCATTAGAAGAGCTGTTGTCTGTTTCAGAATTGATGGTGATCTTGGTCTTGTACTTGTAGAAGAGAATAAAACCAGTGACAGGAAATACTAGGTTACATAAGGTGCACAGATTATTCCTTCTATTAGCTGGTGACATTGAGGCAGAAGAAAGTGAGATTATACATCTTGGATCAAATAACAAATTTGCAGGAACACAAATCAACTGCCAGTCTATAGGATTATATTTTTAAGGAAAATATCATTTCATAAATAAACTGTTTATCTGTGTCCTTTTCATCTCTAGCATCTCTGGATGAACAAGACACTCCTCAGGTCTTACATTCCTCCCTGAGGTTTTGTGTTCCTTATGATTTTGGATGGGGCCAAATGGCCTGGGGTTATTATGCAATTATGCACTCAAGGTGGGGAAGTGCTCCTGGTCTAGGAGACCTGCTCTTAGGTGCCTGGATTCTGGTGAATGACTGAGCCCAGAGAGGCAGTTTTCACAACCTTGTTCTCTGTTGTCAAGCAGATAAAAAGGAACGGTAGCAGATATGGTATCCTGCAACCGTAACTGTTCTGCATCAGGGGATATGTGGGTCAACTCAGTCTCATTAGATTCAGCTCTGAGTCGTTTAAGGCCCCCAGTAAAATTTTGGGATGTATTTAGCAATCACCCATTAAGTGCTCACTACGTGCTTCACTCTCTCTCTGAAAAGCTTGCAGACTAGTGAGGGAGAAAAGCACACAAACGAAAAATTATAGGTCAATGCATTAAGTGTTATAATGGACATGTCCCTGGGGATGAAGTGACCTAGTGGGCGTGTGGGGAGCCAAAGTCGTAAAGGAAATGACATCGATAGAAATAACCCAGATTTGAGTAATTGAATGGAAGGTGTTGCCCAAACAGAGACAGAAAACGAAGAAGAGGCCTCATTCAGCACTGGAAACAGGGTCTTTAACATGACTACAAGACATAGCAATGAAAATGTTTAGTGGGCAATTAGAAGGATCCGCCGCTTTGGAGATAGGTTTGGACCGAAATTGTAGATTTGTGAGCAATCAGGATATAAGTGATAGTTGACCCTGTGGAAGTAGGCGAGAATACCAGGGGAAGTATAAAAAGTGAGAGTAGTAAGTGGCTGAGAATGAATAGAGAAACAGGAATAGGAGCAGGTCGCTAAAGAAAAGTCTGATTTCTCCATCCAGGAACGAAGCTGGGATCCTGTTGCCAGTACTCCTAGGAGACACCTCCCCAAACTTACACTGCCTTCTCCCTATCCTCCTCCTTCATCCTTCCACCCTCAACCCCCTACTTCCAGCTCCCCGCTCTCATACTCCATCCTCCCTCTACCTTCACGTTACCCGTGTCTCTTGCTGTCCCTTCCTGGTGCTATGCACTGGATCCACTGTCACTTGCCTCATATACTCCCGCTCTCCACCTGGCTGAGCTGCCTTCCGTGGCCCATAGTGGTGTCTCTCTAGCTGCCTTACTCGCCGATCTTACCTCATTTCCAATCCAGATCCCTCTACATCTGGCCTGTGACGCTATCTATAGAACTCCGAGCTGCCTAATTGACAGATCTCTTGACTGTCTTTTTAGGGTGAGTGGCACCCGGTGTGCAAGTGAGCAGGTGTAAATGTGTGTGCACATGTGAATTTTATTTAAAACAGCAAGGAAGAGGCTGAATATGACTACACTGGATTTTGTAAATTGTAATCACCGTTTTCATTTCCTCTCTAAATAATCATATTTTCTGTGACATTTTGCCCCTTCTAAATATTGCCAGTGCAAAAACCTGTCACAGGGCAAACTGTTTTTCTTTTTCTCATGTGGTATAATGCATCATTTTCTCCCCAACCTCTTATTTTCAAACACGTTGTTTCTGATTCCCCCTTGGGTGTTTACCAACAGCACCACTATATACATAAACATGACTCTGTGTCATCCTGTGGTTTTGGTGTCTACTTCTGCATCTGCCTGTGGCCTATTAACTACAAACTTCATGATCTGCGTTAGAGGGTAACTTGGTTAGAGTGAATGCCTTGGTTTCTATGATGAATTGGTGTACCATTTTTACTTTGTAAAAGTGCTATCAACAGTCGTTCGTATGACCGTTTGTTCATTCAACAAGATTTTCTCGAGTATCCCCTGTTTTTGTATGTGTGTATATTTGTGATATACTCTCACACTGACTTCCTTGAGCCTCAGAATAAGGAAAAAGATGGAGCCAGCAACCACCTCAGTGAGGAATTGAGCTACGAGGACATTAAGTGATTATCCAAGGTTCGTACAGATAATTATTATTGGTTATCAGAGGTAGTGCCATAACTCCCATCTCAAGACTCCCTTCCTTACATTCTTCCCAATAGATGAGGTCAGCAGCCTAAAACATGAGTCAGAAAGATGACACTGTGCACTGGTCCACTGTCCCAGACCACCACCAACAGTAATAATAACAACAGAATAACAATAATCAAATAAGCTAAAACGTATTGAATATTCATTATGGGCCAGGTACTTTGCAAATACTTTACCTACATTATTCTATTTATATTTCATTTGACATATAAAGAAACTAAGACTTTGAAAGTTTGAATAATTTGTTAAAAGTCATACATACAGTTTGCGGCACAATGAGGGTAATATGATGAAATGAGTGTCTTAAGATTTATTGAGCAGTAATGAGAAGTGGAAAGAGACTGAAATCAGGATGAGGTCATGGAATTTTAAAGTTAGAAGAACCATAGGTAACAATAAACACTTGTGTGATGCTTATAAGTGAGGGTAAGTTTTTAGGATTTGTCATTTGTCAAGGTTCTAATAAAGAACCAGTGGGATATATATGCATATGTATATGTACATATATGTATATGGTTATGGCATATCCATGGCTATATCCATGGCTATATCTATATCTAATCTATATCTATATCTATATCTATATCTATATCTATATCTATATCTATATCTATATCTAATCTGTATCTATATCTATAATCTATATCAAGAGACTTATTTCTAGGAATTGGCTAATGTGATTGTGGGAGTTGGCAAGTCCTAAAGCTGTAGGGCAGCCCTGCCAACCGCACACTCTATGGGAAGAACTGACACTGCAGTCCACAGCCAGAATTTCTTCTACTTTGGGAAACCTCAGTTTTCCTCTTAAGGCTTTTCAACTGATTGGATGAGGCCCACACAGATTATGAAGGATGATTCTCTTTACTTAAAGTCAACTGATGTTGACTTTAATGTTAACCACACCTGCAAAATACCTTCACAACAACACATACATTAGTGTTTAAATAACTGGGTACTATGGCCTAGCCAAGTGACGATTAAGCGAGTTAATATATGGGAGGAAAATGGGATTAGACAAAACAATCATTTTAGCATTGTGCTGGGATTTTACATCCATTATTTTATCAAATTCTTACAACTCTGGGAGGTGGGTGGTTTGATACTTATTTTACAAATGTGGAAACTAAAGGATGACCCAGTAACTTTTCAAAAGTCCCATAGTTCATAAGTGGCTGAGTTGGGATTAGAAATGATTCTGATATCAAAATCCACACTTTTTCTACTGTGCTATGATAGAGTCGATTTCACTTATTGTTAAATTTTTTATCTTAATTAAAAAAGCACCTTGTATGTGATTGATACTCCTTAGATGGTAATTGAATTGAAACAAATGGAATTGACTTGGACAAAAATGAATTGAACTGAGCCATCACTGAAGAGGAGGTAGGTCTACAGTGGATAGAGTAAGCTCTTATCCTGACTTTCTTGGAGACTTTAGTATCCCTACCTCTATATGTCCCATCTGTAAAGTGAGTGTTTGGAGATGATGCTAAAATTCATTTCAGCTTTTAAAGGCTATTTTTTTGTGAATTGGCTTGCCTGAGGTCACACAGCTAGAGGATGACATTAAGGCGAAATGTTTTCCCTTGACTTTTATTGTAAAAATGTCCCACATATAGCTAGAGATGAAAAGGCAGCAAAATAAATGCAACAAAACAAAATACTATGAGGGAAAGAATGGGTAAATAAATGTTTTTCAACTGTCATTTCTGTTTCCGAGCTGAAATAGAGGCAATGTAAAATTATAATAGGAACGCAATGAGCTGCACTTGATTTTTTTTTAAGGGATATTGATTTCAAATGTTCCTGTCCCCGGTTTTTTGGGCAATTGCTGTTTTTGAGTGACCTGATTGACCACCTTTGTTGCCTGGCCCCAAAAATGCTTGAATAAATGGGCCTCATGAATGCGTCCATCAAGCCCCACGCTGCTCTCATGGTGACAAAGGGGCACATTTAGCTCTTGTTTTCACCTTTCGTCTGATTGAAGTAGGTGCTCAAAAGACTGGGAGGACAAAGGTAATTGCTGTAGATTTTTCAGCACAGACTGTTACCGCATAGGGGAACATTGACAGTGTTTATAGGATGCAGAATGATGTCAAGCCCCTGGAATTGCTTAATTGACTGCTCTTCTTTGAAATCACCTACTGGGAATCTCTGCTATCTTTGCATCTTAAATATTCCTTAAAGAGGTCGTGCCACCAAGAGATCCCCAGAATTCACAGTTTCTCAGGTGCAAGTCCCCCCTGTTGTGCTATTCCCTCTCATCACATTTTTTATATTCTAGGCTCTTAGCTTCCTTATTTCTGGGAGGGAGCTTGTATTGCCTAAGTCTGAGGCATTTTACATTGTTGGCCTTATATTATTTGGTCTCTGGTGCCATTCGGTGTTCACTGTAGAACCCTCATGGTCAGCTAAGTTGGGTATTGGGTATAATTTGAGACAGGAAAGAGAATATTTTGTGTATTTGTGACTAGTATGGCCTAGAAGTTGCCTTGATGTTCTTTTCTAGCTCTTTTCAGAAGCTTCTGAGGGCTACCTTTGCCCTTCCTGTCTCATTGGTCCCATGCTGCGGACTTTCCATTTGTCCCTCCAGAGCCCCTTTCATGCTCTTCTGTGTCCTGAAGGCAGAGCTGTGTGGGCAGCATTATCCAGCTCCCTTGCCCTCTGGCTTCTAATTCCACCAGTGGGAAGCCCTGGCAGGAGATCCAAGGGCAGAAGGAGAAAGGTTGAGGTATTTTTCTCCTGATTCCCTTCCCCAGGGCCTCTGGTTGGCAGGGGTTTATTCCTTTACTTAAGACAGTGCTCATTTCCCTGGTCTTCTCTTACGATTACAAGCATCCCTGAGTTCTAGTAACCACGGCTTCCCCTTGCTCTTTCAGGCCTACGAAGGGTGCTGGCTTCCCACTTTCTCTTCACCGTGCCACACTTTTGTGTCAAGTCCCTTCATTAAGCTTTCTTAACCACCCATTTTTGAGGATGCTGTCTCTTTCTGCTGAGACCCTGACCGATATAGATACATAGAAGTAAGTGTTGGGAAAGTGTCACCCAGACTTGTTGGTCAGATTTCCCTGATGATCTCTATTTCTCTGCTCCAGCCACATCCCTGTAGACCAAAGGCTTGTTGGAAAGCACTGTGTTTTACAAGAGAACTGTTGTGTGGGAGCAGTGCTACCATCATGGGTATGCAATCTGCATAGTCGCACAGGGCCTAGCACTCAGATGGGCCCCGGGCTTGGTTAAATGCTCTGCTGTTGCCATTTTGAAATTCTTAGTAATTTTTGAGCAAGAGGCCCTGCATTTTCACTTTGCCTAGGGCTCTGCAAATTAGGTAGCCAGTCTAGTGTGGGAATGTAGAATGGAGGGAGAGGACAAGCTCTTAGTTACTCTTCTTATCTGATGGAAAGTGCTTCACCCTTCCCTTCTTATTCGTCACCCGAACTAGAGGAATGCTAATCTGATTCTAAGGTTGTGGCTGGGAACCGCTCTTTACTCCGGGGAAGAGGCACAACGAGATCAGGCATATGGCTTTCTTCTCTGCTTTTTTCTTTCCCCAGCTGCTGTTAGCCTGAGGACCAGATCTCTCTCTCCTTTCATTTTCTCCTTTCAAGTGGCCTTTAGACATAATAGGGCCAAGACTACAAGAGAAGGGTCTGGCATTGAGAGCACTCTTTTATTCTCTCAGTGTTCTCGGGCACTCCTACCTCTTTGGCCTCCCATTCCTTGTGGCTGACTGGAAATCTGGGTTTAGGCTAAGGAAGAGGAATAGGCCTCTCAAACTCATCTTTAGGCCTGGGGCTTCAGTCAATGACAGCAACAATACTTATCAGAACTACGATTTGGAGTTTCAGCCCTGCTAATATATTGAGTGCTTTGACTTCCTTTGCTATTGTTTTCTGTGTGTTCATATCATCTAGAAGCTCACAGGGGGAATAATTACTAATTAGCAAATGGAACAGAATTTGGACACTCTCCTTCATCTCTCCTCTCTTCCTCAGTACCACTTGAACATTTTGGCATACATCCTTCCAGACTGCCCCTATATTAACATTCATCTACATATATTTACACACACATTTAAAAAATAGAACTCAGATCATGCTGCCTGTATATATCTGTTTGTGTAATTTCTGTTGTGTGTAATTTTTAGATTTAATAGTATGTCTTCAAGATCTTTTCATGTCACTACATGATGATCTACCCCAGTCATTTTTTTCATCTGAATAGTATTCCACAGATTGAAGCTGAATTGTTCTCTATTAGACATTTATGTACAACTTTTGCTATTATATACAATCATCCTCATACCCCTATCTCTATAGATTAAAAAAAATTCTTTAGGATAGATTCCTAGAAGTGAACCTGATGAGTTAAAACATTTCATACCTTAATTTTTAATAAATACTACAAAATATTAGCTTTAAAAATTAATCTTCCATAGCAGTGTCTAAGCATACCTATGTTCTCAAATTCTCTTGAACTCTTTATATTTTCATTCTTTTAAGTATTTATAAATATGATGCGGGAAAATTATATCTTGTTTTAATTAGCCTTTTTTTCTGATCATTTGTGAAAGTGAGCATATTCTTATATATTTGTCATTTATATTACTTATTCAGTAAATAGTTAATTTCCTTTTCTCATTTTTCTATGGAATTGTTTGCCTTTTTCTTATGGATTTGAGGTTGTTTCTTATAGCAAGTACTAATCCGTTGTCACATATGTTGCAAATAGTTGCACTAGCATTTCTCTTGTCTATTTATTTTTCTTATGTAGTAGCCTTTAAAGGAAAGAAACTAATCAAAGTAATAAAAGGAGAAATTATCAAAATTTTAGGAAAGTATTATTTCCTGTCCTCTATTTTCTGTTTTCATCTTCTGGAATGAGGTAGAATTTTTAGGTCTGTGCTGCACATTTCCTAACTATACTACACTTTCCCTTCTTTGGATGTCATGCAGTTTTTTGGAAGAATTTCATCACATTCTCTGCCAGCATACTGATTCACTCTTTAACTGCATCCAGTATGTTTTTCAGCCCGATTATAAAGCCAGCATTATACTTCAATTCTCAAATTGTTAATTTCTTAGATCCCTATAGTTGATTCTTTTAAAATCTGCTTTATAAATACACCCTTTTAAAGTGTACAGTTAATGAGTTTTGAAAACATGAAGAGTTTTGTTACCATCACCACCGTTATGATATAGAGAACATTTCCATCACTCCAAAAAGTTCCCTCCCGCCTCTTTGCAGTCAAGCCCTTCTCCCCACCCCTAATCCCTGGCAACTACTGGTATGCTTTTTGTCACTAGAATCTTGTCTTTTCTAGAATTTTTTAATAAAGGCAACCATACAGTATGAAATATTTTGGGACTAGCTTTTTTTCACTTAGCATAATACTTTTTAAGATTCATCACTTTTATGGTGTATTTAAGTGGTTCATTCATTTTATTGCTGGGTAGTATTCCAATGATGAATGTACCACAATTGTTTGTCCACTCCCCATTTGATGGTTTTTTGAGTGGTTTCCAGTTTTGGGTGCTAACATTTGTGCCTTGTTGATGGCTGCTTTTGCACTACAGTGGAAAAGTTGAGTAGTCATGACAGAGACCATCTGGCTTTCAAATCCAAAAATATATACTATGTGGACCTTTACAGAAAGTTTGCCAACCCCTCATGGAGAGTATATTTTAAAAAGCTGCTTTAATGTACTTGATTGTTAGTTCTATCAACTCTGTAATTTCTGGATCTTTTTCTATTGATTAATTTTCTTTTGCTTATGGTCATATTTTCCTGCTCTTTTCATGCCTGGTAAGTTTTTACTAGATGCTGGACATTGTGAATTTTACGTCATTATGTGCTGAATTTTGTTGCATTCCTGTAAAAAGAGTTGGAATGTGTTGTGGCATTTGGTTAAGTTTCTTGGAATCAGTTGAATCATTTCAAAGTTACTTTTAGCCTTTGTTAGGGCATGTCCAGAGTTGCCTTTGGTCTAGGGATAATTTAATGTCATTACTAAAGCTACCACGTTTTGAGGACTTAGCCTGATGTCCCTTGTATTATGAGGTCTTTCCACTTTAACTATTGGGAACATGAACTAATTCCAGCCCTGTGTGAGATATGGAAATTGTCCAGTCAACTATTTTTTCATTGTTCTTTCCTTAACCTTGGGAAATTTCCTCTCACTCAAGCACAGATCAGCACTCAGCCAAAGTTTCAAGGGGACTTTTCTACAGATCTCTGAAGACTTTTTTCCATGTAGCTCTCTTATTTCTGATATTCTGTTCCATCAGATCTAGTTGACTTGGTCTCCTTGAACCCTCATCTCTGTCTCTTTGTTTGGTTTTCTCCTTTCTGTGTGGCAACCTGGAAAATCTCCCAGTTGGTCTCCCCTCTCTTAGAGATAAGAGATCTGCTCTGCCTGTTCTACAATGTCTTAAAACTATTACTTCATATTTTCTGTCCCATTTTCCACTGTATTATGTGGAGTGTAAATCCAGTCTCTGTTACTCCATCATGGACAGAAGTGGAATTCTAGTATTGTCCTTCTTTATTGCTCAATTCTCCTTTTATTTTCTTGGCTTCATCTTCCATATGGTGGACCAAATGGCAGTGGGAAGCTATGGATTTTATCCTTCCAACACTCCAAACCCGGCAGAAATTCTCTTTCTTAAAAGCTCCTTTAGAAAACTTCCAGTGAGGATTCTAATTTTCCTGGTTTGGTAAATGTTCCACTTTCATGTCATCTTTTCCAATTCTTTATTGTATTGTGTTTTAATTCCCTCTTTAACTGTCTATCTATTGAGCTTTTTCTTTCGTTTTTTAACTATTAATCTCCAATTTCTCTAAAGTTGATTTGTTATGAATATAAAATCCTTTCATATCTCTCTGAAGATATTTATATTTTATTCTAATGACTACTTCAGTTTCTTTTACTTATTCTGTCTCCTCAAGTATTTAGTTCTTCAGTTTGGGGAACTTTTTGCCTCTTTAATGGTTTTAGTTTCTTCAAGTGTTTTGTGATAGTTGGTTGCTCATTTTTGTGTTTGATAATCCTTGTTTGATTTGAGGTAGATGTCATTCTTTCCTGAATAGCACAAGATGGATTTTTCACAAACAACAAGGGTACTTTACTTGACTAAGGAGTAGGGATGGGAGCTGAGTAGACAATAACAACAAATGCCTATCATACTATCTGGTATTGTCTTCTAACAATTCTATTACTTACCTCCCAGATCATTTGATTTCCTACTTTTTTCCCCCAAAAGATCCTCCTTTCTACCTTCACAGCATTGTTCATGATGATTCTCCCACCTACGGGGCCATGTTTCCTTCTTTCTACTTGTGAAAATCCTATACAAGCTTCAGGCCCAATACAAGACTAATCTCTTTCAAAAAAAAAAATATTCCTGAGCCAGCCCCTGATGGCTTAGTGGTTAAAGTTTGGGGCACTCCACTTCGGCTGCCTGGGTTTGGTTCCCCGGGGGCAGAACCACACCACTCATCTGTCAGTAGGCGTACTGTGGTGGCACCTCACATAGAAGAACTAGAAGGACCTACAACTAGAATATACAACTTTGTACTGGGGCTTTGGGGAGGAAGAAAAAAAAAGAGAGAGAGAGGAAGATTGGCAACAGATGTTAGCTCAGGGCAACTCTTTCCCAGCAAAAAATTCCTAACCGCTTTATCTCTTTGAGTTAGTATGGTTCTTCTGGTTAATGGTGATTACACATGTCATTTCAAGGTCATTTCAGTTACAATAATTGCTACCATTCTGGGGGATCTTGCTTCGTGCTAAGCCCTGTAGTGGATACGTCACACACACTGCATCATTTGATCCTTATGTAATGGAGTGGGTGTTGTTTTTCTTTTTTACAGAAAAAGAAACTACATCTTGGAGGCGGAAGCCATCCAGCTCTGAGATCCCTGGACCAAATCTGGAAGGTCTCTCAAAGTTGCTGGACTCTCCCACACTCCTGCAATTCCTTCCACCCAACCCATATCCCTGAGTCACAGTCATACAGAATCTGCCAAGACTCCAAATCCAAAGAGGGGTTTTACTCTCAGTGTGGCAATCTCAAGATTTAGAGGAAATGAAAATATCCTTTTTTTTCCTCCTCACCATTAAGATCAAAGATACTTAATCTAAGAGGACAAATTATCTGAAGTTTACACAACTTGTTGGAAAAAGAGCTGGTACCAGAATCCTAATGCTGGGTCTGGAGCTCTTTGGCACTGCTCCTCCTTATCAGTATGACTTTCTCTCTTGTCTGGAAAGAATACAGTGGAGCAAGGGAATGTTCAAAACACATGAGTTTAAATAAAACTTTCACTTCAGCCAAAGATTTCTTTAGACTGAACATCTGAATTTGGAGCTAGGTAAAAAGCACAAGTAGAGACAGGTTCCAGAGGACAGGATTTTCACAAGTAGAAAGAAGGAAAAATGGCCCTTTAGGTGGGAGAATCATCATGAACAATGCTGTGAAGGAAGAAAGGAGAATCTTCTGGAACCTCTTTGCCTAGGTTCATCCCCAGTAGTCAAAGTTCTATAAAAAATAGAA
This sequence comes from Ceratotherium simum simum, assembly GCF_057802395.1. Classification (NCBI taxonomy): domain Eukaryota; kingdom Metazoa; phylum Chordata; class Mammalia; order Perissodactyla; family Rhinocerotidae; genus Ceratotherium; species Ceratotherium simum. The sequence continues at coordinate 32,980,829 of NC_141901.1, read as the reverse complement.
GGATAAAGATAACTATGCTATGGATGTCAGAGGTAAAGTAAGAGAAAGTATAAGCCAGTAGCACATTGTCTAATTAGTCAGCTTTGTTCTGCGGGCACCTCATGGCCCTCTTCTCGGGCAAGGGGCTTTAAATGCTTCTGTCCACAACTTCAAGTCTATAAGCCAAAACACATGCCTGACGCCAAACCAGATTCCATTTCTTCCACGTCATGTCGTCCTAGTTAACTACATTCCCAGGTTAATCAGAGAGTGTTGATAACAAATAGAACTATAAAGAAAAAAATCAACACACGCAAAAATGTTACTAATTACAGTGTTGTTAGAGTGTTTTCTAGTGTACAAAGCACTTTCATATATATATTGTCTAATTTACTCTTCACAACTATGTGATGTAGGATTTACTGTGTGCATTCTACCATTATGGAATGGAGGCATTCGGTGTGACTCACTTTAGGTTATCCAGGTAAATATTGGCAGGATTGGGATTAAAACCCAATTCCAAATTGCATCCTCTTCTCAACACCACACACACACATACACACACAGCACTGTTTCCGTCAATGTTTTACCTAGGATTGTCTCTAGGCAAAATAATGAGGCTGGAAATTCATTCGATACTTCGACCAACATTTGTTAAGCTCCAATATGTGCTATGTACTGTTCTAAATGCTTAGGATAAAACATAGAACAAAAGAAACAAAAACCTCTGCCTCCTGAAACTTACATTCTAGTGAGTAGAGATAGACAATAAAGATAAATGCAATAGATAAGAAAATTATAAAGTGTGCTAGGAGACAGCAAGTGCTATGGATTAAAAGAAGAGATAGGTTAGGATTAGGGGAATTTGGATTACGGGGCCAGGGCCGATTGAAGTATTAAATAGCATGGTCAGGGTAGGACAGTTCAAGAAGGAGAGATTTCAGCAAAACCTTGAAGGATGTGAATATCTGGGGAAATAATCTTCCTGGCATGGGAAACAGCTAGAGCTAATGTGTGAAAATGCCTGACATGTTTGGAGAACATCAAGGTAGCTGGATGAGAAGTACAGGAGGGAGAAAGTAGTACAAGATGCCATCACGGGTCATAAGGGATATGTAGAGCCACATGGATCATTATATTATGAGGACTTTGATATTCTTCTGAGTAAGAGGGAGAGCCATTTGAGAGTTCTGAATAGAGAAGTGACAGGGTATCATTTACATTGGAAGGATTATTTGGGCTGCTCTGTTGGGAATGAATTTAGGGAAAGAGCAGAAGCAGGGAGATCAATTAGGAAGCTATGGTAGTGTATTAGTTTCTTAGAGCTGCTGTAACAAAGTGCCACAAACTGGCTGGCTCAAACAATAGAAATGTATTCTCTCACAGTTCTGGAGGCCAGAGGTCTGAAATCAAGGTGTTGGTTGGACCATCTTCTCTCTGTAGCCTCTAGGGTAGGATCCTTGCTATGTCGTCCAGCTTCTGGTGGCTCCAGGTGTTCCTTGGCTTGTGGCAGTGTAACTCCAATCTCTGCCTCTCTCTTCACATGGCCATCCTCTCTGTGTGTCTCCACATCTTCTTCCCTCTGTGTGAGTCTGTCTCTGTGTCCAAATTTCTCTTTCTTATGAAGATGCCAGTCATACTGAATTAAGGTCCCACCCAAATGACCTTATCTTAACTTGATTACAGCTGCAATGACCCTATTTCGAAATAAGGTCACATTCTGAGGTTCTGGGAGTTAGGACTTCAACATTGTTTTCTCAGGGGGGCACAACTCCACCTATAACATGGAGTAATCTGGGTAAGAAATGATGGAGGCTTAGAATAGGGTGGTAGCAAGGGGCCTAGTGAGGAATGGTTAGATTCTGGATGCATTTTGAGGGTAGAACCAGCAGAAACTGCTCCTAGATGGGATGTGAAGTATGTGAGAAAAGCCAAAGACGACTCTAAGAAATTTTGCTGAGCAGCTGGAAGAAACAGATATCTGAGAGTGAGACAAGTTTTTGAAGAAAGGGGAATATTAGGAGTTTAGTTTTTGATATGTTGAGTTTGAGATATTTATTTAGAGGAACAAAGCGAGACGTTGAGTGGGAAGCCAGATATAGTGTAAAATTCAGGAGAGAAGTCTGGGATGAAGGTATAAAAGGTTTACATTTGCAAGTCTTTAGCATATGGAAGAAATTTAAAGCCTAGTGAGTGATAGAGATCATCAAAGAAGGGAGTGTAAATAGAAAAGATGACCCGGGTTGAGCCCTGGGCCACTCCAACGTGAAGACTTCCAGTAAAAGAGGGGTAAAAGAGGAAGAAGGAGCAGAAGAGACTGAGAGGAGTAACTAGTGAGATAGGAGAAAACCCAAGAGAGTGAGGGATCCTAGAAACCAAGTGAAGCAAGTCTAGCCAAGGAGGGGAAAGTGATCAACTATGTTGAAAGTTGCAGATAGTTCAAGTGAAGTGAAGACTGAGAATTGATCATTAGATTTTGGAATAGAGAAGTTTTCGTGACAAGAATTGACAAGAATTGCTATAGAGCAGTGATGGAGAAAGCCTTTTGAGAATGGGTTCAAGAGAGAATGGAAAGAGGATTTGGAGACAGCAAGTACAGCTAATGTTTTGGAGGACTGGAAGGATAGCAGATAGGACAGTAGTCAAGAGAGGTTTTCTTTTTTTTTAAGGATTGACAACCACAGCAGCATGTTTGTATATTGATGGTAATGACCAGGAGCAGCTTACCCCTTCTCCTTTTCTGATTGTCTCTCTGCTCTCCTGATGCTTCCTCATCCCCTCACCCTCAGGCATCCTTGCTCCTATCTCTGTCTTGAGTAACGGGTCCCATGCTTTGGACTACCTCCCCCCTTCATTTGTTTGTGTTTCAGTTTCTTTCAAGCACTTTTGCCTAAAATAGCACTGTTAAATAATTTCGCTGCCTATCTGGAAGGGTAAACTCCGAAACCACACACACATTTAGTTCATTTTTAAAATATGATTTAAAAAAATCGATCCAAAGCATGCAGTGTCTGCATCAGACAGGAATTCCCTCCTCTCATCCCCATGGCCTTTGTCCTGGTCAGGTCTTTATCTCTTCTCATCCAGTCTACTTAAGTAACTCTCTAAATGCTCATCTCTGGCTCAGACACTTAATTCTTCTGTTCCACTTCCCACACCACCAACAGAATCCCCTTTCTAAAATGCAAAGCTGACCCCATGCCTTCTCCTGCTTAAAACCCTTTGCTGGCTGAAGCTATTCTAATCCTCTAAATATGGACTTTTGCATCTGTCTGTGTTGGTTTCTGCTTTTTCTTTGTCTGAACTGCCTTTGCCTCTGTTCTTCTGTGCCTGGAATGAGTTTATATTCATCCTTCAATACAAAGTACAAACGACCCCTTATCTGGGAAGACTTTTCTGAGCTCCTTCACCCAACCCCAGGCAGAATTGACTGCTCTTGCTTCTGTACTCCAGATGATTTTATAAATAACGCTGTAATATTTTTTCAAGTATATGTCTGGTTTTCCCCTTAGACTATGCCATCTATGAAGATGGAGACCGTGACTAATTCTTTTTGTTTTCACACTACCCAGGACAGTTCCTGGCACACAATAGAGGTTTAACAAAATGTGTTAAATGGATGTTTCTCAAGGCCTGACTTGGCACTCCCCAGGGGTTCTTACCTCACTGGGCTGGTGGTGGGTGTTGTGGAGACTTCCCTTCTGCTCACCATTTGCACCTTCCCTGGAGATTCTCTTTACCTAGAGGTAAGGGGTAGTATATGTAGGGTTCTTCTCTGCTAACAAAGATGTCCCCACCACTACCATTCTAGCTTCTTATGTTGCAGAAGCACTGTGAAAATGCTTGAAAGTTGCTGCTGTCATTGAGTCCATGGGGGAACTGTTTTCAAAGGTCATAAAGACCAGAAGTAGAATGCCAATGACTAATGTGAAGGTAAGGAATATTATTTTTGGTGTGGATAGCCTGCCTGCCCCTTCACAGGTGAGCAGACACTCACTCATCCTTTTTGCAATTAAGAAACAGGTTTTCTTTGTCCTTGGCAGGGTCAGCAAATGAGACTCCTTTGTCAGAGCTCAGACAGCAAGACATATAGAGCTTCTTCCTGTTAGTGAAAATGCAATTTCCAAATACAATTCATAGCTGAGCTATTTTCACTGCCTAGCCCTTCTTCCATTCCAGATGATGGGACTGACTGCTCTGGGTGACCTTTAAGCCAACCCTGCTAATTAGCAAGAAGCCATAGACCCACCAACCAAAATGGAAGCACTTTAGACCCCCAGGATGTTCACTGTCTTGGGAAAGCCTAAAATTAGGCCTCCTGCTTGTATATTTGGATTATTATAGATCCTGGTGCATTCACTCGCTCAGCCACTGTCTGTGTAATTCCTGTGACCCAGGGGAAGTAAGGGAAAAGCAGATGCACATTTGATAGAACAAAAGAATTTAGGATCCTGAAGAATAATGTGATTTTTCCATCAAGGCTACATTAGGCTGCGGTCCAATCACAATTTTCTCAAAGTACTTTTTGCTAGGGAATTTGGAAGTTGTTGGCATCTATTTATCTTTAGAATGGAAATTTCTTATGCTGCTTTTCCTCTTCTATCTGAAGCCTGCATCAGAGAATTCTTTCATGCAAGAAGAGGCAACCATGTGGTGTAACAGAAAGAGCACTGGACGTGAGTCAGGGAATTTGGGTTTGAGAACTAACTCTGCCTCTTTTTTTTGTTTTTAAGAATTTTATTTATTTATTTTTTTATCCCCAAAGCCCCAGTAGATAGTTGTATGTCATAGCTGCACATCCTTCTAGTTGCTGTATGTGGGACGCGGCCTCAGCATGGCCCGAGAAGCGGTGCGTCGGTGCCCGCCCAGGATCCAAACCCAGGCCGCCAGCAGCGGAGTGCGCGCACTTAACCGCTAAGCCACGGGGCCGGCCCCAACTCTGCCTCTTTTTTAACGAATGATTTTGAACAAATTACTTAAATGCTATGAACCTTCATCTCCTCTCCTTTAAATGGTGATAGATATGTTTGCCCACTGCAAAGAATTGTTAACAAAGCTCAAATGCGTCCCTGCTTGTGGGCTGTGAGGTGCTGTTCTCACGTAAGCTGTCATGAGTAAGAAACTGTGGGCTTTTTCTGGTGGGATAGTCTCTGTCCATATGAGGCAGCAGGGGCTCAGGCATTATAGTGCCCATCTAATAATGAAGCTTGAGTTACTGATCAGAGAGGCCGCCCATGGGGTTTGTCCCTATTTCTAAACACCATATCCTTCTGCCTCCCAATTCACTCATGGGTGCGCAAGGGTAGAATGAGTCAGCCAACATCATTTCCTACGAATTTATTCTCTGTCTTTAGGAGGAATCAACATTATTTTGTTTTTGAAAAGATACTTGTCCTTGAAGATCTGTAAGGATTGAGACAAAAATAGTTAAAGCATATGAAACAGTGAGCCCATAAAACTGCAGCACAGCAGAGAACGTGAGCCACGGAGTCAAGTATTTATTGGGAAAGGCTTGACGTAAGAGGTGGATTTAGGTTAAGATTGAAAAAAGATCATTATAATTCAGAAGTTATGTGACCTTGGGCAAGTTACTCAACCTCTCTGAGTATCTATTTCTTCATATGAAAAATTCAAATATTGATATATTCTGATCAGTGTTATCATGAGATTTAAATAGGTTAATCTTGGTAAAATGTTTGGTAAAGAACATGTAATAAAAACATAAATAAACAACATCTACAAATAAGTTAAATAAATAATGTAAATAAAATAAAAAATAAATATTTAAAAAATAAACACAAGTGATGGGAACTCTTATTATTAGCGTCAAACAACTTTAATTAAGTGCACTGTGGTGAGTGACAGTCTTCAGGCTGAACAGGCACTTAATGCCTTGGAGATTGGTCTACAGAGAATAGAGCCCCAGCTATTGGCTGACGTTGAGGAACAGGGAAAAATGAGGAAAGACTTAATCTTGTTAGCAGGATAACTCAGCCAGGACTTAAGAGCAAAGACCAAGACAAAAGATCAGTTCCAGGGAAAGGGCCAATATGGCAGGTGAGAAGACATGAGATATGGGCAGCCCCACCAGCCCAGATCCAAGAGTCAGCTGCTAGGATTTAGTGGGGAAGGGAGAGGTGGGTTAGGGCTGTTTAAATGCTGTCTGCCTCACTCTTAACATCATGGTGCCTCCTTTCTGGTGTGGAGCTAAGTGGGCCCGGCTGAAGAGTGAGGCTGGGGCAAGGAAGTGGGCCTGATAGAAAGATGTTGTAGCTGGCGGGAATGACAAGAGCACATGGGTGTGCAGCAGTGAGCCATGTAGGAGGGAAGAACAAATCAGTAGGCTTGGCTGGAGAGGAGGGGTATATCCTGAGGTGGAGTTTGGATTTTATCAAATTGAGTACAGGAACATTGTAGTTATTGAGAAAAGAGGAAGAGAGAGACAATGAAAAATAAGGCTTGATGAAGACTATTTTAATGGCCGTGAGATGGATGGATTAGACATGTAGGGACAATGAACAAACAAGAGTCTGCAGGTGGAGCAATCAGGGAAGATACTGCCATCAATTCTAGATAGAAGTATGACAAATAAAGCACTCAGAACCCAGGCCAGAGTTGGGGCAGGGCAGGCCTCTGGAGTTAGAACAGGATCCCTTCTTTCCCTACTCTGGTGTTTATTCCATTCAGTTCATCTTGTGCAGAACAGATGCTTCCAGAAAGGTCTCTTTTGGATCTGCCAACCAAACTGAGGTTTGCAGAACTAGGTAGGAAACATCATGAAGAATGAAGGCTCTAGGGGGCCCTCTGTTCCTCTCAAGGCATCTTAGCTCCCAGAGAGCTCTCATTACTGTGGCTCAGGAGCAGAAAGGCCTGAAGGGAGCACCAGTCCTTCAGCCTCTTTTGAACAGGCAGGACCCTCTTAACTAGCATCTCTACTTGACGAGATGCTTGAAAATACAATGGAAGAGAAGAGAAAATTTGGAACGGAAATGGGATACTCAAAAGGGCCCCCTTTCAGCAGAAGTTAGATGGTGAAGGAGAATAATTAAGGAGTGGAAATATACCTTGGAGTGGGAAACAACAAGGATTGTAGCCTCCCTCAGATCATAAGCATCTTTGGAGACTTCTGCGATACTGTCAACCCCCACACATCACTATTTGTTTTTCCTGAGATGTGGGGCAGCTGAAAAGTGATTCAGTAATATCTTCCACCCCCTCACTAGATAGACCAGCTCAAATGAAGCAGAACATGATGAAATGTCAGATTCTCAGTAAAGGTAGCCTCGTGTAATAGGAAAAGCAGAAAATCATGATTCGATGTACTTGAGTTCTAATCTCACGAGGATCCTTCATGAGTACTGGGACCTCGGTCACATCATAACACCTCTCTGAATATGGTCTTTTCTAAATCTATAAAATCATGTTTCTTCTAATTTTAACATTCTATAGTTCTGAAGTCTTTAATACTATAGAAGGAAAAATACAATGAATCAATATTTTCCACATAAAAATGGGTGCATTTGCCTTTTTTTAATTAAAAAAAGAGGTCTGAGACATCACAAGTCAATTTTACCCATTGAATGAAAGAAATCTAGCCTATGTCTTTTTTCTAGGTTCTGGGGTACTATTTTTCTATGACTTACCAGAATTATAATTATACCATAAGGATAGGATGATTTTATTTTTTTTTTCTTGTTTTGGATTTTTATTTTCTATTCTTTTAGATGATATATCTTGATTTAAGCTGATTCCAAACTATCCCCAGGAATCTTGGTTGAGTCTTAAGTAGCTACGAATTTCAGTTTAATTATTTCCAAATTGATTCCTCTTCCTTTTAGCTGCTATGACCCAAGTTCAAGTTATTGGCCTTGTTGTTACCATGGAAATGATGGATGACATCACTGAATCCAGAAGCTGGCAATTTCACCAAACGCTAAGTATGTGTTGGAAAGTACTCAAAGAAGATATGGGCTTTGGGACTAAGCTCTGGAAGATAAATCTGTTTTTCCTACACAATTTTATACTTAAAGTAAAATATATTAAACCTATTGCCATGACATATTTCTCTAAGCAATATAAATTATTTTACAGAAATTCAGTCTTTATTCCTGCCCTTATCGGAAAGAAGCTGTCCCTGAGATGTTTTTTATTCTAAGAGAAATAAACTTTATCGATCTGAGTGCTTAATACACGCCAGAATCTGTACACAGTGCCTTATATGGATTATCTCACTTAACTTACGACAGCCCTAGAAGATAGGCAAATGTTTTAAAAAAAATAATCATTCCCATGTTTCATATAAAGAAACCGAAGTATAGAGATTTTAAGTAATTTGTCCAAGGTCACATCTCGTAACTGATGGTGCTGGGATGTGAAACCAAGCACTGTGTTTCCACCAACCAGAGCCCATATGCTCAACCACCTACGGCACTACCTCTGGTGAAGGGAGATGCCCAGCACCTGGGCTTCAACTCAGCTGTGACTCACCAAGAACTCATACTTCCTGGCATCCTCTTGCTATGTGACATAGTATAATTGTTACTTGGTGATAGAGAACATTTTTTTTAATGGATTAAGGAATCTTCTGAAGAAGACAAAGAGCCCAGTAATTTGGTTTTGTGTGTGAATTAATGCTTTCCCTAATCAGGAAGTTCTTAGCATAAAAACCTTTTCAAGACAGAAAATAGCTGGCTGGCAGTCTTTGTGGTGTGTGTACATGTTGTATGAGGAGTTGGGGGACTATGAAAAGAGAAAAGATGCTGAGGCTCTTTTGGGAACTTGAATGCCAATCACATTTAGAGGAGCCCAAATTGTGCATCTCTTCCCCAAGCATTGAACAGGAAGAGAGAAGTCTGGAATGCATTTACAGAAAAAATGCTGGACTGGGCTTCAGGAGGCCTAAGTCCAGTTCCAAGCTCTGCCATAAATTATGTAGACAACCAAGGATAAGTCCTTGTGCCTCTCTGAACCTCAGTAAAACAAAGGATGAAATTAGCTGGTGTATAAGTTCCCTTTTTTCACTAACACTCTCATTTATCCTTCTAGATGCACCCCCGCCACACACACACACACAGCAAAGACGATGGGATGATGAATCTTGAGTGAGGTAGGATTGAAACCCTGGGCCTCTTAACCAGCTTCCCTCCTGGCCTCTCTCAAAATTCCTCTCTGGTTGCCAGGTCAGGCACACTCATCTGCCTGTTGATGTTGGTGTGGACCTATTTGTTTCCCAAAACTTCTGTGAGGCTGGAGATAACAGTTCCAGTAAAGAGAACAGTGAATTAAAATAAGAATTTTGGTTCCAATTTCTAACATTAAGTCCTTTCCTTCAACAAGGCTTCTTTCTCTCCACTGTACAATAAGTAGTTTGACCATATCCTACTGTGAGCTCTCTAGAAGGCTCTCTTGTGATAACTACACCTGTATTAACAATTCAGGGAGGTGCATGAGATGTATCTTTGCAAAATTTCTCTTTAGAAGTGTTGAAGAGATTAGTTCTGATACCTTAATTAATTGTCCACTATATGGAAGTTGAGTATCAATGATCAATTACCTAAGGGATACATTTCAGGAAAGAGGCATAATTAGTCATTCTAGAACCCCACTTATCTGTTATGTGGGCAATTTCTTCAGGCTATTAATTTATTTTCTTGCCTCTAACTCTTCCCAACTTGTATTCACCATCTACATTGCCACCAATGTTCTTCCCTTAAACACAAATCTGATCATGTTGCTTCAATTATTAAAATCTTTCGGTGATTCACCATTGTCTATAGGATAGGTGTATTAGTTTTCTCGAACTGCCATAAAATACCATAGACGGTGGCTTAAACAACAGAAATTTACTTTCTAACAGTTCTGGAGGCTGGAAGTCCTAGACAAGGGTGCCAGTATGGTCAGGGTCTGGCGAGAGCCTTCTCCTGGCTTTCAGACAGCTGTTTTTCTTGCTGTGTGCCCACATGGCAAACTGGGACAAGTTGGTCACCCCAGCACCATGGCAGGAGCCAGGAGCCTCAGTGGAAAAGTCAACAGAGAGACTTTAAAAACAGAGATGCCTAATTTCTCATTTTAAGCTATTTGCTTGGCTAAATTGCAATTTAACTCTCTCCCACCAATCTTGCCCCAAATCTTCACTGAAGTCTCATATATTCACAACCTTGAGTCAATAGGATTATGCAAAATGAAGGCACCGGGATGGTATCCTGTAGAGCAAAGCAATGCAGGAAAGAGAAGCACACGGAAGAAGAAATCAATAGAATGGAGAGCAATAATTTATTTCTACTATTTTGTAACCATAATGAAATAATGGATCTAGACTACGATCATCAATGGCAGTTAAACTCATTAAGTGAAAGGTTGGTGAAAAACTTTATAATGGATGGACCAAACTGACAACATGTGAACCCAATGATTTTTCTTAACATCACAAAGAGTGGATTCTAGACAGTAGGAGTTTCCAGGATGATACAGTCGGACGTACACAGCATTAGGTAGGAAGTAATCCTGTCCTGTCAAAAAAAATCTGAATCTGATCATTCCTCTGGATCTATTGATTTACTGAAAATATACTGGCTAAAGGACCATGTTAACACCACTGAGAAACGATTAGCTTTAGAAATTCCACAAGTGGGAAACTCTGTAGGACAAATGACTCAGATATTCAATAAATAAATGTCAAGAAAAGAAAAAAGAGATAAAGATAATCTCAAAACTAAAAGAGGCTTAAGAAAACATTACAACAAAAAGTAATATGTGGACTTTTTAGGTCTTGATGGGTGTAAACCGACTGCAAGAGAAAATTATAATTGGGTAAATTTGGAGAGCAATCAGATATTTGATGACATTAAGGAATTACATCATCAGGAATGTCATTAACAAATTATCTTTTGATGTGGTCATGTTGTTCTGGTAATATAAAAAAAGAGTCTTTATCTTTCAGAGATACATACTGTATTGGTTAACTAGAGCTATGTAACAAATTACCACACTTTTACAGGCTTAAAACAACACACACTTTTGATCTCACAGTTTCTATAGATCAACTCTGAACATAGCTCAGCTGGGCTCTCTGGAAGGCTGTGATCAAGGTGTCCACTAGGACTGGGATCTCATTTGAGGCTCTCCTGGGGAAGGGCCCATTTCCAAGCTTATGTGATTGTTGGCAGAATTCAGTTCCTTGCAAGCTATCAGACTGAGGGTCTTAGTTTCTTGCTGGCTGTCAGCTGGAGGCCCCCTTCAGTTCCTTGCCATATGGCCCTTTCTATAGGAAAGCTCATGACAGGACAGCTTGCTTCTTCGAAGCCAGCAAGGGAGAGAGTCTCCTAGAAAGATGGACATTAGTCTTACATTATTTAACATGTATGCACAATCATGTACATTCTGTCACTTTTGCCATGTTCTACTGGTTAGAAGTAAGTCATATGTCCTTCCCACACTCAGGGCAGGGGATTACACAAGTGTGTGAATACTGGGCAATGAGAATCATGGGAGCCACCTTAGAATCTGCCTGCCATACATACTGAATAAAACAATATATGCATGAATAAAATAATATTATTTCTGGTGAATATTACGTCTGGGATTTGTTTTAAAACAATCAAGTTATGGTTAGAAGTGGAGGACATTGGTTAAATAAGTTTAACCATGTGTTGGCCATTGTTGAAGCTGGGTGACTGATACATGAGGATTTGTTACATTCTTTTCTTTTTCATATGTTTGCTAATTTTCATAATAAAATGCAAGACAATATCAAATAAATTATTTAGAAGAAGTACTGAGGACCAGGAAGGATTAGAAGAAATATGAGCACCCCAAGAATTCCTGGAGCTACTGAGGACTCTGAAATCTCTGATATACTTAAGATGGACATTCAAGCCAATTTTTAGTTAAGTGTTAAAACACAAGACTTCAGCAAGCTGGAGAGCTTAGGAACAGTCAGGGGCTGACGTTTGGACTGTACAAGGCTTAGAGGAATCTATGAAAAGCACCTGGTATATGATGTGTGTTGATAAATGATCACTCCTGTTACCACATATTCTGCAAGGTGCCCAAAAGGGGGCATAGAAGTAAACCCACATAGATCCTCTTCTCGGAAGCTTTGTGCTTGTTCTTTTTATTTCTCTCTCTGCCAGTCCCCATACCATGTACTGTTTTTATACTACCCTTAGGATCTACATGACATTAGATCTATTGTGAAAACTCAGTATTAATTAATTACATGTAAAAATACCAGAAGGAGTGCTTCCACTGCCCCATAAATGGCATTTAATAGTGCTCTCTTGATCTCTGACATTCTTACTAACAAGCAAAGTACCAGAGATGAAGGTTAGTGATAAACTCTGGCCCCCACACTGTCCTCTCAGTCTCTGGAAGAACAGCAGTTGGGATCCAGATGGCCAAGTTAGCCCACAATGCCTTCCACGAAAAATGCTTTAATTAGTGGCAAAAACCTACCAGTAGGGGAGGAAATGTTATAGATATTCCTTAGAAGGCCAGAGTTAGGGGAGGCGGGGAAAAGGAATGAGGCCTTGCTTCATCACAGAAGTTCCTCTCAGATTGGCAAGAACACAAACATGGGTAATTAGAGGAAATGCATGCTGGAGTACTTGTTGTTATTACTGTGGCTGCCTCTTAACTTGCTGCACTTATCTCATTAGCAGGCAATGAGAGGGAATACTCTGTCCCAGGGTCTTGCACATCCTAGAATTGATGTGCTCCCGGAAACAAGCTGAGAAAGTGATCCAAACAAGAAGGAATCAGATGCATTCGACATGTGACCAGAATCACTGGTGTTTTCCCATGTGGCTTCATTACTTAAAGTAAGAACCAGAGAGTCAGATGATGGGTAACAAGGAGGCTGGGTCCCCATTTTGAGAAACAAAGTCATCAAGACCCCAAGAGATCTGGAAATGAGTTAAACCCCATTGAAATCCTCAATTTGGGCTTTCAGATTGGTTAATCACATTTGGAAAAATGGAACAAAAAATAGTCTGCAATGATCCAGAAAGAATTATTTAATGATTTACTGCCTGGGCAACATAAATGTTCAACCTGGGGATAGGAGAGAATTTGACGGAAATTCCACAATATCCCCTCTTGTATTCTCATCCCCCACCATACACTCACGCACACACAGACACACACACACACACACTTTATAATTTGATTGACTTATTTATTTTTCCCCCCAAAGCCACAGTAGATAGTTGTATGTCATAGCTGCACATCCTTCTAGTTGCTGTATGTGGGACGCGGCCTCAGCATCGCTGGAGAAGCGGTGCGTCGGTGCGCACACGGGATCTGAACCCGAGCCGCCAGCAGCAGAGCGCGCTCACTTAACTGCTAAGCCACAGGGCCGGCCCCACACACACTTTACTTTTAAGGATAAAATAACGTGGACAACCAAAAAATTAGCTATCACTTTTTGTGTACCTACTACAGATCAGGACCTCACGTTACTTCATTTAATCCCCAGATAGTATTGCAAGTAGTAATAAAATGATAAATAATTCCCATTTTAAACATGAAAAAACTGAGATTGGGCAATAGTACTGAGAACAATAACTCTGATATATTAAGTGCTTATAAATATTAGCTGCAGGAAGTTTATGAGTAAGATCACCCAGCTAGTAAGTTGAAGATTCTGAACTTGAATTCAGGTCTATCCTCCTGTGCTTACTTTATTACCTGCCACTGTCTCTTACTCCATCGTCTCAATGCTCAGAATGGATGGGGACTTAATCAGAAAAGGGGAGGTGTGCCTAAAATCCTGAGACATCCTGAAGAAACATATGAGTGCTCATGAGCCCAGCAAATCCAGCACATAGCCAACTGGGGTGATGCTCTGAGCAGTGACTTGATGGAATTCTTCTGCTGTAGGTAACTGGGTTCAGAGAGGCAACCAACCGGTGGAGGAGATGATTTAGCTAATTTGTGGTAACATAGAACTGAATAGAAATATACTCTCAGTTTATAGACATGTTCTCCGCCTCCCCTAGCTTCTTCCACACCTCCACCTCACATTGCCCTTTAGTGACAAGGGTTTTCCTTTGATCTCCTTGATAATTATTTAACCAGTTTACCCCTTAGGATGGATGTGAATACATGGGAGTAGAGAGGTATCTACAGTAAGCTCTGCTCCGGAGCTCTCACATCCTGTGAAGTTCCTGAGCCTGAACCAGGGACTCCTGATTTGGTCCCTACAGAAACCCTGCTCTGGGGTCAAGCAGCTCAGAATATAAGCAGATGAAGCCAATGGCAGTTAGGACTATTTGTTGAAGGATTCCAGGCTTTTCAGAGGCCTAGGTTCTAGCACAGAGCAGAGCACAGGGAGAAGATGACCACAGACCTTGAGGGATCTATTTTGGCCTCGCTTATCTTTTTTTTGGCTCTCATTGGGCCCTCTCAGTGGTCCCAATTTGGTTCCTTTAGCATCTTACTCTTAAGATGATAATTAACAAGGTAAGAGTAGATAAGACTTAGCTTTCCCAGAGGTTTGGCATAGAGAAACATGAAAACAAAAGGCTCTGAGGCCACAAGGGTAAAATCCAGTGATGAATTAAGAAGCATCAGGATGGACATTTGGGACAAGGATTTTACCCAGCGCTTCTTTAAGGCACACCGTGAAGGTGTCTGTTTAATTTTAAAATCATCCTTTTCATGACTGGGAATAATCTTTCACACGGTGTGGATTAAGCACTGAATTGGGAGTCAAGACAGCCAGGTCTAGGGCATACTCTACTTCTAACTAGCTGTATGTCTTAGGTACTGTGAATACTGTAAATTAATCTCTACAATCCTTAGTGTCCTACTTTGCCAAGTGAGTGGATTTCACTACATGCCTTGAAAATGACCACATTCTCAAATTCTGATTGTCAGAGACAACTGATGGAAATTGCAGAACTTGGCTCTATCTGAAATTGTTAACTGATAATTTGAAATAATCTCTTTTCCACCACGCCTCGGTCTCCTCATCTGGAAGGTGTGTGTCAGGCTCCTGCGCCCCCTCTCTATCCCTGGACTGTTAGTAGTGGACCCATGGGGTGAAGAGCCACAGATCATCCTGAGCTGGCTGACAGCTCTGTTAATAAGCAGTTGTACAAGTCTTGCAGACTTCCCCCTCCTAGATGCCCTTCGTAAAAGAGTGAAGTGTCCCTGTCTGCATAAATATCTGTCAGAACCACTATTCCCTTAATACACAGGAACATTTAATTGGAATCTAAATGTTCTGTTTGATAAAGACCAATTCATTTCCAGATGATTTTGACTACATAAGACTCCTTCCTACTGCATTAACAAGAGCATGTTCTGCCGCAGAAATCCTTTAATATCTACCTGAAACTATCAGCTTTCAAATACAAGCTTGGACCAGAGCTTGGCAGGGCTAATAGGAGAGGCATGCTTTTGCATAAACAGGAGCTTATATTTGGGAAGAATACATTAACCTTTCCCAATGCAAATGATAAATGCTTTCAACAATCTCATGATGGTCTGAGCTATTAAAGCGGCAAAGGAAAATAATTGCCTCCAAAGTTTACTCTGTGCTGTATAAGATGACCTTAAGGCTGAAAAGGAAAAGTCCCATAACGCCATGTCACTGGGCCCATGTCACTTCTTCCTTTTCGTTCATGAACAGTCTATCAGTCCACAAGCTTCGAACAAACCTTTTGGGAAATCTTTTTAATTCAAAGATAGGGATTGTGCAAGCTCTAGTTCTGGAAGGAGGATCAGAAAGCAACTAAATTTGCTTATTAAGAAATAAAAAGGACCCACCTCTTCTGCAAAATAGGTATTAAAATAGTTTCCAGGCAAGTAAGTGTGTTTGGATGAAGTAATTAAGAAAATTAGCTCTTGATATATTTGGTTAAATTTTTATTAAAATCCAAATAATCTGATATGAGCATAATTCTTAAATTTGAATGCAGTCAACCATTTCCTGTCAGAGGCAGGTGGGCAAAATTTACACTTATTTTTCCATTCCAGAAGGTCCACGTTAGTGACTTTTCCTTTACTGACATTTCCTCTTGGCTCTCCCATCACAAGTTTCTAACAGCAATGAAAAGTGGAGAATTGGTGTGGGGTCTGACTGCCAGGATTCTCTCCTTGGTTTCAGAGAGGAGAGGAGTACGTATTGTGTTGCATGTGTTTGGTTGGGGTGGGGGAGGGGTTCCTAACCGCTCTCTCCTGGATGTAAAAAGTACACCACAGAAATGGATGGCCATCATATCCTGAACATTACTGAACAAAATATAAATGGAAACTGTAGGCTCAGATAAATTTTTATTATATGTGACCATAGATTAGATCAGGGTCTCTCAAAATATGGTCCCCAGACCAGACCAGCAGCATAAGCATTACCTAGGAACTTATTAAAAATGCAAATTCATGGTCCTCACCTACTGAATCAGAAACTCTTGCAGTAGCGCCTACAATCTATGATTTAATAAGCCCTCCAAGTAATCCGCCAGCATACTACAGCTTGAGAACCACTGGTTTATACCACATCAGTGCCACCCCCCAGAGAGAGGACTCCTTATATGGTGGAAGAACTGGGATCCCTAAAGAGAAGCCAGCATTCCAACTTATACTATCCAAAGGGCTATGTTAATGACCTTTGGTCAAATTCGGGAGTATGCAGATACTTAATCAAATTGATCTGAGAAGACATGTGAGATATCCAGCCTCAGTACCTAGCTTCTAGTTGGTAATGGAATTTGGTTTTGGTTGAAGGTCAATGAGGGTTAATTCAGAAATACAACCAGTGGCTAAGGGTATTGGGAACAGGGGAATCCCCTGAGGGAAAAGACTTGAAGACCTAGACGGTGGATTAGGGGCCTAGATAACAGAATTGGTCAGGTTTCCCACCCTGTAGACAATTGAGGTGGGAAGTAGCAACATAGAAACTCAATCAAGTGGATCCAGCCATGTAGTGAAAGTTACTGAGAAATGGTTATAATCTAATGTGCAGGAATCCAGAGACTAATGTTAGGATTTTGAGGTGATACCAAGGCAGGGTTTTCAAAAAAACATTTAGGTGAAGCTTAGAGGGCATGTGGGAAACTTTCTGGGCCACATCTATCAGGGTGGAGGCATATGAATCCTGATGCTGATTTCTGATCAAGAGCATCCCATAGTCCTACCCTTGATTCCATCCATTCCATGCATCACCCACATCCTCTCAGGGCTCTAATGGTGGCACCCATGTCCTACAGTTAATTAATGATTTATTTCATTAATTCAAACAAAAATACATTTACTGAGTACCATAGTGTATCAGCCGTACACTATGATAGGCACCAAGGATACTATATTAGTCAGGATTCTCCAGAGAAACATAACCAACAGGATGTGTATATAGATAAATAGATAGATAGATAGATAGATAGATAGATAGATAGATAGATGGATAGATGGATAGATGGATGGATGGATAGACAGATGGGTGGATGGATGGATAGATAGATAGGTAGGTAGATAGATAGATAGATAGATAGATAGATAGATAGATAGATAGATAGATAGATAGATTTTAAGGAATTGGCTCACTGTGGAGGCTTGTTAAATCTAAAATCTGCAAGGTAGACTGGCAGGTTGGAGACTCAGGGAAGAGTTGCAGTTTGAGTCCAAAGGTAGTCTACTGTCAGAATTCCTTCTTGCTAGGGGAAAGTCAGTCTTTGTCCTATTATGACCTTCAACTGATTAGATGAGGACCACCCACATTATGGAGGATAACCTGCTTTACTCAAAGTCTATCAATTTAAATGCTAATTTCATCCTAAAAAGCACCTTCACAGAAACATCCAGAATAATATGCCCAAATATCTGGGCATCATGGTCCAGTCAAATTGACACAGAAAACTAACCATCAGAGATACCAAGATGAATAAGCCATATTTTGTTGCCCCTAAAGGATTTTACAATCATCTGTACACTGAAAACTATAAGACATTGATGAAAGAAATTGAAGAGGACACAAATAAATGGAAAGATATTCCATGTTCATGGATTGGAAGAATTAGTATTGTTAAAATGTCCATACTACCCAAAGCCATCTATAGATTCAATGCAATCCTTATTAAGCTTCCAACGGCATTTTTTACAGAAATAAGAAAAAACAATCCTTAATTTGTTTGAAAGCACAAAAGATCCTGAATGGTCATCAAAGCAATCATGAGAAAGAAGAACAATGCTGAGGCATCACACTTTTGATTTCAAACTATATTACAAAGCTATAGTAATCAAACAACATGGAACTGGCATAAACCAGACACATAGACCAATGGAACAGAATAGAGAGCCAACAAATAAACCCTTGTATATACTATCACCCAATATTTGACAAGGGAGCCAAGAATACTCAATGGAGAAAAGACGGTCTTTTCAATAAATGGTGCTGGGAAAGTTGGATATTTACATGCAAAAGAGTGAAACTAGGCCTTTATCTTACACTGCTCAACAGAATTAACTCAAAATGGATTAAAGACTTAAATGTAAGACCTGAACTGTAAAATTCCTAGAAGAAAACAGGGAAAAAGTTCCTTGACATTGCTCTTGGCAAGGATTTTTTTGGATGTGACACCTAAAACCCAAGCAACAAAAGCAAAAATAAACAAGTAGGACTACATCAAACTAAAAACCTTCGGCACAGCCAAAGAAATGATCAATAAAACTAAAAAGCAACTTATAGATGGGAGAAAATATCTGTAAACCACATATCTGATAAGAGGTTAATATCCAAAATATATAAAGATACAACTCAACAGCAAAAATAATAATAATCCAATTAAAAATGAGCAAAGGGCATGAATAGACATTTTTCCAAAAAAGACATACAAATGGCCAATAGATACATGTGAGGGTGCTCAACATCACTAATCACTAGGGAAATGCAAATCAAAACCACAGTGAGATACCTGTTAGAATGGCTATTATCAAAAAGACCAGAGATAGAAAGTGCTGGTGAGGATGTGGAGAAAGGGGAAAACTTTTGCACTGTTGGTGGGAATGTAAATTGGCGCAGCCACTATGGAAAACAGTATGGAGGTTCCCCTCCAAAATTAAAATAGAACTACCATATGACCCAGCAATTCCACTTCTGGGTATATATCCAAAGGAAATGAAAACACAACATAGAAGAGATACCTGCACGCCCAAGTTCACTGCAGCATTATTTACAACAGCCAGTCAAGACGTGGAAACAACCTAAGTGTCCATCAATGGATAAATGCATATATATATGTATGTATATATATATATAGTGGAATATTATTTGGCCATAAAAAAGAATGAAATCTTGCCATTTGTGACAACATGGATAAATCTTGAAGGCATTATGCTAAGTGAAATAAGTCAGACAGAGAAAGATACATATTGTATGATCTCACTTATATGTGGAATCTGAAAAACTGAACTCGTACAAACAGAAAATAGATTTGTGGTTGCCAGAGGAGGCGGGTGCGGGGGTAGGAAATAGGTGATGGTGGGCAAAATGTTCAGACTTTCAGTTATAAGATAAAAGATAAATTCTGGGGATGTAATGTTCAGCACAGTGACGATAGCTAGCAATACTGTATTGATATTTGAAAGTTGCTAAGATAGTTGACTTCAAAGTTCTCATCACAAGAAAAAAATGGTAACTGTGTGAAGTGATGGATGTTAACTAAACTTATTGTGGTAATCATTTCACAATATATACATATATCAAATCATTATGTTGTGCACTGTAAATTTACACAATGTTATATGTCAATCATATGTCAAGAAAAGTGGGAAAAAAAGGATTTTATAATCTAGTAGGGTATTAGGAGAAATAGACACAAACACAGATAATCAGAGTACTACATTGAAGTGAAATAATAGACTCACAAGGTATTATGGGAAAACACAAAGAGGCGATGGGCTGGTGGCATTCCTAAGCCAGCTGGCACACAGGCTCTAGCAAAGGTGACACAATTTCCCACTATACACCTTTCTATTCTTAAATTCTTCTTTACTGAGAGACTTAAAAAGCATCATTTATTAAGGAAAATTTTATTATATTGAGACATTCTTGTGTATTAGTTAAGGTAACTAATTACTAGCTGCTGTAACAAATAAATCCCCAAATTTCAGGGGTTTTTTTTAATTTTTTTAATCCACTTAAAATCCAATTGGTTGAAGAGGAACTCTGTGCTTCACTAGTCAGTCAGGGACTCAGACTGATAGAACATCTGCCATCTTTAACATATGGCTTCCAGAGTTGACTTGGGCACTGATTATTGGGGAGAGAGAGATAGCCAGCACCCAGGAGAATGAGAGAGTGGAGGGTGTCCCAGGAGAGTTTTGTGGGCTAGGCCAAATTTTACTGGCCAGAAATCAGTCACATGGCCACAGCGAAGTGCAGATAAGGCTGGGAGGCTGGCAAATAAAGTCTAGCCAGCCAGAAGGATGTATGTCCAGAAGGAAAGGGAAATGAGTTTGGTATACCGCTATCCACTCTCTACCACACCAGGGTTTCTATATTTCTCAGGACAATAGGATGCAGGGAATCTTATATGTTATCTCATCCAGGGTTCCCAAGCATGGGTGACCATCAGAATCACTTAGGGAGACTCTCAGAAATATCAGTTGCTGATGCACACTCCATATCTCTGAGGTGGGAGCTGGATACGTATGAATTTGAGAAGTTCTCTGGGTGTTTCTGATGCTTGGTCAGTCTGGGAACCACTATTCTAATTTATCCCACTGGTTTGACTGCTAAGAAAATTGGGGCACAAATAGGTGAAGCGACATCCCAAGGCCTCATACCAGAAAGTAGCAGAACCAGGATGGGAAGCATGTCATCTCTGGTTTCTCAGTAAGACTGAGCTATACTCCACTTGTAGACTTCCAAAGTCAATTTCTCTGTGCTCCACACACCTGAATTCTCACTCTTCTACCTTTTCACACTGTCTGACTTGTCCCCTCTCCTTCTCATCATAGAGGGTCATGCTACACAGCCTGGGAGAATGGAAACCAGAAGAACTGGATTTCAGCCCTGGTTCCTTCTCTAACTTGCTCTAGTCCTTGAAAGAGACTATGCGAGCCTCAGTTTCCTTAGGGCTAAATAGTATTATAATAATATCTGTTCCAATGAACTTGTAGAATCAAATTAGATAAGTATCAAATAAGATAAACAAAGCCTTTTTACATTGAAAAGAGTGCCACAAACATAGAATAAGAATGATGCTAGTGGTGGTTCGTGTTTTATCTATCTTCTTGCATCAAGATCCACAAAAATACTTCATAGGAAATCAACCTACATCCCTTATGGAGCATCTATTATTTTAAAAAGACTATGCTAAAAACTAGGGAATCCAGAAATAAATAAGAGATACGACTCTTGCTTAGTACAATTTCAAAACTAGTTAGTGAGATACACTTGAACACAATACAAGATATCCTCTGAAGGTGCACATCAACACATAAACATTGAGCAGATGGCGTGTAGAAGCAGGTGTGACTCACTCCTGGAAGGGTGTCCGGGATACATATCCCTGTGATGCAGCCTTCTCTGGGTCATGGATCCCTTTGAGAATCTGATGAAAGCTTGGGATCCCATCCCCAGAAAAGTGTACGTATGAAAAGTGAACATATGCATGGAGACTCAGAATTTGTGTAAAAACACAATTTCTGGATATTGATAGACTCTCTTGAAATCCTCTTGTAGACTTCCAGGTTAAAAACTCCTAGTGTTGGAGAAGGTAAGAGACAGTCATTGGCAAAAAGAAGGGAACTGGCATTCCCAGAGGGCTTTGTGAGAATCCCGTGGTTGCTAGAGTTGGCACTTCCCCTGTGACTCACTTTAACCAACAGAATATGGTGGAAGTCATGCTGCATCAGTTCAGGATCTAAGTCTTAAAAAGGTGTGGTAACTTTGATTTTGTGGTTTGGGGAGTCCTGAGCTGCCATGTAAAAAAAGAGAGAGAGCTAGCTCTACCAAAATCCCAGATAAGCCCAGCTCCTACCCAACGCATATAAATGACCTATCTTGGCTGTTCCCACCAGGTATCTTGGCTAGATACCTTGACCAGGTATCTTGACTAGAGCCTCACCAGACTTGATGGGGAGCATAAGAGCCCAGCTGCAGACCCAGTCAACCCGTGAAATCACAGGAGATGATAAAACTATTCTTGTGTTAAGCCACTAAGTTTTGGAGTGATTTGTTATGCAGCAATAGATATCAGAAATAATCAACTAGAACAAAAGTAAGGAACTGAGAATCAATGAATGTGTGCAGGGAATAGTGTGATGACTAACTGGCCTAGAACAGTCAATGCAGAAATCTGTGTGAGAAGTGGGGCAGTACAAACGAGGAATGCCAAGCTTATGCACGGCTTTGAGAATTACAGAAAATTATTACATTCTCAGGATGTATGTTACTTTCTAGACTCATCTTCGGGTGAGGTGGAGTAGAGGGTGCTACGGGGCGGGGGCAAGCACAATGACAGTCTGTGCTCACCCACACCCAACTGATTCATACGTTTCGGCCGGCCCACACTTGTGCTAGCCTAGGGAGAGCTTCGCTTTGTGAGCCCTGAGAAGGCAGAAAGCATCTGGTACCTCTTTATGGCCCTGTTGTTTTCACTTGTTTACTCATGTAATTATCAGGAAAAGGCCTTGCTTCCAGCCTTTAGAAAATGAGAGAAGTGTTCTCTTTGGAGTAATTCTGAAAGACTTATCAACTGTTCCCTGTTGGGGACCTTGAAAGAGGAGCGAGGAAGGGCAAAGACTAGAGATGGTCTCTTCTTTGAGTTTTGAATGGAACTTTTGTCAGCTGCTTTCACAGGCCAATAGAGCACTCCCCAAATTCGTATTCAGATGGGACAATTCAGGCACACCAGTGCCAGCAATCTGTGCAAATTTGAGGTTGGAAGGGACAGGGCCTGCGATGACATAAAACTAGGGGCAAGGCCAGAAATTCTTGGATGCCACTTCTAACATCCTGCCTCAATCACAGCTTCTGAGAAGCTACATGGCACACTGGCAAAAGTCTCACTCTCGGAGATACTGGAAGTGTGTTCTGGTTCTATTACTGCTCCTCAGCAAGGCCTTGGGCAAGTCACTTCTCCTCTCAAGACTTCAGGCATCTTACCTTTAAAATTAGAGAGTTTTAGAAATTGGACCAGACTAGTGCTTCTCAAACTTTAATGTGCAAGCACATCACTTGGAGTTCTTGTTAAAATGCAGATTCTGATTTGATAAATCTGGGGCAGGATCTGAGATTCTGTGTTTCTAACCACCTCTGACATTATGCCAGTGCTGCTGGTGCCCTCAGCCACAGTTTGAATTACAAAGGACCAGTTGATCCCTCAAGGCTTTCTTTCGAGTTTGTGATTCTGATTCCGTTGGTTCTTGGAACCCTGTATCCATGAGCACCCCCTCCCCCCACTGTCTCCTCTAAAACACAAACATTTCATTGGTTAAGATGCCCATGGAGTTTCCAATGTTTGTCAGATGTTTACCAAGCATAAGAAACCAAGCTGTACGCTCTGACCACGTGCACATGTGCAGCTCCTAGCCTGACCTGACCCGGAGATTTGTGTCCGGTGAGAGGTAGAACATTTGGATCCTCTCCAAGGCAGGCAAATCATTCAGGACTGCAAAAAGAATTCAAATCCAGAAACAACAATGGAAAGATTGTCCTTTAGCAAATCAGCTCAGTAAAGCAACACACAACACTGCAGTTTATCCTCCTAGCAATTTGCATGCGAATGACTTTTGACACCCATTTGCTAACGCCAGCTTAATGCAGACATATGGGAGGGTATTGAAGTAGAAAGCTGCCCTTTCAGATGACAGCAATTATTATTACAATTCCACGAACTCCTTTCTCTGTTCCCATAGCAACTCAGATCAAATTAACTTTACCGACACTGAGCAGGTTTGGTTGGGAGAGGGAGTAGTGAGACCATCCTCAAGTGGGACTAACTAGTTGGCTACACAATCTGCTATTTCACCTACTCTCACCCTACTCACTTTGTATGAAATTTATTTGAATTTGTGGGAGTCAAAATGCTGTTTCCTAGTTCAGGCCACATATATTCTGGTTTTATAAAAATATACCACTTTTTTCCATAGTCTACTAAACTTGAGTGTGAAGGGTCCTAACTCAGAGGTTCTGGTCCCCACCTTCCTTAATGCCTCTGACAGAGTAGGGGCTATAATAGACAGGAGTTGCTCATCATAATTAATAGAGAATGAGTGGGGAGCACACCATACACGCCTATAGCCACTCACGCTAAGGTTGTCCACACACACCTGCAGCCACTCTCGCTAAGGTGGGCCACACACATCTACAGCCACCCATGCTAAAGTAGGGTGGAGTGGAGAGGGACAGAGGCAGACCAACCTGCTCCAGGGGGCTTTGCTGCCTTTCGACCAGCGCCTTAGGAAGCTGCTAAGTTGTGTTAGTATAGACAGAATACAAATATCTCTCCTTCATTCTGTCACTTATTGAACTCCCATATTTTTTATTTCATTTCTTTGGAGCATGAAGAATTTTTTGGCCTATGAGAGTTCCTGGTGTAAATGCACCTAAGAAGAGAGATGCTGCATTAGAGACAGCTCAGAACCGGAAGTCTAAAGACTCTTCTAACTTTGGTTTCAGGACTAAGGAGCTGTGTGACCTTTATGGAGTCACTCTCTCTTTCTGGGCCTATGGAAAGATAAGAGTAGATCTTGCTAGAGTACCTCCTTGCAGGTGGTAATATCTCCTTGACTATAAAACAGCAAATATTAGTAATTGAGATGATGAGTCAGAGTATTCATTCTTATGGATGACGAAATGTAGGAAAAGATTCCACACCATCCCCTCTGTCTCTCTCTATCTGTACCTTGCCCCTCTTTCTCTCACCAAAACTTCTCTCTCTACTCCCAATTACACAGCAAAAACTTCCATGTTCACCAACAGAAGCAGACTTAACTGAGGAGGAAATGTGTGTGCAGGAGGGGGTTACTAAGAGCATATGGACCCCACGTTAAAACGCCCTGTTGCATTTAGATGTTGGAAAAATCAATTACTCAAATGTAATGTGGCTTGGGGTTATTGCATGACGTGAGTATGGGGTATAGACCCCATCATTTGGGGTTCTTTGACTACTCATCAAGACAGCAGGTTTCCTGTCTGTTTTTATTCCTGGCTTGGCATGGATCTAGGAGGATCTATTTGACTTTTCTCCCCAAAATCTTAAAGGGGTTTGCGCATCCTCTGGAAACTCAATTCCCTATTACCCTGTATTTGGGGTCCGTGATTGAAACTGACTATGTGAGTTAGACATCCTCCTAACAAGGAACTCAGGGCAGACTGAGAACCAAAATGATGTGCCCACAACAAACTAAGTCAATATAACCACAGGATTCCGTCGAATTTCCTGTATGCACAAGTCTTTGTGTTTTTATGTATACCACTAGGCCTAGCACAGTGAGTAAACCACTGGCCCTTGCCTGCAGTACTGCTTGCAGGTGTGGGGGGTCCTGGGGGGCCATGGAGACAGATCTCATTTCCTCATTTGAGCCTCACTGAAGCATTTCAAGGCAGTGTTCTTTTCTTCAGCCTCAAGGGAGTTCAGAGTACTCAAAAAACTAGGTCACAAATTGCTTCCATCTCTTAGAAGAAAGGAGTTAAATGATATTGTTCTTCTCTCTGGTCCTCTTATCCGGAGATAACAGTGAATGTGCGCTTCTTCAGAAGAGTAATTATGAATGTGTGCAAATCTACTGTGATTCAATGCCAGTGCACATTAGTCAAAAACCCTTTGGTGGAGCTGAAGCTTATGGCCTACCAAAAGCCAAAACCCTTCAGAGCTGGAAACTGAAGGGACAATGAAATTTAATCGCAGTCATCCTGTGAGTCAGAGGCAAATAAGCTAGCAGCCCCGAGAGTGCTTATGACCTCTCTCGGGCAAAGGAAAGAGGCCTCTTCAAAGCTGTAGGGTGGAGAAGGGCTTCTCGAGTTCCCCTTCCTCCCAAGAATTCTCACAGGTACCAGCACCACCCCAACGATAATGAGTTTCCGAGGAGCTCTCTTCTGATATGGCAAATAAGCACTTGCTAACTCTTGATAGTTTTGATATATCTCAGTTCCCTGGCCCACATGCAGAGCTCTGGTTTGAGAAAAGTTTCTTGGTTTGGAAGAACTTCAGTGACTTATGAAGGTGAAGAAGGAAGGGGATGGTGAAGTATCTTAAACTACCCTCCCCCTTCCACACCTGTGCAACAAAGCCATACCTGGCTGCTGAGCATAGAGCCCAAGATCCTCCAAAGAGCTCCTTCCTGGTCCCAGCCAATGCTCCCAGTTACAGCTATCTTTGTGATTAGCTCTGGCCAACTATCTGTTCCTGAACGCTCAACGGGACCCTGGAATAAGGTCAAGCAAGTTGGGGGAGCCATGCCTAGTGGTAGGGTCTGTGTGTGTGTGCATAAGCACACTGAGCTATGCTGTCTGAAAAGCCAGGTTGCTGTTTGCAAGCAGGGAGCAGGGTGGAGCCGACTCAGCAGAGCACACAACTGAAGAATAAATGACAAGCAATAAGATATATTGGAGTATATGAGGAAGCCATTTGATTTAAAACTAATTCAGCCTGACCTTGTTTTTCGGCCTAATGAGGCTTGTTGAGCATGCATTGTACATCTGCTTTAAACATTTACAATGTCTCAAACATAAGAATGATACCTTCAAAGATAGGGATGTGGCTTCCCCCTATATTGCCATTTCTTTAAGGATAAGCATCTCTTCCTAGAAACTAAGGATTAATTCCTGACCTGCTGTGTTCACCTTGTGACCACTGACCTGCTGTGCCAGCAAAGGAATCTTGTGACTGTTGTAAAAGGGATATTCCTGTCATATGTGATGTGTGTTCTTTGTTCCAAGAGTGTATATAACCACTCTGTACACCCCACTTCTTTGGTGTGCTTTCTTCTTTGGGGAAGGAAGCCCCAGGGCTATAGTCCTCAGACCTGGTTCATATAATAAACTTACCCCAATTTTGATTTGTAGATTGATTATGGATTATTTGCGTCAACACAGATTGATTACGGATTATTTGTGTCAACACAGCCGTGGCATCAGGCTTTGGTGAATCAGGCAGGGAAGAAGTGCATCATGACTGAATAGCCCCCTGGTACAACTACCTTTCACTTCAGGAGTGCCCAGAGGGTGAAAGGGAAAGAGATGAGCAGGAATTCTAAGCTACTTGGAAACTGTGTGATCGTTAAACAGCCTCAACCCAACGCCCCTAGAATGGGGGAGGAGATAGATTAATCACTTCCTCTACTTTCATGGGAGACATTTGGGAGCAGCAGTGTCCTTGATCTAATACCAACCATGTGCCTGAGAGGGTTCCAGAGGGCCTTTTTCCAAGGTAGAGCGCCCCCTGGAAGTGGTAAACTTGTAATGACATCTTCCCTTTAGCCTCACCAGGGCAGTCCAATTGGGGGTGGAGGGAGCATGGTGTGACGAAGGGAATGCAAAGTCTGGCTTTGGAAACACTTACACAAGTGAGACAGAACAGGTCCCCTCATCCCCTTCTGCAAAGCCATCTTGCTTTGGAATCCTCTAAGCCAATACAAATTAAAGTTCTAACAGAAATCGCACAGCATACTCTATTCAAGAGATTTCCTGGCTTAAGTGCAGCCACTATCTACTCAGTAAACTTGGGTAAGCCACGTACTTTTCTGTAATCACCTAAAATTTGTAAAAGTGGATGATTAGGAAAAAGCTAAAACGTTTACCACTTCTAATATCATATGAGTCTAATTACTCACCCCTATGTACCTCTTGCAATCCCCTACAAACTCTCACCACCACCAAAAATTCAACTATCAAAAGGAATCGGAATATACTTAATATTGCTTCCTCCTTTTTTTTGTCTGGAAGAATCATGAAGTTATGGAACTTGAGGGTCAAAATGGGTCCCAGGAAGAAAAATAGTAGTAACAGTGGAGTAGATGACTCTCTCCCTGAGTAAAGAAAATGAGTGGCCCAAATCAAAAAGTTAAGAGGGGGTCATCATTGCCAGTTTTCAGATAGGGAGTCGGAGAGGATTAGAAGAAAGCACAGGTCCCTTCATAACCCTAGGACCAGTTACAACAGTTTCCTCTGTCAACCCCAATCTCTTGTTGAGCTTTTCCCCTAAATAGTGCTTCCTCTGCTCCAACCTATATTTCCTTCTTCTTCTGCTCTATCCATCTAAAATCTTCTCTCAGGCCATCCCTGCACAGATCCTTCCTTCAGACTAGGAAGGTCACTGCAGCACACTGAGATCTTTAGAACTTAACCTTGTTTCCATCCTAGGGAGCTCACTGCAGGAGCGGATCCAGATTTGGCCATGGGCGCCTCCACAGAAATCTCCCCACTCCAGCCAAATCCTCCCTATCCCAGTCTTACCATGAGCAGTGCAGCCAAACCATGAGTCCAATGTGGGGGTCTTTTCTCTTTAGGGATTCTAGTGAAAAGACAGAAAGACTATGTTGCCTTTTTTGACCATTCTTTAAGCTGAGGGGAAATTTTTGGACCTCTGGTAAACTATGGCACCTTCCACACTAAAAGGAAAAATGCCGACTTGGAGGCTTTATGTTCTCCAAAGAGCTGGAAATCTTCTTCTTCTTCTTCTGCTTTTTTTTTTTTTTTTTTTTGCTGAGGAAGATTCGCCCTGAGCTAACATCTGTGCCAATCTTTCTCTATTATGTATGTTGGACGCTGTCACAGCATGGCTGTGGGCTAGTGGTGTAGGTCTGCACCCAGGAACCGAACCTGGGCTGCCAAAACAGATCATGCCAAACTTAACCACTAGGCTACAGGGCCAGCCCCTGTTCTTCCTTTTAATGTCATTAAAAATGTGTATTTGAAGAGTCCCAGGAATTCATGCCTCTAATGAGACAAATTGCCCTTGTCCCATCTCCTGTCTTACAAGATTGTGCCCTTTATTGTCTTTGCATATCATCTCCTGGTGGGCTCTCTGGAGCCAAGGCAAGGGCACACTTTTTAAGCACTTACCAAGTTTCCTGCAAGCAAAGGGCATCAATGGAAAGTCTGCTGGTGAACCAAGAAAGGTGACTCCTGGAGAGAATTGAATGCAGTTCACGGGGCTTCTTGCTCACAATAGAGCCGTCATAGAGTAGAGCACTTGGCTTTCTTCAGTGCATCCCAAGGCATTATGCTTTTCTCTTAACTGTTCTCCCAGTCTGTCACGCTTTATAATCATAGACTTTACAGCCATGAGCAATAGCATTATTCAGGGAATTTGTCAACATTTTCCCTAATCCTTATAACAATGCCTTCTAGTATTTTTACCTGTTAATCATCATAACTCCACCCCAATCGTATATCATGAGAGCAGAGTGAAATACATATCAAATCTCAAGTGTTCATTCAAATTAATACTTATTGGCTATGCCCCCCCCCCCAATCGATAAGATATCATTCCAGCCTCCAAAGAGCTCATTCTCAGTCAGAGGAGGCTGACATAAAAAATGACTAATGTGGTGAGTTCAAATGGAGGTAGGTACTCTATCCTGTGACAGCTAGAAGGCAAACCAGTCGACTGCGTGTGTGCCAATGCAGAGAGGGTCAGAAGGAACAGGGTGGGAGGAGGCAGAACAGGGATGCTGGTTAGAGAAAATCACTAGGAAAGATGGGATGAGAGTTAAATTTTGAAGGTTAAAAAAGAACTTGGGCAGAGAAGGCAGGGAAGAACATTCCAGCTAGAGGGAAGAGCATGTGCAAAGAAGTCAAAATAGCGCTGTGGATGTTTAGGAAACCACAAAAAGCACAGACGAGCTAGAGGCTATGGTTTGGTGTGGGATGGGGTAGGGTGGCAGGAGACCATCTGCCCCAGGAATGCAAAGGTAGGCAGTAACCAGACTGGGAAGGAATATGTAGGCTATGGTAAGAAGATTTAACTCTATCTAGGATATTATGGGTCTGATTAAGTAGGTGAGAGAGAGACAGATTTAGAAGGAAGAGATGTGGTACATACTTTAGCACTATAACAAGATTCCCCTGAATCAGTGGTTCTCACGGGATAGTCCCTGGACCAGCGGCAAGAGCGCCATCTGGGAATTTTTTAGAAAGGCAAATTCTCATCCCGCATGCCAGTCTCACAGAATGGGAAACTCAGGGGTTGGCAGCCTCCAGGTGATTCCAGTGTGTGCTCAAATTTGAGAACCACTGGTCTAAATCAGTCAGTTCCTCTTGAAGTTTGGATAGGAGAGACAAATAAATGAGGCAAATGGAGAGGTCAAATAGAACACAGACCTCATTCCATTTGCTCCATTAAGGACTAAGTTATAGGATTCTGCCCTTATGTGCTTTGAGAATCAGGCAGAGGGTTTCATGAAGGAGAAGTAATTTGAATTATGGATGCAATTTACATAGACAAAGAAGAAAGGGAGTATTTAATAGATCAATCCACAGACCAACAGGTAAATAAATATTCAACAAATAAATAAATCAAAACTTTTAACAAAACTTGATGGAGCCCCTATCATGAGCAACGCTGTCTCTCAGGTGCAAGAGGAGCAGAGAATAAAACACGCCTTCAAGGAAATAAATCAGTGAACTCAGACTCCTTTAATTCTCTTTTGTTATTACTTTTCCAGATGCAGTGGAAATTTTCTGGCTATTGCCCTAATCTTTCTTTGGAATAAAATAGCATGGATTTAGGCCATGGAATCTTTGGGTGCCCGTTCTTTCACCTGGAAGGGGGGGTTGGTGAAGGAGGCTTGGGTTATTCTCCATGTGAGAATCCTTGCACGTGTGGGTTGCTGGCTAGCAGCAGCTGCTGCAAAGAAAATCATTATTTTATAGAAATGGAAACCTGTTTCTTCCAGGACAAAGCAATCTAAATCCCATTAAAACACGTTCTATCAATTCTCTCCTCTGTGTTCTCTGATTATGAGGGAGATGAATTGTCTCGGTCTCTCTCCATCACCCCCTCCCGGAGCCAGGCCAGGTCTTCATCTCTCTTTATGTTCAGCCTTGGGGGAAGCTCATTCTCATAAAGTCAGGAGTTGCCATGTAGTCACTAGGTGATCTTGGTGAGAGCTGGAGTTGAGACTGGTGGAGGAAAATATTGCATAGTTGAAATCCCACGGCCACAGTAGTGGGTTATGAGAGTAACTATAAAAGCAAGCCATTCCCCTACTCCAAGAGATGACTCATTTTCTCCCTTTTTTTTTGGAAAAGAGTTCTCTGCGGCGATTAACCTTGTACCATGAATCATTCTTTTTTTCCTTAGGCAAATTCGATTCAAGTTAGCATAGCACTTACTATGTCCAAGATATTGTCCAGGTGCTATGGGGAATTTAAAGTTTAAATAAATAAGACAGGACCTTGCCCCTAAGAAGATTACCATGTAATACATGAAGGGCTTTATAAATATGCTAACCATAAACTGAGGCCAAATGCAATAAGTACTAAACGGAAGTATAAAGGTATACTATTGGGGCAAAGAGAAACAATTGCCTTTGTAATACTAGGAAAATTTAAGGAAGACTTCCTGGAAGAGGTGGAATTTGAACTGCCTTTGAAAAGTAGGGATCGGGGAAATAAAAACAGAGTATGAGAAGAGGGGAGAAAGGCATTCCAATTGGAGGGAAGAGCACGAAAAAGTCACAAAGTCATGAAACCCTAGAGCATGGTTAGGAAAAGTGAGTAGTGTGACAGGATAACATAGTGGGTGGGAGTGTGAAGAGGGAAATGAGGCATGGCAAGGCAGTTGCACTCAGATTGAGGAAGATCTTGAATGCTATAGATTTGTATTAAACTGGGAGCAACAGCTTGTACTAAACTTACAATTTGCTCATGAGACTCTAACTACATTTTATATGTTTTTGCACTGAAATCAAGAGGTTAGGCTCTAGAACATCACTCTTTGTTTCTACAAAATTCCATTTAGTCTATGTACCCCATTCCAGCTCAAACATTCCAACTATCTCTGTAATAAAAACTATCTGTTCTCCCCCTCAAAGAGCCTAGGGGGAAAAAAGCTTCAGGGTGGGGGCTTCTGTTTATCACTTTCCTTTTCCTATTGCCACAAGAAGAATACCTCTTTTTGCTTGCTAACTCACTTCAGAGAAACGAATTGGTCCCCAGCTGTTGCAAGACAAGAACGTGATTCCTAGAAATGTAACCACTATAAGAAAATTTCATCATATGGAGTTTGAGCAGCATCTGGCCTTCCTCCTCATTTCTGTGAGCTGAGTCTCCAGCCTCCAGGATTCACAGTCTCCATGTGACACTCCTTCCACGTGTGCGTGGTCTGGTTGCTAAGCCACAAAGAGAGCATGACTTAATGCTGTTTTCAAAAGATCAATTATTGTTTATCCACTCTTGTTCTCTGCCCTTCTA
The DNA here is from genome assembly GCF_057802395.1 of Ceratotherium simum simum. Lineage (NCBI taxonomy): Eukaryota > Metazoa > Chordata > Mammalia > Perissodactyla > Rhinocerotidae > Ceratotherium > Ceratotherium simum. Next base: position 32,948,485 of record NC_141901.1, on the reverse strand, counting down.
AAATATAATACAAGCAAGTCCTTCTCTACCAGGATCTGTAGGAGGCCCAGCTGGTCCCTGCTGACAAACCCCAAGGCAACTGAGAGTAACATTAGATGGCAGACCAAGGAGTTGTTTGAACTTAACTAGAGAATTTACACTCTGTGTGGACCTAAGTCTATACCTATAGATTTGACAGGAAGCCCATGAGACAGGGTGAGTGTAATCAAATATGAATGGAGGTGTAGATCCTTAGAAATGCTAAGATCAGGAAATACATGCTATAAAAAATATATCATTAGTTGGTGGTGGCTGTAGTGGGGTGAGTGTGTGTGTGTGTGTGTGTGTGTGTGTGACAAGTGTCAAAGAGTGGCTGTATGGTAACCAGGCTTGGATATTCCAAGAGTTGATGAGAAGGATTTCAGGAGTTTCTTGAAAAAGAGTGTAGGATAGAGAATCTGGATCAATCAGTTGAGGCTTCTGGGAAACTCCTAAAGTGGTCCTCACACTTGGCTGACCATTGGACATCTGGGAAGCTTTCATGAAGTCCTATGCCCAGCTGTACACTAAAGGTGCAAATGAAAATCGATACAGCTACTTTTGAAAAACTCTTTGCAGTATCTACCGAAGAGGTACGTATGCATCTTCTATAATTCAGCAATTCCATTCCTAGGTATATACTCAATAGAAATGCATACGTGTGTTTACCAAAAGACATGTACAGGGATGTTCAGAGCAGCATTATTGGAAAAGGTGAAAATTGATAACTAACCAAATGCCCATTGCTGTAAGACTACACAGCAATGAGAATGAACCGGAAATGATAGACACGAATATGGATGACTCCTATAAACATAATGCTGAGCAAAAGAAGCCAGACACACAAAAAATTACATATTGTATGATTCTACTTAAATAAAATTAAAAACGGGGGGCTGGCCCCCTGACTTAGCGGTTAAGTGCACGCACTCCACTGCTGGCGTCCTGGGTTTGGATTCCCGGCGCACACCGATGCACCACCTGTCAAGCTATGCTGTGGCGACGTCCCATATAAAGTGGAGGAAGATGGGCACAGATGTTAGCCCAGAGCCAGTCTTCCTCAGCAAAAAGAGGAGGATTGGCATGGATGTTAGCTCAGGACTGATCTTCCTCACCAAAAAAAAAAAAAGAAATTAAAAACGGGCATATGCTATTGGAGGTCAGGATAGTGGTTATCCTGGGAAGGTGTAGAAACTGGAAGGAACAAAAGGAGCTTCTGGGGTGCTGGTAATGCACAGTTTCTAGATTTGGGAGCTGACTACACAGGTGTGTTCACTTTGTGAAAATTCATTGAGATATACGCTTATGATTTGTTCACTTTTAATGTATATTATACTGGAATAAAAAGTTAAAAATAATCCCAAACAGCATGGTATTGGAAATAGACACAAAAACCAAAGGAACAGAATAGAGAGCCCAGAAATAGATCCACGCAAGTGTAACTGACCGATCTTCACCAAGTGAGCAAAAGCAATTCAATGGAGAAATGATAATCTTTTCAACAAATGGGGCTGGAAGAAATGAAAATTTACATGCAAAAAAAAAAACCGAATCTAAACACAGACCTTACACCATTCACAAAAATTAACTCAAAACTCATAGATCTAAATGTAAAATGCAAAGCTATAAAATTTCTAGACGATAGCATAGGAGAAAATCTAAGTGACCTTGGCCTTGGTTATGAAATATTAGATTCAAAACCAAAAGCATGATCCATGAAAGAAAAAATTGATGAGTTGGACTTTATTAAAATTAAATTCTTTTGCTTTGTGAAAGACACTATTAAGAGAATAAAAAGACCAACAGCAGATGAGAGAAAATATTTGCAAAACACATATTTGATAAAGGACTTGTATCTAAAACATATAAAGAACCCTTAAAACTCAACAATAGGAAAACAAACAACCCTGTTAAAAAATGGGTAAAAGATCTGAACAGACATCTCAACTAAGAAGATATACAGATAACAGGTAATCATATGAAAAGATGATCGACGTCATTTTTCATTAGAGAACCTCAAATTAAACAACAACGAGATACCATTACACACATCTGAATGGCTAAAATCTAAAAATATGACGATACTAAATACTGACAAGGATGCAGAACAACAAGGAATCTCATTCATTACTGATAGGGATGCAAAATGGTTCAGCCACTTTGGAAGACGGTTTGGCAGTTTCTTACAAACCTAATCATAGTCTTATCATATAACTGAGCAATTGCACTCCTAAATACTTATCAACTGAGTTGAAAACTTATGTCCACACAAAAACTTGTACACAAATGCTTATAGCAGCTTTATTCATGATTACTAAAAACTGGAAACAACCAATATGTCCTTTAATATGTGAATGGATAAAAAAACTGTAGCACATCCATAAAATGGAATGTTATTCAGTGACAAAAAGAAATGAGCTGTTAAGCCACAAAAAGACATGGAGGAACCTTAAATGAGTATTGCTCAATGAAAAAAGCCAGTTTGAAAAGGCTATATATGATATGATCCCAATTATATTATAGTCTGGAAAAAAAGAAACTATAGAGATAGTAGAAAGATCAGTGGCCGCCAGGGGTTCAGTGGGCGTGTGGGCAGCAATTAACAGGAGAAGCACAGGGAATTTTTAGGATGGTGAACCTATTCTGTGTGATACTAGAATTATGAATACCTGACATTATACATTTGTCAAAATCCTTAAAACTGTACAACACAAAAGTGAACCTTAATGTGCGCAAAATAAAAAAGTTACTTAGGATGCCAGGTGATCCTAACAAAGAATGCAGATCGTGACAAGGGAATCTAACTGTGTTACAAATGTATGAAATGACCTCGCTGAAGAGGATGAAGAAGGGGCTAAGCTAAGAAAATTGAGAAATAAATGGAATTTGTAAGACTAAAGACCAAAGGACCGCATATAAGCACTTTAGTTCATAAAGTTGTCTCCCATGAGGGTACGGGTTAACAATTATGATGGTCTATACGTGTATACCGGAAACGAACAGTTACATAAATAGATGGAAAATGGTGGGAGATAGGTTTCTCACTATTGGAGTTGGAGGTTACAACAAAGAGAGGCTAGAATGATTCACGTGGTGATGGATGAGGGTTGGAGACATTAGAACTCGTGTTTAACTTAATATATGTATCAACATTGGTTCATTAATTGTACAAATATAACATATTAATGTAAGAAGTTAATAATGGGAAACTGTGGAGTGAGGGCTATATGGGAACTCTGTATTACCAGCTCAATTTTTCTGTAAATCTAAATAACTTCTACAAATTAAGACTCTAAAAAATAAAATCTGCTAATAAAAAAAAGTCTTTATAATGTGAGTAGGCCTCACCCATCAGTTGAAAGCTTTAAGAGCAAAAACTGAGGTTTCCTGGAGAAGAAGTTCTCCTACAAGACTAGTATAGAAATCCTGCTTGAATTTCCAGCCTGCTGGCCTGCCCCACGGATTTCGGACTAAGACCGCCAACATCAACTCACCTAAATTTCCAGCCTGTCAGCCTGCCCTGCAGATTTTGGACTTGACAACCTCTACAATCACGTAAGCCAATAAATAAATTTCTTAGAGTAAATTTCTCTCTCTTGCATTTACTGACAGAGAAAACAGTAGAAAAGAACCAAGTTTGGGAGAGATAAAAAAAAACGACTTTCATATAATTACTAATAATTACTTGAGAGATAAGTTTCATTTTAATCAAGAATGCATTTATCAACAAGTATTAAACAAAGAGTAGATACTACCACACCACTAGTTTGAATAAAAGCTCAAGGTTTTCTCATTACTTTATGAAACTCATTCTACAAAATTACTTTTTAATATGTGTTTTGAGATCAGTTAATATATATGAGCCTAGACTAATTTAATACTTTGTTGAGTATGTATAATGAGCTAGAGTCTTGTGTTATATAACTGCTTCAATCAAATGATCCTATTAAAAGGCTATTTGTAAAAGATGGTAGCACGACTGGAAAATACCTTCGTGAGGTTCCAGGGCAATGGACTTCAGTATGATCATTAACGCCAGACCTTTACAATGAATTGTTCTCAGCTGTTTCCATGACGGCCATTGAAATTTACAAGAAAATGCTTTAAGGATGCATGTGTCATGGAGCATATTCACTATTAAAAAGCCTGGTAGAAAAATAGAAATGTAAAGAGTGCTAAAGAGAAGAAATATAGTTTCCTGTGTTTTCTGATTATCTGATTGCATGCACAATCCGCGTGCTTTCCTTGGAAAATAACTTACCCCCGAGCTACATGATTTCTTTTCTCCTCTATTCAAAAGAAATGGAATCATTCTTTCCAGTTTAAATCCTGCTAATAATACATGTTTTGCACTGACATATTTTCATAAATATTCAACTTCGAAAATCTTCAAGTAAATTCATGCATTTCCATTTTTAGGAAGTGAACACCCAAGAGAAGATCCCCCGCATAAAAATTAAAGAAGGAATAGTTAAATGGGTAGATTTCAGTGCAGTGTGGGTGGGGAAACTTTGCCTGACAATTGAGTGACAGGCAACTAGCTCTTAATGTTCTATTTTAAAGAGGTTGGGAGTCGTAATTCAAAACAACAGATATATTCATATTTAGCTAAGGAGCATATTTATATATGCAACTTTCAAAATGTATTATTCTGAAACTTTGGAAATCCACAGAATTTTTAACTACAATGTGAAGAATTGCTTTTGGATAAAGAGGAAGATGCCTATCTCTTCTTTCTTGTCCTGAGTGTCGGTGGCAGTCATGGTGGAGCACTCCTCTGATCTCTTTTCAAGCAAGAACCTGCCAAATGGAGGGCAGTTGACAGCCTCCGGCTGCATTACCTTCAGGATCCACTGCAGCATTGGAGTCAAAGACACACTCTCCCACAGCAGCGCTAGCCAATGCCTAAGCTTGGTGGAGGAAGTAGCTTAGCCATTTTTGTGCAATGTGGAAATCCTCTAATGGGTAATTTGCTCTGGAGCTCCATGTTGGGCTGGCTGAGATCTCAGAGCTACACTTCATCTGAGGCTCTTTCCCAGTCATCTCTCCTACCCTCTCTGTTTTCACAGGTATTGAACCCGCATTGTGGTCTAAAGACTTCTCTGCCTACTTCTGCTGCTTCTCTCCTATTTTTCATGGGTATTGACCCTAATATATCTACTGCACTTTTACCTTCTTTTTGGCATCTGCTTTCCAGAGGACCTGACCTGGAGCAATCTCTGATGCCTCTGGTGTCTGAATTCCCTCTTGCATTATTTACTGTTCAAGACCTGCCTTAGCCTGCATTTGGTTGAGTTTGATTCATTTTAAAGTCATGTGAGTGACAACTCTCAATCAGGCACAGTGCTAGGCATGTTAGATGTACCAAGATGAGTAAGATACCATATCCACTCTTAAGAAGTTGAGAGGGGGTTGGGAGGGAGGGGAGGAATGGAGGGATGAATAGGTGAAGCACAGGGGATTTTTAGAGCAGTGAAAGTATTCTATATGAAACTGTAATGATGGATACACATCATTATGCAGTTGTCAAAATCCATAGAATGTTCAACACAAAGAATGAACCTTAATACAAACTGTAGACTATAGTTAATAATAATGTGCCAATATTGGATCATTAATGGTAAATGTTACAAATGCCAGGCATTATTCTAATTGCAAGATATTGATAATAGGGGAAGAGGTGTGCAGAAGTGAGGCGTGAAGGAGGTAGATACGTGAACTATGTACTATCTGCTCAATTATTCTGTAAATCTAAAACTGTGCTAAAACAATAAAAATCCATTAATCATTTAAGAAAAGAATCCATTGGCATTTTCTTCCAACTTGATTGCAAACTATTCACCATTTTTCTTGTCCTTGAACTTCCTGCTCTACTTCCTGTTCATTTATTCTCAAAAACAGTTTAATTATATACTTTGATCCTTTATCTTTTAACAAGCCATGCCCAAAGACTTTTAGCTTTCTTCCCCAAATATTTATCAGAGTATTTTTTTAAGCCAAGACTGTTGCCTTCCTAAGACACATGTTGGTGCCAGATGAAAAATTTTTTCACCCTGCTATATATCTGTGTTAATAGTCTTCTCTGACAGACTGATCAAGTGTGACTGTGATTTGTTTAGGATCAAATAATACTGATTTTGTTATCAAATGAGCAAAATGAGGAGATGTGATGACTAGAAATGGTTTACCCATTTGAAGATTTGTTAAATGTTAAAAATTTTCTGCCTCCCAACTTTTTTTTCCTGTCTGGTCACTCTTCTTTGTATCTTCTTTACTGAAAAGAGCATTGACACACAAACATACAGATACACACATATAGCACACACACACAGATACACATTCATGCATCTCCACAATAATTCTTGAAACTTAAAACGTATTAATTATTCTTGAATTAACTATAGGCAGTGAGCCTAGAGGAGGACAAGTCTCCTGGACCACCTTCTAGTGGAGGATGCGTTTCACCGTAGCTTTATTTCATTTGCATTCTTATCCAGAATTTGTTCTCTTTATGGTTTGTCGTTTAAACCATCACGTCGGGTCTTTTTTCACTTTTAGTGTTTTCCATTGTCCTAAATTCCTAAATCCTCACAGCATCTTGAATTCCTTTGGGCTAGTATTCTGTTCATCTTGAAAACTTGGATTCACTTCCAATATGAGTTTGATGTGTTGGGTGTTCTGGTCATAACAAGCTTGGCCAAAGACATAGGCTAATAGGGTTATTGCGTATCTGGTTTTCTCATCCAACACACCAGAATGTCACTCAAAATTTTCAGGCAGGATCCAATTGGTTCCAGTATGCAATAATGATAATGTCTGGAATGCTTGTAGACCCATGATTTTGCAATGGTAACAGAAAGAAGGCAAAATGATGGAGAAGAACCAACCTACACCATGAAATGACAACAAAAGATATTTTAGTAAAGTATAACCATATCCGACAACCTATAAATGATATACAATGGGGCTCTGCTTTGAAATGTATTAATGAGAACCCTCAGCCAGGTGTGGATAAGGGAAAGGTCTCTGCGTTGTCATGTTGCTGGTATGTAGAACTTCCTATATTATTCTTTGCCACTCCTCACAGGTACTGGGGTGCCCATTTCCTTTAATAAATCAATATGTTATCCATTGCAGGTAACTGTTTGTTTCCTCACCTCAAATTTAGCTGAAGTTTCAATTTAGAATAAAATGGCCCCCATCAACTCAATTTTTGTTATGAACTGAATGTTTGTATCTATCCTCCTCTCCATGCCCCCCCAATTTTTTATGTTGAAGCCCTAACCCCCAAAGTGATGGTATTAGGAGGTGGGCGTTTGAGAGATAATTAGGTTAAGATGATGTCATGAGGGTGGTGCCCTCATGATGGGATTAGTATTATCAATTAATTATTGTCTTAAGATGGCTTCTCTCCCCATTTTCACGAACCTGATACTTGCCATTTTCCATTAAGTATAATAGGACTGCTACCTCTGTATTTTGCCTGGCTGTCTCTCTCTCTCTCTCTCTTTTTTTCCTAATGCTTTGGTGGAAATGATTTTCAGATTAATTGGAGGTGGAAAGGCTTCCTTAGGTTTTGTTTCCTTATGCATAAAGCAAAGTTGTAGGTTTCTGATCTCTTCATCTTGCTTTAATGTCCCTCGGTTTTTAATGAGATCATTTAATCATTCTCTTTGGTCCTGATTCAATAATAATTTGGTTCTTATTCCTGTTACCTTCTTAGGAGCAAGCCCCTGGTGAGCCAGGGTGGAAGCTTTGTGACAGGTTGTGGTTGTGCCAATAGTGACTCTGAACCCATCTCTCATGGTACAGCTGGCTTTTGATTCTACCATGAGCCGACTGACAAGGAGTCAGATGCCAGCCTCTGGGCCTGCAGGGTCCCAGTATTTGTTTTCTATGAACAACCTGCAGCTTGACTCTTTGTCTTTGCACCAGACCTAGTTTTGCCCACAAAAGGATTCCAGCACACTACACCCATCCTGGTCCTGGGGAAAGTAAATGGATTTTCCGGGCGCAGGGAGTGCCTATTAATTTTCTGGCACAGATGCTTTGGAAATCTGGTTTTCTGGAAGAACACTCTCCCTCCTTGGTGAATATTTTCCTTGCAAGTTAGTATCCTTATCTTCATTCACGATAGGTTGGCCACAGTATAGCATTACTCTTCTCAAAATTCCTGTGACTCAAGTGCTAAAACATGTACAAATTTTTTCATGTTAAAGAGGAGGAGTTTAAGACACTCAGTGAGACACCCAAGAGCACACAGGAAGTCCACAGCTGCTGCTCCCCGGAGTAGCTGGCACCTCGGGGGAATTAAGTATAGTATTTGTCGAGCTCCTACTAAATGTCCTTATGAACGCCAGGCTCTTTGGGGTACACAGAAAACTAAAAGATAGTCTGTGGCTGTATTCTGTAGAGGTAAGGATAAAATTCTAACATGTGGAGATCAACTAGCTGATAATGTACCATGGGACCATGTGTTAAATAGTGGTGAAAGTTGTGGTACTTAAAACTAAGTTTTTAAAAAGGGAAGTGACTCACTGGTAAAGAAGGCTTTATGGAGGAGGTGCTATGCCACAGTGGAAAGGGCATGAGCCTTGGAATCAGATGAAAGAGATATGAGTCTCTATTATTACTGATTAACTCAAAGATCTCAGGCAAGTTACTTAAAGTCTCTGAGTTCAGGTCCTTTATCTTCAAAATGTAGCAAAAAATATCTACCTCTCAAGGTTGTGAGAATTAAATGCGACAATTAATGTAATATGCTTAATGGGTGCTAATTAAACTTGAGGAGGTAGTATTAGAAGTGGGCCAGAAAGGTATGATAGGTAAGCAGGATACAGACTGATGGGGAGGAGTCAGAGATTGCCCTGCGACTGGACAGACCTGAGCCATTATTATTAGTGGTTTCAGTTTTGCCTAAATTAACATTTGCCTAAGTATGGTCCGTGGACCACCAGCATCAGAATCACCCAAGAGAGCTTGTAAAAAGTGCAGATTCAAACCCAGACCTACTGAATCTGCATTTCTAAAAAGCACCACAGGTGACTCGAAAGGAAGCTATCTAGATGCCACCAAACTGAACGGCTTCCAAGATGGGCTAGCTGGCCAATTCCCACTTCAGTGGAAGATGAATCAATGGATCTACATTATTTGTGCTGGGTCTTAGGCCATTCTTGATTAATCACAAAGTTGTACTCACCTCTTCTTATCCTACCCTATGTTCTTCTGAATACACCACATGAACTTTCAACTTTACTTGCCTCAAACATAACTAACTAATTATGCCTAACTTTGACCCTCTTCCTCCTCCTCTTTGTCCATCTAGTTACCAAGCCTAAACTCTGGGGATCACTTTTGACTCCTCTTTTTCTTCACACTCCTTACAGAATCTCCATGCTGATTGGTCACAATGTCATGAATGTTCTTCTTTTCAGTGGCAATCAAATCCATCCTTTTCTCTTGATTTCCACTATCATTGCCCTAGTTCACGTTGTGAGTGCTAAAGTATATGTTATTTTCTTTATTCCAAGCTATATTATTTCTTCATTTGCTACAATATTTTAGAAAACTGTCTAGTAAAAACACAGGCCCTACCTGGTGATATAAATCCTATCACGTCATTCCCATGCTTCAAATCCATCAACAAGGCCCTATCACCACAACGATGTTCTTGTTCATCGTGTATGAGGCCTTTCATCATCTGCACCTCATCTCTCTCTCTCACTTCAGTTCCTGCTGCTCTATGCTCCATTCCAGTCATGCCAAACGACTCACAGCACCCTAAGCTGGTCATGCTATTCCCTATTTCCATGTCTTTATGTAAATGCTTCCTCCTCACCCTTATCTATTCAATAGATTCCCTACTCATCATTCAACAATTAGTTCAAATGTCTCCATTTCTGTGAAGAATTTCCTATCTCTATTTCTCCTCTTCCCCTATTAAATACTTTTTTCATGAATTTACTGAATATTTATTGAGCACCCAAGGCAAGCATTATTCTAGGTGCTAGGGATGCATAAGTACACTAAACAGATAAAGATCCCTTTGCTATTGAAGCTTATATTCTATGGGGAATGGGGTGGGGTGGATGCTGACAAGAAGCAAAATAAATAATGAGTTCTACGGTGGTAAGTGCTATATCAGACAACAAAGCAGCAAAGTGTAACAGAGGACTGGCATAGGGTGGAATTCGGTTTTAGATAGGGTGATCAAGAAGGGCCTCACTGAGAAGTTGACATTTGAGAAAAGATCTAAAAGAAGAAAGGGAATAAACCATGCAGATATGTTGGGGAGAAGGACATTCCAGGGAAAAGCAAGGGCAAAGGCCCTGAGGTGGGAGCAGGCCTCACATGTGCAAGGAATAACAAGAGGGCTAGTGTCGCTGATGTAGCGAGTTATAGGAGATGAGGTCATGACGTCCAGATCTTGCAGGACTTTGTAGCCATTGAAGAATTTTGACTTCTAATCTAAGTGATATCTGAAGACTTTGGCCAATTTTGAAGAGAGGAGTGACATGACCTGACAGCGTTTTAATAGAATTGCTCTTGCTGCTATTCTGAGAGTAGACTGGGCTTGGGATGGGAGGACAAAAAAGCAGGAAATCAGGTGATAGCTCCAATTGTGTGCATGTGTACGTGTGTATGATCTATATATATGGATACGTATCTCTGTATTCATATTTATGTGATGTATGTGATATTATACGTGATATATTTGTGTCTCTTTCCCTCTGAGTTCCTTCACCTTAGGTCATTCATCTTATACACAATCCCTTCCACATTGTAGGTGTTCAGTGAATGTTGGAGGAAACAAGTAAGGGAGATGGAAGGAAAGCAGGAAGAGAGAGAGGGAGGGGGAAAAGGACAAATGGAATAGAATGGAATGAGAAAGAGCAAAACGGAATAAAATTAAGTGAGATATTATAGTCTGACGGTCAAAAGTTTGTGCTCTGCAGCCAGAGTAGCTGGATTTAAATCATGGTGGATTGTCATACAACGGCTGTGTGATTGGGGGCACATTATTTAACCTCCCTGTGCCTTAGTTCCCTCATCTGTAAAATGAGAAAAATAAGAATACTTACCTCACACGGTGGTTATAGGATTAAAGGAACTGAACATGCAAAGCCCTTAGAATAATGCCTAGAGTGCAATACGTGCTCAGTGACTTGTAACTATTGTAATCTGTTGCTAAAGACTTGATCTAGGAGGCAGCAGAATATAGTAGAAAGAACATGGAATTCTCAATAAAATTAACTTAGTGTTGAATCTCCCCTTGACATTCACTAGTTTAGGAATAATTCTTACCCTCCCTGATTTTTCCCTAATAATTGTAAAAGTGGGGGGCAATGATTAAGAACCTATCACTGACATTTGATGTGAATATTAAAGGAGAAGATAAGGCATGTGAAAGTACCTAACAGAACCTGCCATGTTGCGGTGCTTCATAAACCTGAGACATATTGCTTCTTTGCTTATCCACCATTCAGTTCTAATATTTAGGAACACAGAAAACTACAATTGTGGTAATGAATTTCCTTGTCTTGTCCACTTACAGCAGTGTAGTTAGTTTTCACACGTACTATTGATAGATATATTATTTTCCCACCTCAAAAAGGAGAAGTAAATGTGACATTATATTTTTCCATTCATATTCTCTAAGGCCCTCCTGTACTGAACAATTTGTGGCAGGGGAATTCGTGATGCAGCCATAAGAAAAGATTAATCTAAGCCTATTCATCATGTTTTTGTTTTTGCCTACATCATCTAGGAAGTCTGTCTCCAAACTATTCAAAAAGCTGATGCCTAGGAATTTCCCCAATGCTTACAACCTCAGCTTCAGTGTGGGAAGAGCTCTAGAAATTTTCAGGAAAGCAGTCACTCTTGAGCTGGAAGAATTAAGACATTGGCCTGGTTTTGGTGGGATTTGGGTATGAGAGTAGTACAAGAAAGATAAGAGAGAGAAAGATGAAATCAAGTTGAAATGGAAATGAACACTAAGGGCAACTCTTAAAGGCACGAGAAGCCATAGAGAAGCAGCTTGCGGGAGGGGATATGAGAATGGAGGGAGCAGAACTTTGTGAGCGCAACTTTATAGGCTGTGTATCTTTAGAGAAGTCGTAGCATTTTTTATATGATCTCAAGGATCCACATCTCTATTCCTAGCCTCCTACCAACTGCTAGTCACTAGGTGTGGAAAGTGCTTCTTCTGACATCCCGCTGCTCTGGGCTCTTGAGAAACTTCAGGCAGAGTGTGGAGTGATGAATAATTTTAAACAGAAGAATGATACAATCTGGAAATAAAGAAACTGCACACTCTGGTTCCGGTTCTGGTTCTTCAAGAAACTGTTATTGGACTTTGGGCAAATTGTTTTGTCTCTTTGAACTGTTTCCTCATCTCTAGAATGAAAAGGTTGGAGCCGATGATCTTTAACGTGCCTTCCAGATTGGAGGGTCTCTGTTTCTAACATGTGTCTCTTATCCATCTATCCAAGTTACCTTTTGGATTTAAGACTTTTTGTCAGTTCCAACTTAATGGAAGGTATGTCTCGTCTGGGGCCCCCGACCCCAAGACTGGTTCCAGGCTCCTCTGGGAAGGGAAGAGTCCAATTTATACCAAGTGGTCATTTTACAAGCTTAGTCAGGGTCAGGCTTCTGTGGTCTTAAAACAAACAAACTAAAAACAAAACAAAACAAAACAAAACAAACACAAGAATTAAATTGTCTTTTGTTTTAAACTATTGGTTGGAATGAAATCCACCAAATCTTACTTATTTTTATCCAGCTTAGGGCAGTATGAGTGTGACATATTAAAATAGGCCTTTCAGATATTGGATATTTAAAGAAATAATAACATTTTTTTCTCCTCTTGCTTTTTTCTCCCAGTAGAAATGTGGTTTTAATTCTTTTTGACATGATGCACATGGAATTTTTTCAAAAATATTTCCAAAAAGATGCCTTGCATCTGAGATTATCCTTCAGAAATTGGGACCAGGATAAGAAAGTATGAGCAACCAAAAATGAAGACTGTAGTGGAAAATGTTTTGTCATCTTAATTGCGGCATCTGCTAAATCAGGCTGTAGGTTATAGAGATTCTTTGCCCAGTGTAGTCACAGAGATTCTTTTATCTTCCCACTACCTCTGCCTGGCTTGAGAGTCTCATCCTTTCACTTTGCTTATGGTTTCTTGTTTCTTGCTGGGTTCCCTGGCTCTGGTCTCCCTCACTCCCATCCGTCCTCTCTACTATCCCAAGTCACCTACCTAAACCTGTAGACTCTTGGTAGTGAGTGGAAAGGCCTTAGAAGATGATTAGGCAAACATCACCTACACCCTCTGCTCAAAACCTGACAGTAACTCCGCTAAATAACAAAGCCCAGAGTCCTAACCATAATGTTTAGGTTTCTATAAGTTCGAGCACAAAGCTAACTTTCCAGATGTCTCTTCCAAACTACCCTGCAAGAGCCTTTACTACCAACCACACGGAAAATTTTTAAAACCAAAACCCACCATACACCATCTTATATGTTCACCTTTTCATTCCCAGAGCCTAGAATATCTTTCTCCACCTGTATATAGTTTACCCCTTCTTCAAAGCTTAGCTCAAATCCTTACTTTTCCAGAAGGCTTTCTTAATGGCCACAGACAAAACAATTACTCCTTGTTCTTCACTTCCAAACCACATTGCTCTGTTTAGCACATATCTTGTTTCAACTTGTCTTAGAATGACATTGACCCATTTTTTTCTTTGTTTAGAAGTGAGGAAACTCCACGCAATAAGGGTAAGAGTGTGCCATGAGCATTTCCACATCTCATAGGACTTAGCACAATGTCTAGATGATAGTGGAAACTCAAAAGATATTTACTGAAATTTAAGGCTATGCCTTAATTCTAATGCACTCCCTCCTCTCATCGCACCCACATTAAAATAAGCATGAGAATGAGAAACAATAGTGAGTGGAGATTAGCAATGATCCTCTTGAGGAAACTTAGGGGGTAAATTCAGGAGATTTCTGGAGAGGGGAACTAAGGAGAGGACAAATCATTAGGGCGAGGCATATTGGAGCAACGGTGGTCTTGACTGCTGTTCTCCAAAGCAAGGAAATTAAAAGGCAGGTGTTGACAGAGCATCATGGCATGACAAGGTCGGGAGTGATAACTTGAGGGGTGTTGGTAGTGTGTGAGCTTCTTAAAAGGAATACCAGCCATACAGTGAATCTTTGCAGGCAAGCAGTGGCAGAGGACAATCTTCGCTGAATATGGAGGCTGAGAAGAGATTAGAAAAAATCAAGTCTCAAGCAGGTTGGAGTTGAAGGGAACCCTAGGAAAGAAGCTGAGTTTGGAGAGGAAAAGCAAGTCAGAAGTTAACCTTACAAACTAGACTGGACTTGTACCATTTGGAGGTAGGGGATAATGAGGGCCATTTTGGTGGTCACGTGCGCGACTCATATTTTTCATGCTGGATAGTGCCTCTGGCTGGTGAACTTAGGTTGCTGTTGTTGTTTTCCTGGCTGAGATGTGCTTAAATTACTGAATGGGGACAGAGCTTAATGTAATAGGCCTCAGCGATTAGAGCTGGAAATCTGAGGAAGATAGGGATTGGTAGCAAAGATCAGCTCTGGCTCCCTCCAAGGTGAATTATAAGTTTAAATTTCAATCTGTCAAGTTTTAAATTGTCTTCTAGAATCTGCCTGCAACATCTGTGGTGATAATACAAAATTAAAAAAAAAAAACTGGGGGATTCTCAAGGATTACGTTAAAATTCAGACAGAACTTTCCATTTCTTACTCCACACTGCTGTATGGAATAGATTTCTCAGCTCAGCGCTATTGCACAAAAAAAGGAAGAAGTAAGGGATTTGCTTTCTGTGAATTTTTGGCCTGTATTGCATCTGCTTATTCCTAGGCCTTTTGCATTTCTCTTATTGCAAATGACCTTGTTTTCTCCAGTGTAGCTAGTTAGCTTAGCTGAAAGGACGGCTGTGGCCTTGCATCCTGGCTCCATCTGTGGATCTGGGTAACTGTCTTAGTCATCACAAGACTGTTTCCTTATCTGAAACATGGGGACAATACTCAAATCACAGGATTGTTGTGAGGACTAAAAGAAAGAGTTTAGTTGCTGTAATCATGGCTATAATGACAAAGGCTCCATTAATTCCTGCTTTTAAGTAATCTATGCAAATAAGCACTTGACTATGAGACCTTTTTAAAATCACACCATTTAATACTTCACCCAACTAAGAGTCCACACTCAAATTTTATATGATATAATTATTATTATCTTGCCAGCTCCCTGGGCCCCAGTTTCTACAACAGTCAAATGCAATTACAAAGCTTAGCAGGCTTCTAGAATGTTAAAACTGGTCCTTGTAATTATTTCCTAATTCTAACTTTTAGTAATTTTCCTTGTCCAGCTAATGGCTTTAAAAAATAAATTTCTGCATACAGAGAGGAATATATGTTCATTATATGCAATGTGGAAAATACAGAGAAGTAAAAAGAATAAAATTAAAACATTCTGTGTTAATATTTTGGTGTACTTTTTACTATTCTTTTTTATGTTCTTATATCCTGCTTTCCCCATTTCCTTAACAATTTTTCTGCAATATGACAGTCAATGGATGCAAATATTCCCTCATAAGAATATATCGTCATTTAATTAATCATTACTTTGCATATTTTGGAGCAATTTTTTATATTTATAAATGAAATCTAGATGTTACCTGAGATAATTTAAATAAGATTTTCTTAACTTTCTCTCCCTATTTTCACACGCTGTGGAAGTAAAAAGCCTTTCCCCTTGTTGGACAAATTTCCATGGAGACCACATTTCTCATGGCTGGCCAGCTCTGGCTCTCTGCACTTACTTATCCCAAGCTAGTTTAATTTCTGGATAGTTTTATTGCTTCCCTCCCTTTTCATGCATCTCTCTCCCCATGCTTTAACTCTGGCATGGAGCACAGACCTTTTCTGGGATGCATACACAGACACCATAAACCCCTTCACACCATTCCAATGAGTGATAGCAGATCTCACTGAAGCTATGCTGGATATCCTTTAGTGTTCTTCCAGAGACGTAGTTAAGGTTGGGACCAATTTCAAATACATTTGGTTGCCAGATTGTATTTCTCTGAACACAACACCATGGTGAGATGAAGAGGTGACATGAGGCCTGGGCCTCTCTTTGAGTTATACTTAAGATAGTCTCCTACAAGTAAAATTGTTTTGGCCAAAGGCTATGAACACTTTTAAGTCTATGGAAACCTATTGCCAAGTTCCTTTCCATAAATGTTATATTAATTTAGACTCTCACCAGGAGGGTATGAGAATGACCATCTCACAGCCAGTAATAAAACAGGCTGAAACTCCTAGCACTTATGTTCTACACTCAGCCCTGTGAAGCTATCCCCAGCTCTCACAAGCAGAACTCGTATTTTTTAACTCTGTACATCCATTGCTTTACGTGCATACTGCTCTTATAGAACTAATCACAGGGTATCAAAATTATTTGTGTATGTGTCTGGCTTCTTCTTTAAACTGACCCTCTCAAGGTCAAAGTCGAGTCTTTCTCTTCTCTGTGACTTTAGCACGGAACATAGTGACTGGCCCCAAGCAGATATTCAGTGCACTTCACTGCTGGATGTAGAAACCAGTCTGAGGAGTGTGAATCAGCCACTTCTGAACTCTGAGGGATCTCCAGTCAATTTAAGCTCTTTCGTGGTGTGGTTATCCTTTGCCTGATGACTCCAAACTGGCATTCTTCCCTGCCCTTCTGTGATGCTCAGGCCTCATTTGCTTGGCTTTCTCCATTCCCTCTCACACCTACATATGCTGTTTCCTTTAGAATGTCCTTCCTCCATTTTCCACCTCATAATTTCCTTCTCATCCCTCAAGGCTCACTCAGTTCAGAGCTCACCCTGGTGTTCCCTGCCCTAACATCCCCCAGGAAGAATTAGTCTCTTTCTTTAAGGTCCAAGATCTCATTGTCTATATGGCTTTTAGAGTATTCCCATATTATATCGAATTTATCAGTTTAGTTGCCTTTCTCTTTCCATAGACCAGTGTTTTTCAAATTAAGGATCACAACCCATTAATGTCTTGAAATAATTTTAGTTGGGGCATTCAACATGGAAAAAAAAAAAAAGAAAAAAAACACAAACACAAAACAGAATAGAACAGAGAATAGAATAACAGAATAGAATAGAGTAGAGTAGAGTAGAGTAAGTAGACAGAAAATATCAGAATGCGTTGCTTATAGTAAGAGCAAGTATTGCTTTATGAAATTTTGAGTGTGCTGTATGTGCCTTTGTGTGTGTGCATGTGTGTGTGTGTGTGTGTCTGTGTGGTGTATGGGGGTTCAATGTAAAATGCATTTCTTACTTTGGATTGTGGTTGAACTGCTTAAAATCCACTGCTCTAACCATGAGCTTTGAGGGTAGGGACTCTGCCTTCTTTATCTTTGTATTCCTAGGGCCTTGAATAGAGCTTAGTTTTAGCACACAGTGGGCAATTCAAAAATTCCTTTAATGTACAATGAATGAATGAATGCACGATTCAATGAATATACATAACCACCTTTAAGCCAGAAGGAATTTTCTCCCTTAAAGGGAAAATATCACTGAGATAAAAGCTTGAGGCTGTATTTGACTAGGCTTTAGTGAACGAAATGCCAGCCAACAATCCAATGCCTTTAGTAAAACCTCTGTCTTCAACACACAACTGACGGTATAAGCAATTCCATCAAATAACTGACCATTTCATTTTTGAAAGTTCAAGCTTTCCTATTTGTATTTGGAAAATTCATTACAATGATATGTGAGAGTCTCCAACCCTGGCACTGGAAGGTAGTTCAGATAAGCAGGCTGGCTCTACAGACACCTTGCTCAGTTCAAATCCTGGCTTTGCTGCTTAACTTAACTTCTCTAAGCCTCTGTTCCATCATATCTAAAACGAAGAACAAGGTACCGACATCATGAGCCCCAAATGCTTACTATTAACCACTAGTTACCACTCAATAAATGTTAGCTATTAGTATCTCGTTGTAGTTACTTGTGGCAGAGACTGCTGATTACCTATGCAATATCAGCTCTCTCTTGGTCCTTGTTAACAGAATTTCATTTTTATTTGAGGCAGCACTATGCCCAACTAAAATATTATACCCCTCAATCCTCTTCGAATTTAGCTTGGCTGTTAGTGGAGCATCACGAACACTCTTCAAAGGAGGATATTCTTCTAGCCTGGATTTTTCCCCTTCCCCTCTACCTTCTTTCATTCTGCCTGGAATTTAGATATGGGAGCTGTAGCTGAAGCCATTGTCATGGAGTATGAGGTACCCTTGAGCATGAAGGCAATATGCTAAAGATGGCGGATCAGAAAACAGAAGGAACTTGAGTCTCTTGGATCCAGCTCTGGACTACCATCTCCAAAGTTCTTTTACAGGAGAAAAAAAATTACACTCTATTTTAAGTCATTGTTATTAAATAGGCAGCTGGAACTAATTCTAACTAACATAGAGCTCAGTAAATATTGGTGTCTTTTCAGATTTTAAAACAATTTTAAAGGGAGAAATGTAGCTTTTAAATTAACACCCATCATGTGAAAGGTACTGGGATACATTTTCTTTTTTCCGTTTAGTTCTCACAAGGTTCCAGGGAGATGGAATTACTATTTTCCTTTTACAGAAAAGGAAGGTGCAGCTCAGGGGCTAAACATCATGAACAAGGACAAGTGACAAGCAGATCAAAGCCGGATATGCCTGGTCCGAGGTCTCTCCTCTTCCCAGTAAGAATTGCACGTGCTTTAGGGCGTATATGCAGTCTATTTTTATAGTCAGCAGATACCACTGAAAATATGGGGAAGAACAATTGTTTTTCTATTAAAATCAATACAGGTGAGTTACAGAATAAAATTTTAAAAATTCAGATGGATATTAAGAAAATATGAGACTTCAAATTCAATTTATAAGGAGGTGCATCTTATCTGACCACTGATGTTAGAGATTCTTCAGAAACAAAGTTTGAAAAGCGGGGGATTTGATCCTACTACCTCCTGGGGAATACAGGTGGTTTTCTTGCCCCTCAAGTGCCTTGCAAAGCACTCAGCCTCTGGTGGTGGGTGGCACAATACCCAAGAGCGATCTGCTGCTGAATCATCAGCCTGTGATTCACTTAATCTCCACTTCTGGCCCTATTCTCCTTCCTCCTTTCTGGACAATTTGCCCCCTCCTGTCCATTTACTCTTCCTTGCAATAGAGGTACCTTGACCTCGGCCTTGGAAATGCAGTTTCTGAAAAGCCTCAGTTTTATAAGATAATGAGAGCTGGTGTTATCGTCATCAGTAGGAGAAAGCATCATGCATCTCATTGCTTATGATGCTGCATCTTCAGACAACTTCTCAGCCTCCCCCCCCACCCCCCACCATGGTCTTCCCCACCTCTCACAGAGACTTCCCTTTGTCTGAC
This sequence comes from Ceratotherium simum simum, assembly GCF_057802395.1. NCBI lineage: Eukaryota > Metazoa > Chordata > Mammalia > Perissodactyla > Rhinocerotidae > Ceratotherium > Ceratotherium simum. The sequence goes on along the minus strand of NC_141901.1, from coordinate 32,929,014 downwards.
TGAAAGCAGGAAGACCATCAAAGCCTGCCACTGAAAACTTCAAGATGCTACAGAAAAGCTTTGATTCTGCTCAGGGGCAGCATGGTGGAGAAGATGGAGCCTGGCTGACCTGTTACTAACTAAACGTGCTGCTAAAAAGCAATTTAAAAAGCTAACTGACCTGTTGCTAAAAAGCAAATGACTTTTTAAAACCAATCTTGCAAAGTTACTACTAATTATTTTTATTATAAAAGTAGTATATGTTCATTTGTATAAAAATGTAAAAAATAAAAGTTACTTTTTCCCTCAAGGCCATTCATATTTACCAGAAACATCCATATCCAGGTCATTCTGTTATCCATGAATTCACAAACATGTGTAAGTGTATATATGAGTGCTTTAGTGGGGAGTCTGTCATGCATATAATTCTGCCATTTTCTAGGGCATTTAACAGTATATCTTAGGCATCTTTCAAAATCTATGCAGATAATTTTTAAAAACTGCGTGGTATCCCATTGTATAGATATACCATAAATTATGAACTTACTTCCCATTGATGGAAACTTAGATTGTTTTCAGTTTGTTTTAAATTAACAAAGATATTTGCCAAATACTTGACAAAGTCAAATTGTCTTTGACAAACAACCAAAGAAAAAGACAAACAACTCAAAAGAAAAGGATATAACATGTAGTCAAAAGAAAAAGAACTCTATGTGTCCAATATACATATAAAAATTTACTAAATCTCATAACTCAAGAAATATAAATTAAAGCTCTTGTTTTCTGATGTCATTTATGCCCATCAAATTGGAAAAAAATTTTAAAGTAAATAATAAATAGTATTGCCAGGGTGTTGGGGAAAAGTCACACTCATTCATTGTTGATGAGTGTTAATTTTGTGCACTTTTTGGAGGGCAATTTGGCAGAATCTATTGAAATTTTAAATGACCATAGCCTTTGACCTCAATTCCACTCCTAGGTGCTCTTGCTTATGTATTTCTGCATACCTGAGCATTATATAATAATATAAATATATATGCATATTGCAGTTTATGATTGGAATAGTTATCTAAGAAATCTGAATTGCCATTGTCACATCTGTAAGAGGGGAATAATAATAGTACTAATAATACTCACATTGCCGTGTTGTTGTGAGGGTTAGAGATAATGTACTTAAAGAGTACCTGAGGATAGTCAGTGTTCAGTAAATGGCAGTCATTCAATTCTCATGAAATCTGATTCTTCCTCCTCTCAGCTGCAGAAAGAGACTGGATGATTCCATTACAATGTCAGGAGTGGGATGGGGGGCTGGGGGGGTTGGTGGTCCACATCATATGAAGCCCCTTTCATCCCCGCCTCCTAAACGTACAACTTGTTATAACTACCAATAAGGATGTTGCAGCTGTCAGATTTCTACACTGCTCAAGTATTTCAGAGTGTGGAAATTTCGACTTCTTGGTTTGAAGATGCTTTAATATGAAATAGTTACATGCATTAAAAGAGGGTTTCCACTCTCCTAATGTCTAGGACTGCTCAGGAATAAAAGAGGAGGGGACAAATAGTTACTGAACAGGAACTGTGTTCCAGGAACTGGGCAAGGGGTTTATGAACATCACCTGAAACTTCACAGCAATCTCTGTGGGTAAACAATATGCTTCATTTCCAGATGAGGAAGCCAAGTCTCTGACAGGTGACATGATTCGTAGAGGTCACAGGCCAAACACCAGTTAAAGATCTAAGATTTCAACCCAGATTTGTCTGACTCTAAAGCCAACTCTAGGATTTTCCTTGTGACTAAATCGACGTTAAATGTGGCAGCAAAAGAAAAAGAGGTAAAAATTACATCCTCCCAAATAGTCATGCCCCATATGAGAAGTGGCATGGAACCCAGAAGCAGCCCCTTAGGAGTTAGAAAGCCAGCGTTGTAACACTAGCTCTGCCACTTGCCAGCTGGGGGACCCTAGACAACCTTTTTCCTTTCTATAAAATAAAGATAATAATACTTTACTATGTATCTCACAAGGTCCTTGGGGAACAGAAATAGTCAAGGCTTAATGAGATGGTGAAACAAACAAACAAAAATCTCCAGAAGGAAATCAGACCAGATTCTTACTTCCTTAGTCACCTGCCAAATTCTTTGAAAGGAAACCACATTCAGTCCTATCATTACTATTGGGTTATGATGTAAGAATAGGAGGTGCCATAGAACCATTAACAGAAAATGCTGATTTTTCTCCTATCCATTTCCCAGAATGTTTTCCATAGAACTGGAGTTCCTTGGCATGTTAATAGGAATACAGTGAAGGGGAAAAAAAGAAAAAACTCCTTTGCCAAAAGAGTTAAAAAGCCCTAGCCAAGGGAATTTAAACAATTTTCTTTAGTTCTTTTTAAATAGACTGCTGACAATACTATTCTATGTTGTAAATCTCCAAGAGAGGGATGTATTATGCAGCATCTCCAAATCTTACTTGACTATAGATGCCTTTTTCGTGGAACCCCTCAAAGCACTATGTTCTGTAGAATATGGGCTGCAAAAGGCTGTTATAAAGCATCTTTCCAGGAAGATTTAGCTTCAAATTTTAGCAATTCAAACATTTCTTCTAAACGGCTGGTGAAGGAGGGATAGTGACTTAGATGATCTCCAAAGGTGCTTGTGCATGAAACGTACAAAGGAGAGCGCAGTTTCTTGTACTGGTGGAAGAAGAGATCCATAAGCTGAATCCTGAAGGCTGTGTAGATATTTGCCAAGTGGAGAAGGTGAGACCATCTCTAGTATTTATTTGAAATAATTTAATATGCAGCAACATCTTCATCAGGGAAATTTCAGTTACAATCAGTGGAAATTATATGGCCAATTCAATCCAATAAACATTTATCACATTCCAATTCATTGGAAAGAGCAGAAATCAGGAAAACACAGTTACTGTCTTAAAGAAGTTGATAATCTAATGATGAGACAGACGTAAAAATAACTCTTACAAAGAAAAAAATTTGACGTGTGTTATTAATAGAAGTATAAGGTGTAATAGAAGCACAGAGGAAAGAGGGTTTAACTCTATTTAGGTGAGTGAGTTAGGAGAAGAATTCAAGGGAGGTTACTTCCAGAGGTGGAGATGGATGCAAGTGAATTATTTCACTAAGTTGCACTTAGACTCAGAATGTAGAAGGCTGAGTGAGGTTAATCATTTATTACTCTTCTGGTGACATATTTTACCCCTTTACTTTCTTTTACCAAGACTTCATTGACAGGGAGGACTTACAAGGAAAAATTATGGGGAGGAAAAAGCCTTTCTCATCAATACTTGGAATTTAAGATTGGTAAAAAGGAAGAGTTAGGCAGAGTTGCTTTAGAGTCTCTCCATTTCAGTTTACCGGTGGGACGGAAAAAGGTTCCCTTCTATCAATCTCACTTAATGTATCTTAAATTTTTAGAGCATTTTATGCTTTCCAAATTAGTTTTGATTACTCAGTAAAAATTTATTGCTCTCTTCCTTTGCCCAGTATCTTGTGGATTAGGAACAAAACAGAGTCCTAGAGGGTTGGCACTAAAAGGAATCAAGTCTAACCATCTCAGTTTTAAGAGAAGAAATTGAGGTTCAGAGAGAAAAATGATTTGTCAAAGAGTACAACCTTTAGACCCAGGAAAGAATGGGAAGAGATCCTGTGCTTTGAAGGGCTCCCTATGCCCTTCCCTGGTTCTGCCCCCTCCAAGGAAGCAGGAGTCCACGGGGCAGATGGGAAGTGCTCACTTGGAACCTGTGCCCCATCACCTTCTATCCAGACGAAACCAGGAGTACCTGCAATGCTGGACTTCCTCCTAAATGGCCCAAAGCCTGGCTCCAGGGCCTATGCAGCTCTCTTCAAAGTGTCCATCCTTCTGAGAATGGACTTTGCTGTAGATATGCATACCCTGAGGTCCAAAGAGTGGCCAAGGGGTAGCTGTTTGCAGCAGGTGTGTGTCTGCTTGGACATGTAATTGGGGTGTTCACTTGCACATCTTGTAGCCCATTGCGGTTCATGGGGAAGAAAAGGGGACAGGCTTCAGAGTGGAGGCTAAGGACCAGCTCTTCCTAGACTCTCATATTCCAACGTAGTTTTCTGAGGAGTAGAAGAATTCTACGTTTAACCCTGAGTTGTCAAGCTAGGAGGATAGAACATATTTTGTTTAACAGTTTGTTAGCTTGATTTATAAATGTAAACATTTATACCAGTAGTTCTCAAAGTTTTTAGCCTCGGGACCCCTTTACACTCTTAAAAATTATTGAAGACCCCAAAGAACTTTTGTTTAAATGGATAATATCTATTTATATTTGTGACTTCAGAAAGTAAAACTAAAATCTTTAAAAAATATTTATTTCCTTAAAACAGCAATGAGAAATCCATTACTGTCAATATAACATTTTTTTAATGAAAAATACTATATTTTTCAAAACAAAAAATTAGGGAGAAGAGTGATATTGTTTTACGTCTTTACAAATCTCTCTATTGCTTGATTTACAAGAAGACAGCTGAATTCTCCTATCTGCTTTAGCATTCAATATATTGAAATGAGTAGTCCTGATCAAAGTACTTGAAGAAAATCCGGCCTCACATAGATATATAGTTAGAAAAAGAAGGAATATTTTAGTAACTTTTTCACATAATTGTTGATATTCTTCTTTGCTTCTACACCAAAACTTGACAAGTGGTAATTTCTTAAAAATATTTTACAATGTAAACTTTGAAGCTATATCAAAGAAATTTTAATACATTGCTACATTAAAATCCATTAATCAGTCTTGCACTTTGAGTGGTTGTTTTACCCAGGCATGATTTTGATCTTTTGGAAAATATTGGTTCAATGAGTTATGCAGATCTTCCAAACATTGACATATTTCTTTACACAATATTTTTAAAATCCATTAATATCACCAGTTGTCTCACCAGAAAAGTTGTTAAGTATTGGAAAGCTGTTAAGCTCATGGTGGCAAATACAATTTTTCCAAAATTTTAATTTTCACTTGAAAGCTCCAGTTTTATCTTTGACAACAAACACTATCAGTTGTTTTCCATGAAGTGATAGGCTCATTTAGTTCATTTTTGAGAAAGTGTCTACCAAATACCCAAATCTGAATTACTATAGTTTGTGTCCTTTTTTCAGGTAAAAATCATGTTGACATTTGAACTGATGCTGTAAAAGAAATATTGGGTGACACCTAACACTTTAGCATGAATCAAAATGCCAAACTGTCCTTGTAGACATTATATTCTTCACTCACAGAAAAAAAGTGCCAGTTTCTCTTAAAAATATCCTTGAGGGGGCCAGACCCGTGGCCTAGTGGTTAAGTTTGGTGCGCTCCACTTCAGCAGCCTGGGTTCCTGGGTTCAGATCCCAGGCGTGGACCTATACCACTTGTCAGCCATGCTGTGGTGGTGACCCACATACAAAATAGAGGAAGATTGGCATGGATGTTAGCTCAGGGCAAATCTTCCTCAGGAAAAAAAAATCCTTGATAAAAACAGTAGCCAGTAAAATTATTAATTTTCTTAAATCTTAACCCTTGAGCTCATGTCTTTTAAATATCCTATGATGAAATGGAAATTTTGCGTGAAGTACTTCTCCTGCATACTGAAATACAGCACTTATGTAGTTGTCTGAACTAGCCCCTGTTTTTTTCATGAAACATGATTTTTACCTGAAAAAATGGCTGCCATTTATATTTTTGCCTTAGGTCATGAAAATAAATGTTAGGGATTAGATCTGTTGCCAATGGTTATTTACAAAAAATCAGAACTAGCATGTACAATATAATTAATTGCACATATTTTTACTAATATATTTTATGTATTAATATAATGTATGTATATATGTATACAAATTCCAGCACGCCACGAGCATCTCCATTCAATGATGCTCAGATACCTCAGTCTCAATTTAGCCAAAAGTGAAATCATTATCCAGGAGACTGTGCTCCGAGAGAGGTCATAGAAGGGTGGAGATCCTGAAGCAAGTAAGGAGAGGCTTGCCCAGGATGATCACACTTGAAAGGGGCCTGCACTCCTGTCATCCTTTGTAGGCCCCTTAGGATACAATAATAGTAGGGGATTTTGATACCCCACTATCAGCAATGAGTAGACTCTCTAGGTAGAAAATCAACAAGAAAATGTTGAAATTGAACCACACTTCAGAAAAAAATGGACTCAATAGACTTATACAGAACATTCCATCCAATAGCAGCAGAATACACTTTTTTTCTCAAGTGCATATGCAACATTCTTCAGGATAGATCATATGATAGGCCACAAAAAACAAATCTTAGCAAATTTAAGAAGACTGAAATCATACCAACTGTCTTTTCTGACCACAATGGTGGGAAACTAGAAATCAACAACAAGAGGAAAGTGAGAAGATCTACAAATATGTGGAAACTAAACAACACACTTCTAAGCAACCATTGGGTCAAATAAAAAAATCAAAAGGGAAATAAAAAATTATCTTGAAACCAATGAAAATGGAACTACAACATATCAAATATTGTGGGATGCAAGAAAAGCAGTTCTGAGAGGAAAGTTTATAGCAATAAATGCATATATTAAGAAATTAGAAGATCTCAGATTAACAACCTAACTTTGCACCTCAAGGAACTAGAAAAAGAAGAACAAATCAAGCCCAAAGTTAGCAGAAGGAAGGAAATCATAAAGATCAGAGCAGAAATAAATGAAATAGACACCACAAAAACAATAGAAAGAGTCAACAAAACTAAGAGCTAGTCCTTCAAAAAAATGTAAAGGCAGAAATTTTTAAATTCAATTTTCGTGATATTCAGAAAAGAGGAATAAAGTGCAGTGCTCCAAGCATCCCCTCCTCCAGGAAAATGTTGCCCTACCCAAGCAACAAGGTTCTCCCCAAACCAAACCTGTTGCCCTATGTTCCTACCCATGATCTTCCTTTGCACTTGCAGCTTTGTGATTGGGGGTTCATTCCCCTTACCTCTACCTTCCGTCATTTTCCTCCTCACTGCTAATACTTTCATTCATATGCACGTCATCTCCTTACTAGTTTCCAGTTTTGACTCCTACCCTCTTTCTCCAGTTCTACCAGAGGTATCTTTCAAAAACGCAGATCTGACCCTGTCACTCCCAAGATTCAAATTCCACAACAGCCTCCCAGTGCTTGCAGGGAAAAGTCCATATTCCTTGGCCTGGTATATTTGATCATTGCTTGACCGTAGAGACTAAACTGCTGCTCTATCCCACCTTACCTCCTGGTCTATACAGTGTGCTGTTCCCTGGAAGCACGGGCAGCTCAATGCCCTCTGCCTTTCCATGGGATATTTCCTGTCTGAAATATTTTTTTACCCATGTTTACACATTTGAAAACATCTGACTATTTTTCAGAACTCAGTGCAAGAGTCACGTCCTTGTAAGCTGTGATACTGTGGTATAATAAAAAATATTTATTTGGTCTTTGTCCCTGGTTCCTGGCACAGAGCTCCTGACACCTCTGTGATTTCCTGAGTGATAGGACTGAGAGGAGCATCTTTTCTTCTAATAGTTGGTCTTTGCTCTTGCTTCCTGACACAGAGCTCTTTAATTCCTTGGAATTTCATGTGTGATCAGAACATTTTTTGTTCTAATCAGGTCCCTAGATAGCTTCAGGGTGAGAGCTGGTCACCAGAAAGACCAAGCCATGATTAGAAGCTTGGAACTTTCAGTCCCAACTGCCAAACTCCAGGGAGGGGAAAGGGAATAGAGATTGAGTTAACAATCAATCATGCCTACATGATGAAACCTCCATAAAAACCCCTAAACGATAAAGCTCGGGGAGCTCCTGGATTGGTGAATACATCCATGTGCTAGGTGGGTGGTGCACTGCAACTCCATGGGGATAGAAGCTGCTGTGCTTGGGACTCTTCTGGACCTCGTCCTAAGGATCTCTTCATCTGGCTCTTCATTTGTATCCCTTATAGTAAACTGGTAATAGTAAGTAAAGCACTTTCCTGAGTTCTGTGAGCTGCTCTAGCAAATTATCAAACCTGAGGAGGGAGTTGTGGGAACCTCTGATTTATTGGCATTTAGTTAGAAGTGGTGGAAACAGGTGGAAACCTGAGACTGGAGATGAGTCTGAAGTGAGGGGCAGTCTTGTGGTTCTGAGCCCTTAACCTGTGAGGTCTGCACTACTTCTGGGTAGCTAGTGTCAGAATTGAATTGAATTGTAGGACGCCCAGTTGGTGTCTGGACTGTTGAAGAATTGCTTGGAATGGGGGAAAAATCCCCACCCATTTGGTGTCAAAAGTGTTGTGAGTAGAAACAGATCACAGAGGCAAATGATTGACCATCACTTGTGCCCTCAACTGTATTGGTCCCCAACTGGTATATGCACCTCTCCGACACCTTATGAATTTGCTTGACACTTTGCACCCACTAGACTGTGGTCTCCTTGACTTGCGTAGGGATTTGACTGGTCTTTGTAATCCCAGGACTAGTACACCGTAAGTACTCAGCAACTTGTTTTTAAATAAATAAATAGTATCAAATACTTTTCTGATTTTCATGGAGCTATAGGCTAAAGAGAAGAAATAAGACTATCTAAAGGATGTGGAGTAGAAAATTAAAGATAAACTTGAACGACTTCTTAATTTATTTCCCCACGTGTGTACCTTTCCTTTTATGTGAGCAAATAGAGGTTCCACTGTGCAGCCTGGAGGTGTGTGAATTATGAGGAGCGGGCCTTGAGCCTTGCGGTACATGTCAACAATCTGAAAGATTTAAGACTTTGGTATTGCTTTCCTTTTTACAGCATAGTTCACTTTGCTTAGAGAAGACTTGGCATTGACGCATTCTTGTATGGATGGGGTCAACTTTTGAGGACTAAGGAGAACCCCGAGAGGGCCAGTGGAGGACCTGTATATGCTGAGATGTATGGGGGAGTATGTCTCATGGTCCAGACTGTTTTTGTAAAGTAAGATGTCAAATTTTTCTTAAGAAAGTGAATAGTTAATTATATATATAGTTAATTATACTGAATAAGTGAGGTGGGAGTACATATACTTAGGTCAATAATGAAAGATAAACACAAATGTCGCTAACTACCATGTTCCAGATTAGAGCAAGCGAAGCTGAACATTAATGGATCAGTTCTGCATGATGATCTTAAGTGTTAGGCACGGAGAGGGCTTATTATCAAAATTTCTAGATCGGGAAACTGAGGCTTAGAAGAAGTTGACTCATTAAAGGTCACACAGCAAATTCATGACAGCTCCAAGAAGACAGCCCAAGTTCTTACATAGGAGTCCATTCCAATGTGCCTTACTGTCTCTTGAGTCACGGCACCATGCTCTCCAACAAGCTGGAGCCCCCAAGGTACGAAACCAACTCACAGGATGTTCCTGAGGGCAACATCTACATTCGTATTTAGATGACAGCCTTGGAAACAAAAACAGAAAACCAATGAAACAAGACAACACCTAACTCTAAAGGCACCCACCTAGTGGCAAAGTAGCTATGTTGTTTCAGATAATGATGATAATAACTTCTGCTTCTAATTTCCCCTGTGAGATCACTTCTTTAGGAAAAAACACTTTGTAGCACAATTCACGCGGCTGAAAAAGCCAGGCAGATAAACAGTTTATCTTGTCAGACTCAGCTTTGTGAAATGTCGCCTCAGTTGAGCTGTCTCAGACATTCTTTCTTTTAATTCCTCCAACAAACCGTACACAGTAGATCGTATTTACCCCTTTTCAAATAGTAACACCAGTGTAAAAATGGAGATTGAGTGTGCCTTGAGTTGAGGTCCCAGCAAACAGGTGGGTCCCAATTCAGCGGGGCTTGACCTCTGTAAGGAAGGCAATATGACTTAATTAGTTGTTGGGAGTTGAATTGTGTCCCCGAAAAGACATGTTGAAGTCCTTACCCCCAGAACCTGTGAAGGTGGGCTTATTGGAAATAGGGTCTTTGTAGATGTAATCAAGTTAAGATGAGGTCAAACTGGATTAGGGTGGTCCCTAGTTTAATATGACTAGTGTCCTTATAAGAAGAGGGAAGTGTAGACACAGAGGCACACAGGGAGAATGCCATGTGATGATGGATGCAAAGATTGAAGTAGTGTGTCTACAAGCCAAGGAACATCAAAGATTGCCGGCAACCATCAGAAGCTAGAAGAGACAAAGAAGGATCCTCCGTAGACGCTTCAGAGAGAGCCTGGCCCAGCTGACACCTTGATTTCAGACTTCTAGTGTCCAGACTGTAAGAGAATAAATTTCTGTTGTTGTAAGCCACCCAGTTTGTATTTTTCAATGGCAAAACTAATACTAATATAGGAAACTAATACATCAGTATATTCTTATGAGATGTTATTGGATGGGGAATTGCAGCTGGTCCTTAGGCTGGGATGATCATGCCTCTACTAAGTGGAAATTGAGGATCAGTAGAGTTTCTGGCACCCAGAAGACAAAATTGAAGCTCCATACAAGGTCCTTTAAGATAGGACTCTGGCTCCTAACTGCCTGCCCAGTTTCTTATCTTGACATTCCCTTATGCTCCAGGCACACTGAACTAACCATGTTCCCCAAACAGGCCACACTCTTTCAAACCCCTACAACACGGCATACACTGTCCACTCTTCTCAGAGTGTCTACCTCCTCAAGTGTCTACCTGGAGAGTGCCTTCCTACTCTTTAAGCCTCAACTCAAGCATCGCCAACTCTCATTGCCAAATACTCCATTCCCTATGTGTCCCTTGCAATGTTATCATATCATTTTGTAATGTTTCTTATTCTTCTATCCACTATACTAGTGTTTCTTAACTTCTGTGTTAATAGCTGCAACGGGTTCTAATGAAAGAAAGATATTCAGAATCTTCTCAGGAATAGGCTTGTGTTCTAGACTTTCCCATTTAACTGAAGACTGGGTAGAAGTCAGTGAACTGACTTCCACAGGTAAAAGATACACACAATATTACCTAGCTCCTGCGAATCTGTAGGATTTCTCTAAATCAGGATTCTCAACCTAGACACTATTGATATTTTGGACAGGATAATTCTTTATTAAGGAAGATGTTTATGTGCATTGCAGGAAGATTTTCAGCTTCCCCGGCCTCTATCCACTATAGGCCAGTAGCCTCTCCTAAGTGGTGACCACCCAAAGTGGCTCCAGGCATCGCCAAATGTCCCCTGCAGGGCAAAACCACCCTGGTTGAGAGTCACTGGTCTAAATGGATAGAGACAGTGGTTAAAAAGCCCGATAGTAGACTGAAGCAGGGCACGGGGATGAGCTATTGGCCCTTCGAGATCTTAAATATATAAGCCCTCCTTATAAGGCAACGAGGTATACTGGAAGGAACATAGACTTTGGGATCATCCAGCCTTGAGTTAATATCCCAGATCTGCTCCTCACTAGCTGTGTGATTCTGGGATTTGCTTTTAACCTCTGTGAGTCTCAGTTTCCCCTCTGGGTTACTGAGAGGACGGACCATCTGAGAAAACATCCAAAGTGCCTGACTAAAGGCCTGGCACATAGCGGATTCTCAATGAAAATCTTTTCCTTTCATCTTTTCTGTCGAGTTGGGTGTGGATGCAATAGAAAGCCCATGGAATTTGATACTCTGTCTAGCAACATTCTCCTGAGGTGAGTGAGTAACTCCAGGAGAGAGGTCTCTATTTCCGGGGCAGAGAAAGGATAGGGTGGGGAGGATAGTGGTGGTGCCTGACTGGGTGGGTAGGGATGCCAGGCGTTAGAAATAGAAACAAAAGACCTTTCGAGAGCCTTGAGAAATGACAATCTGAGTCAGAGGGAATTAGAAAAACAATATTGAGATGCATTTAAATTTAATTGACAAGGAAAAAACCAAGGCACGAGCAAACATTGTTTCCATAACATGCGCTCATACCTCTCTGGCAAGCCTAGTTTGAGGTTGTGCGTGTGCCTTGCAGTCCTACATGTTCTTCTTTTGTTACATTTACACTGGAGTGGGAGCCTGCCATATGGTGCCACTTGCTAAAGGAGTTTTGGGGGCAGGTGCTAATCGAAGACACAGCCACCATCACACCCACACACCACATACACATGCATGCATGCGCACACATGCGCGTACACACACACACACTCTTTCCCCTAAGGGAGAATTGCTATATTAGGCAGGACCTGTGAGCACAAGGCACAACAATAAAGTGGTAATCATTGGGAAAGGACTGCATGAAGCCACACAGACTCACTGCTCTACTTACCTAATTATTCTGCCCTTGAGATATTTTTATTTAAAGCTACTAAGATAAGTGTAGCATTACCATAGCAACCAGCTGCTGGATGTTGCTTGGTATCTCCAAGCAGATTAAATCACTCACAATTCCCATCAACAATGCTCTAGTGGCATAATTTCTAATAGTTTAGTGCATTTTCCCACTTGCTTTCTGTCAAGTAGAAAAGAAAGGAACAGGATGGCCATTGTCAAAAGGTCCCTGCCGTTTCTAACCCGACTTCAAAGAGACCACATTTGGGATAGCAGCTGTGAGTCATTGAGAGAAGCACTGGAAATGGAGTTAGATCTGGACTCCAGGTTTAGTAGTAATTACTTATTAGTAGTTACTTGCTAATTATTATCTTCAACAATTCCCTAACTTCACCCTTCTGAACCATATTTTCCTTATCTAAAAAACAGGCTTAAGATTGTTTTCCTTCCCCTCATCCCACCCCCAACCCACTGCTTGCTGTGAGGGCTACATAGGAACATGCATGTAGAAGCACGTGGACACTGTGCTGGGTGGAGACAGGAGGTGGGTTTTCTGGGAATTGAGCTCGTTTTCAGAACCTCCAAGACATGGCCCATGCATGCTTCCTGATTTCTTGGGGGTCTGTAAAGACCTCACTCGTTGTGTTGGTTGTAAGCTTTTGTAAAAGCCATTCATTCCTTTCCTGATTATTAGGCAGAGAGAATTCTGATCTATAGAGTAAAATTTCATATAGAATGAGAAGAACCCCAGGTTGTTTCCTTGGATAAATAATCAAATAGTAATGAACTTCCTTTTCGAAGATTTCCAACGGCAAACTCATCTCCATCTCTCTGAAGAAGGGTGGGGCGGAATAAAACAATTCCTTGATTGAAATGTGAAATCATCTCGGAAACTGAAAAAACATTGTGAATATGTAAGGGGCCACTGGTCTCTTGACACAAGCAGTTTCTGTCTTCATAGGTTTGAAGGGGCTAGAATACAATTGTTGCTCAATAAATGCCTATTCTGTGGATGGATAGCAGTGACTGGGGGCAGAGGTAGTGAGACAGGTGTCTAGGTTAGCCAAGAGGAATGGACAGCCTGAATAAAAGTAGAGTCTGTAAAAAAGAAGGAGCAGGGGAAAATTTCTCCCATGTCAACCCTATTTCCTTCCATCCCACCTTTCACCCAGCATGATAGATCTGAAAGACAAGGAGCAAAAATGGTAAAAATAAAACTGGTATTAATAACTTCCACCTCTAGTTTTGGGTAGGGTACTAACTTTGCTGCTGAAATCCTGACAGGATTTAAAATAGAAACTCATGATAGCACCAGTGTTGAAATGAGACATTTGAGGTTATCAGAGCTCACATTCTGAATGTTTCTTCTTTCTCTTTATATCATTATCCGTATGTGTCGATTTTTGAGACTAGGAGCCCTGTCTTCTTTGTCTTCACATCCCCCATGACACTTAGTGCTGTACTTGTCACTTAGAATTAGGCCAAAAATGTAGTTAGTAATATGGCCTCATTTTCAAATTACCTGAAATTGAAAAGGAAAAACATCTTGGCTTGAAGACTTATTACCAAAAATCTTTCTAAAGAGCATTAGTCCACTTTCTGCCTTAAGGGGAAAAGTGTGAAGAGCATAATCGAATTTCTGGCAACTCAGTGGCTCAGAGGAATAGAGCATGAGCATTAATTCTCATTTATCAGTGCAGTAGGGTCCTCAAGAGGAGGGGCTGAGGACCCAGAAACAGAGCTTGGTCCAACTGTGTGCTGATTCTAGATCCTGCTCTGGAAGATTTTAAAAATAGATCTCCAATGTAAATATTTTCCCCTATAACTTGACTTTTTCTCGTAAAAGTTGAATACCGCTTCAACAGTACAATAGAAATTTAGTGTGTAGGGTTCAGCAGCTAATCTAAGTACTGCTTGCCCCTTTCCCTCCTCCAGTTCCATAAATACAGTCACTCCTCTTCTATCCAAATAATGCAGTCCTTACACCTCACACTCTAACACCTCTTGAGACCTTGTACGACAAATCTACACAGCATATCCTGAGACACACTGTTTTTCTCTGTTCATCCTATACTCACCCAGCATCCAATTAATTTTCCTAGAACAAAGGCCTCCAGGCCACCCACACTGTTTTCTTGGGACAAGGAGACTTTTTAACAGGTAAGCCAGCCCATCTTCCCCTCCCCCCAACTCAACCCTTGGAAGAGTTCCGTCCCAGCCACTGTAGTTCTCAGGCTTTCCTGAGGCAAAGCCAGATCCCAAGTGCTTCAACTGCCAAAGTAGAAGCGAGAAAAGAAGAATAGACCAAAGCTTCGGAGACAGCTGAGTTTCTGAACGGTGCTATAAGTGGAGTAGAGGAAGAGTCCAAAGCTGCTAATGTCAGACAATAGGAGGGCAGAGGAAGGAGGAACTTAATAAGTGCAGCTGTTGGTTATGAATTGTCGATGTTTATAATTGGAATTAATTTTCGATAATTTTTTCTTGATTTTCTGTGGATGTTTGAAGGTGGCACCAAGAGGGACCCTGGGATTAATGCAAGTTATGCTGTATTTCTTGAAATCTTAGTCATACTTCAAGGCCTGCTTCAAATGACACATCTTCTATGAATTCCTTCCTGTTTTTTCTAAATTGATATGGTCTTAATCTCTCTTTCTTTCTCCTTCGAACCCCCTTGGCATTTTGTACCTCTCTTATGACACTCATCTGACACTATTTTGTTTTGTGTTATATTTAACATTACTTTTAATTTTTTCCTGTTACAAGACTGAGAGTGCCTTAGAGGACAGATCACAATTTTCTCATGTGCATAGTCTGCTCTATAAAACTATTGAATTGAATTTACTTTAAGTGAGCAAAGGTAAATTCTGATGCAATGTGAATGTTTTGCAGGATCTCTCAATCTAGAATTTCACCTCATATTCTCTGTCAGTAAATGGTACCTCCATCCATCCAACTGCCCAAGTTAGAAATGTAGGATAAATTTTTGATGCCATTTTTTCCTTTCCTCTCCTCTCCTAAATCTAATAGGTCAAAAATTGTAATTGATTTTACCTCCAAAATATTTCTTAGATCCAACTACTTTTCCCCATCCTCCTCATCATCACTCTAGTCCAGAGATAGCAAACTTTTTCTGTAAGGGCCAGAGAGTAAATATTTTAGGTTTTCAGGCCCACATACTGGCTCTGTTGCATGTTCTTCCTTTTGTTGTTGCTTTTACAACCTTTTAAAAATGAAAAACCATTCTTTGCTCTTGGGCCACACAGAAACAGGCTGTGGGCTGTGGTTTGCAGACCCCCGCTTTGGTCAGAGTCACCCTAACCCCTCACCCAGACCACAGCATTACCTTCTATCTGGTCTCCCCACTTCTACTTTAGCCTGCAATTCATGTTCCAGAATGAAGTTTTAAAGAAGGCAAATCTGACCCTTTTCCCTCCCTATGTAAAGTCTTGCAATGGCTTCTTTACTTTTCTTAAAGAAAGTTGAAAGTCCTTAGCATGGCCGATTAGGCTGTCTATAGCTCATTTCTTCCCCCAACTCTCCCCACATTAATCATCACTTGCCTCTCTCCTTGACTCTGACATTTTCACTCTTGCTTCCTGGCCTTCAAATGTGACATTTCTTCCACCTGGAATGCTGCCTCTCCTATCCCTTCACCTGTTGACTTCCACTGTTCTTTCAAACATCAACATAAACATCATATTATTCGTTAGGTTCTCTTTATTCAATGTTCCCATTGAATTCAGTGTGAATTCCCTAGTAGAAGATCCTGGAAGAGGGTTCGTGTGTAAATGCTCACAGGAGAAACCTTAAAGAAGTTGCGGGTTGGGGGAAAGGGTAGGGAAGCCCAGTGTGTTTGTCCAGATCCTCTGAGGAGCAGATACCAAGATGGGATTAAGCTATTGAGGGTTATATTAGGGGAATGCCTATATGATGAAATGGGCAGGGAGGAGTCAGAATAGCCTGGGATGCAAGTCTGACCCCAAGTGAAGGAGAAAGGGAAGGAAGGCTGGTGGGAGAGTCCTAGAGTGCTGTCCAGTCTAAGGAAAATTTGCTGAGACTGCCAGATAGTCCTTGAGCCAAAGTCATCTGTCAGAGGAGTCCCATGTTTCCCACTCTTGTGTCCCTTTACTCTCAGTCATTGGCTGGGAGCAGCCTGGGGGGGAGCATGGCCTTGGCACAGACTCAATGATGGATCTCAGAGGCAGAAGTGGGACCATCGGTCAATTATTCTCTTTATAGTTGGCAGTCTGTGAGGTGCATTCTCATGGCCATGACACCCAGCAAGGGTACAATTTCATCAAAGGTCCAGCCCCGGCCTGACTAGGGGAACTCTATGGTGTCAATTATGCCTCTGACTTTATTTCCCTGGAAGGCAGGCGAGTTTGACTTTCAGACTCTCCTATCAATCATTGGGTAAAGGCACTTAAACTCCTCGGCAACTCTCACTTTCTTTGCTTGCTGCCAGTCTGCTCCAATACCCTAAAGGCAGTCCACCAAAGAGACAGTCAGGTGCAGGCAACTGGAAGTGAAGGCACTGAGAAGCTGGGGGAGGAGCTCACAGAAAGAGTAAAAGAGATTCAGGAGAATCTTGTCAGAGCACCAAGAGTGTCTACTACAACCCTGTTCTTCCCTTTTCATTCTCGACACCCTTGTAATCATGTGTTACTTAATGTTTGCATTTTACACTAGATTATCATCTCTGTGAAGTCAAGGGTTACGTCTGTCTTGTTCTCTGAGCTTAGCATGGTGCCTGGAACATTGTAAAAATGAATTAACAGTTTGTTGAATTCTCCATAGAAATGGCCAGAAATCTATTCTAGTTATACGAACCAAATTCAAATAATCTTGCCATTAATGGGAAGATGAATACATTTAAAGAGACATACATAAGCAAAGTCACTCTCAGCCCTATATATGTCCCTCTAGTCCTTGTGCTATTAAGGTTCCTCGTGCCTTTTTATTCCTGAATGCTGGTAATGTCATTTAGAGTGCAGGTAATACAGTTGAAGCTTTATTCCATTTACTGCTTTCTCACTGCTTCCAGCATGCTCTTAAGGCAATCAACAATAACAGAAGCTGTCACTTCCTGTATTCCCATCTATGGCCACAATAGCTGATTCTCTGATACTAATGTGCTAAAGGAACTGACCTAAAGGAATCACTGATCTCATTTGTTCTCCACCCCTTCAAATGTTCCGGGCTGGTGGGTCAGTTCAAATGGTGAAAACATAGTTGCTCCTGTAATCACTGCTTTATTCCCTCTGAAAGTCAGTTTGCTTTGTGATGAAATGAAAAGAGAAACTGGGCTTATGTATCAAATGACTTCCTTTCAAGCGTTTATTCTGTCACTTGCTAGTTGTGTAATTTCGGGCAAATCATTTCACCTCTTTGTGGTAGACTTTGTTATTGTTCAAAAATATTTACTGCCCCTCCTAGGGGAAGGATTATACTTACCTGCCCCTTTGACATCAAGCTTGGCTATGTGATTTGCTTTGGCCAATGAAATATAAACGGAACTAATGTGTGTCACTTCTAAGTAGAAGTTTTCAAAGATAGTGTACAGTTTGCTATGTTCTCTCTGCCATGCATACCAGCAATATTCCAGACAGAGGCTGTTCCAAGTCAAGACAACAGCCCATAGTCCTGGAGTCAAGACAACAGTGAACACAACTACAATTGATGAAAAAGGACATGTAGTATGAGCAAGAAATAAGTCTGTTTTTTCAAGGGCATTTGGATTTGAGGGGTTGTATGTTACTGCAACTTAATCTAATTTATCTTGACTAATACACATACTTTTTCTTGGTTTACTCAACTGCAAAATATATATTATAATAATTCTTACTCCACGAGATCACAGGTTTATTCATTCAGCAACTCTTTAGCTTGAACTTAAATGCAAGACACATAGTGGATACTAGTAAGTTCTGCAAGGTTCAGCCTCTTATCATCAATGAGTTTATAGGATAATAAAAGAAAGAATGCATATATATATACATATATATACACATATACATATATATGTGTATATATACATATACACATATACATATATATGTGTATATATATATAAAAGAACATAGACATATATACAAAGAACATATATATATAAAGAACATATATATATAATGTGTGTGTGTATATATATATATACACTATACATAAATTAGAATGTATGATAGAAATTGCTCAATGCCATGATAGGTAGTGATTAAAGTACTTTGGGAAATTGAAAGAAGGAGGTTTCTTTTCACCACGAGCTCAAGAATCTCTTCCTGAATGAGTACTGAGTTTGAAGATTGGGTAGCTAAAATGACTTAGCTATAAGGAAGCTTGGACCACTGAGAGAGAAACCAATATTTCAGAGTGTTTGTGAAGGGATTGGAAATTAATGTAGAAAAGGTACTTGGAAGTCATCTTTTGGGTAGTCTTGGCTAAGAAATTTGAACCTTATTTTGTAGGAAAATAGTAGTATTAACTTTTTGAGGCAGGATATGACTGAAGTTTGTTAAATGAATTAGAGAGAGAAGAGTTAATATGGAGGTCCATTTAGATACTATTGCTATATTTTAGGTTAGCAGTCAGCACATTTTTTTTCTGTAAAAGGCCAGATAGTAAATATTTTAGGCTTTGTGAGCCATGTAGTCTATCTCGCAACTACTCAACTCTGCCACCATAGTGTGAAAGCAGATATAGACAAGAAAACAAATAGATGGGCGTGGCTATGTTCCAATAAAACCTTAGGGCTTTCAAGGATGTCCTGAGGGTATGGAAAGCTCCCCTTCCTACTCTCTAGCTGCTTCATGTCACTGTGCTCTATACACTAATGTTCTGCCTAAGACTTCATTTGAGACAGGAGCACTCCAACTTATAAAACAAACAATGTCTGCTCCAGGGGACAGCCGAGGAGGGTCTAAACTAGGGCAACAAGGCATGGAAAGGAAGAACAGAGTGAAAAACTTCATAGGAGTGGATTGACGGGAATAAAGAACACTGAAGGCAGAGTAGCTTTGAGAGGGGAAAATTATTTCAATTTTGGACATATTGAGCTTGATGTGAAAGGCAAATGAGATAATGTAGGAAAAAGTGCTTCACAAACTGTGAAGTGTTATAGAAATGGATGCGTTATTTTAAGAGGAAATGGCTGAGACCATTTTATGACTCAACACATACCCATCAACACGCCTGCAAAAACAATCAAAGCACATGAACTATATATGGCGGGACAGTCCTATCATATTTCTGGGTCAACACCTCGGTGTTATGATACTATTTAAATCACCGTTATTTCCTTTGAAATGAGGGGCAGCTGTTCATATACATTGATATGGGTGAACATATTGACCTGTTTACACGTGGGCCTAGGTCAGAACTCCCATAGGAGTTGCAAAGCTGCTTCCCTGGAGATCTTTAACTGGGTGACGCTGAGCTCAGAAGCCAGGGGTAGAAATTGATAGGTCCTCCTCGGATGGGTTCTTTTTTTAGGATTTTACTGCAGTGTCTCTTTAAAACTTGACCTTTCTAGAAACAGATGCAATTACTTGTTAATTGTCAAGTCCAATGATTAACTATAAGTTAAAAAAACATGTAGCTTTTAAAATAAGGTTTGTACTTGGAGGAATTCGTCTTGGCAGGCACTACCACATGAATTTATAAGACTTCTAGAATTGTCCTTTCTTCTTATCTTGCCTTCACTTGGATTTTTTTTTTTTTTTTCGTTATATCAGTGCCAGTAGAAGAGTGTGGATTAAAGTCAATAAATTCAAAGTGGACATGGAAAGGTTAATTCACTGACATAATAGAGGTTGACTTCATTGTCCTGGTTCTCTGAAAGAAAGGAAGCAATGGAAACATGCTAAATATCATGAGAATAAGGAAGCACATGAGATAAGGAACTTCTAGTAGCTTCTTATGGCCAGGCAGAGAAGCACAACCAGCATGAGAGGCAGCATTGTGTTCAGATTAAGAACATGGCCTCCGGAGCCAAGTGGCTTGAGCTGCAATCTCGCTCGATGAATTAATTCCTCGCTGTGTAACCGCTGAACACGTTACTTCTATGGGCCTCAGGTCCCTCATTTGTAAAATGGGCAAATAATAATACCTATCCTTTGAGGTAGTTATAAAGACAACATTTTAATACATGCAAAGTACTCCATAGGGATTAGCTGTTATTATGAGTTGCTGAGAGCAACAGAGCAGTATAAACCTAGAGGAGGGCCCACGGGCTGAAATGAAAGAGCATAACAAAGACCCTGCACTTGGTTTAAGTGGGAGGGGCAGAGTGGAGGACATGTCCAGTTTCAGACATTGCTTTAAGTGTGAGAAACACTAAAATATGAACCAAGAAAATGCAAAAGCCAGAACTGATGAAGCGAATAAATAAGGAGCCACCATAAGGAAGATATGGAAAGTATAGAATGAGTCCAGAGTAAAAAAACTGTTCATGCTGGTACTTTTTGAAGGTCCAGCTCTCTCCTTTCTCAGGGGCTCCCTCATCTTTCGTGGAGTCATAGCTTTTTAAGGCTGGCTTCTGAGATAAGCTTGGTTCCCTTCTTTGAGCTGGACAGTCCATTTCAGTATGCCATCTATGCATGCTTAAAGAGGAAGTAAAAAAAAGAAAAACCGACTTTGAGGAGGAAAAGAACTTAGGTGTTCAGCCTAACCCTTTCATTTTGCCAGCCAAAGCTAAACAGAACCCAGATCTCCTGCTTTTCAGCTGAGTATTATTATTTCTCATTGTTATGGATTTTATTATTGTTGTTATTTCCCCTCAGAAGTTTCCAAAATCCTTCTTGTGTAATGAAAATACAAATCACAAGCATCATTTAACCTACGGTACCTGACTACTAAAAACATTACATCGATTTTATAACAGAGATTCTAGAGACAGTTACATGTAAAAGGGAGACACACCTCAAATGAGCTGCCAAGGGAGGTTTCACGCCTGCTTAGGTGGTGCCACTGCCGCTAAAAATGCCCCAAGCCAATCAGTATTGGGAACCTACTAGGAGCTTAACATTGTGCAAAAGCAGCATGAAACAAAGAATTCACAGGTTTGTTCCAATGGTGAGGCCTAAAAACCTAAACCTTGTTTAAATTGGCAGAGATTACAATTGGCTGAAAGAAAAGTTGACCTTTAATCGGATTGTTCATGATAGGCTTACGAAAAGAGAAGGTCTTAAGCTGGGCTTTAATGGATCCCTCAATGCTTTGGAAGCTGGGGGTTGGGGTGGGGGGCACAACACGTCAAGTTATGTGTGCCTTGCTCAAGTCCCCACTCTGTTTCCATTCTCTCTTTTCAGTATCTTGTCCTGTTACTCCATCGTCTGCTTCCCTGGATCCAGGATCAATATGCTGCTTCCTGGCTATCCCTTACCTACCTCTCCATCCCACTGTGGAATCATCCCTGAACAGTTCCTGTGCCGGGGATCTCTCATCAGCATTTTCCTAGTGTTTTGATCCTGCCTTATTCTTAAGATGCAAATGCTGAGGGAACAACACCAGGGCAGTGATAGAGGTTACTGGAGTGGGAGTGGGGGGTCTCATAACACACAACAGAAGGCACAGCAAACTCAACATATTTGCAAGACTCATTTGACATCTGCCAGGATCTCATGCTTGCCTCTTCTGCTCTCCAAGCACTCGTGATTATCTCTGTTTCTGAATGTTTGGCATTTTGCTGAAATTAATGGTATAATGACGTTCACCACAGGCAGAACACAAGTTCTTCAGCGATCTTCTTCACTTCTCTGTTGCAGGCCCCTACCATTCCTTCTCTAGACAATTTTTGTTGTTTCCTACACAACCTCTCGATCTTCTGCAGTCTATTTTCCATAAAACAGCTACAGAACCTTGAAATGTAAGTCATAAAGTGGACACACCATTCCCTTGCATTGTAGGTGAAATAAAGTTCAACCCCCTTACCAGGGTTCCTGTGAAACTCCTTGACCTTATCTCATGCTATTCCTGCTTCTACTCACTGCACTCTAGCCTCTGTGGTTTCCTATGCATCAGACTTCTTCTGGCCTCAGGTCCTGTGCACAGGCTGTCTTCTGCCTACAGTGCCTCATTATTTGCATAACTAGCACCTTTTCCATCTTGTTGGTCTTAGTTTAAATATTAGCTCCTTAGAGAAGACTTTCTTCTTCATCCAATATAAAGTGAGACTCCTTACCCTGTTATTTCTTAAGTCATCCCTGGTTCTGCTTTTATCCTTAAAAGCACTTATTGCAATTTATCATTATTTTACTTATTGGCCTATATGCTTAATTTTTATTGTCCATCTCCCCACTGGAATGTCAGATCAATGAGTGCAGGGTCTGGTTCTGTCCCTAGTACTTAGCATAGCACCTAGCACACAGAAGTTGTCAGTGTATATTTGTTAGATTAACGTCTCCAGAGTGAGCACCTTTTCAGATACGTAGAAAATGCTCAACATGAATGTTGACATAAACCTTACTAGCAAAGGTAACACAATCAGATTTAAAGAGGAGTTAAATAGGGGTCAGATTCAAGCTCCATGCTGAGAGAGTACAAAAGAGGTAGCAATTGATTAGGATTGGGGACAGAGGAAAAGAGAGTTTGATAGGCAGGGAATTGAGGACATTCCAGGTTGATGGCACAGCATCAGCCTAGGCACAGACATGACGGGAATACTCAGTAGTATGGGATGACTGTAGGGTAGAATATGATGATATGATGAAGAATAGAGTGGAAGGGGAGGATGAAAGTTATGCTGCAATCAAATTATGAAAGTACTGGAGTGTCATGCTAAGGAGTTTAAGTTTTCATTTGAGGGCAAGTGGGAGCCCAGGATTGATTTTTAAAGAGGTAAATAATGATCACGATGCTAATCAATAGGAAATTTTGTAATATATTCCTAATAATCATAGTTATAAGTTTTGAGTTTCCCAAATGTTCCTGAGAACTTTTGCATACATTGTATTATAGAATCTCAACAACATTCATTCAACAAATACTATTGAGCACCTGGTATTAGATAATTTACTATTATCCCAGTTTACAACTAATAAGCTGGAAGTCAGAAAGATTACCTTGCTTGCAAGGCCACCCAGCCAGTGTGTGGAGGAGCTAGAATTAGAATCCAAGTCTGCCTGACTGTGAAGTTCAAGCACATTCCATGACACCATGTCATCTCTTTCCACCAGCACAATGTAAATGAACTCTTATGAAACTGCTGTTTCTATCTTGGACTAAGCTCTGCATAAAAAAGATGAAATCTTTGGGATAGGGATATTTCGGTTCTTCCGTTACTTCTTGGGAAAGAAAGACTCCCCCCCCCCCCCAGCTAAATAAGTGTCTAAGAGAAATCACCTGGTGCAGTCAAACATCAGGGTGAGGGGCTCTGATTTACCGCATATGTCCACAAAGCTTGGTGCGGAGAGGAAGACACATTTCCCAAAAGTAAGACATACTGGGAAAGTCCCTATTCATCTTCCGGGTATACAGCATGCTCCAGCTGGGTATGTTTGCTTTTTAGTATTAAAAATCAATAATTGTGAACTCTCACTGACGTCCAAGCCATTGTAGTGAACAATAAAGGAGGAGGGAAGCTTCTAATAGCTGACAGGAAACTGTCGTCTGAGATGGTGTGAACGCGCCTAAGGCTGAGCCTTGGCCCACATCCTGCCCTAGAGAAGAGAAGTGCCCCTTTTTAACCTGGGAGAAGTAAAGAATCCAATGCCGGCCACAATAACTTGTTTCCTTGTATTAGATCCTGCAAGAGCTTAAGCAATGTTTTCTTTTGCTCTCCCTGAGCAAAGGGTGGCGAAACTAGAAACTTACCTGGAGACCACACACAGCTCATATTGTGCTGTGTGGCTTAATGTCCCCCAGTAGGAAACAGTTCTACTAAAGCCTTGTCAACAATACCTTCCAGATGTTCAGCACTTTGCAGTCTAAGGAGCTCTTTTTTATGTATCACCTCATTTGACTCACAACAATCTTATGCATTATTATTTTTTATCATTGTCGTCTTTCACTTGGACTATTGCAATAGTCTTCAAACTTTTTGCCAGTTTCTCTCTCATCCAATCTATTCCTCTATGGTGCCTCCCAAGTTCTACTTCCAGATACTAATCTGATCTGCTTAAATGCTTTGGCTAGCCTCCCAACAAGTACAGGGTAAAATCTGGTCTTCAGTGTGACAAGAAGCATCTTTTGGGTCTCAGAGTACCCATCCAGCCTCATTTCTCTCTTCCTTTCCCCAAAGTTATAGTCAACTCAACATCTCTATGGTCTCCAAACACTACACATTTTTTCATCCTTTGTGGTTATGATAGCATAGAGGTTAATAGAAGAAACCCTGGAGTTAGACTGAGCTGGCCTCCTGTCACCACCTCTGAGTAGATATGTAACCTTGGATAATTTGCTTAAACCCTCTATGTCTCATTTGTAAAATGGAGATCATTATAGGACCTCCTTTTGTAGGAAGAATTGTAAGGAATAAATGAGTTAATTAATATAAAGTTGATAAGCAGTGCCTTGCAAAATTAGTGCCCAATAAAATTAGCTATTATTATTGTGCCCTCCTCTATTGCAATGCTCTTCTCTTCTTTGTGCACCTAGTAAGTCTCTATTCATACTTTAATAATCTCCTTTGTGAAAACCACTCCAAATTCCAAAGGTTGCGTTTATTCTCTATCCTCTGTGTTTGGTTCAAATTTTGTATAAACAAGTTCATAATAATGACACTCAACTTAGTGTTTTCCATATATTTGAAGGTCTTCCCCATGATAGTGTGAGTTCCTGAGAAGCACAGACCATTTCTCATTCATATTTAGGTTACCAGAGCCTAGCAGAATGTCTATTACACAGAATCTAACAAATATTTGTGAAGTAAATATTCACTTTGCAATGTAGAAATTCATGAGCCAGGATCCAAACTGCTAATTCTGCTAACTAGTCTACCTGCTCCCATGCTCCCGCCTCAATCTATTCTCCCCCAATAGCCAGGACGACCAAATCATGCCCCTTGTCTGCTTCAATCTCTTCAGTAGATTTCCAATGCATGTTGATTAGGCCCAGCCTCCGGACCACGGCCTACAAGGTCTCTTATCTTTCCATCTCTATTTCATGCCGCTCTCCCCTTGTTCTCAATTCTCTAGCCATGCTGGCCCCGTTTTGTTCTTTCCCAGTTTAGATAAAGAACATTTTCACTTGCTCTTACCTCTATTTGAAATACTATTTCCTAAGCTTCTCTCATGGCTCATCCTTCTCACCCATCCAGTGTCTTTCAGATACCACCTCTTCAAAGAGGCCTTCCCTGAACACCTTAGCTAAACGAGCCCTGTGCCACCCAGTTACTTTCTATCACATTACTTGCCTAGTTTCTTCCTGGCGTGGATCAAAATCTGGAAGTGTTTGTTTATTTTCTGACTCGTTCCGCTGGCAGGAAAACTCCACTAGGGCGGGGACCTTGTCTGCTTGTTCACCACACTAACTGCGGTTCTTCAAACAGTACCTGTCCCAGAGTAGTCCTCAAAAGATATGTTTTCAGTAAATGAATAAATAAAAATTAGATCTTTTGAGAATAAAGCTCTTCCACATCACCAGAGTCATCTGGGAATGACAAATCATAGAAGAAAAGAATATAATGCTTTGTGTATGTCAGCGAAAGAGGGTGGAACATTGTCAAGGTATCATGATGTACCAGTCTTCGCCTCCTCAAACACAGTCAACAAGTCCCATAGTGAAAAAGAAGTTCACTTCTGAAAAGCTTTTCAAAACATTCTTTAAAGTATTAAAACTCCTCAGAAAGCAAGAAATCATAGTTAGAGGAGTAAGTGTATATGAAATGCTTTGAGAGATTAATGGGCTAACTGCAAAACTAAAAAGACTTGGTTTTAGCAGAGAACCAAAGCAGTGAGGTCTGTACAGCTCCTGCTGCCATGGAGCAAGAGAAAATCAGGCAGAGTGAATCCTCCTTAAATGAAATGTATAAAATTAATATTGTGTTTTGTTATCTACTGTGTATAATCTGACAATAAAAAAATATTTACCCAGCACTTTATAGTTTATAAATACCTCTGTTTACATAGTTTATCTTATTTGATAAAACAATTGAGTGTTAGGATAGCACAGTAGAAAATCCACATGACTTAGTGTCGAGAAACCAGCTCTATCAGGAAGAAGCTGTGACCTTGGCAAGTCACTTATCCTCTCTATTTCCTTTTGGGTAAAATGAAGGTGTTAGTCTAGATTGTCTTAAATCCCATTCAGGTCATCTGTTGGATTTATTTATATTTAATTCATGACAAATCAGGCTTCTCTTTGATCTAGGTCCCAGATATAAAGTTCTTATTGGGTCATCATTCACATTCTTAAAATCAAATTATTTGGGTGATCACTTTCTTGGGTGCCCAGGAAAGCAAAGAAGGCCCTGGCTCATCTTTGGGTGACCTTCTCTCCCTTTTAATTAATCTCTCCTCTTTGATGCCAGTTCTGGTTCATCTCCCTGGGTCTACCTTCCTTGGCCTCTGTCATTTTGCATTGCTCTGTAGTCCCTTCCACAACACCACCAAGGGTGACTGCCAGCTTCACAAGGAAATTTATTTATTCTATATTATAGCCTAAGGAAAATTTACCCAGTAGCTAACCTAATACATTTTTCCTATTTTCATGGGAGAAGGCCAGAGAATTTTTCCTATAATTTAAATGCATCTTCTAGAGATTACAACACTTCCACCATTTTATATTTCTCTGCCATCGCCTTGCTCTGCTAGTCATGGACGGGGCAAATGGGGGGCAGTGTGGGATGTTCAGGGTCACATATGTGGTAGGGCTATTGCTCCTTACCACTCTCCTTTCTATATTCTTGGGTACCTTTGCATCTCACTGGGACCCATCTATTTTTCATCTTCTCCACCTAAACTGTTTGATGCCTCTGCTTCTTAGATATAAAGTACAGCTCACTATATCCTGTGATCAGGAACCTCTCTATTTTCAAAATGAAAGCTGTTCAGGTCTGACATAGAAATTAATTTTCTCCTTTCACTCATAGCTTTCCTACATGAAGATCCCTCTGTAACTCTGGTGTGAATATTTGAGCTATGACTACAAGATGGGAAACACCCGCATGACTCTTTGAAGTATTCAGTCCCTCATATTATGTACAAAAGATACTAATTGTCCACGTGTTCAGAAGCACCTATAGGGTTGGATATTCTTATGTTCATTCTGAACCCTGGTAATATGCAAGACAAACTGCATATTTTTCTTCCTTCTTTCTCTTGATATTTTGAAATACCAGTTTGAAGACCTAGAATTACATAAGACATAATAAGATATAAGTCCATTTGCAAATGATAACAGCTGTCTATATGTGTTCATTTACTCCCTCCTCTGGTCTTCAAGTTGCTGTTTTGCAGTTTTTTGCAGGAAGCATGCACGTACAAGAGAGGTAATCAGAACTAGGCTGAATTCTGTTCTTAGCAAGATTTCTGGAAAAATATTCCACAGTCAGGCTGATTACAGATGTAGCTAATCTACTTTCCCCAGGCTGGTTTCCTGTGCGGCCAGGCGTATAACTGTCTGCCATCCAGCTATGCCTCCCCACACCCCTCTTTGAATGTGCCAACCGGGTGACAACTTCTGCAAATCCCTGCCTGGAAACGATGATCCTGCCAACTCCCTTTTGGAAATAGTGAGGATGAGATCTTGAACCATTATGATATGCTATTTCTAATCCAAATGAGGAAGCGCATTGAGAGCCAGCCCCAGAGTAAGCCCACGAACTCCCGCTGGCACCTTTCGTTCCAGGAGGCAACTTTCCTTGACATTGATTTTACAGACAAATGAATTAACCCTATGTTTTGTAGCATTGTAAACTCTTTTTTTTTCCCTTTACATTCAAAACCTCAGGCACCGGTAGAGACATTGAGCAAATTTTTATTTTCTGTACGTCTACTTGGCGAGAGGATTTTCTCTGCCTGTTGCCTTTACATTGTCGATGCGTCAGTCCTTCCTTCTTTATCTCTTCCAGCCGCTGGAGAGGCAGGAGGAGGCCGAGGGGAGCTGGTATTACAGCGCTGCCTCCTGATTGGCTGGACGGTCGTGGCTGGGCTATAAAAGAGACCCCTACAGGCCTGGGAGGGAGAAGCCCAGAGGATTCTGACAGCATCTTTACGGGAGCAAAGGCAAAGTGCGCTCAAAACAGAAGCCACAGCTCCTCCTGCCGTATTTCTTTCCTGACTTGTGAATCTCACACTAAACAAGATGTGCAAAGGTCTTGCAGGTCTGCCGGCTTCTTGCTTGAAGAGGTAAGATTATTTTCAGCCACTAACCGTGTTACACTTTCGGATAGACTTTCTCAGTTATTTACATATCCTACTTACTAACTTAGTTCTTTGGAATTAGAAACAATGTGGTCGAGGGAGCACCGTCTTCCTAGCTTTCCTCCAAGGCTACCTAGAAATTGTGACTTAAGAAGTGTTCTCCCCAAATTTGGGCACTATGCTGTTTTATATGACCTCGGTTTTGAAGACTGTTCTGATCCTCTAACCAAGCTAGTTCTAAGTAAGAAGTGATGTGAGGTTTTTGGACCATGCACAGTGGTCTGTAATATCGCTACCTGGAATGCCTGTTATTGTTTGAGCATCACTGGGGTACGTAGAATCATGGCTCTGGGCTTGCCGATGGTATTCTAGATCTTGTTTAGGGGAGGACACCCCAGAATGAGGTTTGGCTACATCACCAGAAAAGCACTATGCTTTCTGTGGTGCTGCAATATCTTTCACTCTCTATGTTCTTGTAAGCAAATGTTACAGTAAAATCTGAGTTCCAAAAGTAGATCTCCCTTATCCTTCTGCCCCTACCTCTAGCTCTTGAAATGTCTTCTGTGAGTGGTGGCTGAGAAATATTGATCATAACAAATCAGTTAAGGGTTCTGTAGAAGAACTCATCCTAAAGACATTGTTTTGTCAATGTCCTGTCTCTTGATTAAATAAAAACACTTAAAGATATGCAGCTACTCGTATGTCTTTGGCTTTTTGAAAAAGGTATGAATAAATGCTTTCAGATAATGGTTATCTGTTAGCCAGTTGAAAAAAATGCAAAACTAATGCATATTACATTATTTAATCTTACAGTTAAAGGTAAAAAGCCAATCTGTAGATGTACCACTCCCTGTCTTGTTTCCCTGCAAATAGAAATCACCTTAAATTTCAATTTAGAAATATCCCAGAAAACACAGTCTTTCGTGCGTTCCCTAAGAAGTTTCTCTCTCACCTGTTCTGTCATTCAGGAGTATGAAAGAATATTCTTTCTCATATTCTTTCATGGCTGATTTAAAATGAAGCAGGAGGGTTTGGCAGAGGCTACCTATGAAATAAATGCCTCTGACTTCCATCAGTAATATCCTGAACAGAATGGAGCAGATTACTCCAAGCTTCAGTTAGCTCATATATAAAATTAAGCGTACAAAATACAGGAGTGACAGGAGAAAGTGATGCTCTGGTAAATATTTTGGGAGACAGACAAAAGATTGCACAGAGCTCTGCCCTCAAGGAGCAAGAAGCTAACCTGGGGAGGTGAACTCCATGTCAGCAGGGTGAACTGCTCTTCTCTCTCCTCACTGGTGAGCTGTAAGTTGTCTAGTCCAACACATTCCTTCTAGCGTTAGTGCCTGAGGCTCCAGAGGGACTGTGAACTCCTCAAGGTCACATAGGTGGTGGATAGCAGAGTGCAGAGAATCCAGATTTCCTGACTCCAGTGACCCCTGAAGTCATTTTGTTTTTTATTTTTATGGTTGTATTGTGTTGTAAGGACAAATCTAATGTACTTGCTAAGCATACTTCCAGTTCTTCATGAAATGACTCTGCATTGGTCAATAACAGTCAGATCTCAGCCAGACCCAGCACATGGAAATATGAAATGATTGCTATTTAGAGCAAATCACAATGTACTTATATCATCCCTTTACAATCACTTTAGCCTTTGTGAATATCTTGCTATCATTAAGGAAGATTTTGCATCCCCTGACCAGTTGGGGAAGGAGAGGACAGAAAACAGTCTTGTAGGGGAGAGAAAATACTCTTTTAGGGGCAGTCCAAGAACAAAATGGAATTTAAACTTTCTGGGGAAATGCACATAGATAAGCCACTAATATATCAGTAGCCATCCTAAAATGTCTTTTTATTCTTGTTGCTTTTTTCTCTCTTTAAGTAGGAACATCTAGTCATTCATTTCTTTTAAAATAGCATTTCTCTTTTACAACAGTTTTTTGGCTTTTATAATAAAAGTGATCCAAGCAACAGAATAATTAACAAGGATGAGAAAGTTGAGCTAAAAGCTTATTAAAAGATCTCCTTTTTTGAGTAGGTCATACACCCTGCTGTACCCTGGCTACCTATTAAACAGTGGCAATATGCTGGAAGCTCTGCTCTAATTAAACAGTCACTAGCTTCAGTGATGACTCTTGCTTGCTTCTCTTAATTGTTTTTAAGCCTCACATGCCCTTTATAGTGTAAATATCCTTATAGGGTAGATATTAAAAGGAAAGCAGTAGCAGCAGCAGCAGGAGATTTTCTAGAAGCAAGCCTGAAGGAGCTCAGGTTTCATTATTAGCGTTTGCATTTACCACCTCATCTTCTACTTCCCCCTGCTGGAGCTGCACACCTCCGTGTATATCCCTAACGGGAATTGCTTGGCCCACCTCATACAAGGCTGGAACTGAACAGAACTATACCTTCCAAAGGTGCTTCTACAGTTCCCTCTGCTAGCAATGAGGTAGATGGAAATAGCAACCACCCTCCAGAAGGTGGCGTGCAGCAAGAAGGTGCCATATTTCACGGTTACTGCTTGCTTTCCAATTTCTAAAAATTACTCAAGGAACAGTCACGTTTTCAATGTGCTTCTGTTGAAGATACCAAACTGTTCCATTCATCAAAATGAGAGGTTTACGGAAGAGGCTCCTGAGGGAGACTGAAGGGTTAGAATTCTAGTTACTGACAAAGGAGGCTGGGTGATATCCCCGGCCTCCAGGTTTTGTAGTAAGTCATAGGTGGAAACAGAAGTGGAATCGCGTTTTCCTGAGAGTTCCTGCCAACTCCAACTCCCATTTCCTGAATAAATTGCCTCTGCCTCTTAGCTAGTAATGGAATCTTTGAGCTGTACCACTAGGGTGTCTTTTAAAGAGGGCTGACATCATTGTTCTTTTTTCTTCTTCTTCTGTGCAGTGCAAAAGATATGAAACATCGGCTAGGTTTCCTGCTGCAGAAGTCTGATTCCTGTGAACATAATTCTTCCCACAGCAAGAAGGACAAAGTGGTGATTTGTCAGAGGTAAGAGAAGAGGCCCTGGTGAAGATCCATTGGGTATTAACTATCTGATGACACAGATGTTCCATCAGAAGAAAAGGAAATTAGGTCCCTAGTTAAGCTAGATTTGGATCAAGACAGCCTCCATTTTCATGGAGATCATACTTGCATTTGAAATTTCCATACGTTTAGTGGAAAGACTGCCCTAATCAACAATAGGCTTCGTCAGAGTGATGGAAAAATAAAATCTCTGCATTTTGTTCAGGGCCTTAAATTTCTTGCCCCAATTTTGTATCATGGCATTCAAATTGTTCTTTTTCTCTGTAATGTCTCTAGGGTGAGCCAAGAGGAAGTCAAAAAATGGGCTGAATCACTGGAAAACCTGATTAGCCATGAATGTAAGTCTGACAGCTTTCCCCACCCTAGCTAATGGGGATAAAGGCACTCTGGATGGACAAGTTATCTCGTACTATGGTTGATCTTATAGGAACTGCAGAAAGGCCTGGGTTTCTTCTGACTTCCAGACTCAGGAGAGTCAGTCTGTTTAAAATTTTACCATGTCCTAGAGCTTTGCAATATACAAGGGAAAGTTCATACACAAACCATGTAGAAAATCATCTCTCTCACCACATGGGAAAAGGGTAGAGGAAACAAAAATCCAAATATTCAGATTTCTTGCAGAATCAACCTCAGTTTCTCTTTCCCAAATCCACTTTGGCAATTGATGGCTCCATAGGCATTTCAGAAACATACACTTTCTTAAAAGAGACTTCAAACCTTGAGCAAGAAGCACTATGTAAAAGTGGGATCCAATAGATACCAAATATAGATTAGGGTTACCTGACCCCAAGTGACCTCCAAAAAAGGAGGAAATAGGGGATTGTTTGAACCCTTGCCTTATTCCTTCAAGTACCTTGGCTTTATCTGAAATACAGTGTCCAAGAGGCCAGCCAGTGTGATAACTGTGATTGTTTCTCCTCTATCCTAGGTGGGCTGGCAGCTTTCAAAGCTTTCTTGAAGTCTGAATACAGTGAGGAGAACATTGACTTCTGGATCAGCTGTGAAGAGTATAAGAAAATCAAATCCCCTTCAAAACTAAGTCCCAAGGCCAAAAAGATCTATAATGAATTCATCTCAGTCCAGGCAACCAAAGAGGTAGGTCTTCGTGGCAGAGAACTCTCTGGATCCTGGCGAAATTTCCTAGAAGTGGTATTAATGGCGTGGATCTTTAGACTATGTGAGTTAAAGGAAAAGATATAACAGTGGAGCAAGTTATTATAATCTTTTTTTTTTATAAGATTTTATTTATTCATTTTTTCCCCCCAAAGCCCCAGTAGATAGTTGTATGTCATAGGTTCACATCCTTCTAGTTGCTGCACGTGGGACTCGGCCTCGCGTTGGACGGAGAAGTGGCGCCTTGGGGCTTGCCCGGGATCCGAACCCGGGCCGCCAGCATCAGAGCGCGCTCACTTAACCGCTAAGCCACGGAGCCGGCCCAAGTTATTATAATCTTGACAACGCCAAAAAAACAGTTAAGAAAAAAACTTTCATCCAGATGACTTAGATGATCTCCTTTAATGATTTTTTCCAATGAATTTCCCCAACTTGTGAGAAAGAACAGAAGATATTGCCCTGCCCCCTTAAAGCCGATGAGCCTTTTATACTCTCACATGTGCCAGGGTGGAGCCAAATGTCCTTTTTGCATTCCTGGGGTACAGAGGGTGCACACCTATTATTCAGTACAAAGCGTACAGCCTCCCATCTTCAACAGGGGGATGTGTCTAATGGAGCCTTGGCCTTTGCCCCTCAGGTAAACCTGGATTCTTGCACCAGGGAGGAGACAAGCCGGAACATGCTGGAGCCTACGATAACCTGCTTTGATGAGGCCCAGAAGAAGATTTTCAACCTGATGGAGAAGGATTCATACCGCCGCTTCCTCAAGTCCCGATTCTATCTCGATTTGGCCAACCCTTCCAGCTGTGCGTCAGAGAAGCAGAAAGGAGCCAAGAGTTCTGCAGACTGTCCTTCCCTGGTCCCCCAGTGTGCCTAATTCTCACTCGGCGGTGCAGGGCTGAAATGCCAAGACTCTATGCCTGGAAAACCTGAGGCCAAATATTGATCTGTATTAAGCACCAGTGCTTTCTCCACATTATAGCCTAATATTCATGCTGCCTGCCACGTGTGAGTCACTCCCATGTAAAAACTAGATTTAGTTTTAGTGTTTTGGTGTTCATCAGGGCGGGACCTCATTCTAGCCAATTTCTCCAAATTTCTTTTAAGGTGCCATGTGAGCAAGTATCCAAATAATGGCCTTGTAGGTCTGGATTTTCAAAGATCGTTGGCAGTTCTCTCCTCCCAACAGTCTGACCTCAGGTTGGTTGGTTGGTACACTTCATGTGCCATCCACAGGCACATGTATTCTGTTAAGCAGCACTTTCTCCAAACTCTAGATGTTTAGATGAGTTTGCTGTATTATGTGTACACATGTGTACACATACACACATTCTCTCTATATGTGTATATTTCTGCAAGAATAGATAGGAAAGACTCTAGGTGCTCACAACTAGAGTGTGTGTACATACTTAACGTGCATGTTCTGATCCCTGGTCTTTCATCATACAATTAAGCAGGGCAAACTGAACCAGCTACCATGCAGGCTAAGAAAGGCATGCTAACCTGTGGAAAGTAGATTCTGTAAATCTCCTTGGGTCTTGCTGGAGAAGCATCCAAGGGAATTCATGCTTAATTTAACCACTGGCAGCCTCCGAGTTGAACAGTATTCTAGGGAGCAAATATCATACAGAATCTTATACTTGACTGATACAGTGCTGTCTTGGGCTGGTTATCACTAAGGGCACTTTTGTGTCCCTCAGCTGCTGGCCTCCCCTTCTTTGCCTGGGTGCTTGGTGCACGAGTATCAGCAGCTGGGGTGGTATGGAGTTGGGAGATGGGATGGTTGAACTGGATGAAGAAATGCAGGTAGGGCCTCGCCAGCTCCACCTACTATAAGATACTGGCTGAGTAAGGGCACGGAATTTAAAGGTTAATATTCTTATCCTCTACTCTTTTTTCCTCTCCTGATCAAGGTGCTCTTCTCATTTTGCTTTTTCCAGAGAACTTTAGCCATGAGATGAGGTTCCCTTGTCCACTGTGGTTGTTTGCTTCCCCATAATGGCTCTAGGTTATATGGCTACACTGATAAACCAGCAGCAGGGGAAAGATTATATTTTATAAGGGGAAACATGTTTTCACAAACTGAAAAGCCCTCCTAAGTTTCTCTTTTGAAGGTAGAATCTTGTCCATTCCATCCCAAACATCAGGGCTAACAGAGACTGAAGGCATTTCTTTCCAGGCTCTGAGACCAAATGAGAAGGAAAAGAAAAAAAGAGAAAAAGGATATCAATTGTTAGAACTACTGTTTGGAACTTTTCAAGGCACATGAAATACTTGAAAATTTCTCATTTATGTTATTTATGGTGTTGTTTTGTACAATGTTTTTATTACTGTATTGTTTTTTAAGTGGAGGTGCATGATATCACCTGAATTATTAATGAATGGCCAGGAAGTAATTTTCTTCTCATTCTTTTAAAACTACTGCCTCTGAAGTGCACCCACATTCAGTATAAATTACATGCGTGAACACCTTGTGGCTTTTAAGCCAATAGACTGGGTTGCAAAATGAAGATGCTGGAGCGTGTGTATACAAATCTCATTGCATTAAAGATGTAGGTTTTCTCAATTGTACCCTTCTTGTCTCTCTAGCAGTCTTGGTTTCAATATCCCTGGAGTTTCTCATCAGCATCCCTTTGCATTATACACAGTTCCACTCACTGATTTTGTCCCTCATTGATTCCAGGATCCAAACCTATAACTCTCTTGGTCTTGCCCTATTATAACTGTCATGACTTTCAGATTGTACCTGTACTCCTGGACTGCTGTCTCACCAATAGGTCTGGAAGGTCATTCTGAATGAGAAGTAAATTATTTTATGTAATACATTTTTCAAGTGTGTTTTTCAATTGCATTTTCCTGTTATTTCATCACCATTTGACATGGAGAGCTGACTTGCTCATGGTCCGTGGACAGAATACTCCTTCCACGTGCATGCTTATTTTTATCATGTGCTTATTTGAAGGCCTCGAAGCTGATGCTTCCAGTGAAACACAGCCATCTTAATAAGGGTAAATAAATGCTTCATACAAAACTATCTCCTTGTAAACACATTAATGATCCACAGACATGTTATGAGAAACAGCAGGGTGTAGGGTGATTATAGGAAATGGCTCATTTCCAGTCTTTTCTCTCTCCCATGACAACTGTGGGAAAGAAAGCAGAAAATGAGTGTTGTATATTCTTCGTTTCCTGCCACTCCTCTGCCTACCTCTAGTCACAGAGCAGAGGCAATCTTGGCTCCAGAGACTTCGCTCAACTGATTTGGTGGTGTACTTGCAGGTCCTCAATAGGTTTTTAAGGGATAGAGTTCAGCTTCCAGAGCAACAATTCTACGACCATCCAGTTACCTGCCTGTTTGAGAGAAGGTGGGAGCAGTGGGAGATTTAGGAGGTGGGCGGCAGCTGTAGATGCCTGAGGATAGATCCCTGCCCAAACTGCTTCAAATCCTTCCCTCCGTTTTGCAGATTCTCTTCCCTGGAAAAGAAGTCATAAGATGTTAACATTCACAGTCACGGGTACTATGACTATTACGTCATGAGACGCCCATTTCCGGAATTCTTTCATTCCCATTTGTAAGAGTCATGTTTACAAGGTTTTAGGGACACAGGATCTTAAACTGTTTTGAGTAACAGATTCTTTTAAGGATCTGATGAAAACTATGGACCATCACCTCAGAAAAATACACAGAGGAATCCAAATTTCTCGTAAATATTTAAAGGAAATTTTTACAACCCCACCTCAAAGCGCACAAGGCTATCATTCCTCTCTCACGCTATGTCTGTGTCAGACTCTCACAAACAGTGTGCAATTGCTGCTCCTTGTATATAATACCGTCTTCTAAGGATCGCAGAGGAATTCAAAGTCGCTGCTATTAGCAAGTGTGAGCCATGTTTTTTTCTCCAGTCTCTGCCTTGCCCATCCTTTCTTTCTTCTTGATGGTTGGCCA
Source organism: Ceratotherium simum simum (assembly GCF_057802395.1). Lineage (NCBI taxonomy): Eukaryota > Metazoa > Chordata > Mammalia > Perissodactyla > Rhinocerotidae > Ceratotherium > Ceratotherium simum. Next base: position 32,892,435 of record NC_141901.1, on the reverse strand, counting down.
TGAAATAAATAACAAATATGTGCTGACTCTTTTTCTGAAGGTGATCAAGGACCACGCTTTGAAAAATATTTATTGTGGCTTATTATGTGCCAGATATTGTCCTAAGCACTTTAGATAAATAATACATTTAATTCTCACACCAATCCTAAGATATGGATGCCAATCATGGGCATTGCCTCTGCAAAACATCTGCTAATTTTTAAAGATGGGGAAACTGAGGCACAGAGATGTTAAATAACTTGCCAAGGTTGAACTGCCATCCAGGAGCAAAGCTGGGATTTGAACTGAGGCAGCTTTGCCTCCAGAGATCATGGCAGAGACACGCAGAACTCACCAAATACGCACACGCCAATGGGCGAGGAGAGGGCCTATATGTTCAGACCTATATGGTCAAGAATAGAGCCAAAATGCATCCTCCATCTCTCTCTTCTCTTTCTGTGGCAACTCTGAAGACTATATGTTCCAGATTGTGTAGCTACAAGATGAAGGACCTCTTGACTCACTTCAGAATATAAAGTGGATAAGAAATAAATCATTGCTGATCTGGGTCATTTCTTTATGAGGTTGTTACTGTAGCAGAGTATTGTTTACTCTGCGAAATGTCGAGACTATGTTCTTAAATATTACACTATATGGTTGCCACTTATTTGTGTGTGAGGGGCAGACACTAGAGTATGGACCCAGAGGACTCATTTACATTAATAGCAGTTTGCAAACAAAAACTTGACTTTGGGAAACTCCACAACCCCAGGTGCCTCAGGCTGTGTTCTGGCACTCCATGTTTATAGTGCTTAGATTTTTAAAGTTAGAAATGAGATGATAGAAGGATGAAAGAGGAGAAAAGAGGAAAGATGAAAGAAAAATAAAAAAGAACTACCTCCAAGGGAAAGCCACTGTCCATTTGCCTAGGCCAAACACATGTACAAAAAAATCATCAGAGCAAAGCTAGTCAGATAAATTGTCTCATGTGACCAGCCAGACTCAAAAGCACAGTATAAAAACTAAATGGTTCATTCATTTAATTCTGAGACTGAATTCAAAACATGAGTTTGCTTAGGCCACTAAACTACATGTTGACAAACTAAATTGTTGTTCACCATTAAACCCTTTTTAATATGCATTGCTTTGCTTCTCTAACATCTAGATGTCACACAAAAATATGATATGAGAAAGGAAAATACTGGATTTTGTCCTTTTTGGGATCGAGAATAGAGGCAAAATTGAGAAAGATGACTCAGGAAGGGTTCACCTAGAGATAGAGTCCAATTTTATAAATTTTGCATGAAGTGATAATGAGAGGGCTGGGGTCAGGGACTACTGTATTTCTTAGGCACATCAATGAAGGTAAACAATGCCTGGAGAGAGAACAGGGTTTCCAAAGGAAGCCTAAAATTTAAGAGTAGCATCTTACATTTTTGGCATGCTTATTAATTGCCAAGTCTATGCTGAGTGCTTTACATTATCTTATTTAACCCGTAGAGCAAAACTCTGAAGTAGATGCTATTAGTATCTTTCTATTGTGGATGGGGAAAATGCAATATAGGAAAGTTCGGAAATTTACCCAAGATTATACATCAAAGAAGTGGTAGAGCACAGATCAAACCCAGATATTCGCCTCCAGCGTCCACACTAATTACTCTAGTCAAGGAGAAAGGGATAAGAGGGAAGAGGAGGAAGAAGGAACAAAGCAAGCAAGGGAAGAACAACAAGAAGAAATAAAAATAGAGGGGAGAAGAGGTAAAAAGATAAAAAGAGTAGAGAAAGGAGAAAGGGAGAGAAAATGTGAAGAAAATGTGAAAGAAAGGAACATGGAAGATAGAGTAGAAGAAAAAGAAATGAAGATACATGTCATGAGGAATGACAGAATGCCAAACACTCCAGTCCTCATGTCTGGTTGGCGACCCCCAGTCCCCACCCCAGAGCATCATGCTGCTACTGGGTTGTCTCTATGCCCTGCCTGAGCTGGGGTGGGTGGAAGGTCTCTCTGGGACTAGTGAAAAGTGAGTTTGTGAAGCAAGGGGTAAATACTAGGCCAGGTTCCTCTGTAAGAATCACTTTTCTTTCTTTCTCTAAATTTGCCAGATCCTAAACCATTGTCCAGAGCAAGTCTTCTTTTTTTTTTAAATATCTGAAAGAAGAAGAAAAAAGAATAGTTCAATCCTCCTTTGGTTCCAGCTCACTACTGCTTTGGGGTGACATGGCACAATGAATCCAAGTCATCCAGCCACTGTAGGAATCACACACAGACAGGACCCCAGATGGAAACAGGCATTTGGCACATGGTCCTGGTCACATTGCTCCTGCCTCCCCTCTGGGAGGGAAGCCAGTGATGACCATAGGGCCTGGGTTAAAGAAAATTGCCCCCCACGTGAGTCTGGTCAAGGCAACATCATGTACAAATTACCAATGAGTTAGACTGTGGGAATTAGTGCGTGGTGACCCGTTGAGAATGACTTTCCAGGGTTGACTTTGGAGCATTGCTTCTGAAGAAAGTAAAACAAAACCTTTGTTGATTTATTTAAAAAATATCGTTTGTAAAATTCCCAGAGTATTCCACCAATCCAGCTGGCCTTTCTGTAGCTCTCTTCTCCCAGGACAGATTGTCCCTGAGATATCTTCTCAGTAGCAACAATAAATTATGAGAAACAAATTCTAGTTGTGTCATATTAAAGACAAGGCCTGCTCATTTTTCCTCTCACCACCACGGCTACAAGCTCTGTCTTCTTCCTCCTCTTCTCAATCTCCTCTGTAGGAATCGGTGTTTTTTGCTACTCTTGCCTTGTTGCTAATAATTTTATACCTTTGGGGTATTAGAAAGGGCAACTGTGAGGGCAGTTTGCAAATTCCAGATCAATTTCTCTTCCAATTCCTATCTTGGAGATGACCTTACCTTACAGGGAGTCCTTCAAACTAGAAACTACAGAATCACCCCCAGTTTTTCTTTCTTACTTACTCTATACACCTAGTAGTTACCCAGCTCTGCAGAATTCCCCTGGGTGAAGTCTCTCAAAGCCTACTTCTGCCTCTCCACTGGCATGGAAATAGCAGACCCTTCATCCCAGCCCTCATCACACTTGGCCTGGTTTATTGCCTTGGCCTTACTTCTAGTCTCTCTGCCTCCAGTCTGATACCCTTTAATTCACTCCAAATAACTGCCAATCTGCTATAAGATGCCCATTTGATCTCTCATTCTGCTTAAAATTTGCAATGCTCCCAACTCTCTAGGCTAGTATTCAAGACTTCACGATTTTGAACTCTATCTAGCTTTCTGGCCTCATCTCTTACAACTTCTCCTTTGATCCAGTTCTAATGATTTGCAGTTCCTGAAGCGGCATGTTGTTAATTGCCTGTGTCGTTGTCCAAGTCAGTCTTCCACTCCACTCCTTTATCTAGCTAACTCCTACTCTTTATTTTAAACTCAGCTCAAGACCTGCCCACATCAAGAAGCCTTCTCCCACTTCCTGGCATGATTTAACTACTCCTCTGTGGGGTTCTCTTAATGCTCTGTCATGCTTCTATTATTACTAGCACATTGTCCTGTAACCATTGATTTATAAGTGTGTCTCCCAAACTACATTGCCACTTCCTCAAGGTTACCAACCATGTCTCATTTGATTTCATAAGCCCTGCACCGAGTAATGAGCCTAATATATAGAAGGTGACTATTTGTTGACTGACTGACTTTGGTTTTACATACTCCTAGATGCAAACAGGAAGCAATCCATCCAGCTCCTCACATTTCCTGAGTGTTTATCGTGTACTGAGTCTTTACATGACCTGATCCTCTCAGACTCCACTGTAGTCTTGCCATTTTCCTCTTGGAGAATGCAAGGATATTTCTCCCAGCCTTGTGCTGGGGGCTGGGGGTGAAATAACCAGAGTAAGGAACAGCTGGTTGGAGCAACTTTACAGAGAAAAGAGGATTTAAAAAAAGAAGTTACAAGGGTGCAAACAGTGTGTTCCTATATCTATTTTATACATACAATTAAAACTTACCTATATTTAATATAATTTTATATATAATTAAAATCAGTATGCTCCTTTATATGCATAACCTTCTCATTTATATCCACAGCATGAAAGAGCTACCATTTGTTGCTTACTCTCTGCTAATCCCTCTCTATGTGTGTTAACTTATTTAATGCATGTAACAACCCTACGGTGAAGAGGCACTAACATTCATCACTTCCCTTTTATAGATGATAAACTGAGGCACAGAAAGGCAAGTACGTTGCCCAAGATCACACAGCTCATAGGCAGAGGAACCAATGTGGCCCCAGAGCCCATGCTCTTTGCTAAACTCTCTCTCGCACATGCCTGGAATTCTATCTACCTGGTGATCACTCAAAAAAAGTGGATTAATTGGTCACTCTTCCCTCAAAAATGTTTCTCTGAAAGTTTCTTCTGCTAATCTTGTGCCACACTCATTTCTTGGTATGCGCCTATTTCTGTTTGTCTCCTCTATTTCTTGTAAAATTTTTAACAGCTTGCTTGTGACTGTCTCCTCTAAGACTTCACTCCATGTTTCCTTCAAACTCTTCTCCCCAGAGCTACAGAAGATGTTCTTGCCGTTGGAGTGATAGTTAGGACTTCTAAAACCAAACTAAATCTAGACTAGTGCTGTATTGGCATTCCCAGCCTAGCCAGCTCACTCAGCTGCCTCCTTAATTTCTACATCCCTGTTGACATCAGGACCCAGTCTGTGGAATAAATATAGATGGCAGGTGGGGCCGTCTCCACACCTGCCTCCAATTCTGTTTCCTGATTTATGGCTCTTCAGCACACTGATAATTGAGAAATAAGTTGGGCATTTCTTGACATTGGCACTAAAAATAAGCACTGAAAATAGGCTCCCAGCACTATTTATTTTTCAGGGTGAAATATTATAGGAAATTTGCATCAGATGAATGACTTTAAGTATAAATAGAAAGACCTATGCAAAGCAAAGGAAATAATTAAAGCAAATTGGAAAATAATTAAAGGTAAATATTTAAGTCCATATTTTAAAAATAATAGTAAGAGTTTTTGCTTCCCGAGGGCTGACATTTAACTTGGGACTGGAATTTGCGCTTTACATAAGTTATCCCATTCAATTCTTCCAATATTTCCACTTTTCAGATTAAAAAAGCTATTCAGAATTGAATGAGGCTGGGCCGGCCCTGTGGCTTAGCGGTTGGGTGCGCGCGCTCCGCTGCTGGCGGCCCGGGTTTGGATCCCGGGTGTGCACCGATGCACCACTTCTCCGGCCATGCTGAGGCCACGTCCCACATACAGCAACTGGAAGGCTGTGCAGCTGTGACATACAGCTGTCTATTGAGGCTTTGGGGGAAAAAAATAAATAAATAAAAAATTAAAAAAAAAAAAGAATTGAGTGAGGCTGAGTCATGTGCCCAAGATCTCACCATATAAACAACAAACTCAGGACTAAAGGAAGGTCAGTTTGAACCCAGAGCTCTTCAAGTCTTAATGACTCTTTCCCTAAATTATACTGCTTTCAATAATCACCTCAAAATGACTCTCTCATATAAGGGATACCAGCATTCCAGGGTGATTTTATGTGAACTTTTACTCTCTTAGTCCTAGATAACTAATCTGAAGTAAAAGAAAACTCTTGTCTGAAAAAGAAATAGGGGAAGCGTTATATAAATGACGGATTCCCAGGCTCCAACTCCAAAGATCTGGTGTTTTGGGAATGGGTACCATCGAAAAAAAATCCATGTTTAACAACCTCTCTAAATAGTCGGTTTGGAAACCATTGATCTAGGAGACCCAGCCCAGAACCAGGAATCTGAGGTTGTATATCCATTAACATGGGTACATTCCTACCACTCTCTGTATCTTAGTCTCTCTCCATTGGCAAAATTAACTTAATAACAACCCACCGTATGACCCAGAAACAGGAGCTATGCAGGGAGAGTAGCCCTCATGGAGGACTTGAGGGATGAGGGGAAAGGGCCTTCTGCTCAGTAATTTACACTGATAATGACTATCAAGCATAACATATTAAACATAAAACACACTGGCTTATTTGACATTTATAACTACCTATGAAGTAGATATTGTTATGATCTCCGTTTTTCAGACGAGAAACAGAAATTCACATAGCTAAGTGGTAGAGTCTTCAGTTGCCTGATTCAATGTTCTTCCCACTATATTATACTGCTTTTAAATTATAATTATTGTTTCCTGGGTTAAAAAGAAAGAAAGAAAGAAAAATTTGATGGAGCAAGTATGTGACAATGAATTGAAATGATAAGGTTGTTGAGGAAGCTCAAAAGTCATTAATTCTTAGGGATAAACAGTTCCAACAATTAAAGATAATGCATCTTTAAGAGACACGTTTGAAGATAATGAATGTAAAGTGGAAAAGTTCCTCATAATATCTATTCCTTTCTATTAAGACAGTCTAGAGATCCTAGTGAATAATAATAATGTCGCTTAGTGAATACTGAATCAGGGTGAAAGAAAGTTAGTTGAAGACAATATTTCATTGAGTTAACTAATTGTTCTCCATAGAGAAATATACCTGCCTGGAAGTCATTAAAAGAATTAATAACAATTGCTCAATAAATGTTGTCTATTATTATGAGTACTGTTATTATTATTACATCTGGAGTCCCCTTCCTTCACTCAGCTCAAACTTGAGAAACAAACTGCTAATTTATTACTCCAGTTCTCCTTGATTCCGTAATGACTATTCCTTATGTCCTAATTAATGCATTCCTTTTACCTGTTCCCACAATGTAGCCCACTCTATCACCAAAGCTACTTTTGTGTGGTATTTGCCAACATCTAGAACAAATTATTAGTGATGAGAACACGTAACCAGGATCCACTAGCTCCACAGAAGTGCTAGAAAAATGGTCCAGAGGACACCTGCAAGCATATACATGCTCTGAAAGGCTGGAGTTTGGCTTCAAGCTGTACTTGCAATAGCAGTGTACAAGAGTTTCCTTTGATTCACATCTTCACCAACATGTAATATGATTAGACATTTCCATATGTGCCAGTCGCGAGATACGGAATGATAGCTCAATATGATTTTAAGTTACACTTTCCTGAGAACAAAAATTGCACATCTTTTTGTTTCCTTGCCATTTATGATTTTTCTTCTGTCAAGTGGCTGTTCAAATTTTTGCCCATTTTTTTCTATTGAGTTGTTTGACTTTTTTGTATTGACTTTTAGGAATTTTTGCATATTGCAGATGCTAATTCATTGTCTGCTGTATGTGTTGCACCTATCTTCTCTCAGTTTTTTCTTCTTTTTTCCGTCAATATTTATGATGTCTTTTGATGAACAGAAGTTTAAACTTTAAGGTAGCTGAAGGTATCAGTTTTCCCTTTGTGGTCTATCTATAACAACAAGATTATAAATATATTTTCCTATGTGTATTGTTTTATAAAATTTTATAGTAATTCCTTTCATATATACACCTTTAATTCATAGGAAATTGATTTTTGCATGAAGTGAGAATTAATATTCTCTTCCATATATATCCAGCTACCATTTATTGAAAAATAAATTCATTCCACGTTCAATATAATGCTAGGTGTGTCATAAATTAAATTTCCATACAGGTATGTGTTTCTATCCTGAAATATTCTGTTCCACTGGGCTGTTTGCTTATCCACCGCACCCCACCCCATCCCCACCTCCTCCAGAACCAGGAACGTCTCGGTTATTCTTGAGCCTTTTTTCTTCCATCAACTTTTGGAATCAGCTTGACAAGTTCCTCCAAAAATTTTTGATAAAATAACTGTAAATAATTTGATTGGAATTTTAATTGGTATTGACTTATATTTATAGATTGATTTGGGAATAATTAACATATTCAATACTGAATATTGCTGTTTATGAACATGGTACTTCTCTTCTCTTTGTTTACATCTTCTTAATGCCTTTCAAAAAGTTTATAATTTTCTTCCAAAAACCAATTCATTCTTTTTTTCTACATATATTCTTTGGTATTTTAGACTTTTACTGCTAATTTTGAAAACACCTTTAAATTACATTTTAATAGTTTATTATTGATGAGTAAAAGTGTATTTGAATCTTAGATATTCATTTCATATTTAGCACTCTTTCTGAGTTCTCTTATTAATTATAATAATTTATTTGTGAATTCATTTGGGTTTTCTTCAAAGATCATTTGCATACTAACAGTTAAAGTTCTTCTTTAACGTTAATCTTTATGTACTGTATTTGGGTTTTTTTCCTTACTTCAAGTCAAATGGAAGTGATGATAGTATTCTTCCTTGCCTTGTATCTAATCTTAAAGGGAATGAAAATCTTTAGATTTTTTGGAGATACTCTTTATCGAGTTAATGAAGTTCTCTTCTGTTCCAATATTTCCAATAGAACCATAATTGAATGTTAAATTATGGTGAATGATTTTCTGAATCCATTGAGATGATTAGTTCTGTCCAATTTTGCTTTATATATTTAGGTCTATAGTATTTGGTGGTCACAACTGCAGAATAATTTATATATTCTAGAGATATATAAATCTTTTATCTTTATGTAATAACCTTTATATGTTCAGTTATGCTTTTTATTGTAAAGCATATTTATCTGATATTAATATAGTTACATAAGTTTTGTGTTTGTTTGTTTGTTAATTTCCTGGTATATATTTGTTTACACTCTTCTAATTTACCTTTTTCATACCCACATACTTTAGATGTGTGTTTTTTGGGGGTGTTATTTTTTTTTTTTGGTGAGGGAGATTCACCCTGAGCTAACGTCTGTTGCCAGTCCTCCTTTTTTTGCTGAGGAAGATTGACCCTGGGCTAACATCCTTGCCCATCTTGCTGTACTTCATATGTGGGACACCTGCCACAGCATGGCTTGATAACTGGTGCTTAGGTCTGCTCCTGGGATCTGAACCTGTGACCCCTGGGCCACCGAAGCAGAGTGCACGAACTTAACCACTACGCCACTGGGCCAGCCCCTGTAGATGTGTTTTTAAATACAATTTTTTTTCCCCCTTGGTCCCTCCAAAGGGCAATAACTATCTTTTTTTTTTTAAATTTTTTGTTTATTGCAGTAACATTGGTCCACAACATTGTATAAATTTCAGGTGTACATCACCATACTTCTATTTCTGCATAGATTACATCATGCCCACCACCAAAATACTAATTACAACCCATCACCACACACATGTACCGAACCATCCCCTTCACCCTCCTCCCGCCCCCCCTCCCCACCGGTAACCACCAATCCAATCTCTGTCCCTATGTGTTTGTTTATTGTTGTTATTATCTACTACTTAATGAAGGAAATCATATGGTATTTGACCTTCTCCCTCTGACTTATTTCACTTTGCATAATACCCTCAATGCCCATCCATGTTGTCACAAATGGCTGGATTTCATCGTTTCTTATGGCTGAGTAGTATTCCATTGTGTATATATACCACATCTTCTTTATCCATTCGTCCCTTGATGGGCACTTTGGTTGCTTCCAAGTCTTGGCTATTGTGAATAACGCTGCAATGAACACAGGGGTGCATGTACCTTTATAAATTGGTGTTTTCAAGTTCTTTGGATAAATACCCGGCAATGGAATAGCTGGATCATATGGTAGTTCTATCCTTGATTTTTTGAGGAATCTCCATACTGTTTTCCATAGTGGCTGCACCAGTTTGCACTCCCAGCAGCAGTGTATGAGAGTTCCCTTCTCTCCACATCCTCTCCAACACATGTTGTTTCCTGTCTTGTTAATTATAGCCATTCTGACTGGTGTGAGGTGATATCTCATTGTAGTTTTGATTTGCATTTCCCTGATAATTAAGATTTTGAACATCTTTTCATGTGTCTGTTGGCCATCTGTATATCTTCTTTGGAGAAATGTCTGTTCAGGTCTTTTGCCCATTTTTCAATTGGGTTAGTAGTTTTTTTGTTGTTGAGATGCATGAGTTCTTTATATATTTTGGAGATTAAGCCCTTATCAGAAGTATGGTTTGCAAATATCTTCTCCCAATTGTTAGGTTGTCTTTTCGTTTTGTTGATGGTTTCCTTTGCTGTGCAGAAGCTTTTTAGTTTGATGTAGTCCCATTTGTTTATTTTTTCTATTGTTTCTCTTGCCCGGTCAGACATGGTGTTTGAAAAGATGTTGCTGAGACTGATGTCGAAGAGCGTACTGCCTATGTTTTCTTCTAGAACTTTCACAGTTTCAGGTCTTACATTCAAGTCTTTAATCCATTTGGAGTTAATTTTTGTGTATGGTATAAGGTAAGCATCTACTTTCCTTTTTTTGCATGTGGCTATCCAGTTTTCCCAACACCATTTGTTGAAGAGACTTTCTTTTCCCCATTGTATGTTCTTGGCTCCTTTGTCAAAGATTAGCTGGCCATAGATGTGTGGGTTTATTTCTGGGCTTTCGATTCTATTCCATTGATCTGTGTGTCTGTTTTTGTGCCAATACCATGCTGTTTTGGTTACTATAGCTTTGTAGTATATTTTGAAATCAGGGAGTGTGATACCTCCAGCTTTGTTCTTTTTTCTCAGGATTCCTTTAGCTATTCGGGGTCTTTTGTTGTTCCATATAAATTTTAGGATTCTTTGTTCTATTTCTGTGAAAAATGTTGTTGGAACTTTGATAGGGATTGCATTGAATCTATAAATGGCTTTAGGAAGTATGGACATCTTAACTATGTTAATTCTTCCAATCCAGGAGCACGGAATATCTTTCCATTTCTTTGTGTCTTCTTCAATTTCTTTCAGCAATGTTTTATAGTTTTCAGTGTACAGATCTTTCACCTCTTTGGTTAAGTTTATTCCTAGGTATTTTAATTTTTTTGTTGCAATTATAATGGGATGGTATTCTTAATTTCTCTTCCTGCTACTTCGTTGTTAGTGTACAGAAATGCAACTGATTTTTGTATGTTGATTTTGTATCCTGCAACTTTACCATATTCGTTTATTACTTCTAAAAGTTTTCTGGTGGATTCTTTAGGGTTTTCTATATATAAAATCATGTCATCTGCAAATAGTGACAGTTTCACTTCTTCCTTTCCAATTTGGATCCCTTTTGTTTCTTTCTCTTGCCTGATTGCTCTGGCTAGGACTTCCAGTACTATGTTAAATAGGAGTGGTGACAGTGGGCATCCTTGTCTGGTTCCTGTTCTTAGAGGGATAGCTTTCAGTTTTTCACCATTGAGGATGATATTAGCTGTGGGTTTCTCATATATGGTCTTTATTATGTTGAGGTACTTTCCTTCTATACCCATTTTATTCAGAGTTTTTATCATAAATGGATGCTGTATCTTGTCAAATGCTTTCTCTGCATCTATTGAGATGATCATGTGATTTTTATTCTTCATTTTATTAATGTGGTGTATCACGTTGATTGATTTGCGAATGGTAAACCATCCCTGCATACCTGGAATAAATCCCACTTGATCATGGTGTATAATCTTTTTAATGTATTGTTGCATGCGATTTGCTAGTATTTTGTTGAGGATTTTTGCATCGATGTTCATCAGTGATATTGGCCTGTAGTTTTCTTTTTTTGTGTTGTCCTTGTCTGGTTTTGGTATCAGGGTAACGTCAGCTTCGTAGAATGAGTTAGGGAGCTTCCCCCACTCCTCAATTTTTTGGAAGAGTTTGAGAAGGATAGGTATTAAGTCTTCTTTGAATGTTTGGTAGAATTCCCCAGGGAAGCCATCTGGTCCTGGACTTTTATTTTTGGGGAGGTTTGTGATTACTGTTTCGATCTCCTTACTGGTGATTGGTCTATTCAAATTCTCTACTTCTTCTTGATCCAGTTTTGGAGGGTTGTATGATTCTAAGAATTTATCCATTTCTTCCAGATTGTCGAATTGGTTGGCGTATAGCTTTTCATAGTATTCTCCTATAATCTTTTGTATTTCTGAGGTGTCTGTTGTAACCTCTCCTCTTTCATTTCTGATTTTACTTATTTGTGCCTTGTCTCTTTTTTTCTCGGTGAGTCTAGCTAAAGGTTTGTCAATTTTGTTGATCTTTTCAAAGAACCAGCTCTTGGTTTTATTAATTTTTTCTATTGTTTTTTTGGTCTCTATTTCACTTATTTCTGCTCGGATTTTTATTATGTCCCTTCTTCTACTGATTTTGGGCTTTGTTTGTTCTTCTTTTTCCAGTTCCTTTAGGTGCATTGTTAGATTGTTTATTTGAGATTTTTCTTGTTTGTGGTGATAGGCCTGTATCGCTATAAACTTCCCTCTTAGAACCGCTTTTGCTGTATCCCATAAATTCTGACATGTCGTATATTCATTTTCATTTGTCTCCAGGTATTTTTTGATTTCTTCTTTGATTTCTTCATTAACCCAGTCGTTGTTCAGTAGCATTTTGTTTAATCTCCATGTATTTGTGGCTTTTCTGATTTTCTTCCTATAGTTGATTTCTAGTTTCATACCGTTGTGGTCAGAAAAGATGCTTGGTATTATTTCAATCTTCTTAAATTTATGGAGACTTGTTTTGTGGCCTAATAGGTGATCAATCCTGGAGAATGTTCCATGTGCATTTGAAAAGAACGTGTATTCTTAGGTTTTTGGAGGGAATGCTCTGTATATATCTACTAGGTCCATCTGTTCTAGTGTGTCGTTTAAGGCCAATGTTTCCTTATTGATCTTCTGTTTGGATGATCTATCCGTTGGTGTAAGTGGGGTGTTAAAGTCTCCTACTATTATAGTGTTACTGTCTATTTCTGTTTTTATGTCTGTTAATAATTGCTTTATATATTTAAGTGCACCTACATTGGGTGCATAGATATTTACAAGTGTTATATCCTCTTGTTGGATTGTTCCCTTGATCATTATGTAATGCCCTTCTTTGTCTCTTTTTATAGTTTTTGTTTTAAAGTCTATTTTGTCTGATATGAGTACTGCTACCCCAGCTTTCTTTTCATTGCCATTTGCGTGGAGTATCTTTTTCCATCCCTTCACTTTCAGTTTGTGAGTGTCTTTAGGTCTGAAGTGTGTCTCTTGTATGCAGCATATATATGGGTCTTGTTGTTTTATCCAATCAGCCACCCTATGCCTTTTAATTGGAGCATTTAGTCCATTGATGTTTAAAGTAGCTATTGATAAGTATGTACTTACTGCCATTTTTTAACTTTTTTTTTTTTTCTTAGTGTTTTAGTCGTCCTTCTCTGTTCCTTTCTTCTTCTATACAGAATTGATGGTCACTTTAGTTTGACCTCTGTTTGAAAGCTGTACTCTTTAACTCCCCTCCTCCCTCCTTTTATGTTTTTGATATCATATCTAACCTCTATTTTGTGCATTTGTATCCATTACGTTCTTATCATGGAAATAGATAATTTTTCCTATTTGTGGTCTTCTCTTTTCCCCTCAAATCAGTCCCTTTAACATTTCTTGTAGCACTGGTTTCTTGGTGACAAACTCCTTTAATTTTTGCTTGTCTGGGAAATTTTTGATCTCTCCTTCCATTTTGAATGATAACCTTGCTGGGTAGAGTATTCTTGGCTGTAAGTTTTTTCCTTTTAGCACTTTAAATATATCATGCCATTCTCTTCTAGCCTGTAAGGTTTCTGCTGAGAAGTCAGCTGATAGCCTTATGGGGTTTCCTTTGTATGTAACTTGACATTCTCTTGTGGCTTTTAGGATTCTCTCTTTATCTTTAGTTCTGGACATTTTGATTATGATGTGTCTTGGTGTGGGCCTCTTTGGGTTTATCTTGTTTGGGGCTCTCTGTGCTTCCTCTGTGCTCTGTTTCCTTCCTTAGGTTAGGGAAGTTTTCATCTATTATTTCTTGAAATAGATTCTCTGCCCCCTTGTCTCGCTCTTCTCCTTCCGGGACACCTATAACAGGGATGTTAATGCGCTTGATGTTGTCCCAGAGGTCCCTCAGACTGTCCTCACTCTTTTTAATTCTTTTCTCTTTTACCTCTTCACCTTGGGTAATTTCTTCTAGTCTTTCGTCCAGCTCACAGATCCGTTCTGTATCCTCTACTCTGCTTTTGAGTCCCTCTAGTGAATTTTTCATTTCCAGTATTCTTCATTTCTGATTGGTTCTTTTTTATATCTTCCATTTCTTTGTTGACATTCTCACTGAGTTCATCTATTCTTCTCCCCAGATCAGTGAGCATCCTTAACACTCTTAGTTTGAACTCTCTGTCGGGTAGGTTGCTCATTTCTGTTTCACTTAGTTCCTTTTCTGGGGTTTTTTCCTGTTCTCTTACTTGGAATATATTCTTTTGCCTCCTCATTTTGCCTCTTTCCCTGTGCTTGTGTCTACGTATTAGGTAGGTTAGCTACGTCTCCTGCTCTTGGACAGGTGACCTTATGTAAGTGATGCCTTAGGAGGCTTCCAGTGTGCTTCCCTCAGTTCTCAATGTTCCAGGGGTGACCTCTATGTGGGCTATGTGTGTCCTTCTGTTGTGGCCTGTTTGCTCTCCCTGTAGGCACCCAGGGAGGCCAAGTTATGCCCCTGGCCAGCTGTTGTAATGCTCTGCTGCTTGTAGTTGTTGTGGGCCCTTCAGTCTCTTTATCAGGTGTGGGGAGCCCCAGCACAGTTGGCTGCAAGTTCTAATACCACATTTGTGTTGCAGTATTTCTTTTAAGTGAGTAGGCCGACAGCGTGGCAGGTTGTTAGCCTCAGGGCCTTACAATTGCTGTAAGCCTCTAGCCTGTTAGGTCTCTTGTCAGCTCTCTGAGGATTGCAGCTGGGTGGGGCTGGCCTCAGGCACAAGAGCACCCAATTGTTTCAGGCTTTGGTAGGTGGGGCAAACCCCCTATGTCTTTGAGAATCACAAGTCTTCTGCAGCTGACAAGCCCTGCTGCCCACAGGTCCACACACACAGTCAACACAGTCCTGCCCCGTGTGCGGGCCCCGACCTCCCCAAGCAGACCCAGTCTCTCCACGGTGGGAGCCCCACACACTCCGCCACTGCCCCACACTCTCCACCTGTTCCTTGTGCACACCCTGCCCCGCTCAAGTCGGGTCAGTTGCCAGGCTGCAGAGAATCCAGTCACCAATCTATGCAGGCCCACAAGTTGCCTGAGGGCTTGTTGTTGGGTGGGGCCAGTCTCTAGGGTGGGCTGCCTGCCCTGGCTGAGCTGGATTAAATCAGTGCTCTAGTGGGTGGGGCAGACCCTGGGCTAGCAGGCCTCAGGGAGAACTCCAATGGCGTCTGTGTCAGCACGCCCACACCAGGCACAACAATGGCCGCCGCCAATGTCCCAGTCCCTGGAGAGGTCTCACCCCTCACCGAGATGCACTCAGGGCCTATTAGGTGAGTCTCTTTTCACCACAGCACTGTGCACCTTTCTTTCTGGTGATTTTAGGATGCTTTCTGAAACGGGTGAGTTTGCGCGCGGGCCCTTTAAGAGCCGGTTTTAGTTTCTTTGTGAACGGGGTTTTCTGGGGGTACTCCCCAACGCTTTAGTAGCAGGCACAGTCAGATATTATGCCGCTGGTCTCGATTGTGCTGGGTCCACAAAATGCCCACAGCGGGGGCGCCCCCCGGCTCAGGGCCCCGTCCCTCCAGGGAGGCTGCGGACCTGTGGGCTGCTCCGGGGCGGCCGTGAGGCACTGCGGCTTGTGAAGGCGGCATTTTTCCTCTCCAGAAGGGAGTTTCTGCCTCTTCCACCTGAGTTAGGATCGTCCTTGTTGCAGGAGTTCCTCTTATCCAGTTTTCAGTTCTGTCTCAGGGGTAATTTTTCCACGAGTAGTTGTAAATTGGCCATGTCCGCGGGAGGAGGTGAGTTCAGAGTCTGCCTACGCCGCCATCTTGACTTCCTTAAATACAATTTAAATAGAATTTTTGTATCTAGTTTGATAATATATATTTTTTAAATATTTTAGTAGAATATACGTGGGTTCCTATTGCTGATAGGTTTGGATTCATTTTTACCACTTTTTGGGGGTTTTCTGTGTCACTATTTTCCCCTTACTTGTTTACTCTCATTTTAATTATTTTCCCCTTCATTATTTTGCAAGTTAAATTTTCTATCTTAATTGTTTTAAAGGTTACTCTGCATACTTTAACATGGATTTTTAACCAAACCAAACATTGATCAATAGTTTACCCTTTAACTGGATATTTCAAAGACCTTAGATTATTTTAACTCTGCTGATCTCTATCTCAACTTATATGGCATTGCTGTCCATTACTTTAACTTTATTTTTTTCAAATATCCCAAATTGAATATTATTTTTTGTACAATCCATATTTATCGTGTACTAGGTTTTTTATTCATCATTCCTTCATTTGGGGATTATTTTCCTTCTGCTTAATATAAAGCCCTCAGATCTCCTTTAGGGGAAATCTGTGAGAGATATACTTTCACAAAAATATTTTTCTAGTCTAAAATTATCTTTGTTTTACTCTCATCCTTCAAAGATAATTTCACTGGGAACATAATTTTAGTTGGGTGTTTATTTCCCCTTAACTCATGAAAGATAATATTTCATGATCTTCAAGTCCATTGCTGCTGTTGGAAAGTCAGCTGTAAGTCTCATAATTTTTCCTTTATAGATAATCTGCTTTTTTTCTATCTGCTTTTAGATTTCCCCTTATCTTCAATTTTTTCCTAGTTTCAGATTTATTAATTCTATAAGAAATTAGTTGGACTTGCTCAACTGTAGATAGTCTTTAATTCCAGAAAATCTTCAATCACAAAGTGTTTGTTATTATCTATTTCCCTTATCCCTCTTATTTTCTTCTGGAACTTTTTAGACATGTTGATCTTGACACCCTATATTCTGTGCCTCAACTGTCTATCTGGCATTTTGAATAATTTCTTCAGACCTTTAGTTTACTAGTTTTTTAGTAAACTGAAAAATAGTTTACTAATTATTTTTTCTTTCCAAATTGTCTAGTAATCCATTTAAGCTAATCTGTTCATTTTTTACTTTAAATTTTTATTATTTTAATATTTTTGCATTTACATATAACATACAAAATTTATTTTTGTGTATAGTATACTGAGAAAAAAATCAGAAAAAGAGATAAAAGAATCTCTTTTATCTATGATACAACTGAATACCCAGAATTCCAAAGATGCAGTAAAAAATTATTAGAATTAATAAAATTTGGTTAAATAGCTTGTTTAGTATTTCAAATATTGATAGCTTTTTCTTTTCCTCTACCAATAAGTGCCTATAGGTGGAAATAAATAATATCCCATTTACTATTTTATATTTAAGAATAAATTTAATAAGAATACATTTAATAAGAAAATTATCAGACACATATGAAGAAAATCATAAAAATCTTTTTAAACATATAAAGCAAGAACCTGAACAACTAGACAGGCATTCATATTAGTGGATGAGAACTCTTAACACCATTTTGAAAATCAATTTTCCCAAAATTAATCTATACATGTAATGCAATCCCAATTATGATTCCAGCAAGATGTTTTCAAATTGCATAAAATGTTCCTCACTAACAGATGGGAGAAGAAATGTCCAAAAAACAACCAAGAAAAAGTATAAGAAACAAGACCAGTGAGGACATATCTGATATTTGGTAGGACAAATATCAGATGTGACTCTATTCATATCATTAAGAGCTAATATAACTTTAAGAATAAAAAAATAGATCAATAGAACATAACGCAAAATACTGAATTAGACTTTAATATACAGTTCATTTATATAAAAAGTGTTTATAGCATTTATACTTCATTTCAGTAGGAAAAGGATGAATTATTTTAATAAATGGTGCTGCTACAACTGGCTACTCATTCTGCATTCCACTTTATAGTCAAAATGAAAACTCAACAGCACCAGGGTTTAGCAATGTTCTCAAAGAGAAAGTCAGTTTCGATATTTCTCTGGATTTACACTTTCACTTTGTTTATTGGCTTTTGAGAATTCCTTACTTTCATGCCAACTCACTAATGCATTTTGTAAGATTTATTTTATATATTGTCCAGCACTTGTTACTGTTCCTACAGAAGATTTGTTGAGGACATCTGGTCCACACTGGAGAATATACTTATGGCTTTTTACAGGGGCTTGTGGACTTAAGAGTGTGTGATGCAAAACAGTTAAAGAAACTGACATAAAATAGACAGCATGTTTGCAGCAAAGAGCACTAGTGCAGTGGGAAATGTTGGGTTAAGATTTTCCTTTATTAAATGTTCATGTAATTTGTCTATTAAAATTAAGCTAAAGATGGATTGTAGAGTTTGAACTAATTAATACTGGTTGAATATGCTCAGCATACCAATGAGTAAAGCTATGAATATATGTCAAGAATATATAAATGAGTCTCTGATATGAATAAAGATTAGCGAATGCTACTTATTATAGTGAAAAGGTTGGAAAACTACTCAAATTTTACATTCAGAAAGACACAGATGTAGAAGGAGATAACAAATTGAAAGTAAACTCATTCTTTTCTTGTTATCTTGGTTATTCTGTTCCTCCTTCTCAACCTGGTTACACTCTCTTTCATCTTCCTTTTTCTAATTCCTATCTATATTTTCTAAGTCCAATGAAGTTCACTCTTCTAGGAAAATATTAATGACCCCTACTGTTCTTAGTGATTCACTTTTTTGTCCCCAACATGCACAGCTTCGATAAAAGTCAATTCTATGCTGCCTTATGCCATTCTTTTATATTTTCCTAAATTCTTGTTTATTTTTTTCTAAAAAAAGGGTAAGGCTTTTGAAGGCAGACCCCACGTGGAAGGTGTCTTCTATATACTGCATAGTTCTAGAACAGTGGTAGGCATAAAGACTAGTGCTCAGCCAATGCATTATATGTGACATTTATTGCAAATAGATAACTTTAAAAAGTGATGTTCATTAAGGTGTTTTTCATGCAAACCAGACCTCACCTGAGACATACCTCCCCACACTGCAGGACTCTTTAAGCTCTTGGAGTTCAGTTATATTCTTTTCCGGAAAACCTAAAGCAAGATCAGAGTAGGTGTTCAATAACTGTTTGCTTGCTGAATAAAGGGAAATTGGATGAAAAAGAAAAAGAAGAAGAAAGAAATAACAAAAGAGAGTAAGAAAGAGAGAAAGAAAAAGAGAGAGAGGAAAAAGAAGGGAGAGAGGGAGGAAAAAAGAAAAGTCAATTAATTTAATCCCTTATAGGTTTGTGAAAATAGAATTTCAGAGAAAAGACCAGCAAAAATCAGGGAATAAGAAAACCAATAAAAGAAAATGAGGATGTGTGAGGAGGGTATATTTAAGTTAGAAACATAATGTGTTTGGCAATCATTTAGTGCTCAAATGAACACACTGATTGCCCAGTCAGTTAAATGAACATTAGACACAGTTTAATTAAGAGGTGTTGTCAGAGCGCCTGCTTTACTGGAAAAGGTGAATTGGTCAGCTGAATTTCACTTTCACAGATCACTGGGAGAAAAGCTGTTCCAAAAAGCAGATGTACCTTGGTATACAAGAGTCTCTCTTGCATTTAGCCATTCTGTACCTGGGTTGGCTTCTCCCAGGAACTGGGAGAAAACAATTTGGGGGCACATTGGGCAGTTACACTGATTCTTTTAGGTGACTGCTTTTCCCATAATCAGTTGTTTTTCTCAGTGAAGACTGCTGACTCTAAAGTGGGGAAAAAACCACTCAGGTATATTGTCCTTATCAGCAAAAAAATGCTGAATTCATGCTGATGGTTTGTTAACCTCCCATCAGCAGATGAAAATGATGAAACCAGTATTGTTACCACAAAGACCTAGTCTATTGATCACCCAAGATGGTCCTATTAAAGACCTTGAGGCATTAAAATGAAGCTTCCTCCCTATCCATCAGCATTCAAGATGAAATGAGAGCCAGAGAAATGAAATGAGGAGGGAAAGGGAATTTATTACCTTTACAAGCTGAAATTGGAACTATACTCCAATAAATCACTTTTATTGCTTATAGTTCATCAGTTTTAATTTGGAATGGGATGGGGCCAATGATGGAAGGAAGATAAGGAGGCCCTGTTTTATCTCCAAGGAGTTGTGCTTATGAAAAATGCCTGCTACCCAAGTCATTTAATCATGGCCAATTATCATCCTTTCTTGTTAGCAACATTTTTCAATTTCACCTTCAGTTCTTTAAATAGGGACAGAAAGTTCTAGAAATTCATATCCACAAAATAATAGTTAAAGTTAGGACAATGTTATAGAAGCCCAAGGTGGATGTTTAAATCCTCATTCTCAAAATCTAAAGGACCCCTTGCCTGTAGCCTGAGAAAACAAGAAGAAAATAATAATAGATATTACAATCAGTATTTTCCAGAGGCTAGTCATAGTTTATTAAGAAAAATATCCAGAGATGAGCAGGGAAAATACTTTTAAGGAATTTTTTCAAAAATAATTGTCTATACTGGATTCAAAGAAGGCAAGTTGGAACTGAGTGGGGGTGCCCTAAGAATTAAAATATCTATTGGCTATAAAACCCTTGAAAAGCATTGGGTGATATACTTATGTAAGGTCCTATTAACAGGTCTATAAGTAATGGACACGGTGCTGGATGACCTCAAGTAAAGACACTCTGGAGTCTAGGTATAAAATCCAGAAGTGGTATTTCTAGAGTAGAGGCCAACAATATTCAATGCACAATGAATTTGTGTAGTCATAGGTCACCTTTCACTATGATTAAGAAATAGTTCCTAAAAGAAAATCAGGCACCTCCTGATTTGATGCAAGGTGGAACATGATGTAATGTTTTAATATTGAGATCCTTGGTAATTTACAGATGGAAAATATTGAGAATAAGAGAATAAGAATTTATCTAGGCCATTTAGGTATGAGAGCACTGTTCATTGTCAATTATCCTTCCTCTATTCCACGTGTTCCTGGTGGGACTATTAGTCACAATAGCATGGCCTTCCTCCCCTCCATGTGATTGGACACATGAAATAAGCAAGGCTAATCAGATTCCGGTCATATGAATCTTGAGCAGGAAAATGTCCATGAGTTCCTGCTGCTAAGATCTGTGAATCTTCCCTGGTCTTAAACTTCTGAAAGCTTGATGATTTAGCTCTTCTTTCAATTCTGTAAACTGTATAGTACTTTTGCCATATCCTTTTTGAGCCTCCTTAAGATTGCCAAAGTTGATTGCTATTGTTTAAAACCAGAGGCCATCAAGCTCCTTAGCTATTTCTGAAGAAGGCATCAGTAAATCTACGATCCTTGCCACAGAGCATGTTTCTCTGCCTGCTTTCCACCTGTGGAAAGTTGGGAACATGGATATTGTTTTACATATTAAACAATACCAACCTCTTTTTAGTTTAAGTCGGCAGCACTTTTATCGATACAACCCTATTAAAACTTTTTGGGTTTTCTATGTACTTGATTCCAGTCAATTCCATGATGCCAAAAGCACACCCACAGCTTCTTTTTAGATATGCCCCATTTGGAGGCTTAATTACTGGTACTTTAAGCACATCAGACTGCGGTGGCATCATGTCATAAAGCTTTCTAGAACCTTTTTTCCAATGATGGAGCCCTAGTTGCCTGATTTTTAGGGGGATTAATAAAAACCGACAAGTAAATATCTACCAGTGCATGTCACACACTACATGCTTCATAAATATTGCTTAGCAGTCCATTCTTATTTCACCTGGTTTAAGTCCATCTCTTATCAACCTGGTTTAATGTTAACAAACATGCCTCAAATAAAATATTGCTTGGAGTCTAGTCACCCAAAGAGAACTGATAAAAATCAAAATTTTATATCTGCAGAGCTGAGAACTAGACTACTACTATGCAAGTGCACCAAGGTGCCATCTTTACGTGGGGAAAGTCCCAAACTACCTCTCTCATATTTTATAACACTATTATCAGTCAGCAAGACATTTATGGAGTAGTTTTATAGATGTGCATTTTTGTACTGTCTCTGGTTTTACATTTGGAGAATAACATCATGGAACTCTACATAAGTAGAACACGTAAGGTGTTCATCCCTAAACAGAAGAATGGTTGCTGATTTATGCAACTGAAAAGGGGACATGGATAAACTCTAGAAAGAAGGCACAAGAGGACCGGCCCCATGGCTTAGCGGTTAAGTGCGCGCACTCCACTGCTGGCGGCCCGGGTTCGGATCCCGGGCGCGCACCGACGCACCGCTTCTCCAGCCACGCTGAGGCCACGTCCCACATACAGCAGCTAGAAGGATGTGCAGCTATGACATACAACTATCTACTGGGGCTTTGGGTGAAAAACATAAATAAATAAAATCTTTCAAAAAAAAAGAAAGAAGGCACAAGAATCTCTCATTAGATGACCTCATTAATGACACCAGGCAAATCACTTTCTGAGCCTCCATCTCCTCAATTCA
The DNA here is from genome assembly GCF_057802395.1 of Ceratotherium simum simum. Lineage (NCBI taxonomy): Eukaryota > Metazoa > Chordata > Mammalia > Perissodactyla > Rhinocerotidae > Ceratotherium > Ceratotherium simum. Next base: position 32,870,191 of record NC_141901.1, on the reverse strand, counting down.
GTGGGTATAATGGTAACTACCTTACAGGGTTGCTGTGAAGATTGAATAAGGTTATGCACTAACAAGTGCCTAACATGGAACAGTGGATTAGCTCTGTCAACAACAGTTCTGATCCCCTTATAACTTGCCTTCCAGTCCTGTTAGCTTGGAAAGCTAAAGAACTACATTTCTTAATTCCCTTTGCAGCAAAATTTCTGAATGTGATTTGAGCTCTACCAATGTGATTTGAGCTCTACCAATCAGATGGACTTGTATGAGTCTTTGATACAGAATGGAGTTACATAGAGAGAGAGCCAGGAGATAGGACAGTCATTTTTCTGGCAAGGATCACGGTAATGGAAGTAAAATTCCGGATCTAGGACCCATAGTGGTGACTTTCCTGATTCAGTAGCCTTCTGTTCATGGCAGAGGTAGTCTTGCCCTGAAGACAGAAGCCATGGCAACTAATTTCCTGATTCTGCAGTTCCTTGAAAGTGGAGGGGTAGCAGTAGCTCCTTGGCAGGCCAATTCTTTGGTGTGGTGTTGGTAGTCATTTCTGGAGGCTCAGTTCAAGTCTGTTTCTTCAGCTTTACCGACGAGTCTGTGAACTATTTGTAACCACTAGTAAATCCATTTTTGCTTAAATCAGCTACAGTGGATTTTGTTTCTACAATTTGGAACGCTGATGAACATAGTGCACATTAAAATGTTACTTATATCTGAAGATATAGCTCATGGAAAGTATCCTTTTTAGGGAATAAAGTTTGATACACAATCATGTGCTACATAATGATGTTTTGGTCAATGATGGACCACATATATGATGGCGGTCCCATAAGATTAGTACCATATAGCTTAGCTTTGTAGCAGGCTATACCATCTAGGTTTGTATAAGTATACTCTATGATGTTTGCACAACAACGAAATCACCTAATGATGCGTTTCTCAGAATGTATCCTCATTGTTATGCAGCGTAAGACTGTAATGGAAAAATCACGGCTTTGGGAGACATTGTGTATTCAAATCCAGATGCTTTATGAGTCATGGAACATCAGACAAATTATTTCACTTGTCTGAAATTCAGGCTACTCATCTATAAAATATTGCTAATAATATCAATATAAAGGGTTTTCCACTTACTCAAGAGACATTTATTAACCATTTACCAACTGTCAACTCTTCAAAACACTTCATTTGAATGAAATAGACTAAAGCCTGCTCTCACAGTTGTTTAAACTCTAGTGAGAAGAAAGAGACAATAGAAAATCTAGCAAATAAAAACATATAATATGTCAAGTGGAAATAAGTACTTAGAGAAGAAAAGTCAGTGGGGGAAGGGGTTAGAATACGATGGGGGAAGGGACAGGTGGATCTTGTTTTATATGGCGACATCAGGAAAGACTACTTTGAGCCGCTACCTGAAGGATGTGAGGGAGAGAGACGTGTGACTATTTGAAGAAAGAATGCTCTGGGCAGAGAGAAAAACGTGCCTTGCACATTTAAGTGCCAACTAGAGGGCCAGTGTGACTGGAGTGCAATGAGTGATGGGAAAAATGGTTGGCGGTGAGGCAGGAGTGGTAGCAGGGGACCAGATCATGGACCCCCATTGAAAGGCCTTTATATTCAACTGGGATTGAAAATCAGATATAATATGTATCCCCCTAGCCTGGCACATTAGAGTTCCCTTTTCTTCCCTCCACAAAGTAAGTTAGTTTAATCTCTATGATGTAAGACCAACCTAGTAGGGCTTCCAGGTATGATGATGGTTTTTTCTTCTTCCTCTGAATTCTTCTCCTCTCTCCAGGAAATTATGAAAAAGTTACTCATCTCCACAGACTACCAATCTTTTGTTCTTATAACAGAGCAACATTTAATAACTTGATGAATACAAGAGCATGTAAAAAGAAAGAAAAGTAGAGGAAATAAACTTGTAAAAAATTAAAAGATGAAGTTGATGTCATCCTCTGGGCTTACAGCAAGTGGGCTGGCACTCCACAGGAGAACAGCTTTGACAAATATTTGTAGCATGAGAAAAAAGTGATTTATCAGCCACTCTGCTCAAGTCAACAGACTTCTCTGAACTGCATCTCTGAGATAGAGCAGACCCAGCTGTCTCCTTGCCCTCCCTCTCCTGTTGGAACTTTCTGTGAAGCCATTCTTTCACTTGGTCCTTCTGTCTGGACTGACCATCCCCCTTTTTGCCTTTGCCTTGGCAAAGTCTTTTTTATTTATTTTTTAGACAATTAAGGCCTAGCTTCCACACCACCTTCTCTGTGAACCCTGTTCTGACTCCCCAGGACAGGATTGGTTAATTCTTCTCTCTCTTCTCCTAGCACATCCTTCATATCTCTGTTGAAACACTTAATAGCTGTTCCTGTCTCTCCCAAGAGGCTGTGAGCTCCTCGTGACAAGCTTATGTCTCATTCTTAAGTATTTCCTCATCATTTAGTTCAGCGCTTCATAAAAATGTTTGTTAACAGATGGAAGGAAGGAAGGAAAGAAGGAAAGAAGGAGGGAAAGTTATTTATATCCTTTGTTGCTTCACTCTCAAACATTTTTCAAAAGAGGTAAAGTATATGAAACTTTTAAGAAAACATAAAACCCTTAGAAAACTATAAACATAAGTGGACATTTTGGTGATGATGACAAGCAAGGATTCTTGTTGGAGACTTAGAAAATTCTAGATAGGAAATGCATTTTCCACAAGAATATTTGTTTTGGAAAATCTTAACATTCTTAATTCACTCTGCCTGACCTTATGCTAAATTCCCTAGGACGGAAATGAATAGCAGATCTACATGTTTTCTCTACGATAAGCTGGAATTTTTTACTTATCCTTATTCAAATAAAACATTGCTTTGAGGGATCTGATTTGCCATTGAGAAATTGCGCCCTGGTTTATCTCATCATTTGATATTCTGGCAAATGTAACAGAAATAATTTCCACTGAAGGACTGTTTTCTTTTTTCCAAGTTGTTTTGTCTGCTCTGAGCTTTATTTCAAGTAAACTGATCCAAAGGTCTGAAGAGAGCCATAACACAGCTAGCAATAATACAGCTCACATTGATCTAGGCTTCTTTCTGGAGGGTTAATAGATCAGATAGTATTATCCTGCCACTTTTTAAAAAGAGGAAACAGATTCGGAGAGTTTACTTTATTTGTCTAACTTACATAGTACAATTCTATTTTAGAACAGTGCACTTACGCATTTGTGGAGCATTATTTTGCACCTAAAATTTTCATTGACTCTTAATTGTTAGTTGTGTGGTAATATATACTTCATTTTAAACCTATATTATTTTTAGCAACACATGTTATTGATTTCTAGATATCACGTGGGGTTTAAGCTGGCAAGAGGGGAACTCTGTTCATAGTCAGACTTTAAGGGAAAAGATTGTATAAGAGTGAAGAAAAAGGTAGGTATGGCCAGAGGGCTCAAATTTTTGAAAATGGAAATGACTCAAAAGAGATGGGAAGTTCTAAAAGTAAATGCTAACAACGTGGAAGTTTAACAATGTGAGACACATGACAGAGTTTTCCAGGAAAGAATGACTAAATTCTAAAGGTTCCATATGACGGCATTTATCATGGCAAATTAGGTATAATTTACATAGCTTAAACCCTGCATAATATCTAGAAACCAATAAGATGTTACTACAAAACCAGCAGCTTTATTTTTTCTTGCCCCTTCTGGCTGGCTGCCACTCATAACCTAGTATGAATGTTGGTCAACCATTTTCCATAGCCTCATCCTCCACAAATTGCTAAATGGAGAGGTTAAATTTTTTCCTTCAGAAAACTTATAATTCCCACTAATGTAATTAATGGATTATGAGATTGTTGTGGAAAACTAACCTGTTATTTGAGCCAAGAGTCATAAAGGCAGAGGAGAATTCAGCAGAGAAGTGTTATTTAGTGAGGAGCAGCAGGGTTAGTAATCTGTCACTTTGGGATTGATAGCAATCCCACTGCAAAGAAGAATGGTACCCTGAAGCTAAGAAAGAATTTGTTGAGGGCCGGCCCCGTGGCTTAGCGGTTAAGTGCTCACACTCCGATGCTGGTGGCCCGGGTTCAGATCCCGGGCACGCACCGACGCACCGATTCTCCGGCCATGCTGAGGCCGCGTCCCACATACAGCAACTAGAAGGATGTGCAACTATGACATACAACTATCTACTGGGGCTTTGGGGGAAAAATAAAAATAAAAAAAAAAGAAAGAAAGAACTTGTTGATATGTCATCAAAATCCTCAAATAATAACAGGAGCTGGAGTGACTTTAAGCATTTGCTGTGTACTTACAAAAGTGCTAAGCACTTTGGCAAGTATGACATCATTTTATTATTGCTGTGCTGGTGAGCCTATTATTTTTATCTCCACTTTTTAGGAGTTGAAACTAAAGCTTGGAAAGATGAAATAACTTGACTGAGGTAACAGGCAAGAGGGCAAGCCTGGGCATAGTCAACTTTGTGGTCTATATGTGAGGAGAGAAGATTGTATATACTCCAAAGGAAAAATTGGTATGATTTGATAACTCAGATTTTTTTTAATGGAAAATGACTCAAAAGAGAGAGGAAACAAATGAGAGCTAGCAGCATAGAAGTTTAGTAATACAACATATATGACAGGGTTCTCTAGGAAAGAATGACTGAACACTAAGAAGTTCCATGGTGAATTCAACATGATTCAGGAGATGAACTTCAGTTTTATAGATTCAAAGAAGTCTGGCCAATAGCCTGAGTGAGTTCAAGCCAAAAACCTAACTCACATTGATAGAATTAACATGAGGCTCACGTTTATAAATAGAATGCCTACTAACACATGAGAATGCTTATTGGAATAAGGCATTTATGCTCACTTGATTAGAGCATTCTCCTCTCACAGATAAGGAAAAATAAAAATATGCAAACTGAAACATGAAACCCAAAGAGCAGCTCAAATTTTCTGTCACCTTCACCTCCATTTTTCTATGCATTCTGATGGGCTGACAGTTTATAGTCAGTTCTGTCTCATAGTTTGTTCTTGCAATGGTTACACGCCACTCTTGCAGCTCTTTCTTTCCCTCCGTACACCCTAGCCAGAATGGAACACAATCTCTTGTTCTTGAATTCCGCAAAATCAAAATGAAACAAAACAAAAACAAGCCTAAAGGACAATATAAGACTTTACTGAAGGCTTGGGGAAGAAGACGGGGTTTTCAGTGCAAGAATACATAAAACTTAAAATTCGATATTAGTTATCCCTGTTCTTAAAAGCACTTTGGCCACTCTGCCAAACTACCCAATAATCTCTCGCATCTACTTCTCTCTCTTCCCTGACTTCGCTAGTACTCAAATTTTAGTTCTTTGTTTTTGTTGATGCTCATTTTTATGAATTTTTAATTACACAAGTGGTATATTAATATATTCAGCCTCAAAAACAACAACACAGAACACTAAATCATTTTCTCTATATTTCTTTTTTATAATTTACATTTTTTTCATCTTTACCGGTGAGTTTTATACTTCCGTATGTTTTCATGTTACTAATTGGTGTCCTTTCATTTCTTTGAAGAAGTCCCTTTAATTTTTCTTGTACGGCTAGTCTAGTGGAGATGAACTACAGCTTTTGTTTGTCTGGAAAACTCTCTCTCTCTCCTTAAATTCTGAAGGACAACTTTACTGCATAGAGTATTCTTGGTTTGCTGTTTTTTCTGTCGGTGCTTTGAATATATCATCCTACCTCCTCTGGCCTGCAAGGCTTTTGCTGAAAAATCTGCTGCTAAAAACTATTGTCTTATAGTCCTTTGTAAGTAAAAAGTTGCTTTTTTCTTGCAACTTTTAAGATTTTCTCTTTATCTTTAACTTTTGACAATTTAATTATAATGTTTCATTGTGTGGGTCTCTTTAGACTCATGTTATTTGGTACTTTTTGGGCTTCCTGGATCTGGATGTCTATTTCTTTCCCCAGGTTAGGAAAGCATTCAGCCATTATTTCATTGAATAAGCTTTCTTCCACTTTAATATCCAATGTCAAAGGTAATATATTTGGATTTCAGCAGAATGTTTGATATCATACTTCAAGATATCTTTGAACGTTAGATAGAAAAATGTGGAACAAAATCAACAGTTTAGTTAAATGTAGCTAATCAAACAGCAAAAAATGTATATAGTATGATTTCATGTAATAGTGAAGAAAAATAAAGAAGAGTAAGTGAATGGAAAGTGATATGGTAATCTTTTAGATAGAGTTTCAGGAAGAATCTGTCTCAGAAAGGGAGAGTTGAACAAAAACTTGGGTTGACCTGAGGATATAAGCCATGTGACTATCTTGCAGAAAAAAACATTTTAGGTAAAGGAAGGGCAAGCACAAAGGCCTAGAAAAAAGAATGTATGGAATGTTTGAATAACAGTGAGATAGTTGATGAGGAATGACTAAGAGAAAAGTTTGGAAAGTGAACATCAGGTTATATAGGGTCACGATGAAGATTTTGGATTTCATCCTAAGTGTGATGGGAAGCCATCAGAAGGTTCTGAGATGACTTATGTCTTATAAAATCACTCTGGGTGCAGTGTGGAGAATAGAATAGGACAGGTTAAGACAGTGGGACAAGATCGGAAACACAGGAGCCCATCAAGAGGCTATTTCAGGAGCCCAGAAGAAGACGCTGATAGCCTGGACACAAGATGCTAACTGAAGGTCATGAAAGATGGTCAGATTCTGTATATATTTTTGAAGGTGATACCATAGGATTGTAGAAGAAAGATACAAGGTGTACAGAAAAGAGGAGTTAAAGATGAGTCTAAGGTTTTGGTGTAAGTAATTGGGTAAGTAGTGATATCGTTCATTGAAATGGGAACACAGGAGGAAGGGTAGCTTTGAGAACAAAATGTCTGACTCTAATTTTGGTTTTATTTATCGTAAGACATCAATTTTTTATAGGTAAAGGCAGCATCTCAAATCAGTAGAAGAAAGTTGCTTATTAAATAATTGGTTTGGGGACAAATGGATAGTCACATGGCAAAAAATAAAGTCTGCCTTGGATTTTAGGCCAGGATAAATCCCAAATGAATCAGTTTTAATGGTAAAGAATGAAACCACAAAAGTATGAGAAGAAACCATGGGACAATTACATCATAACCTTAAGTTAGAGGAAGTCTTTCTAAATGTGACATTTTATTTTTCAATTCCCGACACTGCCAAAATCTCTGCTTTAGCAGATGCATTCTGTTTGGCTTCTTAGCCTCCATTCCATGCTTGTGCAGCACAGGAATCATCATTGACACGGGGTAAACTGCCTTCAGAATTTTAAGCTCATTTTTCTGAAGTTTTCTTTCCCGCTCAGCGATACTGGCCCCTCAAGTCCTGGCTGCCTCTAATTTTTAATCCCTCGGCCCAATGATACTGCTGAAAGCTGTAAGCTGGCACTCTCTTTTCTGAATTTACACTCCATGCCAGGCATCGGCAAATTCTGTGAGGGAAAAAAAAGCAAAAGATGAAGGTAGGACTTAGCTCAATACATTTTCCTTCACTCTAGAATCTCACCCTTCAATTTCTGACTGTTTGGGGTGACTTTTGATGATTTCATACAGCTTTTTTTTTTTTTTCCAATTTCTCCCACATTTTATAGTTGTTCTCAGTAGGAAGGTTAGTATGATACAAATTACTCTGTCATGGATGAATGCCCCTACTCTTAGTAATTAATTGATCATACAAACAACAGATAAGTAAACATTTAGATGATTTAAATAGCACAATTTAAACATTTGACCACTTATAGACTTAGAATATTAAATCCAAAAATTGGAGAATTTATATTTATTTAAAGCCATCTTGGAAAATCTGCAAAAATTTACTGTGTGCTAGGATATGAAGTGAACCCAAATAGATTTCAATGAGTTATTTTTATGAAGACTACATATAATTATAAAATATAGTTAACGGGTCTATATCTAAAGGAAGTGAAATCAATATCTCAGAGATATCTGCACTCCCATATTCATGGGATGGAATGGAATATTCAACCTTACAAAAGAAGGAAATGCCATTTTCAACAACATGGATGAAACTTGAGGGCATTATGCTAAGTCAAATCAGTCAGACAGAGAAAGACAAATACTGTATGATCTCACTTATACATGGAATCTAAAAAAGCTGAACTCATAGAAGCTCAGAGTAGATTGGTGGTTGCCAGGAGCTGCGGGTGGGGGAAATGGAGAGATGTTGGTTAAAGGGTACAAAATTCCAGTTAAAAGGTGGATAAGTTCTGGGAATGTCACGTACAGCACGGTGACTATAGTTAACAGTATTATATTGTGTATTTGTATGTTGTATATTTGAAAGTTGCTAGAAGAGTAGACCTTGAATGTTTTCACCACAAAAAAAAAAAGGTAATGAGGTGACGGATGTGTTAACTAACCTTATGTGGTAATCATTTACATATCAATATATACTTATATACATATATCATATATAAACATATATCAATATATACATATATCAAACCACCAGATTGAACACCTTAAACTTACACCATGTTATATGTAAATTATTTTTCAATAAAGCTGGAAAAATAGTTGTGTCCTTATCACAAAATAATGATGATAATAATAATAGTAATGATAACAAAAGCGGGCAGGGGAAACTTTTGGACATGATGGATATGTTAATGGCATAGATTGTGGTGATATATACTTATCTCCAAACTCATCAAGTTGCATACATTAAACATGTACAGCTTTTTGTATGTCAATCATACCTTAATGAAATAGTTTTAAAAACACACACACACAATGTAGTTATGTTACAAATCAAAACCAAATATGACTAGAAAAATAGATGTGGAATTTAGAAACACACTTCTAAACAATTCATTAATCAAAGGCAAAATTATAATGGAAAGCAAAATCTACTTAGAACTAAATAATTCTGAAAATATTATGTATTAAAGCTTATATAATGGAGTTAAAGCATACTTAGTAGATTTTTTTCTTCGAAAGATTGCAGTAAAAAATAAGAAAGTCTAAAAAATAATGTTCGAAACACTCAACTTGAGACATTAGAAAAAGAAGACTAGGGTAAGCCACAAAAAGAAAGAAGAAAATCCTGAAGATAGGAACAGAAACTAATGAAATAGAGAACAATTCTAGAGGATCGGTAAAGCCAAAATTTTTTGAGAAGGCTAATAAAAGTAAACCAAACTCTTGGATGATTGATTTCCCCAAAAAGCACATACACTATTTAGGAAAAAGTCTGTCTGAGTAGAATAACTACAGATTGTAGAGGTTAAAAACAATGAGGGATATTTTAAATTACCATATAATAATATAATTGAAAACTTAAATGGAAAACATAAATTCCTAAAAAATGTAAGACACAAAACAGACTGACTCATGAAAGCTAATAACCCTAGGAAACCAATAACCACTAACAAAATTGAATCAGTCTCAGATGGTTTTTAATGTTGAATTCTACCAAATATTCAAGGAACAAACAAACAACAAATTATCTATCGGATATAATTTCTTCTGAGAAATAGAAAAAAAGAGAACATTTCTCAAGTTATTTTACAAGGCTATTATAATTTTGGTACCAATATTGGTTACATAAATACACCATAATGGAAAATTAAAGGCAAATCTATTCATGCAAATAGAAACAAGAATTCTGAAGAAAGTATTTACAAAAGAAATTTCACAAGGAAATAAAGACTAATATATCAAGATCTAGTTAGATTTATTCCAGAAATTCAAAGTGATTTAACAGTATAAAATCAGCATAGTTAATCACATTAAGGGATTAAAGGAGAAAGGTATATGAGTATCTGTTATGTGCAGAAATATATTTGAAAAAAACCCATCCTTCATTCATAGTGAAACCTTTTAGCAAACTAAAAATTGAAAGGCATTTCTTTATCTGATAAATGGCATTTACAAAAACAAAATTCTACAGCCAATGTCCTATCTCAAGGTGGATTGTTAAAAATTATTAAGTGAGAGAAAGACAAGGATATCTGCTATCACTTTTTCAATTCACCGTTGTTCTGAAAATTTTAACCATCACAATAAAATTAGAAAAATAAATAAAAGATATGAAGAAAGGAAAGGAAAGAAACAAAATTTTATTTCGTCGATGGACTAACTCAAAAGAATCTACAAATTGTTCAAGTAATAAAAATATTAGATCGATACCTAAAACTCAATGGACTTTCTATATGCGGTATACAAATAGTTAAAATGCAATGAAACGAAGAAAGGTAGCATGTAAAATAGCAACAAAAATATAGGGTCCTTAGGGAAAAATCTAACTAAAGATGTTTATTTATTTCCCAGGACCGCCATAATGAAGTACCACAAACTGAGTAACTTAAAACAACAGAAAGGTATTCTCTCACAGTTCTGGAGACTAGAAGTCTAAAATCCAGGTGTTGGCGGGGCCATGCTCCCACCTAACCTTTAGAGGAAGATCTCTTTTTGACTATTCCACCTTCAAGTAATCCTAGACTTTACTCGTCTTGTGGCAGCTTAACTCTAATCTCTGCAACTTCACATGGCTGTCTTCTCCCTGTGTGTTTACGTCATGACGGCCACCTGGCCAAGAGTGATTATACGTCTTGGTCCATCATCAAATGTATTAAAACTAACATAAATGTGCATCTTAGAATTTATTAAATATAGTGTAAATCTCTAGTAATTAAGAAAGCATGGTACTAGCATAGGAGAGAAAGGCAGACAAACGAGCATAGAAACAGACCTATCCACATACAGAAACATGAGAAATAACAGATTTGTCAACACATATCAGTGGAGAGAGAATAAATTAATCAATAAATGACGCCTGGGTAATCAGGTTTTCAAATTGGGAAAAAAACATTTAAAGCATTCACAAAATCAGTTCTTGATATATCAAAGGTTTAAATGTGAAAATACTTAAAAATAATTAGAAATAGGCTAGCCTCACGGCCTAGTGGTTAAGTTTGGTGTGCTCCACTTCGGCAGCCTGGGTTTGGTTCCTGGGTGTGGACCTACACCTCTCATCAGTGGCCATGCTATGGCAGAGACCCACATACAAAATAGAGGAAGATTGGCACAGATGTTCGCTCAGGGCAAATCTTCCTCAGCAAAAAAAAAAAAAAAAAAAAAAAAGGTTAGAAAAATATCTTTATGAATCTGAGGTAGAGAAGATACTAAGAACAAGAAGTGCAAAACTACTAAGGAATAGAATGACAAGTTGAGGATTCTTACAATAGTTTTAAAACTTCTGTTCATCAAAAGACAAGTCCCGAACTGGGGGAATCTTGTAACACAAAGTACTCTCTCTGTAACTATAAAAACATAATACTTGAAACTTCTATAAATCGACTTGAATAAACATTTCTCCAACGAAGATATATATAAAGGGCCAACAAGCTTATGAAAAAATGCTCAACATCACTACTCATTAGGGAAATGTAAATCAAACCCACAGTGAGATATAACCTCACACGGAAAAGGATGGCTATTATCAAAAAAACAGAAAATGACAAGTGTTGGCAGGATGTAGAGAAATTGGAACACTTGTGTGATGTTGGTGGGAATGTAAAATGGTGGACCTGCTATGGAAAAAAGTATGGCAATTCCTCAAAAAATTAAAAATAAAAGTTCTACATGATCCAGTGATTCTATTCTGGGCATCCAGAGGAATTGAAAGGGGTGTCTTGAAGAGATATTTGTACACCTATGTTCATAGCAGCATTATTCACAATAGCTAAAAGGTGGAAGCAACTGAAATGTTCATCAATGGATAAATGGATAAACAAAATGTGGTATATACATACAATGGAATATTATTCAGCTTTAAAAAGGAAGGAAATTCTGACACATGCTACATGAATGAACCTGGAGAATATTATGCTAAGTGAAGTAAGTCAGTTACAAAAAGACAAATCTGTTTGATTCTCCCAAATGAGGTATCTAGAGTAGTCAAACTCATAGAAACAGAAAGTAGAATGGTAGTTGCCAAGAGCTGAGAGAAAGGGAAATGAGAAGTTATTGTTCAAGGCATATAAAGTTTCAATTTTGCAATATTATAAATTTCTGAGTCTTGATTGCACAACAGTTTGAATACACTGACTGAACCGTACATTTAAAAAATATTAAGATGGTAAATATTACACTATGTTTACTTTACTACCATGAAAAACAAGATAAAGATAAATTAGAAAACTTCTAAAAAAAATAAGAAAAAGACAAAAAAAAAAGAAGTGGATTAAAAGACATGACTAGGCATCCCACAGAATAAACATGAGTAGTGCATATACAAAAGCATATTAAAAGATCCTTAAATTCAACAATAATAAAAGAAATGTAAATTAAAACCACAATCAGATAACATTTCCTACCCTAAAGATTAGCAAGAATTAATAACTTATCTAATTCCAAGCATTGGAAAGGATATGGAGAAAAGGAACACATAATTCTTATAGGAGTATAAACTTGGACAATGACTCTGGAAAATAATTTGGCATAATTTATGAAATTTTAATATTCACATAATCTAGCACCTAGTTATTCCACTTCTAGGTGCAACCTTAGGCAAAACATTGCACGTGTGCACCAAAAGTTGTAAACAAAAGCTTACTATAGCATTATTTATAACAGCAAAATAAGTAAATCCACAGATAGAAAATAAGGGAAACAACCCAAATATATATCAAAATTCAAATACATAAATTATAGTACTTTCTATGTAATATAATATTATACAGCAATGAAAATTAATAAACTAGCTACATTCATCAGTATGATCTCAAAAGCATCACTTGAGCAACAGAAAAGCAAATCATAGAAGCAAAACATACATTATTCCATTTATATAAATTTCAGTAACAGACAAAACTAACAATATTTCATTTATGGATACATAAGTGATAAACTTATAAAGAATAGCAAAAGAGTAATTCACAAAATTTAGGATAGTAGTGGGAGAGTGGAATATGTCATTTGAGACTGGCAGATAGGGGATTATGCAGAAATAGATTATTCGTATTCATTTTATTGTCCTTTATATAGTGCATATAATTTGTGTGTCCATTTTTAAATACTTCTATACAAACCATAAGCAAATTCAAAGACAAAAGGCAGATAAAAAAAATTTGGATCACATCACAAAGAATGGATTTCACTCTTCTCTAAAGAGTTTCTATGAATCAATAAGAAAAGTACCAACAATCTAAGAGAATGGATATGAAAAGTTCACAGAAAAGAATATACAAGTGATAATAAACCATAAAAAAGATGTCCAGCTGCACTCAAAATAAGAAAATTGCTAACTAAAACTACTGAGAAATACAGTATTTTTACTTATCAGTTTGGCAAAATAAAAAAGTTTAATAAGACATTATAGGCAACGTTGGCAAGGGTAAACAGATCTTTCATACATTGCTAAGGTGACAATAGATTTGAGCAATCCATATGAAGGGCAATTTGTTAGAAATCTATCAAAATTATAGATGTTTTTATTCTTTGACTCAGAAATTTCACTTCTAGAACTGTCCTAAATATACATTTGCATAGGTGAGAAATAGCATGTGTATAAAGTTATTTATTGCAACATTGGTAGCAATACCAAGAAATGGAGACAATGTAAATTCCAATCAGCAAAGAACTGGTTAAATAAATTAGTACACATCTATATAATAAAATATTATATAGCTAAAAAAAGAATAATAGAGGATAGATAAATGATAGATTAGATAGATCTATGTTAACAAGGTGTGATGCCCAAAATGATATATAGTAAAGCAAATATAAAGTTATCATTTTTATAAATGGGGAAGGGAAAATATATGTATTTGCTTATAGATGTATAATCTATCCCTGGAAAGATATACAAAAAAAAATGATAGGACTGAGACATTAGAGGATAGAAAGGGGAGAAACTTTTTCAATTTGAAACTATAAAAATCTAGTATCTATTCAATTAGTTTATAACAACAAAGTAAAATGTTCATGTCCACAGATGAGTAAATTTTAAAAATATTTTAAAGTTTTAGACACCTATTATATGACCTAAGTGGCGGTATCAAGAATACAGTTAGAGGGCCGGCCCGGTGGCTTAGCGGTTAAGTGCACGCGCTCCGCTGCTGGCGGCCCGGGTTCGGATCCCGGGCGTGCACCGACGCACCGCTTCTCCGGCCGTGCTGAGGCCGTGTCCCACATACAGCAACTAGAAGGATGTGCAGCTATGACATACAACTGTCCGCTGGGGCTTTGGGGGAAAAAATAAATAAATAAAATCTTTAAAAAAAAAAAAAAAAAAAAAAGAATACAGTTAGATACATGTGTCATGAATAGGTCAAGGTTGGAGATAAAAGTTTTGGAAGTTGTCCATGTATGGACTGTATTTAAAGCCATATGAACGTATATAATCCCATTGGTAAGAGAAGGGGGAAGTCTGAGAACTGAGCCCTAGGACACTCCTTAATTTAGAAGTCAAGAGGATCAAGGTAAGGACATTGAGAAGACACCATAAACCAAAAGAGTAATGTAGCCTAGAAGCCAAGTAAACATAGTGATCAACCGTGTCAAATGCTGGTGGCTGTGAATAAGACAATAGCCCAGAGTTCACTGCTAGATTTGGCAATGTGGGAGTTAAAGGGTCATGTTGACAAGAATGATTTCAGTGGAGTCATTAGGCTGAAAGCTCGATTGGAACAGGATCAAGAGAGAATGGAAATAAGATTGTGCAGGCGGAAAACCCTTTCAATATAGTAGGTCATAGCTGGAAGAGGATATAGGTCAAGGTTGGAGATAAAATGTTTTGAAATTTGTTGGTGTTGTTTTGAAAAAGGGGAGATATAACATCATGTCTGAATGCTGAGAATGATCCAGACAAAAGATAAAAATTGATAATGCAGGAGAACTGGGGTATAATTTGTAGGAGCAAAGTGTGATTTGACTGCTCCCTGGTGTAGAATTTTTCTTAAAGCAAATCAGGAAAAATGAAGAGAAGTTAAGCTTCAAAACTGAAGAATGATCAAAACTTCTGGAGCCAGCCCTGATGGCCTAGTGGTTAAAGATTGGCATGCTCTGCTTTGGCAGCCCAGGTTCAGTTCCTGGGTGCAGAACCACACCACTCATCTGTCAGTAGCCGTGCTGTGGCAGTGGCTCACATAGAAGAACTAGAAGGACTTACAACTAGAATATACAACTGTGTACTGCGGCTTTGGGGAGGGGGAAAAAAAGAGGAAGATTGGCAACAGATGTTAGCTCAGGGCAAATATTTCCCTGCGAAAGAAAACCAAAAAACAAAAGCTACACTGAGCACTGTCATACCCACCTGGAGTATTATGTGGTGGGTGCCATCTATTCCTACCCTCTGTGAACAAGAACAACACTCACCAAGTGCTGCAAAAAAAAAAAAAAAAAAAAAAAATGAGGTTAAAAGCAGGATGGAAAATGATCCAAAAATAAAATTGTATGGAGAACAGTTGAGCTTGGAGGAATGAGAACCTGGGAAAAAGCATGAAATTGACCTTTCAATAGATGTCATGTGGAAGAATGAGCACATTGATTTTCTAAACATAGCTCCTTAGAAGAGAACTGGGATGAAAAAACCAGAATCACAAGTAGGTAGATATCGGCTAATTATTTTTTAAAAGTGTGTCTGTATGTATTGAACATATGCATGATTCTTAAGAATTAAAGCTTTCAGTATTTACAGAATTATAAATATAATTAAAAATGTAAAAATATAGTCTAGATATTCTTCCCATTTTTTATTATTTGTTCTCTCACTATTATTTTTTAGTGATCTTTACATATTCTGGTCATACTCTATCAGTTATGTGATTTGGAAATAAAAAATTTTTTATCATTTGTTCTCTCACTATTATTTTTTAGTGTTCTTTACATATTCTGATTATACTCTATCAGATATGTGATTTGCAAATATTTTCTCCCGGTCTGTGGCTTGTCATTTCATTCTCTTATGTTCTTTTAAAGATATGTATGATCTGCATTGGTGTCTATTTATTCCTTTTTAATACTGGTAATTTCAGTTTTCTCTATGTTGTTCATGTTCAGTCTCATTAGTCTTAATGAATAATAAACTATTAGCATTCTTGATTCTTTCTACTTTGCTGTTGTTTGCTATTTAATTATTTTCTGTTTGAAAATTCATTTTACTTGTTTCCATCTACTTTCATTAGGTTTAATATGCTTTCCTACTTCTTTCCTTTTGAGACATCCGCTTAGGCCATTGTTTTTTTCTTTTTTAGATACTCTTCCCTTCTGAAATAGACATCTTGAGCTGTAAATTATTCTGTAAGCATAGAATTGGCTACATCCCACAAATTTTATGTCGTAATTTTATAATTATTCATTTAAAAATATTTTCTAGGGCCAGCCCCAGGGGCCTAGTTGTTAAGTTCAGCACGCTCTGCTTTGGCAGCCCAGGTTCAGTTCCCAGGCATGGATCTACACCACTCATCAGTGGCCATGCTGTGGTGGCAGCCCACATACAAAAAAGAGGAAGATTGGCAACAGATATTAGCTCAGGGCAAAACTTCCTCAGCAAAAAAAAAAAAAAACTTTCTAATTTTTACTTGATTCTTTTTTTGACATGTGGATTATTTAGAAGTGTATTGTTTAATGTCCTAATAATTGGGAATTTACTAGTTATCATTACTGATTGCTAAATTAATTCCTAATAATTGCATAATTTTAATATTTTAAAAATTTTTTGAGGCTTGATTTATGTCCCAAAAGAAAGTCAATCTTCCAGCAAATTAGCTACCTGCCAATAAAATTCAACACTTTTAAAAAGAAGACACTATAATTCAAACTATTAAAAATGTAGCATTCACAATGACAAGCAAACACGTAGGAAAATAGCTACAAATTAATGATAAAAGAAAAAAAAGGATACTTTATGTACAGGAGGACAAAGATGAGATTGACTGTTGGTTTCTTATAAGAAGTAATTCAAACCAAAAGACAACGCAAAAAAATATTTCAACCTAGAGCTCTCTTTCCAGAGAAAATATCAATCAAAAATAAAGGTAAAATAAAGACATTTTAAAACATAAGCTAACACTTATTATTAGCAAATATCTACAACAAACGCAAATGAAAGTTCTTCAGATAACTCACTTGAATAAAGGAATGAAGAGCATCAAAAATGATGAATATGTGAGCAAATATAAAAGTGAAAGGAGGAAAAAAATAAAATGCAAACCTTAATCATAAGAAAGCTGGAATGGATATGATATATAAAGTGTATTTCAAGACAGAGTATTACTAGAAATAAGGAGTGACATTTCATAATAATAAAAGAGTCAATTTTTCCAGAAGACATAACTATCCTAAACACATGTACACCTAATAATAAAGATTAAACTCATGAAGCAAATAATGATGGACCAAAAGGTAGGCAAATATAGTTTAATACTAATCACTCAGTAATTAGAATAAGAAGACAAAAGAATCTATAAAGATATAGGAAGTTTGGACAACATTATCAATCAACTTAACCTAATTAACGTGTATGGAATAGTAAACCCTAAAGCCATTCTTTGCAAGTGCACATAGAATATTCACTAAGTAAATCATATGCTGGGCTATAACAAAAGTTTCAATATTAGATAAAGTGGGAAAAGCCCTTTAAAATCAAAACTTACTAAAATTGACTTAAAACAAGATAAAAAGCATAAAAGTAGCCCTATATCTGTCAAAGAAAACTTCAGGCCCAGAAGATTTGACTATTGAGTTCTATCAAACATTTAAGGAAGAAATAACACCAAATTTATGAAAACTCTTTCAGAAAATAGAGGACAGAAAAACTTCCAACTAATTTATGAGGTCTGAATAATCCTAATACCAAATATTGTGAGACTGTGAGGATATTGTGAGGAAAGAAAATTACAGAATATCCTCATGAAAATAGTTACAAAATCCTTAATAAAATATTAGCAATTCAAAAGTAGTGACATATTAAAAAGATAATACATCTGGATCGGATGGGAGCTTTTGCCAGAAATAAAAACCCCATTCATAGCAAAAACTCTGTAAAGGAGGAATAGAAGGGAAATTCTTCAATCTGATAAAGTGCACCTATGAAAATTCCTTTAGTTAACATCACACTTGATGAAAGATCACGATGACTGGGAGCAAGGCAAGGATGACTGTTCCTTCTACTTCTATTCAAAGTTTTCTGTAGGTCCTAGCCAGTAGAATAAATCAAAGAAAGGAAAGAAATGTGTATGGGGGCAGGCCTGGTGGCACAAGCAGTTAAGTGCGCGGGCTCCGCTGCGGCAGCCCGGGGTTCGCAGGTTCGGGTCCTGGCTGCGCACTGACGCACGGCTTGTCAAGCCATGCTGTGGTGGCATCCCATATAAAGTGGAGGAAGATGGTCATGGATGTTAGTCCAGGGCCAGTCTTCCTCAGCAAAAAGAGGAGGATTGGCAGACCCTAGCTCAGGGCCGATCTTCCTTACAAAAAGAAAGAAATGTGTAAGCCACAAAAAGGAAAAAGTTAAACTATCTTGATTTGTGACAACATCATTGCGTGCACATAAGAAGTTTCCAAAAAAATGCAAAGTCACAGGATACAAGATCAATATACAGAACTGTATTTCTAAGGACTAGAAATAAAAATACAGAAAATAAAAATATTTAAAATACCTAGAAATGAATTTAATTAAAAGCCTACTAACTCTTGATACTGAAAACTATAAAACATTTCTGAGAGAAATTAAAGAAAATCAATATAAGTGAAATATACCTTGTTCATGAATTAGAAGATTCACTATTATTAAGATGTTATTTTTCTCCAATTGGCTGTATGGATCCAAAACAATCTTAATTAAATTCTCAGCAGTTTTGTAAATAGAAATTGATATATTGATTCTAAAATTTCTATGGACATTCAAAAGCCCTAGAATAACCAAACTAAACTTGAGCAATAAGAACAAAGTTAGAGGACTTATTTGCTTTCAAGAATTATTCTTAAACTACAATAATCAAGGTAGAATAGTATATTAGCATAGTGACATATACAAATTGATAAAATTAGAATAGAGAAATATATACATATTTCTATGGTTAATGATTTTTTTACAAAGGCATCAAAGAAATTCCACGGGAAAAGGAAAGAATTTTCAACAAATGTTGCTTGAAGAATTAGATACCCATATGGGGAAAATAATGAACCTTGATCCCCTACTTCAAACCACACCTGAAAAGAAAAGCTAAAACTATAAAATTTATAGACAATAACATAGGAAAATATCTTCATGATCTTGGGTTATGCAAAGTTAATTTAGGACACAGAAAGCACTAGACACAAAAGGGAAAAGTGATAAAAAGTGACTGAAGATAATTAAAAATTTCTTCTCGGAAAAAGATATTGTCAATAAAATAAAAGGGCAGGCTATATACCCTGGGAGAAAATATTTGAAATAAATATAACTCCCAGATGATTTACATGCAGAATGTACCAAGAACTTCTACATTTCAATAATTAAAAAAACCACTCAATAAAAATAGGCAAGAGATAGGCAGATGTGGTACAAATGATGATATGTGAATGTCTAATAATTACATGAAAAAAGTGCTCATTATTAGTCCTCAGCTAAATACTTAAAATCACAATACATTACACTACATTACACAATTACAATACACTAATTATTCTTGAGGATATAGAGCAACTGGATCTCTCACAGCCTGTTAGTGTACATTTTAGAACATTTTAGTGAAAATGTTCTAAATAATCCTTATCATGGTGTTAGATTTTTGCTTTTAACCATGCAAGAGAACCTGGGAAAAGAAAATGATGAGCTCAGGACTTTGAATTCCTAGCTAAATATCCACGTACAAGATCTAAAAATGTATAAGTTTTCTCCGAAAGAGACTCTTCCCTCCTATAGCCCTAGGGCCTAGAATTCTGAAAACCAAACCCAATCTAATCCTGCAGGTCATTGAATTACAATGCAAATGGAATTTCCAACTTCACAAGGTCTGTGTTGTTAAAGCTAGGGCATTCATTAGGAAGGAGCAGGATTCTGAAAATTGGGATGGGGACATAATGGGCAGATTCTGGTGAAGCTGTGGACCTTGAACATCTAAATTCCAGAGTCTTCTTGCTAGTAGAAAAAGATCTTCCACCCCTGCCCGAGGAGGTTGGTGTTTCTCATCTAAAGAAACCATAATCAACATTACCTTTTGAAAGCCCATAAAAAGTTGTAAAAATGCTTCCAAGCCTTCCCTTAGTGGTGACCTAGTGTCAAGACCTGAAAAGCTCAAAAGGAGTTTTGATCAGATTCTGTTCGGTCTATAACAGGGAAATCCTTTTCAACCAGGGCAGTTTCTTGAGAGCCCAGAATTGAGAGCAGTATGTAATTGCTGAATGTTTGTGATTAATGAATATAAAACTCAATGTTCTGGGGGTAGGAGATCACAAATATTGAAATCCTGGAACTCAGCTTGACTTTTCATATTGACATGACTAAGCATAACTCCACTCTGCATCTGGACGTGTGAAAGGGTAATGAAAAGGCATCTGAGAAACTGCTGCTTTGACAGGAGGGGGCATGGGAGAGTACCATTCTTGGACTAGGAATGATGGCATGTATGTCTGTTCCTTTCTGCTCGAGGGACTTGGGCAGACTAGATGATCTCCCTAAAATTCCTCCTCAACTGTAAAATAGGGATAATTATATCTGTTTTTCCTATCTCACAGGGTTACTGTGACGATTAAGTGAGCCTCACTTCTATCTGGCATTCATTCATTGATTTCACAAATGCCTTTTAAGCGTGTAATTTATCACAGCCACTGCTCTGTCCTACATTCTTGGGTTCCACGATTAAATAAGATGGGGTGTTCATACGCTAGATGAATATAAGAAACACAACCTTGGGCAAATTACTAAGCCTCTTTTTTCCTTTGCAAAATAGGAATGCTGACAACTACTTCATGTTTACTTCTTGGGGTTATTGTGATAAGGAACAGAAAGTGCTTGGGAAAATATCTAGCATATAGTACAAATAATTATTTATTATTATTATTAATATTATTATTTTAGAGAGAAAGTACTTAGCAAAAGGCGTCAATCTTTCTTTGGAGGCGGCATGGTCAGAATATCTCCATTAATAGGAGACTCTTCAGCTGAGTCAAAAAAAATGGCTCAGGGGCCAGCCTGGTGGCTTAGAGGTTAAGTTCGTGTGCCTGCTTTGGTGGCCTGGGGTTCGTGGGCTTGGATCCCGGGCATGGACCTACGCCACTCATCAAGCCATGCTGTGGAGATGTCCCACATACAAAGTGAGGAAGATGGGCACAGATGTTAGCTCAGGGCCAATCTTTCTCACACACACACACGTAAAATGGCTCAGTTGGGTAAGGAGGGGGAAAGCTCATACAGGAAGGAGAAGGCACAGCATGAGGAGCAAAGAGGATGAGTGTGGTTGTCCACACTGCAGCACCTGTTTGATTAACTCATTCAGGTAGAAGATAAAGGGTAGTGTCCATGTGATGTGAATATGCGATCAAATTTACCCATTGTGCAGTACCATTCAGAGCTGGGGGCTCCTTTCTCTAGGATTCCACATTCATGAGCTCTAGCATGTCACTTATCGCCTTCTTTTGGAACTCTGTTTATGCATATATCTGCCCAACTAGATCCCAAGCCCTTTGGAGAGCAGGGGTTGGGTTTAATTCATGTTTGTATTCCTAACTAGCATAGGACCTAGCACATATGACTCAATAAATATGTGTATATTGAACAACCGTGATGAGTGCCATAATTGAGTTCAGAGCAAAGTGTTAATGTGCAGAGAAGCAGAGAGCCACTGACTTTGCTGATAGTTCTGCCAAAGGCTTCATAAGCAGTAATGTCCTTAAGGATAAGATCTGGATCTTTATGTTTATCCTACCAGAGCACCATTTTCTAAGAGAAAATTTCTCAGGCACTGTGTGACTTCTTCCAGTGATCTCTCAGGATCTAGAAAATTCAGCTGTTTGTCCCTTGAAGCTTAGGAATGAATGTTTCTACAGCTGCTGATTTATTAACATTGCTAAGGCTATACAAACTTGGTCTGTCTGGGCTCAATTACAGCTTAGCTGGACTAAATATATTTTCTAAACCCCAAACCAAAACACATAGTCTGACAAGTGTACGGAAAAACAGAATAGAATATTTGAAATGGCAACTGTCTTGGAAAATCTCTGTAACCCCTGGTTGCTATTAGCACAGCCTATTAATTCCTTGTGCTTAAAGAATATGTGAATTCCTCAGGGACTCATGGTCTGGGGTTGATAAGAGAGGAATTAGAAGTGGGTAGGGTTCGGGGATTCTGCAGAGGTGTGGAATATCAACAAAAAGTGGATGTGATTGTAAGAAGGGAAATGGGAAGATGCACTCTGCACATGGAATTACATGCCTCTGAAGAAGTAAAAGAGAAAATCCAGGCCTTCCTCAGGGTAAAGGAACCTGGTCTGAAGTTAAAAGAGAGGAAAGAAAATTCAAAGAGGGAAGGAAAAGGAAAACAATGAGCTCGGTATTGATAGCTACCATGTATCCCAACCCGGCCCCTTTCTAGCTGCGGGACCTTGAGTTCATCACTGACTCTCTTTGAATCTTAGTTCCTCACAAGAAAAAATGGAGTGAAAGTTCTTGCATCATAAAATCATGTGTATATCTACTAAGAATATAAGCAAGTTAAATTAGGAGTAACGAAGCTGTATTATAGAAATTAAAAAGTAGTAGAAAGTAGTCAAAGGAAAGAGAAAAAGAAGAAGTTCAGAAAAAGACAGAAAGGAATTAATCCCAAGAATAAATGATATAACCTTACCCCAAAACAGGATTGTGCATCACCAGAGACAGAGGAACTGCAAAGACTTTGAGGGAAGAGAAATCGAAAGTGGGAAACTAATATAATCACACATATAGAAACAGTTCGAAAATTTAAAGGAAACATTTAGATGTGAGAAGTCAGTAAATACTAAAGCAGTATAACCATGAGCCAATATCAGGCTTTCACAATTGGACATAAAAGTATAACCTCAGGGGCCAGCCGGGTGGTATAGTGGTTAAGTTCTTGCGCACCACTTCAGCGGCCCAGAGTTCACAAGTTCGGATCCCAGGCGCGCACCGATGCACCAGTTATCAAGCCATGCTGTGGTGGCATCCCATATAAAGTAGAGGAAGATGAGCACGGATGTTAGCCCAGGGCCAATCTTCCTCAGCAAAAAGAGGAGGATTAGCGACGGATGTTAGCTCGGGGCTAATCTTCCACACACACACACACACACACACGCAAAAGTATAACCTTAGATGTCTGTCAAGAGTTCCAAATCTTGGGGAACCATGACAGATGGCCCAGCTGGCTGTAATCTGAGATCAAACACCTTTTCAAACAAAGGAACCAGGCAGAGGCTTTGTAAATAAGCCTGATCACAGACTAAAGGAAAATCTTCAGGTGTGCACTCCTGCTTCCTTCTCTTTTTCTTACCCACACAGATAAACTGTGACTCTAATAACCTCCAATGAGATGGATTTTTTCTTAATTGTATTTTTCTATACATAGACACACATTCATTCAGGGATCTTGAATAAAGGATACACAGACGTTATTCAAGGTCATTCACTCTATTACCAACCCTGAGAAGATGTATCGATGCTGAGTTTGTTAGCTGCACCCTGCAGAGTCTGGTATGAAAAAAGCAGCTCCAGACAAGAGCCAGAAGACCCATACTCTAGACTCAGTTCTGCTGATACTAACTGTGTGACCTTGCCAAGTCTTTCAGATTTTATGAGCTTCAGACTCCTGATATATAAAGTGAACATTTTAATCCTACCTACTTTAGCCACCTCACAGAGTTATGATGACAATCAAGCGAAACAAGAAAAGGAAAAGCTATAGAAACAGCTGTGATTATCAGGTCGTTGAGTAGACTGCAGTACTGAAGAGGCTGAAATATCTCAAGTAGATATCTGATAGACCAGTTAACTGATCATGATTCTGTGTCACTTGGTTAAATTATATTCTAGACTCTCAGGACATAAGGACACCGAGGAATGAGACACGGCCCCAGTCTTTATCCAGCTCACAGTTAGGAATTGGATGGGAGAAGGGGCCAGTGGGATGGAAATAAGGACATATTATGGTTCTCTCCTGGTGATCCCTAAAGAAATAGTTACTTTCTCTGATTACGCCCCTGATAATTCACATCAGCAAGATATAACAGGAAGCAAATTGACCTGGATGAGGCTCTGAGAAAACAGCCTTATTTTACATGTTACAAAATCTTTTTATACATATTATTTTGTTTCCTCCTCATCACCTCTCTATAGAAAATCTAGGTAGTCCCATTTTGAAGATGTGCAAACAGAGGCTCAGGGAGTTACTTATGCTGCCCAAGATGGCGTAGAGGAAGATCCGAGACAACAACTCAGATTTTGTGACTGTATGCCACATTACTGGGCCAATTAGAGAGAGGATGGTTATAACAAGAAAAACCATTCTCCCAGCTCTAAAGCCTAATATTATCTACACTTGATTTTCTGAAGTCTACACTTACAGTTCAAAGAGACATCGATTTAGTTTTTATCAAAATATGCCATCTGAATCTTTGAAATTCCTTGTAAGTCTGTTGCCTGTCTTGAGGAGCTAAGATCTAAATAAATGCTTTCATTTGGATTTAGAATGCTTTAATCTTCATGATGCAGACACTATAGACAGCTGATAAGTAAAATAGAAGGCCTATCACACAAGCTAAAAATATTCACTCTTTTGCTTCTTCTACCTATTCTTAGTCATTCTGGAAGGACTCAGCTGGGAGGATTTGTCAAGATAAGAGACATGCAATCCCCAAATGCTATTAAACCTTTTTAGAGGAATAAAGTGCAATTTCAAAAGGGTGAGATTATCCACCCATCCCTGCTCACCTCCTAAAGTGAAACAGAAA
Organism: Ceratotherium simum simum; assembly: GCF_057802395.1. NCBI lineage: Eukaryota > Metazoa > Chordata > Mammalia > Perissodactyla > Rhinocerotidae > Ceratotherium > Ceratotherium simum. Next base: position 32,845,292 of record NC_141901.1, on the reverse strand, counting down.
TGGTATTAGAATGTAACAAGAATAATTCATTTTTCTGTTTTTTTTAATGGTTAGCAAATTGTCTGGAGATGTTCAGGGATAAAGAACATGAGAGATGTCTGACCTACTTACACAGAAAAGGAGCAAAGCCACAGAGCCCAGAAAATTCAACGGACAATATCCGCCTGCAGGGGTCTGAGGGACTGGGGTCCCACCAGCTCCTCTCTTTCTTGGTGCCAGCCACCCCTCGTCTCTGACTTGCTATTTGTCACACTGGACAACAAAAGTGGATGTAAGAGGGATAGTGTTTCCTGAGCGCACAGTTAAAAGCCTCAGTAATTTACATTCCCTTTCACGGCTCATCCTAGGACCTTGGGAAAAGAGGGGTATCTGGAAGTTTTCATGCCCAGACTTTTTCAGAAGTTAAAATACCAGACCTTTACTTTTCTAACACTCTTCAAAGAGGATTCTCTAACTGTCCCACAGGATTATCCTATGCAATTGGTAGGGACACGTCTTTGGCAGAAGGATACCAGGTTAGAGGAATGTCACCCACTTTAGGTAGGTGGGGTCTGATGGGTGTGAAGGAAGTCTCGCTAGGGAAGATGATATCTGTGTGCTAACTCTTTAAAAATATTTAAGTGTTTGCTAGGTGAAATAGAGAGAATATAGTGCAAGGAACTGTCCCACACCAGGCCCAGAGCATGAGAAAGCATGGTGCATTTGGAGCTCTGTAAGACGTCACGTAAGCCTGGCTGGTTTAGAGAACTGTGTGTACTAGGCTGAGAATTCAGGGTGCTATTCTCCAGGGCAGTGGCAATCAAAATAGAGTCAAAACAAACTTCTAAGATAATTTTTGAGGGCATGCATATGAGAGTAGCTGTAATGTCATTATCTGTTAATTTAAAATATTTGAAATGACAAGCTAACAGAACTTCACACTTTTTAAGTGAATTTGTATTTTGTTTTTAAAACCTGAATGAGTTTAAGGAACACACTGATGTGAGAGGTGTTATTTAATCGATGGATAATGAAGGGCACACACGTGTCTTTACAAACTCTGTCAGACTCCCTCTGTCCCCTGGGTCTGGAGCCTATAGAAGGCTAAAGAGCATGGAAAGCCACTGAAAGATTTTAAACAGAAGAATAACATGATTTGATAAACCATGAGAGAAATCATGATCCAACAAGTGCTTTAAGCTGTTTTCTCTCTTGTCACTAAACTCTTAAAGATTTTATGTTACTCCTTTTAGGAGAATTTGTATTTAAAGGGAGAACTCGTATGTGATGGACAATGCTTAACAAAATGGAATAAATTGAAAATGGTAGTTTGCAATTGGTAATTGAGAAATTTAGCGTGAGAACTTTGCCAGTTCTTCAAATCCCAGTAAAGAGTAAAACAATACATAACAGTTGCCAGAATAATACATAGGACAAAAGACTGTTCTGTGTCCATAAATCTTTACTAATTACCTGGTGCTGTCAGAGAATGGGACCGTGTATAACATATATGGATGAACAGTTTTCAAAATATAATATTACAACAGACAGACCTCTCTCTCCCGCAATCAAAATATCCTTTCCCTCTGGCTGTCTTCAGGAAGGTTTTAAGAAATAAGCAAGGTGTATCCTCCTATTGGAGTTATTCACAGTAAAGTATGAATAGCTGATAACTTTCTAACAGGATATTTTACTTTTAAAGGAGTGGTTTGTTAACCTGAAACGATATCTATTGGGAAAATTATTACAGAGATAGAGGAGAGGTGTATATTTTTGAGAATCACAGTTTTTCTGGGCCAACCCTACACTACCATTTCTCTAGTATCTTACAGGTCTTTGATATCATCTTTAAGAACATCTGTTATTATAGATATGTGAATGTGGCATACCATGAATCTTGCTCCCAAGAAAAAATACCCCAGACTGAGAATCAGATCATCTGTAAAAATGATGCTGTTATCCAGATGTATAACTTTCTACAAATTATTTCACCTCTATGGGCCTCAATTTCCTCATCTTTAAAATGCAGATTGGGGAAAATAATTTCTTAGAATGGCCGAGTGGTTTTTGTGTGTGATGACTGTTACCAGACTAATCACTCAGGACAATTCGGCTGATCTAATCGGCCAGGAGGTGGATGCCTCCTTTGCTCTCAAGGCTTCAAGTGTTTGTGTCCCCAGGCTGCTGGCATCTCAGCTGAGAAGACTCTTTGCAGAGAGAGGAGGACTAGACATTCATCCAGAGCATTTGAGAGCATTTGTAATGTCTATTCCAGCTCCAACATTTTCTGAATCTGGATTTTTCCTTTATCCTCCCTGCTCATTGTCAGTAAAATTGTTAGAGAAACTCATGTAGATATAGAAATTATGGCTTTAGTTGTTAAATTAAAAAGCAGTCAAAATAAATGTTCAGTTAAAGGAAATAAGGGAACATCAATCTCCATCATCCTTATTCATTAAAGCCTCTGAACTCCAATTCCTCTTTAAGTGTCTTTTATCTTTTCCAAGAATTCTGCTTGGAAGCACAGAGGCTTCGGGCATTTCGCAGCACAGTCTGAGGCAGGCGTCTGTTTCTCATTTGTCACACAGTTCCAGCAGCAGTCACAGGCACCACTTCTTCAGGGTATAACTAAGACCTCCAACATCACCTGTGGGCAGATGGACACACCCACCGCTGTCTGCCTGCCTCAAACTCAGCGTTCTCCCAAGGTGAGAGCAATTTGGAACTGTGACCTCATTAACAAAGAGACCCTGGCAGCCTGGACATGAGGCCTGGCTGCCAAGGACTGAGCACAGATTGCCTCCTCGTAAGCTTTGCTTTCTAATAAAATTTCCATCCTCATTTTTTATTGTTTTAACAAGTTAAAACATTGAGAAGTTAGATTTGACTGAAAAGTGGAAAAGCATGGAAAGTGGACCAGAGATTTGCCAGATGAGACCAATTCAAATGCAGAATGCACTGAGGCATTGGGAAGGCATCCGAAGAGTTAAGGTATTTGGAAAGGGGTTCATGAGCAAAATAATTTTCAAGACACTGCTGATTTAGAAAATGAAAAATTAGCAAAATATGCTTTGGAGATTGTATACTTTGGGGAACTTGGCTTACATCACTGACAGATACTAGAATGGCTTCCCACTTGGGCAGTGTTCGTTTAGTCTGTTTTACTCCAGTTAGTGCTAATAATCCTAATGTTTTAAGGGATCACATGTGGTTCCTTTGGTCTAGTGAAACAAACAGATGTCTGAGAGGCAGTCAATCTGACCTCTAAGCTCTCCTCTGCCACTGATTCACATAGTGACCTTGAGAACATCACTTCTCTGTGATGGAGACAAAAGTGTCGATGATCTTTGCTCTATAATACTTCTTGGTGGAGACTCTTAGAAATTCATCCAAAATAATTAAAATGAATAAGAGACTAGGTGATGTCGAAATGATTCAGGGGCATTGCATCTACATTAAATATAGGTAGGCCTTATGGGAACTGAGAATGAGAAGTAAGACAGCGTCAGAGACCAAGACATACACTCTCTTCGATCTCTCAATCTCTTCTTTCCTCTCTTTCTTTCTCTTTACCTTCCTCCCTCTCTCTCTCTGCCCACATGGATTCTCATCATTGTTTCTCCCTATAAATATGCTCCTATGTCTGCTTCTTGCTGCTTACAAACTTCCCCTTTCACCCAGTCTCAATCCCACTAGTTGTATGATCTTAGCCCATTACCTAAAGTATCTGAGCACCAAATCCAAGGTCATAGAATTGAGCTGCTTGTAGCGGCACCTGGAGTTCAGATCTTTCCCCAGTGGGAGGAGAGAAAAGAATGACTATACTCGCTAGATATTGCAGGTTCCAAATGATTTAATATGCTTTGTCAGTTCTAACAGTGAACAGCTGGGTCAATAAGCTGTTGCTACCTGAATCCAAGGGAAAGTGGTCAGCAGAGTGTATGAAAATGGGGCACTTTCTGAGTTTCACATGTCAGGCTATTATTACAGTTGATGCTTATTAGGATAGGGATCGTCCCAATTGATCAAGGGCTCACCTGGTTTAAGGAGCATAGTTAACAAATAAGCCAATCTTAAGGAAGAGTTTCATACAGAGAATGTTCAGGAGTCAAGAAGGACTCGTACAAGGCTGTTATATTGGTATATATTTAATATAATATATGTTATCGTGGTTACAGATACATATTTGGTGCTTTATTTATCAAGAAGTATGAGTTACATAGCACATAACATATTGGATACAAAATCAGAAGATAAACACAATTGTTCCTAAATGAAAAACTTATGGGATATATGCTGACAAATGGATTTCCAAACCTTTCGTTTCTCCTCCTTTCTCTAGGCTGTGTCTCCTGAAGATGAGTTGCAAGTGCAGTATTTTAAAAAATTTTAGTTCCCTCAAATCCTGATACTGTCTGACATAAAAAGAACTTTTGCCAAAATTTATCCATATTACTTCTCTCCACTGGCAAATCTCTCAGCATTTCCCATTGTTTTGTCTATGCCTTAGCCTATACATTTTCCTAGATGGCAAGTTAAATGCTTTTAATGTATTCATATTACATAATTGTGGTTAGACCTAACTATTTTAAATGTTTCCTCTTGCAGGGGGAGAAGAAGAAGGGAGATATGGGGTGAGGTGGGGAGGGAAAATATCTCAGGTGAGAAAACAAGTAAGTTGCAAGAGGCTTATCAAACTAGATATGAATGTTATGAGTGATGTGTAGCTTCTCTACTAAAAAAAATAAGATAAGATTATTATTAAACTGTGAGGTGAGGATAATATTCCAAAGGTGTTTTTTTTTGGCCCTTCACTCTCTGCCGTCAGCTTCCATTCAAAGTACAAATGTCTCTTCAGTTAGGAGAGCTGATCTTTTCTGATCCAGAATGGTTAACTGATGCTGGGGAGAGCCTTTCTTTAGATATCTATTGCTCTGGTCTGCCACATGACCTGTTTGGGTGAAAGTATGTTTAACACAAGTAGCAATTGTAACACAAGTAGCTAAACTGTTAACTAAAAAGACTTGTCCCAAGCAAGTGTTAAATACATACTTGTCTAATAGAACGGAGAGACTAGAAAACTAGAGGGGTCGAAGGACAACGCAGTCAGGATACACTGAGATTCATCCAGACCTCACGTCCAGACCGACATAGGGTTGCCTGGCCCTTGGGTTTGGAAGCTTGGATGTTAGAAACGGAGTTCTCCACGCGTTGATTTCTGGCACATGTGAGCCAAATGCAGAAAGGAGATCCTCCCTGTTTGTTCTTTTGTCTAATCAAGATTCCCTACAATGTTAAAATGAAGTTTCCATCCAGCTGCCTAGTGAGTCAAGAAATGCCTTCCTGCAGATCTTGATGGGGACAGCAAGAAGCACTCTGATTTTCAATCCAGTGGAGCTGCTCTTCAATGTTTCCTAGTGAATGGATTCACTTCATAGGTCTGGGCCCTTACTTCTTTACCACTCTACTTCTCTCCTTGTTCCCCTTTCTTCTCATGACGCTTTCTCTCCCAAACCTGCTCAATTCCCAGGGGACAGGGAAAATGGCCTGCTACAGGGAATGACTTCAGGGGTAAAAATCATTTCCCTGAAATATAAACAGCCTCTTAAGTGATTCTCAAATTATCAAATTTGCGATGGGACAGATGGTTTGACAAAGCCCTGGCAGGGAACGCTTATTAGTTTATCGATTTGCTAATGGTCAAGTTTTTATTGAAACTTCTGGACATCTGTTATTCTTTGGGAAATAATTAAAAATCCATCCTCTTGAAATGGAGTGTATACAAAGAACACATCAACCAAGCACAATCCATGGCTTTGCAGAGGACAAAAATAAAAACAATTTCTTTACCAAGTTCTTCTCTTTATGCACTAAAAACTGAATCGACTTAAAGCATAAATTATACAGTAGAGAATTGGAATACACGAGGTGTGGGGATGGGGGCACAAAATGTTTCCATACATTTGATTCTATTGATTTGAAAGCAAAGTTACTGAAATGCCTCAGTTAGTTCTGCATTTCAGAAGGTGTCTATCTGGGAGAAAGAAAACGTGTGTGTGTGTGTGCCCACATGTGCATGTGTGCATATGTGTGTAGGGGGTTGTTCACATGAACAAGCACTGCTTTAGCAGATATACATGGAACACAGCCCCCTAATTTACTCTAGAGTCGATAGTCTGTCTCTTTTTTCTGGTCCAATTTAGATCCTGATCTGACGCCAATCCCCAACTATATCAAACCCAAGGAGAAAAACTTAGCTTATGGGCCATTACCTGACCTAATCTTAGGTTTCTCTCAAGAATAAGAAGCATATACTCCTATTCCCATTGACCACAATTTGGTTCCACCACCTCTCTACATCCCAGATCCACTTACGACCGCAGTTACACTTCCACAAGGGAGGAAAACGCAACCACCACGGGGCTCTTGCATTAAGTTTTATAATTTCCCAGGCAATTTACTTGAGGGAAAGTGGGGAAGAAGGGGAGGAGGGAGAGGGAGTGATAAATAGACATTACAGACTTTTTCCTGGAAAGATCATCCCAGTTTTTCTAATATCCCAGAATTAAAAGAATGTATTTTTTGTGTGTTGCCATGGAAACTTCTAGTAACACAATTGGCGCTTTTTTTTTTCCTTTTCTAAGTTTAAAAACACTTTCAAAATCATTCAAAGAAATTTTCTAAGGTAATTTTAATATGGTTGCATTCTTTATTTAGGGCTGTGGTATTTGTATTGCTTTTAATTTTATTACTTCACATGTTAGAGGAGTTTCTAATGTGTGTATGTGTGTTGCTTTAAATTTAAAATGATACATACATATATATATTACATGTCACCATTTGACTGAAAGGCATTCGTTTTTGTAGCCTTCACAGCACCGCCCTTGGGTGCTTTTCTCGCCCTCTGCCTTCTGGATTCAGCTTATGAAAAGGTGAAGCCCCTTCCTATCTGCCACTGACAAGCCTACCTGCTTACACAGGGTGGGTGTGCAGTCAGTTGGTGAATACAGTCAATCTATGTGTTTGTAACATCAACCATCTGGGTGAGCTCCATAACATATAGTGAATTCTCTGGATATTTTCAAATATTTGTCTATTTCAAATAACATGAATAAAATATTTGAATTTTTAATTACATCAAAATTTTTCTCAAAAATGTTTTGGCATTCAAGAAAACACAACTCACCTAGATTCTTGGGTTCTTAAATTTTCTAGCTGCATTAGAAAGTAAGGAACTGGAGACTTTATACTGATTTGGGGCAGCATAGACAGATGCTGAGGAAGGTGGTGCCAGGAATTTTTGATCTGAGTTGCTAGTCACTCCCATACAAATGGACATGGTGAGAACTTCTCCTTCACGCTCACAATGTTGATCTGGCCTAGCTGTCGACTGCTTGATGACGGAGTTTCTTTGAAGTGAGCAATGCTGACAAATATGAATGAATGAAATACTACACTAGGAATTGTTGGCAGCAGACCCAGTCACTCCAACCCATTTTCAGAATATGAAATGGCAAGTATTCAGGAAGGGCATATTATCCTTTGAAATAACAAAAATAAGGAAAACCCAACAAACACAGTCAGTGTTTACCCAAAGAATACAGTAACATAGTTGCTTCACTTTTAATATTCTTAGGAAGTAACTGAATAAATGTGCTACAAACATGTGAAACTAGGAGTGTGTGAATGAAAAAGGGAAACAAAGGAGGAAATACAAGACTAAACAATGTAATCTTCTACTTAAACGTTTCAGAATTTTATTAATCCTTTAAAAAATACTTTCTTTTTTTTTTAATTAACTCAGTATCCTGATCTTAGTTACCCTCATACGTCGTTTAGTTTGATTCTCTTTATTACTAGATTATGTAAATCATTACTTAATCAAATCTAAAGATAAGAAAAAAATTCTAGAAAGACTTATAATAATGAAATACAGGATTAGAAGTTTAAACCTACTAAAAAATACCATGGCCTATCACTCGGCTCTGTGTGAGGCATGTTTGGGGTCTAAATGTGCACTTTGATGATAAGCAGAATTCACTACCACAGGGAGCAAAACAGGGCAGGAAGATGGAGGGTGCTAAAAGATCACATTATTTTGCAAAATGCACGGTACTTTAACACGCTATCCTGCTTAGAAAGCCTCTACATGTAGTCAAATTAATTTTTCCAAAGATAATTTGGTGTTTTGAAGATAAATCGTCACTTACTAAACAAACAGATGGCGTCATAAGACAATTAACCATTTTAGGCTTGACAGAATTTTCCCATTTCAGTGTACAAACCTCTTGATATTGAGGTAAGAGACTGCTGCAATGGACAGCAACTGTTTTATTTTATATGATTGGAGTTAAAAATTTTGGAATTTCATACTCGCATGGATTTAAAATAATTTGTAAATTGAAACTTTGGACCTACATGTTAGAGGCACAGATACATTTATAAAATAGTCCATTGTCAATCTTAGGTCACTGATTTAATAAAGAATTTGGTAACTTTACGGGGAAGGTATGAGGGAGGTATATAAGGAAAGAATCGATACGGATTGTGTTGAGACTGATTTTGTATAAACACAACATGTTCATGGTTGTATCTCTTGTTTATAATTTCCAGCTAACACAAAGATGCTCTAAGGGGAAGATCAATATTTTAAATAATGTATTTGCTTAAAAAATCAAACAGTGCCTGCTTCATAAAATTCTTACTACCTTTTACTAACTGAGTTCAGAAATAGTTAGAGGGGTGATCCCTCTGGATCAGAATTAAAATAACAAATGAGATCAATAAATCTCACTTGAAATTGGTCTTTCCACATCCATATTCCTTTTCAGACCAATTTACGTGGAGATCCATTACCTAAACCTTATGGACTCACATTCAATGACATCATATTCTTATATTATATTTCCCTGACTTAGGCAGAATTTTTCCGTGCTCTGATTGGGTTTGACAATCACATACTGAGTAGAGCTTAATTAAGAATGGGGCAGGAAGAAGAAACTGGGAAAGGAAGGCATTCAGACAATAAACATGCAAAACAATGTGGGCAAAAAGAATAAACAACACTCCCTGGGATTTTCCCTGTTGGGGTATCTTTGAGCAAAGCTGCTATGGGAAGATAGGTAGGTTGCTGGAAAATGCAGGGTTATTCTGGAGGAAATAACTCTCAGGATGATTCTCATAGCCAGACCAAATTGCTACTTGATTAACTCCTGATAAAACTCAGAGCGCACAAAGCGAGGCAGTGAATCCTTTTCCATCAGGGCGTGGATTCTTTTCTGGGCCACATCAAAGCTGCTCAGGGAAGGTTCCACCAGGTTCTTCATTGTGATGTCCTTCGTGAAGTGATCAATATTCACCTGTGGGCCAGGAAATAGAGTCATGAGTCAGCCCGGGTTGCAGGATTTGATGAGGGGCAGGAAAGGAAGTGGAATTTCTCACCAACAAAACACATGAGGGGAAGACAGTCATAAAAAGTGAGAAATACCATTTCTATTTTATAGGCAATGTGGTAAGGCAACTGATGCTCCAACAAATGCATGACCCAGATTAAGATCCAACCAGTGCTAGACACCCACCAGGTTTCACACCCTCCACCAGCAGCTAACACATGCATACCTCATTTAATCCTCACTTCAACCCTAAGAATAAGTCTTTTCTTTTGTAGGAGGAGAGAAAATATAGATATATATAAAGGTTAAGTGGCTTCCTCAAGGTCACAGAGCCAGTAAGTGTATTTGGATCTAGAGACTCAGAATTTGAAGCCAGATATCCCGATGTCTAATCCCACAATCTTCCTTCCACGGTATTTGGTTTCACGCCTAGTGGAGAAAGTGAAGAGGGAGAAAGGAATTCTGCCCAGGGATCCAGGACCTTTTGCTTGGCTCCAGAAGAGCAAGGAAACTTGGTCTTTACCTGAAACGAGCCAAGAAACAGTGGTTCTGACAGAATAATAACAAAAATAGCAGCTAGTATTTATTGAGTGCAGGCACTGTGCTGAGAACTTTACTTGTACAGGCACTGTGCTGATGAACTCATTTAATTTTACAACTCTATGAGGCACATACTGACATCTACATTTTAGAATTGAGAAACAGAAATGTTAAGTGATTTGCCCAAGCTCATAAGTTGTAGAGAGAAGATTCAAAAGCCCAGCAATGTGGCTTTTAACCAGTGGACTGCAGCGTAGGAAGGCGTTGTGGCTTTCATGTCCTGAGTGCAGTGCCACTATACTGCACAACACCTGGGGACACCATTCGTATTAGGGGCCATGTGCATGGTCCCCTGGAGTTGTGCAGCATACAGCCTGCATGGGCTTGCCTGAGTATGATTTGAGAGGAATCGTTGTACATCACGTTGTATGCTTTCATCACTCTTAAGCCATCTGAGTGTAAAAGGGAAAGAAACCGAATCCAAATCAGCCAGTGGTTCTGACCTAGAATGTTAGAAAATGTTTCAGCTCTCTCTTGGGCTGCTAGAGATCATTGATGGTAAGAAAAGCTATTTGGGCTCAGAGAACTATGGAGTGGCTGTAGGTCAGAGTCAGGGATGGAGGCATGATTGGGGAATACCAGGCCAGAATATACAGGAGAAGAGAGCTGTGTGTGAAGGTCCAGGATGGAGTGAGTTGAGGCTATGGTAAGATTTTTCATAGGTGAGAGGGGCCGGTGTGCTTTACGCAGGCCTGGCGGAAGACCAGTCAGCCCTGGGCGCAGCCTCAGAGGTGGTGTAGTCCCATGCCGGCCTCTCCACGTGAAGACTCCGAGGCCCACAGAGGTCAAGTTACACGCCCACAAACAGCTAGTGACGGACAGAGGTGAGGCCATAATGTGTATTTTTTGCTTCTCAGTCTATTATTCTTTCCGCCATCCTAAAGCAATGCTTCTCTCTTCTTTTATATTAAATGTATACCAAGCTAGGTAGGCAGCCTTACTCAAAATGGTTGAATTTCTAAAAACTATAAAAAATCTCCTAATCTTATTGTTTTAAAGAAGTGGTGCATTTAAAAACTCTCTGACACGTTGCATCCACCAGCTAATAGCAGCTATTTAGCTTATTATTTTTATGTGCATAAGCCTCTTCTAATGAATCATTCTGATACACATTCACCTGTATACTGAGCCAGGAAAATATTATTTCATTAATTTTAAATATGGTCAAATGGCAATTTGCAATGTACAAATTATCTACTTATTGAACTATATCAGGCCGTTTCTCTTTTTTTAAATCTTAGTTCCAATTCTTACCGCTGTATCTCTCTGTCAGTTCCTGAAATTAAAGAGCTGAGATGAATATTCAGAGACAGAAAAGTTAGATTACTATTTGCCTGGGTAAATTTTTATATAGATCAATCAGCTACTTATCAAAATTAAATCATAAATTTTTAGGTTAAAATACAAGATTGGGGGAATTTTTTAAGTAATAATAGCTACAATGTATTAAACATACTCTAGGTACACATACATATATGTGAGATGTTTATAGTTAAGGGCACCAAGGATCAGAGGGCTTTAGCTAGATACTTGAAGTCACAAATCTAGAAAGGTCTAGAGTTGGGATATCTGCATCCATTCACCTCACAAATATTTACTGAGTGCTTATTATGTGCCAGGAGCGGGATTCACATTTCCTCTGATGCCTAGCTCAGAGAACTGAGGCCAAGATTATTTTAATTAGAGCCCATAGGTTCTTATAATTGGGGGCCACCATTTGTTTGTTCTATTAACTCAGTTAGGGTTTTATTTGTTTTGAAACTCCATTTTTAAGGTTTCATATTTTCATGATAACCACCAATATTTTATAAGGAACCTTGAGAACAGTGTTTTCCTGGAGCTCAGAAACTCAGCTAGGGTTTTATTTATTTTGAAACTCCATTTTTAATGTCTCATATTTCATGATAACCACTAATGTTGTTATAAGGAACCTTAAGAACAATGTTTTCCTAAAGCGCAAAGCAGCTAGCAATAGTCTGGATGAAATATCTGTTTGCAGATATTTCAGCAAATCCTAGAATTCTGTGAAGAGGAATAAAGTTGACAGGAAGGTAGGCTGGAACTGGGGAGTCTAGCTGAAGTCAGGAAATGTATGTCAAGTTTAACACTAAATTAATCTCCTTGATAACATCATAAATAGAGATTCCATGCTAACAGATGAAGGATAGCCCAGCACAAAAGGCATCAGAAGCAGGGAAAGCTAACATATGTGCATGGGGTGGGAGGCTGAGAAGTAGAACAGGAGATCTGGAGAGGATCCCCAAATTAATTTCCACAGCAAGATGATTAATTTCCACAGCAAGACAATCAGTTTCCTTCTATGGCTCTTTCACTTTCTCCTCCTTGACTCATGGTATTCTATTCTCTCAAGCTCCTGACCTCCACCTCCTACATCATGGAGCAAGCTCATCTGTTGGTATTAAGGTATATAATTTGTCCATCCACTCAAACATATTTACCCTTTAAAAAGGATCAGTGATGAGTAATTCATAACCAAAGGAATAAATATCAAAAGGTGGAACTCCAAGAGTCTAGAGCACCTGTGCGGGAAAACAGAGATATTGGGGATTTTTCCCTTTTGAATCATCTTCATAGATTACTGCCTACCTACAAGGCTTGCTCAGATCACCTCTGTACTGGACTCCAAATCCTGATGAAATATTTAATGCCCAAACTGGACTAAGGGGAACAATGTGGAATGAGAGTGACCTGATCAAAACATGATGAACAGGTCTTATTGAGGCCATCCTCAATTCCACAAAAAGGCTTTCAATTCAGTTTCATAAATAGCAAAGAACAGATAAACTACCCCAAAGCTTCTTTGAAATCAACACACATCTTATCTTTAGCGGTCAATTAACAGTATATTGTCTTCCAACATCTCTGGCACTGTTATCTTGTAATAATTTGAATTTCATGAGTAGATACTCTGTTGTCCCAACTAGGGTGTAAATGGAAAACGCTTGGGGGAAACAAAAGGATAGAGAAGAGTAGAGGAAAAAAAGAGAGTTTTCAAGAAAAAGAAAGGGAAGGGGAGGAGAAGAGAGGAAAGATAGGTGGTAGGAATACTCATTAGGCATTAATTAGTTCAGACATTGAGATGTATGTTTTCATATCTGTTGTTTGATTTCATCCTCACAACAACCTTGCAAAATAGTCCTCATTATCCCCATTTTCACAGAGAAGGAAACTGAATTCAGAGAGACTCAATGATTCAGCCAAGATCATACAACTAGTATGGATCCCACTTGAGAAGACACGCTACTGAAGTGAGACCCGTACTGCTTGAAAGTGGTCTCCACAGGATTCAGGTTCACATCAGCTGGACCACATTGCTCTGCCTTTGCACTGCTTAGAAAGGTGGGACATTCTCAAATCAGAGGAGCCTTTGTCTGCGGGTTGTACCGCAGATGTAAATCCTGCCAGGGAAGTCATTGAGCTGACTCACAGTGACCACACTCACCCACCTCCCCATCAGGACCAACCTCCTTAGGAGCCTCCGCTTGGATGAATTCTTCGTAAATTTTCTTTGCCTTCTCAGCCATCTTGTCGGCGGACTTGATCTTCTTGTAATTCTCACAGGCAATCCAGAACTCAAGGTTTTCCTCACTGAATTCTGATTTCAGGAAACTTTTGAAGCTGGCAAGTCCATCTAGCAGGAAAAGTCAGTGGGAAAATAAATTTATTTATTTATTTGTGTGTTTTATCTATCTATCTATCTATCTATCTATCTATCTATCTATCTATCTAACCAGTACATCCTGCTCTATAGCCTAAGCTTATTTACTATATATTTCTGTCACATATATAAGAGCCTTTCAAATGATAACTTATTTACACCTCATGACAAACCTAAGAGGCAGGTGCTGTCAATAACCAATTTTACAAATGAGGTCAGAGAGGTCAAGTAATTTCTGTTAGTTAACCAGCTGGTAAGTGGCAGAGCTGGGATTCAAATCCAGGCAGCCCATATTTGGGTGATAAAGGTTTACCTGTATATGGTATCAAGGAATACCATGAACACTAATGCCATTCTGGATACTTATCAATTACCAAAAAGAAAAAACACATTTAAAACTTGGTTCGGCAGTGTAAGTAATACTGATGTCAATTATCATGTATAAACTACTTACAATCCTTTTTTTTTCTTTCTACAGACGATTTTTGGGCAAATATTATGTTCCAGGCATTATGATAAGTCACTATGGTAAGTAAAATAGACATGGTTCCTGCCCTAATGAAGCTTATAGATTCTGGGGGAAGTAGAAATAAAATGAAGAAACACAAAAAACATTTACACAACAAAGGAAAAATCATATGAAAGATAGTAACAGAGTAGGAGAAGGATCCTAATCTCATTTTAGGGTTAGGGAAGGTCTCCATGAGGAAGTGACATTCAATTTGAGACCTGAAGAAGGAGAGGGAAGGGGCCCAATGATGTTACCACATGCAGAGTAGTTACTAGGCCCATCAATTATACACCAGTCTTTAAAGCATATTAGATTTAGCATAACTGTTGTGATTTTGTTTTCAGTGTACCGTTGCTCATGTAGGATGGACTTCAGCTTATAATTTAAAAAATACACACATATAATATATATACATATTTACGTCTACGTACAAATATATATATTAGAGATTCTTGCGCCTGATCCTTTTGTTTTCTTTTTATTTCCTACCCCTTCAGCTCTAACCTCCAAAGTGGTTGATGAGTAGAAGGTAAGTTGAGGATGTAGGAAGGCATTGGAGAGGAATAAAGGAAAAATCACTCTGTAGCTTCAATTTTTTCCTCCTTTTTAAAGCTTATTATATATATATATATATATATATGTATATTAAAACCAAAATTCTAACAAATGCATATTTATAGAGAGAGAATCCATGTCCATTTATTATCTAAAGAAAGTAGACTTCTAAAGGAAGCAGAGAAAGAGAAGAATTCTAGTTTTCCACAGACTATATCACAATTATAGGCCAATCCTCAGTAACGTTCTTGGCATGTCACTCCCTCCCAGGGAAGACAGGACTGACTGTCACCAGTACGTCAAGGTCCAGTTTTCCTCTAAGTTGCCCCCTATCAGGAGACACTTCTGCAATCCATTAATTCTACTTAGGGAACATATTCATGTTCTGAATTCATTTCCTTTGACCTAATATCAATCGATTTCCCTTTCCCTTGAATATTTGTCCTCACTCCTTTTCAAACAGTCTAAATTTTCATTCATTAGTCATTGTTGATTTCATACAACATGCACAAAATGCATGTGATGATTAAACCAGAGATGCATGGTTGTCATTTTGTCAATTGCCCCTCTATATATTTTTATTGTCTTCATCCCCTTCACATTCAATTCTAAAGAAACAGAATGGCTAGTGATAATTAACTTGGATTAAGGCCACCAGCGATTTCTGGATCCAAACAAGACACTTTGCACTTTAATCCCCTCTCCCTGTTCTTACCCTAAAATCATTTTTTATTGATCAACACCTGAAAATACATCTGGGAGCAATGGTAGGTATGATAAACAATTTTTTCTAGAAACCTAGCTAGAAGAATTACTTTAAGACCATTTGATAACATGTACCTGGATAAAATCAGTTATATTTTCCCTCTCCCTCTGCCCATATTTCCAGCACTATTTATTATAATTTAGTGACACGGGAGTCAACATAGATGCTGAAATAAGAAATAATACCTAGTTCTCTCTGTGTCATGGTTCAAGTTTTCATTGTTTCTTAAACAAAGGTAGTCTCTGTCAAAATGGAAAAATTCCTAGGCACCTTCTAGCTGCCAGGAAATGACAGCAGGAATGAAGTCTTATGAGCTCCCACACAACTGGAACTAAGATTGTGGAGGAAATAATAACTTCATTAAGTTATACTCAATAAGTCTGTGGCCAATTTGTTCTCATTAGCCCAGTTTTCCCACAACCTATCAGGCACTCTGAATCACTCATTCCACGTCTTCGTAGAAGGTAGAGATATAATCCCAGTCCACCCAAACATTATTGTTTATGACCTGAGGACACTTGCCAGGATTCCACAACAACATTAACATTTACCACGTATCCAGGGAATGAGCTTGGAAAATAACTTTCCAGTGCAGTGAGCCCATTTCCTGGGTACTGGTTTCATCACTCTCATTAAATTCCACAGTATTATTTTAAGGCTTTTTGTCAATATACAGACTTTAAAACAAGACTCATAAAATGGCTTTACACTCTATTGGTCTGGGAGATGATTAAAGCTTTCTCACATCTGGCTTTTGAGAATTCTTTGGAGGGACCCTTATTAGGACCCTCTAAATCCACTTTCTAGATACTTTTTCCCCTTTAACCTCTGGTTTTCTACTAGCCCATTCCTTGGAGAATTTTCCTGTTGAATTCCCATTACCCTTGAGGAAGTCCTCTTGTGTCAGAGTCAAATAGACTCCAGGCCAAATGTCTCTACTCTGCAAGGAACACACATGTCTTCCTTGCCCTACCCCATTCCCCTGCCCACTCCACACCACAGTAGAGCCCCCAGCACACATCCCTGATAAATCACCACATACTTCCCTGCTGAGCCTGCACAGAGCCTCAGTATACCTCTCAACACACCTCTTCAGGCGTCCCCTCCCTAGGAAGCAAATGAAACCCACCTGATCCTCTGGTCTGGTGAAAACACTCTGGCTTGTGACCCACATTATAATTCCAGAGCTGGCCCTAATGTGTGATGTCACTTTTTTTTTTTTTTTTTTTTTGCCAACAAGATTAGCCCTGAGCTAACATCTGTTCCAATCTTCCTCTATTTTTTATGTGGATCACCAACACAGCATGGCTGACAAGTAGTGTAGCTCTTCGCCCAGGATCCGAACCCGTGAACCCGGCCACTGAAGCAAAGCGTGCCAAACTTAACCGCTAGGCCACGGGGCCAGCCCCAGTTGTCACTTTTGACATTCATGTAAAATAGAGTAGCAGCCCTACCAAAGAACAAAATGAAACCACCTATAAACCCACATTGAAAATAAAAGGAGTGGTCGACAAATCTAAGTCAGATTGATATAAAGGAAAAATATTGAAAACTAGACTAGCATAAATCTCTTCTCCTAGGGGAAAAATAGTGAAATATTATTGATAAGTACCATTACATAGCTTCCTGGTTCAAAGCATGGGCTCTAGAGTCATGATTGCCTGGGGATGGATCCTGGCACACTACATTGCTATAGTAACTTGGGGAAGTTATCTAACTTCTCTGAGCCTCAGTTACCTCATCTGTTAAACGGAGATAATAATGGAACCTACCTGACAGGTTGTTGTAAAGATTAAATAATTCATATAAAGCTCTTACATGGCATTGAACATAATGATAGCTCAATAAATGCTAGCTTTCATCATTATTATTCACACCCAATTTAAAATTAATCTTTATCATCATTCAAAACCCAACTCAAACGTTGCCTCACACGTGAGGTAATCTTTAACCACTACCCTCCACTTGCTCTTGAGGATTTTTATCATTATGAGAGAAGAGATTACTTTCTGTCCTTTTTTTGGAAGTTTTGCTTTTATGGCTATCTTTTCCAGGAGGCTGTTAATTCTTTGAGTTCAACAGTTGAGTTTAATACCTGTATACCTAAATACCTGTATCCAGGGTACTTAGCATTCTTAAGTGGCACTTATCTTTGCCATTCTTTCTCATCCCACCTCCTAGTCTAAATCTGTGTGCCTAACATTTAATAGAGGTTTGCGCTAAACTAAATAAGACCCATTTAGGGGAGCATTTTCTCCCAAGTCACAGAACTGAAGAACACAACTTTAAAGAAAAATAAATTTACTGATTTTGCTATTGTTGTAATATTTTATTTCAGGGGCAAGTTTCCTAACCTCTCTGTGCCTCAGTTTCCTTTTCTGAAAAATAGAGATTGTTATTGTACCTAAATTCTAAAATTATTGCAATCATTAAATAAGCAAATGTATGCAAAGTGCTTGGGACAGTGCCTGGCACATGATCAATAATAAATGTAATCTATTGCTTTTATTATTATAATTATTCCTTTAAAGGAACTTGTGGCTGCCAGTGAGTAAGATAATGATAAATATGAGCCAGAAAATAAAACAGAGATTATTGAAAACCAAAGAGACTGGGTGGCGAAAAACTATAAGCTAGTCCTCTGAACACAGGACCAAGACAAGGATGTTCACTCTCGCCACTCTTATTCAACATAGTACTGAAAGTTTTAGTCAGAGCAATTAGGCAAAGAAAAGAAAGAAAAGGGATCTAAATAGGAAAAGAAGAAGTAAAGCTGTCACTATCTGTGGATGACACAATTCTATACACAGAAAACCCTAACAAATCCACCAAAAAAACTTTTAGAAATAATCAGCAAACACAGGAAAGTTGCAGGGTACAAAATCAACATACAAAAGTCAGTTGTATTTCTATACACTAACAATGAACTAGCAGAAAGAGAAATCAAGAATACAATCCCATTTACGATTGCAACAAAAAGAATAAAATACCTAGGAATAAATTTAACCAAGGAGGTGAAAGACCCTATTCACTGAAAAGTATAAGATATTATTGAAAGAAATCAAAGAAGATGTAAAGAAGTAGAAAGATAGTCCATGCCCATGGATTAGAAGAATAAACATGGTTAAAATGTCCATATTACCTAAAGCAATCTACAGATTCAATGCAATCCCAATCAGAATCCCAATGGCATTCTTCATGGAAATAGAACAAAAAATCCTAAAATTTATATGCAACAACAAAAGACCTTGACTAGCCAAAGCAATCCTGAGAAAAAAGAACAAAGCTGGAGGTATCACAATCCTTGACTTCAAAATATACTACAAAGCTATAGTAATCAAAACAGCATGGTACTGGGATCAAGGGAGCAGAATTGAAAGCCCAGGAATAAAACCACACATCTATGGACAGCTAGTCTTTGACAAAGGAGCCAAGAGCATACAATGGAGAAAGGAAAGTCTCTTCAATAAATCATGTTGGGAAAACTGGACAGCCACATGCAAAAGAATGAAAGTAGACCATTACCTTACATCACACACAAAGATTAACTCAAAATGGATTAAAGACTTGAATGTAAGACCTGAAACCATAAAACTCCTAGAAGAAAATATAGGCAGTACACTCTTTGACATTGGTCTTAGCAGCATCTTTTCAAATGCCATGTCTGCTCAGGCAAGCAAAATAAAAGAAAAAATAAACAAGTGAGACTAGATCAGACTAAAAAGCTTCTGCAAGGCAAAGGAAACCATCAACAAAATGAAAAGACAACCCACCAACTGGGAGAAAATGTTTGCAAATCATATATCCAACAAGGGGTTAATTTCCAAAATCTATAAAGAACTCATATAACTCAACAACAAACAACCCAATCAAAAAATGGCAGAGGATATGAACAGGCATTTTTCCAAAGAAGATATACAGATGGCCAACAGACTCATGAAATGATGTTCAATATCACTAATTATTAGGGAAATGCAAATCAAAACAGCAATGAGATACCACCTTACACTGGTCAGAATGGCTATAATTACCAAGACAAAAAACAACAAATGTTTGAGAGGATGTGGAGAAAAGGGAACCCTTGTACGCTGCTGGTGGGAATGCAAACTGGTGCAGCCTCTATGGAAAACAGTATGGAGATTTCTCAAAAAATTAAAATTAGAAATACTATATGATCCAGCTATCCCACTACTGGATATTTATCCAAAGAATATGAAATCAACAATAAAAAAAGATATATGCACCCCTATGTTCATCACAGCATTATTCACAGTAGCCGAGATGTGGAAGCAACGCAAGTGCCCATCAGTGGATAAATGGATAAAGAAGCTGTGGTATACATATACGATGGAATATTACCCAGCCATAAAAAAAGACAAAATTGGGCTGGACTGGTGTGTAGTGGTTAAGTTCTCACACTCTGCTTTGGCAGCCCAGAGTTCGTGGGTTCAGATCCCCGGCACTGACCTACACACTGCTCATCAAGCCATGCTGTGGTAGAGTCCCACATACAAAATAGAGGAAGATTGGCACAGATGTTAGCTCGGGGACAATCTTCCTCACCAAAAAAAAAAAAAAAAAAGATAAAATTGTACCATTTGCAACAATATGGATGGGCCTTGAGGGTATTATGTTGAGTGAAATAAGTCAGACAGAACAAGACAAATACCATATGATTCCACTCATATGTGGAAGACAAACAAACACATGGGTAAGGAGAATAGATTAGTGGTTACCAGAGGAGAAGGGGATGAGGAGAGGGTGAAAGGGTGAAAGGGGCACATATGTATGGTGACAGATAAAAACTTGACTGTTGGTGGTGAACACGATGCAGTCTATACAGAAACTGAAGTATAGTGATGTACATCTGAAATCTACTGGCAATGTTGTAAGCCAATATGACCTCAATAAAATAAAATAAAGAGAGAGAGAGAAGCAGAAGGAGAATGCAAACATAGAAACAAAAAAACGAGCCCAGATCCAGGCTATTCCATTCCCCATGGAAGAGTTCAAATCTCAAGGGTGTCTCAAGGAAATATTCTGGCCTTTTGGAATTCCTGGCAAAAAGGAATCCACATAAAAACTTTACTGCTGCCGGATTGTGTTTTATTCTTCCTATACTGTTAAAGACAGTCACATGGAGGAGTTCAATGTCACTGTCTTATTTAAACTCCCTTGTGCAATCTATTTGTGTTTAAAGAACAACACACTGGTTATGTGCCCCATGGACCTACTAAATGAAAACAGGTGGTGCCAGCTATAGACCTGAAGACAAAGCATGTAAGAAATTGATGTGCTTTCAGAACAGAGTCAAATATACTGGATGATTAAAAATGATTTTAAAAAACCAGGAAAGGTGAGACGAATCTTGTTAGCTAGAAAAGAAAAGATTGAGTATCAGCCTAATTGTCTTATTCTTTTAGAGATCTGGTGTCAATTGATTTCATTTCCACTCAAGAAGAACTAAGAAAAATGTGGATTTAAGGAATGCTCCGGGAACTATATCAATTGTGAAAGTCAATATCCTACATTAGCACAAGAGAACACCTAAGGTTCCTTATAAATCAACAAAGATGCCACTCCTCAAGATTAAATGGTTTACTTTATCAAATCAAATATGCAAGACGGGATTGTGAAGTTTTAAATGCATATATTTCTCAAATTTATCTTTCTTCATTACCTATTTTGCATCAATCACAGCTCATGTTAGATATTTATGGTTATAGACCACTAGTTTTAGCAGATTCAAATAACATCTCATAAGAAGTGAGTTGCCAAAGTTTGGCTTAAAGTTATTCATGATGCACAATAGCTGATGTTTGGGCAAATAGGTCAAATATTGTTTCCGCAGGTTAATCGTGTTGGGATAGAATTATTTGGTCATGCTTGTCATTCCACTAATCCTTCTCTAGGAATAGCCAGAGAGGAGCAGAGAACAGAGACAAAGTGGCAAGAGAGAAACACAGAGCAAGAAGGAAAGTTGTAGAGACCGAGACGGGAAATGAAAAGATCAAGAGGAAGAGAGAGACAGTAAGAACAGAGAAATAGAGACAGTAAGAACAGAGAAATAGAGACAGTAAGAACAGAGAAATAGAGGCAGAGAAAGGGAGCGGCTCTCTTACCTAACTAATGGCATACCTCCCACACGGCACAGCTCTCCTTTTTTTTTTTTTTTTTTTTTTTCTGTGAGATCTGTATATCCATACCAGAAAACCTCTTTTCCACTTGAGCTACTTTGAATGGCTAGACACCGTTTTGAGGGAAGAATTTTGACTAGAATAGTTATCCAGTGCTTTTCCATTTATTGCTTGGGGAAATTAATTGCCCAAGTCTTAAAAATATTAATTACTTAAGAGGATAATCATGTGGAATTTAAGATTATATATACACACAGACACATACTATATACCCACATATATATGCATATATATTTTTTAAATATTGTATATAATTAAATTAAATACTGTGAACATTATATATATTTACACAAACACACACACATGCATATATATTTTCCCCTCTAAGGAGTAGGAAATATTACTGTGAGAATCTCAGGCCTCCAGCTCACACCATAGTCATCATCTATTTGCAAGCTGAAAGACTTCAGTCCCTCAAAAAATGCTGAAGTGTTAACACTAACCACATCTGGCTTAACTTCTACCCCTATCTTTCTTATCCCAATAGCTCTCTGCCCCCTAAAAGCCTGAAACATATGAACCTAAGGATTAGAGTGACTGAAAAGGATTATGTATGAACAATTAATATGTATCATTCTTCTTAATGGTTTTGAAAACATGGAAATAGTTCTGCTTATTCTCAAGTTTCTTGATAATAGCAATAAATACCTGTGTCCAGGGTACTTAGCATTCTTAATGTATTAATTTAATTACTATTGATTGATTTGATTATAAGTTTAATTGTACTCTATCAGGTTGCTATTGGCCCCAAACCACTGTATAAGATAATAAATAAGTCAATTGATAAACATAAATATTTTTCTCTTAGTTGACCTCATGGAGTTTCTGGATCCAAGAAGCAAAATGAATTTATTCATTCACCCATTAAGTCAATAAACATTTATTGAACGCTGTATGTGCATCAGGTCAGGGTACTCCAGTTAGCACAAGAAATAAAAAGAGAATCGAAAATGTGTAAGATTGAGAAAGTTCCAAATTAAAGGCTTTGGTGTGCTGCCTCCAAATATAAGATATTTGTTCTATCACAGATAAGCAGAAGCTTACCCCACCAAAAACAAGACATAAAAAATGTTCATATACAATTCAACATGCATTCTTTGTTATCTACTCTGTGTCTATTAATCATGATGGTCCTGTGAGAAATATTTTTTAAATCCCTATTTTTGCAAAGTATCTAGCAAAGTTTCATATTCCATTCTTGTGGTGAAGATGGAGAACTATGAGTTGGAGATCTTACACTGAATTATATTTTTAGAGTGAACTATTCAACAAATATTTATTTTCCCCATACTGTGCACTTCTTATTGTGAAATTATCCAGATCAAGAAGACTAACTCCTGGCTGTCAATGAGTTTATAATCTATCATAGGAGGGAGACGTCTAGGATCAGAGGATAATGTAGCAAGTATTAAGTGGCATAAAAGATGTGCAGACAATGGCTCTGGAAGCTCAGAGGGGATATAAATCATTCTGGATGGTCAAGGAAGACTAGGCATTTCGTATTTAGATTTGCTTTTATAGGAAAGGGAGA
Organism: Ceratotherium simum simum; assembly: GCF_057802395.1. Taxonomy (NCBI): domain Eukaryota; kingdom Metazoa; phylum Chordata; class Mammalia; order Perissodactyla; family Rhinocerotidae; genus Ceratotherium; species Ceratotherium simum. The sequence goes on along the minus strand of NC_141901.1, from coordinate 32,822,082 downwards.
ATTTCAACAGGTAGAGATATGAATACAAAGTATTCCAGCCAAAGGAATTAATGTAGAAATCCTATATGGAGGGGAGAACACTTCAGTTTGACTGCAGACCAGCCATATAGTTATCATGGAGAATCTTAAATATTGGAAATTTGAACTTGATACTGTAGGCCTTGAGAATCAGTAAGGATTTTGGATTAGGGGACAGGCAAGTAGTGCTCAGGTGTATTGCTATTAGCTTGGAAAGGAGTTCTTGCTGGCACTTTTGTTATGTCTCAAATGAAGATATAACAGGCGTGCTGCCAGAAGAGGAAACTGAGGCTAAGGGAGATAACAACCCATGTCAAGTCACAAAAGCAAGTAAGAGCAGTTTGAACTAGGACATACTACCCAGCCCACGCCTCATGGTCCAATGATCTTTACACAGCTATATCTAATCCTTATCAAGCCGTTAGAGGCTAAGCTGGAAAAGGCAGTATCTCTATTTTACTGAGAAATATATTAAGAAGCACACAGGTCAAGCCACTCGATCTGGCTCACACTAGTAAGCAGGACAGATGGGAACACAACCCGCAATCCTGAGTCCTCAGGAAACCTTATTTTCACATTCTCCCACAGTGCAGTTGACTTTCTTCTGATGAGCTGGATAACCACACTCCCTTGGCACCCTTCCCTTGTTGAGACCACTTTGAAAACCTGAAGAAATGTCAACACTGGGGAAGAAGGACATGGGCAACACACAGGTGTATTTTGCCTCCGTCCCTCCCCTGACCTTTATAAAAGAAAACGTGAACTTACAGTTGTTCTGCAGGAGCTTGTCCAGGGACTCACGCCACTGCAGAACCTCATCCAGCGAGGGTCTAAATCAAGAATCAAGAAAGAAAAACATGATGGCCATGAGAAGGGAGTTAGCTACATCTACCAGCAATGACTTGGACCTGGAAATGATACAACCAATGACCCACCCATACTCAGGACAAGGGAGTTAGAATTGTTTTCTTTCTAACAGTTGGGTTTGATGAGCTGGATTTGCTTTCAGACATCTATATCACCTATCTTCATCTCTTTTGGAACAATTTCATTAGATCTGTCCCTTTTTAGAAGTAGAGTCTATTTGTCATGAAGCTATGTCTTGGTATTCTTGTATATTCCATGACAGTACCTCAGATTGTGGTCCTTTTTCCAAATGTAACTGAAGGAAATCCTGTTGTCCCACTCTAGGGATCAAACTCACGTTCTTTGACTCACCACTGCTGCGCTTGAACCACCTGATTTAATCAGCAAAGTGCGTTTGATTCCACATCCTCCTCCCAAGGCCATCTCGTTACAGCCGCTAGACGATGGTACGTGTGATGCTGCCTCATGTTGGGAATGTGATCATAGTAAGTCTACATTTTAAAAAATCTGAGTGCTTTTTTCTTGCCTAATTAGGATGGGCTAATATTTTTTTTAAAGATGTACTCTTCCTGAGAAGAAAAGTGGGTAGTAAATCATGAAGAGGAATGTTGTACACCAACCTTCTAAATGCCGACTCAAAAGGAGAAGGTAATAGCCAACATATAATGTCCCCGTAAACTGTTTTTATTTTAACATTTATTTATGTAGAAACCCTGCAGTTATTTCATTTTAACCACTAATTTTTCTCTCACAGCAGGATTATATCAAGTCGGGCTGGTGTTGTCTGGGAAAAAAGTGTCCCAGAGCTCACTTAGCTCTAATTCTTGCATTAGGATATGAGTTCTTCATTGTCAAATCAAGACAGACTAACAAGGCATTTATTAGAATATTAAGGCCAATGAAGGTGTTTTTCCTGAATGGTAATTTCTTCAGCTCTTAACTTGTTTTAGCTACCCTTCAGAAAATCCATGATAATTCCTGCTTCTGGTTTTTAAAAAAATAATATCTTGGGCTTTTAATTATTCAGATTAGCTGCTGAGGTTGATAAGATGATTGCTGCTTCTACGTTTCATTTTGCTGTCCAAGCTCAGATTCAGCCTCACTTTATTTACGTAAGGAGTCCAAGATGGCAGTAGATTTTCTGGCTAAAGTACTGTGAATAATTCTGTCACTTCCTTATGCCTCATTGCAGAACATGTACAGATTTGAAGTCTTAATTATATGATTTTTCATAAAGTTTTATGTTTTGACTGTTTGAAGGTCAAACATGCCAAAAATGAGAGTAACAAACCTGGTGAAATAATCTTCAGTGATTTCTTTTTTCCTGGCTGGAAACATAGGTATCATAGATTAAAAACTCAACCCTAATTCCTTGGAAATTTATTTTTAATAAGTGAACTACCTTGCCTCCCTCTCCTTTTTGTCTGGTTAGTAGAAAGTAGCATAGCAAGGAGAAATGACATGAAGAAGAAATTACAAGTATTTCCTTATATTTTTCTGGCTCATTTTATTTCCAACCAGAGAAGGATCTGTTTTCTAGGGGTCAGTAAATCCTTTTGGCTCTTCTATATTAGCTCATATTGAGGAATTTTCCTTTGCATATATTATTTGATAGCTACATTTTTAGCAAAAGGCCTTACGCATCTTAATTTCTTCACTACAGTGGGTGCAATGTTTTGCATGTAACAGACACCCACCAAGTCTCTATTGATTGTCGACATAAACAGCAGGACATCAAATGATTGGACAGAAGAAACTGGCTCGGCTCCAGGGGAAGGCCTGGTTCACTCACTGAATCTCATTCTGATTTTATAAATATTCTCATAAAATGAAATGACCTTCCCTCACCCCATTTCCTCTGCTTAGTGTAGAGGAACACAGGAAGAAGAAATGACAGGAGCAGGTGCACCAAACTTAAGCATGTTACCAGATCCAATTTGTCCCAAATGGTTTTGTTAGAACCAGACTAACGGTCAACAGCAGCAGCACATCACAACCAAGATTAAATTCCTGAAAAGGACATGTGCAGAGCCCACCTGCGGGTTAAATTAGTCCGAATTGATTCAAGGACACAGTCAAGCAGGACGCATCCCCCACAGCATGAAGCCCAGTGTTGTGATTACCAGCCTAGGAGGCAACACAGGTTCATCCTGTCCTGATTCTCAGAATGTGCCAGCCCTCATTAAGTCTGACTTCTTTGGAAACAAGATAGATGCAGATCTAAATGACCAATAAGTTTCCTGGTTTTCAAGGTCATACCTGACCACAGAGGGTAGGCATGGAGTCTCTGTGTGTGGGTGTGGGGGGAGAAGGAGGAAGCCAGCACAAATAAGAAGCAAGATAAACATTTATGGGGATGATTAACTGTGCTCTATAATGCCCAATGTAAATGCCACCTGGTCCAGGAAGTGACCATCTCGGCTGAAGCGCTCTGTCCCTTCACTGTACTCTTGCCACATTTAATCGTTGAACCTCTTACATGGCAACGATGCACTCACTGCCTAAAGGTATAGCTTGTTAGTCATGAAGAGCTTTTCCCATCACCCTGTCCTATGGCTCATCCCCTGCAGCATTAATCTACCCTGCAATAAATGTGTGCAATAAATTAATGCAAAAATTAATAATGATTAAATTTGCCCAGAGTTAGTCTGGGTTGATGAAAATCACAAATAACCCAAAACTTTAGAGTTCAGAAATTTTAGCACCATGAACCATTACTACAGCTATTGGCAACTCTGACACTTACTAGCTGTGACCACGGGGAAGTATTTTAACCTCTCTAAGCACCCGTGGTTTTCTTTCCTTTCTTTTTTTTAATCTACACAGTCCCTGGCACATATTTAAACACTCTTCACATGATCTTGCTCTCACCAAGGAAAGTGAAATTCAAGTTATTTATTGGCATTTGTAGTGCCTGCTCTGCTCTCTCTTCCTTCCCTGCACTACAGTCCACTCACAACCAGTCTTAAGTCCATGAACATTTATTGAGCCCTTACCCCACCGCCAACAGTGACCTGAGCACCATGGATGGGGATGCAGAGAAAAACCTGCTACTTTTTGATGTCTACCTGTGGGCCAAACATGGTACATACATCTTTAATCCTCACAACAACCCTCACTCTGCAGTTTACCAGGCCAGAGTATGTGTACTTTATACTTTGTAACTGTTCATTGTTTACAGGTTAGGTACTGTTTATATGTAAGAGGTCATTCTAGGGTTATAAAGTGGTAAAAACAACAACAACGAAAATGTAGTTAAAAATTATTGACACCAGGGGGCTGGCCTGCTGGTGTAGTGGTTAAGTTCAGCACGCTCAGCTTTGGTTCGTGGGTTCGGTTCCTGGGCACAGACATACACCACTCATCAGCCGCCATGCTGTGGCAGCAACCCACATACAAAATAGAGGAAGACTGCCACAGATATTAGCTCAGGGCCAATCTTCCTCAAGCAAAAAGAGGAGGATTGGCAACAGATGTTAGCCCAGGGCCAGTCTTCTTCACCAGAAAAAAAAAAAGGAAAATTATTGACATAGGGCGAAAAGGGACATCTAGGTTATAAAATAAACTATAAGAATATCTATATCACTCCTGAGCATTTTGCAATTGATTATATTATAAGCCATGATAAGAGTTATCACAAACTAAATTTATGTGGTTTACTAATATGTTTATTGCTTATTATGAGGACCTACAGCAGAACCTTACATACAGAGGCTGGGAAAAAGTGGGAGCCCTTGGAGAGAGAGAAGCAGGAGGAGAATACAAAGTTAGGAGATAAGGAAGAGAGTTTTAAGGAGGCCAACGGGTGAGCAGAGTCAAATGCTGCTGACAAGTCAAGGGTGAGGCCTCAGTGCTGACAGTTTCACAGAGGTTGGAAGATTTAAACCTGACAGGAAGGAGTTAAGGAAGAAACTAGAAGCAGTGGCTTTCCATTTCTAGAGTTATCCAAGGAAAGCAAGAGAAAGGGGTGGGAGTCGATGGCGTGAGGGGCTGAGAGAGTATTTTCAGAGTGGAGCACGGGTACTTGTTTGTTCCTGGTGGAAGAGGGTCCAGAGGGAAAAAGAGCAGTGAAGAATACTAAAATGGTAACGCAAGCTGGCTTTGCACAGTAGCGATACAGGCAACTTTTTTGGATTTTTTTCGATGGTTAGATTTTTTTTTTTTCCTAATGAGAAGAACAAAAATATATTAAAAAATAGGAAATGCTTTTTTAAAAAAGGGATTGCTTTTTTTAAAAGATGAGAGGGATTAAAAATACCTTCAGTCCAGGGAAGGTTTATTTATTTTCTTCTCTGAGAGAAGAACATGGGTAAAAAATACAGAGAAATTTTAAAGTGGGGAGAAGAGAGATTGATCGAGCCCTTGCAGAACAGTCTTTTCCTGTTAGTTACAAGGCACAGAAATTTGCCAAACGTGAGGAGGTGGAATGGGGTTAGGGGTTTGGAAGAGGGTGGGAAAGCTTTGTAGTGGTCACTGTTAAAAATGCAGTAGAGACGCACAAATATTCTCTAGGGATACAAAGGATTTTTTCCAAAACAATTCAAACTTCTGGAATAAGAAAGAGGATGGAAGACAATAGAAGAAAATAATCCAATAAATGTCAGCCCCAGGATTTCTTCCAAAATTGCTTCTCTCTGAATCCCTGTTAAGCCAAAATAGTTCAAGTGTCTGTGTGGGATATTAAAGCAGAGAATCAAAGCAGGAAATATAGTACTATATTTATTTTTTAAAGTTAATTCCAACAGATCAATAACCACCACATTGTTTACTTCAAAATAGACTGTTTGATCTGTTGCTGCTGTAAAATGTGGTTCTTATTTCCACTAGTGCCTGGTGCCTGCCACTCCACATTGCATTAACTTCCCCTTTCTAAATGCAGAAAACTCAATTATGCCTCGCTTCCGGTTTGGGATCACTTTGAAGTAATAAAAGGAGGAGAATGAAAATATCCACTTAGGCTGATGGAAAAAGATTAAAAAAGAATAACCCATCTCTCTATCTCCTAACCAATCTAGCTATATTAAGTTGAAGGTCATTTGGACAAAGAAAAGATTGGCCAATTTATACGAATGTTAAATTTAAAAAGAAATGGAGGTTAAAAGGGATTCCCGTATTTTTACCACATTTCTGTGATCTCCTCAAAGCTTTTAGATGGTAGAGTGCACGAGTTTGAATACTTTTGGCTTTTCTTCGTCCCACTTCCCTTTCTTGATTTTTATGGGTATCTCTATTTTAAAAGGAAAATGGAGTGTATTTGTCTAGGCAATGACAGGCTATGTAGCTAGGGGAACAATGAGAATGCCGTGAGTAGTGTTATTAAGTTAAAGTAGAGCCAATTATGAGCTGGATTCGCAGCCATAACATCTCGAATCTTTAGAATTGTAGTTTCCCTCCATGCCTAAATTGACAGAAGTGTGTTGGGGGAGGTAGGGGAAAAGGGAGGGAGGACTGTAGAAGTCCAGTCAGGAATATTAATTCATGGATTGGGGGAAAAATTACTTGATGTGCCTTAAATAGGAAATAGCTGGTCGAGTACTCATTCCTCCATTGAGGGAGTCTTCTGTTCCTCTGTTGGACCTTGAAGGGACAATATCTTGGAGAAGAAACTATTAGACTTAAATTGTCTGCCTTGATCTTAGCATCTTCCTGAGGGAAATGTTCTTACTTGTAGCTCCCTGCTGAGGAAGCAGCCTTGGATAGTTCCTTAGTAGATGAGCGTCCAGTGATGGTAATTAATTGGATCAGGAACAGTTACCTGACCCCTGACCCCAGGGCAGCAAGTGAACGGATACTTTTTACCACACTTCTGTGTGGTAAATAACTGATGAGGTGGCTGGTGCTATGTTATAAAGTGTGATCTGTCTCTCCAACAAGGTCCCAAGGCAGGGCCTTGTCTGCCAGTATACGATATGCTCCAGACATAGGAGAGTCAACAACAAAAAAAGCTTATTTACAAACCAACTCTCTAAGGGCTCTTATGATCCTCAATGGGTAATTGAAGGGGGGAGTTCTACAGATGAGGGATGGTGCTACACACTTGAAAAATAGGCATCGTCTAGAGGAAAAGGAGAGGAATCCATATTCGTGACTCACTTCTGGGTCTTGGCTGGTTTCTCCGGCTTCTCATTATATGGAATGACAAGGTCAATAGCCGAGTCTGGCTTCTGGAGAAGAATTCCCAACTTGATCTTAATCTCCTTGGCCCTGAAAGAAGAGATGTAAAGGGAAATGGAAACACCACATGAGCATACAAATCTAAAAAAGAGATTTCTTTCTGTGTCAGAGAAACAAAAATGAACAAAACCCCATTTCACTGTTGTGGCAGAAAGAATACTAATGTAGAAATTGCGACACGTGAATTCTAACAAACATTTATTAAGCTTTTGTTATGTCCCTGGTTAACGTGCATTATATCATTTTAATCTTAATTATTGTTTTATATGTATTCTTTCATTTTATATATGGCAGATACTATAGTATTATTCTCATTTTACAAATGAAGACACTGAATGACAGAGAGTTTAAATAACTTACTTAAGATAACCCTGCCAGTGCATGGTGGAGATGGGACTTCTGACTCTAGAATTCACAGAAGGAACTACTTACTGCATTGCCTACCAGTCTTCTGAGGTCTCTGATCCCAGTTCCGCCAGTAATTAGATGTATAACATTTGAAAAAATAATCATTTTTTCCCACCAGAGCTCAGTTCCCTTATCTGTAAAATGACAGAGTTAACCTAGATGTTTTCTTCAGCCATTTTCAGCTATAAAACTAAATTATTCTGCTTGATGATTTTCTTCTCTATAAAGCATTCTTCATTTATATGGATCTGATTTTTCTCCCAATCCCTCGCCCATCGTTCCATCATAGCTATTGGAGTATGTTACATGCAGCGAGCCTTCGATAGATGAGTATTAATTGCCAATGGAATGACTATAGTGGTATTATACTACTCCTTTCTACCTTCAACATTTTATTGAGTAGATGTGGGCAGAATTCTGAGCCCTCTTCCATCATAGGATGCAGCCGTTTTCATGCCCAGTTTCAAAACTAACCTTCTAAGTTACCCATTATTTCATCATGAGTCTGAATTCAAAAAGCACCAAGCAAATCTTAAACGTTAGTCCATACGACAAGCCATTGTATACTGGGAGACCCAAAAAGCTATCCTTTCACTGTCACCTTGGCACTTTACACATGCTTTTAAGATAGAGTTTATCATATTGCATTATGGTTATTGATTTATGTGTCTGTTTTCCAAGCTGGGTATGAGAACTCTTTGAAGGTGGAAATTGAGTCTTAAATACCTTTTACCTCCTGTACATAGCACAATGCTTGGCAACGTAGTCAACATTCAAAAATATTTGCCAAAGTGAATTAAAAATATCTTGATTTTATTCCTCACAAATCTGCTAACATTTATCTCCCAGTCAATGTGGATCATAACCAAAGACTTAAAGAGTGGTGATGGGTCTCATATTGTGGCCAGAAAGGGTTTTGCTACTATAAACACACTTTCGTCAGCCATTCACATGGAGACAGTGATGAGATAATTTAAATAAAATGCGTAAGATTAGCAATTATGGATATTAGGGAGAAAAAGGTAAGGAAATGTACTGTATAACTTACAAAAAAAACTATAATTATTGAATCATATCATAGTTTCCTCTAGTATCATAAATATGATTTTGAGGCAAAGATTTAGAATTAGTCACCTCTACAATGTCTTTCCTTTTCATTTCTTTCTGCTTCCATTCTTTCCCTAGGACCCTCTGCCGGAAGCCAACTAGAGTCCCACTACAGCAGATCAGGCTCAGCCCAGCACAGCATATGGCTGAAATGGGAATGTTCTGCTGAGGGAGCTTATATAAAACATGAGAATAAGAATAAGTGTCATTTTGATTCTAAGCTCTGCAACTTGCTTAAATTATCTATTTTTTTCCCCTAGAAATTGGGACTAATAAAATAGAACATCCTCATAGAATTTTTTGTAATGATTAAATATGCTAATGCATGTGAATCACTTAGCACAGCATTTGGCATATAATCCTGCCTCTTCATTTAGTTCTAACTGCGTAATCATTTTTCCAACCAAACTCAACCCATGTTCTCTAGCTTCAGGTGCCAAATTAAAACATCCAGAAAATTTCCCACAAGTTACTAAGAATTACTACACCCACTGCCTTGCATATTCTTTCTCTGGAGACAAGAATCGCCAATTTTATATTTATCTGAAATATGAAGAAAATAATATAGGGGGGTGTGCATCCAATATTTGTGGCCACCCTCTGCTGGCTAGTGTATAGTACTACAGCCAGAAATGGACAGCAGGTCCATTTTGGGGGTCAGGTCACACCCAGCTCTTGAAGAACTTCATCTATGATACCTCTCCTTCTGGCTCCATATGGCCCTGACTTCCAGCCCATAAGGGGAAGGCACGCAGCATTTTTTTTCAGTTGCCATCTTGCCCCAATAGTTCACTCACTGTTATTTAGATAAAGATTATCTAATAAACAGTTCTCATATTCTTGGTTTTTTATTTGTTTGGTTCTTGAGGTTTTTGTTTTGCTTTTTTTCCCCTGCCAACTTCTGTCTCTTTTTAATTTCTCTCTTTTGCTCCATCTGAGCCATTTGTCTTTGTAAAAGGCAGAGAGATATTTGTGTGTGATTGCCTGGTGAAAGAATAAGTTGGACATGAAGGGGTAATCAGAACCAACGAGTTGAGTATTTTTAAACTTTGTTTATTCATGACGAATTTACTCATTGATCATGTTTACTGTGTCAGCAGTACACAGTGAACATACAAACTCTCACAGGGTTTGGTCCTTGCCTTCAAGGTGCTTATAGCCTATGGAGGTCTCAAACTTGTAAACAGTCACAAGGAGCTATTCAAGGAGAGGATGTCCAGACAGCAGCAGAGCACCGGCGGAGGACACAACGTCCACGAGGGCGAGTCAGGGGGCTTTCTCAGAAGAGGCAGCAGTTCGCGAGAAAGATGAGAAAAGGATGGGCCTTCCAGGCAGGAAGAGGGGAATGTGCATATTGTTCGAAGAGATGCAAAAGTGGCTCTGTATTTCTCGAGTGTGAAGTGTGATTAGGGAGAGGAGAAAGCCATGTTAAACAAAGCCTGCTCGCTCTGCCTCCCCTTCCTGATGAAGGCATGGATGACGGAGGAGCCTCTATACAGTACCCAGCCCACAGCAAATTTGGTATGAAAACAAAAAAGAGGTAAAACTGTTGAAAGGTGCCTTCAAAGACTGTCTCTATAGAAAGAGATGGCATCTTATTTTATAAACTCAATCTGTTTCAAAATTTTCTTTTGCTAACTCTTTCAGGATGCATTTTCCCTAAAAAAACTATCTATAAATGGTTAAATTCTCAAGACATCCCACAAAAGCCTTTTAAAACCAGAATGAATCAGAACCCTTGTACAATTTTATCTATATCACTGCTTAAATAGGTTTTTTTGTCAGATGATCTAGAAATCAACTGCCATTTATAACGTTGCCTATAGAAAATCATATTCCATTTCCCCAGAGTAGACAAACATACCAGAACATCTGATTACTATTTTCCTCATTTTTGCCTTCAGGATGTAATGGAGAAAGGAAATGCTGTGCTTTGGAAAACACTTCTTTCTGACTTCAATTCCTGGCTCAATTATAGGACATTAAAACATTAGGGTATAGAAATTTCTAAGTCCATTTGGTTTAATTAGGAGTTTGAGACAATACAGAGAAGGAATAATATTGCAACTCTTCTTATAAAACGGAAAAGTTTCAAGGCTGGAGAGTGAACAGATGCTGAAGTGGAAACCACTTGAAACATTTTACTCTTTCTACAAGGATAAACAGTGTTACTACATTTGTTTTTCTCCTCAAGAGTTCCTGGAATACTGTTTCCTTCCCTCTTTCTTTTTCCTCCCCACCATAGCCACACATACAAATATGGAAATGAAACAAACCAAATGGAAAATCAAACAAAACAAAAGCTCAAACCTACCATTTTATTTTCTCCATTCAAAATAAACTTGAATGTATCAATGTCAAAAACAACCCCACCCAGAGAAGAAAACTTTCTGATGTGTTTACAATTTCAACTCAGTCTCTTGCTCTTCTTGACCTCCTCCTAGTCATTTTTCCTGACTACATCACATTAATGCTTGTTAACAAGAAGCAGTTTTATCTTCTCTCATGTCACCTCCCACCTTGTTATTCTGTTTTACAAAGAAAAACTTGTTTTGAAATAAAATCAATTGGAAATGCCTGGGTGAATTTTAATTAAAGGTTCAGAGGAAGATAATTCTTTCTCTAGGTGACTCACATTAGTGATTTTGAACTGAAAAGGGTTTGAATAATTGTAGGGTTGTGCAGTTTTCAATCTGTGCCCTGTGTGGGTATGCTGGCCGGGAAATCAAATTTCAAAAGGACTGGGGCCACCTCCATCCTTCCTGTTAATGAGTGAATTGAGTGAAAGTTATTACCTTAAGGTGCATAAGTGTGGAAAATAGTACAAGCAATCACTTAAACAGAAATATGGCTGAATTTTTAAAAATACACTTATATGCAAGTAAAATTGATCAAAAAGCAACTGTAGATGGTCCCCAAGTCACGATGGTTCGACTTACAATTTTTAAACTTTACGACAGTGCGAAAGCAATACGCATTTGGTAGAAACCATACTTCAAATTTTAAATTTGGATCTTTTCCTGGGCTAGTGATATGCAGCATGATCCTCTCTTGTGATGCTGGGCAGCCTCAGGGAGCCACGGCTCACAGTCCGCCACGCGATCATGAGGGTGAACAACCGATACACTTACAACCCTTCTATACCCATCCAACGATTCCGTTTTTCACATTTAGTACAATATTCAATAAATTAAATGAGATATTCAAAACTTCATTATAAAATAGGCTTTGGATTAGATGATTTTTCCCAACTGTAGGGCAAGTAAGCATTCTGAGCACGTTTAAGTTAGGCTGGGTTCGGCTATGATGTTTGGTAGGGAAGGTGTATTAAATGCATTTTTGACTTACGATATTTTCAACTTAGGATAGGTTTATTGGGACGTAACTCCAGCTTAAGCTGGGGAAGATCTGTATATATAATGTCTTGTGCCACGTTTCAAGGGTTACAAAGATGTTCCTCGCCTCAGAGACACTTGAAACAACTGAATATAGGACATGAACACGTAAACTATATGCTAGATATTTTTATAGTCAGCGACAAAAGGATATACTGATAAAAGAACATAAGCTCTAACCTCAAGGATCTCAGATGTATACTAATGTGATAAAATGAAGATAGTGTAATGGGAGACCTGCTCTAACAGCTGCTCCTACTCTATTCTCAGAGCCGTCTGTAGTTTTCCTTCATGGCCCTTATCAATTTTCATTCATATCTCTGTATATTTATTTGCATATTGTCTATCTCTCCCATTAGAATGTTAGGTCCCCAAGAGTGGGGTCAATATCTTTGTTCACAATTCCAGTCTCGGCACGTAGCCAAGGGCATGGCACTTAATAGGCACTCAAAGATTTGTCACATAAATTGACGAATCAATAAATGAATGAATGAATTGAATTGCTAGGTTATAGTAAAACTGTATTTTGGGGTGGGGTAGGTGAAATATTGGAGTATGGCAAAGAACAAGTCATCAAGGACTAGGATGTCTCTAATTTATTAACTGGGGAGGGGTAAAGCCGTTAAATGACTACAAGGACTCCAAAGTGATTGAATTCAATTTCTTGTTGAAAATAGACAACTGGGGCCCAAACTGAGCATGCTCATTCAGTGTCTCACACCAGATAGGACATACTCTGATGAGAAGAGGCAAGGAGGGTAATTACAATCACTAACAGTCTGATCAGGCTCCATTAGGAGACCATAATTTATCAGGACTTAAAACCAACAGAAGCAGCCCTGAGGGTTAGACTCGTGCTGTGGTTGGGAGACTTTTTTGGTGACCACAGGCAGGTTTCTTTCTAGACTCTAGACATATGTCAGGAACAGTCAAGAAGGAAGACAACAGGAGGAAAGTTGGGAAGTACAGGACAGGGATTTTACAATACATTTCTTTTTTTTTTTTTATGAGGAAGATCAGCCCTGAGCTAACATCCATGCTAATCCTCCTCTTTTTGCTGAGGAAGACTGGCTCTGAGCTAACATCTATTGCCAATCCTCCTCCCTTTTTTTTTTCCCCCCAAAGCCCCAGTAGATAGTTGTATGTCATATTGCACATCCTTCTAGTTGCTGTATGAGGGACCCCGCCTCAGCATGGCCAGAGAAGCCGTGCGTCAGTACATGCCCGGGATCCGAACTCGTGCCACTAGTAGCAGAGCACGACCACTTAACCGCTAAGCCACGGGGCCAGCCCCTACAATACATTTCTAAAAGAGGTATCCCAATACGTCCCACGTCAAGGACGCTCCAAATGAAATTCAATCCAACTTAAATCTGTGTTGCAGATGCCCCCTGCTGGCCGTGGGAAGGTGTGACCATCAGTGAAGGAGTAACTAGGGAGCAGATCTGCTCCAGGCTGCAGCCTTCTGAGAAACACCACAAAGCTTATTTCTTCATGAGTAAAAAGGACATGCCCTTTCTTGGCTCCTAAAAATGTAATAAATACCCAGGAAGGATAAATAAAAGTTTCTAAAACATTTGTTAGCAACCAGTCTCCACAGCTGGAGAGTACCGTGTCAGCAGGATCTGAGAGGCAAGGGAAGCAATGAGCTCCTCTGAGTTCCTGCGGTGGAGATCTGAACCACGTAGACAGAACCGAAGCAGAGGCTGATAGAAAGAAAGGAGCCCAGAGGGTGTGTGCTCACTGCGCTGGACCCATCTGGAAGGATCCATTAGGTTGAAGACTGGAAAAGCCTTCTTGTTGGCTGCTCATTTAAAACTTGAGATGAATGGAATCTGTTACTCATAGATGGCTCATGAGAGACAGGGGTTAATAAGTGATGGTGAAAACCCTTAGTAGAGTATAAGGAAATATCAGTGGATAATCAGGTCAATTCTGGAACCGAAATTTTCAACTCCCCAGGATCCTCTGCACATGGCCCCTTAAAATCAAGATAGACTATCAAGCGCAGGGAGAAGGCAGTACCCGGTCATTTTGGTGGAAAGGGAATGACTCAGTTTAGCATCTGCCATTTTCCTGAATTAACCTACTTCAGTGTGAACTCAAGAAAATCCACTCATTGCTTATGTTTTAACAGAATATGAGAGTGGTCAACTAATGTAACGTAATATTATGTTAATGTGTATATTTATTTTCTTACCTGATTTATATATTAACATATAATACATCATGGAAAATGGCTATGGTTATTTAATATGAAATATTCCTCAGTGGTCAAAATGATGGAAAGATGAAGAAAATGCTCAAGAATATATGGTATTAATGTATTATGATATAACTCCAGAAATGACAGCTCTGTTTCCAAACACAATTGAATTATTCCCTGGCAGTGCTTTAGGCTTTCACTCATATTAGTGATTAATTATATAACAAGCCATGTCAAACCATAGGATGGCTGAAGTAATGGAATTGACCATGTCGGTTGTATCAAATGTGTCCACAGCAGGCACATTTATCTATTATAATCTTTCAACTCTTGATATCTTCTAACCCTTCAATAAGTTCTCTTATTGATAACACCTGATAACACCTGCCTTGTGTTCAAGCTCTTACCTCAACTACCCAAGATTAACTTGTCATCAGGGCTGCTCACAGGCAATCTGCAGTAACAGACTAGGGAGTTGACAAGGGTACTTATTTAAATAAGCTGACTTTATTTCATAGGATCATAGTAGAGATAGAAAAGATTGGCCTCAGTAGCTTCTCCTCTTGCTCATTTATTATAGGTCTTGAAATCTCCAGTAAATCAAAAAGACAAGATCCTCTTGTGGAGTTTATATTTTAGTTGAGTAAGACAAACACAAAACAAGAAATCAAAACAATGAAATGAAAAATTTTAGCTGGTGGTAATTGCTACCGTGTGACACTATGGAGGTACACGTTAGTGTCAGCTACTTGCCCTAATCAGGATTTCACATCACATTGGTGGTCGACAAGCTTTTTAGAAAGACCACACTCCAGAGTTGGCTGCTGTAGGTGCCTTAGCGATCCTTATTGAGATCAACACCAGATGCTTTGCCAATTAGCAGAATGCGTTAGAAATGAGATTCTATGTGTAGGTTTGTTCGTTAGATAATGGGCTCTCTGTAGTCACAAGAATGCTATTCAAGTCATTTGGATTGGTGACACTGTTGTGAAAACCCCCATCCATTCCACAGAAAGGTTATAAGAATGTAATTAACTCTTCATCCTTAGAGATGGCACGTGTGACTTGATCCCTAAATAGTCCTATATCTAGGCCTTGATTCCTGTCTGATACCAACTACAAGGCTATCAGAATCCCACCTCAGATTATTATTGTCTGAGTGAACCTTTTCCACAGGTTGTAGTCAGACCACAAAGAATGAGGATTTTGCTGAGATTATAGGACAAGTTGTACAAACATTTTGCACCAGCTTGTTGGTAACTGTTTGTCTAAATAAGTATGGCACAATTGGGTTTCACTATTTGTATGGTGGTCTTACTTTCATAAGCTGGTAGTGAAGTTGTAGAGAAATAACTAACCATCATCCACCACTAATCTTTAATAGCTACAGTTATCTAACAGAAAGAACCTAAGAGTTGGACATGAATAAAATGTCTTAGGCTGGTTTTCAATAGCCACTTACTATCTGTGTGATGTTATACAAGTTATATAATATTTCTTGGCCTCAGTTCTATCATCTTTAAAATGAGGATGACATTATTAGATACTGTAAAAAGTTTCTGTTAGGAATGCATGAGAATATGCGTGTAAAAGTTAGCCCAGTGCCTGGAATACAGGGTAGCCATCATCATCATCATCATCGTTGTCGTCGTCGTCATAATCATCATCATCATCATTATCATCATCATCTTCACCTCTATTTGTTTAACACTCATCTTATACCACCTACAGTTACAGTTTGTAGCAGTCTCCTTTCACTTCTGGGATACTAATATTTGATTGCATGAAGCTCATTTACTCTTGTTTGGATGAACAAACTTCATGCCTTAAACACTACCTTCTTGGTGAAGTAGCAAAGATACCGAAGTGAGCGAATTAGGAAAAGTCACAAGCAATTTCTGGTGACTCTACCCTGGGGAAGAGAGGAGGAAAGCTAGGTGTTAAAAGCCAGGAAGGTACTGGACTGCAAAGCGGTGACTAAGAAAGTGAGGAGGCCTTGAGCCACTTCGAAGCTGTGTGTTAAGGTCCATCTTTGCAGCACCCTTGTTTGCTCCCTGTTGGTCAAATGCAGACAGGACTTGGGTGGGTTGATAGAGCCTGGCCCTATTTAATGATGCATCCTCTTCCTCAGTCACCTGGGGGAGAAGCATACTCTGTCTCCCCAGATCTCTGATATATCCAAATGTGAGGTCATCAGACTTTCATTTTAATCATAGGATCCCTGAATCTAGGACTTCACCTATGGTCAAGAGATCACTCCTTCTCACAGCACACAGGCAGAAAACAGGTGATGTGTGGCAACTCTTAAAGATAATAATAATAACCTAAATAAAATATTAATTTATTGAGGTGTTCATTCATGTTTTTCTCTACATATGGTTTTCCCTCTTACTTTCAAGAAGGTAGCTAGGTGTTTGTGTTTCTCTACCTCTGAGGGAGTTGTGTTGTCAGTCCAAAAGCAGATGGTAATTGAAAGTAGTAGCCCATTTCTGCCTTTGTTTTCCAAGACCCTAAACTCCCTGGGGAGATATGCTGGCTTGTTCCCAATGAGAGGGACTGATTTGATGAGTGGTAAAGGAAGAAGCAGAAAAATAGAGAGGGGAAAGAGAATCCCCAAGACAAGGTCAGAGGACTGTGGTTTAGGGTTCTATAACCATTTGAACCCCCACACTCCCCTGCCACCTTTCCCCGCCACCCCTCTGCAGGACTCCAGGGAGGTGGCAGCACCACAGAGGAGGACAGATATATGGTGCCCATAATGAGACTTGACCCCTAGCACCAAAGCTCTCAGATTCACTGAAGATGGTACCCAGACCCAAGCAAGGGGCCCTGGTGTGGCTCCAAGGCACTGTGAAGCTTCAAGCTAGAAAGACATAAATAATGATGCATCCACGTAAAAATTATTCAAGAACCAGCAACCTATAAGTGTGAAAAAGCACCCACAAAAAAACCAGGAAGTGTTCAGGAGAACTTACCAACCATATGGCGATGAAACCATGGAAACAGTGAACTAAATGTGGCAGAGTTTCCATTGCTGAAGAAAAGTCATTAAGAAAAGACAAGGAACCAGCTGTTTTGGATAACTAAGTCATATGACCACCTGGATCTGTCCAGATGATTTCACAAGATACTTTCCAGATCTCAATTCCATTATTACAGTCACAAGCAACATGTTGAATTGTGTTAAATCTCTTCCCTGCACTTGGCAGAGAAAATGTCCAGCTCCCAACTACGACAACACTCCTGTCTCAGGTTATATAAATGGAAGACTTTGCAGAGCAGCTAGGATACATGTCAAAAAGGCTGTTCCTAGAGAGAAAGTGAAGTGGAGCGTTGAGCTCTTACCTAGAAAATCCAATTAATGACAAAACTAAGCTTTTTTTCCTAAAAGACAAGAGACAGAATGCATAGTGGTTAAGGGCATGGATGTTGGAGCCAAACAGCCAAGATACATCTTACCACACGTGTGACTTCTGGCAAGTTTCTTAACCTTACGTCACCTCAGTTTTCTCATCGGCAAAATGGAGATAATAATGGTACCTGCCTCTTAAGGTTCTTCTGATAAAATGAATTACTATACATGAAGCACCTATATTAATGAGTAGCACATTTACCATGCGCTCCCTAAGTGGCAGAGTTTATTATTATTATTACTATTATTACTTAGAGAAAATCCCGTGCCAATGAAGGAAAATGTCTAGCTTATTCACAGAAAAAAATGACAACTCTCAACATGGAATACAACAATTGGAAGGAAACTTCATGAAGAAAGTGTAACAGAGTAACGTTTGCCCTTGACTAAACCCTATTTTCAACTCAATCACTCATTTGCTGGGTGATCAAGTAAGTCATTTGAGCACTCTTGTCTTCAGTCAAAAAAAGGAAAGAAAGAGGAAGGAAGGAAACAAGTTTAGTGAGAAAACCTGTAATTTCCCCCCTCCAGCTGTTCTAAACAAAGATCTCAAGACTATCACATTCAACATCTTCAGTATATAAAGGAGAAACCGAGAACCTGAGATGTTAAATTACCTGTGAATGGTACCATGTATTCCTTTTTATTCAACCCTCCTTCCCAACATCCCGTTTTATCTGTAACTATAAGATTCTCCTTATTCTCATAATTTATAAATTCTCTGATTCATATTAAACTGTCTTCTTCATTCCCGATAGCTAATCTGTCACAAATGATGTTCTGTCTTCCTAGAAAACTCTTTTAAATGTGCCCTTTTTTCTCCATACCTAAATGTAGCCCCCTTCTCCAGGCGTGAATTACTGTGACATCGTACCTTACTGTTGCCCTCTTCCTACTTGAGTACATTCTGCACTCACTGTCAGACCAGCCTGTCAGAAACAAATTTCCTACTCACGTGTAATGGTTCTCTACTATCTACCACGATGGTTCTCAAACTTGAATATGCACCCCAATCACCTGGAGATCTGGTTAAAACATGGATTGCTGAGCCCCATCCCAGGGTTTCTGATTCATGAGGTCTGAGGTGGGCTGGAGAATTTACATCTCTGGTCCAGGACTACACTTTGAGAACCTCTGATCTACCATGTCAATTTCAAACCACTTTCTGGCTTCGAAAGGTCTCCATTTCTAACCTTTTTCCCCATGATTCCCTACAACCACTTGCATATCTAGTCCCGTTGGTCTCCTCATTATCTCCCAAGCACACCACCTCCCTCTCCCTCCACCCACATGGCAATTTAAAACTCTTTGAATACTCTAGGGCCAGAAGAAGTCTCACTCTTTTCCTGAAACATGTGTAACTACTCCAGCCTAGACTGCTTTCTCTCCTCTCTAGAATAAAATCACAAAATAGAGGCACATTTTGGGGATGTTAGAGAGCTTTTTTTTTTCCTGAGGAAGAGTCACCCTGAGCTAACATCTGTGCCAATCTTTTTCTGTTTTGTGTGTGGGTTGCTGTCATAGCATGACTGCATATGAGTGGTGTAGGTCCACACCTGGGACCTGAACCTGGGCCACCGAAGCAGAGCACACCAAACTTAATCACTAGGCCATGGGGCCGGCCCTAGAGAGCTTTTAATTTGTACCCCACCCCCCATTTTAAAAGTAGAAAAACTGAGGTTTATAGAAATTAAAAGACTTTTCCAAGAGCTCTAATAATTTACAGAGCAAGGGTAGAATGCATTCCTTCTGCTAAAGTTATGGGCAGCACATTTTCACCCAATTTCTCTAGTTTCTCATAAATGTATATCTAAGAGTTCTATATGTATGTACTCCCAGTGAGATAGCAAGCTCCTTGAGGGTGGGTACCATATATCTTACTTCCTTGGTCTCCCAGAGCATCTTTTTTTTTTTTTTTTTTTATAATTTTATTTATTCATTTATTTTTTCCCCCAAAGCCCAGGTAGATAGCCGTATGTCATAGCTGCACATCCTTCCAGTTGCTGTATGTGGGACACGGCGTCAGCATGGCCGGAGAAGCGGCGCGTCGGTGCGCGCCCGGGATCCGAACCCCGGGCCACCAGCAGCGGAGCGCGCGCACCCAACCGCCAAGCCACGGGCCGGCCCTCCCAGAGCATCTTGAAAATAGCTAAGTACTTTAAAGTTGCTTTAACTCCTAGGATGGTATAGAGGATAAGAGCATGGGTTCACACTGCTTGGGTTTATATTCCAACTCTTACTTAGCAGCTGAGTGACTTTGGGCAAGTTACTTAAATTCCAAGCCTCCATTTTTCTACGCAAAATGGTGGTAATGTAATTCCTGCCTCATACATATGTCATGAAGCTAAATAAGTTAATGCATTCAAGCGTTTAAACTACCATTTGGCACATAGTAAATGTTCTATAAATGTGACCTATAATTAATACTGTTCTCTTATATTTGTCCTACTATCCCTATCAGAGCATCTTACACATGGGTGTTGGTTAGTAAATGTTTATTGAATGAATGAATAAATGAATGAATGTATAGAATAGAATGGAATGGAACACAACAGAACAGAACAAAACTGAATAGAATAAAATATGCTCAACAAAGATCTGTTTGACTGACCTGCAAGACACGCTCCTTTCAGAGGGTCTCCACCTTAGAATAATGCTATTAATTCTGAAAGCACACATAAGATGCATTGCTGGAGAACACTCCTATGGAGTGACCCAGAAAGCAAATTTGGCAGCCTCTGCTGCTGCTTAGTGCAACTCATTGTTACATTGGAATATGACCCCCACTTTGTGCTGCTATTTAAAAATAAAAAAAAAAAAAAGTATTGTTTTTCCTAAGCACTGGATATTCCCTACCCAAGGATTCCCGTGGAAATTGAGATATTTCCCATGCTTTTATGGCCCGTCTCTGACATACTCATTGCTCAGAGTAGGTTATTGAGGGTAACGAAGGAGACAGCGGAGGGACAAGACAGACAGGATGGAAGTAGTTTATTTCCCTTTGACCTTCAATTCCCCATCTTATTCAAAATATTGTTGGCAGGATTTCTGGACTTTTGGTAATTCAATTTGGAAGCCAGATAATGAACAGTGGGAAAATGGTCCTCAAGTTGAGGAAGACAGAAATTTATGGTTTATTTTGAGTTCCAAAGGTGGAGGGGTCAGAAGGCATTCCCATGAGAGCTCTCAACACTGGTGAGGCCCACAGCCTTTGAGCATCTCCATGTCATTCTGCTTCAAATTATGAAGAGGGATGTCATAGTCTGAAACTTTCTAGTTGTACATGGCCCTTACTTTATTTGACTTGTTTTATATATTACAAAAGAAGGAAATAAAAGTGGTAATAAAGAGTATGGAGAAGGAGGGAAGGAAAGAGGAGCACAGCAAAATTTACTGAGACCTTAATCAACATTAACATGTATTACATCATTAATAAAACTACAGTTCCCAGAACTTAATATGTCCTCTCACAATATGTAATAGATACAAATTCATTACCTCAAATAATCAGACACTTGGTCAACATTCATCTTTGCCAAGTTATTAAAAGGGCTTATGGAGCAAAATAACGACATAACAATGAGGAATAAAAGGACTGTTTCTTGGGGCCAGCCCCGTAGCGTAGCGGTTAAGTGTGCGCGCTCCACTGCTGGCGGCCCGGGTTCCGATCCCGGGTGCGCACCAACGCACCACTTGTCGGGCCATGCTGTGGCGGCATCCCATATAAAGTAGAAGAAGATAGGCACAAATGTTAGCCCAGGGCCAGTCTTCCTCAGCAAAAAGAGGAGGATTGGCATGGATGTTAGCTCAGGGCTGATCTTCCTCACAAAAAGAAAAAAGGACTGTTTCTTGTCTGAAGCATAGAATTAGAATTCAAATCATCTCTTCTCCCCTGCTCCAAATATCGTAACAACACCTTATTATTCTCAAGATTTCTATTTTCAAGAACTATTTATTGATTCATACATTCATTTCTATATTCATTCACTTATCAGACTCTAATAGAACAACCACTGTTTGTCAGGCATGTACTAGATAATATGGGAGGGTTTTACAAAATTATTAAGAGATTGTTCCTGATTTCAAGTAGCTTCCATTTTATAAAGAAGATATATCTACATAATTTTATTGAGATGCAGCTATGATATGGTGGAATAAGCCCTAGAGTTGAAATTAGCACACCAGAACGCAGGCACATCTTGGGCCAGACGTTTAAATGATGTGTGCTTCTTCATTGGTAAAATAGTGATGTTGATATTATCTACCTTGCAGGGTTAGGATAAGCATTAAATTAGATAATATCAAATATCTAACCAAAGCTGAATCTGAGGAAAGTAGGGTTAGAAGTGATATGAAATACAAGGAAGATTAAAAAATTTTGTGAGGGAGCCGGCCTGGGGGCATAGTGGTTAAGTTCTCACGTTCCGCTTCAGCAGTCTGGGGTTCGCTGGTTCAGATCCTGGGTGCGGACCTACTCACCACTCATTAAGTCATGCTAAGGTGGCATCCCACGTAGAAGAGCTACAGCTCTACAACTATGATATACAACTATGTACTGGGGCTTTGAGGAGAAAAAAAGAAAAAGAGGAAGATTGGCAACAGGTGTTAGCACAGGGCCAATCTTCCTAAAAAAAGAAATTCTTTAAAAAAAACTTCTGTGAGAGTTCAAAGGATGCAAGGTTAACTTCTCCTAGAGGGAGAAATAGAGAAAGCTTTCCAGAAGGGTTGAAATTTGGAAATGTACAATTTGGCTTGAACCCTGGAGAGGGTATTGGTTTGGATCCTAAAACAGATGCTCTCTTCCTGTCTTTCCGCCAGCTTCCCAGGGAGCTTTCCCAAAGTTTACTATGGAAGCCCACATCTTTCTAATACATTTACTAAAACTTCCAAAGAAGCTTTCGAGGTCCATGCATATGTCACAGGGTCATAATCCTGGAGACTTTTCTCCAGCATTCTTAGAATATTCTCTCATTTTCCTCCCAGGGAGCAATGCAGTCTGCCTTGTGGCACTCACACATCAAGAACTGAAGAGTGGGGATTCCCCAAATTGTGTGGTTGCTGACACAGGAGTTACTACGTTAGAGATCATGGTCCAGGAACCACGCGGATGCCCCAGTGCCCCAAGAGGACGCACAGCAGGAGTCTTTGGGCTGAACACCCTCCCTGAGACTGAAGACATGAGGGGTCTTAGACAAAAGCAAATGCAATTTTACTATTGCAAATGCAAGTCACAGCTGATAGGAGACCATCGGATATAAAACACAGCAAGGGAAAAAAGACCTGAGAACGTGGGGAAGCAGGAACATCACACAGAAAAAAGAAGGGAAGAGCAGTATCTTCTAAGTGGAAAAGTATCTAGTCAAACCCTTGAGATATGGCCTGCTCCTGAGCAATTTTCACAGACGATGACAGAAGAACAGTCTGCAAGGCACAGAAATAGGCACAGAAGAAGGAGGGGACGTGGGAAGGGGGAATTGTCTCATTTAGTTTTGGTTGCTTTTCAGTTCCCTGTTCTTGCCCCATTCTGAGACTTGGCTCCAAGGATCTCCCAACGTGAAGACGACTACGAAAAATCACACTCTAAGAGAAAGCACACATTTCCCGTGATGTAAATGGTTTACTCAACACATACAATGCATAACCTTATTTCGGGTTCATAACAATCCTATGAGGGAGGTGTAAATATTATCCCCATCTTGCAGATGGGAAAACTGAGTCACAGAGAAGTTAGGTGATTTGCCCAAAATCACCCAGTAAATGACAGTGGGAGGAGTCAAAGTCCATCTCATTTCAGCCCGTGGGCTCTTAATTACTATGCAATACAGCCTGTCTCATGCTGTTCAGATATTCTAATTGGCAGCTTATGTGCATCTGGTAAACAGAAATGGAAAAAAATCGCATTTTTTCTTAAAGACTAGTTTCTTTGGTAATCAAAATCTTTTAAAAGATGGTGTCTCCGGGAGAATAAATATTTTAAAAGAGAAGACACGCAAAATTCATAAATTAAAGTTCACCAGATAAAATAAAATGAAGGTAATATGGAAATCCACAGACTTTGAATTAGCTCCAACTCTAACTAGCTTTGTGATCTTGGTCAAGTCACCATAACAGTTTGGACCCGTTTCCTCACCTATGAAAGAAGGATTTGGTCTGTGACCCTGATCCTATTCTCAATCTGTGATTCTAAGCTGGTCATATTAGAAAAAAGAGGAGAAAAGATCATATCTCATCTCAAGGAGCAGAATCTCTCGAGCCATTAGACTTTTATTGTGTGCCTGTGAATGATCAAGATTGTGCTAGGCACTCACTTCTAGACTGTCAAAATTGTCAGTTGTCTTTGCTATTGTCTTTTTCATGCTCTAAAGCCACTATCCACTTAATAAAATGTGTGCCATGAGTAGCTAATGAAAGTTACACATTCCTTTCCCACTGCTGCAGTCCAGCCATCCACACTCCCATTTCAGCATATCTACAGACATCAGGGCCCTGTCTGGCCCAGAAAGCAAGACAAAGGTTAAGCTATTCTTAGTGGATATGGAAGGGAAAAGTTAGAAGACAATTTAAAATTTTTTTAAAGGCTTTTTGAACATTCAGTTGAGAATTTTGAAAAAACCCCAATTTACAGAGAGTTTTTTCCCTCAACATGGCCAGCTAAAGGAGAAAGTGTAAAATGCAAACTCTGAAAGTAGAAGACACGTATTCGCCTAAGAAGGAAAAAATCCCCCTCAATCTACATTCACCTTTGTGAAAGAAAAATTGCTTCCCTCTACCAGGCTCTGCTTCTCTTTTAGTTTGTCTGCATGGATTTCAACAAACCATCCATCTTTTATCTAAGTCATAAAAGTATCAGGAGTGTGTGGGGGTGTGTGTGTGTGCACATGCATGCATGTGTGTATTCAGGTGACATACATGTTTTGGACTTGGGGATTCAGAAACGAAGTCTAAGATTCTGGAAGCGTGTCATCCAGAAAGCACTAGCACCGGTCCTTAGATAACAGGCTCCTCTGAGAAAGTCTTCAGTGGGATCTGCATTGTTGACCTTGTCCCAAAGTGCACAGGTCATTCAGTCCCAGGCTCCTGTTGACTTAGGTATCTCTTATAAACTATCACTTAAAATAAGTTGACAAAATACAACAAACTACTTTGTTAATGGAACATCTTGATTCTTTAAACTTCTTGAATCCCCACAGACAAGTGCCTCATCAAGAAACAGATGTCTGCACAAAAAAAATGTCAAAAAGTAGTAGCTTGACCAAAACAGCTCCACACACTTCACTACCAATAATAAGCACTTACTGAGTGGAGCGCTTCACATTTTTCAAGTATTTTATTTCATGCTGCGTCTCTTCCTCTGACTCTAATATGATAGTTCCAACATCTTTCTAGAATGTAGAGTTGTAAGGATCTGATTAAGATTAAGATGGGGTAGTGTTGTTTTGAGAAACGTCTGGAGAAAAGGTTGGAAAGGAGAAAGGAAAACATGTAGAATACAGAATAACGGTCTTAGCCTCATTTGCTCTTCACGAAGCCAGCATGATTATCAGGTATCTACTGTCCAAAGCACTCAAAGACAGCTTGGCTGAAGCCTTTCAACTCTGAAATATTTCCTTTTAGAAGGAGAAAAAATGTCAGGCCAGATTATATCTCGACCTGGCAACTGAATAGAATGCTTTGCAAAGAAATACCCTCTCTGGACTTTCCAGGAACGCTATGGTCAGGGTGAATGAGCCCGAAGTCACAGTACATAAGCTGTGTTGATGGTACATGCATCCTATAATTAGTTGACCACACCTACAGATTTTCCAGGAAAGATCCAGTTTCTTATGCCTGGTCTAGAGGCAACCCTTTAGAGGTATGTCCTTATTCTGGTTGGAAATTGCAGTTGCTGTGCATATATGTGCCTGACATGAATTCATGCAATTAGAAGCAACCTCCATGGCTTCAAGAATTGTCAGTACAACAGCATCTACTCAGCCGGTAAGTGAAAATTGATTAATTATGTAAAGGCCAAGAAACCCTGATTCACCCTTCTCATTCCAGCCCTCAGGAATGGAAACTTTGGGGCCGGCCCCGTGGCTTAGTGGTTAAGTGCGCGCGCTCCGCTACTGGCGGCCCGGGTTCAGATCCGGGCGCACACCAACGCACCGCTTGTCCGGCCATGCTGAGGCCGCGTCCCACATGCAGCAACTAGAAGGATGTGCAACTATGACATACAACTATCTACTGGGGCTTTGGGGGAAAAAAGGAGGAGGATTGGCAATAGATGTTAGCTCAGGGCTGGTCTTCCTCAGCAAAAAGAGGAGGATTAGCACAGATGTTAGCTCAGGGCTGATCTTCCTCACAAAAAAAAAAGGATGGAAACACTTTGACTGTTAAGGCAAAGAATGTCTCCTGGGCAGTATTGAGAAGGGCATGAGTGGGCTACCGTTTCCACTGACTGGAGAAAAATGTGACATAGTATGAAAGTAGTCAATGGCACCATACCCGCAAGGTCAGGGGGGCCGGATCCTTGCTACACTTTTTCCTTCTTGCCCTAGAGGAATGTACACTCTTGAGATAAGAGAGCACTACATTAATTGTAAACAAAGTACAAGAACGATAGACTGTTACAATCCATGATCTTTGAACCTATCAATTCACCCTTGAATTTTATGAGAAACTGAGACCATCTTTTCCTTTCATGGAATTCACCAAAATAAAAAAAGTCACTTTCCACTGCATACAAATATATATGTTTCACAAATTGGGAGTTTATTCTGAATTTGGCACAAATATTTTTAAGAAATATGGGGTTCTTCATTTAGTCCATTGAGATCCAAAGTGACTGGAAGAAAACTGCACATTTTTAATTGATTGCTGCTTTCAAGCTATATCCAGAAGTTAGTTCCTTGGCTTTCCTGTAGGACTTGGGATGAGATGCAAAATTAGAATGAAAATGCAATCTTTCCTCAAAAAATATGGTGTCCAAATTAAGAACAATAAAGTAGATCAGGAAGGAATGTAAAGGATCATACAATTGATTCATCACCTTTTACAAAGATGATAATGAGGCCTGGTGAGGGCAACTGACTCACAACTCACCCTCTTCTAGCTAGTAGAAGCCAAGGGTACAGCTTGGGACACTTGTGTTCCCCACTCAGTACCTTTTCTAAGAATTTTTTTCTAAAAATTCTGTGTTCTACAAATAAATTGCAAGAAAAAAAGAAACAAGAGACAGGAAGCCTAGTGATAAGGAGAGATTTAAGAGACTCTCAACCAATCTCAATGTGTGACCCTAAGGTTTCTGTGGTATCCGCACCTGGATGGAGATTTGGGGATACCCTTTCCATCTTGGGTGTAGGGTGATTGCATGTGAACCAGTTCAGCAGTTCAGGGAGGAGGGCTTAGTGCTCTCACTGCCGAGAAGTAAAGGAGCAGAAAAGGGATCTGTGCCCCAGTGGCTTCCAGCTCCTGGCACTGTGTGCTGTATGCAGTAGGAGCTTAGTAAACGTGATTTGATGTAGAGAAGTCAGTGGGAGGCTCGGTGAGAGGCTTTTTGCAGCTAGTGAAGAGACCTGAAAGGGTACGGGAAACAAATCCCTCAGGTCAGTGTTTGTGAAATGTGGACGCCTCACCACACTTGCTCTGTTAAACCACTCCAAATTGTTTGCTAACATCTCCTCGTCAGATAAAAGCACGGGTCTCTCAGTCTCTAGGGGTCCTTAAGTGCATTTGCAAGAAGTGCTTTTACATAACTGGAGCCTAATTACTTGTAGAAAGCACACTGGATCAATGGCTAGTGTTCATCAATCTAATAATAATAACATTTAATAATAGTAAAAAAAAAATAGGTGACCTTCATTTGGATCTTGATTCAAATAATCCCACTGCAAAAAGACCATTGAGCATATCTGGATGCTTACTGGATATTTACTGATATTAAAGGATTTTTAATTTTTAAGTATAATTATGGTTTTTAATGTCTTTTAATGTTTTGTAGAGTTGGTATATTTTTTAAAAAGAGATACCTGCTGAGAGAATTATGGATTCAAAGACAATACTCAACTATTTTAAAAATTCATCTTTATTATTTAAAA
Organism: Ceratotherium simum simum; assembly: GCF_057802395.1. NCBI lineage: Eukaryota > Metazoa > Chordata > Mammalia > Perissodactyla > Rhinocerotidae > Ceratotherium > Ceratotherium simum. The sequence goes on along the minus strand of NC_141901.1, from coordinate 32,794,419 downwards.
AAAGATGAAGATATGATGAGGAAAGTGAAAAGAAATAAGTTTTATCTGAGGCCTTGCCACATAATTGAGACTTAAATGTTTTCCTGACTACCTATAAAGAAGAAAAGAAGAATGAAAGGAAATTAATTATTTCATAGGGGTGCACCTACTAAAAACTAGTCACCTTATGAACATTACTTTATTTATTTCTTATAGAATCTCTCCCCAACAAGATCAATATCCTTATTTACAGATGAGGAAATGAGGCTCAGAGAGGTTTAGTGATTTTCCTAAATTGGCACAGCTAGGAAGTGACAGAGGTGGAGTTTCCACTCCATTGCTGATGTTAAGGGAGGGGATAGATTGTGAACTTACATCCTTCCTTACTCTGGGTTTTCTTTAATATTCCTATCATGTGTAATCTTAGGAGTTACTTTCTCCAGGCAGTCAAAACAATCAGGCTTTCACTATCTTTATCCTCTGGGTGACTCAGCCTTTAAAATATGGTGCAGATCCAGTGTTATCTGAGAACTGATTAGAACTTGAAAGGAAGAAAGAGATAGGAACCTGTTATCTTCTGGCCTCCAGCCATATTCTGGTTCCTCTTAGTACTGATTGATCCTGACTGAACTAATTAAAGTTTAGTTCCTTTGCTTTCCGGCCAGCAGGACAGACAAAAGCCATTAACACTGGCCCCAGAGACATAAACTCTCTCCCTAGGTCTCATCTATCCCATAACAGAGTGTAGTCTTTGCTAGAGAAAGAGAAACAAGTTAGATAACCTTTCAGGGATCCTTCCAAACTTAAGATGCTGGGATCTGAAAGTGTTTTGAATTGATATCTGGTGATTCAACACAGCCCAGACTAAATGGAAGAAAGACTAGGAAGAAGCAACTAGTTAGAACACAGAATGTAATTCATTAAAGAAGCTGCAACAGGAAATGCATGAGAAATAGCCAAAGTGATACACAATTTTGTGAGGCTCCCCAACAGCTACCAAAGTGCTACCATCATTAGAAACAAAAAAGACTCACATCTGTAACAAGGTTTTACTGATGAAATTATAGAAATGCTGGAAGTTCTCCACCTTTCTTTCCCTCCTACTCCCACTCCCACTCTTCCCAGCAAGAATCCTCTTTATTTTGCAACATACACTCTTTCTCCCATCATAGCCTAAAATATCACTGATATGGCTCCTCTCAATCCCTTTGGAAGCAGAAAAAGCGCTAGGCCAACCTGGAAGCAGGCCTGTCTCCACATGCTGTAAATTTATTTGTGCATTCTTTTGACAAAATACTAATTAAGTGCCTACTATGTGCCAAGTACAGATTGTCTTTTTAGTGATTGAATTCCTTAGGCACAGGAGGTTAACTGATTAGAAATTCAAAATTCCCTCCTTGTTTGCTTTGGAGAGATAATATGGATTGTACAAAGATGTCATCACATCAGCCAAACTCGCTGGGCCCTGTCACCTCCATGCCTTTGCACATGCAGGCCTGCCCCTCTTGGCCTGGAATGCCTTCCTTCTCTCTCTCCTCTTTCTATCTAGACCTGGCTAACTCCTCTGTCTTTTCAGGGTTCATTGGTAAACATTACTTGGACATCATCCCCTGTAACTTCTTGTACCGCTTTCCCTGACTACCAAAAGCTCTATGAGCTTCCACCTACTCCTCCCATTTTTGTACATTTCTTGCTGCATAGTGGATCTCAACACACTAATTCCTTCTTGTTTATTAACTGAGCTGAAATTTCCTTGAGAGGTTTTTCATCCTTTTGCCTAAGGCAAATATGGAGGTTTGAAAGGCAATCCAGACAAATAATCAAAATTGTTTCATCAATAAGAATTGAAACAAAGTTTTTCTTAATGACTCCCCCCTCCAGTTTTATTAAGTTCATTCACCTTCTTAACATTACAGCGTTTCATCGAAATATTTGCAACTATATCACAAGGCTATCAGCTATAGCAAGCTTCAAATTTACACTTATTCCCACAAAGCATGATACTGAACCCAACTACAGGCTCTGCAACTATCTCGTTAGACTCCTTTGATGATCTTGTATCCATTCTGACTGAGCTATGATTTGTTCAAGTTAATTGCCACAGTCTTAACTCACTTGGTACTTTTCTTTTCTCTACAGTTGGCCCAAGGATGTGCTCATGCCTTTGGAAAAAGCTGTATTTACTTAATCCTGCAGACCCAGGAGCCTTGGCCCAATCTGGCTTCCATTGGTTTAACAACCTTAAAAGATTCATTGATCAGTGGTTCTGCTTATAAGGGGACTTTCTATTCTAAATTTTCTAATCCTAGACCCATATAAATCAGAGACAATGGGGGGAAATGGAATTTTTAGTAAAATAGTAATAAATAAAAAACCAAAACATCACCTCCCTTATTTACCTTCTGTAGCTCCTAAAATTCCCAGCATTGCCACACACTTAAGATGGCCGGAAGCCCTTGTGTGAACTGTGGATTAAACACATTCCGACACTAGCAGCCTTTACAATCTTAACAGAAACCAGATCTATGCCAGACACCCACAGAGCTAAGGGCTTGTGACACTTTATTAATATCCCAGGGAAAATTCTTTGTCAGAAGCTGTCTTCATTACTCCTTTACCCCCTTTTTCGTTTAGCAAAGACTGTGAACTTGGTATCAGGACTAGTTAACACTGATGGACAAAAATAATAATCATCACACTGGTTGCTTCATATTATGGTAGCAACTTTGGGGGAATCATAATAACATTTTTTATTTCAGAACACTTCCATCTTTTTCCAAAGTGCAATGTTTACTTTAAAAATTAAACTTGTTCAGAGAAATTCAAGAAACTCCAAAAATAAAATGATTTTCAAAAGATACCTAAAATTCTAAGTTGAAAATCACTGGTACAAATAAGACTTTCCATGGACTCAACTCTTTCCTTTTCTATTGACTCTAAGATTCCCACCCATACAGCACAGGTTTCAATAGGCCACAGGGCAGAAATTCTGGGGTGGTGGCCATTTGTGGTTCAAATGTTTGGATTATTGGTCTCTTTAAATATATAAAAATATGTGAGGTCAATTTACAGTTTTAATGAGCAATAGTCTCAAAAATCTAAGTAAAACAAGAATAGTTTCTACAAGTTCGTCAAAGTTGACTCTGGCTTAATGCTACCCTAAACATTGAGAAAGGACTATTTTCTAGGATTAAAGCTTGCCTTACATGAAGTAAATTTTGATTTCTTGTAAATCAGTGTTGGAATCACTGATTAGATTGCTTCTGCCACAGCCATGCCATCAGAACATGGCTGGGTTCTTGATGATTTTTCATAATCGACTCTTTTCTGCCCCCAAACTTTTAGAGGGAAATAAATTAAGAAAAATTTCCCTTTAATTGCATCTCTCACTAGTCACTGAAACCAGGTGCATCTTGTTTCATTTAAACTGTGTTATAATTGGAAAGGACGTTAGAGAACAACTAATTCAACTTTCATTTACTAAATAAGAAAATGAAATCCTAGGAAAGTGTGAAATAACTTGCTCATGGACACAAATTACATAATGACAAAGCTGAGTCTTCTCTTTACTCCTTAACCAGTACTGTTTCTACTCTGATAAATGATACGTTAATCAGATTTTTATAACTGAATTCTATTTCCAATGCATAGAGAAGTTGCAATTTAACTCTTCAGCAGATCTTTCCATTAAAAACAGTTTGTTTTGTAATGCATATATGTTGGCCTAATTTATTTTATATGGTTTTCAAAATATCTTTATCTAAGCATTGAGGCATACCCATGTTCCTTCTGTAGCTTGGAAAGAAGAAATGAAAAGGTGAGGAGCCTGTGGGGATGAGGGAGGTGAGAGGCAGAGAGTAGAGCCAGGGAAGGCGGGTTTGGAAGCATTACTCAAGTATCATTGTTCCCTTAGAATACATAGGATTCTTTCCTTGAGTGTGTGCTAGCAGCTCCACAGCTCCACAATGCCATTTCTCCAAAACATTCCTCTCAGGCAGCATTGTAATTGGAAATATGACTTTATTTGCAATGGTAAGAGATCAAGGAAAAAAATACGTAATAGGAGACAATAACTGCAGGATTCTACCACCTGCCAATAAATTAAAGGTTTCAGGCTGTCTAGGCAAAAAAGCTTGCTCTTTGGCCACTCTATAATATTCCACATGAACATTAGTTATATCCTAGAGCAGAAGAATCTGCTGTGCATCAAAAGGGACAAAAAGTGATTCAATATTAATGTTGACAGTGAATCAGATATAAAACAGTAATAGGAATCACTGAAAGAAATGTTCATCCATGTATCTTAGTAAACACTATACATACTTACAAGAACATATAGGGCAAAATTAGTAACAATGCCAAACTTTGAACAAACATTTATTGATTATTCACTAAATGCCAGGCAGTGTGTTATGGGATCACAAAATGCCCAGCAGAATGATGTTACAATCATTCTAGAATCAATTGTTCACCAATTAATGAGGTAAGGTTTATCTACTACATGAAAGTACATAATAATTTCAAATAATAAGTGGCTAAAGGCATCCGTTAAAGTTGTTGTGAAAGTCAAACTGCATTTCTCATAGTTGCGAAAATGGAAAAAGAAATAATTATGCATCATCTCATATTCAAGGAACTTTGGGTGCCTTTCACCTCCTTCTGTTCTCCCTGTGGCTCAGGATAGGCTGATAGCAATAAATAGTATCCAGCGTTAAATCTTGTCCCCTTCCCCAAGGTTAGTCAATATTGCCCCCATAGTTACACTGTAACTACTATTACTTAACTACTATGAGTTTCTTTTATGTGCATCTTTTAAAAATAATCTGTGCTTTTGACAGATAAGGGTAGGTTTTACTTTCAGTCACTAGACAGTATTGTTGGAGATAAATTCCTTTGCTATAATATTATCTCTTTAAAAGTCATTTTGAGGTTATTTCTAGGGTTAAAGTCATCAAAAAGAAGACCTGAGCTTGTCAGAGACAGAAGTCATAGATGGCCCGTTGAACAACACAATCTTCTTAGGCAAACATTGCCAGTGCCTTTAAGGATGGAGTTAGGTTGCACAAGGTTCACCTTTATTTATTTTAAATAATGAAGGCTCAAACCAAATTTAATCAAATCCATTCTTAAGAAATAAGATGAGGAGAAACATCTCTACGTCTCTGCATCAGGTAGGATTACTGGGTTAAATTTTCCAACAAGTCAGATATTTGTTCTGTTTTCTTAGCCTAGATACTTAGGATTCCCTCCAGAATATTGTCCAGCCTAAGGACAACCTGGAGCCTCAAAGGTGTTCTTCCATTTATCTAAAAAAGAATGCCAGCTAATAAATAACCTCTGTGTTCCAAAGGCTTTCTTCTGTCCAGCAATCCAGCTACCTCTATCTAATGGGATCAAGATACAAAGAACAATAAGAAATTCTCTCTGCCTCATTGCAAACCTTCATCCTCTCCCAGTCCATGGACATTAATGAAGGTTAACGTTTATATGGTTTTAATATGAGCCAGACAGTGCCCTGAGCTTTTCATATACAGTAATTCATTCAATCCTCATAACCAGCCTGAGAGGTAGATACTCTGAATATCTCCATTTTACAGATAATGAAACTGAGATATAAAGAGATTAAATAAATTGCCCCATATCACACACATAATAAGTAGTGGAGTCAGGATTCAAACCCAGGCAGGTTGATGTTGGAATTCATATTCTTAACCATACACTTTTGACTCTGAACAAGCACCTATAGAATAGGCATCTCCTCAGAGGAAATGTTCTGGATATTAAAAGATGTATGAAACATCCCATGTTGAATCAGTCGCCTAGCTCAGATCTTTCAAAACCTCTGTGTTGTTTAACAGAGAGGAGACAATTCCCAGTCTACTGTCAAGCACCTGTTACACCTGTTTCACCACAGAAGACAATGGCCCTCTATTGCCTCTGGGTATCCTCCCCTGAGTAAAGATTCTCCTTATCTCCATCTCTTAAGCCAAAATAACTCAGTTCTCACCTTTCCAGGCATGAGTGGGGCAAAGCTGCAAGTCCTTTGCACATTTTGGCAAGTGGCTTAGCTCCTCAGCTTTGAGCACAAATTCTTAACAGCAGAGCGAGTCTTGGAAAACTTCAAAACTATCTGGGACTGCCTTTCCCTCTGAGGAATATATAGAGGTCTTTCCCGGCCCTCTGTCGCTCTCCGGACCAATCCCGAGCCTTAGAGGAAATTGCAGGCTGGAGAGCAGCAGCACTTGTGTGGGAGGTGGAGGCTGGAATCTTTTCTCTGCTGCAGGCGCTGCTGCAGCATCAGGCTTTCAGCTGCTCTTATCAGAACACTGGTTGCTTGTTCTGCCAGGGCAGGGTTAGGCCCTAAACTGTGCACAGGTCATTCATGTTTTAACTCGTAATCTTGAGCCCACCACAGTGAAGATGTGGGCTTTGTTATGAAGCAGAGTGCCTTGGGCTACTTCAGATCTGCCGAAGTTGTAGACTGTCAGGACTGCAAGGGCCCTTGGAGATCAGCTAGCCCAACTTTGTTACACAGTGGAGGAAACAGATTTAGAGAAGTCCACAGAGTGTGTACATGAGTACCTAGCACATGCCAGGCACTCTGCTGGATGCTAGGAGTTCAGAGAAGAAAGAGGCACTCCCTGCTCTCAAGACTCACAAACATCACATCAATACAATGTAGAGGAGCGATGGAGGCAGGCTCAAGATGCTGTGAGCTTTCAAGGGCCACCAGAGAAGATTTGGGGGAGAAAATAACCCCTGAGCTGAATAATGGAAGAGACTAAATACACTACATGATTCTATCCACTAGATAATACCCCCCAAATACCCCTAATTCTGTAAGTGGTCTTCTGATTATTCTTGACTTTGATGACTAGGTGAGGTAATTATTTGGATGCCCACCCACCCACCCACCCATCCTTGGCTAGGCTTGTCTTCCCTTCCTCTTCAATCTTTTCCTGCTTCCTATCACTCAAGGATTTTTACCACCAAAATTTAGCTGACTTGTGTCTCATCCTGTCAGGACCTAAGAGGCTGATAAATTAATATGTAAATGCAGATGCCTAAGGGGTAGGCATGTGTCCAAGCTAAAAATATGCAGCATCACATAATCTGTAAGAAAAGCTCTAAATTTGGAATTAAAGATGATTCTCATAATGTTCTCTATTATCTGAAATTATTTGTTTTAAATTGTTGATCAAGGCTTGTTATTAGCTTGTAAAGTCAATATAGTGTATTACGACCTGATGTTTTAAATTAAAAAAATAGAATATAACAGACAAATATTCACATGCATTGCATGAAGAAATTTAAACATTGTTTTCTGAAATTTTTGCTTTAATTATCAACATGTATGTCTAAACAGGGTCATTAGATAAACAGCATTTCTTAATGTAAGTCATAATCAAAAAGGTTTGAAAGCCATGGCTCTGTACCATATTATTTAACAAGGAACCCTGCCCTATTCACCTTTGTACCTCTAGCACTTAGCACAACATCAGGCACATAGACATTTACAAATATTGCTTAAACTAAATGCAGCTGTCCAAGTTCTGCCATTTACTGGCTGCATAAACACCAGCAAATCAATTAATCCAAGTGATGGAACAGTTGTTGTTTATAGAGATTTGAACACTGTTGTTGACTATTGAGTCTCATAGTGGGAATATAAAATAGCAGAGGAGACTCCTTGGGGTAAGAGCCTAATTACTGTTTGAACCCAAGGGGCCTTGAGGAAAGAATATTATGGAAAAAACCCAAATTAATGTAGAATCATGGAGGATAATGTCTTGGCCAGGGCTGAAGATCAAAGCAGGTTTCTGACTGTTCAGAAGAGTTCATGTGATGGGTAGAGATTTAAAGAGTCAAAATTTTCTCAGTCATACTAAAAGATGGGCTAGAACCCAAAATGCAAAAAAATGCAAAATACAATAGAAATAAATATTAATCCAGCATATATTTGTTTTTAAAAACTTTCTAAGGATGAGATAGCCAGAGAGCATGTAAAAGAGCATGCTCATTGTATTAGTCAGAGATTTATTATAAGGAATTGGCTCATGTTGATACGAAACCTCTTAGTCTGAAGTTTGTGTGCCTGATGTGCAGTAAGCCAATCACTGAGACACTGGTGATTGGAGGTAGAGAAACTTTTATTCGAATTGGCCAAAATGAGAAGGCAGGAGGATAGGCTCTCTCAAATACGCCTTAACAAAAGAAGAAAGCAGGGGGTCTTTATAGAGCTAAGGGGCTTGGGAGGAGGAGTTTCAGAGAAACAAAGGGGAAGTCCATGTTTCTTTCACTCCAGATAAGCCCTTGGGCAACCACATTTCTGGGCATCAGCAGCAGCTGGGGGCTGGTTATCTGGTGGTTGTAACTTCCTTAATGGCATTCTTTTTCTTCTGCAAAACAAACTCATAAATCCTTATGACCCTTGAGTCACTCCTCAGGTCAAACAAGAAAACAGCAAATAACAAGCTTATAATGATGCATGAGTTAACTTATTTTCATCTGTGTCTGTGTTGGGAACAAGGTTGAAGGGTAACCATGTTCATACTGAATATTAACAGTAACTCTCAGGTATTCAACTTCAACACGATTATGGAGGCTTGGAAGTTCCAAGATTTGCAGTCAGCAAGCTGGAGGCACAGGAGAGCCAATGGTATACAGTCTTAGTCCAAAGGCTCAAAAAGCAGAACTGGTGGTGTAAGTTGCAGTCTGAGTCCAAATCTGAAGGCAGGAGAAGACCCATGTCCTAGTAAAGATAGTCAGGCAAAGAGAGAGAATGAATCGTCCCTTCCTCAGCCTTTCTGTTCTATTCCGGGCTTCAACGGATGGAATGAGGCCCACCCACATTGGGGAGGGTAATCACCTTCACCTTTACTTAGTCTACCAATTCAATTGTTAATCTCATCCAGACACACCCCACAGCCACACCCAGGATAATGTTTAACCAAGCATCTGGACACTCTGTGACCCAGACAAGTTGACACATAAAATTAACCATCACACTCATGTAAAATAAATTTGAAGTTCTTTTTAAAATACATTGAACTATTTTTTTTCTCTTTTCCCTCCTAAACATCCCTCAAAATGATAGTAAATGTATGAAGAAGGTATAAAGCTATAATGACATAGAGAAAGGGAAATAGGCCATCACGTTCTGAGTGGTTTCAATCTCTTTATGAAAGGTGAAAGAGGTAAAAACTAAAGAAGCAAGCGAACATCCCAAAGAAGTATCCATTTGCCTTGCAGGATGCTGCAGGGGTTCAGACTCCAAAATGCTAGACACTACAGAGGGCAGGAATTAGCTATGGAGCTAAAAGTAGTGGGAGTAATGGAGAGTTTTCATCAGATGAAAGCTCTCTCCACACTCTCTCTCCCCCACAACTGCTCTGATTCATTTCTAATTCGTTTTCTTAACTAAATCATGTATCAAATTATTTGACTATTATTAACACATTTATTGAGGTACATTTTACAGTCAGTGATGGCACACCATGGGGAGAACTTCCGATCTAAGGACCTCTGGGACTGTGTGGTGGATGGTGAACAGGCATCCACCTACTGATGAATCTCCCTTATTGCTGCAGAGAGTTCCACTCAAAGGCCAGGCAGGAGCACGCAGAATAAACGAGGACATGTCTTCACCTTACATGTTGCTTGATGTCTTTCTTTCTGATAATTTTTTAAAGTTACGTACAAGTTCAGTTTGTAATTCTACCACCCAGAAGTATACACTGCCAACAAGTTGTGATATTTGCTTCCAGGATTTTTTTCTTTTCTTTAAGTAAAGAGGTATTAGACAGAACTAAAATCCTTTTAAATGACCATTCTCATTTCCATTCTTTTCCCATTTTCAGTACACACAATTCCTATACAGATTTTGGTATGTGGTTTTCTTCCAGATCTTTCTTTAATAGCTTTGCATACATTGGATTCATAAAAAGTATATAGTAATTATTCATATATGTTTTTATTTATATATATGGTAATATAATCTCCATCTTACTTTTTTATTCAAAATTATGAACTTTTTGTTTTTGTTTTTGGATTACAGTGATAGTCAACACTTATAGAACATTTTCTATGTACCAGGAACTTTTAAAAACACTTTTCATACATTTTCATATTTAATTCTCACAATAAATCTATGAGATAAGTGGTATAATTATCGTCATTTTAAAGATGAGAGAACATTCTGATCTTTTAAATGAAGATGAAATTGTTGAGGGTTAAAAACATCAATACTAGCAGAGCAAGTATGGAGCCTACACTCTCCCTCTAGTTTATGTTTTTTAATCGCTGGAGAGAATTTATCATATGCATATATAACTGCATTTCTCTATAGACCTATTGTTGACTATTTAGGTTATTTTCAATTTTTTGCTTCTGGCAAAAGTAATTCAATTAAAATCCTTGTATATGTCTCCTGGAGCAGTTTCTCTATAATGTGTTTTACAAAGTGAAATTGCTAGATCTTGAGATATAATACTACTAAATCATAAAGTGGTCAGACCAATTTAGCCCCCTAGCAGAAACGTATGAAAGCATCATTTTCCTCTGATTTTTCCCAATACATAACATTTGCCAAGCTTCAATATTTGCCACTGCCAGACAAAAAATATCATGCCTTTTTAATTAATTAACTAATTAATTTAGTACCCTTCTGATTACTAGTGAATTTGAACTTCCATTCATATTTGTATTGGCCAACACAATTTTTTTCTTCCATTAGTTGTGTATTCTCATTTTTTAAATAATCTTATATTTTGCTGATTGGCTTTTTGATATTGATTTGCAAGAATTTTTTTTTTCCTGTGAGGAAGATCAGCCCTGAGCTAACATCTGCCAATCCTCCTCTTTTTGCTGAGGTAGACTGGCCCTGGGCTAACATCCGTACCCATCTTCCTCCACTTTATATGGGACGCCGCCACAGCATGGCTTCACAAGCGGTGCGTTGGTGCGCGCCCGGGATCCGAACCAGTGAACCCCGGGCCACCGCAGAGCAGCGCGTGCACTTAACCGCTTGCGCCACCAGGCCTGCCCCAAGAATTCTTTATATAAATAATGAAACTGAAAATGAGAGAAGGCCGAAGAAAAAGTAGAATTAGATCTCATTGATGGTTGTGTATACAATAGGTTAGAGTTAAAAGATACCCATAAAACCTGATAAACCAGATAGTAACAGGTTAAATAAGATAAAAGGTGGTGAGAAGCACTAAGAACAGTATACGTACAAAGGTAACCATTATGACAAAATTACAAACCCACCTTGATACCAAAATTAAAGAAAAATTATAGATTAAAGAGTGAAAAATACACATTTTGTAGAGATAAAATAGGAAATATCACAAAATACACATAATTATACAATATTGTGACAGAGTTGAGACCAAACATAAGTCATATCAAAAATGTGAATGGGCATAAATCACCTATTAAAAGAAAAATTTTCATTAAGCTTACAAAGTAAGAGCCAACTATATTCTGTATACAAGGAACACACCTAAAACAAAGTTATTTAGAAAGGTTAAAAATAAAGAGATGGACAAGGGTATAATGGACAAACGAAAACAAGAAAGTAGAGAAGTAATTCTGATATAAGGCAAAGCGTTCAAGCCCAAAAGTATTAAACATGACTTTTTAAGGCTTAAAATCCACAATTCACAAAGAAAATATTAAAATTGTAAATATTTTTGCACCAAATAACACGGCAACCACCTTTCTGACCGACAGAAACACACTAGTAATCAGACTAACACACCACTCTTAGTACAAGAGGCAGGACAAAAGATAAATATGGAGATAGAAGTCCAAAACCACGAAAACAAAAATGGAGTTCTTATGGACATATATCAAACTCTACACCCTGATGACACAGAATATATCTTCTTCTCAAATGCCTATGGAGTATTCACAAAAAATGAGCAAATAATAGTTTACAAAGAAAGCTAGTAAGTTCTATTAAGTAGAAATATTACAACAATACTCTGTGATTACAAGGCAATAAAATTAGAAGTGATTAACAAAAACAAAAAGGCCCTTCCACCTGGAAATTTAAAAATCTTCAGTTAAAACACTTCTGAATGAAAAGAAGAAATACAAAATGAAATTACAGAATGTCTAAAAAGTAATGTCTACATTATTCTAATTACTATGAGATACATTTAAAGTAGTGATCAGAAAAAAGTCACAGCATCAAATATTTTTATTGGTTAAAATGAAAATGAATTAATTAAATACTCAGCCCAGAAAACTACCAAAAGGAACAATAAAAGAAACAAAAAGCTCAAAAAGCAAATGATAAAGATAAAAGCAGAAGTTAATGGGGTGGTGAGAGAAAAATAGTAAACTTAATTTATAAACAAATTCCTGCTTTTTTAAAAAAATGAACAAAAAAGACAAACCACTAGCAAACTGAATCATGAAAAAGGGAAAAATCACAAACAAACAAATTAAGAACTGACAAGGAGGGAAAAACCAATTAAAGAGAAGAAATTTTTTTAATGAGACTTTTTTTTCAGACTTCCGTACAAATAAATTAAAAATCCTAGATGAAATAGATAATTTTCAATGGAAACATTATTAAAATGGACCCCATTTAAGGTAGAAATCTTAGTCCAATCTCCAAAGAAAAAAGTGGCAACAGTTTTAAGGACAAAGCCCAGACTATTTCACAGGGGAATTCAAACAAGCTTTCAAAAAATTAGGTAGCCCCAATGCTCTATAAATTTTTCTAGCACATTGAAAATGAAGGAAAACTTTCTAATTCCTTTTATTTTATTTTATTTATTTACTTTTTTGTAAGGAATACTGGCTCTGAGCTAACATCCATTGCCAATCTTCCTCCTTTTATTCCCCCAAAGCCCCAGTAGATAGTGGTATGCCATAGCTGCACACCCTTCTAGTTGCTGTATGTGGGACGTGGCCTCCGCATGGCTGGAGAAGCGGTGCGTGGCTCTGCGCCCGGATCGGAACTTGGGCCACCAGTAGCGGAGTGTGTGCACTTAACCTCCTGCAACACCAGGCCAGCCCTCTAATTCCTTTTAAGAAGTATGCTTAACATTAATATCTAAGTGTGATAAAGACAGTACAAAAAAGAAAATAACAGATAAGTATCACTCATAAATACAAAATACTAGATAAAATACTAACAGAATCAACATTAAGAAAATCATACACTATATCAAAGTGGAATTTATTCCAGGAATGTAAGGTTGGTTCAGTATTAGTAATCCTATTAATATCATATATCATATTAACAAATCGAAATGGCAAAATTCATATGATTACCTCTATGGATGCTGAAAACATCTTTGACAAAATTTAACACTGGATAAAAATTAAGAGCTAATTGAGATTTCCTTAACAAAGATATACATATATATATACACACACACACACATACATTTTTATATATTTGTATTTATATTAACTTATATATATCTATGTATTTGAGAAAGACATACCAAAAAGAGGAAATTAGAGATCTAATCTAACTATAGATCTGGTATTTCGAAAATTTACACTAAAATCAGGGATAAGGCAAAAGGATGCCCTTCTCAATATTGTACTTGAAGTATCAGATAATGTAATCGAGAGAAATCAATTAGAGGCATAAGAATTGGTAAACAAAAGGAAAAATCATTTCTTTTTGTGGAAGACATGATAGTAGGCCTCAGATGCACTAGAGAATCAATGATAAAACAAACTCAAGCAATAAAAAATTCAGTAAGTTATCATAATATACAATTAACAAGAAGTTGATTAGAGAACATAATAGTATAGAGAAAATCCACTTACAATAGAAGCAAAGAAGATTAAATACTTAGGAACTAGCTTAACAAGAAATGCATAAAACCAATACAAGGAAAATTTTAAAACATTCCTGGCAGACACAAAAGATGATTCAAACAAATGGAAAGACATCCTTCTCCTTGAATAGGATGACTCAACACTATAAAGATGTCAGTTCTCCTTAAATTAATTTCTAAATTTAACACAATCCTCATAAAAATTCCAATAAGCTTTTTTATGGAGTTAGACAACTTGATACTAAAGGTCAACTTGAAAAGACTAAACATGAGTGAATAATAAGACATTAAACATACTACAGAGCCTGTATAATTAACACACTGCGGTACTGGTATATGAATAGACTAATATACTGGCAAAATAGAATAGCACAGAAAAAGACCCAAGTACACATGAAATTTTAGTGCATAATAACGACATCTCAAAACACTGAGACCGAAATAGACTTACAATAAATGACACTGGGACAATTGGTTTGCCATTTGGAAAAAGATAAAATTAGATCCATGCCTCATATTTAAGAATACACTTAATGGATTAAATATCTAAATGTACAAAATGAAATGTGGAATACTAGAAGAAAACATGGGTGGATTCCTCTTTAACTTCAATGTAGGGAAAGGCTTTCTAACTATGACTCAAAATCCAAAGATACTAAAGGAAAAGACTGGTAAATTTGACTACATAAAAAAAAACAAATCATGATAAAAATCCCTAAACTTAAATGAAAAGAAAACTGACAAACTGGGAGAAAACTTGTAGCACATATCACAGACAAAGGGCTAATATCCCTAATATATAATGAAGTTTAAAAACTTGAGGGCCAAAGGACCAAAATCCAATGGAAAAAATGGGGAAAAGACATACTGGCCATTGGTTTTCAAAAGTATCAAAGTCATGAAATACAAAGAAAATTGAGATACTGTCATAGATTGGAGCAGGCTATAGAGACATGATGACTAAAGGCAATGTGGGACCCTGGATTAGGAAAAGGACATCAGTGGGACAACTAGCAAAATTCAAATAAGGTCTGTAGTTTAGTTAATAGTATTTTACCGATATTAAATTCCTGATTTTGATCATTGTACTTTGGTTAGGTAAGTTTTAACATTAAGGGAAGCTGGGTGAAGGGTATATAGGAACTCTACAATTTTGCAACTTTTTGTTGGGTATAGGCAAGATTCTATACATCTCTATCTACAGTAATTATTCATTTTATTCAAATCCTCGCTATGCTTATTTATTATATCTGTTTATCATTTCTTGATGGAGATATTTTAATACTTCGCCATATGATATAGATTTTTCAATTTCTTCTAGTAACTGAGACAGTATTTGCTTTGTGTATTATGAAATGAAATTGTTAGACGCTTACAAGGTCATGATCATTATGCATTTAATTGAGTGGGATTTTTTTAAAAAATCTGTATATAATACGTATCATTGTCTCTCTCTTTTTTTTTTTTTTTTTTTGTGAGGAGATCAGCCCTATGCTAACATCTGCCAATCCTCTTCTTTTTTTGCTGAGGAAGACTGGCCCTGGGCTAACATCCATGCCCATCTTCCTCCACTTTATATAGGACGCTGCCACAGCATGGCTTGCCAAGCAGTGCGTCGGTGTGCACCCGGGATCCGAACTGGTGAGCCCTGGGCTGCTGCAGCGGAGCGCACGCACTTAACTGCTTGCGCCACTGGGCCGGCCCCTCATTGTCTCTTTCAATGAATTTTGCTCCAAAATCTATATTGTCTCATTTTAACATTTCTACCTCACCTTTGTTTTGGTTAGTAGCTGCTTATGTTCATCATTTCTGTTTTTCTTTTTTAAATTTAAAAACATATCTCTGTATGTTTCAAATCCAATAGTCTATGTCCCTTAGAGACACTGAGTGTATTTATTCCTTTCTATTATATTTTACTCATTTGGTAGTTATGCATTCTATTATTTTAATGGCCACTCATAGATTTTTAATATACATAATAAATTAATTTTAACAGTCTAAACATTACTTAGTCTCTCTCTCCTCCCCCCAAACAAAACAAAAGCCTTAACTTCCATACAAATACCTCCTCTCATGTTATTACTTTCCAGCTAAAGAAAAGAACAAAAAACCACAAAACACTAAGTTATTGTTTCTTTTCTAATATTGCATAGTCATTATTTACGGAAGTTTATCCTCACGTTACACTGATTTTTTGTCCACTGTTGCTTTTTGTCTCTCACTTTTTCTGTCTTAGTTCATTTTTCTTCTTGCTTTAGTAGTTCTTTCAGCAAAGGTCTGTGGGAGTATAGTTTACAAATCCTTGTATTTCTAAAAAAAAAAAGGCTGGTTGCAGAATTTTAGTTCACAATCCTTTGCACTGAGCGCTCTCAAGGTATTTACTTTACTGTTTGCTGGCGTCTATTGCTGCTGATGTAAACTCTCTTGTCGATGTGGTTGCTCTGTTGTGAGCAATCTCTCCGGGAGCCTTTAGGATTTTCCTTCACTTTTCAGTATAAAGGGCATATGTGTAGCCTGTTTTTAATTCTGCTTGACATCAAGGACTTGTCAGTATGAGATCCCATGTCTTTCTTCAGTTTTAGAAATTCTCAGCCATTATTCTTTGCACATTGCTTCTCTTCTCATTGTCTCTATTCTTTCTTGGAGCTTCTAGTAGACAACGTTGAGCATCACGTGATGTCCTCCATTTCTTAATTTCATTTTTATATTTTTCATGTCTTTAAATTTCTGAGTAGCATTCTGAAGGATTTTCTCAATATCTTCCAGTTCACTAACTCTGAATTCAGCGGTTTATTGTACTATTCACTCTTAAAATGAGATGTTTCTTTCTTAAAATTTTAATGGCTATAAATTTAATTTCTAAGATTTCTATTTGATCCATTTGAATAACTATCCTTGTTCTGGTTTTATGGATATAATGTCCTGATTTACTGCCTTGAAATTTTTTAGAATACTTATTGTAAAGGATTTCAATGGCCTTGGAGGGGGCCCTATGTTATCCAAAGGATAACATAATGGTTAAGAACACAGACTAGAGAGAGAGAGTGCCTCAGTTCAAACAATAGCTCTACCACTTACTAACTGTAACACTGGACAAGTTACTTAAACTTTTGGCAGCTCAGTGTTTTCTATAAAGTGAAACTTGAGACAATGCCTATAAAGTGTTTATAATAGTGCCTTACAGTAAGCACTCACTAAAGATTCACTATCAAAATTATCTCGTTTTTTAAATTCATTTTCCATGACACTGAATTTCCTCATGGTTTTTAATTCCTGCCAGAGATTTCATCTTTTGTGGAATTGCCTCCTGTGGGAGTTTTCTCCCAAGAGTGTCCTGGGTTTTATAGACTACATAATGGTCAGGTATCTACATTGTCTGCCAGGCTCTGCTGGATGCACTGGTTTTAAAGATTTTATTTATTTATTTTTCCCCCAAAGCCCCAGTACATAGTTGTCTGTCATAGCTGCACATCCTTCTAGTTGCTGTATGTGGGACGCGGCCTCAGCATGGCTGGAGGAGTGGTGCCTCGGTGCGCACCCGGGATCCGAACCCGGGCCGCCGGCAGCGGAGCGCACGCACTTAACCGCTAAGCCACAGGGCCGGCCCTGCACTGGTTTTAAACTAGGTTTTGTGTTGGTGTTTTGGCTGGAACCCGGAGGATGGAGCCAGGGAATGAGTAGTTTAAATCTGGACGGTGCATATGGAAGACCCACACTAAAAACACTAAGATTCCTGAATTGAGCCATGAGGGTATACTTTATTTGTTTCAGGTTTTATCCCAGCTAGTTGACTGGGAGAATAACCTGAAGATCACAATTTCGGAGAAGTTGTGGGTGTGGAACTCCAATTTTAAGAAATTTGCTTGTGAAGGGGTATTGAGGAAGTTGAAGCAATGAGTAAGGACTATCCTTTCAAGACTTTTGGGGGTGATTGGAAGAAGAGAAATGATATGGTAACTTGAGCAGCAATAAGGTTAAGAATTATTTTTAAAAGGATGAATGAGATGTGAGCGTATCTACAGGGTGAATAGAATGGACAGGCTAAGATTTGGAGAGGGGGTAAGTCAGTCCATTTGGACATAAAGTGGAAGGAAAATGAAAGGATGATATTTCAAGAAAATTTATGGTGAAGGGAACAGAAGATGAGGAGGCTTCTCTGGTGGTCCCAATCTTCTCAGTTGAGGAGGTGAAGGCATAGAAGCTTTGGAAAGATTCTCATTCCCTCTTTCCATTCAGTTCATGGAAGAAGTATAACAAGAAACCCCATATTTTGTTACACTATTAAATATTTTGACAGATGGAATTCTCTCTTAGGGATGGCCTCACTATCTAAACACCACTCAGCTGCAGAACAAGATGATTTCCATGGAAATTCCAAGGGTCTTTCACCACATATGTTAAATCAGAAGTAGGTTGGAGTTGGGTCCACACTCCATGCTTTTTGCCTTCTGGAAGATATTGAAAACAAGGAGTCCTACTCTGTCGCTAAAGGGAACAGACAGCCAGCATAGTCCTGTGAGAGCTGCTTTTCTAGTATAATTACCCTAATGTCATATTTATCCTCAAGGTCAGTAGTGGCTGTTAAAAAGGCTGTCCCTTTCCCTGGAGAACAGCATCCTCCCCTGACAAATAATTTCTGCTGGAAGAACATTCTGTAAGTCCGTGTTCTCACTACAAATATTATCCAACTTGGCACTGGAGGACATTTTAAAAACAAAGCCTTTCTTGATCTTTCTGAGCCAAAATGCCTTGGCCTTAATTCCCTTTCCACGAAAGAAGCAGAATCTTTTGGATGGAGGACTTGTCTTTCAATGCTTAACTCCATCTTCTTCACAAGCGTTTTTTTCAGTTTTGGTTCTCACATCTGAATGAAGGATTTGGATAGATGACTTTTTTGTGTGTGTGTGAGGAAGATCAGCCCTGAGCTAACATCCATGCCAATCTTCCTCTTTTTGCTGAGGAAGACTGGCCCTAGGCTAACATCTGTGCCCATCTTCCTCCACTTTATATGGGACGCTGCAACAGCATGACCTGACAAGCGGTGCATCAGTGCATGCCCAGGATCGGAACCCGGGCCACCAGCAGCAGAACGCGCGCGCTCAACCGCTGTGCCATGGGGCCGGCCCCTGGATAGATGACTTCTAAGTTCCTTTCCATCTCTTCCCTTCCAACATACTGGGGCTCTTTGAGCCTGGGTGATTACAGCGATTTGTGTCTTATTTTACGTCCATGGTATAGTCTAAGCTTCTTGAGGCTAAACAGAGAAGGCATTTTGTCTTTGGCTCCCCCAAAGCATGTAGGATGGAGAGCTTGTATCAGTAAACCTCTGTTACTGAAAATACAAATGAGTTAATTAAATAAATGGCAATACCTCCAAATATCATAGCATTACCCAGGGATAGAGAATTAGAAAAGAGAGAGAATTAGAAAAGACAGGCCATTCCAGGTGAATGCGGCACCTAACCGCATGGTTTAATTGGTGGAGCACTGGCTGAGTTTCACCTCCAGCTTCCGTTTTTGGTCACACGCTATTGTGCAGAGTACAGCTTCTATGGCTGTACTGGGTGGCCCTGCCACTGCCATACATCATCTTACCTCCCTTGAAGCCTGAGGGGCAGGCTTCATAGCTCCCCCATAGGTCTGCATGTAACCTGAGGGGACAGCTGTCCTGGAAGCCACCATGCCACTAATGCAAGCATCTAGACCACAGCCACAAAAAAATACACACCGTCCTCTGAGATACTATTAGGGATCAATATCATCATGCCTCACATTCCTGTTTACCTCAGGCACCTACAGAAAGAAGTAAAGCCTTGCTGTTCATCAGCTCTTAACCTCATCCTAGTCTGATTCAATCCCCTTTTCTCTCACATCCATATCACTGGCCCTCCTGTTGCTCTGTCTTTATAAATTAGCTTACTTTCCTTATCTTTAGCTTCTGTTATCATTCCCACCACTTCCTGGACTTAACTGAAATTGAACTGCTCCTCAAATTAGAGGATTTTTTTTTTTTTGCTATTTTTGTTTTGTATTGTTTCTTCATATCCTGTGGATTTCAGGGTCAACAGGTAATTTAGTTTTCTCCCTTGCTATACATTGTCACTTCAAGATTAATAATCCTCCTTGTTCTCACAAAATCAACTTATCCTCTAAGACTCACATCCCCTGGATATGGACATGGAAGTTACTACCAACTGCCTAAGCATTACTCACTCCCTTTTTCTTTTCAAAATAGAAAACTGATTCTTCATGAAGCAGCAACATGCCTAGATTTTTTAAAAAAATTAAAAATTAAATTTCCCTTGCAGCTAAGGTTAGCCAATTGCATGGTTTTATCTAATGTGGTGGAAGCAGAAATCACTGGATAGAATACTTACTTGAAAAGGAGGCCAACTCAGCTGACTCTCTACTTTGGTCCCTTCCTTTCCCTTCTTCCTGACTATAATAACTTGACGCGGTATGTAGCATTAGGTTGGCATTACATCTTGGTAAGCATGAGGCAGCAAGCATGAGGGCAAAAGCCACAAGCTAAAGATGCTTTAGAGGAAAGAAAAAAGGAGCCTGTTGGTATCAGCCTGAAAAGCCTACATCCAGACATCTTGTTATGCAAGAAAAATAGAACTTCTCATTTATCTAACCCATGTTTGAAGCTACATAAAACATCTGACTTCTCCTTCTTCTCCAAGGACTTTGGCTGTGGGCTCACAATCTTCCTCCAGCAAATCAACATTTGCACCTATGGATTCTTTTTAAAACTCATTCCTAATTAGCTTTGTCTCACTCTACCAAGGACTCACTCAGGATTTCATCATAACCAGAAACTGCACCACCTCCAAAATCTTAAATCCAAGCCTTCCATTTTCTGACACCATCTCCTGTTCTTCGAGATTGATTGATCAAGCAACCCCATTAAAATAATCTTTTGACCTCATCAGATCATCAGTCTATTGAACTCTCCACTTTATCACTAGCCTTCGTTGGGACCCCTCTTCTATTTATTTCCCTACTTTCCCAGGTAAGACTCCACGAAACTAAAGTATGATTACTCTTTTACACTCTTAACACCTTTGACTCCTGCTCCCTCCAATTCATTCACATGGCAAATCCTAAGTCTAGTTTCCCTGAGCCACTGAACATTCTTGAAGAGAGTTACAGAGGTTTTCACACAGGAGAGACAGGTTTCATGTTAATTTCATGACCAGCAACTTCAAATGGGTACTCTATTCTCCCTAGCAATTCTACTAGGTTGCTCTAGTAAGTTCATTTTTCCACTTGCTAAAATAACAGTAACTGTCTCATGGCTGGGGGAGATCAAGGGATGGGGAAGAAGAGTCTTGATGAAGTCAGTAACAGCGACCTTGGCTGGAAAATCCAGGATGGTGTGGAAGAAGAAGTCAAAACCACCAAGCAGTTGGCCAAGTTGATGTCCAAGAGTGGGAGAAGCTGGGCAGGAGTGAGGCCTTCAAAGCCCACTCCACAGGAAGGAAATTGACAAGATCTGGAGCAGACCAGGCCCTACCAGAGGCCTGCCTGAGTGGTTCAGGAAAAGGACAGAGCTTATAAGGGAGAAATCCAAGGAAAAGAAAGTGTTTGAGGACAATAAGGAGGCCCTGGGAGTTGTGCTCCACCAGGAATCCATATGGTATCACCATGGGAAAGACTTCAAGGACAACAACATGGTATTTTATCAGTTCTTCAAGATGAAAATGAAGTATGATGAAAGTGATAACATGTTCATCTGGGTGTCCTGGGCGCTGACAGACAAGGTCACAGACTTGCAGGGGAGCCTGTTCTTGAAGACAGAGATGTCGGAGGTGCTTGCAGAGACCAGCCTTTGACAAGGACTGGTTCCTACAGCAGTGTGTGAATGACATCATCCCCAATGTCCTGGAGGCCATGATTTCTGGAGAGCTCACATTCTCTAAGATTGGTGCCATGATGCCACCTACAGCCAGCTGGCCCACCCGATCCAGCAGGCCAAGGCACTGGGCCTCCAGTTCCACTCTCACATCCTGGACATCAACAACATCCACCTAGCCGTGGGCAAGATGATGGAGAAGGGGCTGGTGCTGATCATCACCCTTCAGGTCCAGCTGGTGATGGTGATCGAGGACCCCAAAGGCAAGGTAGTCGAGAGCAACCCAGATAAGGCACTACACATGCTGTAGATGTGGGCACTCTGCCACGACCAGGTCGAGCTCAAGCCCTACACAGCCTGGCCGCTCCTGGATATCTTTGCCTCCAGCACAGAGCAGGTCTTCTGAGTGTGGTGGCCATGACCAGGGAGCTCCAGGGTTAGATCATCACACAGTGGACACACAGGAAGACCCATGTCCACCTCATGCAACTAGAACTCTGAGGACAAGACTGTCAGCCCCGCCTCACTCTCTGTCAGGGCAGCTGCAAAACCAACAGGATGGGGAAGGGACCGGGGGCTGCTGAGGGCTGCTCGCCACAGTGCCAGCCCCTGAACCATCTCTCTGCCTAGCAGGGGATGTCGGCTGGCTGGTCACCAGGATCACACAGTGCCAAGAGGCCCCCAGCCCAGGGACTCCCTCTCTGGGGGCAGGGTGGTGGGGACCAGACCTTGCCACTTAGAATGGCCCATTGGCCGCATTAGCCAAATATTTATCTCCTCACTGCAGCTACCAGGGCCTGGCTATTTTGAATAATCTACCCCTGTCTTCTTCATCATCAGTCTCTCCCTTTCTACTGGCTCATTCTCCATTATCACACAGCCATGATCTAGTCTCTCATTCTCAAGAACCTACCGTTGATCCTCGCCCATAGCTACCTCTATCTCTCTCTTCCCCTTTTTGGCCAAAGTTCTTAAAAGAACTTTCTCCACATCCACTCTCCATACCTTTACCTCTTATTTTCTTTTCACATTTGTATTTCTTTAAGTATTTTTTTGTGTTGCTGTTTATTTTTGGAAATTGGGCTTTTAAAAATGTTTGTTTTAGTGCGATAGATAGTATAGCAAACACTCTTTTACTCACCACCTAGAATCAAAAACTGCTAACATTTCATCTTATTTTTTCAGATTCTTCAATATTTTGTTGTTGTAAACAAATAAGTCATCACAGGTAAAATTGAACTCCCCTTTGTTCTCTTCCCTAGACACATTCTCTTCCGTTACCAAGAAATTCATTACGATGCATTTAGTTTGCATTAGAGTCATTTTTTATACTTTATGTATATATTTTTTATTTTTATTTTATATACTTTACTATATATAAATACATACCTATATATCTACATCTATACAGATTTATGTATATGTAATCTAAATCTAGTTTTATATATTTATTTATTTTAAAACATATGTAAAATGAAATGATTTGGAAACTTTCTTTCTTTCTTTCTCAACTTCAGACTTTTGAGATCTATCCATGATGATTCATAATTTATCTACGTCATTCATTGTGTATTTTGTATTATCTTCCATAGTGTGTATTCAAAATCCTTAGTTTGAGAGGCTGCATCATATGGTGATTAGGAGCAGGGCTCTGGAGCTAGGCTGCAGGGGTTTAATCCAAGCCCCTATCACTTACTAGCTGTGTGACCTTAGGCAAGTTATTTAAACTTGCCGATGTCAGTCACTTCATCTATAAAACGTAGTTAATAATTATAGCTACATTTTTGGATTAAATGAGGAATAGACGAATTAACCTATGTGAAGCACCCAGAACCGTCCTGGCCTATAGTAAGCACACAATACTAGTGTGTCAGTAGGAAAACAGATGGCACACTCAAAATTAGGATAATCGGAAGAGAGCTTACTTATAAAAGGACTAATTACAAAAGTGTAGGCAGAGAGTAGGGAAACCACAAGGAATAGGACAGTAACCCACAGCAGCAGGAGAGAGACAGAGCTGTTAACACTTCCAGGCCGGAACAAAAACAAATATATCATTAGGAAACAATAAATCATTGCAAATAAATTGAAATCTGCTCTGCTCTCCTTCCTGGTCTCCTTCCCCTCCTTTTCCCAAGGGAACCGCTATTAGGCATTTGATTTGTATCCAAACTATATTTTAAAACTTTTATACACACACACATGCAGATACCTAAAACTCTTCAAAGAAAGAGGTTATCAGAGGCCAGAGTAGAGTCATGTAAGGGAGGCCTCCTTCTGAGGGGAACAGTGTCCTTCCATTGAAGGACACAGCCAGCTTACGATGCCTTCAAAGAAAGGGAACCAGGAGACTATATACCCTGACCTCTTTCTTTTCCTTTCCACCAGTCTCCTTCCAGGGCTTTCTATTGGCCAAACCCAAGCAGAAGCCAGAGGGCAAGGGAACCTCTTCTTACCGGCCAATCTCCCAGGACAGAGAGTATTTGGAAAGAGAGCAGAGTAATTAAACAGCTTACTACCTTTGTCCTCCCTTTCTTTCTTCCTGCTTATAGTACTAACCTGATGCTGGAAGTAGAGAAGCCATTGTGCCACCTTGAAACAACCAACATGAGTATGAAAGCCAAAAGCTAAAGATGGTTTAGTGGAAAGGAAAAGAGTCCCTGTTGCTGTTGGCATCACATTGCCATTGGAGCAGTCCAGCAAGCCTACAGCCAAAACTTCTTGTTATGTAAGGAAGACAAAACTCCTAATTTATTTAAGCCACAGTTTGAAACTGAATGGAACAACTTCCCTCACCCTCATCCTCCTGGTTTCTCCTCTTCAGTCTCAAAATCCTTTGTAGGGGAAGAAGGCATATTCCTCTGCCCTCTAGGGTCTTCTGGCTGGTCTAAAAATTAAATTGACATGAGACAGAATAACAGGAGAAAATCAAACAAATTTAATAATATGTATACATGGAAGAAACCCAGGTAAACTGAATAACTTGCCAAAACGGCTGAAGCTGTCACCTTAAATACCAGCTTCACTAAAGACAAAGGAGGATGTTGCGGGTAACAGTTTTTGAATTCAAAGGGGAGGAAGGCAATTCACATGGGGAAAGAAAAGCAAATGTTTGGTAAATTAATGTTTGCTATACCTTGCAAAGACAATGAGACATGGGGAGGACTTGGACTAAATGGGCCTTGCTAGGTTCCTCCCTGTCTACCATTATAGTTATCTATGGTGATAGCTCCTTCCTGAAACAGGCCTTCTATCTTAAATTCTTTTGGTTAGTTAGGGAGAAGGTCAAAGTTTCTTTCAGAGTCTTTTGTCCTTAAAAATAATCAAGCCAAAGAGACACATTTTCGGGTGACAAATTCTGATCCCTCACACTTTTAACTCCTGGCTGACAATCTTCCTCAAGAATTCTTTAGTTGATTCTTATCATTATTCACTGTGGCCTCAATATGCATGTGGAGTTCCCAGACAACATCCAGACCTATGAATATTTTCTGAGAAAAGTGGAAAGTAGATCTGGAGGAGAAAGTGTAAGATAACAAGTGCAGTCTACCCCTCTTACTCTTCTGCATTCACTCTTGTCCTTTGTCTAGGGGAAAATTTGTGAGCTGAACACAGGGTACCAAGTCCTGTCAGCTACCATATCATGATGCGGAGAGGTCAATCCACTCATATGGTGACCTAAAACGTAAAATGTTATTTGACATTGATATGTTTCATATAAGGAAGCAAAGAGAAAAGGGGGAGAAAAAAACAATTGTTTAACATAAAACATAGCAGCTATGAACTCTAAGTTTGCATCATAGCTGCCTTCTATGACACATTATATCTTGGGCAAAAGGGTAATAAAGGATGTCTTAACAGATGGCCTGGGTTCCAATTATAGCCCTTTCTGCCCTCTTTGTAACAACTGAATTTTCCCCTGGTTGTTAAGATCAATCACTCCCGCCAGTAAAGTGACTCCTTCTCTGCCTATTGGTTTAGCAGCATGAAAAGCCCCAAATGACCAGGAGGCAGTCTCCACTTCCAATTTCTTGGAGCCATGGAGATGTTTCCTAGTGCAAGCAATCTATTCTTTGGCACCAAGATTTCCATACCCACCAAGCCTAAGGTCAAAGGGCAGAAAACAAAAATTGATTAATTGAGATGTTAAGTGTAACAGTGAGTGGGGTCATTTCTGCCTTCAATTCTTGGTTCCTGAACCCATACATTGTATTGATGGTGGAGTTGGCACTATGGATGGTCTACTGGTTTAAAGCATACATTGCACCTGCTTCTGTTGTTTCCTTGAATACATTGCACATTACTCCAGTCTTCAGGGACCCAACCTCCAGCTGATGCTGGAACTATGGCCTCACCATTCAGTTCAGCTGCTCTATGAAGCCAGCTGCTTCTAGGCCTTGTGACCGGTAGTAAAAATCAGTGAATTTCATGGGCATGGGCCATTATCACACACCTCTTTTGTTATACAATGTAATCTTTGATTGGAGGCAATGCTGAATGGGATGTTATGTAATATATATAAGGGATTTTGTAAGACTGAAAATGATAGTACTAGCAGAAGTTCTGCAGGCAGTGAAGGTATACCCTTATCCAGAAATGTGTCTATCTATCTGTGTGAGTCAAAGTGCCTCCCTCTCTCCCTTCCACCAGCTGTGGTAATGACCATATCAGGACCTCAGCATCAGCCTCTGCTGTGGACAGGTTGAATATTTTCACCCTGTGTTTGGAAAAGGTGGTATACTTCAAAGAGCACACTCAAAAATGCCATCTTCACCCTCTACATTCATTTGAATTGTAAACTCTTCATAGACAAATTTAAAAAAAGAAACAATTGATGGATTATATCGTTTGCATCATCCGACTAAAGGAGGCATAATGATCTTTAAAAAGGTCATATGGTCCCTTCTCTCTACACTTAGGCCCATCTTTTTCCTCTTCTTTCCTTTAGCTTGTCCATCAACGGAGGAGAAGATACTAATCTGATTGGCTGGATTCCAAGGCATGGATCAGCATGGGTACTAGTGGTCAGGGGACCTCGTGTGTGGCCTGCCTTCATGTGATAAGCTGACTTAAGCAAGACATGATCTTTCAGTGTATGCTGGCCTTCATCTCTCATCTCTTTTTGACCTCAGGCCTGCACGCAGAGTATATGGAATTAGGGCCTCTCTTAAGGCTGAAGTTTCTTCCCTTTCCTTCCCTTCCTCTTCTGGTCTTCTCACATCTTCTTTCTGGTCCCTCATCTCTTCTCTCTCTTTCTCTCCTCTTCTCTTATTCTCTCTCGTATTTCCTTCTCTTGATGGGATTCAGACCATGCTAATCTACCTTTGCATATTGAACATTTTAAGCTGAAGAGTTTGAGGAAACAATAGAAGCAGGAAAGTCTCTCTCACCTTCCCCCTGCCCTTCTACCCCGAAGTAGGTCATAAAACCCTCATGTGAGAGGTGACTTTTCTATATCTGGAGGAAAGGAACACCCTAATCTCCAAGACGGAGGGACAGAGAGAAGAACCTGAAGGAACAGGCCTTGCCAAGTTTCCCCTAGTTTACTACACTTAGCTCATACTCTATGTCCTGTCATATTTCTTCACGACTTTCCACTCTTCATCAAACCTAGCATAAAAATGTTCAGGTTTAACTGTCTCTTCAGATCTTTATTTCCTTACGATGGCACCCATGTCACATAAACTTATATTAAATAAATTCATATGCTTTTCTCCTGTTAATCTGTTTTTGTCAGTTTAATTTTCAGACCCCGCCAGGGACTCTAAGAAGTGGAGGAAAACTTTTTCCTCCCCTACACTCTTCATTCTCATCCCTCCCTTCCTCTCTCCTTCTCTTCTGATCTCATGATAGATGGTTTTACCCACCATATGTCAAGTCCTCAGGTCACTCTGCTAGCTGCCTCTCTTCCCATTCTTTCCCCTCTGCTATATATCTGTGTGGATAAGATTTTGAAAAATCTAATTCTCTCTCCTTAACTTACTTTCTCTGTATGGCCAGCCAAGGAATGGTAAGATCCCAATGTTTAAAATGTTCTTAACCAGGCCTTTAACAAAATTTTCATTGAAAGACCAAAACCTTGCAAAGTTATTAACAAAATAATAGTCCTGGTTTCCTTTCTGCTAGTGCTTCTTATAATTTTATTTTATTTATTTATTTTTCCCCCCAAAGCCCCAGTAGATAGTTATATGTCATAGCTGCACATCCTTCTAGTTGCTGTACGTGGGACGCGGCCTCAGCGTGGCCGGAGAAGCGGTGCGTTGGTGCGCGCCCAGGATCCGAACCCGGGCCGCCAGCAGCGGAGCGCGCGCACTTAACCGCTAAACCACGGGGCCGGCCCTCTGCTAGTGCTTCTTAAAAACTCACTCAGAGTAGGAATATTTGCCAGAGTATTTTTCTGACAATCCTGGGTCTTCTGACTATAATAGTCCTAACTTCCCATTCTAACCCCACATAATTTTCAACGTGAATAAGTACCAATAGTATAAAATATATTGTATCTTAATATAGGTATAAGTAAAGGTATCCTCCTTCACTGTGTTTATATTTTAAAGCCACTCTATAATTATTTTGTGAAAGATTTATATTCCTGCTAAATAATTTATACATTAGTGAACACACAAGATTTCTGATGATGATGTTATAAATAAATGAGGTAGGGCCACCCATTTCATCCTTGATGGCTGTCAGGTACATTCCTCACTGACACTACCTGGAATAAAACATGAGGGAAAATATTTCTCTAACCAAAACCACTGGATTTAACCTTGATCCCATCTGCATTTCTTCAGCGATACCACTGTCTCCTACCCAATCCACTGGGCTCAGAACATGCAGCTGTTTTGAGGAAACAACTTAATTTTACTACATTGGAGCATTTCAAAGTCCAAACTATATGTGAGTGAGGTAAATCATAAATATAGTTTTACCTGGTTTAGTTCTCTTAAGTTAGTTGGGAACATTGTACTCTCTTCAGATGTCCCTGAAATCATGCCAGGTGGATCTCTGTCCAGTGACCTGTCAGCTGTGCAGCTAATCAATTCTTTAAAAGGCTGCACAGAATTCAGGTAAGGAATGACTGATAATTCAAGCCATAAAGAAAGCTTCCTTCTCAGAAAGGCAGGAAGCTGGATCTAACCCAATGAAGTTCCTGAAATTACTGTGTCCTTCACAGTAGCCAGGTATCATGGTGATAGAGGAGCGCAGGCTCCACTGCTGGCTCTAAAACTATAAAATTAGGATAATAACACTTCCTACCTCACAGGGATCTTGTAAGGCTTAAATACAATAATGCATGTTAAATATAACATAATGCCTGGCACATAATAACAGCTCATTAAATGTTCATCATTATTATTCACAGCTTTGTACAAAATCAGAAATAATTACATTAGTCTCCAATAAAACTTAAGTACCACAGAAACACTTTGTTTTAATATTTTAGAGGCCTCCATTCACACTTATATACATTCAAAATAACTTGAAATTTTATACAGAGTTTTGGACCCTAACAAGCATTTGGTTCTTGATCTACCTCTGTCTCACTCAGCAGAGAAATTTAAGAAAATCGAAGGGTCATTAAGACAGAAATGTCAGGATGTTTACCTTTTCTGCTTAGCAGTTCATCCCTTTATTTATTTATTTTAACTTACATTTTCCACTCCCAAATCTCTTACTCCAAATTTCTACTGACAGAATTTAGTTCTCTCAATTATCTGGGAAATTTTCAAAAAGATTTATCAATATACCTTACATATTTTAGAGAAAAAACAGAGTCATAAACAATTTATGATCTAATAAATGCCAGCATTGTCATGGAGATGAAAGGAAATTGGCATTTACAATAGCACTGACTCACAATAAAGGGGACATTGACCCCTTTTCTCTTTCTGAAAAGATGAAGAATATGGAGATCAGGTGACCCTTCCTTGTTCTTAGACTCAATAAAGATTTAATGAGTTCTTAATGCATGCTGAACCTTTCCTTCAAATTGTTTAAAACTGTACAAGTATTTAAAAAAAAAGAAGACAATTTAGGTGATACAAACAAACTTGATTTAACACTTCATGAAGCTGGCAGTTTGCATTCTCAAGACTCCAGAGGACCATGAGGCAGGGGAGAAAACAGCAAGTTTTTATAGAAAATGAACAAGGAAGAAAAAAATAAAAAATGAACAAAGAACAAGGAAAACATTCAAGTTACTTGGCAATCAGGGATTGGTCGCTTGGATGGCGAGACTTCTGGGCAGATGGAATCCTTACAAAAACATGAAACATTAAATGTTAGGTTTTGGTTTGCTGACATAACCTCCCAGAATCAGTTAACACCCAGTTTACTGAGGAAAGGTCATTGTTAGGTTAGTTAAAGATTTCAACACAAGGCAGAAAAGACTTGCACGGCAAACTGAAGCCAGAGTTTAATACCTGTTTCCATCAGTGTTTCCAAAAGTGTGTTCAGTGGAGCGTTGGTTCTGTAGTATGCTAGTGAGTTTCTTGTCTAAAAAGTTTAGGAACAGTGTTTAAAACTAATTTAAACAACTCTTTTCACCAGGACTTCTTAGAGTTTTAACCATGCTAAAGCAGGAGTCAGGGAAGGGGCCACAAATTCACATGGGGATGGGCTGATTATATCAAGTGTCAGTGCTAAAGACAATGTCTTCAGATTGAAACACTGTCCAATGCTTGCATACAATTTCTTGTAACTGCTCTGACCACTGCACCCATTACCAACTACCTTGACATTACTTGCAAGACCAACAGGTATCTGAGTTCCATGTCAAAGACAAATTTCTTACAGAGTAAATTCAGAACAGACACAAAATGGGGCTCAACATGTCTGGCTTTATTTTTTTTAATCTTAAAAAATCTATGCAAACAAAAAACTCTTAAAACTCAACAGTAAGAAAACAAACATCCCCATTTAAAAATGGGCAAAAGATGGTAAATAGGCACCACACCAAAAATTATATATAGATGAGAAATAAGCATATGAAAAGATGATCTACATCATACAAAACAACGAGATACTGATGGTGCTCAGGGCAGGCCACCCCAGGGTGCACCACTCTGGTATGCAGATTATTTCAAGCTGAAGACAATAAAGACTCAGAAGACTCAGGAAGAACATTTGATTTTCCCCTCCCAAACTGCCTAAAGAATTTAATGTAGAAGACCTGTTTCAGGAAGGAGCCAATATCATATGATGGCCGCAATATAATGTAAAATAGATGTTACAATAGGAAAGGTACCAACAAGCCCATTTTATCAAAATTTCTGTCTCTCCCTGGCCAAATTCTCTATAGGTGGTCCTGAAAAGAGTTGTCAGACAAACACTTGCATTTCTATCTCCATGTGAATTGCCTTCTTCCCCTCTGAAATCTAAAACCACTACTCCCCCCCAACACCTTCCATGACTTTAGCTACAATATTTAAGCAAGCAGCTTAGACAGAAGGACGAGCTGCTCACTTCTGAGTTTCTCCCATGTATACATGTTATTAAACTTGGTATTGTTTTCTCCTGCTAACCTGTCTTTTAATTATTTGGCCAGCCATAAGAACCTTAAGGGAAAGGGCAGAGGGGGATTCTTCCTCTTCCCCTACAATACCCAAACATCCCTATTAGAATAACTACAATCCAAAACACTGACAACACCAAATGCTGACAAAGATGTGGGCAACAAAAACTCTAATTCATTGTTGGTGGAAATGCAAAATGGTAAAACTACTTTGGAAGGCAGTTTGGCAGTTTCTTATAAAGCTAGACCTCCTCTTACCATATGATACAACAATCATGCTCCTAAATACTTACTTAATTGAGTTGAAAACATCCCTCCACACAAAAACCTGCATACATATATTTATAGCGGTTTTATTCATAATTGCTAAAACTTGGAGGCAACCAAGATGTCCTTCAGTAGGTAAATGGATAAATACGTAAACTGTGGTACATCCAGACAATGGACTATTAGTCAGTGTTAAAAAGAAATGAGCTATCAAGCCACAAAATAGACATGAAGAAACTTTAAATGTATATCACTAAGTGAAAGAAGCCAATCTGAAAAGGCTACATACAATATGATTCCAACTATAAGACATTCTGGAAAAGGCAGAACTATAGAGACAGAAACAGGTTCAGTGGTTGCCAGACGGTTGGGTAGAGAAAGGGATGAACAGGCAGAGCACACAGGATTTTTAGGGCATTGAAACTATTTGCTATGATACTATAATGGTGAGTACCTGTCATTATACATCTGTCAAGACCTATAGAATGTACAACACAAAGAATAACTCCTAATGTAAACTATGGACTTTGGCTGGTAATGTTTTGATGTTGGTTCATCGACTACAAGAAATGTAACACACTGGGAAGAAGTATGTGGGAACTCTCTACTTTTCCCTCAATTTCTCTAAAAAACAAAGTCTATTAATTAAAAAAATTATACACAGCTTTTTAAAAAATTATATTGATCTAATCAGTCATGTTTGGTGTCATAAAGAAGTTTACATGATTTCAAAATATTCACATATTATGCGAACATTATTATAGACCACATCATCGTCATTAAACACCCATCTGTGTAAGGCACCTTGCCAGGTACCATGCAAAGGACTTAAATTAAAGCAAGTATAATCCCTACACTTTGGGAATCAAGTTCACTCAAATAATACTCTCTTAAAAAGAAAATTCCCTGATACTTTAAGTTTTAAATATAAAGAATAAATTGAACAGCCAGATCCTTTTAAATTAACATTTTCATTAACCCTCATAAATTATCAAGTGTACAAGGTGAATCCTAAAGAACATTGATTTAATCAAGCTTACATTTGTCATTTGTTAGTTTAAACCAGATCTGGTAATTTTTATTTATAATGATTTTTAGATATTTTTTATATATGGTGACTGAACACTTTGTCATGGATTTCAATTATATTTCTACATTTATCATTTGATTTTCAACTTTGTTTATGGCATCATTTTCTCCAAATAATTTCATGAGCAACAGTTTTTAGCCTTTTTATTATAGTTTCTGTCTTGGTGTAATGCTGTATTTTCTTTTAGTTCCTTATACGGTTTACTCTTCTAGATTTATATCTTCAGTTCATGTAGAATTTATTTATTTTTGGACAGTATCTAAAAATGCTTTGCCAATCATCTTCACTACACAGCTTTTTTTGTAAAAAATCTATACACAGCTTTTTTCTGCAACATTGACAAGTTGCTGCCTGTTTCAGATGATAAGACTCAACCATTCAATCCACCTTCGCTGTGGAACAGAAGAAAATCCATTCATGCCTTTCCTATGAGTCTTTTGGATGAAGGAACACTGGTTGCTGTAGAATGCCTCCTGGAAGACATCATCACTCGGCACTTATTTCACTTCAAAGAGAAGAAATTGGAGGCATAAAACAGAGCACTATTGGTATGCTTTCACATGTTCTGTCCTATAAATTATAATATTAAACAAAATCACTATTTAAGACTAATATTTGTACATACATATATATGCTAATCAGCGTTATGTATCTATAAGATGAGAATACTCTATGAAATGTTTCCTGAGCATATTTGTTCACTAGGGCTTTTGTTTCTTTCATTGTTTTGCCAAACATCTCTTTTCTGGATTAATATCATCCCATAGAATTCACTTTGGGAAATAATGCTGGGAGAGGTGCAGAGAACCTGGAACCTTGATGACATTGTTGAGCAACTGATTTAAATAATCCTGAACCTGAATTCTACCATCGTTGGAATTTTTTATATGTGATTAATTAAATCTTATTGTTTAAAACTGAATCAGGGCTTATGTTATTTGTAATGCAAACAACAGATACAGAAATTGTACCCAGAGTAGGGTACTGTGAATAACAGATCCTGAAATGCAGGATCAGGTATAAGAGGTTGGACATGGGGCAAGGAGGAACCTGCTATTTATAATGTTGGTTTGTGTTGACCATTTGTTGTGGCCTTATACAAGATAGAGACAAATTTACTCTAAAAGTGGTTGATCTAAAAAGAGGAGTGGGAAATATGGCTTAGCTGTAGTCTGCAGACCAAGTGGACTGTGAGTCTGATAATTCGGTGCTATGACAGGTTAGAAAAACTGAATCTGACCCACTAGTTCTTAATCTGGTCTCCATATATCTCAGTGCTTTGAGGCTCTGTTAATAAAATTCAGAGCATATGTGTACTTGGATGGGGAAAAAAATTACATCTTTCTTTTCACTAACTCCTAACTGAAACTTACCATTTCCTTTCATTATAAATGTAGACCAAACAAACAAACAAACCCACAGTTGAATCTGTGTGATTCTATTTGTCACCAATAGAATTCTCAGATATTTTCATATCACATTATAGTTATTACAGATGTCTCAGAAAATCATTTAAATTCATAACTACTTTGAAATCTCAGTAGACCCACTGCTAGATATTGAATTAATTTTTAATACCTTAAATATTGATTTTCATGAATTAATATCTATAATATCAGAAATATGTTTTTAATATTTTCACAACTGTATTTCAATCTAATTTTTCCTGTAACCCTATGCATTTTATTTTATGCACTTGAAAACATTATTCTGTGTCTATAAGCTTCACTGAAGTTCCAAAGGGGTTTGTGGCATAAAAAAGGTTAAGAAGATTTGTTTATTCACAGTAAAATTGGTGAGAGAAGAGATGGGAAGACAGGAGATTTAGGAATGGGATTGCGATAAAAGACAAACATTGTCTCAGGCCACTCCCTAATAAGTGTTTTCCACCCTACAAAAGGGACAAAGGTTTTTATTGTGAAGATGCATCTGGGAAACAGCTGGTGACCAAGAAGTGGATTATGGTGGTGCCTTCACACCCAAAACTATTGTTTAAAATTGCCTCAAACTGAGGTCATTAATGCAAGGGCCAGAGAGGGGTAGGCTGAAGTCAGAAACTTATTGCTGGGAGCCTGAAATTCTCAGACTCAAAGACTCTATCTGGACAGAATTTATGGCTCTGAGTGGAAGTAAATAGATTAGCAGCTCACTAAGTTTTAAAAATACGTTTGTTTATTTGTTTTACTCTTTAATGAAGTGTAATATGTTTACAGAAAAGTATTACAAGAGTACAGATCTTACAAAAGTTTTCACAAGCTGAATACATCTTAGAACCAGCACCCAGATTAAGAAACAGAGCATTAAGAGCACCCCAAACGTCCCCCTTGTGCTCCCTTCCAGTCATCCTCTCCTGTTCTGACTCCTAACAGCATAGTTTAGTTTGGCCTGTTCCTGTACTTTTTATATAAATGAGATCATACGGTATGTACTCTTTTGCCTCAGGCTTCTTCATTATTCAAATAATCCATATTTTTGCATGTTTGTTCAATTGCGTTGTTGTGTAAGTAGAGGTTCTCAAAGAGTGACTGAGGGACTTCCAGGGTTCCTGGGATCTTTTCAGGGTATCCACAAAGTATCAACCATTTTCATGGTAATACTAAGATATTGTTTGTCTTTTCACTCATTCTCTCATGAGTGCACAGTGGAGTTTTCTAGAGGCTACCTGATATCTGATGGTACTCATGTATTCCTGTTGTAAGCAATTTCACAGTTTTAATTTCCAGTAAGGTAAATGTTAATAGATATAAGTCATAGAAACAAAAGCTCCTTGGGTTCTGCAATAATTTTTAAGAATGTAAAGAGGTCCTGAGACCAAAAAGCTTGAGAACCAAGATTGTAATTGTGGGACTATACCACAATTTATTTTTCCATTCCATTGTTGACAAGCATTTGGCTTGTTTCCAGTTTTTGTCTGTTATGAAAACTGTTTCTATGAACATGTCTTTTGGTGAATGAACATATGGACTTGTTTCTGTTGGATATATATACGTAAGAGTGGGATTGCTGGAACATAGAGTATATATTTAGTTTCTAGTAGATACCACCAAATAGTGTTCTAGAATGTCTGTACCAATTTACACTCCCACCAGCAATTCATCAGAGTTTCCGTTGGTCTACAATCTCACCAATATGAGCTATTGTTTATTTTTATCATTTTAGCCTTTCTGTTGCTTGTGTGGTGGTATTGTATCAAGGTTTTATTTTGCATTTCTCTAATGACAAATGAAGTTGAGCACCTTTATATATGTATATTAACTATTTAAATATTGTTTTGTGAATTGTTCAGTTATACTATGTATTTTTCTACTGGGTTGTGTATGTTTTTCTTATTGATTTCTCAGAGTTCTTTTCCCTTCTAAATGTTTTTTCTGCATCTATTGAAATGATCATGTTTTTCTCTTTTTTTTGGTCAATGTGCATTACATTGATTGATTTTTAAAAACTGAATTACCCTTGAAAATCTGGATTAACCCTACTTGGTCATGATGTATACCCATTTTCCGTATATTGCTGAATTTGATTTGCTAGTTCTTCAAAAGGCTTTTGCATCTATGTTTACGAGAGAAATTAGTCTATAATTTTCCTTTTTTTGCAAATGTCCTTTGCAACCTGGTTATACTGGCTTCTTAAAATGAGTTGTAAAATGTTTTCCCTTTTCCTATTCTCAGGAAAATGTTGTGCAACATTGGTGTTATTTCTTCCTTAAACATCAGAAAGAATTTACCCATTAAGTCATCCAGGTTTGGGGTTTTCTTTTTTGCCCTCGGTTTTATTGAGATATAATTGACGTGTACCATTGTATTAGTTTTAGGAGTACAACATAATGATTTGATATATGTATGTATTGTGAAATGATCACGACAACAAGTTTAGTTAACATTCATCCCCTCACACAGTTACAATTTATTTTTCTTGTGATGAGAACTTTTAAGGCCTACTGTCTTAGCAAGTTTCAAATATACAACACAGTATTATTAACTACAGTCATCATGCTCTACATTACATCTCCAGAACTTATCTATCTTACAATCGGAAGTTTGTCCCTTTTAACCAGCTTCACCCATTTTCCCATCCCCCACCCATTTCCACCTGTGGCAACTATCAATCTGTTCTTTGTTTTACAATTTTGGCTTTTTAGATTTCATATGTAAGTGAGATCATACAGTATTTTTATTTCTATGTCTGACTTACTTCACTTAGCATAATGCCCTCAAGGTCCATACATGTTGTCACAAATGACAAGATTTCCTTCTTTTTTATGGCTGAATAATATTCCACTGTATATACATACCACATTTTCTTTATCCATTCATCTGTCGCCAAACACTTAGGTTGTGTCCATGTTTTGGCTATTGTAAATAATGCTGCTGTGAACATGGTAGTGCAAATATCTCTTCAAGATAGTGATTTCATTTCCTTTGGACAAATACCCAGAAGTAGAATTGCTGGATCATATGGTAGTTCTACTTATAAATTTGAGGAATCTCCATACTGTTTTTCATAGTGGCTGCACCAGTTTACATTCCCACCAGCAATGCACAGTGTTCCTTTTTCTCCACATCCTGGCCAACACTTGTCTTTTTGATGACAGCCATTCTAACGGGTGTGAGAGGACATCTCATTGTGGTTTTGATTTGCCTTTCTCTGATGATTAGTGATGTTGAGCACCTTTTCATGTACCAGTTGGCTTTCTGTATGTCTTCTTTGGAAAAATGTCTATTCAGAGCCTCTGCCTATTTTTTAAATTGGATTGTTTCTTCTTTTTTGTTATTGCATTGTATGAGTTCTTTATATATTTTGGATATTAACCCCTTATCAGATATATGATTTGCAAATATTTCCTCCCATTCTGTGCTTTTCTTTATAGGAAGATTTTAAATAACAGATTCAATGCATTAGCAGATATGAGACTATTCAGATTCAACTTCTTCATCTGTATGTTTTAATAAATTGTCTTTTTGAGGAAATTATGTAATCAAAATTATCAAATATATTATATAAAGTTCTTATAATATCCTCTTTTTATCTTTTTGATGTTCATAGGAGCTGTAGGGATATTGTCTTTTTTATTACTGATATTGATAATTTGTATTTTTTTACCTTACTATATTTTTATTTTGTAAGTTTCAGGCCTACAAAAAGTTACTACAATAATTAAAGAATTCCAATATCTTCTTCACTCAGATTCGCTAATTGTTATTTTTCCACATTTGCTTCCCTCTCCCCTACACACACACACAATTTTTCTCTGAAATGATGCCCCATCAATGTAAATACTTCAGGATAAGACCACACAAAATAAGGACAATTTCCTACTTTACCACCATGCCACCCTCCCAGTCAGGAAATCAATATTAATATAACGTTATTATTCAGTCCACAAATGCCTTTCAAATTTTACTAGCTATCCAAACAATGTCTGTTTTTCTTTCTGTTCTAGAATCCTATGTGTATGTGTGTTGCATTTAGTCATCATGTTTTATCAATCTTCAATCTTCAATAGTTTCTCTTTCCTCTCTTCATGTCTTAGACAATCTTAAACAGTTCAGCTCTTTCATTCTATGTGGTGGCTTTCAAACTTAGTCTATCTGACATTTTCACAAGACCAATTCAATGGAAAACCATAGAATTGATGCTGTACTCCTGTGGTAGTCTGAATAATGCACACCAAAGATTTCTACATCCCAATCCCCAGAACCTGTGAACATGTAACTTTATGTGGGCCTTTGCTGATGTGTAGGAGACACTTGGTACAGAGGCACTTGCTTCAGTAGGCACATCAATGCGGTCAATCACAGGTAAAAATTTGATTAAGTGTGACACTACTGCGTTCCATAAATTACTACCATCCCATTTACCATGGCCAGAAGCTCAGCCTTGAGTTCAAGCCCAAGGATGTGATGAAACGAATCTCAAAATTCCATCTTTGAGGGATTGTTTCTTGGGACAATCTTGGTTTCAATTTCTGATTCAATCAGGGTCCAGTTAGGAGGTAAAGATCACAATAAGTTTTAAAAGGAAGAATGTAATATGAAGAATTGTTAAGTATAAAAATTGTTCACTAAGTATATTTAAAGGCAAAAAAAGGGAACACGAAATTATCACCGGGGTAGAAACTACAGGAAGCAGCTACTACCTCTAGGGGTGGGAGAAGAAAGCCATAATGTTGGAATGATTAAACTTAAAATCTTGGATGAGTGGCCCCATGGAGCTGTAACCCACACCTCTGAGGAGGGAACACTGTCCAGTTGGTGCTAGCATCGCTGGGCTCCATGGAGGGGCATTTAGGGCTGGGAACAAGACCTCTGAGGCACAAGCCTGTTTCACAAATCTATCACGGTTTCTGAGATGTACCTCCACCCTACTAAATATGCTCAGTGTGTTGGCCACAGAATGTTCTGTGACTTGGCTTTGCCTGTGAAACAAATGCCAATCATGTGTACAAAGAACAGATAAACTGCAGAATTACTCTCTTCTAATCAACAATAAAAAAATGATTACAAATTGGGCTGAGTTTTACCTGACGTGTGAGTCTTCGAAGAAGATTGCTGTCACGTCCAGCTGAAAATAGGGTTTCAAGCAATTAGGATTTTATTGTTATCTGTGCTTAATTTTCCTAAGAGACAAAACTAAGTAAACTGCTTGCTTACTCCATAACTGCCATTCAAGGTCAAAAGTTGTTTTGCTTTCTTCGTCCACTTCAGTTTTTTTAAAAAATCATCATTATAAACAGTGGGCCTTTATTTAAGTGATACAAGTAAGGAGACAGCAGGAGTGATAGCCCTAAGGCATAGCCAGAATACACCACTCTCCCTCCCTCCACTGCTAGCAGCCTGCTCCAAGCTACCAGCATCTCTCACTTGAATTAATGATTTAGCCTCCTAAACGTTCTCCGTTTCTACACACTTTTAGTGCATCTCTCCATTTGTTCTTAACACGGCCACCAAAGTGATCATGTCATGTTAAAAGCTATGGTCACTTCTCTGCTCAAAACATCCTGATGACTTCCCATCTTACTGAATAAAAGGCAAAGCAGGGGTAATAGTCTTCAAGGCCTCACAAGACTTACGTATAACCCCTCCATCCCCAGGCCGGATGACTGCTACCTTTTGACTTCACTTTCAGCTCTTCTCCCCTCACTCACTCTGTCCTAGCCACACTCACCTCCCTGCTGTACGTCCACAAAGCCAGGCTTGCTTGAACCTCAGAGTAACTGACTACACGGTTTCCTCTACTGAACTGCTCTCCCCAGATAGCTGCATAGCTTCCCCCACCCCCAACTTCCTTCAGATTGTTACTCAGATATCTTTTCAGTGAGACTTTCTCTGTGACTCTAATTAAAATTTCAACACGTACACAGACACCCTGTCCTTACCCCTTTGCTGCTTTATTGTCTGGTTCCTCCCACTAACATCTGGGTTCCATAAGGGCTGGGAATTCGATCTCTTGTTCATCGCTGAATTGCCAGTATTTTCCAGGTACTTGGCTCATAGTAGGTCATTAACAAATATTCATCAAATTAATAGTTAGATGAATGAATGATATATAATAAACCTAGGCTTTACATCTAATCATTGGCAAGCAAGATTGGAAGCAAGCCTCTTCATCTCTTTTTACCTGAATTCATTCCTCTGTAAAATAAATGTCATGATATTCTCATCTAACTCACTGCCTTTTCACCACTGACAGTGAATTCATGTTTACAAAGGCCTTTGACTTTCTGAATAAAAAGCGTTGAAATATGAGATGCTCATATTTATAGATAAAATTGAAAATAGCTTTGTTCTGGGAGTCAGAAGACCTGGGTTTAAGGCATGGATGAGTCCTCTTGGGCACCACTCTATACTTCACATTAACATAACCATGACTTC
Source organism: Ceratotherium simum simum (assembly GCF_057802395.1). NCBI lineage: Eukaryota > Metazoa > Chordata > Mammalia > Perissodactyla > Rhinocerotidae > Ceratotherium > Ceratotherium simum. The sequence continues at coordinate 32,754,026 of NC_141901.1, read as the reverse complement.
CGTTCCTACCTCATAGGATTGTTATGAATTTTGAAAGAGTGTGAAACATAATAGGTATGCAACAGACATTAGCTTCTTTTCTCTTCATTCCCTTGTCAGGTCAAAAAAAAAGTTATAATGTTAATGCTATTAACATTAATAGGAGCTATTATTACTTTGTCTCTGAGTGGTTAACTTAATTCTAAAATATCAAAGTTTTAGTGGTTTTAGTTCCACATGGGTTAATTAGTTTAACTCAGTTTTGTCACTACTGACGCCACCCACACCCTGGCCATACGTGACTATCAGTAAAGGCTATGTCAACCCATACCTTTCTTATACTACTTGAAAAGCAGTGTAAGGTTCAGGCTTTGATGGCAGTTGGTTCAGTGACACCATACTGCTACCAAATTACTTTTGCCATTAATTATCTCTGTAAGGGATAAAAGACTTATAAGACCTATCATTGACTTTCAGGAGCTCATGGTATATTGGACTTACGTAAAAAGAAGTGCACAGTACATGGACTAGTTAGAATAGAGTCCTTTTAAAACAGTTTGTCTGATTGATTGTTTCTAGACAGGTTTCCCTATGTCACATAATAGTCATGATGGGATCTGTTCATCAGTTCTCTGGAGAAATCCATAGAGACTCACACATCACAAGAAATTCAACCCCATTTATAATCATTTTTCCCATTATTGATTATCAGATGGCACTCTGCACTTTATATGGACTTTGGACAAGTTATTGGCATTTGTTTCACTGGCATATCAAGTCAGGAAACATTTTCTGGCCAATACAGCAGGGTGAAGGGGGCAAGAGAAACTGCATGCACGTCAGGAGCTGCGACTGACCAGAGGGATGCATGAAAAGTATAAAGATGTCATTTAGAGAAATCTTTCCAACATCTTTCTCTCTCTCTTTAATATTAAATCATAACAGGTGGTATTAAAAGAACTTACCTCTTAGGGGGCCCTGACAACCATAATAATCCTATGAATTTGCATAGTGTTTTAAAATTTGTAAAACGCCATTTCATATATTTATGTAATTACAGCTGCACAAAAATTGTGCAATAACCAGAGCGGCTATTATTATTCTTCCCATTTTACAGGCAAGAAGACCGAGGGATGGAGATGAGAGCCGGCTTGCTGTAGTTTGTGTACCGATAAAAGATAGAGCCTGGGTTCATATCATGAGGGGCTGGGAGGGAAGGATGGTCTGCAGGAGTAAGTCCAGGAAAATCTCAGCTTCTGTGATCCCCAAATGCAATCTCTTGGGAAAAAACTACTTTGCCTGGACAACTTAACAATAGTAAAGCAAACAATGTTCTAGGAATAAACACTGGGTCTATTTTCAGTCCAATGGTATGCACAAGGCTACAGTAAGTCTGAAGGAATGTGTTTTGTATGATGAAGAATAAACTGAACTTATTTGGTTCTGTTTCCTTTTCTCTACGCCCTCGCCCTAGAGTCCCTAGGACCATTTGTGTTTAATTTGTGTTTATTAGGGTTGTGTTATCTTGTGCACTGGGAAGAAACAAATGGTAAAACCAAAGGCTACATTGGAAATCACTTCGGTGTTAAAATTGGTGCATTAAAGCACTTGGAGAATATCAGTCCTTCCACCTCTCCTTGCAATTGCTACATTTGCAGAAGTAGAATGCTGCCATAAACACAGTAAGTGCTATAACCTAACAGACGTAGTTTTCATATTGAAGGGCCAAATCAGTGAGGCTGAAATGCAGAGAACATTAAAAAAACAAGAGTTATGAGACCTAGATTCTAGACCCATCTTTCCTGTTAATCGTGTATCCCTGAGTGATTAATTTACTTTGACCATGCCTCCATTTTGTTTTGTTTTGTTTTCTCGCAAAATGGGGTGGCAGGCTTTGGAGGGGGGTGAACTAAGCAGCCGCATGGTTTGATTTAAGATGTACCACTATATTCTTTGATAGGGTGTTCTGTGGAAAAGCCAGGGGATGGAGACTGGTAAATTTGTTCCAAATTTAAAGTAGGAACAATTTTCTGAGTTGCCTGTTTGCTGTGAGCAGCGTTACACAGTGTCAGTATCTCTTCATTCACTGTTCACACTCAACGAAAGCTGCCTGTGTCTTCTGAGGAAAATACATGTGTCTGATATATTTCTGGTATTATCTTCTCCAAACTGTTCAAGATCAGTAAAAACTGGTTACAAGAGACCTAGTTTTATACTTAGTAAGTCTGGGCAATAATGACTGTGGCTTGAAATTTGTCATATATTAGTATAGATATAGACTATGCTTCTTGAGAGATTGGGAGTCAGTGGGCAAAAAGGGAGTCGCCTCCAACAAAGTGGAGCAACAGGTAAAAGTGAATGTCATTAAACAGACGACACGCCCAAGCACTGAAGCTTGCCTCTTCATCGGCTGATATACTGTGACTTCTATTTGATCACCTAATCAATCAATATAATAATGTGTTGCACACAATAACTACTACAGAAAGTCTGAGGAAGAAGACACGATGATGGCCAGGAGTCATCAGAAAAGATTTCAGAGAAGAGGTGGAATTTAATAAGGAACTTGAAGAACAGGGGAAAATGCATAGATGGAGAAAATAAGAATGTTTGCAATGTGAAGGACAGCATGAGCCCGGATGGGAAGAACAGAATGTCTCTGGGAGTACTAGGGCAGACCAGATTAACCAGCACCAAAGACTGAGTGGAGAGCAGTGGAAGGCGTGTCTGGAAAGATAAATTAGGTTGAGACTGAGGATGGTTGAAGAAAGAAATTTGAATTTGAGATTATATAGTTCAGGAGGTTGCAACCTGGTGACCCATGAGTTGGAACTGACCTGTTGGTATGTTTTTTTTTTTGGTCCACAGGATTTTTTAAAACTGGACTTGTATGCAGTAGGCTGGGCATGTGTTATCTTGTTTACCATAGTTTCCACCACTTTTTATAAAACTTTTTATTTTGAAATTAGTTGAAAGTTACATAAGAGTTGCAGGAACAATAAAGCACCCTTTCAGATCCTTCATCTACACACACATACAGAGATACCTATTTTTTTCTAAGTCATCTGAGAGTACATTGTAAATATAATGGCCCTTTACTTCTTAATAATTCAATATGTATTTCCTAAAAACAGGGACATTCTCCTACAAAACCATTGTACATTGATCAAATTCAGAAAATTTAGCATCAGTATAATATTATTTACTATACAGTCTGTATTCAAATTTTGTGATCTCTATATCATTTTTTCCTCTAATTCAGGGTCCAAACCAAGGGCTCTCATTTCATTTAGTTGTCATGACTCTAGTTCTTCAGACTTTTATGACCTTGACATTTTTAGAGAATAAAGGTCAGTTTTTAGAACGTCCCTCAATTTGGATGTTTTTTAGCATTTCTTCACGGCTAGATTTAGGTTATGCATCTTAGACAGGAACGCTACATGAGTGATGTTTTGTCTTTTTCAACGCATCCTATCAAGAGGCACATGATTGGTAACGTTAACTGTGTCCCATTATGTGTCCCGTTATTGGTGACATTAACTTTGATCACTTGACTAAAATGATGTCTGCGAGGTTTCTCCACAGTAAACTTAACTATTTTTTTCTCTTTGTAGTTAATAAATGACATCTGGGCAGATGTTTTGAAGTTCTGCAACTATCCTGTTCCTCATTAAAGTTTCACCAGATAGCTTTACCATCTATTGATAATTCATGAGCAGGCTATTTCTTCGCTTTAAAAATTCCCCGTGGGAGTAGGATTCTTCGGAAACTCCTATGTGAACAATGATGTTATTTTAAAATAAATATTTAAATCAATCAATCAATATTTATTTATTTCCGCTCCCTAAATATTTTATTTATGTTTCTTGACCTACTACTGCTAGCTAGGACTCAAGTACAATGTTGAACAGAAGGAATAAGAAAGAGCAAATATCCTTGCCTTATTTTGGATCTTAGGGAGAGAGCATTCTGTCTGTTTACTGTAGGATTTTAATAGATGTTCTTTATCAGAGGAAGTTCCTTTCTATTCCTATTTTTTGGAGTATTTCTTAATCATAAATGGGCATTAAGTTTTCAAAATTTTATGCATCTATTGAGATGATCATATTTTCTCCTTTATTCTATTAAGATGGCCAATTATTAGTTGATTATTGTTAGATCAACCTCGCATGCCTGGGATAAAACTCACTTGGCACTGATATGTTTTTCATTTTATATATTGCTTGATTCAATTTTCCAATATTTTCTTAGGGATATTTGCACCTATGTTCATGAGGAATATTGATCTAACACTTTCTTTCCTTGTAATAAATACACTTTGTTATTTACATCACAGTTTTGTCGACCTCAAAAACTAGATATGAAATGTTCCTTTCTCCTTTATTTTAGGAAGTGTTTTTGTAGAATGGCCTTATTTCTTCCATAAATTTTATAGAATTCACTTGTGAGGCCATCTGAACCAGAGGTTTTCTTTGGGAGAAGATTTTTGATAACAAAGTCAATATCTGCTTGAGTTATCTATTGCTGTGTAATAAAGCACACAAAAATTTAGGGACTTAAAAAAAGAATAATTTATTATTTCTTGCATTTCTGTGAATTGGGTGGCTTGGTATGGGCTCACTCGTAGGGTTGCGTTCACCCAGAGGGTTGGCTGAGCTGGGAGTCCCAAGATGGCCTCACTCTCAAGTCTGTCAGTTGGTGCTGGCTGATGGATCAGCCTTTCCCTCCATGTTTTCTTGCATCCTGGGAAGTCTCAGAAGAGTGTTCCAAAAGATTAAAGGTGGAAGCTGCAAGGTATCATAATGCCAGGCCTCAGAAGTTACATCCCATCATTGCTCCCATGTTTTATTGATCAAAGCAAGTCACAGGGCAATTCCAGATTCAGGAGAAGGGAAAGAAACTCTGCTTCTGAATGGGAAGAGTAAAGGGACGTGCAGAATGTAACAAGTTGTTGCAGCTAGCTTTGCAAACAATCTACCACAGTCAACTCAGGCCAGAATAATTCAAATCCCTTCCACATGCAAAATATACTCACTCCTCTTTCAGACTCCCAAATTCTCATCCAATCAGAGCATCAGGCTTAAAGTCCATGATCTCATCATATAAATCTGGTCCAGATATTGATGAAGTATCTTGGATGTAGTCCTCTTAATGCAGAGACCTGTGATCTAAAATGACATTATCTCCTCACACACATACAAGATAAATGTTGAAAGAGGGGTAGGATATTGGCTATAGATATCCCATTCAAAAGGCAAAAGACAAGAAACTCATGGAAACACTGGTCTGTAGCAAGTCTCACTTCCAACCATATACCTGTTGTTAATACTCCCTGATAGAGGAGAAGAGAATGTTCCTTCTGGGCCAAGTACTAATCCCTGAGAGGAGTTCCCTAAGCTATGGTTCTTCTTATCTCTTGGTCTTTCCCTCTGGGTGTTGATACTGCCCTCTGAAATATCTTTCTTTATTCATAAGAAATGGCTGTAGCTTTTTCAGTGCACTTTCAGCCTGTAGAAAGTTAGGGGCCCAGAGATCTCTTTCATTATGCATTGTCTTTGACCCTTCTTAGTCTAATATAATACCTCTTCCTTAAAAACTTTGTGGGCTTTCTGCGTATCAGGTTATGTCAGGACAATGCCTTTAAGATTCTTAGAAGCTCTTTTGCCTAGTTAAGAAAGTCTAGCTGGTATCACCTTAAATATTTCAAAGAATTCTGATAAAGGGTTTTACAGTCTTGCCCTTGATTTTATCTATGTCATGAAGCCATTTCCTACTTTGAGAATCTTAACACTAGTTAGAGACTGGAAATGTGAAAAAGTTTCGTTTTCCAGCCTAATACATCCTGGGTCCTTCATATTTCCTTTAAATTTTGTTTGGAAACTGTTACTGCTTTAGATTTTCTCTCTCTTTTCACACCTTATACAGCTTAAAACAAACAAACAAAAAACCAAATGATTCTTTCAACCTTCTGCTTAGAAAACTTCTTACCCTTGCCTTGTTACAGTCAATTCTTCACACAAAAGACAGAATAACCATTGTACAAGTTCATGGCAGTGGTCCACCACTAACTCAAATGGTGTTTTGAGTGAGTTAAAAAAAAAAGCTGTCTCTTCCTTAAGACATTTGCTGGCATCTGATGGAGAACTGTAACAAATATACACATCTATGCTGGTTACAAATGTGAATGGCAGCCCCTAGAGTTGTGCCGTGCAAAATCAGCACAACTCTACTACTGGCTTTGCATTATTCCATGCTCAAAATCTTCTGATGGCTTCCCTTCACAGTTAGAAGACAATAAAATTAAAAGTCCTTACCTTTTTGCATGTGGAATATATAAATAATTCCTACCAACTAATAATATAATGGGCAAAACATTTGAATAGACTCTGTAAAAAGAAAGATATAAAAATGGCTGATAAGCACATGAAAAAGTATTCAACATCAGCGTATGTTAGAAAAATGCACATTAAAACCACAACGAGATAGTTCTATGCACCCACTAGAATGGCTAAAATGTAAAAAGACTGACAACACCAAATGTTGGAGAGGATGTGGAAGAACCAGAACTCTTACATATTGCTGAAGGGAATGGAGAACGTTACAACTACTTTAGAAAACTATTTAGTAGTTTCGTTTCATTTAAAGTAAAAAATACACTTAACCTACAACTTAGCAATTCCACTTTTATATATTTACCCAAGAGAAATGAAAAGATATGACAACATAATAACTTGTATGAAATAATAGCCAGAAACTAGAAATAATTCAAAAGAATACCAATGAAAATAGATAATTATGGTACGTTCATACATTAGAATATTAATTAATCAAAAGTAATAAAAGAATAATAATACATGCAACAACATGGATAAATCTCAAAAACATATTAAGCAAACAAAGCCTTACCAGAAAATTATATACTCTATGAGTCCATTCATATGAAGTTCTTGAATGGGTGAAACTAATCCACAGTGGAAAACAATTAGACTGTATACTTTTGGAGACAAGGTGGAGATTGATTGGAAGTGGGTATGAAGGGACTTTCAGGGGTAATGGAAACATTCTATGTCTTGTTTGAGATGGTGGTTACACGGGTGAACATACTCGTCAAAATTTATCTAATTCTCTACCTAATATCTGTGCATTTCACTGGATATAAATTTTGCCTCAATTAAAAAAGAATCTGCTTGGGTCCAACATGATCTTTCTCCTGACTCTCTCTCTGATCTCATCTCCTACCACCATCCTCCTAGCTCACAGTGCCCCAGGCAACATGCCCTTCTTGTTCCTCAAACCCACCAAATACACTCACCTATTCTTTGCCTCTGCTCTTCTCTTTGCCTGAAACACTCTTCCCAAGATATCTTCATGGCTTGCTTCCTTGATTTTTCAGGTTTCTGCTCACCTATCATCAGGTGAGAGATCCCTGACCACTCTCTCGGAGATTATACCTGTTCCTCGACTTATCCTCAGATGCTATATGGCTTGACTTGACTTTGTTTTATTCTATAATGTCTGATATTGTATTATGCGTTATTTGTTTATTTATTGTCTTCTCAGACTAGAATGTAAGTTTAATGACGGCAGGGATTTTTGTTGTTGTTCATCACCGTATCCTCAGTACTTAAAACAATGTCTGGCACAGAATAGGCCCTCAGTAAATACTTGTTGAATGAATGAATGAATACCTCCATGGCTTTACTTGGAAATATATTATCTTCTGGTCTAAACATTGCCAGAAGACTCTCTCTCATTGCTTTAAAATCTTTCCCTATAAGACCGCATCTTGTCTCTCTCTACAAGTGCCTCCCTTGCCTGCAGGACCTAAGATTAAGTTGTTTTCTTGTGATAAAGTTGTTCCTCTAACTCATGTTTCAGACTATAGTTTTCCTGGTTTACTGTGTCTTTCCAAGCAGGTATGGATCACACATATGCAACTCAAGACCATGGGCCATGTCTTCTCTCATTATCTGAATTCCAATTCAGCTGTGTAGCTCAAATCAGATCATTAAGTTGTTGATCCAATTCATTTGTCAAATTAAAATGACTGAAATAAACTGACCAGGCTTTGGTACGACTGTTCGATTCTTGTGTTTTCAGTTTAAGATAGAAAACACTGACACAAACAGACATTCACGTATAAAAATAAGTCAAAATATTAGAAATAGCAAGGGACCCAATATTTTCACCAGGGATGGAGAATTGGCCAGTGGCTATAATTGATGGAGAACTTTGGTTGCCCTCCTGGGGGTATGATTAATCATTATTAGGAAAATGAATGGCTGCATAAGTACAGTACTTGTATTAAATATTTCATGCTCAAGATTAAACAAGATGAATTGTCCATAGAGTATTAATCTCAAGCACCTCAGGCTACTTCCCATTTCATAACTAGCTCTGGGATCAAGGAAGTGGGACATGAAATTGAATCTCTTTGTTATCTAGAAAGATCCTTCTTGAAAAATAATTTGTCCTTAAAATGTTTGATTCCTGCTTTGTAGACGAGTTCTATAAAAGTTTTGACCTAAACATTTAAGTTAGTGGCTCCATGAAGATAGACAGAGAATGGATCAAACATGGCATACTGTTTAAATAAATCAGAAAAATATTTACATCTTGGTCATTTCACGGCATAAGTACATTCTGTGCACTGCTGAAATGAAGTAATTATAGTAACAGATAACATTAGTGAATATTTGATCCAACTTAACCAACATTTTCTGAGCATGTGCTAAGCATTAGGCAAGACATTGTGGATGCAAAATGAACCAGATGTTGTTCCCAAGCTTGAAAGGAACACAGGTGGAAGGGAGTTGTGAGATAAGACAGATACCCACACAAATGAGTATTATACTGAAAAGCAAACTTTGAAACACACCATAATCAAATGTTGTGTACAATCAGAAAATGCAAAGGCAGATTCTGTCTTAAATGTTTTCATCTGGGTCCTAAAAGATGTTTAAGACTTAGAACAGGCAGGGAATTTCAGGCAGAAGGGATATTGTCATGAAAAAAGATACACAGGCAGGAAATTGCATGTATATTGGTAGTATCCTACTATGATAAAAACTTAAAATTGGAAGGAAGATTTAATGAGAAGTAAGGTTGGAAAATTAAGCAGAGGGAAAGTTGATGGAGGGCTAAGGAGTTTAGACCTCATCGCACTTTCCATAGAGAGCCACTGAAGTTTTCTGAGGGCAGTAGTGACATGGTCATATCTGTATAATAAAAAGTTACCTCCATAAAGGTGTGTTGGTTGGACTGTGGGAAGAGGAGACTAAAGGCAGTGTCTACAGTTAGCTGCAGATCACCATGAATGGTGATAGTTCTACTACGTGTTAGCAAATATTCTATACTCAAAAGAGCAGAGATACATTTGTATGGGTGTCTTTATACACAGGAGGAGGCATTTATACACGCATGCGTGCACACGCACACACACACACACACACACACACACACACACACACTTGTTTGGCAGAGAATCAGCGAGAGGTAGAATATTACAATGGTTAGAATCAGACAAAAGAAAAGCCTGGCTCCTTCAACAGCTGTATAACTTTGCTTAAGATACTTAAACTCTCTAATATAAAAGTAAAAATACTTTATAGTTTTGTTAAATAATAAATATAATAACTTATGTGAAGGATTTAAGATAGTTTGGGCCTATTGTAAGAACACAATAGCTGGGAGCTAACATTATTGCTAATGCCATTTTTGCTACTGTTGCCAATTTGAGACCCACCCCAAGTCAATGAGTAATTAGGTAATAACACTTACCAGAAGCAGCTTGAGGTCTACAGAGTCAGGAAGATAAAGCCCATCCTCTCCACGATAGTGGTTTTGCAGACACAGAACACAGAATCCTCCAAAGTCTGTTCCAAGTTCCATTCCAGAAATTACTTCAATGAGAAAACACTTTCTATCTCTCTTGTGGCTTCACTATGTACCTACGAATTCATCATGCTGCTCTCACTCAGGAATGATCTTCGAAGCATTTAACACAGCAAACTTTATCAAACATATTGTTCCCAAGTTCATACTCTAACAGCTTCTATGACGCAGAGAAAGCAAGCTACAGGAATTACAAGGGATTTTTCACTTTTCTAAAACAAAATTTTTAAAACGGCTTTAGCAGAAACAATCACATTTACAACAAATGAAATATAAAACAAATTAAAGAACTCAGAAAAGATGGTGAGGGGACTTTGTCACTCACTGCATGCTTGGTGCCAGAGAGTAAACAACCACACATATTCACTGAAAACAGGAATCCATGAAAGCAAGACTGAAGACTGAAGAATCACGGAACTCAGCATAACACAGAATCATCCAGAGGGTTTAAGTAATCAGAAGGCTTTCATTATAACAGCTCATCTATAACACGTCCAATGACATGGATATTGAAGAGAGCATTGTCCCAGGCTCCACTGTCATTGGAAAGGCCTGGTTCCATAATAGACATCCAGAGCTCTGCCTCTCAACTATCTCCCTCTTTTCATGCCTCATAAAGGCACATAGATCTTGGATTCCCTTCCTTCTCCCTGACTCCCACATTGTCCAGGTAGATGGGGGTGAGGGGATACCAGAGAGAGGTAATCTGAGAAATAAAACCTCAGATTACATTATTGAATGTACTCTGTTGAATAAATTTCCTCAAAATAGCAACACTGAAAGAGATTTTTATCCACTGGAAAATCCTGAAATACATGAGAACTTTTGGAGTTTTAAAACTCTTCCAATATTTTTCTCGGGAAATAGTCTATGGTCTTGCTCTTTTCACCTGCCTCCACCTTTCAAGCCTTATGCTCTCCCATAGTCCCTCACACACCATGAACTCTATTCACCCATCTATCCATTGACTTCCAAGCATACCCAGTATACTTGTTCAAGCACCCTTGCCCAGAATTCTCTTTTTCTCCATGATAATCTGTAGAAATAATTCTTTTGAAGTTTCGCGAAGCTCCCGTCTCCTCCAAGAAGCTTTCCCAGTTGCCTCTTTTTCTTTGTAAACACTGCTGTAAGACTTTGCTTCTAACACGTTGGCATTGATATCACTCTGCTTTCCTAAGTATCTAATACCCCGAGCATATTGTAAGATCCTAGGAATCAGAACCACGACTTTTACATTGTTGCATCTTCTGAAATGCCTGGCATAATGCATAGTGCATCAGAGCTGAGAACGCAAAAGCAAATCCTAGCTTTACTACGTACTACCTGTGTAAATTTAGGTATATTACTTTTTATTACTTTACCCCTTAGGACTTCTTCCTCATCTGTAAAAATGAGTACAGTAATATCAATTTCAAAGGGTTGTTATGAGAATTAACTATGAAAATACATGTAAAGCACTTAAAACGGCACTTGACTCGTTGTGTGTGTTCAATAAACGGTAGCTTAAACAACTTCTGTGTTCTGTACAGTTGAGGCGTAATAATTATCTTCTCCAGATAACTCATTCAGATTATGCCCTCAATTTGGTGTTCCATTGAAAGCAGAATAGCCATTTGTGAGAAAGACTACCTAAGCACTTAATGACAACTCAAATCTGCAGGAAGAACAGCTCTTCTTAAGGAGACATATTGTTACCAAACCCACTTGTCTCTGTGAGCAATTTATGCCACGAGTCTAGTATTACCTGCTGATTCCTCTGGGATTTGTTGCAATAACAAACTTTTTAAAAATTGAGTCTTGCCAAGAAACATTAAATAGTCATCTGGATAATTTAAAGACAATTTTTGATGGGAAATGTGAGTTTTGTTGTAGTCAAGTGAATTAGTGAGCTTTCAGGGCTCTTCCCAGCCCTGTGATATTGTACCATTCTTAGGCCATGTCTTTCTAACCATATTATCTGTGACATACATGAATTTCTATTTCAGATCAATTTAGTATGTAATCAGTAACTATTAAGATTGACTAGCAGGCAAACAAATCCAATTAAATTATATTTAACTTTACCAAAACATTTTCAAGTTATCTATAAATCTCTTTAGTTATGGAAATTACATTGTGTATTGTAATTGAATTGAATAGAAGTTGATTATTTTACATATACAAAGAGGATATATATCTCCTTTTCTGGAAAAATGGCCACTCCTTCCTGAGTGATCCCATTGTATATTATGCAAAGTTCTTTTACAGCTATCAATACTTCATTGCTCCCGGGGGGTAGGCAACAATTAATATTTATTCATCTTTTAATCTTACTCTTAGAGCCTAGTACAATGCTGGCCCATGGTAGATGATCAACGGATATTTGTTCTTTCAATCAACTAATACATTTCTTTGTTCCTACTCCATCACTAACTTGCTCTATTACTTTGAGCATATCATCAATCTCTCTGGGCTGTGCCTCTGTTTCTTCCTTGGAAAAAGAAGGATTTGAATCTCTGAAATTCTATAATTTTATGAAAACGACGAAACAGAATAAAAAGATATGTTAGATACAATGGGTTTGTCCCTAGGGGCACTCACAGATACGTGTATAGGACAATCCTGGTGCTCAGCTTTCCAGATCTCACTTTCTTCTTGCCCATATTATCTCCCTCAGTACAGAGAGTGACAGTGTTAGTAAGAGCAGAGATAAAACCACCTTCTTTATTAGATCTGGGTAAGGCCAACAGGCTCCCAAAACATGCAGAGAGTCAGATCTGCCTTGGCTTTAATATGGTTAGAGAGCGTCACAGGACCTCACCCTCTATTTTTTTAATGGACTGATTACCAGGCCCAAGGATCAAAGACTCCTGTTGTTTATCTTTACTCTTTTACTTTAATGACTTCTGACACTCCATCAGGGTGTCTTGGAGACCCAGATGTAGTTTTGATTGCCATAAAAGATGAGATGATAGAAAACTCTTCAGGCTCTATAATGTCTTACACTATGAACCTAAGGGGGGATGGGGAATAGCATTACCCTTGTTTAAAATTAACTATCCCTAATCCTTATTTTACAGATAAGGAACATAAGACCCAGAACAAACTGATTTCCTTGTTCTGGGCACTGATCAAGGAAAAAGCAGAGTTTCCTCAAACTATCAGGAATAAGCATTTCCTTGGAAAAACACTGGTGAACACAAACCACTGAATTCCATCCCCACTGGTGCTCCTCTTGGAATCTCAGGTGCTAATAACCCTTCCTTCCTTAGAATCCTAACAGGAACAGAGAGAGAAAAGGTAGAAAGAATCAGCTTTATTGATGGCTGTAAAACACAAAATACAGAGCTTCTTGGTAAAGCTGGATTTGAGATTGTGGCTGGGATCTTGGGCCAACCTGGGACCATCTTAACACTTTACCTTAAACGTGGATGTTGGCATCAGTGGGAAGAGTAGGGTCCAATTTATTCATTGAAATGGCAAAGAAGAAGCTGGGAAATGGTCCACTTTCACCAAGTGGGGGAACATTTGCCTCTGTTTATCTGCTTCATGATGGCAGGAAGAGGTGAGAAAGCCCTGTCCTCTTATAAAACAAGGAGCAGAAAGTACAAGAGGGAAGGAGAATGAGAAGTGTGCTCATAATGCCATTCGATTTAATAAACATACTGCAAGTGAAGTTACCCCATAGGGGATGAATCTCTCAAATGTCAAATCATCCACTCGGCTCCCTGAGTTGGAAAAAAAATAGGTGGAAAGAGACAGGAAGTGTCCACTCCCATACTCTGCTTTATGGGGAGTAGAGTAAAAGTGTCTCTTCTATGGAAATGTAAAGAAGGAAGAATCAGTTCCTCCTTCTGGAATCTTTTAGTTTAGGTCTTCATTTCTTACCTGCACTACAGCAATAAGCCTCTTAATGTTTGTCATCAGTCCTCTAATTTGTTTTTCACAACATGGAGGAAGATCTTCCTTTTAGAAGATTAAATCATGCCACCAACTTTCTACCAAACCTTCAATATTTCCTTGAGAAAGGCACTAGCTCTTTCTGTGTCTCAGCTTCTTCTTTTATAAAACGGAGAATGATGGTAACTGCTGTGCAAGGTTTTTGTGAAGGTTAAATGAGTCAATATCATAAAGCAGTAACAAGTGCTAGCTATTATTCTCCTCATTATATTTATCTTCCTGTGCTTTCTCTCAGCTACCCCTGGTTCAGTATATGGTATTCCCATTGGTAGATACAATACTCCCACAGTTCCTAGAGTAATATGGGCTTGAGGCTGGAAGTACATACTCTATTCATTTAATTTAATACCAACTAATAGATCTCACTGACCCAGGACACAAAGCCCCAAGGATGACCACTGGAATGTTTTTCTAGTTGCGTCCTAAGTCTCTCTGCAAACATGGCTTACGCTATGGTGTTGCAGAGCTAACTGCTGATCAGCTAGAACTGACGCACTAGAGAGAGAGCATGACTAGAGACACAAGTTGCAGATTTAATCTTTTGGAAACAATCAAATTATCAGCCATGAAATTATCATATGAGTGCAAAGAAAAAAGAAAGCCAAAGACAAATATGTAAAGAATATATTTAGGGCAGTGGCCTTTAACCATCTATATGTCTGGAACCAATGATAAATATTGTCTCAAGTGTTCCCACAGCAAACCTAAGAGGCAGTGAAGGTGAGGCGGAGGTATGGCATTATAATTGAGTCATTCATTATAGCTTCAAGATTGAAAGACTTGTCCAAGGTCACACAGCTAGTTAGCTGCATAGCTACAAATAGAACCCAGGTTCCCTAAACCTTTCCTAAAGAAAACCTGTTGAAGTCAGCTATGGTGGGATTGGAGAAAGCCTTACTGTGGCTGATGCAAGGGTGAACTTGCGAGATTTGGTCTTCAGCGAGCAAATGCCCTTTTCTGTTCGCCTCACTACTTTTAAGCTCTTGGCAGAAAGACCCTGAAGAAACAGAAAATATTATTAGTGTTAGAAAAGTGCCAATTTCAGCTAAGCTCTGTTGAGTCAGTAATTCAATATGAGGGGATTGGTAGAAAGAGTAAGAATAAATAGCTTCTAAGGTTCTCTGAGCATTTGAATTTATGATCTATAAAACTCTATCCATAAAAGGGAAAAAAATTCGGACATGTAAAAATTATAGACAACTGTGCCCAGTGCTTAGTCATTAGCAAGAGAGTTTTTCATAAATGTAAGGTTTGGGGTGTTTCTGGGTTTTTAACAGACCTAAATGTTTCAAATTTTATGGAACCTTACTAAGTGGAAGGCACTGTGTAAAAAACTGGATAGTTCCTCTCCCTCATCTTATGGAGCTTAGGATCTAGAGGAGGGAAAATGCAACCCTGAAAGTCATCTAGCAGTATAATTTAGATTTTTTTTTCTTTTTTCCTTAAGTTACATTTATGTAACACAACAAAATGTATACCAGATGAACCCAACCCTTTATCACGCCTATTAAACACCTTAGCTAATATATTCCTTGAATTAACAAGCTCTTTCTCCGTGAAGAATGTTGGTTTCTCAGTGGAGTCGGAGTACAGAAAAGGATCCCAGAGCAAGCAATAGAAGATTTGTTCTGTCTTCAAGGAGTTGACAAACATAGCAAAAGAGTTTTATTTGAGCCGTTTTTTTTCCTTTTTTTTTATTTTTAAAGTAATAAAACTACAATGAGGAAAAGATGAAAAAAAATCACCCCAAATCCCACCACTCTAACACTCGCTGGCCACATCTTCTTAGTTTCTTTTGCTGATGTTTCCTTTTCTCATGTACTCTTAAATGTATCTAACCCAGGGCTTGGACTTTTCATCTTTTGTGTCTTCACTTTCTCCAAAGTAATGGAGAAATTTCTCTCATCTAATCTCTTGGCTTTAAGTGCTATCTGTATGTTGATGGCTCCCAAATTTATAACTCCAGCCTAGATATCCAGCTGCCCCTTCAGTTTGACCCATCCCCCTCCTTGGCCTCCAGCAACCACTAATATGTTCTCCAACTCCATAATTTGGTCATTTTGAGAATTTTATATAAATGGAATCATACAGTATATAATCTTTTGAGATTACTTTTTTTCATTCAGCATAGCATAATTCCCTTGAGATCCATCCAAGCTGTTGCATGTATAAATTGTCATTCATTTCCATGCTATGTATATAGCACTGTTTATTTAACCATTCACCCACAGAAAGATATTTGAATTGTTTTCAATTTTTGGCTATTACAAATAAAGTTTTTATGAACATTCATGCACATGTTTTTGTGTGGACATATATTTTCATTTCTCTGGGATAAATGCCCAGAAATGTGATTGTTGGGTTGTACGTTAAGTGTATATTTAGTTTTCTAAGAAACTGCCTAATTATTTTCCAGAGTAGCTATACCATTTTACATTCCCATTAGCAATGTATGAGAGATCTAGTTTCTCCACATACTTGTTAATATTTGGTATTGTCTGTCTCTCTGATTAAAGCCATTCTAGTGGGCATATAGTGACATCTTGTTGTGGGGTTAATTTTCATTTTCTTAATGATGTTGAAAATCTATTCAGGTGTTCATTTGCCATCCATATATCCTTCTCAATGAAATGTCTTTTTCCCATTTTCAATTATATCGTTTGTTTTTATTACTATTAAGTTTTGAGAGTTCTTTATATCTACTAGATAAGTCTTTTGTCAAATATGTGGTTTGCAAATATTTTCTCCCTGTCTGTAGCTTGTCTTTTTGTCCTCTTTACAGGGCCTTTTGCAGAGCAAAAGTAAAAAAAATCCCACTTAATTTTGTTTATTCCAGTATTTCTCAATTAGTTTAACCAAGATTACTTTTTTTGCCCATTTTTGGCATCTTACATCTGTAAGATGAGTTTTCTACAAAACACTGAGTTTTCTACAAAACACAGACTTAGAGATGCTGTTCCAGCCATTTCCTTATTTCGACTTCCAACATCCAAGTATACCTGTCTGATGCACCCAATTCTCTCAGGGTCTTACTTTCTACCATGGGTCAGGAGCTAATCTGAAAACCAAGTTTATGGCAGTGAGTGCTATGAGAATGCACCATGCTCCCCAGTTGCATATTGGCATTTTGTCAGGTGATTTCTAAAAACAAACTTAAAACAAATAAGAAGAGGTTAGAAAGGTGGTAATTTTAGTCTCCATGGAAGCTAACTGGAAAAAGACTTTATCCTGCTAAAAGAGAAGCACTGCACATGGATTCTAATCCTAGATTTGCCGCTAATGATCTGTGTCACTTTGGATAAGTCACTCCATTCTGGGCCTGAGTTTCCTAATCTGTAAAAGTGAAGGGGGTAGAGCAAATTTAATGTTCTATAATTCTAAATCATACCAATACACCACCTGATTGAAAATGCGAATCTCATCTATGATGAAATTGTTGCATGATTCTGATTGGAAGCCCTCAAAGATAGGCAAAATTTGAGCATTGGGTGTATTTAAATGACCCCTAAGAGCCCTCTGGGGTGAGCCAATTTTCTGTAGCACCTTTCTAATAGAGACATAAGGTGTTTTCACTCTGTTTCTTCCAGGAGCAAAGTGTTGAAGCAATCCTCCACTTCTACAGGTTTCCCGTGTCAGGATACTCTAAAATCCACACACCAATTCTCTGATTGTTTTATTTCTAATCTAAATCAACATTGAAAATCAGCGATCAGGAATAAATTAGGACAGAATGAGACCATCCTT
This sequence comes from Ceratotherium simum simum, assembly GCF_057802395.1. NCBI lineage: Eukaryota > Metazoa > Chordata > Mammalia > Perissodactyla > Rhinocerotidae > Ceratotherium > Ceratotherium simum. The sequence continues at coordinate 32,736,470 of NC_141901.1, read as the reverse complement.
CCTAAGGTTAAATGGAGCTTGGTGGTAGGGTGGAAGGAATGAGAGAGGAGGAAGAGGAAGCTGGTGAATAGGCCTGGGATGATTAATTAGCCAGTAGGCAGATACACATCCACCCGTTAAGAACAGTATCATTAAGATTGGTTTATAACTAATTGCAACAGCATCCTTGTTTAAAAGGAACTTCGCAGAAAAAAGTACATCACTTAGGCAATCTGGAAATCTGTTTCAAAAGATGCTTTTCTCTCAATCTGTCATCCCAAGACAAAGGAACAAAGAATACTGTGTTTATATGGAGGAGAGAGAACAATGAAAGTAATAGTCAGGGGCCGGCCCCGTGGCTTAGCGGTTAAGTGGGCGCACTCCGCTACTGGCGGTCCGGGTTCAGATCCGGGGCGCACACCTATGCACCGCTTCTCCGGCCATGCTGAGGCCGCGTCCCACATACAGCAACTAGAAGGATGTGCAACTATGACATACAACAATCTACTGGGGCTTTGGTGGAAAAAAAGGAGGAGGATTGGCAATAGATGTTAGCTTAGAGTCGGTCTTCCTCAGCAAAAAGAGGAGGATTGGCATGGATGTTAGCTCAGGGCTGATCTTCCTCACAAAAAAAAAAAAAAGGAAAGAAAAGAAAGTAATAGTCAGCCTAAGAATGCTGACATCGTAGGGCCAAAGGAGAGAGAGGCAGAAATGTAAGTCCAAGAAAAAGGTAAGTAGAAGTCTAAGAAAACAGATAAGACAGTGAAGGTTGATGAGGAAGAGCACTGTCACAAAATCTTGTTGATATTTAGAAAACTACTTGGTTAAGTGGATCAATACAAGTTTAACAATCTCAGGTTTAAAGGATTTGAAAGGTAATATTGCCAGCCACCTTTCCCTTTTTCCTGTGCTCAAATTTCCTTTCCAACACAATCATTCACTCATTCTCCCATTGGCTCAGCACATGCTTTTTTGAGGTCTTACTATGGACCAAGCACTGCCATAGATCCTAACATCCAAGTGATTAAGACACAACGCTTTTCATCAAGGAGCCGTCATTCTAGTCCAGTCTAGTCGGGGTTGGACATCCAAAGAAATAGTTACAAAATAATGAGATGTGTTTTTTTTGGAGAGATGTACTGCGGACTATTGAAAGCAAAAAAGAAGAAGGCTTATTTCTGCCTAGGAGAGTAAGAAACCCACAGGAAGGGGGTTTGTGGTTTGGGCGGGTAAGATTAGAAAAGGCTTCTTAGTCAGAGGATTATTTAAATCTGGAATTCCCCTTGGGGGTCTAACAGCACCAGTTTTGTTCTCTGCCATCAAATGGCAAAATGTTCCCCCTTTTCTATTTGTGTTCTTATTTCCACAGACTCAAAATTAATCTTAAACATGTTCTCTTTCGTATCTATTTTGCTTTTTAGCCAGGGGACTTACTTGAAAGCAGCGCCATAGAATTTCAGCACTAGAAAGTATCTCACAGAATGTGACTGGAAGTGACATTTCCAGTGAGGAAACTGAGGCCCAGAAAAAGATAGCGACACACACACTGGAATATTCCAACACGGTTGGGACTAAACTTCTAATTGAGTTTTCTTTCCATTACCCCTCTCTCCCCACCTCACTCCCTTTTTTTATTTTTCAGGATCTACTTATAACCTCCCTAGGGTGCTAGATAATACTTGTATATTCAGGCTATTTTCATTCTCACATAATTTTCCCATGAAGATTTTGTTGTTTCCTCTCTCAGACATGACCCGAGGACCTCAGGCTGGCCTCGTTAACTGATCCCTATGGCACCTTAAAAGACAGTCTTCCCCAGGGAGACGCATGGCTCAGGATTGCTCGTCCCAGTTACAGCATTCCCACCAGCCCTGGCCCCCTCAGCAGAGTGAAGAGGCAAGCAGCTTGCAACCCATGTTGAGGAAAATATTTAACACATGTAGCCAGTTTGGCTTCTTTCAATGCCATTTACAAACTTTGTGGTTTGAATCTGTTCATAGAAGAATTAATTGATGGTTTTGAATGTTATTAGAGAAGAAACCCAACCAGTTTCTCAGGATATCCTTCTGGGAAATTTTCAGCTTCAGGAAGATTATATTTTAGATGGTGTCAAAAAGAATAATAAATTCACGCCCTTGAAAGAATTTAGTTGTGGGCAGGTGGGAGATGGATATAAATCTGGAGTAAACAGAGATGGCATAATAATGGCAAAGCCCTTTCCACTTCTGTATTTTTGTCTTTCTACAGTGACTTATTCAGAATCCTAAAGCCAAAGCTGGTATTACACAGAGGCAGGAAAATGTGGCCACATTTACATGTGATTTGGGAAAGCTAAAAGCCCTCATCTGCTAAAAGTTTCTCTCCCCATTGACCCTCCATCTGGTTTGGCCTGGTAAGTTTGTCTTTTAGATACACATACCTTGAGTTATGTAACCAGAACTCACAGGAGGAGAATACTAAAATGCACATTTGAGTACGTGTAAAATCACTAGCACAATGCTAGGCACAGAGCCAAGGTGTTCTGTTTATGTGATGATGATGGTTTATTCCTTCATTTGCTGGATTAAATATGTGAACTCCCAGTTTACATCCAGCACTGTAGTTAAAAGATAAAGTAAGACAGTCTCAGCCTTAAAGAGCTCACAGCCCCTGAGGAGAGAGAGATCTACAAACAGATGGTTTCAATACGGTGCAGCAAGTAATGATAATGGAGGGAACCACAAGTATCATGGGAGAACACTGGTACAACTGGGACAGGAAAGGACATGTGATATCTGACTCCTAAAAGCTAGTGGGAGTTATTATTATACAATTCCTGGGAGCTGCAGAAGTTCTTCATCACTCAGAATTGTATAATTTTCTAGGAATCTATGGAGAAGCCACACATACCTGATTAGAAAGAGGAATATTTTGGAAAGGAAAGTCCCAGGAGATGGAAAGCGGGAGAGAACACGGCATCAGCAAATGCAGAGTGGCTAGCAGGAGGCACAGAGGCTTGCTTGGGAAGAGTGCAGGTGGGGTAGGAGCTCTGAGGACTGGGTACTCAGGTAACAAACTGACTATATCCTCTGCCAGGAAGGGAAGACATTTAGCTAAATGTTGGGGAATGAAGGTCAAGTGCAAATTCCAAGAGAGAACACTGAAGACACCCTCTAAGTGCTTCAAAATAGCCTTTGTCCCATTCTGCTCATAAAGCAGTGATATATTATCACTAGACATTATTTCCATTCCAACTTCTGTATGCAATCCATGCATACCTGTGAGGGGGTACATGGAAGGGAACTAATATTTTTTAATAATTACAATTTATTGAGCACTTACATTGTCATAATATTTTTATCATAACATTATCATAATATTTTAAAGTTATCATTTGTTAAATACATATTCCCAATAGCAAATCAGTGAGATTGGAATTACTAATCTCCTCTTGTGTATGAGAAGACTGAAGCTCAAAAAAGTTAAGTAACTTGCCCGAGGTAATATAACTAGAAAGAGCTGAAACAAGAATTCAGATCTAAAGCCTATGTTTTTTTTTTCATGATGCCATAACACTTCACGAGTTTTGGAATCAGAGACATTTGGGTTTACATTAATAAAAATAAATTTTGTTCTTGTCCTGTGTGATTTCTTTTTATCTCTCTTCACAGTTATTAATGATGTCTTTGGCTGGTTTGTTTTATTTATGAAAACTATATAAATATTTGCTTCTCTCATTTGCCTATTTTGGCTTTCTTGAGACAATGTTCTTAACTTATTGAAATTTTGCCAGTGCTTCAAAGAGCATGAGTTACAATCAATTCAGTTCAACATTTTTACTGAGCAAGTATCACGTATTCAAAATCAGTGAACGCTCTCAATACTCCTTAGGCCCTGATTCATAGTTTTCACTGCACTTGTCACCACCTAACATGTCATATATTTGTTCATTGAATATTGTCCATCTCCTGCACGAGACTGTGAGCTCTATGAAACCAGGAACATCCTCACTTTTGTTCCAAGACATCTCTTCAGGAACTAACTAGTCTTGGAAACTCATAGGTGCTCTGGTAGTATCTGTTAAATGACTGAGTGACCATTAAATTCTGAGGGAACTGTAGGCCAGTCCTCTGGGGGGGATGCTGTCTGGACTTCATTCATCTATCCACACTGGTCATCACTGTGATGCCCTCTGGTCTTCTCTCTGTGGCTCCTCCAGGATTGGCAGCTGTCTCTGCCCATTTTTTCTTATGGAGGCACAGGAATTGCTATGCTCCTTTTCTGCCTTCTCTTAAAGACTGCGTTTGGATCTCTCTGCCTAGATACTGTAAGCATCCACACCCTCTCTGAGGTCCTGTCACCTTTCTTAAGCTCTGTCTACAAAACTCGGTCTATTCTCTGCTCTTGAGAGCATCATAGACCTCATACCTCCTTCCCGGGACTATATCAGAGAAGAAAGATAACAGGCCTTTCTCTTTTTCAGGTTCACAGAACTCTGTTCTCATCAGCTCCCCTCCATCGCTCCCTCCTTTCCCAAGCACAGAGGAGTATTTTTCTAGTGTGGGATGGGAGACACCTCACTCTTCTCAATCCATATGTCTCTCAAACATTTTGGCTCTCCTCTAATCCTCTCCTGCAAGGCTTTTGGAAAACAAAGCCAGGATCAAGAGACCCACAAGCTTTGTGCCCTTCCCTGGAATGATGAACACAGATAACTAATGTCTTGTAAAGAAAGAAGGGAAATGGGGAAATATCAGGGGAAAAAAGGTTAATATTTCAAAAACATTATTTTACTACATTCATCTGCTAGTAAATCTTTGCATTCCTATGAAGGTAATGTATTTCTCATCCAGTTGTTTTATCTCTACTCCCTCCCCAAAAGGGTATGACCAAAGTCTGTCCTAAATTGGGCTCTCCAGGGCAATAATATCATTGATCAAAGCAATCCACACAAAAGCAAATAACCTAGTCTGTATAATGGAGATAACAATCTACATGTCATGAATCAGTAGCCAAACTGGCTTTCATGATTAATACTGGAATTGAGAAGCCAGTTCATGTTCTGGGGCAACAGCTGAGCACTCTGTGGTTAATTAGATCTTACTCAAGTCCACCGGCTTCTCCTCGCAGCATTTACTCAGCACGTGCATGTAATGTCAATATTTTGGTAGTTATTTTACTAACAGGACGTGAGTTCTTGAAGGTTAGCATGCCCATCAGTGTCCATTCTTGATCTTGGATGGCACATTGCTAGAAAGTCTAAGATGGTATCTGTTTAAATGGCTCTATGTAGGCCCAGTGTTCTAGGATTCTTTCTTTGTTGTTAGGTAGTTGTCTCTCTGCTGCAGACACCATGGGGCTGGCTTGGTAAGGCACGTCCTCTGATGACTACTACAGTACTCTATGCTGTCACCACCATCATCTTCTACATCCTCTACTGTGTGGGAGGTAGCCTCATTCCACCCCTCATTGTTTAGAGATTCCCCTGACTCTTCATTCAGTCCCCCAGTGATTGCTCCCACTGCAGCTAGAAGCCCTCTCTCTGAGTCACACAGATTGTTGAGACTTTTTCTATCACTGCTACTGACATCACATTCTTTCTCACTCTAAGCATCTCCAGAGGCTGGAGATTCCTGCGTCTCTGAGTAGTGGTGAATTCCCTACTGAGCAGGGAGAACTTGATTCCACAAACTGGTCTAGGTGGCATCTGACTGCAGCTCACCTCTCAACTCAGCTCATCCCCAAACCAAAACCCTACCCAAACCCACACTTTATGTGATAAAGAACCTCAGGAACTTCATTACCTGAATTTTACAGCCTAAGCCCTTTTCATCAAGTCTCGACTGGAAACAGCTTGCTTAACATTTTTGCATCGTACTATTTCAGTAATTCCAATTTTCTCCTACCTTGCCATCTGTGGGCTCACTCCATTTGAATTCATGGCAATTTGCCCATTAGGCATTTCCCTAAAAGGAGGGCCTTTTCTCGAGTCCTCCAAATATTCAGTCCTATCTGTATTCAAGAAGGAGATTGCTTCCTCAGATTCTTGAACTCACTTCTTTTCCCTTTCTAACCTCTCTAAAAATGGTTTTGGGTTTTTACGTCTCCCATTGTCAGGTTGTCTTTTCTCCTGATGGATGGTCCCCTCAGTTAGTTACTAGGCTAAGTGAAACTTGTTACCATTTCTTGAATGCCTGCCATATTCCAGGCACTACTCTTTGGTAGGGAAGGAGCCCAATGACTTGCAAAGACCTCAGTCCTTCACGGGTAAACTCTGCAAAAATTAGAGGAAAGTGGGAAAGAAGAATTAATTCTCTTTTTCTTTTTTAGTTTCCTGCCTTAATAGTTACGGTGAGTCCAACAGAAGAAATAAATGATCATAACGTTGTCTAATAGTAGGGATTGTGCTACTCAGAAAGGTTGGCCTTTTAGAAACATTTTGTTTAAATAATTATCAGTACTCTTGTCTTTGAAAGCAAACAAGAGTCATTACAGAGAGGTGAATAATAAGAGCTGAACCATCCAGTTCTTTATAGGTTGTCGTTTTTAAGTAGAAATACATGAAGTAACATACTAAATGTTCCATTCCTTAGTTCCTGACCCCTTCACCTGACATTTTTATCCAGGTGTAATCAAGTGAAATTGAATGTCAAGAAGCATCCATGGTGTGGCAGAAGGTCAGTTCTACTCTTTATCCCGAGGCAGGTGACGAGGGCTTATGACTCATGCATGTACATAAGCCTTTCATTTTCTTTGGCAGAAACTGGGAGAAACACTTTTTTCTCTTCAACCAGCGGCTTCTGGGAAAGCACCTCTTACCTACTAATAGGTCTTAATTTCTTTTCTTTTGTTTTGATTAAGGCATTATATGTTTAGAGTACCTCTGTGGAAGGTGTGTACTATGGGGTAAAATTTTATCTCCTCGAAGATAGAGCGTCATTCAGAAAGGAACAAGAGATCTGCAGTCAGAAAATGTAGGCTTTGTCACTTACTGGCTGAGTGATTTTAGTTTGGCAAATCCCAACTTAAAGCTCTGTTTCTTTATCTGTAAAATGAGACTAACAGTCATGCCTGTGTCATAGGTTGTGCAGATTAAGGAAATTAATATCTGTGAATAACACTTTGTAAACTCTGAGTTGAATAAAAGCTCATCTGTTCATTATTTATCCTATAATACAGCCCACAGCTCTTGTCATTAAGCGTTCTGGTATGACTCACAATCCTCATTTTTGCCCCAACTCCTGCCAAGATCACCCATGATTGCTTCATGTGTATGGATGCCCATCCAACAACCTGATCTTAAACTCCTTGACCCCAAAGTACTTCTTCCACTTCAATCACCCAATCACGCGGCTGAACCCAGACCTTGGAATACCCTCATCTCTGGAATGGTAAATTCCAATATTCCAAAATCTACCATCTTCTATCTGTATAGCCATTATATTATCCTATGTTGACCTATTCTTTAACTTCCTCAAGACTTTGTTCCTTATTTTTTTTCCCTTTTATCTCAATTCATCACTTTCCTGATGGTTTCCCTTCTTTTCCTACTCAATCTAAACCTATAGTGAATCTCTTAAATTACTCCCACCAGCAATTCAATGTCCATAGATCTTTACCCCTCTGTATCCATCCTGCCAATTCACAACCATTGATAAACTCAGAACTGTGCCTTCTCCACTCATACATTTGGATTGCCGAGCATCGCTAAAGGATATTACATACCTGTGTGCATTGTTGCCACTAGAAATTTGTAGACTCGAACTCAGTGGTACCCCCTGCACTGTTTGACAAATCTTTTACCTGTCCCTGCTGGGCTCTCTCTTCTGTCTCTCACAGGGGCTAGTTCATACTTTCTCCATACTTCACAGATCCTTACTCCATCTCTCCTACAATTTCAGCAGATGACCACATCCCTCAAGTTTATAGGCAAAAAAAATAAGGCTATCAGACATGAAATCCCTTACCATCTTACCCCTGACACTACACACTTATGACTTATTTAAATGGCTATTCATCCTCACTATTTCTGCTTCTATATCAAAGGAAGAGGTTTCTCTTCTCCAGTTCAATGTTCATTTCTTCACATGTTTTCTACATCAGATCTCCTATTCCTATAAGGGAGTTTATATCTTCATTATCCTCTTCTAACCTGTATTTACTACCCTTTCCTTTTCTAACTCCTTTCAAGCAGGCTATAAACATGGTCAAGGCCCCTTAATAATAGTTTTAAAACATCTTCTCCTTCAACCTTGCACCCTTCTCTAACTGCGCCATATATCTCTCCTTCCCTTTACAACTAAACTTACGGCAAGACCCAGTCACATCTAAATCAGAAAACAGGGAGTCACTCTAGTCTCTTCCCTTTCACTTATTCCCTCACATTCATTCATCCATTAAATCATATACATATTTCCTAGTTAATATTTCTTGTATTCATCCCCACATCCACCTCACTGCTATCTACTTAGCTCAGGCTCTCATCTATTTTCTCATTCTTGCAGTTGTCACCCAACTTGTCTCTATTTCTCTGGACTTGCATCTCTCAAATCACCACCAGAATGATGTTTTGAAAGCATAGTATTTTTCTTTAATGGCTCCCTACTGTTTACAGGCTAAAGTTCAAATCCTTTAGAAGGTCATAGAGGGCTTCTAATGACCTATTTCCACGCCTGCCTCAATGGTTTAATGTCCACACCCCTCAAACCTCCCTATCAAATGCCTATTCATTCTTCAAAATTCAACTCAAAACTTACTTTTCTCTGTGAATTCTTACTCCACTCCCTCCACCTCAAAACCTCTCTCAGCTCCTTCTGGTAGAATGAGTCATTTTCTCTTTTGTATTACTAATTTCCTTGTTTGTACTTATATTTCTGTATCTTCGATACTTTGTTACGTTTAGCATTTATCTCCTCCTCTAGATTGCAAGGCAAGAGAAAGCAAGGGCATATTTTATTCATTTTCCCAATACCTCCTACAATGCCTGGAAAATACCTAGTTCTGAAGTATTTTTAAAGAAATAAGTGGATGAGTTAGAACTCTAAGTGGGCCTTGGAAGAGAGTGGAATAAAACGATATAATAAAAAACAAAGTTGACAGATGTTCCAGAAAGAGAAATAGCTGTGAAAATTGTGCACCTTATAGTTGTAGGAAGTGCCATTCACACGGTATTACGGAATGAAGGTTTGTGTTTCCACAAAACGCGTATATTGAAGCTCTATCCTCCAATGTCACGGTATTTGAAGGTGAGGCCTTTGGGAGATACTTAGCGTTAAATGAGGTTATACGGGTGGAGCTCTCATGATGGGAATAGTGTCTTTACAGGAAGAGACACTGGAGAGAGCTTCTTCTCACTGTCCCTCTCTCTCTCCTGCATGAGGACATAGACAGAAGGCAGCCATCTGCAAACAAGAAAGAAAGCTCTCACCAGGAACTGAATCAGCCAGCACCTTGATCTTAGACTTCCCAGCCTCCAGAACTGTGAGAAAATAAATTTCTGTTGTTTAAGCCACCCAGTCTGTGGTATTTTGTTACAGCAGCTTGAGCAGATTAAAACACATGGTGATTGTTGTTAGAACCTAAAGCTTCTTTGGTTATCCCAACCAGAAGGTATTTACCTATCCTATGCAACCCTGGAGAGCCTCTCCTCTCACACTATTCTTACACTTACATATTGCAAGATGCATGTCTTACCTAAATTGAAAGCATCTGGAGGATGAGGATTGAGTCTGATTATGAATCCTGCCCCCTAGAGTCATACAGTCTGCTATCTGCATGACCGCACATGGCACTCCTATTCTAAATCTGTTCACAAGTTATAATATACACAGCCAGGTTAGCATCACTGGGAAGCCATTTGAGTTATGTAAGGGCTAGGGAGGGAGAATAAAGATTTAAGAGCATGAATCATAAACAAAAATCATGAAATGAAAATTACATTTTCTGAACTTCTAAACTTTTAATTTATCTGTCATGGACGACGTTCTGAAAAGAATACTTCTTAAATTACCTAAGTGGTGCCTGGCCTCTAGAAATCTCATTTATTCACAGACATACATGTGATCATATTTGGCAAATTAATCAAGGAGTTGAATATTAAATTTTCTCCAACTAAAAGATTAGTTTGCTCCCAAGTGATTTATATAAAAATAACTATATCTTATCTGATCTGACTAGTTCTCATTCTTCTAGCAAATATGAATGATATTTGTCTGACACTTTCCACCATTTCTGAAGGTTTCTGTGGTTTTACTAGATAACTCGAATTTTTTGCCTGCTCAGCTCCTAGTAAAAAATATATATATATAAATGAGACATTAAATGCTTTGGTGCTAGAGTTATTAGGCATATCTCCTTTTAAAAAAATATAATTATTCAGATATAAACAATACCTTCTATGTGAGATAGAGCCACAGTTTTAACTACAGCTATTACTCATTGGCATAAGAAGAAGCTTGAAACACATAACCCAGAGAGCCAAGGGATTATTCCTTATAAACAGAGAGTGTTAGAGGGACATTAGAGGTCACTTCATTCAATACCTTCATTTTACAGACAAGGAAACTGAGGTCCCGAGACCTTAAGTGACTCAACTGAGGTCTGTATTGACTTTTCCTTCTTTTTTGCTTTCAGTTTTATTGAGATATATTGACATACAACATTGTATAAGTTTAAGGTATATAGCATAATGACTTGATTTACATATATTGTGAAATGATTACCATAACAAATTTAGTGAACATCCATCATCTCATATAGACACAAGTAAAAAAATGTTTCTTTCCTTGTGATGAGAATTTTTAGGATCTACTCTCTTGGTAACTTTCCAATATATCACACAGCAGTGTTAACTATAGTCATCATGTTGTACATTATATTCCCAGTACCTATTTATCTAATAACTGGAAGTTTCTACCTTTAGACCACCTTTGATTCCCCTATCCCCACCCCCCACCTCTGGTAATCACAAATCTGATCTCTTTTTCTATGAGTTTGATTGTTTTTTTTTAGATTCCACTTATGAGATCATACAATATTTGTCTTTCAGGATTTCCTTCTTTTTTATGGCTTAATAGTATTCCACATTTTCTTTATCCATTCATTTATCAACAGACACTTATTTTCTCTATTCTTGATGCTCTGGAAAATGGAGCCTTGATAGTGGAGAGATTGCCCCTCCTAGGGTTAGCTAATTCCTAGAGATAGCAAATGACTCCCCTGTGCATACACCTTTGATAGACAAACCTACTAATCCAGAGCCCCCAACCCCAACTATCTCCTTTATCAAACTCGCATACACCAGGACAAAATACCCCCTGCCCCAAATCATCCCATGGCACTACACAACTAGGAACCACCCCTAAAGCCCCATACCCTCTGAAATTATTCAAACTACCCAATTCTAAACTTACTTAGCATACCTCCGCTGCCTCACCCATTCCTTCCTGTCAGAACCCCAATAAAGGCTCTGGGCTGTGTTCTCCCCTCTCTCTCTTGTGCCTCCTGACCAACCCAGCTGTTTCCCCACGTGGCTCTGCATATAGCATGCTGTGCTTCCTATTTCTGGGGATCTGTGAGTATAAACTTCTTCCTCTGTGACAATCATTTCCATATCTGCTGTCTCATCACACCTAATTAAAACAATTCTCAGGTACCTTTTTAGAAAAAGGTCACATAGATTAATAGTAAAAGATTTGTGACTAGGACCTGAGTCTCCAGACTGCCAGACCTCTGTGCTTGGCACTAACCCCCTGGAGCATCTTCTCTTGCAGTTCTGAAAGGGATGAAGACCAGAAATGTATCTGTGGAGAAGACCAAAAGAGATCACAAAAATAATTTGCTCTTGGAAAACAAAATATTTTTACACAAACGTACAGTATTAGTAGTTTTTATTATTTGGAAGATAAAAATGTTATTTAATCACTAATCTGCATGTTTACAAAACTGACTTGACTGTCTTACTTCCCTAGAATGATTTTTTTTTGCTCAATAAATTGAATGAATGAATCATTTATTTTGACATTATATAGACACTATCAAATCTACTTGGAAAAAAAGACATAAACTCAACTATAGCAATTAAATAGGAGATCTATATTATTAAACTCTTAAGAGTAAATACAACTATTCACCAGTATTTAACTACTTACAATTCTGCGAATGCATAAAGTCTGCATGTATGTCCTGGGAGTCACTCCCTCTAATCACTCAGAGATCTCTGAATTCTTGACATAATTCTTTTTCTTTGTCTAAAGAGTTCACAAGGACATTATCGCCTGCTATGGACTGAATGTTTGTGTCTTCCTCAAATTCATATGTTGAAGTCTTAATCCCCAATATGATGGTATTTGGAGATGTGGCCTGTGGGATTTGATTAGGTCATGAAGGAGCCCTCAATAATGGGGTTAGTGTCTTTATCAGAAGAGACACCAGAGAGATGATCTCTCTCTGCCCTGTGAGGATACAGCAAGAAGGTGGCCATCTGCAAACCAGGAAGAAGACTCTCACCAGGAACCCAATTGGCTAGCACTTTGACCTTGGTCTTCCCAGACTCCAGAATGGAGAGAAATAAATGTTTGTTGTTTAAGTCACCCAGTCTGTGGTGTTCCCTATAGCAGCCCAAACCGGCTAAGACATAGCCCTACAGTTAATTTAGTCTGTGGGGGCTTCAGAAAGTGAATTTACCTGTAGAGAAGAGAGGTTACTGGGCAAATGAACAGAACTACTGGCAATCTGTCTTGAAAAAACATTTTAAAAAATATTCTACATTCTTTATCTTTATTAATGAAATTCAAGCGTCTGTTATTTGGATGTTTCTCCTCTGAAGACCACAGAAAAGTCAAAAGTCCTCTGGGGAGTTAAGCATTTAAATTTCCCATAAACTTTACTACTGAAAGCACAGTTAATCAAGTCAGACGATGAGAAAGAGAGAGAATCATTGTGCAAATCAGTCTTTGTTTAAATATACAAAGCCATACTTGACCAGAAACATTGGTCTTTGCCATTCCTCATGGTTTTTTAAGCCTTTATTAAAAATAGATTTACTGAGGCATAATTTAAATACCATAAATCCACCCACTGTAAATATGCAATTCAACGATTTTTAGTAAATTTATAAAGCTTTGCAACCATCACCACTAGGCAGTTTTTGAACTTTTTCATCACCCCCCAAATTTTCCCTCAAGGCCATTTGCAGTCAATCTACTCTCTCATTCCCATTCCCATTAGCCCCAAACAACCACTGCTTTCTGTCTCGATAAATTTGCCTTTTCTGGCCATTTCATATAAATAGAACCATAAAATATCTAGTCTTTTATGTGTCTTTTTTTTTTTTAATTTATTTTTCCCTCCCCAAAGGCCCAGTACATAGTTGTATATTCTAGTTGTGAGTCCTTCTAGTTCTTCTATGTGAGCCACTGCCACAGCTTGGCAACTGACAGACAGGTGGTATGGTTCCGAGCCTGGGAACTGAACCTGGGCCGCTGAAGCAGAGCTCACTGAACTCTAACCAGTAGGCCATCAGTGCTGGCTCTGTATGTGGCTTCTTTTAAGATTGTATTGAGTAGTATTCCATGGTATGGATATACGACACTTTAATTACTCACCAGTTGATGGACAGTTGATTGTTTCCAGTTTTAGGCTATTATGGATAATGCCTTTACGAACATTTGCATACAAATCCTTTTGTGGGCATATGCTTTCATTTCTCTTGGTTAGAATTCTAAGAGTGGAATTGCTAGGTCATATGGTAAATTTATGTTTAACTTTTTAAAGTAACTACCAAACTGTTCTCTAAATTGGCTTTAGCACTTTACATGCCCACTAGCAATGTATGAGGGTTCCATTTGCTCCATTTCCTCACCAGTACTTCATATTGTCTGTCTGTTTGATTATAGCCATTCTTGTGGGTGTGCAGTGGCATCTTATTGTGGTTTTAATTTTCATTTCCCTAGTGACTAATGATGTTTAACACCTTTTCTTTCATGTCTTCTTTGGTGAAATGTCTAATCTTGCCTTTTGCCCATTTTTAATTGGATTATTTATCTTATTATTGAGTTATAAGAGTATATATGTTGGAAACAAGTCTTTTATCAGATACGTAATTTGCAAATATTTTCTCCCAGTCTAAGGCTTGTCTTTTCGTTGTCTTAATGATGTCTTTTGAAGCAAAAAAGTTTTTAACTTTTATAAAATCAAATTTATCAATTTTCTTCTTTTATGACTATGTCTTTATTACGTTATCTAAGAACTTTTTGGCTGACTCAAAGTCACAAAGATGTTCTGCTATGTTTTCATATAGAATTTTATAAATTTAGCTTCTATATTTAGGTCTATGATCTATTTCAAGGTAATTTTTGTGTAGGGTGTGAGATAGAGGTCTAAGGTTTTTTTTTTTTGCACATGGATATCCAATTATTCCATCGCCATTTGTTGAAAAGACTATCTTTTCCCTTTGAATTGTCTTGGCACTACCATTGAAAATCAACTGACCATAGATAAGTAGGTTTATTCCGAGTTCTAAATTCTGTTCACTCATCTCAATTCTTTTCCACTGAGCTATATACCCATCCCTATGCCAGCACCACATTATCTGGATTACTGTAGCTTTTTCATAAGTTTTGGAATTGGGTAGTGTTAAGTTCCCAGCTTTTTTCACTTTTAAAATTGTTTTGGCTTTTCTAGGTGTTTTGCCTTTCCAAATAAATTTAGAATCAACCAGAAATTTGCTACAAAATGTCTGCTGGTATTTTGTAAGATATTGTGTTAAATCTATACATCAATTTAGGGATAACAGCCATTTTAACAATATCAAGTTTTCAATCCTTGAAGATAGAATTTCTCTCCGCTTATATAGATCTTCTCTAATTTCTCTCACCAATGTTTTGCAGTTTTCAGTGTACAAATATTGCACTTTTTTTGTTAAATTTATTCCTAAGTATTTTATTGTTTCTGATGCAACTGTAAATAAACTTGTTTTCTTAAATTCATTTTCAGATTTTTTTTGCTAGTACATAGAAATACAACTGATTTTTTAAATTGATCTTGTATCCTGCAACCTTGCTAAACTTGTTAATTAGTTCTAGTAGTTTGTGTGTGTGTGTGTGTGTGTATGTGTGTGTGTGTGTTTGTGTATTCCTTAGGATTTCGTACATATAGTATCATATCATCTGTGAGGAAGGCAGTTTCTACCTCTTTCTTTCCATTCCGATGTTCTGGATGGCACTCCCTGCCCCTCTTTTTGTCACCTTATTGCACTGGCTAAGACCTTTAGTACACCTATGAAAAGAAGTGGTGATAGTTGACACCTTGTCTTGTTCCCTATCTTAGGGGAAAGCGTGAAGTTCAAACTAACACAGAAAAGTACAGATAAGATAGCAAAAAATCATTCCATATCCCACAACCCAGAAATAATCAAAGTTAACATTAGTTGAACATCATTCCATACATAGCTTCAATGAAGATAGACCAATAGTTACAGAGATAGATCATTCAGTTGATCAATTGCTGTATAGCAAATAAGTTGATAGAGCAAGGGACCCTAGTATTCATGTTATTTTAAAATTAAAAAAAAAATTAAAGTGACTTTTATTTGAATAAAAAATAGAAAAGAGACAAATAAACCAATAAATTACTAAACTTATGATAATTATTTATCAAACAAGTTATTAATTCTTAAATATCCCTATCAGTTTAAGAAAAAAGATCATGACCAATATTAAGTGGGTGAGTTTAATTTGTTTCACAATCCCATGTGTCAATTTTAGATTATATGTACTGACCTACTGCTATAAAGAAATGTTATTTTGTTGAAAAGACTCTCCAGCCAAATTATGATTCATCGTGATAACAGAGTACATCCTTGTCTTGCTCCTTATTTTGTTGGGAACCCTTCCGAAGTTTTACCATAAAGTGAGTCATATTTTTGTGGTAGATGTCATTTAAGAAAGTTTCTTTATATACTTAGTTGCTAAAGATATTATCATAAATGAGGATTTTTTTTTATTTTCATGAATGAATTTTATGAAATATGTTTTCTGGATCTAATGAGATAATGATGTGGGTTTTTTCTTTTAATCTTTTAATATCATTGATTACATAAAAAGATTTTATAATGTTGAAGTATCTATGCATTCCTAGAATACCAAGTTTTAGTAAACTCTTGAATTCCGCTTACTATTTTTTTTAGTATGATTGAATAGTATGTTTGAATTTCTGCTTTAAGAGAGTCTGAACTACAATTCTCTTGTTTTGTTACTGTTATTGGATAAAATCCTTGGTCCAATCTTTTACTTACTAGTTTGCTCTTCAATCGAGTCCACTAGATTATTTAGCCCAAATATTAAGTTCATTATTCAACAATTATATACCTCATTCACAAGATCTCTATTTGATTCTTTCATAAGCATCTATTAATGCCTCATGACTGCAATATCTCCAACCCTAACTCTTAAAACATTGTTCAACTAGTACTGTTTAATCAGCTGCATGTTTTAAATGTTTGGTGTTTCTGTTTCATAGTGCTGACACTATTTAAATATCTTTGGCTTTTCACTGTAACTATATTTTTGCCACTGAGATTAACTGGATATAAAATTCTAAAGCCATAGTTTCTTGCTTTCAGACCCTTATAGACTGCTACATTAAGTTCTGGCAATGCCTGTAGTTTAGAGAAGCCTGGGGCCAACCCCATTTTTCTGCTTTACAGGTAACTTTTGTTTTCCTGCTTAGATGCAAATAGGATTCATCATCCCTACCTCCTGAAGAAGAACTACACAACTTTAACGTAGACAATGAAGACACTGAAATTGTTAAAGATTTTGTTTACCTTGGTTCAGTCATCAAATTAAATGAAGACTGAAGCCAAGAAATCAAGAGAAGACTGAGACTCAGAAGGGCAGCCGTGAAAGAATTAGGAAAGATCACCAAGTGTAAGAAAGTGTCCTCAGAGACTAAGCCCAAGATTATCCACACCCTCATATTTCCAATTACTATGTACAGGTGTGAAAGCTGGACAGTGGAGAAGGCTGACAGGGAAAAAAAATTGATTTATTTGAAATATGTTGTTGGAGGAGAGCTCTACGGATACCCTGGACTGTCAGAAAGACAAACAAGTGGGTTCTGGAGCAAATTAAGCCTGAACTATTGCTGGAGGCAAAAATGATCAAACTGAGGCTGTCCTATTTTGGGCACATCATGGGAAGGCAGGATTCTTTGGAAAAGACAATAATTCTGGGAAAAGTAGAAGGCCTCAGGAAAAGAGACAGACCAAATATGAGATGGACGGACTCCATAAAGGAAGCCATAGGCATGAGTCTACAGGAGCTGAGTAGGGCTGTGAAGGACAGGACATTGTGGACATTGACTCATTCATAGGGTTGCCAGGAGTCAGAATCAACTTGATGGCACAGAACCACCTCCTTCCTTCCCTCTCTCTTCTTCTTCCCATCCCTCCATCTCAGTTCCCCTCCCTTCCCCTCTTCCCTTCTCTCTCCCTCTCTCTTTCATTCTTTTTTTCAAGTTCAGTTATTTCACTAGGATATGTCCCATTGTTGAATATTCTGTATTAACTTTTCTTTGGATATGGTACGCCCTTTAATCTATTTACTTCTTTCTATATAAATTCTCCCATTACATTTTTTCCTGTTTTCTCTTTTCCTCTTATTATTTGTACTAGATGTCACTTATCTGTTTTCCAAAATTATCATCTCCCTAATCACACTTCCCTCTTGTTCTTTCCTGTTTTATGTATTTGATCAAGCATGCCCCCTGTATCCTTGATCATATTTTCAAAAACAACTCTGATGCATTTTGATGCTTCTTCTTTGACTTTCTTTTTGGTAATGTTTTATTTTTATCTTCCATTTTTTTCTCTAATCTCTGCCAGCTCAATTTTTATTGTCTTTAATCTCTTGTTTTAATCTTCAGCTCATATTCACAGAGCTATATGCAAATATTTTTGAACATTTAGAAAAAAATTTTTTGGAAGTTTCTCTTTCTTTGAGGGAAGAAATTCTTATTCTACCTTTTACTTTCATCCCTTTGTTGGTGGTAATTATAAGTATTCCCTGCACTGTTTATAACTTATCTTTGAATAGGAAATCCATTATTCATGGAAGCAGAGTGTGGGGAGTGAAGTCAATCTGGGGAAAGTAGAAACTTAAATTTTAGGTATTATCTCAGAACTCTTTTTCACAAAATCTTCGTTATTCCTCTACTCCTGGGACAGATCTGTCAGTTTTCATTTTTTTCATCTGAGATAAGTAAAAAGTTGACATGGTTCATAGTGAAACTGCATAGGTTTCCTGGGAAGAGATTAACTGATTTTGGTCAACAATCAGGTCAATCTTTACTCTGCCTCACCTCTAGGCAGTTTCTGTGCGTAGAAGGTTATGTTAAAGAAAATATAAGAAAGTTCCCCTTTCAGCCTTATTGTCCTTATAGTCTTTATCTGGAACTTGGTCTTTACAGAGACATTCCCAACCTCCACCTATCTCCTGCCCCCACTTTCACAGCACCCACACTCCTGGATCTCATTGGTTCAATGAAAGTATCATGAATGAGCTTTCAGGACCATGCCATTTACTTTTTAAGTAGATTTGTATCCCGGCAGATATCCAAAATAAGGTTATCCACTCTTGGCCTCTGAAATGGACCTGTTTGGTCCATGCCATTGAATTACATGTTATATCTGGTGGCTACAAGGATGAGGTTTTTGAAAAGTTCTTATGGGACAAAGATCCACCCATGAAATTCCTTCCATATGCTTTCTGGAAGGCAAGACATCATGTGCCTCTTTCACAGGCCTCCTCCAACATATCCTCCAATACATGAACCACATTACATTCCACCATAGCTTTCTCATTAATTTGTCCAAATGTTACAAAATTGGGTGAATTGGCTTCATATTTTAAGGCTTCCTTATGTCTTTTTCTTCAGTTTATTAAAGGTGGAGTTTTATTCCAAATTTTTAGTTGTGCGTTATATTCACTGCATTTCCTGAAGGGAAACCTTCAGTGTGTCATTGTAACTTGAAGTCCCAAAACCTATTTTTAATCCTTTCTGATTATCCTGATAATTGAGCATCTTGCAAATCATAAAGCCAGAAAACAGATTAATTATTTCCTTAGAAATTAGATAAATTTAAAAGCACATAATTTCTATCACCCCTTCCCTGACTCTAATACTTTTCACTTTTTCAGTAAGACACAGTAGAACCTATACATTTAGAACTAAGAGAAGACTAACTGAACCTATAGCTCTGAAGTTACATTCAACAATTCTCTACTGTATTTAAACAAAATAATAATAATAATAATCTGCAAATAGATTTTGAGTACTTGGGAGAGAGCAGAGATGAGAGACAGAGTTTGAAGTTTTATGACAGTGTGTTAGAGTGGGAAGAGCTCCAGACTGGGAGTCAACTCAATCACGTGCTGTTCCACTCTACAATCTGATTGCCAATACTTGGTTTTGGCAAGCATTACCAAACATGACCCTAGGACCAAAACCAGTGCTGCTTATCTTTCCAGACCTCACTGCAGCATTTGAGATTGTTGACCACTCTCTTCCTGAGATTCAACTCTCCTTTAGCATCTGTAACAACTGATTCTCCTTGTTTCTTCTCTGATCAATTCTTGATAGTTGTGTTTGTGTGTCTTATAGGTTTTTAATCAGAGTCCAGTAGTCTTCATTATTATGCAATCTCTTTAGTTGTCTCCTTCACTCTCATCATTTTAACTAAGACCTATAGGTTGATGACTCTCACATATATCACCCTACTCTGACTCTATCCTGAACTGTAGATTCAATTATCCTTTTGGACATATTCACTTGGATGTCCCACAGGCATCTCAAACTCACTGTGTTCAAAACTGAATTCATTTTCTATTCCAAACACGAACTTCTTCTGTTCCAGTACTTAGGTACCATCATCTATACAGCCACTCAAGTAAAAAACCTGAAAGCGATCGTGCACTCCTTACCCATGACAATTCCTCATATTTCTTGAACCTGTCCCTCCGTGGCATTCCTATGTTGGCATATTCCAGTTTGATCACTGTTCTAGATCATGGCCTCATTACTTCTTGCCTGGGTTGCTGTAACCACTTCCTAACTGGTCACTTTTTCAGAAGATCAAAGAAATTCATGTTGCAACCAGAAGATCAAAGAAATTCACACTCATAATATTCTTGGGTTTAAAACTCTTTGAATGTCCCATAATTACTGTTGTAAAGGATAAAGTCCATGTGCCTGCCAATGTTGCTCTACAAGACTTTGTCCCTACATAGCAAAGCTCTTGCCATCTTCTGCCTGCACACTTTTCTGCTCATCAGTTCCTACATATACAATCGTCTTATGTTTGAAACATCCTTCCTACCTTTCTTACCTTGGCTAACTCATGTGTCATGTTCTCCAGAAAGGCTTTCAGAAACTCTAAGTTGGGCAGTTTGTACACCTGTGATAGTACTTATGATACCATACTCAACTTTCAAATCTAGGGAACACATGGAATGCACGGCTGTACAATCAGATATTAAGTAATCAGATCGAAGGTAGGATTTGTCTTATTTTATTTTTTTTGGTGAGGAACATTGGCCCTGAGCTGACATCTATTGCCAATCTTCCTCTTTTTGCTCGAGGAAGGTTGTCCCTAAGATAACGTCCATATCAATCTTCCTCTATTTTGTATGTGGGATGCCACCACAGCATGGCTTATTGAGTGGTGTGTAAGTTTGCACCCAGGATCCGAACCCACGAACCCCAGACCCCTGAAGCGGAGCATGTAAACTTAACCACCACACCACCGAGCTGGCCCCTTGCCTTATCATTTTTTTAATCTTGGTGTCTTGTTTTTTTTTAAATCTTTGTTCCCTGAGTTTCTAAGTGCCTGACACATAGTAAGTGCTTAATGTAATTCTGCTGCATTAAGCTTAATTGTGATATTGACTCTGACCTTGGAAAAGTCCACCTTTTTGAACCTTATTTTTCATACTTTAAAATGCTAGGGTTGGGTTCATTGATCTTTTAGGTCCCTTCCTGATCTAAAATTCTGATTATGTAATTCTATTACCTTCTGGCTCATTGCAACTATACCCCATTTCATATTTAATCTCACAAATAACATCTAACCATTATCTCCCTCTGTACAACACTTGCCAGTACTGCAAAAAATTTTTTTATTGTTTACTAAGCCACCCCAATGTATTTATAGAGATGTCTCTTTAGAATAATCTCATTATGCCTTTATTTGTTGCCAGTAGAGGTTTATTTATTCTCTTGTAATACCATATTAATATTATATTCTTCTTTCTCATGGCAATAAGTTCATATTCAAGTATCTTATCCAAAAGACACCTGCAGCTCATACAGAGAAAAATAAAGGAAGCTTGCAAAGATCTCAGACTTCAGGGCTCCACAGTTGGAAGAGAAAAAGATAGGCTTTCAAATACCACAAAAGGTGCTTCTGTTGATTGCTCTTTCACATCTTCACTAAATAAAGGGTACATGTGATATTCTGTGAGATCAACCCAATCTAAAACTTTCTACTTACAATTAAATACAGTCCTAAAAATGGCTGTTATGATAAGAAGTATCACTTGAATAGAATTCTTTGGATTTAGGATTAGGGGAAAAAAGGTCAAATTTATGCTGGTAAGTGGCAATTACAGGAATTTAGTAATTTAAAATAACAGAAGAATTCAGCCAAATTGTTTATTGTTGTTCCCCCACCCCACAGATTTTACTGACTTAACCACCTGAATACAAGATTCTTTTGATACCATATTGACCCCCAGTGCTGCAGATAGTTTCAGGGCATCCATTCTGAGAAAGAGAAATCAGGCCATTGAAAAAAATAGGGTTCTCTGTTGAATCAAAAAACTCTCTGCTACCTTATGTCAAATCTCTGGTGTAGCTTCATTATTTTATTTAATGTGTTATGAATTTCAAGGATAAAAAGCGTAGATGTGCCAATACAATTACTTTTCAAACCCAAATGGAACTGATTTTGATGTTATACAACATTTCAGATTGGACTAATTTCTACTTCCTCCCCCCT
This sequence comes from Ceratotherium simum simum, assembly GCF_057802395.1. Lineage (NCBI taxonomy): Eukaryota > Metazoa > Chordata > Mammalia > Perissodactyla > Rhinocerotidae > Ceratotherium > Ceratotherium simum. Next base: position 32,714,455 of record NC_141901.1, on the reverse strand, counting down.
CATTATTCTGAAAAATCTGGAATTGTCAGTAGGCCCAACGTAGAATAACCATCTTATTTGTAGGACTGTTATATAGATTCTTTGTGATGCAGACAAAACGGTATTAAGGAAAGAGAAAATACCACGTGTTCAGCTTCCACTGGCCAGGTTATTCTGATAAAGCAACATTTGAAACATATTGGTATCACCTATTTTTACAGTTTAATCCTAGGTTGGCGGTAAAATCATTGGCATTAGAAATCTGGAGAATGCATACCGAGGGAAATCACGCACTACTTTTTAGTTTCATTTCTCCATTTATAATTTACTCTGGATAATTTTCCTCTGTTTCAAATAACATTTTTGAGGGAACACAAACATTTTATACAATATTTTAATTATTTGTCAAAGTAATCTAAGCATATTAAGGTAATTTAGAAAATATGCAAGAGTGTAAAGTACACAAAAGTTGCCCATAATCATACCTCTGGAGGCAACGATCATAAACAGTTGGGGTTAACCTGTGCATATAGTGTTATGTTCTGCCTTTTAAAAAGTTTAATAGGATACTGTGAGCATTTGCTTTAATGGCACTTTGAATAAAAAAGGAAACAGAAGACTTCATGTAAAAAAAATGATTAAAAACCAAAAATAGGGAAATAACCTGTTCCATTAGTGAATCTAGTTCAAGAAATAAACAAATTATGTAGGTTTGAAAAAAGAGGGGGAGCTTGAGCTATTTCCTTAAAAATAACCTTGGAATCAACAGAGATAGTGATGGTCTCCTGTTAATGGAAAAACCAACCAAAGGCATTACTGTGCTATGGAGGGAATTTGGAAACCAAACGAAATGGATTTTCACTTAGGGCCATTATAACTGAAATTTTTGTTAGCTGACCTAACATACATATGTAGTCTAGGAGAGGGATCAAAACATTTGTACACTTTCCACATCAAAATACCCACCAATTCAAGAGAGACTGACTCAGAAAATAATGGCTAACATTTATAAAATAATTACTACTTCTCAGACACTGTTCTAAGCAATTTACATGGACTAACTCATTTAATTCTTAAAATAACTCTTTGAAATCAGGACTATTATCTTCCTTATTTTACAAGGTGACAAGATTCAACTTTGGACATCTCATTCCAGAGAATCTGATATTAACCACCACACTGTATTGCTTCCCAGATGGGGATATTCAAGTTGCTCTCTCTCCCTCTCTGGTCTTCCTGCCCATTTTTCTCTTCCTTTTCTGCCCATCCTCACCCCAATCCCAGGTACTCAAATCCGTTCTGGAGGGCCACCATCCAGTCATCAAGGTTTTAAGTCAATACCCTGGCTACCTCCCTGATGGATGACATCAGATTGACACTGCAAATCTTCAGAGGAGGCTTTTTGGTCCTTAAATTCTTCGGAGCATGGTGTTTATAAGACAAAAAAAATTCTTTCTCTTGATAATATTGATTGCTACTTGTAATTATGCTAGCCAAGTCTCAAGGGTTTTTTTTGTTTATCAGATCTCCATTTTCACAAAAATGGGCAAAGCAGAGAACAAGGAATAAGGGAGAAAGAGAATTCTATCCTGCTACAAGTATAATCAAGAACAAGGAGCCAAATGAAATATATTCCCAATAGTTTCATAAAAACACAACTCAATCATCATGAATTTACGATGAAAAAATTACTCTGAAGACAACTGTAACAACAAAAGTAATGTTTTGTTTTATCTTATTTTACTTTTCAAGCTGGGAATTGTTGATTGTCAAGTCATTACAGAACATCTCTAAGATTGGTTTTGCTTGGGAACTGTTGATTTGTTATTCTGAAAGAAAAATACTGCCACTACTGTTTACTATTGATAGGTTTGTAGATAGGCCCTTTTATTTCTTTCTTTTCATTTCTGATTGATTTGACAAATATTTATTGTGCTCTAACAATATACGAGGCCCAACACAAGGGGTGAAGGAGAAACAGGAGACAGAAATATGAAAATATATATTATATATACCTGTATATCACTTCATGTGGAGTAATAAAGCATCTACATGCATATATATGTTTTATATATATATGCATATATGTATACATAAACATACAACAATTACTTAACTTTCAAATTACATGTCTTTCCCAGACTCGGAGGGCTTCTGCATAACAGAGTGACACTGAGGAACTCGTAGAGGCCATTGAATGTACATGGAGGAGGTCTGTGGCAGGGATGTTTTGGTTTTGCCTCATTCTGCCACTACAAGATAAGTATGCTATGGAGGTCCCTTAACCTCTCTCTGTCTCATTTGCCTCATTTGTAGAATGAGGATAATAATACCAGCACAGGGTTATTACTATAATAAATAATTAAGGAGCATGTGTGAAAACACTTTGTAAAGCTGGAAGCAGGTTATGTGTACAAAGTACTGTTCTTGGTTGATGGAGACTCTAAACCATATACTAGGGTGTTTTCTCATGGAGGGAAACTATACAGATCACTGGGATGAAAAATTTTGAGAAATAACAGTTTGGATTGTGTTTCCTAGAGGCCAGTGCTAAGGCTTCTGAGTAAACATCACTATATCATTTTGATCTACTGGTGCTATTCTTTCCTAACTGAAAGACAAGAAGAGAGTTTTCTTCCACCAATGCGGTGTCTAGTGTTTTAAGTTACAATTTTACTGTGACGTTGTTTGGGGAATATTTTGGAAAGGTGGCAGAAATTAACCTTTCTAAGATGATTCATATGTTTTCTTTAAAAAAAAGAGCACACATTACTCTAGAATATCAGGTCCCACTTTCAACTATATAGCATCCAATGCTGGCTTCATCTACCATTTATATTTATTATGTTTACCTTTCATGTTTCCCAAGGTAAGCAACAAAATTGTCCCTTTTCTAGAGAGGCAGAAAGACAACAAGGAAGGAGGGGATCACTCTGTGTGTATAATTGACATTAGAGTCCTAGGGGGATTAAGACTTGGTGAATAGATGAGAGATGGAGGGCAGTGGTCTCACAATCCTCACCTCAGCCTTACCTGGAGGGGAGAGTGTTCTCTTGTATGTGTAGACCACCCAGACAAATGAGAGCCAAGTTCTAAAGCAGTCTAATCTGCTCAGTGTTCCCAGACATTGAGCATAAGATGCTTCAAACCCGAATATGATTGATCCGAATTCCACGCTCAGTGATTTAGCTTCCTTCAATTTCTCCATCTGACTTTAAATTCAAAATGTCTCTCAATGCTCCATCACTAACCAGGTTTTCAAGTCCTAAACCAAATAACTTAATAAAAATGTTGTGTGATGTGCCTGACCATTCTGTTCTTCCTTCCTGTTGCAGTCTTATTTTTATGTCAGCTATTTCAAGACTGAAGGTGCCCTACCAGTTAACTAATGACAGCTGTGATAGGCCTCAACAGGATTCGTGAGTCTCATGGGAGATTCAGCTTGGACTAGGGGAAGGTCACCTTTATCTAATTGGAAATAAATTTGAGAGTCTCACAAACACAAACCCAGAACATTATTAAACACAAAGAAAGCTGCACTGCCGAAAACGTTACCAAAGCAAATTACTCAAGGGCTAGTCTTCTGAGACTGATAAAATCACGTACATTTGCTCGAAGTCTGTAGGAATCCTACTGTGTCACAGCTGTGCACTTACCAAGTTTATCGACCCTGAATACAAAGTATGAGAATAAACATAAGACACAGCTCACGTTGTGCTGTACATAGGAATAAGTTTGAAAGCAAACTGTGGGCCTGGCAGGGAAAGACAAGGGAATGGGCAATTTTTCTTCAGCTGCAAATCTTAGATACTCAGCAATGGGGATACGAATGAGGTTGAGGAGAAAAGATATGAATAAAGGTAGCTACTGGTGATAATTCATTTTTGAAAGAAAAATGCCAAAATGGGGAGACATTATCTGTAAACACACAATTTCCGCAATGGTGGCTATTTCAGACTTTGACAGGGCACTTTGGATAACTGTTCCAAAGAACAGTTATTCTCAGAGAAAAAATCATCAATCTTTGTGGCCCATTTTACACAAACAACTGAGATAGAATTCCAGGGGAAAAAGCCAGAAACCAGAGGAATTATCCAGAATGAGTCTTTACAAGGAATAAACCACCCTATTACTGCTCAAGTCTCCCCTTCACTCAGGCTTTCACAGGCCGTGAGCGCAGGTGCTCTGTTAGTCCACCAAGCACAGAGCATCCAGGAGACTCCCTGGTTCCCCAGCCATAGATAATTAAGTAGAAATGCCTGCTGTCACTTAAATTATTACCCAAAGACACTCAAGCTCTTCCCAGGATGCTGTTCTAAGCGTGTGATATTCCAGTTTGGAAGGAAATGTAGCTTTACTTTGGCATTGAGGGAAACAATTTAAAGCAAACATTTGGCCCACAGATTCCAAATATTACCCTCTTGGTTCTTCCTGTTTTTTCAGTTCAGAACAATACACTGTTCTTTATTTAAAAAGATTTATCTCTTTATAAAGAGAAAAAAAATGAATATTTTGAAAGGAAGTTTTCTATTTATTGATAGCATCTTCATCTGTTACAAAGAAATAAAATACTCTAGAGGCTAGAGGGGAATAAATCATAAGTAAAATAATAACTCGTTTAGTAATTAGCATCTAGTGAGCTCCTACTGTGTTCCAGGTTATATGTTGGTATTTACTCATAACCTCCAAGTGTAACAAGAGCATTGTTAGTCCCTTTTATAGATAAAGAAACCATGCTTCCAAGACAGGAAATAACCTAAGATCATACAGAGAGGGAATACAGACTTGAACTCAGGATGTTTTCACACCAAAGCTTCTGATTTTCCCATTTTACCACATTTCCTCTCCACTTAATACATTAGTTAAGATATGTGTTTTCTTTTGTGAATAAAGACAACACTAATGGCAACCTTTTCTTGGAGGTGATTGGTTTGGGATGACCCTTCACACTCTCCCTTGTCTGTTTGGTGTGCGGTGTCCATCTGGATCAAAAACCAGTCAAACTCCTTAGCCGATTCAGACTTCCTGCCTCCATTCCTCACATCTCCAGCCAGGCTCCCATGGGATGGGATACTCTCCAATCTTTTCTGCCACTATTTCTCTTCACACACCCAAGGCATAGTCAAACTGAGTGACTGCCTGTCCTCTGTTCCTTGGTGCTCTCCCACCTCCAAAACTTTACTCAAGCCATTAACTTTACCAGGAACGCCCTTCTCCCTCTCCCCTACCACATTCACGTGCCTTAGTCCTGCCATCTTTCTCAGTCCAGCTCAGATGCTTCCCTTGCTTCTCTTGCTCTTGTGAACTTTTATAGCATTCTTTCTGTATATTTCTTATAAACATCACTTTTCACTTTGTAATATGATTATTTATATTTGAGTCTCATTTGACTCAAGGTCAGGATCTGTACCTGATTCACTGTTTTATCTTCTGCAGAGCCTAGCTTTTAATAGTAAGGATGCCAGATTTAGAAAAAAGAAAATTTAAAAGATACCTAATTAAATTTGAATTTCAAATAAAGAATAATTTTTAAGTACACTATTTGAGTATTTTACATAATCAAATATTACATGGAACATACTTATATTTTAACAAGTCTTCGTTCCTTATCTGAAATTCAAATTTAACTAGGTGTCCTGAATTTTAAATGTCAACCTTACTAATAGATACTCACCAAATAGTTTTTAAATGAATGAACTTCATCTAAGTGCTCTGAATTTGACTATGGTATCATTAGCACTGATTGAAATATCCTCACATAGTCACATATTATAGATAGCTTTGGAAAGGATCATAGTGGTAATTTAGCCCAAACTTTTAGTTTTAGGATTATTTTAGAAAGTGGGATATCTCCAAGACTTGCTCCAAATCACAGTTAGCTGATGTTCTAGAATATATTTCTAGTTCCAGTTCTAGAAACTGGAGCTGGTAAAAATATACAGTAGATCATCAAAGCTTCATAGGGCTATAGGCTGAAGAGAACGTGAACTGCACTTCTGTACGTGCTCACTGACTCATTTTGAGGCTGGCATTTGCAGTTTTCAGCCCTTGTTTTATTGTTCTATATATCTCTCTACAGATTTGCCCACATTGTTTCAAATTGTAAAGTCTTGGAGTCAGTGACTGTCCTATTTGATCACTGATCACTCCTGCATGCTAAATGAAATATAATTACAAAAAAGAACCCCTGCACTATATCAATCAATAGAACCAGGACAGATCTAAGTAAAATGACCTAGGCCACAATTTTGTTTCCCCTCACTTCTGGCAGCGCTTCTCGCCCCTATGTCTCTGCTACTGCCCTTAGGAGACTCAGTGAGCCTGCCCACCAGACTTCTCTCCATGTAGGGCCTTCTCTCTCTGGCCCTTCTCTTTCCTCCCATGAGAACTTTCCTGCCCTGCTAGTATCTAACTGCCAGGTGGAAAAACAACCTGATAAACTAATCTGAGCAAGGTGTTAAAGGCTGACACGGATTTAACAGGCTTAATGTGCACCTCCTCCAAGAAGCAGCTCAAATGCCATACTAAAGTGAAGACTCTATTGATTTCCCCAGGAGGCTAACTGCTTCCTCCTGGGAGCTACCACCATACTTCTATCAGCTCTCTAGTATAGTACTTCTCTGGTTGCGGTATAATTAGCTGTTTATAGACACACACACACACACACACACACACAATGACCTCTTCAAGGACAGGGACAATACCTTCTTCATATTTATACTGCCAACACCTAATATAGTTTCTGCCTAATAACAGGCAATCGACATATATTTGTTCAATAAATGATTTTGTTAAATTTATTTAAACAGGGGATTCCTAGATATATAACAGCTCATATAGTGAATTCAATAATTAGAGGGTCAAACGCTGAGAATAGCCATGAAGAAAGACTTTTTTTAAGTCTTGTGGTCTAAAAAGTAGTCTTCAGTTATGTCTAGCCTGTCAGCCCTGAAGATCCCTTCTGAGAGTAGGATTATTACTAATTCAAGAGTGTTTACAATGCAGAGCATTATCAACTTTAAACAGTTTTGTCTCTTCTAATTATTACCTCCAACCATGCTACCTTGAATCTTTCTTTAGCTTCTTTAATGGCATCTTGGATAGATTCCATTACTTTCTGGTCACTTAATTATTAAAACATAGCCTTGTCAGTTTAAAAGAGGAGGCGAGAGGGTGAAGCCTGGCCTGCTCTTCCGCTGCTCTCTCCTCTCTTTCTAGGTCTATGTTCTCTGAAGTTGGGGGCAGAGGGAAGGGACAGGAGAATCAGAGCTCACCTTATAAAACCATTAATATACTAGAGCAAGGTGTAAGGCATTTCTGGAATCTCCATGGCTTGGAAGGGCTCTTTCCTTTGCTGGTGGCTTCCGTTGATGTGGTGGTCTCTGTAAGGATGTAGGTCTTGGAGAGGTGTTCTGTTGTCCTAAGGCTAGTCTCCCGCCAGCCCTGCTGCAGTATTTTTCTGAGTAGGGGCTCCCTCCCTTGGCCCTGCAGCTGCCAGAGCTGCTCTAGAGATCCTGGCCTTCCCCCACCAACCACTGTGTCCTTTCACATGGAGCGTGGGAAATCATGGGTTCTCATCTCAAGTATTCTTAACTTTGGGGCCCTAAGCCCCACAGGCTACACTAGTACGCTTTCTGCTTTCAGGATATCTAAAAAAGAAACAGCTCTTCCTTTGAATTCCTTGTCAAATTTTCCCTAAGAATTCTCTTACCACACTCCACTCCCACTGTTCCAGCGGGAGCTCTAAAGCAGGCTTGCAGGTTCTACAGATCAGCAAGGAACAGGAAGACAAGCTCTCCTCTTCGTCGGCACCTCTGTCTCTACCCGTGACTTGCTTGCAGCAAGTCCCCCTGGTTTAACTATCCTCTCAACCAGCTTGTCTTAAGTAGGGTCACTGGTCCTCAGCTGGACAGCTGTAAGTAACACTACAAACCTGTGGCACCAGGGTTCTCATCCTGATGCTGGTATATAACTACCCTCAGAACTGATACGGACTCTGTAACATGGATCATTGAAAGCTAACTATGTATCTTAAGACCAACTTTCTCACTGTTAGCAAGTAGACATGTTATCAGCAATTTGGGGCTTGGGCAGATTTTTAAAGTTTCTAAACTGATATTCTGCCATGCTCCTTTCAATTTTATCTTTGTATGTTCACTAAGTAGACAGCTTTAGATTTCACAGACATTGTCAATCCTAGGTAAATTAGGATAATCCTCTATGCTCTGTTGAATAAAACCTTACTTTTATCTATGACAGAGACTCAAAGTGTCACCAATTCTATTAAGTTTCTGTTTGTTCTCTCTGAAAATATCCAGACAGGGCTTTTTGCGAGTTCTGTTTTTAAGACAAATAAAATGAATCACATGTACTGAGCACATTGCCCTCAAAGGGCATTAGTAATATAAAAACAATAAGTAATTAGTACTCAATTTAAAAAGGAGGTATAAATTCAGGGATGGTATTCTGCTCTGAGGGGAGCTGGCATATTGTCCTGGTTTGCGCCCTCGGGCTATTTATAGATCCTCTTCAAGACGGCTTTTGGTTCATGATGTTGCACACATTTTATGGGTTGAACTGTGTCCTCCAAAATAGACATGTTGAAGTCCTCACCCCTAAAACCTGAGAATGCGACTTTATTTGGAAACAGAGTCTTTATAGAGGTAATCAAGTTAAAATGCTGTCATTAAAAGAGACTTTAATCCAGTATGACTGGGGTCCTTATAAGAATGGGAAATTTGGACAGAGACACACACACAGGGAGAACGTCATGTGAAGATGAAGGCAGAGACTGGGGGCTACATTTACAAGCCAAGGAACACCAAAGATTGCCAGCAAACCACAGAAGCTGGGGGAGAGGCATGCAACAGATTCTTCTTCACTCCTCAGAAGGAACCAACCCTGCTGATACCTTGATCTTGTACTTCTAGTCTCTAGAACCGTGAGACAATGAATTTCTGTTGTTGAAACCAGCTAGTTTGTGGTACTTTTTATGGCAGCCTCAGCAAACTAATACAATAATACCTTTTTTCTAATCCCGTAATTTATGAATTCATATACAAAGAGCCCTCATCTCACATTTGGGAGCAATTCCTCTATGGGATGAGACTAAGACAGAGGGAAGAGCTACTGGGATTCTGATATGACCAGGCTACTCAATGGTGGTTTTCTCACCCTTATCTCTCCAGCCCCTGTGATCTCTTTACCTCATCCCCTTTTGGAGCCAAAGAGATGTCATTGTCCAGGAAAAATCAATTCTAGTATATCCTTTACTTCTACTTTTCTCTAAAACAAAATACATTTCTCCAACATAAACCTAGGATTCTATACTGGTAAAGTGGCAAATAGTTGGAGAACTTAATAAAGTCTTCTCAAGTTTTATTTGTGAAATAAAAAGGAGAACTTTTTGGTGTTTTCTTTTTCTTTTTTTTTCCAAGCAGAAAGGACCTAATAAGTCATCTAGAAAAAGCCCCAATTTTATTAAGTAGGAAACTGAAATAACAGAAACAATATATTGATCTCTGCCCTTGGTTCCTGGAACACAACTCTAAAACCCATATAATTTAAGGGTTTCCTAAGTGATAGGAGCACTAGGAGCATCTTTTTTCTAATATTTGGTCTTTGACCCTGGTTCTGAGATAGAGCTCCTAAATCTCTTGGAATTTCTTGGGTGATAGGAGTGTCTTTTGTTCTAATGAGGCAACTTTTGGTGGGCTCCTGGATAGCTTCAGGATGGAGGCTGGACATCAGGAAGACCAAGCCATGATTAGAAGCTTGGAACTTTCAGCCCCAAACCTCATCCTCTGGAGAAAGGAGAAGGGCTTGAGACTGAGTTAATAATTGATCATGTCTACACGATGAAACCTCCATAAAAATCCCTAAAGTACAGGGTACGAAGGTTTCCAGGTTGGTGAACACATTCATGTGCTGGGAGGGTGAGGAACCCCAGCTCCATGGGGACAGAAGCTCCTGTGCTCGGGATCCTTCCAGACCTCGCCCTATGTATCTCACATCTGACTGTTCATTTGTATCCTTTACTATAAAATAAACTGGTACACATAAGTGTTTCCTTGAGTTGCGAGCCATTCTGGAAAATTACTGAACTGAAGGGGGCAGAGTGGGAACTCCAATTTATAATTGGTCAGTCAGAAGTACAGGTGACAAACTGGGACTTGCAACTGGCCTCTGAAGTAGGGGAAGTCTTGTGGAACTGAGACCTTAACTTGTGGGATCTGACACTAACTTCAAGCAGTGTCAGAACTGAACTGAACTGTAGGACACTCAGCTGGTGTTGGAGAACTGGCTGGTGTGGGAAAAATCCCATAAATTTGGTGACCAGAAGTGAAATAAAGTTTTGAGAGAAGAAACAGAGTTTTTCCTTTTCACTCACCTAGGCAACACAAAGTTAAAACACTATTTTGCACTGGTAGGTAATTTGTCCTAATTTTTGGTTCTGAAAATATAGTGTCTGACACATATGAGTATTTAATGAATTCCTGTTGACAGCATGACGGCCATTATACTTATAACCTATATAAAATCTTTGCAATCGTGTCAAGTCTGATTTATCCAGGGGTTAGAATCTTAGTTCAAATTTCTATTCCCTATTTCGTCACCCACCTGCACAATTTGCCACTCTGCTTTCTGTCTCCAAGCCTAAAATGAAAACATAACAGGACTGAAATAAAATGTCCTCATCCCCCCACAAAATTTACAGCTCAGCTATGGTTAGGAGAGAAGTAAAGTGATTTTGAGATAAATAATTTAGCATCTCTCAGGGTAGAAATTATCTCAGCATAATTATAGTCTGGTTTATTCCTAAGAAATAAGGTCAAAATTATGTTAATACTATGGTTATGAGTTTCTCACGTAGAGCAAATAGTGGTTTTCTTAAGAAAATTAACCCTCAGCGTGGAGTAAATGTGTTTTGTTTTAGTTAATATTAACTCCAGGAAAAATCCTTCAGAGGAGGTTGAGTCAATGAGCAGAACCAGAAGCAAGTGACAATCAACAAATGGCCAAAGCTGTGAAATTTCCTTTTAAGACAAAGGAAGAAATGGAAAGAGCCTGGAACTTTATTCTTTCTCTTTGGCGTGATGGTAGGTTCTAGGGAAATAGGGGCTGGGAGGGACCCTGGGAGCTGCCAAATTGTGGGAAAAGAGGGTTAGGAATGCAAGAATCCTACATAGGACATTCCTGAAGGCCTAGAATGTCCTTGTGAGACTGTCAGCTCACCCAAAAGCCTGCAGAGGGACATAATCCCTTGAACAACACAAGGGAGCAAAGCAGTTAGATCAAAGAATCCAATCAACTAAATCCTTCCCCAAAGAACTGCCTGATGCTCCATAGGTCTCTCTTCATGGGTATTTTGCGTGTGTATCGTAGGGAGGTGGTAGAACGTATTGAGGCATACAATCCTTTCTAGAAGAACCCAGGGATACAACCTGTGGAACTTAAAGAGAAGGGGTCTACTGCACAGGTCACAAAAATCAACACCACCCCTACCAGTATGCCATAAGGGCTCAAGATTAAGTAGCATAGTAGAGTAGCTAAGGACAGAGCTCCTCCCATGAGATTACTTGGGTTCAAATTTTGGCTCCCTGGTTTTCTAGATTCATGACCTATGAGCAAATTGTTCAAGTTTTCTTATGTTTTTAGGTTTTTCATCTGAAAAATGGAAATAGAAACTACTTCATGCAGTTGTTGTGAGAATTAATGAGGTAATACATGGAGAGGACCTAGCACCTAGTATATCTTCTACGAATGTGAGTTTATTATTATTATTTAAGTACCATATGCAAAAGGTATATGAATGGAAATTATCTTAATGGGTTACCCTAGGAACAATATTCAAGTATCAATTTTGAATTTACATGGTCAATCTGTCTACCAGGTTGAGTCTACTTAATAAATAGTGGGTGAAAATTGATAGGTGATTGTTTTTTAAATACTAAGGACGAAATTACATATCATTACTTGATACTTCTACAGAAACATGTTGCTAAAACACTCAGATACAGTCTCCTTTTTGAGAGAGAATAGGATTAGGGGCTATGAAAAGAAGATGTTGAAAACTTAGAAGTGATTTCCTTCTAAGGGTTCATTAAATAGAGTCCATACTAGATAAACTCTAGATGATAGAAATCACTAGCATAAAAGAATCAATCCATAGGAATGAAAACATGACACTAGAACTGTTGACAAAAAAAGCTAGTTAACTCGAATTTTCTGATTTGTGTTATTTCGTCATTATTGGTTTCCTTTTTTAAAACTTGCTTTTCCAAAATTTATGTTATAAATGATTAATTTTAACATTAGCATTCACTAATATGAATATTTTTTTCTGAGAATTTCATTAACTTCCTTGAAATAACTGGAAACATCAGAGGATAATACCAACATTGGAAATACCTAGAGTATAAAAGTTGTGTTTAAAATAAATGTCATACTGGACAAACAATTTTTATCAGTATCCAGTTTGTTTGGGCTATTAATTCCTAAGGTTCTCTATACTATGTTAAAATAATATCGGTTGGTGTGAAAGCTGGGGAGAGGATAACAGGGGAGTAGAGGATAACATATCAAATTTTGCTTCCTTGGATCTGGTTCACAGCTCATCACAAATTAGCAAAGGACATGTATTTTACAGTTTCAAACTAAAAGTTCCATTTGAGTCCCTAAGAAAGACACTGCTTAAAGTATTGCAGGTGTATAGCTCAATCCCCAAATCCACTAATAAAGAAGAACATAGCTAAGGAATGAAGTAGATTAACAGGTCTGGAAAGATTAAAAGGTAATAAAAAGCAGATACCTACTTTGAATTCAATGCTGTTTTTCTTCTTAAGCCTGAACTCTAAACATGTATTATAAAGCCAATAAATTTAGAATCTAATTTTTTCCACCGAGAACACTGTGTTTGATGTTTATCACTGTAATTCTGTTTACTTATGTAAAAGAAAACGAAATAAAACTTTCAAAGTGTGTAAGATTAACCTTAATACAACAGCGCCACCCAGTGAATATGCTGTGCATACAAAAATGTTACTAGAATTTACCATTTTCTTTAAATATCAGTGTATTTTCAGTACTTCTACAGGCCCAACCTTTTATAAAAAATTATACACTAAAATACAATTCAAAAATATATAAAAGCATTATACATTTTTACCTATTCATTCATAATTAACTACAGTTAAGATGTGTGGAGGATAGTCCAACACTTGTGAATAAGAGTTCTGCATATCAGATGTTACCTGTAAGGTTGGCAAGCAATATTAGTTGATAGGTGAAAGAGACACAGTTTCCTCTCATATGAAATGTTAGGCAGGTATAAAACTATGACACTCCTTTGTTTTAGTAGGTTTTATCCATAACTCACAACACAGTTTCAAAGATTTTCTGTCTGATGCCCTTAATATAAGTGTGTGTTCATAATTTCACTCCAGCCTGCTATTCATGGTTAGCTGTTGTTTTTAAGACATGAATAAGTATTATTCACGATTTGTATATGTGAAATGAATAAGGGCATCAATGATACAACTATAGAATTTGTAAATCAATCAAAAATGTGACTAGTCAAAAATCCCAGTATGAGCTCAGATAGCATTAATATCCTAGTCTATACCAATCAGACGATAGAGTACTGTTTTCAGTTTTAAGTTCATACAAATTCAATCAAACACTTTTTTTTTGCCATCTTTTTATTTTTCATAGGGACTATAAGCACATGGGGGAAAAAAGCATAAAGAATCAAAGTAAATAAAATAAAATTTCTTTTTCTCTCTGATCCCCAGTTTCCCTCGTAGGAGGCGACTACTATTACTAATTTCTTCTGTTAGATGCACCATGTTTAAAAAGGAGTGATTCACCATTGGAAAACTATTAGAAATAATCAACAACTACAGCAAAGTTGCAGGGTACAAAATCAATCTACAAAAATCAGTTGCATTTCTGTATGCTAATAACGAACTAACAGAAAGAGAGCTCAAAAAGATAATACCATTTACAATTGCATCAAAAAGAATAAAATACCTAGGAATAAATCCTACCAAGGAGGTGAAAGACCTATACAATGAGAACTACATGACATTATTGAAAGAAATCGATGATGACATAAAGAAATGGAAAGATATTCCATGCACGTGGATTGGAAGAATAAGCATAGTTAAAATGTCTATTTTACCTAAAGCAATCTACAGATTCAATGCAATCCCAATCAGATTCCCAATGACATTCTTCATGGAAATAGAAAAAAGAATACTAAAATTCATACGGGGCAACAAAAGACCCTGAATAGCTAAAGCAATCCTAAGAAAAAAGAACAAGGGGCCAGCCCGGTGGTGCAAGCCGTTAAGTGCACGCGCTCCACTGCGGCGGCCCGGGGTTTGCCAGTTCGGATCCCGGGTGCGCACGGACGCACTGCTTGGAAAGCTGTGCTGTGACGGCGTCCCATATAAAGTGGAGGGAGATGGGCAGGGATGTTAGCCCAAGGCCAGTCTTCCTCGGCAAAAAAAGAGGAGGATTGGCAGATGTTAGCACAGGGCTGATCTCCTCACACACACACACACAAAAATAAATAAAAAAAAAGAAAAAAAAACAAAAAGAAAAAAGAACAAAGCAGGAGGCATCACAATCCCTGACTTCAAAACATACTACAAAGCAACAGTAATCAAAACAGCATGGTACTGGTACAAAAACAGACACACAGATCAATGGAACAGAATTGAAAGCCCAGAAATAAAACCACACATATACGGACAGCTAATTTTCGACAAAGGATCTAAGAACATACAATGGAGAAAGGAAAGTCTCTTCAATAAATGGTGTTGGGAAAACTGGACAGCCACACGCAAAAGAATGAAAGTGCACCATCTGCTATCGCCACTCACAAAAATTAACTCAAAATGGATCAAAGACCTGAAGGTGAGACCTGAAACTATAAAACTCATTGAAGAAAATATAGGCAACGCACTATTTGACATTGGTCATAAAGGAATCTTTTCGGATGACATGCCTACCCAGACTAGGGAAACTAAAGAAAAAATAAACAAGTGGGACTTTATCAGATTAAAGAGCTTCTACAAGACAAACGAAACCAGAATCAAGATGAACAGACAACCCACCAGCTGGGAGAGAATATTTGCAAAACATAAATCTGACAAGGGGTGGATCTCCATAACATATAAAGAACTCACACAACTGAACAACAAAAAAACAACCAACCTGATCAAAAAAGGGGCAGAGGAAATGAACAGACACTTCTTCAAAGAAAATATACAGATGGCCAATAGGCACATGAAAAGATGTTCAATGTCATTAATCATCAGGGAAATGCAAATCAAAACAACACTAAGATATCACCTCACGCCCGATAGAATAGCTATAACCACCAAGACAAAAAACAACAAATGTTGGAGAGGATGTGGAGAAACATGAACCCTCTTACACAGCTGGTGGGAATGCAAACTGGTGCAGCCTCTATGGACAATGTTATGGAGATTTCTCAAAGAATTAAAAATAGAGATGCCCTATGATCCAGCCATCCCACTACTGGGAATCTAGCCAACGAACCTGAAATCAACAATCCAAAGAGGCTTATGCACCCCTATGTTCATTGCAGCATTATTCACTATAGCCAAGAAGTGGAAGCAACCTAAGTGTCCCTCGACTGACGATTGGATCAAGAAAATGTGGTATATATATACAATGGAATACTACTCAGCCATAAAAAAAGACAAAATCGTCCCATTTGCAACAACATGGATGGGCCTGGGGGGTATTATGTTAAGTGAAGCAAGCCAGAAAGAGAAAGACAAACACTGTATGATCTCACTCATATGTGGAATATAAACCAACACATGGACAGAGAAAATTGTATTGTGGTTACCAGGGGCAATGGGGGTGGGGGGTGGGCACAAGGGGTGAAGGGAGACATATATATGGTGATGGACAAACAAAAATGTACAACCCAAAATTTCACAATGGTAAAAACTATTAAAACATCAATTAAAAGAAAAAAAAAAAAAAAAGGAGTGCTTCAGTTCAACAACAAACATTGACTGGGTGCCCAGTTTGTGGCAGACATGGTGTTACGTGCTAGGGAATCAAGTCACTAAGAACCAGCTGTGGAGACGGTCACAGAATGGATCATTTCAATATAATACAAACTTTTATTTTTTTAAGTACACAAAGAATCCACTTCAGACCTCTCTTCCAACTGCCACGTATCTGGACATTTTCATGTGTACATCTCACAGGCATCTTGAGCTAGACATGTCCAAAAGTCAATGACCAGTCACCTCCCAAAATGAGTTTGCCTCTATGTTACCTAAATCAGAAAATGGCACCCCATTTATCTAGGTGCTCAAGCCAGAAAACTCTCCTTCATGCAATAGATGTTTACCAAGCATCTACAATGTCTAAGGAAGGACTTGTCCTAGGCTGTGGATTTATGATAGCAAACAGGGTAGTTCCTGTCTTCACCAAAACTTGTTTATGGAACTCTATTTCCTTGATTTCTCTCACTTCTGCCCTCCCAATTCAATCAGTCATCACGTCCTGCCACTTCTACTTCCTAAATTCCTTGGGGATGTATTTCCATCCACATTGGCAATACCTTAGTACAGGCTGCCATCTTCTTTTCCCTGGATTACTACAATGACGTCCTAACTCGTTTCCCTCCCTCTAGTCTTGCCGCTCTTCAGTTCCATTTTTCTCACAGTAGCCAGATTCATCATCTAAAATACAAACCTAATCATGCTGAAACCCTTCAAACTACTGTCACCTTTAGGAGGAAGTCCAAACTCCTTAACATGACTAGTAATGCTCTTCATGATCTGGTCCCTATTTACCTCTCTCACCCTCTGTCCAGAATCTCTGTTCCCACACTGTGCTCTCTCATGTCTAAGCCTTGACAAGAGTTGTTACCTCTATCTGTAACACTTGCCCTCCACCCTACCCTAGCCAATTCCTAGCTAGTCTCAAGCATGGAGACAATGAGACTGAACTACATTTTTTTTTAAATTACTTGTCTCTCTTCCCTATGAGAATACAAGCTCTGTCAGGTCAATTATTAGACTGGTTACTACCACATTTGCTTGTTCATGATTATATTTCCACTATCTAGCTCAGTGTCTGGCACAAAATAAGGGGCTCAATATTTTTTGAATGAATAAATGAATGCCAAGAAAGCCAGGAGGAAAGTCAACTAGTTCAGAATATGGGGTAAGGAAAGGCTTCTTGGAAGATATCTGAAAAACAAGGATAAGTAAGAGTCAGGCAAAGAAAACTAAGACAGTCCAGAGAAAAGGTCATGAGGAAAGGTCTCAAAGTGTAAAACAGCCTCATAAACAGGAAGTGGGTATGATGAGAAATGAGACTGTTAACATAAACTATGGCAAGATGATGGAGGTCCCAGCCAGGCTGTGGAGTCAGACTTTATCTTGGAGGTCATGGGGGAAGGGATAGTAGAAATTTAAGTAGACAAGTGAAATGGTCAGATTTACATTTGAGATTGATCATTCTGGCTGCTACTTACAAGATGAATTTAGGGGTGTAGGTGGGAGCGGTAACACTGGACAGCAGCAGAGAGAGAGACTGCTAGTTGAAATGAAAGGAAGAGACAAATTAGAGTTTGAAGGGCTCATGAGCCCTCCCGCAAGGATCTATCCAGAAGGCAAGGAAATAAGTCTGAATCTCAAGGGAGAAGTCAGAGAGAGCAGCAGTTTTAGGATCCATAAGCAAATAGATTAAAACAATGAGAGTGGATGATACTCCCAAGAGGAAGATAGACAAAAAACCAAGGTTGGAAGTTATACTATTTAAAGGGCAGGCAGAGAAAAAGCCCCGTAAGAAGTGTGAGGCAGGTAGAAGAAACAAGAGAGAAGCAAAGGGAGTTAGGTTTCAGGGAGGGTCTGATCAATGGTATCAAATGTGGCCGAGAGGTCTAGAAAGAGAAGCATACTTTGAAGAGTTACATTTCATCTTCTGAGATAGATAAGAGAGAGGTAGATAAATGTGCCAGTGAGGGAAAATGGGGAAATGGGGAGGCAGGGAGTTAAGGCATATGTTGCACGATGGCTTGAATTTTCTCAATTAACTGGGAACAAGGTTACTGGAAATGTCTGTGGCCCCTAGGGAATCTGTACTCAAATGAGTGGGTGCTTGATGGCAAGTAAGGAGTAGGACACATTCTTGGTATTCACCTATTCCTACCATGCTAGACCAAGTGAATCAACTTTTCACCCTTATTTATCTGCTAAAAACAAAGCAGAAACAACAATTTGGAACCCCTATCACTTAAAAAAGAGATTTGTTTATGTTAACCAAAAGCACTAGCTACCACAGGAAAACCACTTGCATTGAAGATAAAGACCCAGTTGTATGCTGCCATGGTCTCACCGGGCACCCCCACCTTGTCACTCAAAGGTTTGCTCAGTCCTTACAGGTCTGTCATCCAGCCTCTAAAGTGTAATCTAGAAAGGGAACACAGAATTAAAATTAGAAAAGCAACAGGCATAAAAATTGCAGATGAGTGTGAATGTGTGGTAACTGCTTCAAAAATACTTTTTAGACTACTCTGGTCACCTTCTAACAAAGAGAGGAGTTGAGGTTGGAAAGGGCTTTGAGGAAAGTGGTAGTTTGTGAGAAATCCCTGCAAGTTATAAGAGGAACTGATAATAAAAGATTGTCAAGAATCAGGGGGTAAGCTGGAGACCAAGAATCTGTCATATGTCACTCTGTGTTATTTTCTCCAGGGTACCCAGGTGGGGATTTATGTGATAAATTCAGGGTTAAGGTTTTGACAGGCCCTGGGTCCGAGGCATCGGACACAGGGACTTTGGATGTTGATAAACCGCACAGTCTAGGCTGCGAAGGGAGGTAATGGCAGGAGGGCTGACAGGGAAAATGAAACAGAAGAGCATATATAGAGCATGTGAGGGTACATAGGTACAGACAAAAAAGATGCTACAGTCATAAAGAATACTGGAGTCTTATTTTCTGCTGTAGTGTCTTTAGGGATGATGAGAAAACTCTAGAAAGTCTAGGCAGAGATTTCCGATGTTCCGCCCTCCACTTCACACTGACCAGTAACAGGCAACTGAATTTTGAAAAAGTCAGATTTACCCTGTAATTTGAGATAATCTGAATAAATATCCATTCGTTTTTTCATAAATAATTTTAATTCCAATATAATTATCAATTTGCCATATCTATAGTCAAATTATCCCCCAAATAAACAATTACTATTTTGTAGATACAGTTGTCCTGCTCTTCCTTTACTTCATTTTTCTCTCTCCATATGGTCCATTCTATTCTTGGCTTACATACAGGTCACTCTTTTCTTGTCTGCACTCTCAACAACAGTCCAGACATTTGTTGAGCACTTACCATTTGCAAGATATTTTACTAGGGACAATGTATAAATAATAACAGTCAAAATAACAGCTAATACTTACCAAATGCTCACAATTCTACCAAGCACTTTACATGAACTAATCCACTTAATCTTTACGACACTCTATAAATCACATAAAGACTATTATTGCTATTTTAAAGATGTGGAAACTAGTTTAGTTAGGTTAAACAACTTGCCTGAGTCCACAGAGGTAGTAAGCAGTGCGGTCAGGGATTTAAACCCAGCTCTTGCTGACCCCCAGCCATTATGCTATAAGGAGATATGGCCTAGTGGAGGATGTGCATGCATAAGTAATCAATTTAAGCGCCAGCGAGAAGGGTCTTTTTTCTCTCCTTTCCTCACTGACTCTCTGATATTCCCTTTTTTTCTTTTATGAGGAAGATTAGCCCTGAGCTAACATCTGTTGCCAATCCGCCTCCTCTTTTTGCTGAGGAAGATTGGCCCTGGGCTAACATCTATCTCCATCTTCCTCTACTTTATATGTGGGAGCCTGCCACAGCATGGCTTGATAAGTGGGGTGTAGGTCCATGGCCGGGATCTGAACCTCTGAACCCCGGCTGCCAAAGTAGAGTGCACGAACTTAACCACTATGACCTGGGGCTGGCCCTGACTCTGATATTTTTTAAAATCTATTTCCTAATCTACTTTTGAGTTTTAGTAGATTTTTGACTTTGAGAATTACATCAGTAAATTGGCTCAGAAAGGGAAAATGCCCTAAACTACTGAACATGAAACATATTTTTATTTAGGATCGGTATAAACTTCTGTATCCATATAGTCTTTCATCTCCCACAACAAAGCACCAGAATTTGTGTCTACTTTCAACACAATCTTTGGAGCATTATTTTTCACTTCATTCGGTCCAGACTCCTCAGCCAAACTACGACCCTCACCAGATAATACTGTACCCTGCGGTCAGAAGCAAGTCCTCTTATGTCCTCTAGCGCCCCCAACCGCAGTAAACATAAATGGTTTTTCCTCCTGACAACTAGGCCAGCCACGTCTTCTGCTGCAATTCCCTGACTTGTGATCGTGTATGAAGTGCCCTTCTTTCATGCCCCTTATCCGAAGACTCCAACTCACGCAAGGAAGGGCAAGTCTGGGGACCAGTTCAGTGTTGGGAAGCACTGGAGTGCCTGGCTCCTGTGAGGCACGAAGGGAAGAGGGAGAAGCTAAGATCAGGAGACCTGGGTTCTACCCTAGATAGTGCCACTTACTGTACAGTTGGAACAAATCACTTCTGAACGCCCGTGTTCTCGCCTGTAAAAGTGCTCACCAACGCAGAATCAGAGGATCTGTGTCCAAATACCGGTTATGCTATTTGTGCACGCTACTTGTGCCTAGTTTTGGGCCAGGTGCACAATCTCCCTGATTTAGAGCCCTCATTTGCTCATAGTATCTATTCGACCCCTCCTCTCTTTTAAGGACACCTAAATGAGATGATGCCTGTAAGTATCTAACACCGAACTCGGCGGTTCATAGTCAATACTCAAAAATATCGGTGTTACTATTATTACTCTGGGCCTCTATGACTTACCCCGCCCCACTGACATCCCCACGTCCTCTCTCCCTTGTCACCTTGAGCTTCGTTCAAGTCTCCAGAAACCCTCCAATTGCTTTTGCTCTTCACTTCGGACTCTGAGCCCACTTGAAGGTCTGGAAGAGATACACAGCACTCGCAATGAACGCCCACTCCGGAACACCTCCTTCCCACTGCGGCGCTCCCACTTCCCGCGGAATCCGATTCCGACTACACTTCGCCAACCCCGCGGAAGACGGTTCCGCCGGGAGCCCGGCGCCCTCCTTCGCAATTCGAGCCCCGCCCGCCTTGGGTCTATTGAGCCCTACCGGCACCCGGAGCGGCCGGAGTGCAGGAAGTGGGCGGGGCGGAACGGGGCGGGACTTCCAGTAGGAGGCGGCAGGTTTGAAAAGGGAGAACGGTTGATGTTTGCTGGTGTTTGAGTTTTTCTGTGTTTGTTCTCCAAACTCGCCGCCTTCCTGTGGGCTGCTGGTGCGGTAGGTGAGCGCGAACGGACACGGGAGGACGGAGGCAGGGAGGCTGAGGGCGCCCTGTCCCTCGGGAGGCGCGGGCAGGAGCCAGGACGCGGGGCCTGGCAGTGTTGTTGCGCGCAGCGCTGTGGAGGAGGCTGGAGAAGCCAGCCCCTGGGGGTGGGGCGAGCGCCTAGGTCGTTTTTATTTGATTTTCGTCCCAGAAACAACCTGCGCTCAGTTCCTGCGAAACTAACGGGTGTTGTCTGCTGCAGCGTAGACCAGGGGAAGAAACTTGAGCTGAAGCTGGTCAATTTAAGCTTGTATTTATATTTTTTAACCTATTTATTTAGAAAGCAGTGGGATTGCAGATGCTCGTCAGCTTTCTGCAGATCTCCATTGCTCAGACATCGCTTAAACAAATCCAAAACCAAGACTCAAACAGCAAAAATATCATACTTAATCCAAAAATCAAAGGGAGAGATTATGTATGTATGTACGGTACTATGCATGCGTGCGTAACAGGGTCATTTTCCCTGAATGAGTTCAGGAAACTTTTTACTTAATTTATGGAGGTTGAGAGTCATTTCTGTTTGTTTTTGTTTAGACTCTGTCTACTGAAATTTTGATTTCTACGAACTAGTTTATTTTAGCAAAACGAAGTGTGTAAAATTTAACAGGTATTCTTTCAATGCCTACTCTGCTGAGCATCGTGGTGTTGCATAATAAATGAGAAACTGAGGGGTAATTAGCAGTTAATCTCTGCAGCTTGCTAGGCGATCTGAGCATCACTTTACATAGACTAGGTCATTTATATACTTTATCCCACCAAAGAGGTCAAACTGTGTAGTTGGAAGGCCTCTGTTACCCCTCTCTCCCCATCTCCCCCTCTTTGCCTCTTCTCTCTGCCCCTCTTCTGCCTCTCCCCAGACACACATGAATGAATTGGAACCGAAATTGTACTATCAAAGAAAGATAGAAATTGGATATGGGAGGTGATTCCAAAAGGACGTATTGGAAGTTTGGGAAACATCTTGGAGGAGACAAACTTGGAACAGAAAATCATTAGGGTATTAAGTTATGGAAGGTTTTACAAACCAAGCAGAAAAATTTGAATTTGATGTGGTGGATAGGATGAGTAATTGAAGTATTTTTGTAAAGATGTTACATGATGCATTCAGTGTTTTATAAGGATTAGTCTGATAGCAAAGTGTACAAGACATATTAGAGAGAAGAGAGGGATGTGTGATAATAATTATGAAGATATTTTGCACCTACTCTTTCTCTATTGTGATAATCTCCAATCCAGATATAGCTTGTTTCGGAAAAGTGGCTTTTTCTATGGTCTTTCTTTGGCCAAGTCTTTTTTATCAACGATTTTTAAATCGGACTTAGATGAAAATGTAGAATGCATATTTATGCTGAAAAGGACATCTAATATGTGAGGTGTCAGATTCTGGATTCAAAAAGATGCTGGTTATAGAATGAAAGCTTGAAGTTATGAAATTCAGTGGTAGCAAGTGCATATCCTTGCTAAAGGTTCAAATAATCAACTATGTAAGAAGAACAGGGAGAAGTCCTGGCTTGGTATAAGTGGGTTATTGAAGAAGTTCTGAGAGGTTCAGTTGATCACATATATGTATTTGTCAGCAAGTGTACAGTTGTAGACTAGATCAGCAGTTGCCGCTGCCAGCTGTATTAATACTCTGCCCTAGGCAGACCATATCTGGAGTATTGTGTTCAGTTTGAGCATTACATTTTAAGATGACTTTGACAAAATAGTTTGTTTAAGAGGAAAGTGAGTAGAATGGTAAAGTTTCTAAAACAGTGTCATATAAGGAGTGGCTGTACTTAACCTACTCTTACCTTAGACAAGAGAGGGCTAAACAGAGACATGATAGCTTTCTTTACATTTTTGAAAGTGGAGTCATGTAAACAGGAATTAATATATTCTGTGTAGTTGCAGTGACTAGAAAGAGGACCAGTAGGCAAAAGTTCACAAACGGATTTCTACACAGTTTGAGGAAGAGTTATCTAATTGTTAGAGCCATACTAAGTTGGAAAAAAGTTGCCTTGCGAGTTAGTGATTCTGATGTTTGCAAGTGTTCAAACAGAACTGGGAAGTTATTTGTCAGTCGTCTTTTAGAATGGCTTCCTACATTGTCAGAGGTTAGGCAAGTTGCCAAAGCTGCTTTTTAACCCTAAGAAACATTAGGAGCCTAAGAAATAGATTTCCAGAATTGTGGGTCATTACAGTGTGTTTGCGAAATTGCAAATTTTCACATTGGATCTCTGGGATCATGCTGCTGCTTTAGAGAGTAAAGGATCTGTAGATAATAAAACAGGTACAGGTTTCCCCCACTATGGGAAGGTAGAGCATTCCTGTGAAACCTTTTGTAAGCCGAAATGGCATAAAGCAAAGAAGCAATTACCATTAATTTATATGGGAAAAATTTTTGAGCGTCCCCACACCCAAAAAAATAACCAAAATAAATCGAGATAAAGCACAGATGCTCATAGACGCAGTTCAAAGCTGTGGCGGCTTGATGCTGAGTGTAGTTCCCGGGGAATGAGCTTGGCAGCGCCACTGTCGCTGCTCGGGGTGCGCGCTGCCTCTATAAACAAAACAAAACAAACGCTGAAAGCTATTTTCGCCTTCCTCCCTAAAGTTAAAAATCCTCCTCGGATTTCGTGTGGTTATTGATACCTTTACTCTTTCATCCAAGTGAAGTGGCATAAAGCGAACTTGCGGATAGAGAGGGAAACCCGTATTGTTAACTTGGGTAACCAGTATTGTTAACTTGGGTGGCTGGTGCAGTGGCTTCTGTTGCTGCTGCTCCTCTTGCTGTTACTATTACTACTGCTGTTCTGCTAGGCACAGCTAGAGAGATGGAAGGGTCTTAGCGTACTGGGGGCTTATGATGTAGTGCCAGAGTTCTATAAACGCAATCACAGTACCACAGACGCAAGTATTATAACAGAGTTCAGTGCAAGGCTCTAGGGCAGGATTTCTTAACCTCAGCATTATCGACGTTTTGGACTGAATAATTCTTTGCTGTGGGGGGCTGTCTTATGCATTGTAGGATGTTCAGCAGCATGCTGGGCCTCTACCCACTAGATTCCAGTAGCAACCCCACTCCAGTCTTGACAACCAAAAATGTCTCCAAACATTGCCAGATGTCCCTTGGGGGGCAAAATTGTAAGAACTATTGCTCTAGGAACACTGCTGTGGGTGGGATTATCTCATTATCCGAGGACATTAGGAGAAGTCGTCTTTTTTTTTAAAGTTTTCACTCTGGTAATTGAATTCCTGTCAATTACAGCATTCTATTCTTACTGTTTGTTTTTTTCTCTCTTCCTACTTGCATCTTAAACTTTATCATCTATCTCGCTATGTGTCCATTGCATAGGATGTCAAAGAGCACAGTTTTATTATCTACCCTGTTGCTATTGTTTATATATAGATTCTGCTGATAGTGTTGCCTATGTATCTTGCTTTGAGGATTAATTCTCAGGATAAATCTTGTTAAACCCTGTGTCCCCATCATTTAAAAAAGAAAACATGGTTTCTCATCTGTCTCTTCAGCCAAAGTTTTCTTTCCCATGTAAAAGAGAACAGCATTAGGAACATTAGAAAATGACTGTATCGCTTTAGAATAAAAATTATTTTGGCAGATATGTATATAATTTGTGTTACCTTACTAGGATGGTTGATGATAGTTGACACTGCTATGGATAGTTAAACCTTGGCTTGTTAATTTTGTCCTTATGTTTATCAGCTTCTAGATAATGAGAACTGCTGGTTGTGTCATGTTTGTGATCTTTGTTTTTTTCTTCCTTCAGACTAGCAGGAGCCTCCCAAGATGGAAACTTTGTCCTTCCCCAGATATAATGTAGCTGAGATTGTGGTTCATATTCGAAACAAAATCTTAACAGGACCTGATGGTAAAAACCTCTCCAAGAATGATCTTTATCCAAATCCAAAGGTAAAATGTGGTCATGTTTGCATATGCCTGATGGTGTTTGAAAACAAATTAAACTTCTAGGTGTATAGTGTGTGGAGAAGGGCATGTACCCTGCTATTTGATGTAGGCTAGTCATTTTAATCCAGAGAAAAATCTCTCACCTAGTGTAATTTTAAAATAACATTAAATTTATATTGGGGGGGCAACTTCTACATTCCCATTAGGAATTCAATTCTTTAATATGGTCATTTTCTTGAAAAAAAAAAAAAAAGAAAGCTTCTAAACCATAAACATATTAAAGTATATTAACTTTTTTATTATTGGAGTGGTGGTCTGAGGATATCATTTATTGACAGGGCTTGAAGAAACTTACTTCAAGTGGTTTCCAACCACAAAAAGTGCTTAGGAACAATCCTCCTTGGAAACTTACAGATTAATTTTCTTGCCTTATGACCTAAGGGGGAATTGACTTGTTTTGACATTTTTTTTTATATCTTTAGTTATTAAATGCAAAAATGAACTATTTATGTGTCGCAGAAAATCCCAAAGTCTCCTTCCAGTTTCCTGCATTGGTCTTGAAGGGATAACATCATAAACCCGTTTTCATGATGTAGAACTCAAACTTTTTGATCTCGGTGCCCCTTTAATTCTTTAAAATGGTTGGAGTAATCTCAGAATAAATGAACTTGTATATGGATCAGAACAGCTTCTACAGGCCAGCATTGGGGAACTGATGATTTAGAAGATAAAACTTTTAAAAATCCTGTACTATCCTATTAAATTTATATCCCATAGACCAAAGTGTTCACTTAAACTTTAACATCTAAGGAAACCTTAACACCTAAGGCATCAAACAAGGTTTCTCATGGTCTTTAAAAAAATACACCCTCAATGTGTCATTATTTTTGCCACATGCCTGATGACCTGTTTTGAGAGACTAACCCTTCCTTCCTCCATTCCCTAATGTAGATAGATTTCTTGGGTTGGATTTGGATACCTTTGCTCTAATTCTGTAAATAAGCTTAAACAACTGATATTATTGACCACTTATTACATGAGCAAACTGATAAGTGTATAAGGTGTTTTAAAATTTGGAAAAATTAAGAAATATTTTCAAGAGAAACAGAATAATTTTGTTATTCTTTTCTTCTTTGCATCCATTGACTACAATATTGGACAGTCATGATGAGAGTGATACAGCTTTAGAGTCTTGCATCAGAGTGTTAAAGTTGTTTTTCTCCTGTAGCCTGAAGTCTTGCACATGATCTACATGAGAGCCTTACAGATAGTATATGGAATCCGACTGGAGCATTTTTACATGGTGGGTTTAAGATGATGCAAAATTACGTTCTTTTGCTGCATTTCTCCTGCTCACATTGCTTACTGATTTTCAGGGTAGGAAGTTCTTGACTTTATTTTTAATAAAATCAAAGGCTTATATAAAATTAATGTCACTTACAAAGGAATCTTTGGCATAATAATGGTTTATATTGATAGCTTTAGTAAAATGAAAACTATGGTAAAAGACTTAAGGACACAAATTATTGACGCTGTGCAGTTATTCACACATTTACAGGTTTGTCTTCAGAGACTAAAAACAACAGCACAGTCTTCACAGACACTGTTCTCTTCTCAGGAAGGACTCCCTAATTAGAGTAGAAGATATGCCCTAAGATAGAAAACAGTTGAAATCAGGCAACTGAGCTTTTAGCAAATTGGGTGTTTCTAGAAGGAAGATCATTTTTTTAAATCTTTTGTTGTCATTAAATCATCAGGGCATCATCTGAAGATGCACTAAAAATGTAATATCTGTAGAATGTCATCAGTGTTACTGCATATTGTTTAAAAATTAAAGGCTTTGCCACTTATTTGCTATGAAACCTTGCTAAGGCTTAATTTCTTTATAAAATAGGGATAGCGCTCTGTCCTAGGGTTATTATAAAAATTAAAAGACAGGGCCGACCTGGTGGCAGAGCGGTTAAGTTCGCTTGTTCTGCTTCAGCAGCCGGTTCGGATCTAGGGCGCGGACCTACTCACCACTCATCAAGCCATGCTGAGGCGGTGTCCCATATGGAAGAACTACAACTCTACAACTATGATACACAACTATGTGCTGGGGCTTTGGGGAGAAACAAGAAAAAAAAGGAAGATTGGCAGCAGATGTTAGCACAGGGCCAATCTTCCTCAAAAAAAAAGAGAGAATATATGTAGAATGTTTAACATAGTACTTGATATTTAGTAAATGCTAACCATTACCCCTTCATTTTTTCATTCATTTAAAAAAACTTTATTGAGCACCCATTGTGAACCTAGTATTAATATTAATGATGACTCTAGTTTTGTGCTAGGATCTGTGTTATTTGTTGTTTTTTTTTTAATTAAATGAAAATGTTAGTATATTTTGATCTTAATCTATGATTAAGCTTTCTTGAGGTTGAAGATTTTTCTCATTTTGTCTAATCAATGTGTAAGTTAGATTTTGTGATTTATTACATTTAGATGCCAGTGAACTCTGAAGTCATGTATCCACATATAATGGAAGGCTTCTTACCAGTCAGCAATTTATTTATTCATCTGTGAGTAAAGAGTCATTTTATTTTTGTAGTCTCCATTCATATTTATATTATGTTAAACTTTCTTAATGACGTGATTTTCTTGGGGAAGGAATTTCTACCACCTTCCTATCTACTCCATCCCATATATATTCAAAATTGTAGACTTTCAGCAAACAGATAACTGCCTCCACCTGTGGCACTTTCAGCTGAAGTTTTAAGAAGTTGTCAATCTAAAATTGTTGGAGGGTTTTGCATTTTTAAAGAGTCCTGGTACCGCCAAGAGTGTGTGTTGTTTATTAGAATGTATAACTGTTATATCTTGGTATTGCGTGCATACCTGTGTAATGTACAGAAAAAGTAGATTTCAGTGCTATGGTATTATGCATTGTAGCAGACTTCTGATTTGGTTCTTTGACATTGAGAAATATATCCAGAAATTCTTCTTTGGAAATAAGATGTCTATATCCTCTGGCTTAGTATATAATTTACAATACACTTTTTAATATTCTTTCTTCATCTTCAAGGGACTCATTTATGCCCATCTGTCGGGTAAATGACTTTGAGATTGCTGATATTCTATATCCAAGTAAGTGAGAATTTAAAGCAATTTTTAATGCCTGGCTTCAATCTAACATAGTTCTGTCCATCAGTAAATGTGAAAAAAAAAAGGAAATTGGTTTTAAAAAGTGTATCCCATTCTTAAGGATGAATTTTTTTATATCTTATTATTGGAATTTTTTCCTTTGTAGGGCCACAGAAAAGCTTTGTAGGGCACATGAATTTTTCTGACTAGTTTTTCCTAACTCCTTACATTTGAAAAATGTTCTGTAAATTTGAGAATATGAATACAAATAATATGCAAGCTGTGATGTTGCATAGTGGTTCCATCATAACAATTTTATCAAATGTAACAATTACTTTTTACCATGAAGAAAATATCTTTTAGCACTGATAAGAATAGTCATAATATTATATTAGAATGTAAAATTCTCCTATTTGTGTCCCTTAATTCATTTGACTCTTTGATATTTATACATCAGGTTATTTTATATTACAGGAGATGTGGTGTGCTATTTAAAATTTTGTTTTTTATCCTCTTTCCTGAGTGAGCTTTGGTAGTTTTCCTTTTTCAGGGAATTTATCAGTTTCATTTAAGTTGGCAAATTTATTAGCATAAAGTTGTCCTTAAGTTTTCTGTACCCTTTTAACAGTCTTTGGGGTCAGTAGTGGTGTCCCCTCCCTCATTCTGACATTACTAATTTGTTTCTTTACTCTTTATTTTTCCCTGACCAGTCTGGCTAGATGTTTATCAATTTTGTTGATCTTTTCAAAGAACCAGATTTCTATTTCATTGATTTTTCTGTATTTTGTTTCTGTTTTCTATTTTATTGGTTCCTTTGCTTATTGTTATTCCATCTTTTCTCATGGTTGATTCGGGTTTGCCCTTTTTTCCCCTAGTTTCTTTAAGATAGAAGCTGAGGCCATTAATTTGAGACCTTTCTTGTTTCCTAATATAGGTATTTAGTGCTATAAATTTCCCTTTAGCTGCATCCCACAAACTAATGATGGATTGTTTCTTCTCTGTGTGTGTGCCCGCATTTGTGCATGCACATGAATTTCGGATTATAAATTTGAGCTCATCTTCAGCAGGGTAGTCCTGTCGTCTTCTTTTGCTTCTGGAGTTGAGGCCACATCCCTCTTGAGATACTTTTTGCTTTGGCAGTTATTTCAAGGTTATCATTGGCTAAAGACCACTTTTTATCTTAATTCCTAATTTTGACAGTTCTTGGACCACATATATAGTTTAATTCAAACTAAAAATCCATATAGGGGAAGGCCCAAGGTTTAGAATTCTCAGAGGAGAGTATTTTCTCACCAGAGACAAGACTAAGAGATACTAAGTAATTTTGTCATTTCTCTGCACTGGTATGAGAGATTTTTCGTTTCCTTATCTACCTTTTTGCTAAGGATGTAGCCTTTCTAGAGTCCTGTATCTTGTAGGACTCTCAGCTCCAATTCCCTGTGTCATGTGGGTCCAAGGCATTATCAAGTATTCCTACCTGCAAGTTAGTAATCCAGGCCACTGGCTTACTCAGCCTGGGGTTATTCTCTCTTGGTTCTCCTCCTGTCTCTTGCTGCTTTTAAGATTTTTCTCTTTATTACAGGTTTATAGCAATTTGATTATAATGTGACTTTTTGGGATTTTCTTTCTGTTTTTAGTTTTCCCTGCTTAGATTTGCTCACTTCCTAGGATATGTTTATAATTTCTATCAAATTTACAAAATAGCTTATTTTGTAAGTTTTTTCTGCTGCTGCTTTTTGTGTGACTCCAATTACACATTTGTTATGCTGCTTGAGATTGTCCCTCAGCTCTGAGGTGCTCTATCCGTTTTTTTCTCTCTGGCCTTCATTTTAGATAGCTTTTATTGCCGTGTCTTCTGTTTCACTAATCCTTTCATCTGTAGGTTTGATCTGCTGTTAATCCCATCTAGTGTATTTTTCATTTCGGATATTTTATTTTTCAAGTACATAAGTTTGATTCAGGTCTTTTTAAAAAATCTTCTCTTTTTCTCCTTATAATGCTGATGCTTTTCCCTACCTTCTTGAGCAAATGGAATATATTTATAGGATATATTTATAAAGACTGAGTCGTGAAGATGAGTTCAGTTTGGAGAGGCCAAGGCAATTAGAATTCATAAATTTGTAAATTCTAGTTGCCTTGGCCTCTCTGAACTCTAAAAATTCTCCAAACTCTAAACTCTGTCTTCATGACTCAGCACA
This sequence comes from Ceratotherium simum simum, assembly GCF_057802395.1. NCBI lineage: Eukaryota > Metazoa > Chordata > Mammalia > Perissodactyla > Rhinocerotidae > Ceratotherium > Ceratotherium simum. The sequence continues at coordinate 32,683,769 of NC_141901.1, read as the reverse complement.
ACCCGAGTTCTGTTTGTATTCTCCCTCCAGGGGTGCAGCCTAAACACTCTCCACAGAGTGGGCTGGTGCATTAATAGGGTTCACCTCACTTGTTTCTCTGGGGGATTGGTGTCCTCTAGTGCCAGTTGTCCAGTGTCTAAAATTTGTTGCTTCAAATGTTTTGTCTGGTTTGCTAGTTGTTTAAGATGGGAGAGTAAATCTGGTCTCTGTTATTCTCTCCTGGCCAAAAATGGTTTGCTTTTTATTTATTTATTTTTAGTTATTAATGCAAAGGTAGCTCTGATCTTTAAGTTAGAGCAGATTTTCTGCACTTTGGTTAATTATAACACACACGCAGCTTAATTCTGTATACTATGAGCAGAGTAGATGGTGGGAGAGGATGAATTTTCATTTTTGTATTATGTTGTTTCAAAGATTTATTTAAGGACTCTTGCTTTCTATTTTAGAAGCAAAACGGACAAGTCGGTTTTTAAGTGGCATTATCAACTTTATTCACTTCAGAGAAGCCTGCCGGGAGACATATATGGAGTTTCTTTGGCAATATGTAAGATTTAAATATATTTTGGCGTCACATACCAGATCAGTAACCTCATTTATGAACTACTCATCTGTTTTGAAATGGTTGTCGCAAATATCTAATTGTATGTCCGTTAGAATCAAATTTATTTTTATATTTATATGAAGTTGCAGATTTTAGTTACTGGAAATCATATCTCAGAATGAGATCTTTCTTTGATATTTGGTAATATTAGGGAAAGGCTGAGTTTTTTTGTTTGTTTTAATCTTGTAACTGAGTCTCCTCTTCCTATATTAGGAAATGTAAGGGAAGAGAATAGTGATAAATTCACTTTTTTTTCCTTTGAAATTTAATAGATAGTGTAGTGTTTTTTAAATAATTGAGATATTTGAGATTTATATTTGTTTTCTAAATAGTGGCCTAATTGGATGTTTTATTTATCATGCTTGCCCAGCGTTGCATTATAAGATTCAGTCTAAGCAAATCACTTTAACAGGTAGAAACTCATTTCATCAACAATTTAGAGAATTTGGAAAGATTTTGGGTCATCTGTATGATTTGTTTTGGGGTACCATACTCTTAGAAAAGCACCAGAGTAACACCAGACAATTGGAACTTAAGCTCCAGCTACACTGAGCTATATAGGTACACAAATCATACTAAGTTTATACGTCCTAAACATCACACGCTCTCTGAAGCTTACAAATGTATGTGCCAACACACACAGACACGCAATTTTGCTTGGCTAATTTCTCATTTTTTAAGACACAGCTCAGACATCTTGTATCATTTCTTCTACAAAGCCCTCTGTGACCTTCCTCCCCAGCCATTACACAAGTTGGGGTGGATGTCACTCTTTTTGTTTCTCATTTTATTCAGTACTGTAACAAGTTGTTTTGTAGTTTTATATTCATGTATCTGACTCTTTGAGGAGACTGAGCTACTTAAATCAGAACTGTAAGTTAGTCTTCTTGGGTGTTCCCAGCACCCAGCACAGGGCCCAACTATGGTGAGAACTCAACATTTATGTGTTGAATAAAGCAATTCCTAACTCACTTGTCAAGAATGCCCAATTCTATCTCAGATTTCTTATTTCTGTTGGTGAAAGTCGTAGAGTGAGTAAACATTTGCAGTCTGTACTGGTAGATATTGTTTTAAACACATCACTGTTTATTTGAAAAGCACTAATATGAAATTATTAAAATTGATAGAAATCTTCTCTGGACAAAATGCAGCAGTTAAATATCGCACACCAGGAGGCTTTAATGAAATTGGAGAGACTTGAGTAAGTAGGAGATTTCAAATCAAAAAATGTAATTTCAAAATGCAAAATGAATTGTAAGTAGTATTTTATAACCCTACACACCGCATCAAGTCTCTTTTATCTTCTTTACTAAATTTGTTTACCTTTTCTAAAAAACAAAAACTCGTTTTTCTTCTTTCTAACTCTTAGTGCGTAATATATTCTTTTACTTCTTTCTTGTTGTTAGTGCATTAGCCTTCCTTGTTTAAAGCCATTAACTTACTCTCCTAAATTCTGTCTGGGAGTATTTATCCCATGTGGTGAGCATTAGCTAACTGGACTCTCTTTCTTCCTTCAGATCAGTTCATTCTGTTAAAATTTTTACTCCTTCAATAGAGGTTTGTTTTGTTCTGTTTTGTTTTGAATCATAGGTCAGGAGAATCATTCAAGAGTTATGATTTCTTAGCCTTATATATATTGATTTGGAACAGAAAGACTTTTTAACCTCTTTTAATTTGTTAATATATTTGAATTTATTTCAGGTGAGAGCTTTTCTAACCTGCCGTGATATAAATTATCTTTAGAGACAGCAGTAAGCTGAAAAGATTGGGAATAGGAAGCAGATATTAAAATTTAATATAAATTTAGCATAAACCAAGTCAAAAGATAAATGGTGAACTGGGAGAGAATATTTGCAACATATGCAGCAAAGCAATACTATCTCTAATAACAAAGCCCATGTAACATTCTTTATATACAAAGAGCTCCTACAAACTGATAGGAAAAAAGATAATAGGAAAAAGGGCAAAGGCTATAAACAGGGGATTTACAGAGGAATAAATGCAAATAGCTAATTAAAAATATTTAAAGATTGTTATACTCACTAGCAGTCAGGGAAATGAAAATTAAAATAACAATTCTGTACCATGTTTCAAAAACTAAAGTTGAGACATTCGCATTAAAGAGACTTGAACATGTGTAAGTGCTGTTAAGAACGACTAGTAAAATGGAAGAAATGGGAGGTACAGGAGAGAGAGATGTGAGGAGATGAGAGCCTTTGCTCTCTGATTTTTATTTTATCTCTGTAGTATAGACTAGGTCCTCTATTTTAAATCACTGTCATATGGAAGGATGATAATTCAGAAACAGGAAAGCAGATAGTTTTTTCATTTAAGTTACTTGAGGACAGAGACTTCATTTTGGCTTTTCAAAGTTAAGAACTCGATATATGTTATTTTAATCTCTTTTGCTGTGTTTAGTTCTGTTCCAGTTGAAGAGCAAGCAGAGTTCAAGCAGCTTTCAGATGATATTCAGGAGCTGCAGCAATCATTGAATCAAGAGTTTCGTCAAAAAACGGTATCTGTTTTTAGACACCTTAAAATTAAAAATAAATTTTTTTTGTAGACGTGGAGGGGGTAAGAGCACATTACATTCAATTAAACTAAAGAAATAGGTTCTGTTGCTGTGCCCATCTGTGCCCCTTGTAATGGATATATACTTCTGTTAACCATGTCAAACCATGATTATTTGTGTTGTTGAAGTTATATGCTGTCTTGTTGACTGGAACTTTTTAGAATTTTCCTATGTCTAATCCTGCTGTTCTCAAACTGTGCACTGAGGCCCCCTGGACACTGCAGCAGACTCTCAAGATTGCTTCAAGATATTTTAGATTTTCAAGGGAAGCAACGATATTCAGCATCTGTCATTCACTTCTTGAACTACCAGTTCAAGGTAGTTCACAGTTTCAACATTAACTCCCATTACCCTCATTTCATATCTTTGTGGACCTGGGGGTTTGGCATTTGCTATGATAAAAAACAAATACTACTTGAAAATCATCACGGAACAGGAAATGAGAATGTTTGTGTCCAGTCTGATTCCAAGGTGTGTGAATTTGTGCAGTGCCCAATAGGTACACACATCCAACTTGGCAGTAGTTCTGGTTAAGATTAAAGTAAAAATATTATTTTTTCTTTCAATTTGTAGGCATTACCTTTTCAGAGGGCTCGTAAGTTGTTAGGGCATAAATACTTACATAGTTACGTGGATGTAACTACTTCATAGAGGAACTGTTAGAGATTTCTTTTGGCTTAGGGTCATTGTGAACAGAAGAAGTTTGAGAATATCTGGTCTAATCTATTTAACTTTTCTCCTTTCTTGCCTTTTTTTAATAAGAAAACGTTGAGTGGCTAAATTTAAATCTGTTCTGAATCATTATAAAACAGTTGTTTGCTTTTTTCCTTAGATAGTGCTGCAAGAGGGAAATTCCCAAAAGAAGTCAGATATTTCAGAGAAAACCAAGCGTTTGGTAAGCATCTTTTCATTTAACAAGCATTTAAGCTTACAAATTTTGTGTGGAGGAGTATTTTAACTGTGTGTGTTATTATGGTCATATATTTCTCCCTTTTCTTTGTTCCCTTAAAATGAAACTAACTTTTTTCAATTTAAATATAATAGATGAGTATTGTTTTAAAAAATATGGAGGGGCCTGCCCCATGGCATAGCGGTTAAGTACGTGCACTCCGCTGCTGGCAACCCGGGTTTGGACCCGGGCGTGTACCGATACATCGCTTGTCAAGCTATGCTGTGGCGGCGTCCCATATAAAGTGGAGGAAGATGGGCACGGATGGTAGCCCAGGGCCAATCTTCCTCAGCAAAAAGAGGAGGATTGGCATGGATGTTAGCTCAGGGCTGATCTTCCTCACGCATACACACAAAAAATACGGACACACAGAAATGTATGACAAAAGTGAAAGTCATCTGAAAGCTCACCACACAATCTGATAGATATCATAGATTACATTTCCCTATGCAAATATACATATATATGTATAATTTTACATAAATGATATTATACTCATGTCTCAAACTTGCTTTTTTTTACTTAACAATGTAATATAAGTAATCACATCAATAAAGATGCTCATTATTTTAATAGCTGCATATTGTTGTGCATTCTATGTATGTATCATAATATAGATCCTTTTAGTGTCCTGTTGATTGACATTCACATTGTTTCTAATATTTTTATTTTGTTGAACAATATCATATGTGTGCTGCACACCTACATGTACAAGTATATTTGTGCACCAGGCTGCTTTTTATCTTAGAATAAATTCCTAAATGAAGGATTTCTGGGTTAAAGGAATATACATTTAAATTTGGCCAAAATTGCCAAACTGACTTCTAAAAAGATATCGATTTACATTCCTACCAATAGAATGTGAAAGTATTCCTTTCCCTACATCCTTATCAAAATTGGATGTTTTTAGTTAGGTTTTTTTTTTTTAATCTTTTTCATATAAAGGTATTTTATATCTTTTTATAAAGGGAATAAACATGATCAAAGTCAATGCTAATGTAAAGGAAATGATCTCTAATTTTGTAGGGCATTAAGAGAGCAGATAATGTGATGGTTTGCTAAATTCTGAGAATAACGTAACAGAAATATATTGTTTTAGACATTCAGTTTTGGCCTCTGAGTTAGTTGATCAAAAGGTAAGAACTTTTTCTTTTTTTAAAAAAAAATTTAGACAAATTACACAAGTCATATGGTAATACATTCCTGTTATAAAATACTCAAATGACACATATATATGTAATATGTATTATTATATATTATTATATATGTATTTGTGTTATTATATATGTATATATAATTATTTTATGTGTGTGTATGTATATACACATATATGTTTAGAGAGAGAGAGAGTGTGCCAAACATGAAAGGCCCTCTTCTCTCAGCCCGCTTTACCTAGAGCTTATACCCTTCTAGTCCTTTCTCCATGCTATTTCATGCACATATAGATGCATATAGGCATTTGTCACTGTGTGGTTCTATTTTAATAGAAATGGGTTTGTGTTATATGTTGATCTGTGAATTGATTCTTTCACTTAATATTTCTTGGAAGTCTTTCCATATCAGTAGATAGAGTCATAGAGTGTCCCAAAACAGTATAAACATAATTTATCAATTAATACTTGGGAAAGAAGTTCATATAAATATTTTTTCATTTTACATAATTTTAGACTTGCAGAAAAGTTTTAATAGAATTCTCGGATACCCTTCACCTCAATTCCCCAAATGGTCTGGAATTCAGGAGAAGAAGGAAATTTGCTTTAACTCAACAAGCATGTATTGAGCACCTTCTCAGTGCTATTACTGTATTTGGGCTCTGGGAGAATAAAGATAACTATTCACAACCCCAGCTTGCTCAGCGATTTAGAAACACATGTTAAATACATAGGTATAGTGTTGCATGTACAATAATTGTACTGTTTATAGAAGGAATATAGAGGAAGTGGGATCAGAATTTTCAACAATTAATTGAAACTCTCAGGGAGTACAGGAGTGAGATGATGATATTGAAGAGGAGCATACTGATCAAAGAGCGGTCAGTTATAGTTGTCCAAACATAAGACTGGTATTACCAGGTTGTAGACTATAGTAGGAAACTGGTGGAAGATGAGGCTGGAAAGGAGGGTGAGAGCTAGAGAATGAAAGACTTTGAATGTCATGCCAAGGAGCCTTATCTTTGGCCTTTAGACCAATGTGAGCAATTAAACAGGAGAGTGATGTGGTCATAATTTAATTTTACCCTCACTACAATGAACATGGACCTAGTTTCTTTGTTCTTTTCCATTATTGTAATGGTAGATCACTGATTTCATTATTACATCTCATAAATAAAAATGTTTTCTCAACAGAATGAACTAAAATTGTCAGTGGTTTCCTTGAAAGAAGTACAAGAGAGTTTGAAAACAAAAATTGTGGATTCCCCAGAGAAGGTTAAGAATTATAAAGAAAAAATGAAAGATACAGTCCAGAAGCTTAAAAATTCCAGGGTGAGTTTCTTTTTTATTTCAATGCTTTATGCTTTTCTATCTTTTTTCTTTTTAGCAACTCTTATTTAATCGTGTGTTAATTTTCTAATTTCCGGATTATCTATACTTCTCTTCCCCTTAAGCTTTTTTTGCCCTTGTCTCTAATTTGTAGTTCTTCCCTAAAGTGGATGTAGGGAAAAGAAGTATAATTTCAGGATATTTGTTCAATTATGCAACAGATTTTTGAGGCTTTGCCCTGGATGATCAAAACAGAAATGCCTCTTCCTCATGAGACTTAGTTATTTTATTTTAAGGGAGAAAGGTATTAAATAATTTTATAAACATTTATATAATTACAAATTATAATGTGTATTATGAAAAAAAGTATAGGGTGTGCATGTTGGGGGCAGAAAGTAATGGGAAATCTCTGTATCTTCTGCATAATTTTGCTGTGAAATTAAAACCGGTCTAAAAAATAAAGTCTATTAAAAAAAAGCACCAAAAGAGGAAAAAAACAAACAAAAAATAATATAGGGTGTTTTGAAATAATGCCATGAAGGTAGCCTAATTTAGTATTGTGGAAATCAGTGTTGGAGGCAGGAAGGAGGTAGAAATTTATGCTGACATCAGAAGGCTGAGCAGAGGTTATCCTACTAAATTTGTACATGGAAGAACATTCAAGGCTAAGGGAACAGCACATGCAAAATCTTAGAGGTAGAAGGGAGCAAGGTATGTTCAAGGAACAAAGCATGATAAGGATAAGAAGGAGAGTGGCATGAGGTGATGGTGGAAAAATAGGCAGCAGGCAGAGTATTTGGGGTGCTGGATTTTACCTTAGGAGCAAGGGCACACCACTGACTAGTTTAAAAGGGGGATATTAGAACATGGTATGATTACGTTTAAAAAGATTATGGGTTACCGTGGGAGAAGGACTGAGGTAGGGTGGGAGAAAAGTAGAAGTGGGTAGACAATTTAGCATCCTTTATGAGGCAAGGTTTTTAAACTATTAATTAAAAAAACTTTTCTGGTTTTTCTCTGAATTTGTTATTCATGTTGTTCCTGGTAATTAAGAATCATCACACAGGAATAGACAAAGATTACCAGAACAGAAATGAGCCCAGAAATAGATCTTAATATTTAGGAGAAAAGAGTGGTTTATTTAATAAACAGTTCTGGTTCAACTGGCTATTCATCTAGAAGAAAAGGGAGTTGGGTCTACACCTTGCACCATTTACAAAAATAAACTCTATGTGAATTAAAAAGTTTAACAATTTTAGAAATTTTAGGAGAACATTTGTATAATCTTGGACTGAGATGGATTTTTTTAAATTAAGATTGGAAACCTAAAATCTAAAGAAAAAGTAGAGATATGAAACATTTATAGTTCATATGACAAGTAGAGGGATTGTGTCCATGATATGTAAAGATGCAAAGAGTGTTTACAAATTACTAGGAAAAAGACAGTAGAAAAATAAGCAATAATGTGATTAAGCATTTCACTGAAGACAAAATCCAGCTGGTTAATGAGGTGGGAGGAAAGGTAGGCCAGTGGGGAGGAGGAAAGAAGTCTTTGTATTGTTACAGTGGTTGTGGTTAACATATGTTCATTTTCCAATTCTAGAAGAGGAATTAATCTTCTTAAAAGAGTTAGCTGTAGTAATACATAGCTGTGGTAATTATAGAAATGAATAGAAGATTATAATTGGTAATACAATTGCCCAGGAGTAATCAAGAATAGTTTGAGAATTAGCAGAAATCAACTCTTTGAAAATCATCATGAATAACCTTTGGAAGGTACTTCAATGAGTGATTTAGTAAAATTATGACAGTGTTCCTTTGTTCATGGATATTTGGCAATTAAAAAGCATAATTATATGTGCTTAGACACATGTCTGTAATAGTGCTTTGTTACTGACCTGGAAACTTAATTGTTCTCTGCTCTTAAGCTTTCAGTATTAAGGCAGAAATTATTTAAGAGCAAACAAATTGACATCACTGCAGTTTCATAAAGGACAATATCAAACTGATCTCTGTGTTTTTTTCTTTCAAAGCAAGAAGTGATGGAAAAGTATGAAATCTATCGAGACTCAGTTGACTGCCTGCCTTCATGTCAGCTGGAGGTGCAGTTATATCAAAAGAAAATACAGGAACTTGCAGATAATAGGGAAAAATTAACCAGTATCTTAAAGGAGGTTTGTATTGTGTGGAATTTGTATGTCTTTATTATGTAATTGTTTACTATATTTCCTTGGATTTGCTTTTACTTTTTGTTACTATTTTCCTAAAGAAAATCAGGATCTTTCTACAGTATAATAGATGTGGCAATGTATGCTGAGGTATAAAACACTTTTCTTTTTAAACATAGCAGTAGTAGGACCCATTTTAACCTTCAGATGAAATGAATAATAGATTCATTAACAGCATATTGCCATGTATATTCTGGAAAAAAGTAATGGAATTTTAAACTTGTTCTAACAGTTGGAAATGATTTTCTAATCAGTAAGTGTAAACTTCCAACTTACTGCCCAACGCTGTCCATGGGATCTATAAAGAGATTTAAAGTTTATGACATAGACCCTGCCCTGAAGATGGAGAGCTAATGCCAACGTTAAAGTTTCTCAGGCTAGAGACTTAAAAATTTTTTTCACTTCTTAACTTTATCATCCTAATCCAGACAGTCCCCAGGATGACTAACATTGCATTTGATAAAGGATTTCTTTTTTGAGGGAAGAAGAGCTTAGAAGTTGAGATTGCCTGAAGTATTCTTTCCCAGCTACATACTCTCCTTATCTGCCATCAAGAGTCAGCAAAAAAGATTGAGATCCACTGCTTTAATTGTTTCTAGGGTCTCCCCTTTTCTCCCCCCTCAACTTAGCCTCTTGGCCCATCTTATTAATAGATAGCTCTGTTCTGATCCTTGCAGATAAAATGAAATGATAAACACACCTCTCTAGGTGTCATGTCTTTCTCAGTATCCCTCGTACCTTCCTGTTGTCTTTTTTGTTCAGTCTGCATTCTCTTGCTGGGCTTTCAGGATTTAAACAGTTTTATCTCATTTTAAAATTGTGTTTTATCATAGCTTATCCTAGAAAATAGTCGTTCATTTTGTTTATAAATCCTAATTGGTTGTATTGACTTTAAATGCTTCTTATAAAATACAGAGCCTGAACTTGGAGGACCAAATTGAGAGTGATGAGTCAGAACTGAAGAAATCGAAGACCGAAGAAAATTCTTTCAAAAGACTGATAATTGTGAAGAAGGAAAAACTTGCCACAGCGCAATTCAGAATAAATAAGAAGCACGAGGACGTCAAACAGTACAAACGCACAGTGATTGAGTATGAAGTTATTTTCATTTTAACATATTAGAAAGTAATTAGGAAAAGCTGATACAGTCATGTGTCGCTTAATGATGAGGATGCATTCTGAGAAATGGGTCGTTAGGTGATTTTGTCGTTGTGCAAACATCATAGAGTGTACTTAGACACACCTGGATGGTAGAGCCTACTACACACCTAGGCTACATGGTGCTAGTCTATGGGACCACCGCCATATATACGTCCGTTGTTGACTAAAACATTGTTAGGTGGTGCATGACTGTACATTCTTTTTCTCTTAGATTTCAAAACTCCTGTAATTTCAAAAAGGTATTCTACGTGTAGATAACTAAAACAGATGAGTTAGTTACGAATCTTACAATACTATGTCTAGATTTAGAGATGTTTTAGGTACTAGTTTTTTTTCTTTTCCAGATATCACAATTCCAATTCCTTTGCCTAATTCTTCAAAAGGTTCTGGTGCTACTGCTTATTTCAGTGCACTTTAGAGAGGGTGGTCTAGAGTTGCATTAGAATGAATCAGCTGGTCCATCTTATGGTCTAACTGGTCTGTCTGTTATAGCATTCATGTTTTGAGAAAAATTCTTATTTTTTTATTCAGGTTAAGAATGCCTCACTAAGCGTTTTGTTGTTATTGTTGTTAGCCAGTATGTTCAGGTGTTTCATTGGTAGAGTCTTCTTCCCATCAGTTCTAAGAATGTGTTTTTAGAATAAATGACCCAGATATGTCTATGAGATGTCACTATTTCAGCCTCTGAGGTGCATTAGGGATCAGCTGAAGATTTCCTTTGCTCTTCCTTATGCAGATGAAGAAAAAGGGCAGAACTTGCAGATTTTATATTTATTGCCATACTGCCTTGCAGAAAACATGTACTGATTTACATTCCCACCAACAATACTTGAGTGAGCACAACTGGGGAAATGTGACTTAAAATCTCCATTTTACATAATAGCTTTCGTGTGAAAGAGTACACTGTGTGCCATGACACGACAACAGCACCACACTGGGGTTTTCACCTGTTTGCTCTCGTATGTTGAGAAGAGTTTTAGGTTCATCCAGCAAATATATGTGAACACTTTGGAATCAAAGTTAGAGTTAAATGTTTGCCTTTTTAGATGCTTAAGAGCAATTATAATTTAGCCGTGTCAAATATTTTTCTTTAGAGATTGCAATAAAGTTCAAGAAAAAAGAGGTGCTGTCTATGAACGAGTAACCACAATTAATCAAGAAATCCAAAAAATTAAATTTGGAATTCAGCAACTAAAAGATGCTGCTGAAAGGGAGAAACTGAAGTCCCAGGTGAGTGTGTGTTCATAAGAAATTAATTAATTTCAGGTAATCCCACGAGTTTAAAATGTAAATTATGTCACCCTCATTTTGAAGATTTTGTTGGTTTTCTGGAGTAGAAATTGACCCCTCAGGTCCGTTACTTTTATTTCCATTTATAGCACCTTTTCCTTTAAGTTTGCATGTCTGTCTCCTTCATACCTTTTTTCTTACTTGCCTGTTTCCCCTAACAGCACCTGGCAGAATATCGTGCTTTGCAATAAAAGTAGGTGTTCCATAAAATTTTGGAATTTTTTTGATAAATGAACTTGGATAGCGATTTTAAGTAATGCTCTCCAAAAAGTTTCTACGTTTTTTTCTTGATAAAAAGATCTCAGAAATATTTCTTATCATCAGTGTTAAGTGTATTTGAGTCGTCACTTGAAACAAAATTGCTTAGATTGGTCCCTATATGTTATGAGACTTTTAATGATATTTTTATCATAATTACCTAAAATTACTTATTAGTTTTACTTTGCTTATTTTGAGTGTATTTATTTTATCCTTTCATAAACAGTTCTAAGTTTAATGAGAACAGGCATCTTCTATGTTTTTATTTTTCAAAACGTCAGTATAATGCCAGACATAAAATGTTTACCTGTTTCTATCCTTTTCTTAAGTGCCAGTGTCTCAAACTAGTACCCTATTTCTGATAGATTTATTATATCTCATTCTCCTTAACTTTTGAAGTTTGACCCATATCCTCAAGATTGTTCCAAATTGCTCTACCAGAAGTCACTAAAAACAGCCCTTTATTATGTGTAATCCCTTGCCTCTTTTTTTTTTTTCCCCATTCCTCTTCACCTTGCCTACATTGACATCTTGGATTGAGGTTTCCTAAACCCCTGCAGCCTGCAAAATATTTAAACACTTGCTGTCACTGCCTTCCACTGTCCACATCCAATTTGTAAGGATTCCTAATATTAAAAGACACAGAAGACAATCCTCTCACCAGTTCTCAGGAGCTTTTATCCCTCTGAAAGATTAGATTGTTAGCACGTGCGCATGTAAGTGTATATATACGTACTGAGGATTGTCTCAAGGCTACTTTAAAAGGAAGGAAAGAAGAAAGGAACAGAAGAAAGAAAAAGAAAAGAAAATGGTTCTTTCCCCTTCCATAGTCTACCCAGTATGCTGTCCTGATTTTTTCTATTTTTCCTTTTCTTTCTACGTTCCAACTACTTTTCTTTTTTCTGCCCCTTAATTGGATATTCACCAAGACTCAGCCTTTGGCCCTCTGTTTATCTCTAGAATGGGGGTTAGAAAGACCTTGGGAGATATTTAATCCTACTTCTTAACCAAATCAAATGAACAAATATTTATTTGTTATCACATGGTCAGGTATAGTTAATGGAGCAGTTACTAATGTAAGCGCCCTTTGTCTATCAGTCATGAAAGGTACCCATGCCTGCCTTCAATTAACTGTTAGTTTTGTGCATGGGTGTCTCACCAGTAACATTTTAAGTTTCTCAACAATAGCATTCATGTCTTTTTTGTTTGTGTTTGACATGTCATGTCAAACCATGCCTAGAATGGTACGTTATATGTAGCATGCTTTTCACAAATATCTGTAAAATTGGAAAGTCATCTAGCATGGCATTTTTTAAAACTGGCTGTCTATTAGAATTCAATGAGGAATTTAAAATGAACAAACCCTGGGGCCAGCCCTGTGGCCTAGTGGTTAAGTTAGGGGTGCTCCGCTTTGGTGGCCTAGGTTTGGTTCCCGGGTGTGGACCTATACCACTTGTCAGCGGCCATGCTGTAGTGACAACCCACATGCAAAACAGAAGAAGATTGGCACAGATGTTAGCTCAGGGTGAATCTTCCTCAGCAAAAAAAAAAAAAAATATATATATATATATATATTTAGAATCACCAGCAGTGGGGTCCCATGAACCTGAATTTTTTAGCACGGCTTTTGAGAACCACTGACATGTTCTGCTTCATTATTTTCAATACTATAGAGCTCATAACTACCCAAGCTGTCTACTAGGACAGGTTTCGTTGTTAAAATGTTACTTCTTATTTCGAGTTTAAAATATTTCTGTACTCTAATGAACCAGGATCTCTCTGGAACAAATCTATACCGTCTTCTACTTAATAAAACTTCAGACATTTGAGGATAATAATCATGGGTTCTTTCAGCCTTCTTATTTGGGTTAATTAGCCCCCGTTTTCCAGCCATTGTTTATATAGCTTAATTTTCAGATATCTTTGATTTCTCTCCTCTCTCGAATATTATAGCATTTTTAGCCTATTCTGATCTGTGCTATTCAGTGAGGTATTACTAGCAACACGTGGCTATTTACATTTAAATTTAAATTAATTAAAAAATAAAATTAATAATTTAGTTCCTTATTTGTACTACTGTTATCAGAGGTTCGGGGATTCGATCGGAGACGTAAAAGACATTTTTCACTCCAAACAAATGGGCTGAAGGTATATTTTATTATATAGAGGATAGTAAAGGTGACAGTCTGCAAACAGATCAAATAGGTCAAATATTAAGAGGAAAAAATATCAGCCCGACTGGAAAGGGAAAACATTCACATCGGCTGAAGAGAAATGACATAAATCAACCAGAAAGAGAAACATCAGGTTAACCGAAAAGAGAACACATCAAATCAATTACTTCATATCAAATCAATTATTCATAACATTTATGCCCCACTGCCGGGAGAGTCCTGTCAATTGATATGGCTGGGCAAGGATTATATGTCCTGGGCAAGGTGTCCCTTCCATAGGTGGAACTCTCACTGGATCTCAGTTTTCAGCAGTTTTTATACCATCAGTAATTTTCAGAGTAAGCAACTACAGAGTTTGCAGAGCAAGCATTTAGTGTTCCCATGCATAAATGGTTATCAGTGGCGTATGTGTATTGAGCCCCCTGGCTAACGTCCCAGCCCAGTAGTTGCGTACGTGCATTGTTCTCTTTGGTTATTGTCCCAGCCCGGCACAGATGGCCAGTTCATCCCGTGCTACGACGTTTTAAGAGCCTTGAAATGTTACAATTTGTAACTCCCTCCGTGAGAGAAGGGTTAGTTCCCACTATGCAGAAAGCAGCCTTGTATTTCTTTTTTGTGCTGGTGGCTGTAGGTCAATGGAGTGGCCAAACATGGTTGTACTCATGTCAAGACATATTTGGTTGTGGCCGTCTCCATTAACCATAAGACACCATATGCACAGACAATGAATTTCGTACGCAAGTACATAAGGCACATCCAAGAATCCAAAATCCAATGACTACAATAATTATAAAACTATCTCGTAATAAAGGACCCAAACCCCAAGGTAACCAATCAAATAACCCCTTAGAATATGAAATGTTATTAACTTGATCTTGCAAATCATGTATAGCATCAAAGATAACATTAGATAAGATAACATTTAGGCCTAACAAATTAGCTTGCAGAAGTTTAGACCAGCCCCCATCACAGAGGGTAGCAGAAGGCAGGGTAATAGAGAAATTATAATTAGTTCTCCGTGACTGGTCAGATATACTGAGAGATTGTTTGATGTTTCTGAGACCAAATTTTTCGGCCATTTATAGTCTAGGTTATAGGTCCCATTGGTGTAGAGCAGTTGGTCCAGCAGTGCAGGGTCAAAGGTTGTCCTACGGAGACATTAGTTGGCATGTAGGTCTGCAGCAGACATGGAAGTGTAGCACAGCATAGCAAACATAGCAGGAATATCTATTCACGCAAAGAAACAGAATTTTTAGGAACATGATATAATTGTTCATTTCCTGGATACATTACTATGAGCGTTGCAGTGGGCCCTTGGGCCATTATTTCTGCGGCACGTGGAGCCGCATTGGGTGGATGTGTCATCCACACCTTTGTTCCAGGTTTCCATCCATCTGTAGACTTAAATCCTTGTATTCCTCTTTTAGTTAATTCACTTGGAGGTTGTCCTTGTGACACATTTGGAGTCAGGAGGGGAAGCACCAATAATTGTCCCATTCGTTTCCCAGACTCTACAGTTAGTACTGTGTCATTACCATTATATAATATAAATTTTATTTCTCCTTGATAATCTGGATCAATAATTCCTCCTAGTACATCAATACCTTTTGCTGTCAGTCCAGAGCGTCCTTTTAACAAACCAAAGGTATTTTTGGGAAATTGTATCCCTATCCCAGTAGGGATTATAGATTGCTTCTTAGGGGGCAATTGAATAGAATGAACAGTAGATAAATTCAATCCAGCCGCTTCGGCCGTGGCACGAAAAGGCGGTTTAGTAGACTGAGTCAGGGGCCAATAGGTTAAGGTCATAAGCTCATGGGTGGCGGCTGCCACTTCTGTAATCTTTGTTGGTAACAACCTTGACAGAGGAGTCTCATTAGGGCCTAATGGCCTGTTATTTAATACATTTAGAGCAGTACTTAGATGGTTGTGTCACCCCTTTAATGAGCCATGATTAAGTTTCCTCAATTGTTGTTTAAGCAATCCATTCATTCGTTCTATGAGGCCTGCAGCTTGGGGGTAATAAGGTATATGATAAATCCATTCTATATAATTTTCCTTGGTATAGGTTTGAATCAACTTACCTGTAAAGTGGGAACCGTTGTCACTCTGAATTTGCCTTGGTGTTCCATAATATAACTTGATTATATCTAATAATTTTATGGCACTCTGTTGGGTGGCCATTTTAGCTGGTATAGCCAATAAATAACCAGAATATGTATCAACAGCAGTGCAGGCATAAGTATATCCACAAGAATTTGGCAATGGTTCGATAAAATCTATTTGCCAGGTATGGGTGGGAAATAATCCCTTTTGGATATGACCTTGGTAGGGGTGTGGAACTCCCCGTTTATTTAACTGTTGGCATAACTGACACTGTTGTATTGCAGTGGCAATATCATCATGGGTGACAAGGATTCCCCTTTGTTGTGTTCACCTGTATGAAGTTTGTTCTCCCAATTGTTCATTCTTTTCGTGGACCCATTGTGCTAAGCCTGGGTTGTGCGTTGCACGAATTTGCATCAGCTGATTAGCATGAGAATTATGCTTTCGTTCTGCAGAAATTAAAGAACTGTGAGCATCAACATGAAATACAGTAACAATTGTATTTTGACACCATAATCATATGTCTTCCCATAATTTTTTTCCCCATATTTTTTTATCATTAATCTTCCCATCATGTTTTTTCCATTGTGGCATTCACGTTGCCAAACCTTGTGTCATTGCCCATGAATCAGTATATATATGACATTGTTGCCCCTGTTCTTGTTGAAGTGCCTGATACATCGCATAGAGTTCGGCCTATTGGCTATTCATATTATCTCCGGTGGTGACAATTGTTTGTTGGGTGGATGGGTTATAGGCAACTGCTTTCCATTTCTGTGAGCTCGATATCATTTTGGCAGAACCATCCGTAAACCAGGTATGTTTTTGTTGTTCTTCAGTCAATTGATCATATGAGACACCCCATTTAACAGGAGATTCTGTTATATCAGTCTTGGGTGACACAGTTGGCTCATTGCTATATTGAGACATTTGTTCATGCAATAGAGACAACCCCTTTGGGCCAGGTTTGGCCCGGTCTTGAATATATCATTTCCATTTGATGATATTAAATTCTTGTGCATGTCCAATTTTATGAGTAACAGGCGTGTTATGAATCCATTGCATGATGGGTATTTGGGGTCGCATAATTACTTCATGTCCCAGGGTAAGGCTTTCTGAGTCTATTAGAGCCCAATAGCAGGCTAACAACTGTTTTTCAAAAGGACTATATCTTTCACTGGAACAGGGAAGTTTGTGACTCCAAAATCCCAGAGGATAACGTTGGGCACCTTGTTTTTGCCATAGACTCCAGCTGGCATATTGATCAATGACATCTATTTGTAACTCAATGGGTCCCGGTTTAATTGGCCATAGATCTAAAGCAGTCTGAATAGCATGCTTGGCTGCTTCAAAAGCTTCTTTTTGTTTCATTCCCCATTCAAATTCATATTTTTTCCTGGTAACTTTATATAAAGGTGCAAGGAGCCGACTTAAATGTGGAATATGTGCCCTCCAAAATCCAAATAATCCAATAAATTTTTGTGCTTCCTTTTTGTTACGAGGTGCTGCAAAATCTAATATCTTTTGTCTAGCTTTAGGTAAAATTTCTTGTTTTTCATTATTCCAAAGTACTTTCAAAAATTTAACATTTGAACTTGGGCCCTGAATTTTAGCTGGATTAGTTTTCCATTTATCCTCCTCAAGTATGTCCATTACTTTTTCTAACTGTTGTTGTATTTTTTCTTCTTCATTTCCTTGGATCATAATATCATCTATATAATGTACTATTTGGACATCATCAGAAGCAGGTACCTTTGTCAAGGTTTCAGCAACCTGTCGATGGCAGATAGTGGGACTATGTATATATCCCTGAGGAAGTCTAGTAAAGGTATATTGTTGTCCCAGCCACGTGAAAGCAAACTGTTCTTGGACATTTTTAGGTATAGGTATGGTGAAAAAGGCATTAGCCAAGTCTATGATTGCATACCAAGTGCCTGGATAACATTGCACTTTTTCTATAAGAGTAATCAAATCAGGGACGGCCGCTTGAATAGCTGGAGTCACTTTGTTTAGTTCTCTGTAATCTACAGTCATTCTCCATGTCTCATCATCTTTTTTAACAGGCCAGATAGGATTATTCTAGGCTGTAGTTACTCTGCGAAGGACTTTTACAGCCAAATAATCTTCTATGGTCTCAGATATTTTTTGTTGTCCTCCAGGGATGCGATATTGTCTTTGATTGATCACTTGCGTGGCAGGTGGAATTTCTACTTCATGATGCAAACATCCCACAATTACAGCATTAATATGAAAAGACAAAGCTCTAATAGCAAATTGGTATTGTTCATCAGCCAAATTTAATGTCAATCCTTTTAGAATATCAATTCCAATTATATATTCTGGTATTGGTATAATCATAATTAGATATGTGCGCCGGGGTAGTTGCCCAATTTGCATAGAAAGATTAGTGGTAACTGCCTGGATTTCTTTTCCTCCCAATCCAGTTATTAGAATTGATGTACCTTGAAACTTAGTTGGATTCCCATAGATAAGGGTGGCCTCTGCCCCTGTATCCATAAGTGCCTTTATATTAGTTGTAGATTCATTCTTCCAAAATATTTTAATTGGTACATGTGGTCTAATATCTTTTCTTATAGTGGCACTAATCGATACAGAGGTTTGGCCTTCCCCTCAATCACATAAGTCAGCAAGAAGAAGATCCAAGGGAGGAGGTGGTGCATTAGGTGCAGTAGGCACTGGGTTGGAAGCATTCTTTATATTGTCCCTTTTGTTCACTTGTTTTATATTTAGCCCTTTTTCTTTATATAGTTTCCATAATTCTCTAGTGTCAACTCCATCAATCTGGTCTTTAGGTACTCCTGCCTGGAGTAGGGCCAAAAACATATCACCTCGAGTTATTTTATCTTTTTTAAAGAATGTTTCTCTTTTTTCTCTTCTTGGAGAGTTTTCAGTTGTTTGCCAGTCTCCCAAGTCTGCTAGCTGTATAATCTTATCTGCAAGTGTTGATATAGGGCTTTCAGTTTCATTCATGAGAAGGGTTGTAATTATTTGTTTGTATGCCGGAGGTGCAGTTTTTATCAACTTGTTTTGCACCTGGACATTTAAAGTCATTTCATTTAAAGCTTCATTACACCCCAGAAACATAGCCCGTTTCATGGTTTCTTCTCTCATCTTTTGGACATAATCTTTTAAAGTATACCAGGGTTTATTAGTGTTTGGTCATATATCATCCGTGGGGTATTTATCTTGAGCTCCTTTTACTGCAAGAGCCAATAAAGTTGTACCATCAGTGTCTTGTCCATGATCATTTGGGGGGTGAGCATTCATGTTTTAGTCTCTGAAAGCTCCCCGTATTACTGGATCATTGGACAAAATTACAAATTTAAAAGCATCTCCTGCATCCAGATTAATTCCTGTAGCGCCCATATTATATAGGCGAACAAGCCAGGTTATGATGGCTTCTTTAGGCTTTTGTGTAGCCCGGGCTAAAATATCAGAAATTTCTTGTTGGTTAAAATCCTCAATTATATCTTTCCTTACAGGATGATTACTATTCATTTCCATTCGCCGCCGGCGAAGAGGATGTGCCTCTGTGTGTTTGGGCGGTTTTTTCTCTTCCTCATAATCAGTTTCAGAATCATCATCCCAGATATTATCATCCCATGTGTCTGGGTCCCACTTAGGACCGGCCGATGCTATGGCCATATGAACTTTTCGTTCATTTACTTTTTCTCTCCTCTTTCTATATTTAAAGATTTTATTTATTCAGTTTTTTCCCCCCAAAGCCCCAGTAGATAGTTGTATGTCATAGGTTTGCATCCTTCTAGTTGCTGTATGTGGGACTCGGCCTCGGGTTGGACGGAGATGTGGTGCCTTGGGGCGCGCCCGGGATCCGAACCCGGGCCGCCAGCATCAGAGCGTGCACACTTAACCGTTAAGCCACGGAGTTGGCCCTCCTCTTTCTATATTTATATTTGGCAACTCTTACAGTAGCCTTTTCTGCTATAGCTTGGTAGTTATGAGCCTGATCTCCCAGTGCATGATATTGACATTGAATCATAGCCAAGCGAGACTGTAAATCTGAATTTTCTTTTTTCAAGAGTGCCTTTTCTTTTTGTACCTTATCCTTATCTTCTATAGCCCGACGATAAGCAGTCAACAAACATCAATCTCGCCGTGCCAAAAAAGAAACATCATCTTTCTTTTTCCTTTCCACCGTCTGCAAAGCTTTGGTCACATCCAACGGTTCAAATTGTCGCAGATGAGCATCCCAAGCTTCACATAACTTTGACCTATGAGCCCACTCCCCAGCCAGAGTGCAAAAGGGAGGGTCCTCCCATCTTGGAATTTCTTCCACCTTGGCTTTAGTTATCTTTCGTTTGAATAGGAAAGGCATCTCCTTAATCGAATCCTGCTCACAGCGCCAATTATGTTATCAGAGGTTCGGGGATTCGATCGGAGACGTAAAAGACACTTTCCACTCCAAACAAATGGGCTGAAGGTATATTTTATTATATAGAGGATAGTAAAGGTGACAGTCTGCAAACAGATCAAATAGGTCAAATATTAAGAGGAAAAAACATCAGCCCGACTGGAAAGGGAAAACACCCACATCGGCTGAAGAGAAATGACACAAATCAACCGGAAAGAGAAACACCAGGTTAACCGAAAAGAGAACACATCAAATCAATTACTTCATATCAAATCAATTACTCACAACATCCACGCCCCACTGCCGGGAGAGTCCTGTCAATCGACACGGCTGGGCAAGGATCACACGTCCTGGGCAAGGTGTCCCTTCCACAGGTGGAACTCTCACTGGATCTCAGTCTCCAGCAGTTTTTATACCATCAGTAATTTTCAGAGTAAGCAACTACAGAGTTTGCAGAGCAAGCATTTAGTGTTCCCATGCACAAATGGTTATCAGTGGCGTACGTGCACTGAGCCCCCTGGCTAACGTCCCAGCCCAGTAGTTGCGTACGTGCATTGTTCTCTTTGGTTATCGTCCCAGCCCGGCACAGATGGCCAGTCCATCCCGTGCTACGACGCTCCAAGAGCCTTGAAATGTTACAACTTGCAACTCCCTCCGTGAGAGAAGGGCCAGTTCCCACCACGCAGAAAGCAGCCTTGTATTTCTTTTTTGTGCTGGTGGCTGTAGGTCAATGGAGCGGCCAAACATGGCTGTACTCATGTCAAGACAACTACCCATATTTCAACTGCTCAGTATCCAGTCTGGTCTGGGTTGTATATTCCTTTAGGGTAGAAAGCATAATTGCATCTTTCTTTGTGCTATTATACTATTTACAGTGCTACTTGTAGAAGGTACCCAATAATATGTTTGGTTGATGAATTAATACATACTTGGTGGGTACATGGCTACACTGGCTATAAAACTTTATGGAAACTATATAATCTTAAATTTCTCTGATTTGATAAGTGAAATAATTACCTAGACCAATGCTGTCCAATAGAACTTTCTGCTATAATAGGAGTGTTCTTCTGTATTGTTCAGTATGGTAGCCGTTAGGTACATGTGGCTACTGAGCCCTTGACGTGTGGCTAGTGCAGCTGAGAAACATGTAGCTGTTTAAATGTAAATGTAAATAATCACATGTGGCTAGTGGTTATCATATTAGACACTATAGAACTAGAGTTTGAGTTTAAAAATATTTAACTGCAGTGAAGCTATCACAGTAAGATTTACTTATTATGTGAATTATATATGAATCAATATTATAAAGTTCCACTTGGATACAGGATTTAATTGGAAACTAAAATACATAGCTTTTGTGAGGGCTGTGATCTGTTGCTATTAACATCCTGCGAGGGTTGGCTTAGAACTTCCCGTGTTTGTTTGCCGCTATGGATGTGCCACTGGAATTGGGCTTTAATGCTTCATTCATTTATCGTGGCACTACCTGCAGGATTTGGTTTCTCCTTGAGAGTATTCGTTGTCCTCAGGAGAAAATTGTTCCTCTGGGTGTGTTGAAATGGTTGGTTCAGATATTTACAGATTGTATATCTTTATTGAGCCACACTTAGGTTTAATAGTTTCTCGTGAGTAATATCTTTCTACCAAATTCATTCAGCTTTCTTTTTAGTATGAATAAATATATACCCCTGTAGAATTAGGAAATTAAATTTATCTATGGCTGCTGAATGTGCTGATTTTTTTTTTAATGTTGTTTACACAAGCTAGCAACTAATTCACCTTATTTTTCCTAGAAGATGTAAGAAATAAAGCTTTCAAATTTTTGATTTATTTTCCTAATGATTCATATTCCATCATAGTTGTAGTACAAATTTGATGCATGATTAGATCTTAGAAATCTAAATACACTCTTCTATTTTTGTATTAGGATTTAATAACTGTCTATGTTTGAATTTTTGGAAAGTGTTTAGCCTTAAGCATCTATTTATATGCTTAATCTAGAGCAGTCTTCTTCAGACTTGCAGAGGTGGCACTCTTTGGAAATAGTGTTGTTCTTTTTTGGAACACTGTGAATTCATACTGTATTAAATTATAATCTATATAATTTGTTCAAAATTAGATAGTATCTACACTAGAATTTAAACCAAGATAAGTAGTAGCCAAACTATAGGTTTAAGAAAAATTTAATGGGAGCGACACTTAAAATTGAGAACATTATATTCATTATACCCATTTACTGCTTTTTCCTCCTGTTGGAAAAGGTCTGCTGTTTTTTTTCAGTGGTGAAACACCCCTTATAACTTTTCAGAATACCACTGTTTCTTGTATCAACGTTTGAGAATTGTTTTGTTTAATAAAAATGAATACTAAAAGAGGATCAAAATCACATTTGGTGAGTATGAGATAGAAGAAAATGTATGCAAGCTAATCTGCTTCTTTTATTATTTCATTCAATCTATGAAAATTATCCTGCTCTCGTTTTTTCTTAATTCCTAGCATATCTGTACGGTTTATATGAAAACTCATTATTGCTTATAGTAGAACTGCCTGATCAGTTTATTAAAATGACTCTAAAAGGTATTAGTATATTTTTCAGTCTTATAGATTACTTATTAAATCTGTTTGCATATTTTTTAAACGATGATCAGGGTCAAATGCAGAGGTTATAACTGTTTACACTAATCTAGATATTTGCTTGGTAGATGTGGAAAGCTCCAAAGTAAAAATTTTTCCTTGATAATTAAAAATATTTTCTTAATGTCTTGGAATCCAATCCATTGTTACATGTTTGCTTTGTTCTAAGCAGACTTTTTTGATGTGTCTGTACAGCTTGCAGAATGAATTTTTAGTAAGAGTAGGCACATATATGTGTGTGCGTATGTGCATAAGATAGTTTAGGCTTTAAAATATTATAAATAAATATGAATGAGATTGTTGGAATTCTTGTCACTCATTTTTAGTTTAGGTTGTTGCATGGAATAATTCTTATTCTATTTCGTTTTCCACTTAGGAAATATTTCTAAACTTGAAAGCTGCTTTGGAGAAATACCATGAAGGCATTGAAAAGGCGGCAGAGGACTGTTATGCTAAAATAGACGAGAAAACAGCTGAACTGAAGAAGAAGATGTTCAGAATGTCAGCCTGATTAACAAAATTACATGTCTTTTTGTAAATAGCTTTCCATCATTTAATTTTATGTTTGGAAAGGGAATAGTTAAGTTGAAGTTAATAGAAGTATCAGAAGTACCAAATAACATTGGCTCAATCATTTTTTATATACTCTCATAGCATATTATTTTGTAAGACAATGCATTTAATGTAGACTCTTATTAACTTATAATTAACATAACTCGTGCAGCTATTCACATCTCTACTCTGCCCCTTGTTGTAAGTACTTGGAATAAAACAAAAATGGTTGCATTTGAAATATATAATTTTTCTTTTATTCCCTTGGCTGTTATTGCTTTGTTGACTTACAGAGGTGTAGAGCATTACTGAGTCTTAACTAGGCACTAAGCATTGTGGCTGGGATCTCAGTTGATTGATCTTCACTCAAGCATCTCTAGGTAGATATGTTGATTACTACTTTATAGGTGAAGTAACTATGAAGGTCCTGAAAGATTAAATACTTGAGCTAAAAATCTGAACTATGCTCTGTATAATACTGAAGTCTGGAAAGCTTCTACTGTACCACACTTTCTAATGTACTTATTTGAAAGACGAAGTCTGAGTTAGGTAGTCCAGTTGTTCATTGACGCCATGGCATTTCTTTGAGGAAAGTGAGTTAAAATGTGAAAAGTGCTTTGAACAGTGCCATGGCAGACACTCAGTACATATTAAATATTAGTATTTAGAGTCATGGGTATTCCAGGTACTTTTCTCTTTGTCAGAGATAGTAAAATATTATTGTAGGTAAAGACCAGGCTTTCAGTGAGAGGAAAAGGCCTGGAATAGGAGAAGCGGAAAAATCGAGGTGTCCAGGGAGGGATAGTCAGGGTACAAAATGGAGCTATTGCCCTGTCCCTTCCTTGCTTCTTTTTAAATAGTCAGAATTTTAATCCATAACATACCTCTTGTTATGAGGCTAGGTAACAGGAGTAAACATGACCACGTCTCTCTCATATGTAAAAATTTATTCCCTCTGGACCTATCTCCACCTTTAGCTACTGCTCTTTTTACCACAACCAAATTTCTAGAAAACCTAATCTATACCTGTGAATCTATTTCATTCTCTGCCCATCGTGACATTATTTCCTCTATCCATTCTAATTCACTGAACTTTCTAAGATCACTAAGACATTACTAGCTACCAAAATTCCCTGGACACTTTTTATACTTTATCTTCCTTACATTCTACCCGTCCAATACTTTTTTCCCTTTGTCTTAGGAACAGCACTCTCTTGGTTCTCTTAATTCCCTGTCTGTTCCTTTTAAATGTTTTCCTACAAGGGCCTCATTCTCGGTTCACCTCTGAAGTGTTTGTGTTCTCTAGGCTTCTGCCCTTGACCTTCCTTCTCTTCTCAACCTCTGTACTCCTCCTTGAAAACTTTTATCCACACCCATGGCTTCAATCACAAATTAAACATCCATGCAACTTTTACTACATTATGTATATTTCATTACATTTGTCATATTTCTCCTGAATATCAGACTTGCAAATCCAATAGCCAGTAGATGTTTTTAACCTTTTGACATTCTGGTGAAGCCTAATGGACCCTTTCAGAATAATGTTTTTCATGCATGAAATAAAATACAGGATTGCAAGGGAAACCAATTAGGTTCAAATATGATTATCAAAATGCTTAAAAATATATTATGCTAAATATATAGTATCACTACCTATGTTGTGATAAACAAACTATGTTTGCCCATGTTGGCAAAGGAACTCATCCACTTTCCCTTCTTCTGCCACTGCACCTCACCTCTTTATATCCATTTAGTTAGCAGGAACTATGGATTGATGTACCCAAATCTCCCTCCTCTCACATCTTTGCCCATGTTGCAATTTGCATCGTCATCATTTCTCACCTGGTATGCTTGCAATAGTCTTTTTCCTAGCTCCCAGTCTCTAACCCACCTCTACAAAGGCGTTAGAGTATTCTAAACACGAAAAGTAGATATGTCAGTGATTTGAACAAAGTGTTTTGAATTTTCAAACTCTGCTGCCAGGGTGCCATAGTGAACTCACAGGAGAGCTACGGACTATTTTAAATTTGCAAAGGAAGCATGGTGACAGTAGACACCATTGCAAACCACTAGCTTGAGGTAGTTCACAGTTACAGTGTTAGATCACACTACATTCCTTTCAGTGGTATCTCTATGAAGCTAGGTTTTTGGTGTTTGCTGTGATAATAAGCATGTATTGTGTGAAAATCATTATGGAATAAAAAATAAGAGTGGCAATGTTCAATCTGATTCCAAGGTGTGAGAATTTGTATGGTGCCCAGTAGCCACACATATCCAATTAATAATTTTTTATTTAAAAGTAGAATAAAAATTTCAGTGTATGTATTATTTTTCTTAAATACACAGAATATAAATGCCTATTAAGTCATTTGAACCTAACTGCTTAATAATGAAACTGTTAAGTATTTATTTTTTTTGGCCAAGTGGCACAGCTTTCACTGTAAATTTCTGATACCCCAAGGGCTTCGTGAACTGAGAGTCTTGGGACTTAGAGGAAAAAGTAAATTTGCATGCGTTTCAAGACCCTTCATAATCTAGACTCTCTTTTGCCTTTTCTCTTGACGCTTCTCATTCAAACTTGATCCCCAAGCAGTACTGAACTATTTCAGTTCCCTGAGTGCCTCACACTTCCATGTGTTTGCACATGTTTCTTCTGTGCTTTTCATTTGTGTGTTCAACTGGGAAATAGTCATTTTTCAAGTCTCAATCCAAACTACAGCAGTAATACCTTTTAAAACTTTGTTAGGTATTGTTTTTTGTGTGTTATTATTTTCACTGTAATTTGTATCATTAGATTGTAATTTTGTACATGTCTTCCACTCTGCTAGACTTTGTTTCTTGAGACCAGTGACTGTGTCTCCTTTTTTTCAGTACTTCCAGTCTAGCACAGTACCAGGTGCCTAGTAGTCACTTGTTATGTTTACATAGGGAATAGCTGTTTCTCTCTCCTGTGACCAAATAATATAGCCATTGAGGCCAGGTTTATCTTAATCCTGGGAGCTGGGAGCTACTGGGAGCTGACAGTACTTATCTTTCACGTATTTTTTCACACCAAACATCAACATATGTTCTAGTAGTTTGATATCTTCACTGTCATCTTTTTTTTCCCCTGAACAGATTAAAAAGCCTTATTCAAGAAGCCCACAATATAATCCACATTAAAACCTATATTTGGCTGTTTTGATTGAAGAATAAATTACAAAATTTAGAATTTTTTCCCCAAGCCTTCTTGAAAATGACTATTTGGGCTATGTAACCTTTTAAAGTTTATTAACATAGGGAAATTAATGCTCTGAAAGAAGGAAATGGCCTCATGTATATGTGACATATGCTGAGGCCTGATCTTGAAGCAAATTCTGTGCATATATAGACTTTAGTTATTTTTTATGAGTCCAGCTACTTAGCCACATGTAGAGCAAATATTTAATTTCAAGTTCAACTGACATATTTCAAGAAGCTAATCCATTTTATGACAAAGCAAGGGAAATTGAAATATGCACCTTGCAGGCTGAAGTTAATACATCTGATTTTAGTTTAACGGGATGTTTCCTATTTTTAGTAAGACCAGAAAAGTTTTATATGAAATTCCATTTCAAATTCAGGGCCTGCCGCCTATTTCAATTAAGTTGGCTCTCTCCCTTTGATTGAAATATGCTTCTCCTCTTCCTATCCATATTGCCACCAGGGGGCATAACACAACTTGCATAACCAATGCTAAAAGAACTGGATTTTCAGATTTGAAATATCAAAGCTGAAAATTTTAAAGTGATAGTAACAACTCAAAAAAAGTGTCAGAAATAACTTAGAGACAATCTATTTAGAGTTGAAATAAGTTTTAAAATAGTATCTTAAAATTATTTTAAAATTTTGCTAAAAGGATGACTCATGCCAAAGCTCCAATGCTGATCCCATTTTATTATCTTTTTTGGATTATTTTATCTAAGTTATTTTCCTAGTACTTGGTTCAGGATTTCTAGCTCAGATTCTATATAGCTCTTAAAATTGAATTTTCCTGAGACCAGAATTTGAGATACCTATACAACAAGGAATGAGTCACTTAGAAAATGAACCTAGAACACTGCCTGGCATTGATATCTCAGTGTGACATTCTTTTCTTCTGATAAAATGATAAAGTTAGCCTCTGCCACCACCATCTTCCTCTAATCCTTTCATACTGCCGCCACATAGATCTCCCTGATACAAACTTGATCATCTCTTTCCCACTGCTTTACAGATCTTTGATGCTAACTCATTTCAGAGTAAGCTCCATAATATATTGATGGACAGTGTTTTGATGGAGCCAGCATAGTGTACTACAGTAGTACTTAAACTGTAGTGTGTGCAAAATTTGCCTGGGGTACTTGTTAAACATGCCTTGACTTGGTGGGTCTCTGGGAAGCTACACTTGAAACAAGCACAGTAAGTGACTCTACTAGCAATGATCCTTGGGGATCACTTCAAGGAGCACTGCTGTGTGATTAAGAGCCTTAACTTTAGAATCAGTACTTACATTACTTCTCTTCTTATAAAATTGTAATAGTAAATACATCTTTAGCTCATAAGGATTGAGTTTTGGAAAACAATTAGAACAGTACTCGCCACAGAGCAAATACTCAAATGGTAGCTGGTGCTGTTATAAATAACTGTGAGTAGATTGCTCCGGGGACCAATCTGATATGCTTTGTATCTTCTGCACTGCCTCTACCGCATCCCCTGCACCTACTTGGTGATGAGTGAATAAATGTTTGCTAAATTAAAGAATCTGGCCGGCTTGACCAAAACGGGCACAGGACTCTAAAGCAAATAGTTTATAGAGAAAGAAATCAACTTGGTGCTTGTAGTGCAAAAAACAAAGACCATGACGGTTTTATTTTACCAGGGAAAAAAAGCAG
This sequence comes from Ceratotherium simum simum, assembly GCF_057802395.1. Lineage (NCBI taxonomy): Eukaryota > Metazoa > Chordata > Mammalia > Perissodactyla > Rhinocerotidae > Ceratotherium > Ceratotherium simum. Next base: position 32,655,479 of record NC_141901.1, on the reverse strand, counting down.
GTACACTTGTAGAAAAGGTGCAAACTTCCCTTGGCTCCACAGGGTGTCACTGCTGACTCCTTTCCAGGTTGAGCATAGGTGTAGGGATTGCATGGCATTGGAAGGAGGGTTCTCAAACCTCAGGGTTCTTCAGGATCACCTGGAGGGCTAAAACAGATTACTGCCCCCGAGTTTCTGATTGAAGAGGTCAGAGGCGGGGCTCTAGAACGTGCATTTCAGTCAAGTTCCCAGGTGAAGCTGATGCCACTGGTTTGGGGATCCCACTTAGTGAACCACTGCGTTAGAGAAATCCACCCAGAGCTGGGGTTAGGTTTTTCACAGGTCTTTTAGAGCAGTGCTTCTCAAACACTGATGTACTTAGAAGTCACCAAGAGATCTTAAAATAAAGATTCGCATTCAGTTGGTCTGGGTGGGACCTGAGATCCTGCATTTCTAAAAAGCTCCTAGGTTACACTGATGCTGCTGGACCCCAGACTGCACTTTGAATACCAAAGATGATAGCCCTCCCTGCCTCTCGTCCTTGATTCTACCTTCATATCACCAAATTCTTTGCCCTTCAAGGCTGAGATGATACACGTAAAATGCTTGGCACAGCACCCAGCACATAGTCAAGAACTTTATATGTGTTGGCAATTATGATGATGAAGTATTTAGTGCAGTGATTAAGAATGTGGGTTTTGGAGAGAGCTTCGAATTCCATGTTTGCAATTTACCAGCTGTGTGAACTGGGGCACGTTACCAAATGGTGTTGAAACTTAGGTCCCTCATTTGTAAGTTAGGGATTATAGTGGTCTTTACTTCACACAGTTGTTGTAAGGATTAAATCAGATAATAAATGTGAACTACTTAGCACTCTTTGTAAATGGCTATTATTACTAGTAAGACCCAAGAAATAGAGGTGACTTGCTGTAGCAGGTGCTTGGTGAGCTTTCACAATTTGAAAGAAATAGAATCAAACCAGAAGAAAAAAATCATACTGTACTCATGATTATGACCTACCCACTACTAATGTTCATTTCTTGCTGTTAAGTGTATCACCAGCCAAAAGAGAAAGGATTCAGAAAATACTGAGATGCTTGAAGCCATCTTTTAGCCTGGATTTGAAGAAAAAAATGTTATAGAAATATTAACATCTTTTAAAAAGTGCTCAGAAATCAATTACATTTTATCTGGGGGGGCAAATTTGTCCTTATGTAATCAGGGCAACTTTATATCAGTGCTCTTTCAAGCCAGAGATTGATTGATTTTTTTCTGTAGAACTTAGCACATAATAGAAGCGAAATAATATTTGGCAAAAGAATGAAGAAACCCTACTGTATTCAAAGGTGTAATAGAATAGGCTGCCCCTCGTTAGATTCTCCTATTAATTTTCTGTTTTTCTTAGATGCATTCCTTTAGTTCTCTCACTGTCCCAGTTTTAGGACTGCATGCCTCACCTCCAGAAAACCCTTCGGTTCCGGGCAAACCAGGATGGTTGGTTTCCCTCCACATACATTATACACGAAGCCCTGTTTGCCCCCATCCTCTTACACCTAGGACTGGGCTTCCTTTACTTTCACAGAATTTAGGTCCCCTCTTCTTCACGCAATGACTCATCAGACATTTACTCACTGTATACCAGATCCAATCTGAGTACATAGGAAGAAGTCAAAGTGAAAAAGATAATTCCTGCTCTGAAGAGGTATCAGTGGATATTGTCAATTCGTAAAGACTTTCTCTCCATCCGAATATTCTTAGTTTTCCTTTTTGCCCAAAACCTTGTATTAGTTGTCCATTGCTGTGTAACAAATTAGGTCACCAGGCCCCAAACTCTGCTGGAGAGAGCCTTCACCCTCCTCTGCCAACACAGAGAAGCCTGACTTTCTTATTTTTTCCTTTGCTTAACTTTTATGTTCAGGGTGAAGGAAACTGCCTGACTTCTCATAAGTGAAGACTATTTTCCAACTGCCCAGAAAGGCGGGTGGGGAACAAGGCTCAGAACTCCACATGCCCGCCCGCCCCTGAACATCTACCCAGAGGCATGCCTTTCTCCCTCACACCCCGTCCATCTGCAGAAGCCAGACATTCCAGGGAAAAAGCCCCTCTCTACACACTCAGCCAAAGTCACCCCCAACCCCGCAACACATCCTAGCTCCCCTTTCTGTAAGTACAGTCGTCCCTCAGTATCCGCGGGGGATTGGTTCCAGGACTCTCCGCGGATACCAAAATCTGCGGACGCTCAAGTCCCTTAGCCAGCCCTCTGTTTTCGCGGGTTCCGCATCAACAGATTCAATCAAGATCCGCATCCGCGGATGCAGAACCCGCAGATGCGGAGGGCCGACGATATGTAAAAAGGAAAAAAATGAGAACCTTGGAGTTTTGGCTGGAGCTCCTGCCTTCAGCTGTGAATTTCAACTATGTACTAATGTACCAAGCAAGTTGGTGTTCTAAGACTCTGTTTGACTGTAATATCTCTATATTTCCAATTAGAAATATTAAAGATTTATTTAGGTGTTTAAAAAATATTTTGCTTCCAAATAGGATCTGATCTTCTTTTAACTTTTAATAAAAGCAATCAGATATTTATTAGCCATATTTCCAGAATTTAGGAACCCATAGCCTGAACTCTACAAGCCAGGTGCAATTCCAGATTTAGATTTGAAAACTTCCAGAAGCCCAGTTTGGCTCCTTAGCTGGGGCTCTTATATAAGTAATACAAGTATGACTCTTCTCTTGTTTCTATTGCGGTAGTTTGGGATTACCACTGACTCCTTGCCCCATATATATCTTGGTTCACTCCAATTCTTCTTTGAGGACTCAAGACCAGCCTATCCCATGCTAGTCCCAGTGATTTGACAGTTACATGGCATGCCCAAAATAGTTGACTTTCCTCCCAAAGGTGGGTGCGGAGTAAAGTAGGCCCTCCAAGGTAGTCCTGCTTCCATCAACCCCAGGAGATACATCCCCTGAAAGTCTCTTAAATAGATCATCTGTTAGGCAGCACTGCTGTAGTGGAAGAGGGCTAGGAATCAGACTCAGACTTCTAAGCATCCAGGAAGAAGTTCTCCCTAACTCTCCAAGATAAAATGATTCCTCATTTTCTATTTTCCCTAGGGCCACCAATTTTTTCCTTTTTTTTTTTCCTAGTTAAAGTAAATTTCTGCTAAGGAATTATAAATATCTGACATGGGGTACTAGACCAGAAACCTTGAAACAACAGGCTGTGTTTTGATACTCTACCAAATCACAGTAATCAGCACTATCTTCAATGTAGTGAAAACTCTATGATGGGCTTAATTTGTTATGAGCTAGTCGGATCTATTCTGTATGTTCAGAATGTCAAGCAGACTCTTTAATTTGTTTTTTAAAAATCTGGTTGTAACATTTAATAATAAAAATTTTTATGTAACGATTGAACATGAAGCTATTTCTGTTTTCCTTTAAGAAAAATATTATATTTCAGAAGTGTACAAGGCTATTACGTTGTGAATGATAATGAGCATCCACATACCATCATCTAATTTAAAAAGGAAAATGTTAGCAATAAAATCAAACCTCTTTCTGTAGCCCTCCATGATGACAAGCCCCTTCAGTGCTCTCAGGTAACCATTATCCTGAAATTGAAGTTTATTATTTCCATGAATTTCTTTATACCTTTACTGCCTATGTGAAGCGTCCCTAACAATATGTGGGAATAACGCTGAATGGCATACCTTATATATTCGTCTGCCACCTGCTTTTTTCACTTAATGGAAACAACTTACGAGTGATGACTGTTTTGTTCACTGCTATCTATGTCAATTGCATCTAGAACAGTGCCTGATACATAGGAGGCACTCAAATGTTTCTTGAATGAATAAGTGTCATATTTCTGAATGATTTCCATATTTATATGTGTAGCTCTTTTTCTTTGATTTTCACTTCTGTGTAGTATTTCATTGCATGGCTATATCACATACTTCTGTTGAAGGACGTTTAGATAGCTTTCTATTTTTTTTGCTACTGTTAATTTGCTATGCACTCTGAAAATTTGTTTACATATTTCCATATGCACACATGGAGAAATATTTTTGGGATATATACTGAAGAGTAGAATTATGGGATCTCCAAAGTGGCTCGCCTAAAATTTTACATCAGTACCAATGGCATTTGTGTGTTCTAGAGATTTCAAATCTTCATCTCACTGGGTAAAGTCAGACTTCTTCATGTTTGCCAATGTGATGAGTGTGAAATGACATTTCATTGTGGTTTTCATTTTTTATTTTCCTGTTTTCAAGTGAGGATAAACATCTTTTCATATGTTTATTGACCATTCATATTTCCTCTTTGGAGGAATATATTTCCTCTTTCATATATTTTGGTCATTTTTCTATTTGGTTACGTATTTTTTCTCTTATTGCCTTCAAGGATATATTTTTTAAAATTCTGGATACTGTCCTTTGTCAGTTGTATGCTTTGCAAATGTCTTCTTCCATTTGTGGTTTGTCTTTTCACTTTCTTCTCCCCACAGCAATTTTTAAAAACTTTCCTTGTAGTATTTGTTCCACTGAATTGTAATTTTTAAATCTACTGCATCCATTAAATCTATTAAAAAGTTTAATCCACTAATTGTGAGGTCGTTGAAGGCAAACTATTTATCATTTATCATTGAGGGCCTTGCACCATGCCTTGTACTTATTGGGGCTCAATAAATGGTTTTTGATTTTTGAAATGGGTGTGGCTCTTTTTCCTCAGACAAGGTGAAAAGCAGCTAGTTGGGGGTAGTGCAGGGATTGGTCAACCATAGCTCCCCGGCCAAACTAGCCCTGTTCCCTGCTTTTATAAATAAAGTTTTATTTGAATACAGCCACGCTCATTTGCTTACATATGTCTATGTATTATGCTACAATAGCAGAGTTCAGTAGTTGCGACAAAGACCTTATGACCCACAGGTCCAAGAATATTTGCTATCTGACCCTTTACAGAGGAAAGTTGAGACCGCTGGTCTAGTAGATAAAGGAATGCACTGGGAAGCACACTGCTATCACATATTTATGGCTTTAAAAGAAAAAGTACACCTAATCTCTTTTCTCTCCTTTTCTTAACATTGCCACCCTATGTATTTTGCAACTCCTCACCTCATCTTATCTTAAAAGGATGAATAACAAAATATATAGACTATTTTAAAATAATTTGAATTAATGCAAGCCCCAAATAATGCCATCAGCCCCCAAATAATGTCATCATGCTATCTTTAATCCACCAATACAGAAATGGATCTTATTTCATAGGAGTTTCTACCAAAAATTGCCTCCAGGATCATCAACTACATAAGGACAGAGGGAATGTCTTTGAATTCCTTTGTAATCCACCCTCCCCTGCCCACCCTCCCCCAGCACCTCATTCAGTGTTCTGCTCACTGAGGTCACTCCATAAATATTGACTTCTGGCTGGTGATATTTTAGTGCATTATTTACCTGGTTGCACTTTGTAGGAAACACTTGGGGCCTGAGATAGGTGGGGGGAAAGGCAAAGGGACAGAGCGAAACAATGGAGAAAGATGATCCTAAAAGCATTTGTTAATTTACAACTTCTGGGGCTGTTGAAACTGCTTTTAATTTTGCAGTCTTTGGCATTTTTGCAATTTTTCCATGTCTTTGCTACTGTTCCAGTACCATAGATAAGAAACCCTCGGACCTTGCTCTGTTCTGGAATAATGAGATTGGGAAGAAAAGATCTTTTTCATCTTTTTAACACTAAAAAAAAAACAAACTAGTCAAAGCCCAGCAGTTCAACAAATATTACTCATGTCATTGGCAAGAAGAAAAGGGGACTTTTGAATTAAAAAAAAAAATGGAAAAGACGAACACAAGAGGCATTGTTTGCATATCAGAAAAATTAATCTACATAGGAAAGTGTAAGAGCCTGCAATTCAGAAAGCAAAGAATTAGGACAGCCCAGCTGAGAATAATTTTCTAGCCAGTTAATTTAATTGCATAAATCATTCCTTTGTTAGCAATAAAGAGATATAATTAAAATGAGATTGCCTCTAGTTTCTATTCTCTAGAAACTAAAGGAATTGATTTTGGGCAAAGCATTCTTCCAAATACCAGATTGGCAAATTACATTTACCTTTTTAGAAAAGCTAAATTATTTTGCTGTAATATCATGGTGGGTTTAATTAATTATAGATCTGCCGTATGATCTTAAAGAAATAATTTATTTAATGTCCTTAGAACAGAAGTTTGCAATCATATGCGTATCCCTTTGGTAGATGGTGTGCAGATTTTTACAAACAGGTCAGAAGTTTAACAGGCAGCTGTCAGGAGGAATTTGAGGCGATATAACGATTGTTTGGGGTTTTGGTTTGCAGTCCTTGTTCAAAATAAAAAACGCCACCACTCAGTATTGCATAATTTAACTGAACTCATTTAGATTGACTTTATTCTAAAATTGCTACTGGTAATTATTTGCTGTCTCTGAACCTTTGGGATTTAAAGAGCTTATAATTGTCTATTAAATAGGGGGAAAATCAGATCAAAGAGGAATGCAAGAAGTCTCCTACTATAAAGCTCAGGTCTGCTGATCAGTCAATTGAATGTCAGAGAGAATTGCAAGCTGTGACAGAGAAGAGGCTCGTTTTTATGGTAATGAATTTGAATTTTTTAAAATGTACTAAACTACACTTGCTTGCTCCAGATTTTTGAAGTTCATTGGCATTACTTGGCAACAGAGATTTGCTCAGTGGTGGGAGGGAATGCCACCAGCCTTCAGAGGGCCTCGGGCTCAGGGAAAACCGTGCCCCTGCACCATGGCTGCCGTTGATGCTCTCATACCACATCCAAGCCTCACAGGGGCTGGTGACCCTCTTCTGGTTTTAAACTTCCGTTTCGGAATAGTGGTTACCTGAGAGCAGTGAGGGGGCTTGTCATCATGGAGGGCTATAGAAAGGGGTTTGATTGTATTGCTAAGGTTTTCTTTTTTAAGTTAGGCGATGGAACAAGGATGTTCATTATTATTCACAAAGTACTAGCCTTGTATCTTTCTGAAATATAATACCTTTCTTAAAGGAAAACAGAAATGTTGTTTTCCTTTTGTAGGGGAATAGAATTGGCCACCCCAAATGTGTCTCTTTGGCTTGAGTATTTTTAGGAACAAAAGACTCTGAAAGAAACTTTGACCTTCCCCCTAACTCCCTAAAAGAATTTAAGATAGAAGGCCTGTCCCCAGGACAGGACATCACCACAGATAACTCTGGTTATCGGTAGACTGTGAGGGTCCTTGCTAAGCCCATTCTTATCAAACATTTGTTTTTCTGTTTCCATGTGAATTGTCTTCCTCCCCTTTGAAATCCCAAACCACTACCTCCAACATCCTCCTACGTCTTTAGCTGAAGATGGTATTTAAGGTGACAACCTCGGCCATTCTGGTGCGTTACTCAGCTTTCCTGGGTTTCTCCCATGTGTACATGTTATAAAGCTTTGCTTGATTTTCTCCTGTCATTCTCTCTCATGTTAATTTAATTCTTAGGCCAGCCAGAAGGGCCTAGTGGGTAGAGGAATTGTCTTCCTCCCCTACACTTTCTTAAAGAAAAACAGATTCACTTTTGTACTAGATAAAATGTTTGGTTTTGCTGTTGAAGGTTTACATTATTGACTTAGAACAAGAAGTACATGCCACCATTTATCCAAATTCTTATGGCTCATGAGATGGCAGCCAGAGGAGAAAATTAGCCCAGGTCTTAGGAGAAATGAGATCTTCCTGCATGATTTCTGCTGCTCAGTGAAGATCTCCTACCAAAGCAGCTGGACAGGGAGGAAGGCTATTCAGATGCATGTAACCTCCACATTCACTCCACAGGACAGAACAGATGGACCTCAGCTCCCTCTGCTTAAAAAGTTGCGGAAGATTCCTGTCTCTGCTGTGGCAATTGCCGCTATGGGCATCCTCTAGGTAGGTACTGCTAGGTCAGGGTCCAGCCCTCAGACCCCAAATGCTTTGTAGACTTTTCACCTAATGCCACAACTTTCAGTCTCACATTCCTTCTCTTGGCTCACTGCCTGACACCATGACGTCATGACTGGCTGGTCTCTCGTCAAAGCTGCATTCAAAACTGCATTATCTTCTTCCCTGTGCCTAATCCTTTGTGACTAAGACCATTGACTTGAGCAGGCTATTAATGCAACAAAAATAGCTAAAAATTAATGTTGAGGTTAATTAACAAATGTCCTGATTTATTTGGGAAATCTGGACTGGAAAATTAATATGGAGGGCATCTTGAGCATTAAAATGATGGCTTCTGCCAGAATCATTATGGACTCTAAATAATACTACATTGTTAGGATTAGAAACAGCTCTTTACCTTTGAGTAGTTTCAACGTTATCACCTGATTCTGGATAATCTCTGCTAATTAATCCCAACTTTAGGCTAAATCCTGCTTTTATATATTGTTTTTCTTAATCCACATCAATCAGATGGGGAGTCTAACTTGCTCCACCAATAATGTGGCTTTGGTCATACTTCCTATTCAGTAAGTTTATTCATGGGTGGTACAGATAATGTTGCTAGTTAATTGGGTATATCAAGTCACATCCCAAAATGCAAAGGCCGGTCCCATGTACTTCAAATGTAATGGCTATCTTGAAGATACATCTAAAACTACATATTAGTGTCACTGGGGGTAAAGAAATGCTTAGGATATCCTGGGCCATCTCCTGAATGCTTGGTCTGCTTCTGGGACATCGTGACACTCATCCTCCTAACATGGAGAGGGTCATATGCCATTAATCTAGATTATAGACGAGGGAACTTAGCATCAGAGAACTTTAATGTCACATGTTTAGCCCAGACACAAGGAGCAAATTATCAGCAGTTCCTGATAGCAGTATTTGGCTTTCCTCCCTTAAAGCTTAGACTCCATTCAGTTACCTGATCAGGACCAGATAACAGTGAGCTGATATTTAATCAAATTATTTTGCATCAGTAGCATATAAGGCTTTCTTTATTATGGTGTTTGAAAATACATTCAAAATACCCACCAGCCTACAAGTATTTTGTGAACCCTAAAGAGTTTTAAGGGCTTTCTCTTTGTGAATACCGATAAGCGTTAGTACAATTACTTGATCCGACCTGTCTCTGTCCTAGGGTTAGGCATTTGGCCTGCAACCTTGGATCAAGCTTGTCATCTCCTCTCCATAGTGTTCCAGACCATCTCTACCACCTCTTTCTTCTATGTCCCAACAATATCTTTTACCTATCTCTTCATGTGGTTTATTATTATTTCTCTAAGTGAATAATGCCACCGCCATCTGTGAGCTTTTTGGGCTTATTCACTATTTGATCTTCAACATCCAGCACAGTGCATGACATAGAGACACTCAGTTATGGTTTATTGTTGTTATTGACTAATATGGAGGAAAGGGAGGAAACCCACATTCTTGGCCTTCATGGCATCCTATTCACGTCCTTAGCCTCCTATACACAATTCTTATCAAGAGGTATGTTTAATGTGTTATTCCACGCCTAACACCAGACTTTTCTCATTCTAGGAATTTAATACATTTTGTAGAATGAAAGTCATCCTGCACTGTGACAGGCCTTTTAACAACTGCCAGAAGATGTATTTAGAGGATGTCTAGCGTGCATGATACTGGACATGGAAAACCATCAAGTTCCTGAGCAGCCGCAACCTGGCACTCCTCAGGGCTGAGTCTGAGGCCCTCTTTTCATGCCCCACACTTTCTCTAGGCTTTATCTGCTCTTCTGATAACTCCCAATTCCACATGTCCAACCCAAACTTTCTTCTGAGCCTAGACCCATGTATGCAACTTCCTTCTGGACACCCCCGCTTGGATGTACCATAGGGATCTCAATTCAACACATCCAAAACATAACTCATCATTTTCATCTTCCCTTCTGAGCAAATGGTACCACCAGCCACCCAGTTGGATAAGACAAAAAAGAAAAAAGCTTTCCCTCATTCCTCTCTCTCCCTCATCCCCCACAACAACCTAATCAACAAGCTAGCAAACTCTATTTTCTAAACGTCTCTGGACCCAATCATTTTTTCCCATTGCTTGGACCCACCTGCTACATTCTGCCTTGCTCCTCTTCAATCTGAACTCTACTGTAACGCCAAAATATTATTTTTTAAAAATATTACTCATCTGCTTAAAAAGCTCAACTGTTTTCCCACTGCCCTTGGGATAAAGCTTAAACTCCTAAACATGCCTTTCAGAGCCCTTGATGATCTTCTTTGTCCCATGACATTCTTGCCTCCCCAAACCTTAACGTGACTGCTTCCCCTCAACCTGAGGACCTCAACATAAATGTCACCTCCTCAAAGATGTGCTCTCTGACCACGTGGGCTAAAGCATTCCTACTCCTAACCCACTCAAACTCCATCTCATTGCTGTATTTTTTTTCGTTCAATGAACTTATCAATGCATGAGGTTTTTTAAATTAATGTTTCCCTATTTGTTGTCTGTCTTCCTTTTCTGGGATTTAAGCTCTTTGTCAATGTCTGTCATGCTCAAAGCTGTACCTCCAGATTCTAGAACAGTGCCTGGCACATAGTAGACACTCTATAAATATCTGTGTATCTACTATAGCTGCTTTTATATTTTGGTTATTTCTACACTACATCATACTCTGTCTCTATCCTTAGGGGGGCCTTCACATGCTCTACACACACTTTTTACGTTTGCTAACTACTACTTAGCTTAAACATCATTTCCTCAAGGAAGCCTCTCCTAAGCTAGGTTAAGCCCCCACTGTGGCATCCTCCCATGATATACTTTTCCTATCAAAGACATTCAACACTCTTGAAATTATTCAATAAGGAGCTGCCGTCCACACTAGACCATAGGGGGCATATTTCTTTTGTTCACAGTTATATTCCCAGGTCCTAGAATAGCGCCTGGCACATAATTGGTGCTCAGTAATAATTTGTGGAAGAACATATGAGTGAAATCAATGTTTCTGCTCTGTGGGGAGTTTGTTTTCAGATCAGACCCCAAACAGAAAACAGTACTTCCTTCCAAGAGGGTGGATAAGCATCCTCCTGTCACCCAGCGTGTAGACAATCCAGTAGGGCAGAATGCTGATTGCACAGGCACCTCAGATTATAAAGCTGAGCTGCAGCACCAAGCAGACAGAGAGCTATTCCTAGGGTGGTAAGTAATTAGCACACATTTGGCAGAGTGTATTGGAAGGAGCAAACAACCTTAGCAGTACTGTTGGAAAATGCTCAGGACTTATAGCTGAGAATAAGCAATGATCAATTGCAGACAGATCCTAAGAAAGATTTTCACATGGTAACAGGGGCCTCGCTACTTGGAAGCATCATCCTAGAGGCCAGTTTGGGACAAGAACAGAGTGTAATATATGGTGGAATCTCAAAAATAAGGAGTAGATAGAAGAAAAGGAATCTGGCTGTCTAGAACAGAGATTCTTTTCTTTGGGCCACACCAAGCTAAGGAATTTTTTTTCTAATTTCATAATGAGGATGGGTTTGAAGAGGAGAGTCCAAATCCAATTTTATGGTTGCTCTAGTTGGTGTACAGGGTGTTCTTCCTAAATTAGTCATATTCCTTAAGGTGAATATTTTCATTTGCAGTTCATACTTTTGTGTTTCCATAAAGTCTTAGTATTTTTTTAAACTCCAATATCATTCTACATTTGGACTGGTGCTACTGTGACTCTCACAGTCAAAATGTTGGCTCTCAGATTAGCAAATTAGGTAATTTGTAGTTTTGCTTAAATGAGCTTATTTCTCTCTGGGTAAGCTACCTAAAATTCAGTGGAATCATTTGGAAGATAAAGAAATCCATCAAATGACTTGCACAACCAAAGTGTGTTAGGCTGTTCTGATGAAAGAGAATCTAGCTGGGGCTCAGCAGAACAGGAGTTCTGCTTAACTTTGCATGATTCAAACACATTACCTCACCTCTGTGTTCTCCCAGGCCCATTAATAGTCCTGTAGTTTCTCTAAAGAAGGGCCTTCGCCATCCTAGCAAAGCCTTAAAATTAGGGTTGGCATGTAAAATACAGGATGCCTAGTTAAATTTGAGTTTCAGATAAACAATGAGTAATTTTTTAGCATCAGTATGTCCCATATTTATATTTGTTGTTTACCTGAAATTCAAATTTAACTGGGCATCCTGTATTTTTTATTTTCTAAATCTAGCAATCCTAATTAAAATTCATTCATCATTAAAAGAAAAATACCGTTTCTCTCAATTCTCTCTATCCATCATCACATAAAGCAATGGAAAGTTAGAGAAGGAAGTAAATGAATGTTCTTTGAGTTCTTGCTCAAGTGACAGTTACTTTCACATGCAACATAAATGTTCCATTACTTGGACTTCTTAAGAAGGGAAAGGAGTCAAGAATCTACTGAGGGAGGTAGCACTTGTGAAGCTGGTGACTGGATTTCCACATTTGATCTTGTGTTGTTCATATCTTGGTTAGCATAGCAATTTGCTGCATTTATCTCCTTTGATACAAGTCAGGTACTGATGAGGCTGTGAACTCAATTTTCAGGAGTATTGGTTAACTCTCAGTTTAGGGACCACAGTCGACATTACACTAGGAACAAGAGGGGCTCTTTGATAAGTCATAAACAACCAGCTGATTGATTAGTTCCAGAAATTTAAATATCTAGGCATTCATTTTAATTAAGCACTTCATTGGAAAACACATAACATAGACTACTGTCACCAGAACTGTGACAGCTATATTGCAATTTTATAGTCCCAAATTTAATCAGCAGGTGCTGATTAATCCTGCTCTAAAAATCTTCCATAGCAGTTGCCCAGATTCTCTGTGCTTCAGAGGGGAAGGGGGGAGTGGCTGGCGCTGCTGAGAAAACAGATTGTCAACCTTTTATTTTTGCTCCCTAGTTTTGATCTCAGCTGAGAGCAAACATATCTCATCTCATTCTATTTTTTGCTTTTTATATGTGAACTTGGATTGATGTTCTTTTTTTATCAGCTCTTTGTATTTATTCTTTTATGAGTGGTCTCTTCATGCACATTGTTCAGTTTTCTTTTTTTTTTACAAGTTGTACATTGATTTGTATGTTTCATATATTAATAGCATATATTGCTAATGGCTACCATTAATTTAATGACCACTAAGAAGCTAGCACCTCACATAAAGTATCTGGTCTAAATCCTCACAAAAATCTTTTCAAGGTAAATCGTAGTATTCTCCCTTTACAGATGGGGAAACTGAGACCTGGAGAAATTCAGTATCTTGCCCAAAGTTATGCATGGAAGCCCCAGGTTCTGGGGTCTCGTTTTAACCCTTAGATATCGCTACTTCACATTGCTCATCATAATTTTGTAAGGATTTTTTTTTGTCCTAACTTGTAGTTGACTACGTTACGAAGAGGTTATCTCTCTACAAGTTCATCTGTCTTTCCCACTGGACTGTGAACTTCTTACGGTTAGAATAATATCCTTATGTCTCCTGCACCTAACATGGTCCCTGGACATAATATACATTTTGTAAATATGCGTTAAACTGAATTCTTTACTCTCACATTGGCACTGCTATCTTGATGGCCAAAGTCTTTGTCTGATGGACCGTTACACATATTATGAGTCCCCCTTCCCCAACCAGATATTATAAAATAAGCGGGCTAAGTACATTAGATCATTTTATTTTGTCAATTTATTTTTCTCAGAATGCCAGATCCATGGTCCATAATCATGATTGAAAACAAACATCATTGGGTTCCACCATCCTCCAAAAAGTTATGATCCTGGATCACCTGAGGTAGAAAATCATTCACAATACTATTCAATCCTTTTCCATAGGACTAGAATTTGGCTAAAAGTACATTGGTGGGCCCTTCCTCCCAAACCTCAAAAATCGTTAGTGGTCAATCCAACCATTTCTTGAAGAACAGTTCTGGAAAAAACTAAATTTAGTTACTGAAGACAAGACCTGTGTACAACTTTTATAGTCTTTCTTATATACTGGTCACTTTGAATATAAGATCCAAAACTATGTTTCAGAGATAATAACATAATGATACATTGAACTGGTGATTCATTTTACAGTACCAACTTAAAAACTGTGCATGATTTCCCTGCTTTTAGATTCACCCTAGGTTGGTCCAATTTTGAACTTTGTAACTTCTAAATGCTAGATCATACCTGTTATATCTATGTAAAGTTTTCAAAATCCTTGGTCAAAATAGAAAAAGTTCTGATCAGATTCATAAAAGGGAGACTTTCCATTCTTCATGTATCTTGTCTGTGGGTATGGTTAAATCTCCTTGGAAACAGGAAGGATGATGCCCATATGTACTTACACAATAAAATAGTTACTAGGTTAACAAATGAGTTCTCATAGGTGCTTACTTAAATTTGTGTGTATATGCTTTCTAAAGCAAATCAAAATTAAATAAGCAAGACTCTTTTCTTTCCTGGCGGGACCCGAAGCTACCTGGGGGACAGACTGACAGAACTGCTAGCTTCAGCTTAGGAAAGAGTTGGAATAGCCTGGAAATGCTGAGCAGTGCCTTTGTAGAAATGTGCAGCACCTGGCACTAGTATTTTAAAACTCCCTGGAGAGAGTCACCAGTTTTTCAAAAGCTGAGCAACAACTTGCGGGGCTCCAAATTAGGTCAGTGAACATAGAAGGTGGGAACTTTCTGTTAAGATCAACTTCTCATTATACTGTTTAATAACAGTTTCAAAAACAAGGTGGCGGAAGCATGCTGATAGTGAAGGAATCCACCTTCTTAGATGCATGCATGTAGGATTTCTCAAATGGAAAAGACCACCCGGCTCCAAAATTCTAAAGTCTGTTTAATGATAGTCCAATAATTTTTCTTTTATGTTTTACAGTAGGGGTTATCAACCAGTAGATTGGAATCCTCTAGCAATTTTTTTTCTCTTAAAAATGAGTGTAATATCAGGTCAGAAATATGCAAATAGATCAGCTCAGCGGCATAGCATAAATAGCCTAGAAAAAATATTCAACTATATATGAGTTTATTAGATGGTCAATGTGATGTTTCAGATTATGGGCAATGTATGGTGTAAATACCAGAGGCTACTTACCTATTTTGAGGAGACAAAGGCTAAATTCCTGTCTTGTACCTTGCATAAAAGTAAATGTCAAAGGAACTAAGCATAAATGTCAAATTTACAAAAATATTACAAGAGCTTGTGTTCTGTTTTGCATTAATCCTACATATTGCCTTACATATTTATTTCTGGATACTTTATACTTTTTATGCTAATGTGTATGAATGGGACACCCTTTTCAATTATAGTTTCCATCTGCTTTGTTAGTATCAGAGAAAGCTGTTTGATATGAATCTTTTATCCAGCCACTTCTTAAATTCTCTTAGTAGTTCTAATAGTTGTTTTTACTTGGTTGAATCTCTTGGAATATATATATATATGTCTTTTTGTTTGTTTTATTTCATTAGCTATTAATTCCAGAATACTGTTTAGTTAAATGAGAGATGAGAGCAGGCATTTCTCTCATTTTCCAGTTTAAGGAAATACATCCACTGTTTCACAGTGTAATTTTACACTTGTTATTGATTTCTAGTTCATGCTCTTTGTTGTTTTTACTAATTTTCATTCTATTCCTATTTTACTTAGCACTTTTATTATGAATTGCTGTTTACTTTTTTTTTGTGAGGAAGATTTGCCTCTGAGCTAAAATCTGTTGCCAATCTTCCTCTTTTCTTTGCTTGAGGAAGATTAGCTCTGAGCTAACATCTGTGCCAATCTTCCTCCATTTTGTATGTGGGCCGCCTCCTCAGCATGGCTGACAAGTGTTGTAGGTCCACACCTGGGATCCAAACCTGCGAACGTGGGCTGTGGAAGCGGAGTGTGCCGATCTTAACCACTATGCCCTGGGGCTGTCCCCAGTTTACTTTTATTGAATAACTTTTTTTTTTTTACAATCGTTGTTGAATGGTTTTTCTCTTTTAGATAATGTAAACATATTAAAGGTGAAAAACCACTGAACAGTAAGTTTTTTTAAGACATTTAATAAAAACAACACAAGTAATATCATTTATTGCTACTTTTGCTCCAACTTAACCTTCTTGGAATAAATTCAACTTGATCATGAATAATTTTTTAATGCATTGTATGACTCATCATTAATGTTTTATTTGGAATTTTTTGTATCTAAATCCATAAATGATATTGGTCTGTCATTTCTATTTTGTGCTTGCTTGTACCTTTTCTAATCTTTGACAACATCTACAATATCCTCTCTTATTACTGGCCTATTCAAATTTCCTATCTCATCTGGAATAAGTTTTGGGTAATTTAGGTTTTCTTAGAAGTATGTCTATTCCATCTAGATTTTTCAAACTAATTGTTACGCTATATATTTTAAATTTTTAAAAAACTCTTTTAGTTTTAACTGTATTTGTAATTATAACACCTCTCACTTCTGAATTTGTATATTGTTGTTTCCTTCTTTTTTTTGTCTTTTATTTCCTCTTTGAAATAAGTGTTTACATTTTTTTTTCAAGTTGTTACAGCTTTGTTGTTGTCTTTTTGTTATTTTCTAGTTTTATTGCATTGCTTTTAGGAGTTTTGGATTCTACTTTCTCTGTGGTCAACTGAACAAATATATATTCTCCCTAAGTTACATACAAATTTCTATATATCCATTAAAATAAATGCATTATTTGTGTTAATCAAATTATTTCCTTTTTTATTGAGTATCTACCATGTGCCCAGCACTGTATGAAGTGCCAGGTTCACAGTGGCAACCAAAACAAGCATTCTTCCTGTTTTAGATTTATCTTTTTTTCCTTCAATTTTTTAATAATTTTAATGACGTAAATTTTACATAAAATAACTGTTCCCACTTAAAGCACACAAATAGATGAGTTTTGACAGATGTGTACACTAATGAAACCACAACCACAGTCATGATAAGGGACATTTTCATCTTCCCTAAAGTTTCCCTGTGCCTCTTGCAGTCCATATCTTCCTCTGCTCTGGTCCCAGGCAACCACTGGTCTCTGTTCTGTCGCTATAGACTATTTTGCACTTTCTAAAATTTTCTATAAATGGAATCATACATTATACACTGTTTTGTGTTTGCCTTCTTTCATTCAGTGTAATGATTTTTGAGATTCAGCCAAGTTCCTACATGTGTCAGTAGTTCATTCCTAATTTATTTTTATGCAATAATCTATGGTACAGATATACCACAGTTTGTTTATTGATGCACCCCTTTTCTTTTTTTCTTTTTATTTATTTTTTTTATTATTTTATTTTATTTTTTTTGGTGAGGAAAATTGGCCCTGAGCTAACATCCATTGCCAAGCTTCCTCTTTTTGCTGAGGAAGATTAGCCCTGAGCCAACATCTGTGCCCATCCTCCTCCATTTTGTACATGGGATGCCGCCACAGCATGGCTTGAGGAGCTGTGCCTATGTCTGCGCCTGGGATCCAAACCCACGAACCCCGGGCTGCCAAAGTGGAGCACGCAAACTTAACCACTATGCCACCCAGCCGGCCCCTACTGATTCACCTCTTAATGGACATTTGGATTATTTCTAGTTTGTGCTATTACAAATAAAGTTGCCATGATCTTTTGTGTACAAATATTTGTGTGGACATATGTTTTCATCCCTCTTGGGTAAATAATTAGAAGTGGAAAGGCTGAGTCCTATGGTAGCTAGATTAGATTAATCTTTACAAACAGCACAAAGTTGGATTTTGGCTTCAGAAACAATGTGAGTACTCCCCTATAACGATAAAATTTAGTCCATATATATTTATGGGCCCCACTGATATAAAAAGTCTCATTTATGTTATTCTTTATGTCTCATTTATTTATTTTTTTATTTTCAGTTTTTTACTTAATGTATTATGTTTTCCTTGATAATTTTTTTTTCCTGTCTGGTGTAGCGTTTCCCAAAATGTATTCTATAGAATAACAGTCCCATTGAGAGGCTCTACAAAAGTAGTTTTCATAATAAAATAAATTGAGGAAATACTTTTTCTTAGAGATTTACAATTCATATTAGTATTTTAAGGGCTCTGAGAAATCTTGCTTAAAAGTCCTCATTTAGACCATTTCCCATTGCATTTAGACCAAATCCCAAATCTTTAACACAGCCTATGAACTCCTGCCGTCGGGTCACTAGCAATCTCGTGACACTCTGACTTGATTTGTTCCACAAAATGTGCCAAGTTCCTTCCTGGAACAGGAGTTCAGACAGCCTGTTTCTGTTGCCCAGACTTCTTTTCCCTACTTCTGAACCTGAATAACTCATTCTTCTGGATCACAAGTTAAATATCATTTCATCAAACCCTCTAGACTACAGATCAGGTCCACATTATACATTCTCAAAACATCGTGTGCTTTTCCTCTGTAGCACTGGTTATAATAACAAACAATTATTTGTATAATTTCATTAATGGCTGTTTTCCTGGCTGGACTGTAAACTCCATAAAAGCAGGAACTTGTCTAACTGTTCATTAATAGAGCCTCAGCATCTGCCTATTCTATATGAATAGTAGGCACTCCATAAATACATATTGAATGAATCAAGAATCCAAGTAACTTCATTTAATCCTGTATTTCCTAAGCTTATTTGACATATCTCTTGCTAATATCCTGTGGAATTAGTATTCAGTCAATAATGCTCTTAGGAATGCAGCTCTGTGGGGGGTGTGTGTGTGTGTATATGTGTATGTTGCTAGTAATTACCTTATTCACTTACCCAATAAATATTTATTGGGTGCTGCTTCGTGCTGGGCACCTCAGTACTTAGACGCACTGAGGATTTAGCAAAGTTTCTGTGCCCATGTAGTTTACCTTTTAATGAGGACAGTCAGCCAATAAATGGCTAAAAGTAAATATGCCAGATGATAATGTGTGTTTTGAAGAAAAAGAATAGAGCAGGATAAAAGGATGGGAAATGGGGATTGTGCGTTAATTTATAAAGGTGATCAGAGAAGACGTCTTCCTTAAGGTGACATTTGAATGATGACCCAAAAGTGAGTAAGCCGTGCTGCTATTTGGGGAAGAGCATTCCTGATAGAGCAAACTGCATTGGCTAAGTATCTGAGGTGGGAACTTGTTTGGCAAAGAGTTGAGTACAGCTCCAGCAAAAGGACTGATGGGGAGAACGGTAGGAGATGAGGTCAGAGAAGGTGGAAGGAGGGACATGAGGTGTGTAGGACCTTTAAGGCTCTGCTGAGAGCTTTGGATTTAATGCTGAGGGAGATGTGAAGGCATTGAGCAGAGCAGGGGTATGATGTGACATATTTTAGAAAGGTCACTGGCTCTTTCTAAAGTGGAGAATTTCTGAAGGAGGAAGGAAACTTGTTAGGAGTCTCTTGCAAAAATATATATGAAAGACATGGGCTAGGTGGTAATGGCACAGATAGTGAGAAATGGTTGGATTCTACGTATATTCAATGTAGAGACACCATGATTTGCTGATAGATTAGGTGTGGGGTATCAGAGAAAGACAGGAGTCAACCATCATTTGAGGGTTTTTTGGCTTGAGCAACAGTACCAATGGTGGTGTCGCTTATTGAGATGGAGGAAGACAGAACGTAGATTTATGATGAGGAAACCTGAGTTTGGTTTGATCTTGCTAAGTCTAAATGCCTATTAGAGATCTAAGTGGAGATGTAGATTAGGAAATGGGAGATATGAAGCTACAGTCAGGGGGGATATCAGGGCTAGAGATATGCATTTGGAAGTCAACAGTGTGTTGATATTATTTAAAACTACTGGACTGGATGAGATCATCAAAGAAGTGAGTATAGATCAAAAAGAAAAAGTCTAAAGACTTTTGGTACTTTACTGTACCTTTGGTACTTTAGTGTTATATCACCCATAGTAGTTAAAATTTACAACCTCGCTATGGAAGAAAATGAAATTGACACAAAAACCTTTTCTATCTCCTAGATATTTTTGGATGGAAAAATTTTCTCTTCTCATTCCTTTTCTAAAACGTATTTTCAATATTCATTTAGATCAGTAATGCTCACAGCTTTTTTCATCTTTATAATTTTATGGTGATTCATTCCTCAATCAATGGCACATGAATTAAAGTAAACATTTTCAGGGTTGGTACATAAATGATATCTTTTCTTAGTCCTTATGTATTTGAGATGATCTTTTTCTTAACACATGAATTACAACTTCACTGAATATGGAATCCTTGAGTCAGAGCTATTTCCTTTGTACTCAACAGTTATTGATCTATTGTCTTATGGTCTTCTGGCACGTAATGTTAAAAGGAGAAATCTGAGTCCATACTTTTTTTTACCATCTGTAGTCAGCAATTTGTGTTTATTGGCTTTTATTTAATTTTTTGGTGGTTGTTATAGTTGTTTGCCTTTTTTTTTCTCCTACTGGATGCTCCTGGGGGTATTTCTTCATAAAATTCAAAAAGTTACTGCAATATATTCAGGTCTCAGTTTTTGTAATGTTTTTTCAAATTTTAGTATTAAAGTTATACTGTTTCTGTAAGATAAATTATAGAACTTCCCATATATTTTTTATTGTTTAAAATAGTTTAAACAATACTGAATATAAATGATAGAACTTTAATTATTTTCCAAACCCTTTTATGGTATCTGGGCCTATTCAAATTTTCTGTTTCTTCACAAGTTATTTTTACTCATTTATATTTTATTAGTAAATTATCTATTTTCTCCAGGTTTTCAAATATGGCTCCACAGATTCGCATGTTGTATTCCTTTCTAATTTTCAAAATCCCTTCCTTATTTCCATTTCCTTTTTTATATTTTTACTGTCTCTTTTTTTTCCTCTTAAACAGTATTGTGTGGAGATTTCTTTTAAAATAGTTCTTTCAAATAGTTTTTGGAGTTATTAATGTTCTCTAACATTTTTGGTTTTAATTGTGGCATTTATCTTCATTATTCTCTCTATTTTCTTTTGAATCCTTTTTAAAGCTCTTAAATTGAATACTAAGCTCTTTTGTTACCATTATTTATTATTTGAAAATAAACATTTTTGTTTTTAGTAAACTTTAAATAAATATTTAAATAACAGTTACAAAAATTTTCTTTTAAGTAGAAATTTAGCTATTTCCTATATGTTATAATATGAAGCACACTCAATTTCTTTCTAGAGACTGTAATTTCAATTTTGACTTCGTTTTGGATCAATGGATTTGTGGGACTACTTTTCTTAATTTCTAAGGAATTAAATTTTTTTCTTTGCTGAAGAAGATTCACCTTGAGCTAACATCTGTTGCCAGTCTTCCTCTTTTTGCTTGAGGAAGATTTGTCCTGAGCTACCGTCTGTGCCAATCTTCCTCTATTTTGTATATGGGTCACCGCCACAGCATGGCCACTGACAAGAGATGTAGGTCCGCGCCTGGGAACTGAACCCCGGATGCTGAAGCAGAGCGTGCCAAACTTAACCACTAGGCCACGGGGCCAACCCCCAAATGAATTAAAATTTTTGTGCCATCTTTATTGTATTCTAATTGTATTTAAATAAATTATAAAGTCTCTCCTCTGAGAATTGTTAAAATTTGATTTATGTTAGTTATTTGGTAAATTTTTGGAAATATTCTATGGACATATGATATAAATTTACATTCTCTTTTTTAAAGGTGTAGATTTCTCTATCTCTTTCTGTCTCTCTCTACACACGTACACACACACACATGCACATGTTGTGTGTGGGTGAAACTTAATTTGTTGATTGTATCATGCTGTTCCCATGCCCTTATATACTTTTATCCACCAGATCTGTTTGATTATGTGCTTTTTGTGCAAACAACAATTGAAAAATAGGTAAAAGTTATAAACAGGCATTTCACAGAAAAGGGACTCATAGAGCCAATACAAATATGGAGAAATGTTTGCCATCATTAGGATTGGGTAAATGCAAATCAAAATCACAATGACTTACAATTTTGTACCCATTTGATAGGCAAAAATTTTTTAAAAGGCTACCATATCAAGTGTCAGAGAGGACATGGACAGGAAGGATCTCTCATACTGTGCTCTATACTTTGAAAAACAGCTTGACATCATCTTCCAAACAGTTGCATACCCTATGTGCCTCTATCTACATACCCAAGAGAGACTTTTGCCATGTCTACAGCAAGAGACATGTACAAGACTGTTCATAGCAGTACTGGTTAACAAAATCAAAACCTATAAAAACCCAAAAGTCATCAATGGGAGAATGGTTTAGTGGAATATTCTACGACAATCAAAACTACAAGTACACACAACAAAATGGATGAATCTTAGCAACAAGATACCAGTGAAAAAGTAAATCCCCAAAGATTCCATTCACAGAATTCCTTTGTATAAAATGAAGAATGAGTGTGTGTGTGTGTGTGTGTGTGTGTGTGATTTAAGAACATACAGATGGAAGGAAATTACATAAAAAGGAAAGCAAGTGCATGATAAGTTCAGGACTCAGGGTGACATTTCTATCAAGTGGGGGAAGACAGGAGGGTGGGATAGGGGAGGGATGATAGGGTTAGATGTGGGAGGGATCATATGGTTAGATGTAGGTTCCTGTTGCTTTCTAACCAGTTATTTTGGGTACGGTTTCTTGGTGTTTGTAACATAATGAAAAATAATGAATGAAATACACGAGTAACTAAACAAAAGTAGGCTGTAAATGGACCAACGCCAACAATATATCATGAACCAGGAATTTTGAATAATCCACTTTTGTGAGCCCAAGGCCAAATAAAAATAATAAATTGGGCTTTTAAAAAGTCAACATACAATTTCTCTCTTTGATCTATTTATTGACTAACTTGAAACGCCACCTCATCTGATGCTAATATTGACACTAACATTTTTTGTTTGTTTGCATTTGTCTCATACCTCTTTGCCTCCCTCTCTATTTTCAATCTTCTGTAATAAATTTGTTTTAAATGTGTGTCTTGTAAAATGATGCTTCTCATGCTTTAATGTGCATATGAATCACCTGGGGATCTTGTTAAACTAAAGTTGTTGTTCAGTGGGTCTGGGGCGGGACCTGGGATTTTGCATTTCTAACAAGTGCCAGGTGATGCTGATCTTGCTGGTTCCACACACTTTGAGTAACAAGGTCATAAACAATATATAGCTGAGCTTTGTTTGTTTAACCTAGAAAGTCTCAGTCTCTGTATTTTAATGAGAATTCAGCGTATTCACTTTTAATGAAAACAACGCATATACTTGATTACAATCTTTCCATTCTACTGTATGTTTAATTTAGCATTTCATTTTTTTATGCTAGTTGATCAAGTTACTATTCAGTTTTTCTCTTGTTTGGGGGTTCTAAAATCATTTTCTATTCAACTCATGGTGTTTTCTCTTTCTCAACACCTGCAAGGTATTACTTCAACAAATATTCGATAAGTGCCTAGAATTATTTGTTGAGTGTATTTCTTTATTATTCTTTGAAAACAAAATGCAAACTGTTTCCTCTTTCCAAGACATTCTATTCATCTGCTGATTCCCCCACCCCCCAAAAATGAGATCTTTGGACTATTTTTTTGTTTCCTCTCTTTCCCAACAAGATAATACCTTTATAATTAATTCACTCATCCCCTAGATCTACAAACCCTAGGTTATGCTGAGGTAATTTTATACCTTTAATTTAAAACTATATTTAGGTTTTCCCTTGAAGCATGTGCCTTCTATTCTAAGAATTCTAGCTTCACAGTGATGCTGCTCATTATCCATCACTCTGTCATTATTCTTCTAGATTCAGTTATACATATTGCCAGGTTCTTCCCTCACTTCTTTTTCCTCTCTTTTTTATCTTCCCCTAACTTAAGTTCTTCTATGGGATTCATTTGTTGTTTAAAGTCCTTTTTATTAATATTTTTCTCAGGTAGGGTACATCAGTGGCATATTCTCTAAATTCTTGCATATCTTTCTCTTATCCTGATAGATAGGTGATTGCTGCCTTGGCTGGATATAGAATTCTTGGGTTGCATTTACTGAATTTCAAAATTCAAAACTTACATTTCAAGTTCTAGGAAGTGTCTGTGCTTTAGTTTACTTTCCTTAAGTGCTCATTTTATTATTATCATCATTGTTTTCAAATTATGATCAAATTGCAATCTCTCTTCTCCAAGAGTTCCTCTTCACTGGGAAGGAGTTTGTGCTGGGTACTTGGCTTGTTATTCCTCTCTTTGGATATTTGTTTTATTCTTTTTCCTTTTATGTCATTGTTCCACTAGCTTTTGGGGCTCAGGTTCAGCTGCTGTGTGCTCTCCATGGGGTCAGTGTTGGCGATGAAACTGAAACAGTAATGTCTATCCCTATGGGCCAGTGGTCCATTTCTCAGCTCCAAAGGCTAGTGCTCTTTAAACTTAGATGCCAGATACTTCTGCAGCTTCTCAGAAGTTGGGGAGATCAGACGGTCCTCCCAACACCACTTGCTCATGTTTGCTCTGCTCTTTCTCTTGTGGGTTCACTCTACAGGAAGACTAAGTTCTGTCTAGGAGGGTTCTCAGGGTGGAGGTGTTATGGAACCAAGTGGGCTCGCCTCCTGGTGAGTTAAATAAGACTTTACACCAGTGGAAGTTGTCTCACAAAGTAAAGTGTATTTGCAGCAAATAGGAGGCCATGAGGAGTCATTTCCGAAGTCATGGCGTCCCCTGAACAAAGAGAAGCAGGAACTTTTATTTGGTTGGGGAATGAATATTCAAAAGGGAGAGGTGGGTATTTGCTTGCGCAGGCTCAGTTGGAGAACATGCTTCCACATATTGAGGCCTCAGCTTCTCCTGGAGAGATCTTTGCATTAAAAATAAGGCAAAGGTCATGGGCATGGCTCTTGCGGTGAGGCGTGGTCAGTTTCAGGATGGCTGGTGGTTACCTCTCCTTAACATACAAAAGGAAAGGAAACAACTTTGAAAAACAGTTAATTGCTTCCATACCCACGTTTGAGTTTCTCTAGGCACCTAGTGGGAGACAGAGCCACTGTGAACTTGGGATGCAGAGCGCACTATAGTGCATAACAGGTCAGTAACTTACCAGATGTCTCACTTCTACTGGGAAAGTCCAGACTCTTCAGCCTGGCATTAGAGGGCTTTCTCTTCTTTCCTTTCTAATCTTAGCTCCTCTACTCGCTTTCCTCTCAGGTATCTAGAAAATTTACTTTTCTTTGTCCGTGCCATAAAGAAGGTTTTGCATTTCTCCCTGGATTATACTTTCTGAATCGTTCTACTTATTAAAACTGAACACATACTTTAAAACCCAACTTCAATGCCATTTTTCCCACAAAATTTTTCCTATATCTTCATATAACCTCTCATTTAAGTCACATATGCTTATCACTTCCTAATAATACCTAATTCATGACACTTATCTATCACCTTTACTGAATTTTAAAATTCATCTACTGAATTTTAATGTGTTAGGCACTATTCAAATCCTCTACATGTGTTAATTCACTTATTTCCTGCCTAATCTGCTTTATTCCTTCTGGGAAACCATAAGGTTCTTGAGTATAATTCATGTTTTAATCCATCTTCGTGTCTCGTAGATTGCCTAGCATAGAGCCTTGCCCATGATTAACAAACTAAATATATTTTTGAAAGAATGAACAACAATAGCAAATTGAATTTATAGTAATATATCATTGGTTGAGAATTTTAAGGTCCTATTGCATATCCCACCAGACAGTAGCCAGCAAATTTTGCTTCAGTAAAGAGAGAGTAATATGGCAGTTATACTCCTAACTATGATCATTCACCTCTACATTATCACCAACGCCAGGATCCCCACTACAATGATTTCCAGCTCAGAGGTTGCCTCCAAGATCCAGGCATCATGGATAATGGTCTAATCTGATTAGGCAAAATCATCTGATTACATTAAATTATGTCCTACATCCAGGTGTAGGGTTCTAATATGATATCAGTGTAGAATAGAGTTTTCCTAAGATATGTTTCCGGAGGAGTGCTTCTGTCAGTATCTTAGAAATTAAAACCAAGAAGGCTTTGCTGATATTGGACTACCATGTCAGACTGTAAAGAAAGCAGAACTATAACATTTGGCCAAACGAATCAACTGTTCCCCTTCTTTTCTGTTTCTAAAGCAGTAGCTAGTGGCCTATAAATATTTCTCTTTCTGTTTTCAGTAGAAAGATCTGTGTTGACCACCTTGATAGGAAATTGTGGTTTAAATCATTTTGGAATGGAAAACAATCCTAATTGTCTGGGAAAATTCATTGATTGGTTGATTAATTTATTCTGCTATTAATTGCACCAACAGCCATTGAGTACCTGCTTTGGGTCGGCTGCAGAGGTAGTAGCTTGGATTTTACATTTATGTCCCGCCTCTGGATCCAGTTCCTTAATTTGAATAGTTAGGGATGTTGGTATAATTTTGGCTTTTATCACTCAGACTTCATAATTCTTTCTGTTTTGTCACTCTTCATATTTATATGACATCTCGTGAGTGATTGATCTTCTCTAGGACCCTCTGGTCACTCACGTTTGCTTATCACCAGCACATGGGGGGCAATCCATAGATTTATGGCTGCCAATAAAAGTTGTTACCAAAAGTACAGTTTCCTTTTTTTCTGTGTGCTAATTTCTAATAACTCTTGTGCATGAGAGCAATTACTGACAAAAGTCAGCCTCTGTTAATAGAGTTTATCACACTTCATCATATATCCTTTGTCGTTGGAAGCATTTTGACAAGCCCAGGGTTAATTAAAACCAAGAAGACAATAAAATACACCTAATCAAACATTACAGGTACAGAAATCAATTAGCAGATTTATAGCACTTTGGAGGTTTCCATAATGTATAAAATTCAAAGAAACTGTCGTTTCCATTTCCTCAAGACAGTGTAATTAAATTTCTAATTGAAACTATTTTTCAGTAGGTAATGTACAATCCACCCAAGTTTGATTTGCATTAAAGTGGGTTCTACAGAGGTTGAAAGAGCCTAAGAAATTAAAAAGATCATTGAGTCATTTCCATCATTGTTTTTTTGTCTGCCTTAAAGTTGGGAAAAGTTATACTGTATAAAAAAAGGGAGGAGGGAAAAGTAGAGCTTTGCATGATAAAGAGAATAAATAAAGTCATCTTATATATCAAGGATCTCTGTCTTTACATGGTGCAAAAAATCACCAAGGGAGAGTGAATATCTCAGATAATTCACAGATTTGTCAGCATCGTTAAGTAATAAATCTGACTTATTTGTTTTCTCTAACATGACTGATTCTTTTGACTAGGTTGATTGCAATGATCCATTGCTTTGGTATCACGCAGATGTGGCCTTAAATAAGTCACATCTTTTTGTAGTTCTATTCCCCACCCAGCTAAGTTACATGTGGTGCTGATCACCATGCCTGGAACACATTGTCCCAGTGGGGAATGAGCAGGAAGATCAGGCAGGCGATGTGTATTTGTTGAGTGTCTCCAAGGCTCTGTTCAAACTTCTTGTGGGCTGGCTGAGTGACGGGCATATTTTCCCCCTTTGCCTGAGGGTTTCTCCTTTAGCCACTTGTGAGAATTACTAACAAAATATCTTACTGCTAGTTAAACAGGAAAATGATCGTATTCTTTACCCTCTACCCAAAATTATCCCTGTTTTGAAATTTCTGTGCAATTGACATTTAATTTAAAGGTAGTTTTGTTGCTTTGAACTTCTTTTGCGTTTAAATAAGAACTATCCACAAATGTAATTATTATTATTAACAACAACAAAATAACTTGTATTTATTCCCTGAACTCAGGACAAAACACAAAACCACACCTATTTTTAGGGCTTTACTTTTAAACTGTGAACAAATCAAAACGTACTACTTCTTTCATAGAATAATTGCTATAGAACAAACCTCGAGATCAAAATTAGACTTTAGATATTTCTTTTGGTTTGTGGGGCTGCCTCTGAGGTTGTGCCCACATAACGCCAATAAAAGACAGATCATTTGAACATATTTCACGGAAAAAAATCAGCTGAAACATTGAGTTCACGTAGACAACAACTAGTTAATTATATTTTGCTGTTAAAAGTTAAGATGTGCTGATTATAAAGTAAAACAAATGAAAGATCCAAATGGGCATAACCAATTTTTAGTCAACAAAGGCAGATTTAATAATGTTTTCATAAACCAGACCTTGTACTTTTTCTTCTTCCCTAATGCTACCTGTTTTCTGGCAGCTTCATTGTTTTCAACACTTCATTTGAGTGTTAACAGGCACTCGGTGGCTAGGAAGGAGTTAGACAATTAACCAGTGGTGGCTGATTTACACTCAACACATCCCTAGGTTTAGGGGGTGCTGTTATCTGGGCTTGCTCTGCTGTTGGTCAGTGGAAGATGCATTGGGAACCAACTTAAACTTGAGCTGCCTTCATTACTTTCCTATATCTCTAAACCTCCTCTCTCAGTTCTTCACTGGCTCTTCTTCCTTCTTCCACTCCTTAACTATGAACATATATTTAAGACTCAGTCCTCAACTCTTACTCTTATTTTCTTGCTCTCTTCATCTGAGAATTCTTCTGTTCTGTGGTGTCAACAGACTTCCCTTTGCAAATAACAAATCTCTATTTCCTATTGATTCCTTTCTCTTAAGCATTGGTCTTGCTGTACCACTAGATGTCTAATAGACTTGCCACTCTGTTTGGTATTTTCTAAAACCCCCAAATGAACATCCCCTTCCTAAAGCACTACTTCTGTTAGTGGTGCCATCATTTCCTAAGACAATGGTTAGGTAGCCTGATTTCTGAAATAAATGGATGAAAATGTATAATGGTTCAAGCTCAATTGAATTTAGTTTTCTCTTCACATAACATCACAGGGTAGGGGAACAAGTCCATAGGGTGGCCCTTCTCTATACTGTTATTTTGGGGCCTTGAGGGTCGTCTGCAATCCAGTCAGACAAAAAGGGAGAGAAAGAATGGAAGATTGCATACAGGGGAATTTACAGGCCAAACCTTAAAGAACTGCATAATCTCTGCCCTCTCCAACTGGCTAGAGCTCAGTGTCATGGCCTCACTAATCTGCCAGGAAAGCTGGAAAATGTAGTCTAGCTATTTGCCCAGGAAGAAAAAAGGAAATGTATTTTGATGTGCAGCTATCAGTCTCTGCTATGGCCACCTAAATTTAAAACTATAGATTTCAACTCTATTGTATCCCCACATCAGATCAAAGACAAAATTCTTGTATATTCTCATTTAAAGTCTCTTATTGTATCATCCGTCTCCTCCTAATACTGATCCAGGCTCTCACCACCTCACATCTGGCTTACTACATTAGCTCTCCAGGTGATCTCCACAACTGTAGCCTCTTCTCCTTCAATCCATCCTACAAAACCCATTTCACACTAATTTTCTTTATATACGGCTTTCATTGCTTTATGTCATAGTTCAAAACTTTCAACAGCTCTATTGTCTATCAGATCAAGTCTAAGCTCTCCTGCTTAGCTTTTAAGAACTTCTCTTCCTACACCGTCCAGTCTTGGTCACCTACTTCTGTAAGTTTTTGCAGTGTGTTTCTCTGCCGCTCAATTTAGGTGTAATATAAAGTGTTCTGTCTTGTGTTGTTTAATATTATTTCATGCGTTTTAAAGCTGTCTTTCTTACTATGCTGTGAACTCCTTGAGAAAAAGGATGGTGTCTGGTATTCTTTTGTTTTTTTTTGTCCCCTGTGTAGTCTAACATGTTGCTCAGTACAGTCATGCATTGCTTAACGACGGGGATACGTTCTGAGAAATGCATCGTCAGGCGATTTCATCCTTGCGCGAACATCATAGAGTGTACTTCCACAAACCTACATGGTATAGCCTACTACACACCTAGGCTGTATGGTACTAATCTTATGGGATTATGAGGTTCATTGTTGACAGAAATGTTGTTATGCGGCACATGACTATACTTACAAAGTTGGTTTCCAATAAATACTTGTTGGTGAATAGACTGGCTCGGAGAAGGAATTTTTTATGATTTTATGAAATTGTACTCCCTAAGTATTTGTAGTCCTAAGTGCCAGTTGTATCGGCAAATCTTTGTTACAATCTGCCATTTATTTATGGAAATTTATGCTTAATTATAATTGGTGCTAAAATCTCTCAACATAACCAGATATAAACTAAAGACATTTAAAATCTTGGGGAAACTAATTCCAATTAGTTCTTTCTTTCATTAACTCAACCAACAGTTTAAATTCTGATCCCTGTCCTGAAGAGGCTCATAGACTGGAAGAGAAGCAAGGATGTATGCACATTGTGGTAGGCAGAATTCTAAGATGACCCCAAGATTCCTGTCCCCTGGTGTACATGCTCTGTATAATCCCTTCCCTGGAGTGTGAGTGGGATCTGTAAATATGATTGGCTATCATTCCCATAATTATGTTGCATTACACAGCAAAAGGAATTATGTGGCTATAATTAAAAGTCCCTAATCAGTTGACTTTGAGTTAATCAAAGAGAAGATGATCTTTGGTGGATCTGACCTAGTCAGGTGAGCCCTTAAAAGGGAAGCAGCTTTCCCTGTGGGCCTGGAAAAAAAAAGTCATGTTGTAAACTGACTGTGAAGGGGGGCCACATGGCTTGAACCTGAGGGCAACCTCTAAGAGCTGAGAGAGGTCCCCAGCTGAGAGTCAATAAGAAAGTGAACACCTCAGTCCTACAACTGTAACTGAATTCTGCTAACAACCTGAATGACCTTGGAATAGGATCTTGAGCTCCAGATGAGAATGGAGCCCCGCGGACAATGTGATTTTGGCCTTGTGAAACACTGAGCAGGGAACCCAATTATGCCAGGCCCAGGTCTTACCCATGGAAACTGTAAGATAATAAATGTGTGTTGTTTTAAGTCACCAAGTTTGTAGTAATTTGTTACACAGCAATTGAAAATTAATACACACGTTTCTTACAATATGCTATTTAATTACTATGAAAATTAGTTTTACTTATAAGTTTAATTATTTAGAATTCTATAAATTTTAATTTTAAGATTTGAATTAATTACAATACAAAATCTCATATCAAAGAAAAATATTTTTGGACTTGAAAATACCAATGCCATTTACTTCCATTTTCCTGAGCTTGAGTCAGTTGACATTTAACCTACCTCAAGGAAGTGTATGTTGACGTCGCCTAGCCTGTTTTCAAAGACTTCAACAGAAGACGGTTCCACCCAATTATCAGTGTTTTATTAGGAAGTCACTCCTTCTTCACTGTTCCCTACTCTAGCATGCATATTGTGCTGACTTAACATTATCTTCTGGGTAGCCCACTGGGTTAAATATTCTAAGAATCTCTGGAGGAGAGCCAAGTAGTCTTTTGCTCTTTAAGAGGAAAGTGGTTTAACGGAAGCTGCTGCTTAGCAAAGCCATTACTCTATTGCAAAACAGGCATGTTTCCAAAGTACATTAACAATGCTTATGAGAAAACTAGCCCTGCAGTGAAAAAAGAGAAAATGAAGAAGTCATTTCATCATAGGAAGCAGCCTTGAGAGGTGGAAAAAACCCTGGAGTGTGCATTGGGATACGTGACCTCCACTGGGTGGTTGGCCTTGTAGAGCTCTCTAAGTTTTCTTATCAATAAAATGGGACCATAAACTAGATAATCTGTGAGTTCCCTTCCAATTTTGATATCAATGATTCACCTATCCAATGATAAAATGGAGGAAAGAAATGAGAGATCTTAGTGGAAAAGGTAGAATGCTCTACGTCTGTATAAGGATAGTAGTGAATGAGTATATATTCTGAAGACCAGTTCCCATGTGAAGGCAGACATTAGCTTGTCTTCAACACATTGGCAGCTCTCTGGCTTCCCACTGTTGAAATTCCTTAATCTGAAATGCAACATCCCTGCATCCCTGCCCCCTTCCCCTGGCCGTTTCCATTTTCACATCCATTATTTCCTTAAATATTCTCTATGCTCCCTTGGTCCAAGATGAACTGTTCACTTTTTAAAAAACTTATCCTACACTTTCCCAACTGTGCTTGGCTTTTGTGGTACTTATAACTGGATTGCTTTACTTTCCACTTTCATCTGACAAGTCCTGGTCATCCCTTAGAGTCTAACTCAAAAACTACCTTCTGCATAAAGCTTTCCCTGCTCGTTCTTCTCTCCACTCAGATGTGACTGAGCTTTTCCTTTTTGGAAACTCCCTTATGATCTACCCTTCTTTGAGCACAAATCTTCTTCTACCTTATATGTTATGTATGCGTTTCTCATTCCTCATACTGAGAACATCCCTCACAGGGATGTTGTAGGAAATTAAATTGAGTGGTTCCTGAATTTAGGCCATAACCTGAAGGATAACTCATATTAGCTTGTTTGTGAAGGGGAGGAAGACTATCCTCTACCCACTCTGGGTCCTTTCTGGCTGGGCTATGAATTAAATTGACATGAGACTGAATAGCAGGAGAAAATCAAACAAAGCTTTATAACATGTATACATGAGAGAAACCAGGGAAACTGAGTTTCTTGACAAATGGTGGAGGTTTTCACCTTGAATAGTGTATTCAGGTAGACAAAAGGAGGATGTTGGGGGTGGGGGAGTCAGCTATGGGAGATTACCAGAAACAAGAGTATGCAGATTTAAGTCCTTGCCTTCCGCCCTGATAAGAGTGTCTAGAGACAAGGTCATCCCCCCTTCTTCCTGGTGCAGAGAGCAAGGCACCTTTACAAACGGAGATTTCCCTTATAAATGTAAATGTTTAGTCTTAGGAGATTTCCCTTATAAATGTAAATGTTTAGTCTTAGCAAGCACTCTCCCAGTCTATCGACAAAAGAACCAAGGTAAAAAGACATATTTTGAGGTGGCCAGTTCTGATCTCCCACATTTGCCTAATACCATCTTGTCTTTTTGTAATTGTTCTTCCTATTACTAGTGTCAGAGAGGAAGAAATTTCTCCTCTACCCTTTTCTAAGTTCTTCTGGCTGGTCTAAGAATTAAATTGACATGAGACAGATTAACAGGAGAAAATCAGATTTAATATGTGCACACGAGGAATTCACATAAGCATGAAAAATTCCAAAGACAGTCAAGCAAAACGAGGTATATATGTCATTCTGAACTAAGGAGAAGGGGGTAGGGGTCTGGGACTTCAAAGGAAAAGGAGGCACTTTACAGGAAGATGAAAAGAGTTAATGTTTTGTAAACAAATGTGTGTTGGGCCATGTAGAGACCATGGGACACAGAGAGGACTTGGATCAAATCGGCCTTGCTAGGTTCCTTCTTGTCAACCACACCTAGTTCATATTATTCTATAATTATCTATGGTGATAGCTCCTTCCTGGAATAGGTCCTCTATCTAAATTCTTTTTAGGCAGTAAGTGGAGGAGGTCAAAGTTTCTTCATGAGTTTTTTGCTTCTTAAAAATAATCAGTCTAAAATAATCCTCAAGCTAAAGAGATCTATTTTGGTGTGGCAAATCTTGTTCCCCTACACTAGAATGTGGCAAAAGTAAAACTGTAGTTTCCTGATAGCATAAATAAGTTCTCAGGAGGCCTTCCTGAAGAATATTTATGGTTATAAGATTCTGGAGAGCATATGCTATGAAATTAGCCATGCACCTTTACAGTGGTCTTACATGAGCCTGAATGTTGGCCAAAGTAACAAAGGCTGAGAGAGACGAAGTGATTCAGTGAGAGTCACACATCCAGTTAGAGACTCGAACTCCTCTCTCCTGACCTTATAAATGTATAAGGTCATAGGTCAGTAGATTTTTTTCCCCTCCTCTCCAATACACGACACTGCTTCAGGGTCCATGCCTGAAAATTGCTTAGGGCTGCTATGATCCCTGAGGCAAAAGTATCTCTGAATGAAGGAAACGCTGATTTGTTTCTTCACAAGTTTTACTCCCAGATGGTGCCTCCAGACTTACAGAATCTCAATAACATTTTATTCCCTCTCAGACCATGGCTGATTTGCAGTGCTTCTCCACTTAAAATTTCCAAGTTGAATACAGTTATAGCTTTTCTGTTTTTTTCCTTCTTCAACTTGGAACTGGAATTTAGAAAAAATAGTTGTAAAACATTTGTTGTAAGTAGTTAAGGAGAAATTGCAAAGACTTAAAAACATAAGGTCTGAGGAAAGAAGAAAACAGGAGGAGTTAGAAGAAAGGTGGAAAACATGGTCAATACCACTCAAAATTACATAAGCCAGAAGCTGTGCTAAGTACTTATCCATGATGCCTCATTTCATCGTCATGACAACTCAGGAAAATTAAATAATATGCCCAAGATCCCGTAGTTAATAAATTATAGAAACGGGCTTTGGATCAAAGACTGTTTGACTTCAGAACCCGTGTTCTTTGTACCATATCTTGCTGGGGAACGCTGGCTAGCACAAAGAATGAATATGAATCAAGTAAGGGGCTGGTTGGAAGATAGAGGGAGAGTGATAGGTATATCTTCCTATTCTTGAAGTTAAAACAAAATACTTGAGCTGTAAGGCACACTGAGGCATCCTCTAATTTTCAAATACTGAGCTGGAAACCTAGAGAAAGACAGCTAGTGGGGCTTTAAGGAACTTAATTAATTTAAGATTATATGCTTCTCTGTTTCCATTTTCTTTGATTTTCATGAGTATCTAAGTAGGTATATTGATCCAGTAGCATTGTTTCAAATGCTCTCCTCTCCCCCCTCCCTTCTCTCCCCACCAAATGTGATATTTTCACTTCTGAAAGCCTAGAGTGGCACACCCGCCCTAAGTGGGCCCTTGAGGTCAGTGTTCCCAGACTAAGAGGTAATGGGGAGATGTCTCAGCAGAAAATAAGGAGTGGAGTCAACCCTAGGTGCTGATTGCGTGGGTGATAACCATGGGTTTCTGATGTTTTCATGATGCATGTGGCATAACCCATCCCAGCATTTCTTGGCCACCTAAAGTTTAACCCATGTGCTTTGACTTGCCGATGTCAGGAGAATAGAGGAAAGGAAAGAAAAAAGTCATCTTGTTTGTTCATTCATTTATTCACTCAACAGCTCTGCTGTGCTATGGGGGAAATGTAGGTGAAGTCTATGCATGGTTTCTGCTTT
Organism: Ceratotherium simum simum; assembly: GCF_057802395.1. Classification (NCBI taxonomy): domain Eukaryota; kingdom Metazoa; phylum Chordata; class Mammalia; order Perissodactyla; family Rhinocerotidae; genus Ceratotherium; species Ceratotherium simum. The sequence goes on along the minus strand of NC_141901.1, from coordinate 32,620,552 downwards.
CGAGTTCATTGGAGACACTGATCTAAAATTAGAGAAAAATAACATAGATTTAAGGCAGTGAAATGAATATGACCAAGTGTCTAAATACAGAGCAGAAAATAGGTACTAAGGATTATCAGGAAGGGAAGAGGATGGAGTGGACTGAGTGAGAGGCAAAATGGGGTAGTTGAAAGAGCACAGAGAGGAGTCTGAAGGTTAATCTGCCCTCTCAGAGCACAGGAACTTGGACACCAGACCAGGCCTGTTGGGTGGGGTGTCCCTGGAGCCTTAGCGAAATCTGCCTGAGCGCTGACTTCAAAGCATGAAACAGAAGTGAGTGATTTAGAGGTGGTGTCCAGAGACAAAACCAAAGCCAGAAGAAGGCAGGCAGCCTACTCATTTGTCAGAGAGGGCTGCTCGGGAGGGAGTCACCATGGTGATGGGCCAATGATGAAGTTCTTTCTTAGAGGCCCCATAGTGCCGTGTTGAAGGCTGACTCTGGAGCCAGACTGACTGGCTTCATGGTTTGTTCTCTGAGTGACCTTGCAACGGTTACTTGACCTTTCCGTTTTACAATTTCCTCATCTTTAAAATGTCAATGATTATTATAGTACCTACCTGAGGAGTCCAATTGTAAGATTAATTGAGTTAACATAGGTAAAGTGCTACGAGTGGTTCCTGGCACATGGTAAGTGACCAAAAACGTTAGTTATTATTAGTTAAGGCCACATCCTTAAATATAGTTTGGGCTACCAGTTAATTTTGAGAATGCTTTTCAAGTCTGATCCTTATCAACCCTTTTGTCAGTAGGCACGGCCATGCCGTAGCTCATTCTAGCCAGACAGTTGAAGAGCAGAAAAGAGAGGAAATCAAGCAAAAAACAAAACACAAAAAACCCCAAAAAGGGACTAAAACATGGTCTGATAGTCCTTCTCTGAGAATTTCTTTGGAGGTCTAACTTTAAAGAAGAGTACCTGAAGATCGTTTGAAGAAAGAACATGCATATTGACCATGTTGTATGAAATTTGTCGGCTCTGTAAACACACTTGTGTTTTGGTGCCACCCTCCAGTTTTCCCTGGTTTTCCTCAAGAATAAGAATTCTGTTCTGTCCTCTCCATCCCAGGCTTCAAATGCTCTTTTTTTTTTTCTTTTTTTTTTTTTTCCCCATGAAAGCAAAACTCCTAGGCTACATCCCGTGTAACTCCAGCAATGCGAACAAGCTTTTGTTCCCAGTATTGGCAGCATGTCTCCTTCGTTTGTCTCCCTGCCTGTCTGCAGGTCTTGGAGCTGCTCTGCTGTGGGAGATTGCACAGAGCTGTAGATTCAAGCCATGGGGCTTCTTTTACGAGCCAAGTGCAGAGAAAGGAGCCTTTCATCGCTCCAGCCTCGCAGTCAGGTACTCCCTGGTGGGCTCGTCACAAGGCACAGGCCCTGGAGCTCTTCCCCTGGAGTTTGCATTTGTTTCCTTATAGGGCATGATCCTGGCGATGGGAGAAGGAAAGAGCAACCCAAGTTAGCAGCTCCCTCTGCAACCACTGCAGGTTGATTTCATGCTCAGCCCATGGAAGTCACTGGTTTGACCCAGTCCTCCCCAAAGCCAGCCTGAGTTCTTTATTAGTGAGCAGGAAAAATGCTTCAATCATAGCACCAGATGGTACCCAAACCAATTTGGATTGTCAGCTGAGGCCTGCTCATTTCCAAGGACTTTGTCTAACATCAGGGTTATTTCCCCTAGTCTCCATCTAGCCTTAAGAGATGATCTTGCACAGATGATTTTGATGAGAAATAATAATTTTCTCTACACAGGACCATAATCATTACTTGTTTTCATCTTTATTAATTCATTCAACAAGCTTTTATTGAGTGCCTGCTGTGTGCACTAGATATTTTAGGGTGTACCAAAGAGAAATCCATTCCTGTTCAACAAATATTTGTTGAATACGTATCATGTACATACCAAGCACTATACAGGTAATGGGCGTATGTAACCACTAAGGTAAGGTATTTGCCTTTAAAGAACTCGTAGTCGGAGACAGATGAACAGTCTAATTGCACAGTAAGTGTCAGCATGAGGCAGGTGGCCCAACGCCCTGACTCACCCTCTTTCATTCTTGCTGTGTGAACCATGCTACACGAATCATTTGGTACTCTATCCTCTCAATCTTCCTACAAGAGAGGTTGGCAATGGCATTAATACACCACCTATGTGGGCGGCTATCACCGAAGTAGATCTTTAGGCAAGGATGTAGGGAACAGTCAATGATTTGGTTCTCTACTACCTTGCTACCCAAAGAGTGAGCCATGAACCGGCAGTGATGGCATCACCTGGGAGCCTGTTAGAACTACAGGGCTCACCCTAGACCTGATGGATTAGAATCTGCAGGTTTAATAAGATCCACAGGTGATTTGTATGCCCATAAGAGTTTGAGAAGCACTGCTCTGCTAGTTGTTTGTTCCCCAGGTATTTCGGCAATGATGGTGGGCTCAACGAAAGATCACCACATTTGTATTTTCCATAAATGTTTATTAAGTACCAACAACTCAGTACCTGCTAGTTACATAATCACTTAATAAAAAGAGAGGTGTAGGCAGTTCCTTAAACATGGCACACTGAGTTTGGGGCTATGTCACCCTGTCATGAGGGCCACAACTGATTGGACAGAAATCTGGGTCTAAGCCAAAAACAGTGGTCGATGGGCCAGTGACCTTTGCCGTATTCTGACAAGAAAACTCTGCAACAAGGTTGCTTTATATTGCATAACTAACCCTATCAGACGCATTTCCTTTGGGAATTAAAAAACTAGATAACACTGATATTCACCATGGGTAGAACTAGAGAGACACATGAAAAGAAGCAAGAAGAAACCATTAAGAGTAGATAGAGAATAGGAGGCAAAACCACAGGGCAATGCCACCATTTTTAAGGGTTCACTTAGAAACGTGCTGGGAACTTCACGTAATAACCTTTAATCCTCACTGCAGCACTGAAAGGCAAATGTTATTACTGTATTTTTTAAATGAGCGATCCAGGGCTCAGTAAAAGGAGATAATTTATCTATGATCACTCAACTCTAGGAAGAGTGAATTCAGAATTTGAACCCTGTTCTAATAGGCTTCAAGCCCAGATGTGCCAATCTTTTCATATTATCTTTCTTCAACTTCTTGCCTATATTTTTGTCCCAGTTTTTCCTGGGCTATTCTGGGGCCACCTAGGTTCAAGGGCAAAGCTATGGGCACAGCTCACCCTGCAGAGCCACACAAAGGATTAGTATCACTGTCCTCGGGTAGACTCAGGAGAGCTTCTTCCTCACACACATTCACATGAAGACACTGTGGGAACTAGGAGAGAAATCCTGGCTTGCTCCCTTTCTTCAAGGAGCTTATAATCTTTTTGAGGAAGAGAAGCCTGAAATTTAAAAAAAGATTGATTATATAAGTTAGTGTGTCTGAGATTCAGAAACTTTATGCAGGTGGTAGGATTTTAGCAGGGCCATGGAAGGAAGGTTTTAGCTAGGTGAAGAGGAGGAGGTGTCATTTTAGGCTGGGGTTACAGTATAAGCCCAGGCAGAGATGAGCCTGTTGAGAGGAAGGAGGGAAAAAATGAATTATCTGCTCTCAATTCTCAAAAGAGCCTCTAATTCAGCCTCAGTGAATGCATGCTGTATTCAAACATCTGAGGAATCAGCAGGTCCAGTAGGTGACTGGAGAGAGATTGCAAAGGGTCAGAGTGAGACTCAGGGAAAATCTAAACAATAAGAAGAAAACAATGAATCAATGGGTCAATGGGTGTGGCCTGCCAAAGGTATATGTTAATCAGGGGCAGAGCCCAGTAATTGTGTCTACACTTGGGAGAGTGAGTGGACTGGGATGTAGGTTAAGTCACCTTCCCCTCCCACCACTGCTAGGATGGTAAGAGTTCTAGAAGCCGATTATTTCATAGGTTTATTCTTGGATAAGGTAGGGGGTTCTATCACTAGAGATGTCTCAGAATCTGTAATTATATGTGTCAGAGACTGTTAGTGCTCAACAAATATCCATGTGCTCTCCAATAATTCCTAGCTTCTCTAGAAGCTACAAGGTGGCCAGTGATTGGGTTTTGTTCAATGAGATGCAGGCAGAAGTGATGTAAGGTGCTTCTGGGCCTGGCCCTTAAAGGCATCTCATGTATCCCTCAAATCTCTTTTGCTCTTCTTCAATGATTTGGGGAGGTCATACGTTCCAGATAGTGTAGCTACAAGATGGAGGAGAGCTGCCTAACGGGCACTGGACTTGAAATATTCATGTTGAGCTGCTGAAAGTTTGATGTTTGTTGGTTATCACAGCCAAGTCCAAGTCCAGCCTACCCTAATACATTCTAGATTTATTTTCGTATTTATTCAATATCATTTGTTTCCTCCACTTAGCAGTAAATGCCACTGGGTTTGTTCAACAGTATATTCCCAAAGATTGCCTGACACATAGTCAAAATGTTCACTGAATGAATAAATAAATCATTACATCAGTCACTGAAAACAAATTGGTATGATTTTTTCATCTTAATTTTCCGCTCTCCAAGAGCATAGCCTTTTTTGTTTTCTTTTCCCTTCAATGTTATCTTGATGTCATCTTTTCTTGGAGTTACCTGAAGGTTGGGGCATTCAGACAAGGTTGGGAAGAGTGTGGAAGGTGTTAGAGTGATTTTTTCCCCTGCCCTCATCCTGCTGGTGATTGTCCTGGGGTCCATCCTCTCCTGGGACATCCCTGCTAAAGGAACCCAGCAGGTCAACCAGAAAGTCACAACAGAGGCCTGCCTCTTGCCTATTTAAAGACTGCAAGATCAGGAGGTTTTTCAGAAGAAAATCACAGATCTCTGTAGCCCACCCAACATTTTTTTTTGCCTAATGTACCCACCCAATCATGTCAAAATCTCTGACTTTGAAAGAGATCAGTTCTGTGTCGTACTAAACACTCCTGCTATGTCTTGATGTCTATGAGGCTTTGATTGGTACTAGAAATGGTGTAAAATCATGAACTATGATCTAGATTCAGGGCAGAGGAAAGGACTACTGCTGGGTGGCCCCCTTTTCTGTTTCCTTACACGTAAATTTTACCCACTTAGCCCCTCAGTTGGAACAAGATGAGGATTTGCTTTGCAACTAATGACTGACTGAAACCTTCTAGAACTGTAGGCTTTGGGGACCCATGTTTCCCACCAGGCCTCTGCCCCCTCCATCCTTTCTGCTAAATACTGGTAACCCGCATACTTGCTAAGAGATCAGACCCCCATAAGGTCTATTTAGAATCAGTGGCCTAATTTTTTTGAACTTCAAAATGATAATAATAGCAACATGGACTTTTGTTTATAAAAAAGTGCTTGGGGATCCTGGGAGCATATCCGTGACAAAACTGCATCATTCGCTAATCAATACATGTCCCAATTTGAGCCCCAGCAGAGAATTTGTATATTTAGTCCAGAGAGAACTCATTTAACAAAAATTTGATAATTTATTCCAGAATCCAGTCAGAGTGACCCCATAGTATTAGAGGTGTATAAAGCTGTTTAACACTCTTGGACTTTTAAGATGTTTTCTTTCTGAAATACAAAGTGGATGCCTCATTATTGGGGGAAAAATGAAAACAACCAAGTTTACAAAAGAAGCACCAAATGACATCATCCATGGCAGGATGGTATCGTGGAAAGTGCCAGGCGTCAGAATACCCAGACTGTAGCAGTCGTTGTACCGCTGACTAGTTGTATGACCTGGGGTAAGTCCCACAATAGTTTTGATTGCCTTTGCTTTGTAATAACTATTAGTTCCACTAAGTGATCTTTGAGGTCTTTTCTAGTTCTAAAAATCTAAAGTTTTCTGGAAAGATTAAAACAAAATAAAGCAATAATATATTCGTGCGGTAGAGTGGAAGGGGGCCTGATCTGCTGGGTCAGCTACCGGGTCCCTGATTAGCCCATATTTGTGAAGTCATTGTGTATTAAAGATTCCTTTTACTTCTTTGTCTCTCTTGTTCTCTCTCTTATTATCCCATTTTCACACAGAGTAGGTCCGCTCTATGGCCCTCTTGCTCGTTCCATTCTTCTTTCCGGGGGTCTGGAGGGTGGAGAAATCAGACACCAAGACTTGGGAATTAGAAGAAGTGAAATAAACACTAGATCTCATAGCTGGTTTCTGTTCACGGTAGTTGGAATCAGGAAGAAGTGCTGATCGACACCCAGTGTTCACAGCATTGATTTTGGGAGCCAAACTTACTAGTTCCCTGTGCACTTTCCCTCAGGACCTCGGGATATGGGTGCCTCTGGTTTTGGAGAGCAATGAGACATTCCTGAATTCCCTGGCCCGGAATCACTTTAATTCTACTCAGTCTCACCCTGACTTTTAAGAGTGAATAATAGATATGTATAAGCATCCAGAATGACTTAATCTCTACCAAACTTGGGTTCAATTTCTAGTGTTCTCAAGATGCCTTTAAAAACTACGCAAGGAAGAAAACATAATCAACCTTCCCCACCCGCCCCGGACAGTTGAAAGCCCTCACCCATAAGCATGTCATCCATATATAAACATGGGCCCCAAGGAAGGAGGAAGAGGGATACATAGACCTGGTTGGCTCAGAATTAAGCTGTTGGAAGCATGGGCATTTGGAAGAGCGGGTGGCCTCTGCGTTGGGCAGGTGTAGTTCTCCAACCACATCAGCATGGCAGCTTCTGTTTTTCATTTAAATCCACCTTACGTGGAGGAGTTCCACCCTTCCAGCCTCCTCACCCCACCTGCTCTCTGCCCAGATTATGAAACGGCGCTTCTGTTTCCCTTCCGTCCATGGAGAAGAGTTCCCGTAGAAATCATCTGAGCGGTTGGGAAACTCAGCCAAGTGGCACCACGTGTGGCAGAATCTGTCCCTGTTTTTCTGCATGGTGGGGGTTGAAACTTTTTGGGGGGCTCATGCCTGTAGCTCGGCTCCCGCCCTCACAGAATAGTATTTGGCAGAGAGAAGCAAGCAAACTCTTACACGGTCAACCAAATTTCAGTCTGTATTGATTATATCATTCAGAGGTCTTTTTTTCTGGCTTAAATGTAGCATCACGAATACACAGCTGCAGAGACTATGCCAAACAGCTCAGCTGGCGGTACACGCTGCCATCAACAGAAAACCGTTTTTCTTTTCTCTTGCTTGAGATGTTATCACCAGGAGCCATGTGGATCTCCCCGGCCAACCAGCCATCTCTCCAGCACATCCACAACAGCAGCGCCGTAGGCGCTGGGCTCCACCTGTGGAACGTCTCCCAGGGGGAAGCTGGGTGAGGAGGCTGAGATGGGGGTAGAAGAGAGGAAGGGAGGATGTAGTGAAATCTATTCTGTTGACCATTCAGACAGTAATTCTGAGAAATGAGATGCTATATTCCTGAACCAGGGCTACGACTAGAGCACTGGACCTGAGATAGACACTGTTTCCACTTTCTATTAAGAATTATGGATAATGTGTTTAAGTCAATGTCACCACTCTGTCTGGCAACAAGTTCCCAGCTGCCTCTGGAGAATCTTGAGCTCCATAAGGGAGTAGGGGACCAAGATACATGCAATAGACACAGAGAAATTATAGGCACAATGAAATAAAGAACAATACCAGGAAGTATATGATCGTACTATGCCCGTATTTAAAACCGTCTGTGGTTCCCTGTTGTATAAAGAATGAATTTCCAATCTCATCACACAAAGATCTTCACAGTAAGACTCCAGGCCCTCTTTGTAGTCACATCTTCTGCCTCCATACTGTGTATGGTATTTTCTGTCCACACAAAGTTACTTGCACTCCCCAAACAAGGCAAGCACTGGAATGCTTCTTTGCTTTTGTACGTGCATCTCCCTCCACTAAGAATGCCTGAATCTTTCTTCTCCACTTGGTAGACACCCACTTATCCTGCCCATCGTGGCTCCAGTGTGATCTCCTCTTGCTCAGCCCCCCTGATTCCCCCTCTCAGCCAGCATTCCGCTCCTCTCAGTCCTCCTGGACTTTGCATCTCTCTATTTCGCAGCACTTAGCACGTCCCCACCTCAGTGTTCCACTGGCTTCTCTTCCAGTAGACTGTGAACTCGGCAGGAAGCAAGGACCACCTCTGAGAATAACCAGCACCCAGATCAGTGCTCGGCACACAGTGGGTGCTCCATGAATGTTTGCTGAGTTATTTGAAAATGTTTTTTTAAATGAAAACATGTATACACGCTCAGTGAAAATATTCAAACACAAAATGTACAGAATAAAAAAGTAAAAACTTCCCTGCCATCCCCATGCATTCATCTATATACATGTGTATATGTGTGCACATATACGCATGTACATCCTTATTTTTTGTTGTTGTTAACAGAAGTGGATCAGAAAATGCACACTGTTTTTATCCTTTAAGGCACCAGTATTTCGGAGATGTCTTTCCACATCAATACTTGAAGATGTGCATCATTCTTGTCAGGTTCATAGTATTTATTTGAATATTAGTAAGGCCAAAAGTATATATACAACATGCTATGGAAGCTCAAAGGGTCCAGAGGTCACCATGGATTAGGAATAGCCAGAGAAGGCTCCACAGAAGAGGTGGACTTGAGTTTGGCCCAGAAGGATGGGCAGGATTTGGACAGTGGAGACGAGTGGGGTGGTGTGGGTACAGGGGGCTTTCCTGATGGGGGCACCATGGGAAAGGCAGGATGGGTGCATTGAGGGGGGTGTGTAGACAGGCAGTCTGTGATAGACAGCTGGCCTGGAGCAGCAGTGAGACCTCAGGAGTGGAGGTGAAGCAAGCATTGAGAGCCCCAGGAGGATGGATTGATCCTGCAGATGACAATAGTGCCACAAGGTGATGGCCAGATGACGCTGTGGTTCAGGAACTGTCTGGTAGTGTTTGGTGTGCGGTGTGGCCTGGAGAGGGAGAGACTAGAGATAGGGCTCTGCAGGTTCTCAGCGGTGACAGGGAAGGGAAGGGAGAGGTAACTGATTTTTGTTGAGCACCAGCTCTGTCCCCTGCGCTGTGCTAGACACCTTACCCTCATTATGTCACTTACTCCTCCCTCCCACACAGTGAGATGGCTGTTCTCAGACACTTCTTAAGATGAGGACACAGACAAGGCCCAGATCACTATGTATAGGGCCCAAAGTCAATAATTTTGAATTTTGAATCCACCTCTGTTTAGCTTGGAACCAAATGGCCTCTTCACTATGCTCTGCTGCTCCTTGGGCTGGTGAGGGGATCCGTGGAGAGAGGTGGGCGAGAAGAACGGAGAGATGAGAGAGATGCTGGGAAGGAAGTATCTAGGGAAATGAGGACTGTGAACAGGTCTCGTGAAGGGAGGATTTAGCGTGGCTCTTGGGTTCATGACGGGACCCATGGGTGGTGACTTTTGGATGGAACTTTATGGAGAGAGGAAAGATCTCATTCCCTAAGATATAGGCTCCAAAATATATGTTTTATGCCCGCCTGCTCCCTCCCACCCATCCACAATTGTACTGAATTTTCCTCTTCATGACGTTCTCTCTGAAAAATCCCCATGTCTGCTGCCACAGACAGACACCGACGACTTGCTCTAGCAACCTGACATTTGTAATTGTGTTGGTCAAAACGTCTCCCTGCAGTGACTGGAGTTATCTCAGTCTTCTGAGCGAAGTATGAGAATGACAGGATGACGGACACTCATCCTGAAGTGGGAAATGGGTGGGACGCCCCCCACCACCCCTTAATCCAGAGCCGAACCTCCAAGAACACCCAAAGCGAAAGAGTCATCTCCAGCACTTCATTTCACTGAACTTCTTTTGTTCAACTTCGCCTGCATCTAGCACTCTAGCCTCTAGAGGGCACTGTTTGCCTGGAAATGAAGTTCTGTAAGTTGCGCTCACCTTTCCCTCTGGGGTCTATTGCTTTTGCTATAGAGTACTTCGTTTTCTTCAAGAAGGGTGTTCCTTTCTTTTGTGCCTGCGTATTTGTGTGAGCGCGTGTTTCTCCTTTGAAAGTGGATTTAGCACGTATGGACACGGCAGATAATTACTCTGACCAAAGCCTGTCAGTGTCTAGGCAGGTCTTTTGAAAGCTTTCTCCCCCCATACGTTCTTCCAGTGCCCCTCAGTCTGACCCACAGCGCACCTCCCCCAACCCCAATTATTTCAGTGTAGGGGTCACCGTCACAGCTCTGCCAATGCATCTCAATCCTGCCTCACAGCTGCCGGGGCCGGTTCAGCCGGGCTCCCCACTCAGGGCAACTGAGCCTTGATTTATTACATCCCTTTCCAGTGGTCCTGGTCTCTCTTCGGGCGAGACTGCTGATCATGCCACATTTTCAAATTGGTTCTGCGCTGCAAACCAATGTCTGGGAGGGACGATAATTTGGGCCTTGAATCCATTTCAACGGTGACCTCCTGCACTCAGGGGTTGACCTCTGCTCTGTGGACATGAAGGGCACCTGGGTGCCCCCTCTGTGTTGAGAAGGTGAGTGGATAAATATTGCTTTGCAGCGCCTCTGCCTGCAATGTAGACACGCGCACAGCCCCCCACACACTCCCTCAGCAGTTATGTTTGTGTGATGCACAAACACTTCAGGAGCTCTGAGCAGGGCTGAGTGCCAGGGCCTGAGCATCCGTATTCTTTCTCCATTCCATCCCAGGGGCGGTGCAGTTTTTGCTTTTCATGCTGCATACACAAGGGGTAAAACATGTGTCTCAGGAGTGGAAATTAATGTCAGTGAACCTTGGGAAGGGAGGGACCCAGGAACTAGAGAGCTGGGTGGAAGGATTGAGCAGAGGGCATCTGTGGAATGGCTTTAGGAGGGGATGGGGGATAATGTTTCCCGGTGGTCACACATGGAGTGGGCATCTTCTGGAGAACAGCTTTGTGGAAGTGGCAGAATTTGTCTCTGTGGCTCTCCTGTTGTTCTCCTTCCCTCTGTCATGTCTCCTCTCCTCTGGCTACTCTGGCCCATTCTGCCAAGAGGAAATCCTGTAATCATTAGATGCCAAGGATAGAAATGCCCAAGAGATCACTTTGTTTATCACCATTTTATGGATGAAGAACAGGAGCTCCTCCCCACAGAGGATGTATGATAATAATTATGGTTATCATTTATCCATGCTTTTTTATGCACTGGGCACAACTTCAAATGTATTAATGCATTTAATCCTTAGGATAATCCTGATAATACTATGATACCAGTTTACAAATATGAAACTAAGGTATACAGAGCAGATTCCTTTTCTAAGGTGATGCAGTGAGAGATTGGCAGAGCAGAGTCCAATCTAAGCTGTCAGGCTCTGGATATCATACTTGACTTTATATGTTCAAAAATTGTATTGTTTATCGATTGTGTACTATGAGTCAGTCACTTTGCATATATTATCTAAAATCTTCACAATAAAAGTTGTGCTCTCATCGCCACAGCCCGGGTTGGTTTCCCAGGCAGGGAACCACGCCACCCTTCTATGGATTGTCATACTGTGGTGGCTGTGTGTTGCTGTGATGCTGAAAGCTATGCCACCAGTATTTCAAATACCAGCAGGGTCGTCTGTGGTGGACAGGTTTCAGCGGAGCTTCTAGACTAAGACAGACTAGGAAGAAGGACCTGGCCAGCCACTTCCAAAAAATTGGCCGTGAAAACCCTGTGAATAGCATCAGAGCACTGTCTGATATAGCACCTGAAGGTGAGAGGATGGCGCAAAAAGACCGGGCTGGGTTCTGCCCTGCTGTATGCAATGTCCCTAGGAGTCAGAATCGCCTCAACGGCACTCACATACATATATAATACTCCTATTATATAGATAAGGAATTTAATTCCCAGGAATATAAAATGCCTTGCTACAGGCCACAGAGCCCATATATGGCCACGCTGGGATTTGAACTGGGTGTGTCAGGCTCCAAAGCCTGGGTTGGTTCCATGTGTTACATGATTCCCTCAAGTGACTTAAAGCAACCCTATCCCAGGGGAATTTGCATTTTAAAAGCAAGCCAGGAGGAAAAGACTACACTTAACCAGGAGCATTAGTCTGGGTTGGTATTGCAGAGAAAGCAAGGGAGGATTGAGAGAACATTAAAACTTTGTAAAACATACAAACTTATCCTCAGACAAGTGTCTCTCAGCTCTGCTTTGTAGAGGAACACAGAATATCCGAGAGCACTCTAGACATAGAAGCAGAAAAGCCGAGTTCAAGACAGTGCTCTGTCACTTACTGGCTCTGGGTGATTGTGTTATGAGTCACTCAACCACTGCGGGCCTCAACTTCCTCAACTGTACAATGGAAATGATAGTGCCAGCTCTACCCATCTCACATCGTGTTGTAAATTATAAACCTAATATACATTATTCATTATTATTTCTTGTGATTTAGGGGTTGAGACCTATATCCCATAAGACGGCAGCACTCTCTCTACCCAATGAGGTGAGTGGGGTTGAGGGTGAAAGGAATGAGCAGAACCCTTTTTAGACCTGATGGGGAGTCCATGGGCTCAGTCTTTATAAGTGTGTTAGCTAGTATAAACACCTCTTGCTGTCATCAAATTACTCCCTTTCTAGCTTCAGGACAGAACAGGACAAGAATCATTGCTTTGACCGCCATTTTGACTCTGGACAAGGAGAAATGAGGAGAAAATGGCCCATTGGAGTGATGATGGAAGACTATGGTTGGCATGCCCTCTGCTTTCTCAGAAACAGAGCATATATCTCAGAGACAAGATATAACAAGGTACTCTATATATTGTAACACAATAATAACAATATTTATTCTGCAAAAGTTCCAAAAGTACAATTTTTCAATCAAGATCAAAAGTAAAACCAACCAACCAAGATCTATTCATCACAATTCAGCTGATGAAGACACATTCATTGGGTCACTGCTGCACAGATGATTATTTGTAAATGAACAGCCCATATGGAAATTTTAATCTGAAAGTTTTGGTAAAGCTTCTTGCTTGTTTGTGGAGGGTTCTCGCACTAATATATCCCTGGAGTATGTATCCCCCCGACCAGAGCTTGGTAATGATGCACCTGTGTGGAGTGGGGCAGGTAATGAGGCTGGAGCTAGACTGAATGCATGGGGGGGCAGATGAAGTAATACATGTAGACATGCTTTGAAAATTATAAATCCCTGATACTTCTATAAAATCCTAGAAACTGTTTTATCTGGGGTAGAGGTGGTAGACACACACACTTGCCCAACTCAGTCTGCTCCATTAGTATGATTTGTGGAGTATGCCAGAGGGATCAAGGATTGTTAGTGCCCTGTGACCCCATCCATGGCCACTACTTGTCTAGAGCCCAGCGTGGTGCCCATCACATAGCAGTCTGTCAAAATTTGCTGGATGCATGTGTTCTCAGAAAGTTTCTTCTCACCTTTCTTTCTTAGATACAACGCAGAAAAAGGAGCCTCTTTTTCCCTCTACTCTTCATTAGGACATCAGGAAATAATAACTAAGAAAAGTCGTTTCACGCAGCCATTACACATTGTGTGTGTGTGTGCGTGCGTGTGTGTGTGTAGATAAGGCAGAAATATTCCTTGGCCCTAAGCCAGCCTCTATCTTGGATTTGTGTTGTGTCTTTGGCAACACTTAAATGTGTTTCCATCTTTAGAAAGAACAGAGATCGCATCTCTTGAAATTTTTTTTTTATTAACTAGATTTGAATTTGAAGAGTGACATTGACTAACGAGTACCTCATATCACAAATGGTTAGATTTAGTTTCAGATCTTTCCCTAGCAAATCTGTCTCTCTTGATCCTTATAACAACAACAAAAAAAACCAAGCAAAAAATGATGTGGTGATGGAGGATGATATAGATTCCTCAATCCAATAATATTCCCTAAGTTTTCCCATTTAAATGCTTTTGCTCATGTATGGCATCTGCCTGGGACACCATTCCTTACTATGTGTTCGGTGAAATCCTCTTCATACATCACATTTTTCAAGAAACCAGACTTGATTCCACATCTTTTCTTCTCCATAAACTCTTGTTGCATTTGGCTGTGCCTCTTTTATGAAGTTTATCATGTGCTGTCTAGGTTTACAGTGTTATGGGCACATACCCTAGGTCTACTGGTAGATTGTAATTTTCTTTGGGGTGATAGACATATTTCCCCAAATAGAAAATACTTTGTTCGTTATTCTATCCTCATTTTTGTATTTCACACACTGGAACTGCTCAATTAAACCCTATTGAATAAATAAATTAATGAAAGGGTAGAGATACAAGATCAGGCTGTGTATGAACAGGAATAGTCGTCTTTCTGAGCTGATCAGTAAAGTTAAGACAGAAAGCTGGGCACCGGGCAGAATGGAACCTGAGTATTATCTTCAGCTACTCAGTATAAGAAAGAAACTTTCCATGCTCCTTTCTAAAGCCAAACTCTCCACTTGTGAACTGTATTTCCGACCTGTCTTGTTACTTAAGGAAATCTCTCCAGCAATTCTTCCTTTTCTCTCCTGCATCATCAAAATTCTCCCTCTTTATCAGATGATTCTCACTTACATAAGAACCTGCTGTAATTTTCCCATGTTAAAAAGAAAGCAAAAACACAAGTCCTCTTGAGCCCACGTCCTTCTCCGGTTACTATCTCATATCTCTGTTGTCCGTTACAATAAAACGTCTTGGAATTCTTGTCCCTACTCCCCACCACCAATATCTTGCATTCCTTTTGCACCTACTCCAGTCAGGGTTCTCCCTCTGCTTCTTTACCAAAGTGCTTTTACTAAGTCATCCATGACCCCCCTGTTGTGAAGTCCAGTGGTCTATTCTGAGGCCTCATCCATCTTTCCTATCAGCAGCTTTTGACATCGATGATCACTCTCCTGGCTTACTTCCTAAGTCATTGGCAATTCCTTCTCCTGTCCCTTTGCTGATTCTTCCTCAGGGGTCTTTAAACTCTAGAGTAACCCATGGCATAATACTCAGACTTCTCTTTTTTTTATCTCTATTCACTTCCTACATGAAGCCACCTGGCCTCATGAGTTTAAATATACTCTGTATACCATGGATTACCAAACGTGTTACTCTAATCCTGACCTCTCCCCGGAGTCCAGCTGCCTATTCAGCATTTAATCTTGGATGTCTACGGGGCATGCCAATCATAACATGGCTCAAACCTGACTCCTGATCATCCCCTCGCACTCATTCCCACTCCCCCATTCTCCTCATCTTAGTAAATGGAATTTTCATTCTTATATTTTCTCAGAATAAAAACCTTAGTGTCATCTTTAAATTCTTTTTTTTTTTTTAATATTCCATGACCAATTCATCATCCAATTCTACCAGCTGTACCTTCAAAGAATACCCAGATTCCAATCATTGCTCACACCTTTACCTTTATCCTTCTGGTTTTAGGTGGCCATCCAGCTACGGCCTCTTTGCTTTCAGCCTTATCACTCTATACTCTATTCTCAAGCTAGCCACCAGAAAAATCCCTTTGAAAGCATAAATCAGACCCTGTAACTCCTCTGTCTATGGCTTTCCATCTCAGAAAAAATGTCAAAGTTCTTCTAATAGTCTACCAAATGGCCAGCCACACTAACCTCCTTACAGTTTCTCCAAAAGGCCAACATAGTCCCACCTCAGGGCCTTTGTACTTGCTATTCCTTCTGCCTGGAATACCTTTTCTTTGGGTTTCCACATGGCTCAATCTCTCACTTCTGTCAGGTCTCTTTTCAAATGGCATCTTATCAAGGACACCATTCCTAACCACCCTTTTTAAAAACACTTCCTATTCGTCTTCCCTGCTTTTATTTTCTCCACCATCGTATGTCACCACCTGACATACTATACATTTTATATATTCAATGTTTATTGTCTTTCTGCCCATTATTAGAAACTAAATCTCATGCAGTGAAATTGTCTGCTTTTTTTCACTGTTGAATCCTTAGTGTCTAGATTCAGTGTCTGTCACAAAGACGGCATTCAATAAATATTTGTTGTTGTTCAATAGATAAAGCAACAAGATTAACCAATGCCTGTAACCTTTAAGACTCACATGGTTTTTTTGGGGGGATGTGGGTAGCAGTGCTAATGAAGGGACAGTGATCTTAAAAAGTTGACAATGGGTTGGGAAAGAGAGGAATTAAGTAAAATTACAAAAAAAGAATCAACAGGCACGGTTCTAAAGTAATATAAAGAATTCTTTTTTCAAGACTTGGTGTCTCACTTCTCATGGGTTTGCTCTTCTCTCGATATTGTACCCCAAAACTGGGGACCCATCTTCAATCTCAAAATGATAGAGTTCAGCCAGTGTATGGGATTCGGGAACTAGTGGGAAGCAATTTGTTTTCTTAAGAGAAGACGATTAATACATTTAGATATTAGAGCAAACATTACCCATTTGTACTTTATATCAAGTCTCGAGTGCTTATGGGGTATCCTGCTTGGCGCTCTCTCTGGTTAATGGTGTGATGGGCAGAGAAAATACAGACCCTGCTCTGTTTCTCCCTCAATGCGGGCTAATCCCTGTGAAGAAACAGGGAAAGGAGGTAGGCCCAAGGTATGTGGGCGTTTGTGGGGAACCAGACAAGAAAATGAGAGTGGGCGTGAAGAACAATGCTTAGAAGAGAGAAGCAGTATCTTGAAATCTCTTATCGTCCAAGGCCTTGGGGTTTTTGCCAAAATGTGGGTTTTATAGAGAGGTAGGCAGCTTCAAACCTAGAAAGACATGTGGTTGAAATTAGAGAAAAAAGACAAAATTGTGAGGAAAGCTACTGGATGGAAGGCTGGAATGATTTTTGTGGGGAGTGGTGAGCCTGTGTGTGCCCACATCCGTGCTGGTTCTCATCTATCAGAGTAAGTACTCACAGGGCCACATGGTTAGTGTGTTCTAACAAACTGTGCCAGATGTTACCAATAAAAGAGAGCCCCAATACATCCCAGTATTGGCATAATATTTTCTACGTTTCCAGCTCTTGTGGAGGTGTTGTTGACAGTTTGATGGACTAAGGACTCACTGTGGGTTTGATTGTGTTTCAATCATGAAAACCCAAAACTAAAAGGTACACAGAGCGTTAATAAGAGTTAACTATCTGTCTTGACTGAAAAATATAATATCGGAACCTCAGGTAGGACATCCCAAGAAAAATGATTTCACATAAGAAAGGTCCCAGAGGCAGCTGTGTAAAGCCCTGTTGGTCAGCCTCCTGTCTTGCTCCAGGTTCAGAATATATGAGATGTAGATCATACATTCCCTGTGGCAGATTAACTAAGAGGGAGGGAAGACAAGGAGGATGGAGGGGGAAAGACAATGACAGCTACCAACGTGGCAATATGGACTAGACCATCTCCAAGAACACTCATCCCTTGTAAATATTAACTGTCACTGTAATAATAATGATAAAATAATAACCACTTATTTACTTTTTTTTCACTTACTACTTTTTGTTAGGCACTTCATATATATATACATATACATATATAAAATATATCATATACCCATAAATATTGATAAATTTTTCAAGAGCCTGTGAGACGGGTATCAGTAACCCCTCCACTTTGCCTTACAGCATTCATGGCCCTTTCTCTCAGTTCTCCTTCCCTCTTTTTCCCTACCCAAAGTCCTCTTCAGATATCTTGAACACCCAGCTTTCCCCACCCTCGCAAGGTCCTGGCGTCATCCTGGCTGAGAGCTGTGAGGTCAGAGCCATGGAGCCATCATTTCTCACATCATCCAGAAGGGTGGCATTAGGGACTTTAAACCTTTAGATTCTTCTGTCCACTGTAGGACTGAGCTTGGGACTTTCAAGTCCTCAGAATGGATCAGCTGCAAAACCAAAACCGAAAGCCAAAAACAGATGCAAGAACAAAAACCTTCTTTTGCTAATATTACTGTCTCTGATGGCATAACTTGCTACCAGAGGTGAGAGGAGAAAAGGAGTGAGGGGGGTAATAAGTCTTGCTTCGAGCACATTGTCTTCTCTTTTTTTGTAAATGAGAAATGAAGTCTCAGAATAGTTAAACCGGTGGCCAAAACTGGTAAGTGGGGGAAACGTGTTTTGATTTGGGATCTATTGGACTTAAAAGGTCAGAGATCATATGCCGTGTACCTTCTCTTGGCTTCTATTTCCATTTGTCAACTCACAGGTCTTTGAAAATCCTGTATCAATGAACCAGTTGTGACCCTTTTACTGCCAGTGTCTCTGCATGCCCCAGATGCTTAAGTTGTTGCTGCATGAATGTTAGCAGTGGGGAGAGGTGGCTCTGTATATGGTGGGAGAACCATATAGCGCAGGGAACCACAAGTCTGTCTCTAACACGGGAGAAAGAGAAACAAGCCCTATCAACTGAGAATGTGATTGACTCAACTCTTTCTGGCTAGAGCTGAGTTAGGTTTTCCAAGCAGAGGCCTTACATTCCGTTTCCTGATACCCAGCACCATCCCAGGGAAACACATGGTTATACTATGACCTGTAGAAGACAAAGACCAGCTGACTGTGTCTCAGGGAAGGGGCCTTCGTATGGGGCCTGGGCTGTGTCCTCCCCTTCTTTGCTCTTGGGATGTCTGAGTGGCTTTCACTACAGTAATATTTTCACATCCACATCCTCTCCCTTCTATCTCTTCCTTCCCTTCACCTGCATCTAAATCCCTCTGCCTTGGAGTGGGAATTAATGAACGACTCCAAACATCTGGCCAAAGCTATCTCATTCCACTCTTCTTTGACTCCGCTACTAACATTCAGTATGTCTGGAGCAGAAGGCAACCTGTCTGTGCCTTACCACTATGGAAAAGGAGGAGAATTAAAGGGGAATTTTGAGAGGATGCTGGAACCCGCGGATAAAATATCCTTAAGCCTAAGGGTGATTGTGCATCTCCTGTTTTCTTTTCATTGGGAACAGATCTTGTTTTTTATCCTGGCTTGTGTTCCCCTTTTTCCTCCTAAATTGTCTTTAATAAATGAAATTGCTGGGCCGGCCTGGTGGTATTATGGTTAAGTTTGCGTGCTCCACTTCAGTGGCCCAGGGTTCGCAGGTTCGGATCCCCGGTGCAGACCTACACGCTGCATATCAAGCCATGCTGTGGTGGCGTCCCGTATAAAGTAGAGGAAGATGGGCACAGATGTTAGCCCAGGGCCAATCTTCCTCAGCAAAAAAGAGGAGGATTGGCAATGGATATTAGCTGAGGGCTAATCCTCCTCACCCAAATGAATGAATGAATGAATGAATGAATGAATGAAATTGCCATGACAAAGACATAGGACAGATTTGGTACTTCCCAGTCAGCTGTTTGGATAGTTGACTGCTGATG
This sequence comes from Ceratotherium simum simum, assembly GCF_057802395.1. NCBI lineage: Eukaryota > Metazoa > Chordata > Mammalia > Perissodactyla > Rhinocerotidae > Ceratotherium > Ceratotherium simum. Next base: position 32,601,347 of record NC_141901.1, on the reverse strand, counting down.
CAAAGGCACAATTTATCAGTTACTAGGTTTGTCTCAAGTTTGGAAAGAAAGGATGCAAAGCAAAGGTACAAAACAAACCAAGAGGCTTGAGAATTGTCAGGAGACAGAAGGAGAGGAGGAACCTGAATTTCAGTGAAAAACAAAACACAAAAAAACCCACTGAAGAACTCAAATTAAAAATCTACATCCAGTTGGTGGTGTGGATAACATGTGGGCTGCTTTTGTATTCCCCGTCTTGTATAACAAACTCCATATTAACTTATGTTTACAGTCTAGGATCTATTGTGCTGATCTGGAGAGTGAGTCGAAGGAAGAGCTTTTAAAAGCCTGCAGGTTAAATTTCTTTACCTCATAAAATCCTAAATCAGAATAAAAAAGGAGAGAGGAAAATAGAATTAGTAAGCGAGGGCTGAAATTTGGGGGAAAAGTTGACAGAAAATTAGGAGGTAACAATAGCAGAATAGGTTGCCCTAGATAGCAGCGTTCCTAGACGCAGAGGAGAAAGATGGGTGAAGAGAATCTTTAGGCTGCTGATTGAGATGAGTACAGTGTAATTGTCCCTTTGGGACTTCTTTAAGAGCCTTAGGACCATCACTTTTCAAGGTCCTTTTAATATTATTATTATTATTATTATTATTATTGTGTGTGAAGATTGGCACAAGGTAGCCAAATTTATTTGGCTATCTACACTTACACAAATCATTTCACATGTGGTAGATGGCTCAAGTCATATTCAAAACCACAAGTCTCTTTGGTTTCATTACCATGTATCTAGTTTTTTTAGAAAAAAATCAAATATATATTTTAACCTCCCTGTTTCAAAGTGTTCTAAGTCCTCACAAAAGTGATTTTATTAAATTAAGTGCTTTATAAAACACTGCAGATGTCATAATTGTTAACATACAATTCACCAAACTGTACTGAACTGGTACAGTTTGCTGAGCATGTTTCACGGGGGAAAGGAAACGCCAAAATCTGGGTAAAGTCATCCCATCACAGCCTGGGAGAATAAAGGAGATTTTGTTTTCCAGACACTTCAATCAGGCAAATAAAAAGATACAGAGTTTCTCTCCTCCATCTGAAGTGCTCCATCATTAGAAATATTCTGATAAATAAAAACTAGACGGTCAAGACACTCAGGAGATTCCATAACTTGTGATGCGATCATGGTTTACTTTCAGCTTCGAAGATGGAGGATTTTGGTTATGTAATTTTTAAGTATCAAACTCATGGCTTTTCAGTAGTAGTGTCTTCACTCTGCAATAAGCATTCTTCTTCACAACGTGTTTTTTAAATCCTCAAGCTCAATTTTGATACTAGGTGCACACCACATGTCCTTTGTGAGAACTGCTTTTCTTGATAAGTTATGAAGTAGTTCAAGGAGGCATGGTTAAGGCTGAATGGTGATAGTAAATACTACACAATTTTTGGTCCTATTGCAACCTTTGTTTCCAATGTAGTGACACTGCTGCTGTGGAATCAGATAGCGACAGGATTTTTTTTTTAAACAATGATTTAGTAGCAACTGAGCTTCCAGATTTTAACTCCTTGGCAGCAAGATCCTACACTCTCATTCTCACGTTGGCACCTAATTGTCCAGGTGTTAAGTAGCCAGCACAAAGGTATTGCACTTCGGATTGTAGCATTTGGCAGAACTAAAAGGAAAGGAATTGTGCTATATGTTGAAGGGATTGTGCACAACAAAAAGAAGACACCAGGAGAAGATTAAAACGTCACATGAGGTCTTCAAAACCTTGTACGTCTCCTCCACCACGACCATCACCATAGTATGCCAGACTTTCTTTCTTGGTGGCTCCAGGAGCCACATCTTCTTTTTGCTTCTCTTGCTACTTTTTTTGTCGCTGTAAAGCCCAGTCAATGAATTGGTAATCTTTTTTAAGTCATCAATTTCCAAAGAAAAGCATGTATCTCCATCTAAGGACTCCAAACCTTTGCATAATATAGTGCCTTTTCATATTGTGTAATTTTATTTCTTAGTAACTTTGCACAATCCGTGAGGTCATCTCTTGAAAACGGATGCAGAGCATTGACTCCATAAGCTCTGTTATTAAGACCAAACGTTTCTTTGGCTAATTTGAGGTCTGACTCTTCCTGTAATTTCTTTAGTCAAGCCTCGGTTTATCTGCTAATTGTTCTCTGATGTTAGCACATTAGGTTCTTCCAAACTCTTTTTATTTTTTCCTGTTGCTGCTGTTTCTCTTTGATTTTCTCTCTTTTTTCTTTTCTGAAAACTTTACTTCTGGTCATACTTCGCTTTCTTTCCTTTCGCATCATCATTGTCATCCCATTTATTCTGACAACTGTACCCCTGCCTTCCCAGCTGTCCCCACCAGTGTACTGCAGGCCCCCATCGTCTGCACAGGGCTCCACACATAGCACGTCTGCATCCAACCTGGAGGCCCCAATGACCCCTCCCACTCAGGATGACAGTCGCAAGTCTAGGTTGTTACCTGTACTTCTGACAGAGTGGCTATAAATCAGAGCCCTGGCTTCTCGGGTTTGATTAATTTGCTAGAGCAGCTCACAGAATTCAGGAAACATTTACTCACTAGATAACTGGTTTATTACAAAGGATATTAAAGGATATGAGTCAATAGCCAAATGAAGAGATACATAAGGTGAGGTCCAGAACAAAGGAGTTTCTGTCTCCGTGGAGTTTGGGGCTCAGCATGGTGGCACGTGGAAGTGTTCTGGTTTCTCAAACTAGAAGCTCTCCAAATCTGGTCCTTTTGGGTTTTTATGGCAGTTTCATTAGATAGGTATGATTGATTAAATCTTTGGCCAGTGGCGATTGAGCTCAATCTTCACCGCCCCCAGAGGTTAGGGGGTGATGGGTGGGGGGGATGGGTCTGAAAGTTTCAACCCTTTAAGCACATGGTTGACTCCACTGACAACAAGCTCCCATCCTTAGGTGCTTTCCAAAAGTAACCTCATTGACATAACAAAAGACACATTGATCCCTCTCATCACTTAAGAAATTCCAAGAGTTTTAGGAGCCCTGTGCCAGAAATGCAATGAAGACCAAATATATATTTCTTATTATAAATCACAATATTGCATGCTGAGGCTGAAGAAGGTCTTGGCCAGCCAGGCCTATCAGCATCCATACCATTGGGCAGGTGATGCTCAGGAGCATTCACACAGCAAAGTAGCTGGTTGAAAAGATAGCAGAAAAGATGAGGCTGGACTCTGCAATATATCTAATGTCACGATGGGGCATAAATTTGGCAGAGTTCTATGGGACATAAATCCCAAGGGTGAAGGAAGGAGGGTAGTTATCAGGGTAGTCAGGAACAGAAGGGAGGAGACTTGGGTGATAGAACATTCTGACTGCCAGTATAGAAAGGCGTCTTGTTGAAGCAGGAAGTCATCCCAGAGCCTGAAGATTCCTGGGCCCCTGGGCAAGAACAGAATTTTGGTAAAGGATACCTGGTGAGAAGGTGAATGAGGGGGAGATTCAGTCAAACTCAAATCAGCAGGCATTTATGGGGTTCGTCCCTGATTTAAGGCTGCATTTAGGAGTTTTGTACAACAAAATGACTCCTATATGATTCACATTCTTAAAGAGATTATAATCCATAAGGAGAACCAGAGACCCTACAAGCGTTAAGTCAGATTTCAAGTGTTGAAACGAAAGCGACGTACATTACTGAGTACTATGTGATGACAAAGAAATGTGCTATTCCTTGGGAAAGCAGACTCTTGGTTGACAGGTAAGATCCAATGACTGTTCTTTCACAACCATCGCTCTGGCAAAACCCACTTAAAAAGAAAGGCCAACACTTAAGAAAACACAGTATTCATGAATGTGAACACACACACGGAGGTCCTCTTAATGTATTGTATGGGTTTACAAAATCTGTCAGTCAACTTTCTGAGTGCCCAGTAGGTACTATGCACATGATGGGGAGGAAGAGCATGGAGGGAGGGCAAAGACTAAATCTCTTGAGTCTGACCACGATCCAGAAGAGGCAGACACCTCCGAGAGTGACGCAGGTCCAGGAGTCCACTAAGCCACTAAGGCACCATTTGCACTGCTGCTGAAAATTCACGCTTGTAAAATGTGCCATTACCACCCTTAGGGGATTAGCGCTGAGTGTCGTGTTTGAAAATGGGAAGAAGGGTGAGGAGAGGACTGATAATAGTCTGCTCTTCTACTTGTAAGATCTGTGGGTTCCTGAGGCTAAGAGGGAATTAAAAATGTAAATTAGACTATAGATCCATTCACTCCAAGCTGTGAGGAGTGCAACTCTGGGCAGATTGTTGAGAAAGTATCCTCCACTGAAAAGGAAGGCCCCAGCCAATGCATCTCCAGTGCTAGCCTGGAAGAAGGAGCAAACCAGATGGTCTTGTGTTTAAAGCCCTTACAAGGAGATCTAGGTTACCAGACAGCTGATAGGAGAGAGGGGTGGGAGGTGGGGCAGGCACAAAATGACTATAATCTGGACCCCCATTTAGAGGTATTCAGACCAGTGATTGAGGGCTGTGACCAGAACTTTCCTGATAAGCAAGAGGGGTATCTGTGGGACTTGGGGCTCTGAATATGTATGGTCCAAATTTCTTTGTGTGGCTGATATCTGACTGATATTTATTCTTCTAGATTACACATTCTGACTCTGAGGAACAAAGGGCTGGCGAGAGCTGCTCTCTGGTGCTTAATAATTTGAAGGAATTTACATTTCAATGCAGCCTTGTGCTACATTTCTCATACAACCTCTCCCTCTACTCCCTACTTGCCTTTCCCTCCCCCTAATTTCTCTTGATGGAAAGAACAGACCACTCTCTCAATCTGGGGAAGGAGGTGGGGAGAAGGGAAGAAGGAGAAAATCATAGAGACATCATGGGAGGGAGGAGATTTATTGATATTCCACTTAGAATTTATTCCTTCAGAATCCGATTTATTTTATGTTTATAAATCATACATTACCAAGTACAATGAAATCTCCCCAAAACCCAGAGGGTTACATGGTGTTCTCTGTGATTTGACAGAAGAAACAGAGGGAGAAAATGAGTAAGAAGTGAAGGGATGGGAGGGGTTGGGGATGGAAATGGGTAGCCCTGGATAAAACTCTTCCCAAGGAATAGCCCATGTCTGTGTGGCTTGCTTTATGAGGGAGTGTGATCCAAATAATTTCCTGTGTCTTCCCACCACTGTCTCTCCCTCTCCTCTCAGGGGAAAGGATACATTGTCAGGTAATTAACCATCACCATTACAGAAAGTACTTCACCAGGCAGAAGTGTGAAAACACATTTACACCTCATGTAAATGGGATAGGAGATTTTACTGTTTGAGTGACACTGGAGGAGCCATAAAGTGACAAAGATAAAGTCATCCATGGTTAGGATTCCAAGATCTTAACAGCTTACATTCTGCTTCTAAAATGAGCTACCCTCTCTCCCTTCACAGAGCTGCCACAAAGTGTGTGGTGACCGGTAGACTATAGGGATCTTGGGGTATAGCCCAGTGGACATGGTAGTCCACCTGGGCTTGGCAGCCAAGCTAAGACCCTACACTATAAATTTAGGGTTTTATTCTGCTATTGTTAGTGCAGTTATTCAATAAACTTGAAGATGTTTAATCTGCACCATAAGGCACTGTTTGTGCCCTCAGCATACTGAGATACAAGTACACAGCCATAATACAGGGAGATGTGACAAGGAGGTCATGAAAGCATGGGAGAGGCAGTCCCAGAATGCTTCATGGAGGAGGTAACATGTGACAAGCTCTGGAGAATGAGGAAAGGCTTGTTAGGTGAATGGAACAGGAAAATGCAAACGCACAGAAGGCTGAAGGTAGTTTGGGTTTGTGTGGTGCATGGTTTGGTAGGTAGAAGAGGGTTGGTACCTGAGGTTATTTTAGTCAGTAGGACAGGTTTCTGGATATACCACAAAAATAACTTGGATTTTATTCAGTATATAAGAAATTTTTATAGGAACAAAGAAAGCACCAATCTGTGGATGGGGTGGGTAGGAAAGAATGGAGAAAAGGAAAAATAATTCCTATATTCACCAGGATAAAAGTATGGAAACCTTGACACAACCCTCTTTAACCTCAGGACATGTAGATCTCGGTTTCCTCTCAGCTGAAGGAAGAGGGAAATCAGTGGCTATAATTTTCATACCCATGAAGATATTCTGGTTAATTATTGTTATCTCTGACCAGAACCTTCTCAATAAAGGAGAAAGGGCATCTGTGGGACTGGAGGCAGAGCCTTGAGCACCTCCTTCTGTGGTGTTTAAATCAGTTGCTATGAGAAAAAGCAAACCTATAAATTTATCTGCCTCTCCTCAGATTCTAGATTAAACCCATCTAAATCCTCACTGTAGAAGAAGATGTGATTCACACTCTATGCAAGTCTGAGGGGCATTATTAGGTCTGTTGCATCCTAGAAGTTATAGCTATGATTCCAACAAGCTGGGGGGCGGCCCATGAAAAGAGGAGATTCCCAGGGTGTATGGGGGGCATGTCTGGGGCCAATGGACAATGATGTGGGCCCTTAACTAAATGTTATTTGACGTCACAGAATTTAGACATACACAATTACATTTTTGGTCCACATTTTTTATCAACTATTGAGAGAGGAGTGTTAAAAAGCTCTATTATAATTATAGATTTGGCTTCCTCTCCTTTAATTCAGTTAGTTTTTGCTCAGGAGATGCAGAACAGGCTTCTTCTGACCTGTTCATAGGAAAGGTTTAGGTGGCAAGGTTGAAAAATGTGAGCCCACTAATGTTTTGCTTCTAGTTTTCTTTCCTTATTTTAGATTCAGGAAAGTCCGCAGGAAGTTTTTTATTTCAGATGATGCTCTATCTCAAATTTTAATTTACTTAATTATAGATCTCCTTAGTCAAGAAAAAGGCTGTGCTTGATTAATGAGTTCCTCACCGGCTTAACAACATTAACCTACAGTTAGAAGTAAAATCAATTCATTTATTTAGCAATTTAAGAATAGATGAAGTTGGCCCCTGTGATTGCCAAACAATTGTAACAAACCAAAGATGAAAGTGAAGATTCCTGTTTTCCTGTTACACATGAGTGTTTTTACTCTTTAAGGGCAGTTTTTTTCTTTCCAGAGGAAAAAAATATATATATACAGATTCCTTAAAGAAATATATTAATCATATGTGTTTAGCTTTCTTTACTTAATTTTCTCTCTTCCTGATGTTACAGTACCCTTACTACTAAGGAAACGATTATTTCATTTCAAACACTGTTAGGGTTATCCTCCCATGCAAACTTTTGGGTTGTCTTCTCAGCTTCTAAAGTTTCATAAACTGGAGAGTCTTCTAGCCTGAAGGAGGACTAGTTTCCTGTTTGTATATTGATGGGCCGGGTTGAGTCCTACATATAGTCGCCAACCAATAAAACTCAAAGAAGGAGGTGGTCATATTGTTTGCACTTCTTAGATTCATATCAAAAATTACCTGCTTCTCAAGTCATTTTGCAGATTCACTTATGCATTCATTCATGTAAACAAACATTTCCTGAATTGTTGCTATGTGTGTGGCATATGGTAGCCCGAGGTTCTCCGAGCATGGTTCCTGGACCTGCCTCATCAGCATCACTTGGGAACTTGTTAGAATGAAAATCCTTGGTTCTGACACCAGACCTACTGAATCAGAAACTCGAGGGGGTGGAGCCAGCAATCTGTGTTTTAACAAGCCCTCCAAGTGACTCTGATGCAGCTCAAGTTTGAGAACCACTGTGCTAGACAATGGAGTCAAGACAATGATGAATAAGATACAATCTATGGTTCTTGTGTCCAAAGAGCTCAGAATTTATGATGTGAAATGAGAAATCTCAGGGTCCTGAAGATGAAATATTTTACCTATCCATGGTCTCACTACCAGTTAGTAGTAAAGACTGTCTTCTGAAGGCCAATCCAGGGGTCTTTATATAACATCATGTTGATTAGCCATCTCTTGCCCTTCCTTCTACCCCCAGTTCCTAACTTAAAAATCATGTATACTTGGGTTGATGTAGAACTGACTTCAAAGAAGTGACTCTGGGCAACTGATGGATAGGTGCATTGTGGTTACCAGAGCTTATGAGGAATTCTTTCCTCTCTTCCAGTCAGGTGCTTGGACTGGTAGTAAGCCAGTTAGTTGGTCAGTAGGTGTTTGTCATCACTGTGTACAGGGAACAAAAAGTATATCATCCTTTGTGTGGCCTAGGACTGGGTGCATAGAGGAGGAAACAGTTCCTGCCCTTGAAAAATTCACACACACCCATTTTGAATTTATAGAGGAACAAGCGTGACCCTTGACAATAGCAAGGGCAAGATAATATGTACAGATAAATTCAGTATTGTTGAGGGATTTCAAATTCTAGCGCCAGAGCTGGGAGGGCGGGGGTTCATCACCCCCACTAACTCACTGGGCAATTTCTGCCTCATTTCGTTAGACAGAGGAGATTGTTACCAGAAAGCCAGAAAGGAAGGCGCCATCTGGGACTGTACGCACTTCCAGACAGATGGCTGACTCTTCCAGTCCTGTTTTATTTCTGGCTGCGGATCACACACCCCACAGCTCTACTGTAAAAATGAGATGTGACGGGGCACGGGATGTTGTCAGGGTGTGTTTTTCTTTGTCTCCTTTTCTTTTTTTCTGGAAACTTGTGGTAAAAATAAGACTTGACGATCTTCCTGTTTTTATTGTTGTTTTGGAGTTAAGCCGTTGGTTGGCAAAGTAAGGGACTGATGGACCCCCAGAATTGGAGATGATGTGCAGGGATGTGGCAGAAAGCCAAGCTAACCTTGAGGCTGCTGCTCCATGGAAACTCTTTGTCAGAGTATGTGTGAGTGTTGTCAACCTCGGGATGGTTGAGAATTGTGACACACTTTAAAAGTCCAAGGTAGTCCAGCCAGACTGGAATGCTTCACTCTGATCCATTCTTTTCCTACCTGCTTCCCACACCAGACTGCCCCTGCCCTACCACTAACTCCCTTCATGCTAGACAGGGGATAGATGCCACCACGAACAGAGCAGTCATAGTCTGTCTGCTTTCGGCCTTCTCAAAGCCCTGGGTTTTAAAGTCTGGGATTTGAGGGTTTGGCTGAGAGGTTCGTATAAATTAGGAGACCCCACTGCCAAGAGTTGAGACAGTTAGAGCTATTACTCAATCTAGTTCCATAGTATAAGGCATCAGCTTATTCAATAAATACTTTTGAGTGACTATTGATAAAGTACTACATTGTAAAAATATAAAGAAGTAAAAGCCAATAGTTCCCTAAAGCCAATAAAATGTACCAGGAAGAACCTTGACACCAAATTCTGACTAATTGGTTTTGTGATTTGGGACAAGCGACTAAACTTGTCTGGTCCTCGATTCTTCACCTATAAAAGCATTCAATATTACTACTGCCCCTCCTCCACCCTTCCCCCAGGACTTAGCTCCCATCTGTAACCCTTCAGTAATTCTCAGTCTTTGGGGGTTCATATGAGCCATCTGGGAAGTGTGTTAAAATGCACATTCCTAGGTTCAGAGAATGTAATGCAGTACATCTAGGGTAGGATTCAGGAACCTGCATTTTTAGCATGACCTGATATAATTCTAAAATAGGTCACCAGTAGGCCATATTTTGATAAACTCTGCTTTCACATTTTCCAGATTTATGCACCCAAGTTTTGTCAATGTTTTTAAGTCTTTCTCTGAGCTTCCACAGCATTTTATTTAAACTTCTAACTAGTACTTATTACGGACTTATTGGCATTATGATAGGGATCAGAAAAAGAGTTAAGCCTTCAGAACCATTTATTAACTTGTTTATTTAACAATTATTTATTAAACACTTACTATGTGCAATGAACAAAACAGAATCATTATGGCATTTACAATCCAATGGATTGAGACAGAAAATAAACTCCACTAAAATAATAAGTAAACAATATATGTTAGAAAGTGATAAGAGGCATGGAAAAAACAAACAAGCATAAACAGAAAGCAGAGCAGTGTAAGAGGATTGGGAATGCTGAGGTGAGGGGCCAGTTGTAGTATTAAATAAGGTTTAAATGTTAATTGTATCTCTTAAAGGTTTTATTTGTCCTTGAGCAAGTCTTTAACCACTTAAAAATATCAGTTCTCCACCTGCAAACTGGGAATAAGCAATCCCAACCTGCAGAATTGTGAGGTTTAGAAAGAATGTAATACCTGACTTTATTCAATTAAGAAACACATCTTTCTTATCTATCCTCTCTCAGCCTATAAGTTACTTGAGGGCATATTCACCTTTGTATCCCAAGCTCTTACCAGTACCCGGCATGTGGTGGGGACTCAGTAAATGTCAATGGTTGAGGTAACCAACTATTAAATACCGAAGGAGGAATACATATGAAGTGTACTTACTCATCAGGGCTCTGAGACTCACAGCATGGGTCTTTCCAAATGGGATTCACTCTCTGAAAGAAGTTAGGTATTGGTATGGTCATCATCACGTTGTGATTGTGAGTTATGGTCCGAGTCAGATCTAAATGAGAAATTCTCGTGATGTTGTCAGGTTACTAGGAAGGTTTCCAGGAATTCCAACAGGCTCTAGTCTTTTCCTCCATTTCCTAACAGAATGATACTGAAATACTAGACGACAAATGGCCGTCTTGGCTATTCTAAGCCAGAACGGTACTTGGGACACAGAGTAAGGCTGAAAAGCCATACTCTCTTCTGAAATACTTTATCTTCTGGATCCTAAAGATGTCATCAATTCTAGGATGTGCCATGGATAGAGTATTTCCTTTTTGAGAAAAAAGTGCTCCTGTATTAAACATACACGTTAACTGAAAATATATCTTGATTGTGGAAACATTAGAATGTAGAAAAATGTACAGCTTAGAATGGAGAGACTTGAGTAATAGGAGCCATATATCCCTAGTGCTTGGGTCCCTGTCACGCTGGAAGCAGAGGCAGTGGTGCTCAGCCTCTCCTGTTCTGCCCAGCCCTTTACCTCCTCTTCCTCCTTTTCCTCCTCCACTGGGCTGTCACTGTGTCAGCCCTTCCCTTGCTGAAGTAGGACCTGGAATTGCTTCTCAACGAAAAGGAGATGAGGGATGCACGAGAGGCTGGCAAGTGCTTTGATACCTTCCAAATGTCTAAGAAATCTTCATAATGATCATAGTGAACAATTATTGAGCTCTTATGAGCCAGGCTCTGCTCCAGGACCTCTAGGTGCGTGACACTACAGTCCCGTGAGGTGGGCACAGTCATTCTACCTACTTTACTGATGGGGAAATTGAGGCATGGAAAGGTTAAATAATTTATATAAATACAACTAAGGAGTGAAGCCGGGAATACCCATATCTATCTGATAGTCCACAGCTTATCCACTAAACCATACTGCTACTCGATAAAATCTCGTCTTTATTTAAAGAGTAGTTCCAGTAAAATTAGGGGGATGATATGGAATAGGATTAGCAGGGGGCTAGTAGAGCACCCTCTACAGTAAATGACCCCAACGACATTGCAGAAAGGTAGAAGCAACAGGCAAGCCTCTCGGGGCTCTTCAAGTTTGTGCAACTTGGGAGCGGATGGCATCTTGGGATTTCTTCATTCAAGGCCACTGAGCTGGCATCTGCTCCCCAGATGTTGCCCTGGGGATGTGGTCAGTGGCCTTGACGGGCTAAGCCAGGCCTGGCATCAAGGACCATATGATTTCTGTGTCCTTTGATGAGGGTTCACCTACTGATAAGGCAAGCTGGAGAGAATCAAAAAACTCAGTCGGGAAAAGATCAAGGCCTGCGTTAAGGAGGGAAGAAATGTCAGTCACTCTGATAGGGAAATAGATTTTTGTGTTTCATTGCACAAGCACGCACATATGCGCTCAAAGCCTGCCACGTTTCAAAGCAGCCTTCAATGCCCTGGTGTTCACTTGGTGGGAGAGAGATCTGAAGCCTCTCAAAGGCTGCAGGTACAGAGCAATTCACCCAGGACACAGCCAACAGCCCTCTCCCACCTCCTTTTTCCATCCCCCTTCCTCCCCCCCACCCGCCTGTGTTTCGTGGTGGTGCTGAGGAGGTATGTGTGAGTGTGCATGTGTGCACATTTAAATCCAAACTTAAAAGGAAGGGAAAAAAGAAAAAAAAAGTGACAGCTTTGGAACAAAGCAGCAACTATTCATAATGAATGGAGGAATCATCATGAAAGAGCTGGGGCACTTTAAGAAAAACAAACCTCCCTGAGGAAGACAGCTCTGTGGATGCTGCTGAGAATGGCAGCTGAAAAGGCCCTTCATTTCAGAGCCAGCAAGAGGCGAAGCAAGGATTTGATATACAGCAGAAGCGTTTTTCTCTTTTTTTCCCCTTTTCCCTTCTTCTTCTTTCTCTGAATCCCATCTTGGCTGAGCCATGGCAAAACTAAATTAGAAAAACCTGCAGAGCACTGCGAGTCCAAATGAAGCACATAGCCAATTTATCACAACAGAGCCCAGTTATCTAATAAGGCCCGTATGTAATAAATGTGCTAAGTGCCCACCTTTAACTTCGGCACACACAGCAGCGGCCAGTGGTGGGAGATGGCGGAGTCCCTGACAAGGGGATGAGGTCAGACTCAGCCTGAAGCTCTCAGCATCTGGCTTACATCACTGGCTCTTAAGGGTCCTGAGCCAAGATGGATAATGTTGAGGTCTCCGAAGGCAAGGCAAATCATTGCTGAACATTTAGAATTGGAGCAGATGCCTGTTTACAGATAGTTTTGTAGGCCAAGCAATCATCAGGAAAGCAGAGTTGGGGAGACTGGGATGCGAACGGGTTTCTTTCTAGCCTTTCTGTTTTGGAAAACAGGTGTTTTCTGGAAGAAGAGGCTTCCTCACATAAGAACAGAAGTTCTTAGAGATTGTGTGCCTAGTATTGGACTATTTTTGTGCCTGGCCAAGTAGTAAAGTGAAGAGGTTTCACTTGATAATGCCAAAGAGGTGGAAAGGCAGGACATGGTATTCTCAGTTTACCCCTAGGCAACCGTGGGACAGCAGGATTACAGACTGGAAATGACAAAGTCTTGGGAGTCCAAACAAGAGAATCAGGTTGTAGGTCAATCTCTTGGTCTATAAGGGCAGCTGGGTCCTTAAAGGTGTCTCTAGGGTCCTCTTGATAATTGGATGATCTTCGGGGAGCTCAGCAGGGTCTATTCTCAGATCTCTAGGTGGAAGTGTATTTGAAACATAGACAGTAGTTCCCATAGAACAGTGGTTCTCAACTACCTCTGTATAGTAGTATCATCTAGAAAGCTGTAAAAAATATTGATACCTGTGTCCAATTCTAAGATATATATATATTTTTAAAGATATTGGTTTAATTTTGGGGGGGTATGGCCCAGGGTCAGGATATTTAAAAGCACCAGAGATGATTCCAATACTCAGCTGAGCTTGAAAACCACTGTGATGGGGTAAAAATTAGGTCAGAGTCCACAGAACCAGGAAGTACTGGAAAACCCAAAGGTTTTGAAATTAACGCTTGGGAAGCAGGAATTGGGCTAAAAAACATTGCCATTTTGTAGTTCAAAAGTTAAAGAATACTGGCAATTTCATATGGTTCAAGCCAATAGATTAAGGTCGTGGGGAGCCCTTAGTCTAACAAGGTTCCCGAGAGCCAGCACTTGGTTCCCGGTCCTGCCTGATTGCTTTTCCATATTTCCTTTTATCTAATGTATGATTTATAGTCTGCCTCTATCCTGAATGGATTTTAGATAGCTTACAATAAAACATGCACACTCACGTACACATGTGTATAAAGGGTAGCTAAAGTAAATATTAAGAAATGGTCAGAAAACATGTGGAAAAAGGAAATTATAATTAAAATTAGTAATTATGGGTAAGATATTAAGATTACTGAACACTTAGTATAATTTTGAGGTTCTGGAAATCCAAAGCAAAAGTGGAATTTATTCTTACTGTCTTTAAAGACAATGAATATTCATTTTTAGAGACAGTACCAAATTCTGGATAGAATCTATTGTGTGGGTTCTAATAACAAGAGCCTTGAGTGCAAAGTAGATAAATGTTGTTTTTGTTGAAGATGCAGTGATGATTTCAAGGCTATTAGATGGAGTCATGGTTCAGTGAGAGAGTTTTTATGCCAAATAGCCTCCCAGAATTCGGGAGTGGCCTGCACGCCAGCGAAAACAGTAGAAGGTATCAAGCCCCCGGGAAATGGGTGCCCCTTAAACTACTAAACCTCAAATCAGCATGCTCCCCTTCCTGCCTATGTGAAATTGAATTGCTGCTAATATTTTATCATTAGTATTTCTTGTGTCTCCAATTTTTTTTTTGCGGGGTGAGGATGGGTTTGTGATAGTTTTTTCCTTTACCTTCCTTGTTATCAACTGTGTATATTTGTGAAACTAATTGGTGGAGTATGGGCATACTTTGGGACATAGAAAGCCTTTTTTCCCCCGAATTTGATTTGCATCAATTGAAGATCATTTATTCATTCATCAAACTTCTTCAAGAACAGATTATGTGCCCATCACTGTGCTAATCACCGAAATCTCAATCCTTGCCAGCGTGGAACTCAGAGTGGTTAGTAGAGACAACCGAAATGTCAGCAGATACATGGCAATACCCTGTGATAAGTATAACGGAAGCGTGGAGAAGACAGAGACCAGGCAGAAAGAGGAGAAGTAAATCAGCCTTTCTGGACTCAATGGTACCAGGGCAAGGTTTGCGAAGATGAGTCAAGTTTTTCAGATAGACACTGGGGAAAGGCCCTGTGAAGGGAGGCACTGAATGAGCAGACGCATGGTGGCTTTGGGGAGTAATAGGCAGCTTACTGACACTGGAGCTTAAAGTGTCAGAGGTAGGTGGAAAAGAGAAGAGGACAGAGATTGCCAACGGATAGGAAAATACAGAAAGCACTGTGTTATAGTACAATTTTGCATATAATCTTTATTCATTCCACAAATATTTGAGTGCCAAGTATGTGCCAAGCCTGAGGAGAGAGAACAGCTATAGCCCGGAGTCTATTTTTATAAACTTTAAACATTTGCAATGCTGTTGTCATTTCTTTCCACTCTGTGCTAAGTTTAACCCAGTTCCATTCTTCTGGGTGTTTCAAGCAGAGCCAAAATGGACGGAGGCATCTCTCTGCCGGCAGAAACCTTCCCCACTCCCATCCCCAGTTCCCATGAACCATCAGAGAGATAAAGAAAGGAGAGGCAGCGTTGATGATGTTTTATTTAAGTCCTCCGTCTGATTTTTTTTATTTTTTTGAGGCCCCCAGAGCCTGTGCTAATTTGTGTGTTGCGTTTGGGTCAGTTAAATCCTTACAAATCTGTTTATTGTTGAAAGTGGTGAAGACTATTGTTTGTCATTTAGATTCAGGCAGAGTGATAAGAAAAAGCAAAGAGGGAAGGAGATGGATGGGCCTGATGTTGCTTTCACACTGGAAGAACTGAAAATAGACCTGAACCAAGCCTCAGAGCTGCGACCAACTGGTAACTGGTCCTACCCCAGCTGGCTGTCTCAATCCTCCCAAAGTGGCTGAGCTCCAGTGTCACGTTTCTGGGGCTCTGCCTGAGATCTGGCGTGAGGCTGGGATAGTGCGAACACTCCCTGCATCCCGCAGGATCTGGTTCCTATTGTCTGTTGCCTACGCTTCTCTCTTCACAGCACACTGAGTCGATGGCATTGTAATCATGATCATAAGTATAATTAATCGTAGCAGCTATGACAATGAGCTGCAGCCAGGTCTCTGGCTTTGATGTCAACAAGAGAAAAGGGAGGTTTTCATTTGTTTCAAATGGAAACAGATGCATATGGGCAGAGCTAGCAATAAGCAGAACAGCAGGGATGGTGGTTTTAGATTTTGGGGTTCCCTCACCCCCCACAAGTTTCTCTGTTTGGCAAACCTTCCCCCGGTTATTCCCCATGTGATGAGCAGGGAGCCTGCTCTCCTGCAGCATCTGCTCCTCTCTCCTCATCATCCAGGCTCTTCCTGCTTTTACTTGAGAATGGTTTTGTTAACGAGAACGCTACTTCGCGTGGGGAAGGAGTCACATCAGTTTTAAAACTTACCCTCTTAGATAGTGTCACTGTCTTTGTCCAAGCCAGGGGTGATTTTAGAAGTGGAGAAGAATCTGCTTACTCACCAGTATCTCTACCTGATGCCTGAAACTTCCAGCAAGGGAGTTGCCAATCAATGCAGCTCAATCCAATTCAATTCATAATTACTGAGTGTCTGTTGCTACTGTGTGCAAAACACTCTTAGAGGGACAACTTTATGTCCAGCCAGGATGGCACTAATTTTAAATACTCTTGTGGTTTACTTTTCGCCCTGTTTGGATCTTGAAAAATGTGGTAAATATGAAGGATTCAAGATGAACTAGACATAGTTGTTGCTTTTAAGGAGTCTGTCAAGGTGGAGGAGTAGAGAATGAGGTGGTAGGTGCTCTCTGGGGGACAGGCGTGTGAACAAAGGTGCCACCCACCCCAGGCTCATTTGGCTCCTCTTCCTCGTGTCTCGTGTTCTGCTTCTCCTCTGGCCTACTGGGGCTTATTCTTGGCCAGCTCCACCGTCCATCTCCACTGGCCTCTCGGAGCTTCCCCACAGCTGCTTCTTTCAATTCTTTGGTGCCTGGGTCTTTCCTCCTTCCCGAGCTTCTCCTGAGTCCAGCTCTACCTGCAGGGGGGCTAAATTGTTCCTTCCTTCCTACTCTTGTACTCCCTTGGCTTCTTATGTTCCAGAATCAGTTCTTAGATTGGAATATGGATCAACAGATTGGAACGTCTTAACGTATGTCACCCCTCTCCCCCCAACCTCTTATGCCCTCATCTCTCCTTCCTGATTCCTTTTGGGACGGTCAAAACTTCCCAAAAGTAGAGGCCCATGTTCTTCCATTTTTGTGCTATCTCTAACGCCCTCCTTATTACACTGGCTATCTTTGTTTTCTTAGGTCTGGTTTCTGAGTCACTCAACTAAACTACGCCTGTATTGCCTCTCTAGGGGGCCCGCTTCCTGGGCTCTGGAGTCGGGCCACCTGGGTTGAATCCTGTGTGACTTTGGGCAAAGTGCTTTATCTTTGTGCCTTCGTTTCTTCTTCTTTAAAACAGAATAATACTTAGTACCCACTAATAGTGTCCTTGTGAGGCTGTAATGAGATAATACATGTAAAGCACGTTAACAATGCTGGACATTAAAACACACATATGCTTATTATTATTATTTATGTGTACAGGGAGATATTGGTAACCCAGGAGGGAAACTAGGACCCTGTGTGTCTCATAGCCCCAGATCCTCATCCTTTGTGTCTGTGATTAAAGCATAAAGCCTGAGGTGGTAAATGCAATGTTGGGTTTCCTGTGGTTTCAGACTTTTCTTTGGGCGGTTTATGGCAGTGCCAGAGTTGGTGGGGAAGGAATTAGAACTCTATTGTCACTTACCGTTTATCGCTTCTACGTAAATTCTTGCAGGATAAAAAATACTTGGTAATTACACTTGGTTGGTTTTAGAGAACAATTTTCCTCATAAAAAAATAATACCCTGACCTTGAAGAAAGAAGTTATTAGGCATTTACCCTCAGAAATGGCATATAGTTTTATCTGCAGAGGCAGTAATAGATTAAAATATTAAAGTCCAGGCAGACAGTGAGATAGAAGGTCCAAAGACTGTTTAAAATATTATTTAAACTTAATGTTGTATTTATACATTTAATTCATTTTCATTAGCTACCAAGATATTTAACATAAAATAATTAGAATCTCAAGATGGAAACCAAAATAGCCACAGTTTTAATTAAACCATCTCATGGGGAATTAGGCTGCATAATGAGAGGCAGCCTGGTGTAGTGGTGACAGTCAGGGGACTGGAGGTACTGCCACCAACTTATGGATCCTTGGGCAAGTCACCCTATCTTGAGCCCAACACCATGGACTTCACTGGGAGAAAGAGGCGGTTCACGCCCCTTCTTTTTTTTTTAACTAATAGAGTTCATTTGTTTTTTTCTCTAAAGGAAATCTTATATAGAATTCTAATATGGAAAAGAGAGTAAAATTAGCCCATCTCCTATACCAGCCAACCCCCTTGCTGCGTGCCTCCCAACTCCTAGAAAGCCTTGAGGTACCACAGAACACAGAACTCCACAGAACATGCTGTGAAAACTTGCCTAGGGGATCTCGATGTTTCCTTCCAGCTATAAAGTTCTATGATTCTGATTCTAATATGTCCCTATCCTACATTTCAAGATCTAGCGCCCCTTTTGTATTTTATTCAAGGATATATTTTTTTAAAAGCATCCACAAAGATGCATTTAGTAAAAAGGAAAGAAGAGATTAAGAAGGAATCTTTTGCCACCTGAACTGAGAGCCTCACGCATCCCCATTCCTCCTCTCTCATCTCATTTCTACTGTTGGTGACCAAAGCTCTAGTTGGGATCTGTGACCCCAGACTTCCCTGGGGCCACTATTCATTGTGACAAGTTTGACTTAGAAAACTGACAAAATTCTTCTTCCTTCACTGTCCTATTCAGCCTCTGCTTCCCAACTCCAGATTTCTCATCCTTGGTGAACAGCCTGGCAGTTCTTGGGCAACTCATAGCCTGGTTCTTATGGGCAATTGGCTACAGGACCAGGGTAATGTGATAATGTCTTTCCTATCTCCTTGAATGCTGGGCCTGCCCAAGATCTAATGTTGACTCTACATGCTGAATAATCAATAATCAATATAATCAATTATCAATTAATGAGATTGTGAATAAATGAAATACTATATAAAGAGGATTTGGCATACTACTTCGCCTATCATAGACAATTAGTAATGCTCTCTTTCCCTCCTTTTCCACATTCTCTTCCCTTTGGGCCTATCCAAGGTGGCTATAACCATAGATAAGGCCTACAGGATGTCAGTCAATGAGGTGGGTAATGTAGTCCCTTTTTAGTCTATGTTTAGTCACTGGCTAAACTCATGATAACCTCTGTAAATCCTTTTTAAAAGCAAGGCGAGGTATCTTGTCACAGGCATTCATGCAAAGAATATTTGCCCAATGGTTATACTTCACCAGTTTTCTTTCTTAATTGTCATTCTCCACATTTAGTGTCAAATCTGCCCTTTCTTTCAAACCATCTTTTAAGGTGATAATTCTTTCTTTAGTTCATATAAAAGAAGAAACGTTCTTAGTGTCAAATAAGAGAATTGTTGTTTCAAAATTGTATCCCATTATAAACTCTTATTTCAATTGCCTTTTACAATCTGCAAATTTGCCCCTTGAGACTGCTTAACTACTGTGTGCAATTGCTCAAGTGTGGATTTGGCAGAGGAAGAGATGGGGCATTGGGATACATACATGAAAATATTCTCATGACTATGTTCAGCTGCAGTTGAATACTAAGAATATTGATAGAAAACCATGGCTAGGTTTTAAAATACCTAATCTTGTAATGGAGCTAGTTCCCTAGTTCACATAGTACTGGCCCGTACAATGCTTTTCAGTGATTGGAAAAAGGTGCCTCTTCCTCTGGGAGGTTCTATCCCATGCCAAGGAAGTACACATGGCAAGTGGAGATTGGACTGGATTTCAGCTCCCACACACTCAATTGCAGGGACTCTTGTGCAGGGTACAATCTGTACATCCAACCTTATATGCTGGTTTGTGGGCGGGACTGGTCTGATCAATAATCTGGAACAGTTCCAAAGGAAGGGATAAGGTGACAACAGACTGAAGCCTTAATGGCTTAATGGTTTCATCTTTCCTGCTATGTCCAAGGCTGCAGCTCTCCCCCATCCTTTCCGTGACCAGGACATTTCAGCTATTCAAGTCTGGTCAGACAATTCTCCAGTGGTTGTCTCTTGACCACGACTTTCACACTTTTTGTTGGGTTCTACTGGGTTCTATCCTTTGGATCATTTCAGGTCCCTCCTCTTGGTGCATCTCACTGGTATTAAAAACATCTCTGTATGGTTGTGTATTTGTTTTCATTTTTATTTTACAAGTAATATGTAGTAATTACAGAAAAATCAGAAAATACATATCATAAACATGAAGCACATAAAAATCACCTATAATCTAATTAATAGGAGATAACCTATCACTGTGGATATTTTGGAATAAACACTTCTCGACCTTCTTATATTTATATCTGTGTATAGGAATCATCTTGTTAATATATTTTCCAACAGAAATGTCTTCTTTTTTAATTCAGCTTCACCTCAGAAGGCTTTCTTTCAGATAAAAAGGGAACCCAGGTTAGTTTTCAATATGGAACATTATAAAAGAACAAATTGTCTATTCTTCATAAATAGTTTCAGCAAATTTTACTGTATTTTCAAACCTGTAATTTATATCCACCATACTGAATCCAAAGTATGGTCCATGCTTTAATAAATGGCACAGTAATCTCTCTAACTTCATGGAGCAAGATCTGTTCTCTACAGGCTGGATGAGATCCCTGGGGCTAGGGGTGCAAATAGGAAGCATAACCCACGCATATAAATAAAAATAGGACCCTTGTTATTTTTCCTCCAGGTGTATTTTGACTACAGGTGCACTCATAGACTTTTATTTCACATCAGCTGGATCAATACCCAGCTTTTGCCTGCATCATATTAATTGAGTCTTATGATTAGAATCCTACAATATTGATTTCAGCAGCTGCTTCAGTGAAAATTTGGGAAGCATTTATTTGAAGTCTGAAAAATAAGAAAGTAGGACATTGCATTATTGAAGTGACTTCACTTCCAGCGGTTTATGTTTTAATAATGGTATAATCAGTCCAGTCTGCTCTCCCTACTTGTGGCTCTTAAAAAAAAATAGTACCAGGAATGTGTATCTGTTGGATGACTGTAGTGCCTTTGGATAGCAACCTCAGAATGCTTTGTATTAGGGATTTTATCTTAACAACTGCAATGTAGTTTTCTTGTTTAAATGTTAAACTAAATAAATAAGTTGCAAGAAAAACAAAAAAACGCAAATGCCAATTGCTTCAGAGAACGTGAATTTTTCATTGTGCTTCCATAATTCTTGTTAAAACCTGCTGCTAGATTTTAAAAAGTAAGTATTCGTGTATACACACACACATACACACGCACGTTTACAATATGGTTTCCTAAAGAATTAAAGACAGAAAGAGAGAGAAAGACAGAGAAGAAAGGAGATATAGGGGAAAATGTGCTAAGGTGATAATTTAAGGTACAATGATTTTTTTTTTTGGTAAATCAATTCCGTAGGACACATAATTACATTAGACAAATATATTTTGTCAACTGTCTTTACAGTTCCCAGAGAAGACAGAGTATGTGTGTGTGTGTGTGTGCGCGCGCACGCGTGTGCATATGTGATGAAGAAATGGGAGAATGTTGGTCTTCTCAACCCAATTAAAATTTAACACTTGTCTCTTTTGAGCTGACATCCTCATTTTAGGGGAAAGAGTGAGGAAATACAATACATAAGTGCTCTTTAGAAAATAAAGATATTTCCTTCCTTCACTGACCTGAGTTTGGCGCAGTTGCTAACAGCTCGCACAAAGGCACTGGGGATGCACTGCTAGGCTGTAGTGTTTCGAAATCACATGAAAACCTCCTTACCAGTTTATTTATATTTATTTTTTTCTAAGGATATGTACTCAATGCTGGCAAATTGGTCTGCTTCTTAAGATTCATGTTGGTGTTTCTCTAATGGCCTCTATTACCCAATTTAAATACACAATAGTAGGAAGGTTTGAACACACCATGGTAATCCAGCATCAGAGACCTCTGCTTGGCTGTTTGTTAAAAGAAAATTGTACCTGTTATGAACTGGAAAGGGGCACTCAGTTGCTGTTAACTGCTTTACCAAATTGATTCTGACTCACTCATTTCAAAATGAAAATTGAAATGCTTTTGCCTTTTTTTGGTGGGAATTTGCTTTACTTAGCAATAAGTGGGTATCATTTCTTGTGATTACAGAAAAATGCATCATAACTTTTGATTACGCTGCTATTAAGGATGCACGGTAGCAATTGCTAGCACTCGTAAAGTACTGCTGGTGGGTTCTGTGTAACTCATTTTTATTTGGAACTGAGTGGGGAAGGGGAGTATGGATGAAGTCACTCAAAGCTTGACTGGCATAATGAGCTCACTCAGGAACAGTGGGAATGGAAGGAACTAAAAGGGAAGAGGTTTTGTTAATGGATACTCTCTCCCCTTCAACTCCAGCCCCAGCTACCATCCAATTACACAAAACAACAAGTCAACCCATCAGCCATTCCTACACTTATTCATTTCTTTAATCAATATGTACAGAAGCCTGCTATGTACAAAATACTGGCTAGATATGGTGGGGTCAAAATGTGGCAATATCACTTGAGGGAATAGCAATTCTGAGGGAGTTTATAATGCAGGATAAAAGACATCTACATAATAGCTTATACACATAAATTATAAAAATAATAATTTATACAGCATAAATTAAAAGCAAATTGGATTAAAGGTGGAAAAGATGACCGAAGCCTGGATTCCTGGAGAATTAGCTTCTGTCCTCCCATTAGGTTGTAAACATCTTGAGAACAGGGATCATGTCTATCTTGTTTCCTGCAGTATCTAGATCACATGACCTAGGATATAGTAAACACTTAATAAACAGCCGTTCACACAGCAGTGTGCTGGCACCAGCATACAAGGGCTTGCAAGAGCCAATTGTACGCATCTCTTCTCAGCTCTGGTAGCTTGAAATGGGTCATGGTGGGAGTATTGACACTACAGAAATTGGCAAACATGGCAAATAAAGGCTTTTTACCCTAGTAGCTGGTTGTTAAACATTTACCAGGACACCACAGCCAGGGAGGCTCTCTTTTCTTCATGCACATCTTGAGAGAGAGAGATTGAGAGAGGGAAAGAGAGGGATAGAGAATGAGAGAATGAGAGAGAGTTAAATGCATATTTGTTCTTACAAATGAGACTTTTGTCCCAATCCCAGTGTAACCAAATTGTAAACTGGGCTAGCCTCCAGAAAGCCTCCTTTACAACTTGGCTAGAGGCAAGCTGAAACAATGTTTCTTTTGCCCTAGACCTACAATGCTTACCTCTTCAATGGGAGAAAGCAAGGCGGTAAAATTGTTCTCTGAGGAAGTTAAGTCCAACAGTATTTCTCTGTCTTGCGCTTGCCTCTCCTCTGTGGCTCATGTCTTTCCAGGCAAGAGCCTCAGGCTGCTTCCAGTCAGAACAATGTGAGAGAATAAAACTAAAAGAATGCAGCCCTCTGTGGGCTGAGTGTTGAAAAAAGTTAACAATGAGTTCTTTGACTTAAGTATTGTGGCTTAAGAAAAAGTCCTTGCTCTCGATCCTGATATAACCATCATATGGGGAGAAGTTGAAAAAGGTGGAGAAAGAAAAGAGAAGGCAGGCATTCTGGACAGGGAGTAGGGCTTGAGCAGCACAGAAGTGGAAAGGTCTAGAATATATACAGTGAGCAGCCCAATCTTCTGGAATGGACAGTGAAGGGCCTTGAAGGCAAAGCCTAGGAGTCTGGCCTTTGGTTGGCAACAGGGAGACCGTGAAAGGCTTTTGGTAAGATAGCTGTCAATGTGCAAGATGGTTTGGCAGAGTACAGAGAAACTAGAGGCAAGGTGGTAAGCGTCCTGCCCAGGCCAAAGATACCGAGTCTGAATTAGGATGATGGCAATGGAGTTGGAAAGGAATAAATGTATTTTAGGGTTAAAAGCTCACTTGGAAATGTATTGAATCAGGGAAGTGAGGGAGAGCTGAGGGTGACATCAGGTTTTAAAACTGGTTGACTAGGGAAACAACCATTCAGTTAAACACAATGCAAAAGGAAACTTCTGAGACAAACCTCATGGCAGGTACCATACTCAGCATCTATTTCAATATCTTTTCCTCTTTCCTTTATTATCTTAGATAGAAAGCTAGAACCTGACCTCCTCAGATTCCTGTGTCATGTGATAGAATCATCACATGATGGGGTGATCAAGTGACAGGGCAGTGGCCAGTGAAACACAAATAGGAGTCTGTTGTGATTTCTGGGTAAAGGTTTTGTTTTCCTGACAGAGGTGCCACCATTTCCAGCTTCTGTCCTTCCTTCTTCTCCTACCTGGAAAGCAGATATGATAGAACTGTAGTTAGCATCCTGGGATCATGAAGGAAGGTCCAAGAGTATTTCAGAGACCTGAGCCCTGGCATCCTTGACACACTAAACTAAAGCCAGCACTGCCTAACTCTGGATTTCCTGTTGTAGAAAAAGAAAAACAAAACAAAACAAAACAAACCCATAACACTTTGTATGTTAAGTTTAGTTTCTCATTACTCATAACTGAACTCAATATTGTCTAATTAATACAATTGGTTGCAATGGTGAATTTGGATTTAGACATGTTGAATTTGAGAGTAATCACAATTCAGGTAGAAAATTTTAGCAGAGGTTTGCAAATTATAAGATAGCTTCATATTAAAATTACCTGGAGAGTTAAAAAAAAAAAATACCTGGGTTCATCCCAGGCTAATTGAGTCAGAACGTCTGAGAGGTGAGGCTCAAGTGACTCTGATGGTTAGCCAGGCTTGACAATCACTGGTCTTGGATGGGCAGCTGCTAGAGATGTGGATAAAGTCATAGCTCTGATAGTTGGAGCTGGGGAATGAGTGACATCTCTGATGGAGAGGGTAGAGAAAAGGAGAATCTTGAATTAAACATTGGGAATAAAGGTTCAGGGGAAAGAGGAGCAGTGCAGGACAAAGAAGGTGTAGTTGAGGAGGAAGCAATAATAATAGTAAAATTGGGCTACATGCCGAGCACTAAGCATGTAAGTTACTTACCTTTCCCAGGATTCTGCAAAAAACAGGACTTTGATCCAGGTTTGTCTGACTATGAAGCTTTCTCCCTTCATGATTGACCTCCTATTCAACAAATACAATATTATTTTTTAAATTCCTCATCCTTTTCAACTTCTGTGCAATATGTAATACTCGACCATTTCTCATCTGCATTTCTTAAAATTCTCCTTTGACTTCTATTATCCAGTAAAATACTAGATTAGTTTTCCTTTAATAATAGCTAAGATTTAGCAAGTATAACCATGTGCCAGGCACAGTTCTAAGCAATTTGTAAATATTAACTCATGTAATGCTAACAACATCTGTATGAGGTAGGTACTATAACCACTTTACTACAGGAAGACTGAGACACAGCCTAAGGTCATAGAACTGGTAAGTGGCTGCCCTAGGATTTAAACAGACCATATTGCTCAAGAGTCCATGTTCTTAATCACTTCTCTATGTAGCATAATGCTTAAAAGTATAGGCTTTGGAGTCAGATGGACCTGGATTACAAGCCTCATTATCATTTATCAGCTGTGTGACTTAAGATGAGTCACTTAACCTCTCCAAGGTGGGGATGAATGACAGTAGAGCAAGAAGTCAAGAGTCTGCCTGGATACCTCTATTTCCACAGAGAATTAGGAGGTAAAATCGTCAGAGAAAAAGTATGAGATGGGAAGCTTGAGAACTCTTTGAAATAGTTCTTGAAGGGAATGGAAGAAATTGCTATCCAGAGATATACAGAAAGTTTTCTAGGAACCATGCAGGTAGGAAGCTGAAGGTGGAAACAAAGAATCTGTGGAATTGATATGAATGACTGTGGCGTTTTCTCCAGCAAAGCTTGAAGGTCTAGGTTTAGGATCAGAAATGGCAAATCGTTGATTTAGCATTGGCTGATTGAGTATAGAGAAAAGACAAAATTGAGCTGGCTGAGGGTGTTAACAAGAGAGAGTTTGATGATATAAGTCATGTTTTATGAGCCAGATAAGGAAATAAAATCAAGAGGAGGCAAATAAGTTTGGGAGAAAATTGGGATCAAGAAAATGGTTCTCTGGATGAAATTTGAACAACAGATATTATCCATGTTGGGGAGTGGGAGAGCTAGAAGATTAAGAGGCTGTGATTGATGCAAGTGTGGTGTGCTGGAGTTCTTTAAGAGTTACAAAGTAGAGTATTTCCCTGTGATATCAAGGCCCAGGTGTGGCCATTTGTATGAATGATTCCAAGGAATTAAAAATGACGGGAATTGAAGAGGGAAGGAGCTGAGACAAAATTAATGGATCGTTTTCTTTGCAGGAAAACTGAAGCCACCCAGGGTGATTGTGAAATCGGGCTTAGAGCAGTCACTAGGAGAGGCTGACTAGGAAATGGGCAGGTGATAACGAGATGAAGAGCAGAGGAACTAGCCAGATGTCTTAAGCTCTACAGAGAAAATAATTACACAAGAGGAGGGAAAAAATGTTTGGAAAAGAAAGACACCCTGAAACTCTGAAATAGAGGGGAAGGAGAGCATGAGAAAGAGAAAATACAGAGGAATTTGAAATGAGAAGGTGCTAAGTTAGACTTATTGTCAAAGGGGTTTTAGAGACGGAAGGACACTAGGGATCACCTAATCCAACTTGCCTGTTTCAAATGGTGAAACAGAGACTCAGAGGGGGCCAGCAGTTCTCATAGTCACACCACTAGTTAACAGAATCTAGGTTTATTAATCCACTGGTTATTAGTTATTAATTCATCAAATATTTATTTAGCAACTAGTTTTAAGATCTAAGGATACCAAAATGAACAAACCTCAGAATGTGTCCTCAAGGAACACAGCATTGTGGGAGAAGTGGACAAAGTCCAAGAATAATTACAATATAGAGTTATAAAGGGTAGGACAGGGCCTTCAAAGGATGATGTGGAAGTACAGGAATGAGCCTCCTGCCTGGGGGAGGGCGGAGAGTTGGGTGATAGTGGTATGGGTCTTGGTGGAGTTGGAGCAATGTAGTTAGCACATCCTACGCAACTGAGGAGATTACACAAAGGTGCTTCTTTCAGGCCAGTGCAACACCCAGCCAGGGCACAGAGCTTGACAAATTGACTCTAACCTAGATTGCCTCAGCTTTCACTCTTCTCCTCTCAACCTTCATGATTATGAGTGGCAGTCCTGGGTCAGGGGTAGGGAGAATCCCAGTATCAGGGAAGACTTCCCAGAGGAGGTGGGTAACATTTGAACCAATCTCTGCCTCCAAGTCCGAAGCTCCATCTGACTTCTGATAGTTTCAGGAGGCAAACACCCTCTTCTCTACAAAAAAGGAGGCTGAGCCATCTAGTTAAAGTAAAGACATTAGGTAGTGTAGGAGAATTGGAAATTAACGATTGTGGAAAACACTAGAAACAGCTCCCTCAGAGTTTAAAAATGAGAGAACCAAGGATAGAATGTACTGTTATTAAATTTACATCAGAAGCAAGTTTTAGTCTTTCAATCAACACCCTAGAGGAAGAAGGATAGGGTGATGATTTGGAGACCCTAGTATTTGTAAATGATAATGTGGTTTAGACCCAAAAACGACATACTTCTCCTGGCTGTCCAGGCATGGCCACAGAGTAGTTTTTCTTAAAGAAAAAAGTGTTAACTGGCCAAAGCAAGATCATATTAGAAGCAAGTTATCAGTGAGAATAGGAAGGTATCAACCTTGAAATCTCAGTGGCTTAGAATACCAAAGATTTATTTCTTTTGTTGCTACGTGTCCATTGCACATCGGTACAGGGGGCTTCTGTTCCACATCATATCCAGTTGGAAATGTAGACTGAAGAAGCTCCTGTCATCTGGAATTACTAAGTTAATGAGAGAAAGGGAGAGAGAGAAAGTGCAGTGTTTTGTACTGGGAATAAAATACTTCTGTCCTGAAGCAATACATGTCACTTCTGTTCAGTTTTATTGGTCAAAGCAAATCATGTGGCCACGTTCAAGTTCATGGGAGTAGGGAAGTACAATCCTACCAAGTGCTGGGAAGTAGCACAATTGGAACATTTAGTGAATAAAATTAAGGCTGCCGAACAGACTTCTTACAGCATCTCTAATAGCTTACTGATTTCATGTTTCTCCCTTCATTACCTAGTCTATGCACTTCTACCATAGTAATCTTCCTAACACTTAGAATTCTTCTACCTAAGAACCTCCACAGCTCCTCTTTTCCTTCTGAATCAGGTCCAAACTCTTTAGCCCTATGGTACAGGGCCATTACCGTCCATTCTCAATAGATTTTTCCAGAGTAATCTGGGATTTCTTCCTCCACTCTCCACACACTACTCACCTACCCTTAGCCCCAACTTTGACCTGTAAGTTTTCAATCGTTTTTCAAATGTTAGCTTAAGCTCCACCATCCCCACAAAACAAAGTGTTTTTCTTTTCTTTTCTTTTTTTTTTTGTGAGGAAGATCAGCCCTGAGCTAACATCCATGCTAATCCTCCTCTTTTTGCTGAGGAAGACCGGCTCTGAGCTAACATCTATTGCCAATCCTCCTCCTTTTTTTTTTCCCCCCAAAGCCCCAGTAGATAGCTGTATGTCACAGCTGCACCTCCTTCTACTTGCTGTATGTGGGACGCGGCCTCAGCATGGCCGGAGAAGCGGTGCGTCAGTGCGTGCCCGGGATCCGAACCGGGGCTGCCAGAAGTGGAGTGCGCGCACTTAACTGCTAAGCCATGGGGCCGTCCCCCAAAGTGTTTTTCAATTCTTCTGGTTGGCGTCAGAGTCATCTCAGTGTTTCCCAATGAGCATCGCTTATTTCTCTGCTTTGCATAAGACCCATGCCTCTTCCCCATTAGAAAATAAGTTCTTTGAGGACAGAAACAATATCTTGTTCCTCATTATGTGGTTTCCTTCCCGCCTTTGTCAAAGTGTCAAGCACAGAGCTTGAGGCATGGCAGGTATTCAGTTCACTGAAGGATTTTATGTTGCCCTCCTTGATTTGATCTGGTTGAGCCTTAATCTACCCTCTCTCTCGATCCTTTGCTTGTAGCCCCCAAGGACTTTCATGGTTAAAGTTGAGGTTACCTGTTTGTGCTCACTATTAACATCCTGGGTCAGATGTTTTATATTCAGAGCTGAATTGTTTTTAACTGTTGTGAAAAAAAATGGTGCTCTAAAAATGGATAGGGACAGTAATTGGTTGGGAAGTCTTTTAGGAAAGGGAGAGAAAGAGAAAGAGAGAAAAATATCTACTTTTTTAAAAAGAAAATCAGAATGATAACTACCATCAGACTACTTTTTATAGATAATTGTAGTGTAAATTTTGTTTTTCTTGCTAGACCGTGGATATTTGGAGAAGATGGAGCACATTTAGCTGTCTTTATATCCAAAATACATATGCTGTAGTGCTCAATGTAACCGAGTCTTGTGAATTCTCTGTTAAATCTTGGGTCCTCCTCAGTTATGTACATAGGTTGTGTTCATACGGGGCTAAATCAGGATTATCTTTTTATGATATTGGAGGTGTCAGAGACATAAGAGATGATCTGTTTGACTCTTTTTATTTTATAGATGAAGAATCTGAGATACAGAGAGAAGAAGCAACATTTTTTCTTCCAAGGATGCTACGTGGACATCCACAGATTGCATCAATTCCTTTCCTCCTGGAACTACTAAAATGCAAAATGATAATGCTGACTAGTGATTGGACTCATTAATGAGAACAGATTAATTAATTTCATGAATTTATTGGGTAGATATTAAGTGTCAGCTGCCTTGCTAACTGCTAGAAATTCGAAGAGAAAGGACACAATTTCCTCTACATAATGGTTCTGAGTCTAGTCTGCAATGTGTAAGGTCCCTTACTGGGTGCTCAGTGGGAGGCTGTTTACCACCTAGTGTTTCATAGAGATGTTTTAAATGCAGTTATGCACTCATGTTGCTGAAGTATTTTTCGGTTAAGTGTTTTTAAGATTGTTCATTGAATTTCCTAGTTACTTGTTTAAAAGTTTTAAGATAAATTAATTTTTCAAAATTAATGAGTGGGCATAATGATGACAAAATTTATAACTGAACTAGACATTCACTTTAACCATAATTTCAAAACAAAATGAACTTACCATGCAGAAACACGGAAACCAGATGCTTTTGAGCAACAATCTCTGCTTTCCTGGACTGAACGCATAGTTTTAGGAACACAAAACTCTATTGGTGAGTTGCAGGACAGAAGCAGCAGTAGCAGAAATAACAACAATAACATCAACAAGATCTCAGAAAATTAAAAACAAAATTCTTAAAAGAGTCCTATATTAATCTATGTGTTTTATATTGGATGTGAAAAGAGGAAGAGCTATATGATGATCAGTATATTCATTTAGAATCAGGGAAGGGCAGAGGACTAAAAAAATATTCAAAGAAATCTGATCTTGGCATTGATCTCAATCGTAGAGAAAATGCAAATGTGATTCTTAGGGTTCTGTTTCACAGAGAGCCAAGGGGAGCTACCACAAAGAGAGAGAGATGTTGAAGGTGAAAATGAGATGGTGGAATTACTCGGGAAATTAAAACAGTAATGAGGCACCAGTGGGTTGTGTTTCTGTCCCTTTGCAATAACAGAATGTGAACAAAAGGGTCAGAGGGCAAAGGTTGAAGTTCAGCTTAGAAAATGAGGGCTGTCACCGGGTTTCAGGCTGTACATATGGCAGGTGGAACCAGGCTGACAAATTAGACAGCTCTGGACAACCTTCACGGTTGAAAATCGGGGCTCCAGTTTGCTACAAAAGACTGAGTCTAGCTCATGGAGGGCAGAGGAATAGTACTATTTCACAAAGGTTTTAAAATGGGCAATATGCTGACTCAGCTTGGAGGAGGGCAGCAAAGGAGAATGAGCTAGGCAAGTGGGTGTTTGGTGTGAGACTGAAAGTGTGAAAGGCGAAAAAGAAAGCTCAATTAAAAAAGGGATGAGAGAGAGAAAAAGAAAGTGCGAGAAAGTAGAAATAAAAATGATGTGAATGAGAGTCAATGTGAGCAAGATAGACTGTGAGAGGAGAAATAAAATGAAAGAACAAGAAAAAATGTGTCAGGAGGAAAGCAATAGACAAAGATGAGTGATAAGGAGAGAGGGTCAGAGGAAAGAAGACAGGAGAGAGCCAAAAAAGAAAGAAAGCAGACACCCCAATGTAAATTCAGGTCTGTTGCAGGGTGTGATTTCAAGGTGGCTGCTCAGAGCTCTCTCCTGTCAGCCAGGGCTAGGACATGTTGGGAGTAATGGAGGGAGAGTCAGAAGGCAGAGGTGAGCATGGGGTCCAGGCACACAGGTAGTTCTGGTTGATTGGGCTGAGCCCTTCTAATGACAGAGGTGGAACTGTCTCCTTTCCTTATCTACTGCATGCTAAAACTGGAAGATTGCTCTTTATTTTTCACTTACAAGCTATCTTTGTTTCACATGCACTCAAAAGCCATTAAAATGCTTGTAGCAAAGCTTTGCAGTTGCTCTGTGTACAGGTCATAATATTCAGGCCAAGGGGTTATTATAAGAAAAGGAGATAACAGGTTTTCCCAAGTGGAGATTTAAGTAATACCTAACAGTGTGGGCCATCTGGTGAATTCCATGGAAAACAAATTGCCTTTCATAAGCATTTTTACTATCTCTACACCATGCTAATTTCAGTGGACAAACAATTCCATAAGAGGTTTTGTAAAGACAAAGAACAGAGGGCAGCTTCTCTGTCCTTTCTCTGGCTTCTCAAGGCTCGAAAATGTCCTTGTTTCTCAGCCTATCAGAGCCACCATGATCGGGATCATTTATTTGCTCTTTCAAGGGTCCAGGTGATATCCACTAATAGATTTAAAGATATTGGTT
Organism: Ceratotherium simum simum; assembly: GCF_057802395.1. NCBI lineage: Eukaryota > Metazoa > Chordata > Mammalia > Perissodactyla > Rhinocerotidae > Ceratotherium > Ceratotherium simum. Next base: position 32,569,797 of record NC_141901.1, on the reverse strand, counting down.
GAGCACATACTATGTGATCAGATCAAATGTTAGACATTTGAAAAATGCACAGAATTATAAGAAATTGTCTTATGGACTGGCAGTGAGTTTAAATTTACACCCACTAATGTTCTTATCTTCACAAGGGCTTGGCATACACACAGGTCTATGCATTTGTCAAAATCAGCAAATGTACACTTAAGATTGTGCATTTCATTGTATTTAAGTTTTACTTCATAAGAAAAATAACTGTAAATAAATATTGAAACCTATTTACTACTATGCCCACTTGTATACTGAAATATTTAGGGTAAAGTGTACTGATGTCTGAAATTTACTTAGAAATACACCAAAAATAAGATAGATTGATGGATGAAGAGGGATGGGTAGATGGATAGATATATGAAAAAGTAAGACTAGTGAAATATTAAAATCTAGGTGGCAGTATATAGGTATTCACTGTAAAATTCAATTGGCTGTGTTGGAAATATTTGTATTTATGAAATGAAATAATCAGTAAACAAAAGCTATTGAAATAGCACTAATTCTAGGAGGTAAGAGAGTGAGATTGGGATAAAGAAGGGGAAAAAGGATGTGGACAGAAGGAAGATAAATAAGGTATAGTTGTATATAGTTATTTATTGCTATGTAACAAATTACTTTAGAACTTATTGGTTTAAAACACCATGCATCTACCGTCTCATCATTTCTGTGTCAGGAATCCAGGAATGGCTTAGCTGGGTGGTTCTGGCCCAGGTCTTTCAAGAGGTTGCAGTCCAGATGTGGTCAGGGGTGCACTCATCTGAAGCCTTTCGTGGGCCTAGAGAATCTGCTTGCAAAATGGGCCACTTACATGGCTATTGGCTGGAGGCCTCAGCTCCTCACCAAGTGGGCCTCTCCATCTGCTGCTTGAGTGCCCTCACCGCACGGCAACTGGCTTCCTCCAGAGTGAGTGATCTTAGACCGAGAACAGGAAGGGTATGCCATGCCTTTTATAATCTAGTCACACACCATCACTTCTGCCATGTTCTATTCATTACAAGCAAGTCACTAAGTCCAGGCCACACTTAAGAGGAAGGGAGTTAGTTTCCATCTCTTATGTGGAGGAATGTCGAAAAATTTGTGGACATGTTTTAAAACCACCATAAAAGCTTAGGTGTGATTTTAGTAGAATTGATTGCTTTCCTAAGCAGGTGTTAAGGAGTCCTCAGTGTCAAGGATGCTGAGAGACCCGTGTCTGAGGAATGAGGCAATACAGAATAAGGCAAAACAGCAGCAAAGGCACAGACTTGACTTCTGTGAAGCCGGTTAGGAAGGCAAGGCTGAAAAATCCTTACTCCAGCAAAACCTCCTCATCTAGATGACTATAGAATTCCCACTGGGGCCTATTGAGTCACGGCTGGGTGAGGCTATGAACAAGGCTAATCTTGATGTTTTGTTTTTTTTTAATTGAGATAAAATTCACACAACATGAAAGTCACCATTTTAACCATTTAAAGTGTATAGTTTAGTGGTTTTTAGTATATTCACAATGTCGTGCAGCCATCACCACTATCTAATTCCAGATAGTCATCTCAAAAGAAACCACGTACCTACTAAGCGGTCACTCCCAGTTTCCTCCTTCCCACTGGCAACCACCAATCTGTTTTCTATCAGTATGGATTTGTCATGACTCTATGGTTTTGAGTCAAGAATTAAAGGGGAATCATGGTCAGACTACCTGTGAAGGACAGTCTGACATGTGTGGGAAGGTGGGAATTGACAAGGCCAAGAGAGCTAGTGGAAAGAAATGATAGAATCCAAAGTAACAGAAAAGAGAGAATAAGGTGAGTAAATTATCATAAGTAGTTTGGGGCCATCTTATGAATTTGGACACAGAGAAGCTGAGTGGTCATTTGCATGGGTATTACCTGAAAATTAAGGGTGCTTCTAGAGCTTCATTGGATTCTTCATTAAAATTTCTATAAAAGAACATCCACACATTATCCTTGTCACATGATGATAGATGCATGCAACCCAAAATTGGCTGTGTTCCAATGAGAGATATCATCCAGTTATTTTAGAAGCAAAGATAAGAGTCTAGTAGAGAACAACTGACTAGTGAATAAAAATCTAGATGTAATTTTAAGGGACAGTTTGGGGGATCAGTATTGATCCAGTCTTTAGACCTGGATGCCCTAGCTCTTGAATTTCAGCTCTGTGACCTTGGGCAAGTGACTTAACCTCTCTGCCTTAGTTTCCTCTTTTGTAACGTAGGAAACTGAGTAAAAGTAAAGTAAAATAATGCCCATTAGTTTTTAGGAACGTTAAGTGGACTAGATGAGTCAACACATTAAAGGCTTGCAAACCAAGCCCAGCACCCAGTAAACACCCGTAGATGTTTCCACTGATAACCTCACCATTAAAAAAAAAGCATATTCTTTAGGGGAAACTAAAGAGATGCAATGTGTCTTTCATCCGATTATTTTAACATATAAAATCCTACATATTTTATACTAGGTCCTTGGGCAGATGGAGTTTTAACTGTTCATAGTGTAAGACAGTGTGAATGACGCTACTGCAAATTCAGTCACAGCGTCAATCTGCTGACAGTAACTGTTTCCCTTTGACACTTCTCAAAACCAGGACACCATCTTGAATGCTCCAAGTGTGAGAAAGAGCTCCTCAAAGAGACTCTCGGCTGCAAAAATATTAATCTGCCTCTGGAATCAGTGCTGTGAACATCACATCTTATAATACAAACATCTCCTGGGATCTCTGCACCACCGACTCTTTAAAATAATGAAACTGTATAATGGAGAAAACATTGCTCTATAAAACATAAGTTTGCTGTCAAGAAAAGGGAGGAGAAAGAGAAATTGGTGAAAGATTTAATAACTGTGGATTCTATGGCTAGAAACAAATATTCAGCCTTTGAGGGATATTTGTGCTCGATTTAAGCGGGTTAGCAAGAGTCCTGCCAACAGGTCATGTGACGACCAGAGTACCACAGGTAGGCTGTGCTACTGAACCAGATAGAACAGAAGGGACAACAAGCTCCTTTATGCCTAGCTCTTAGAGTACTGTGGTGTTCAGCCAAAACCTGCCAACATCCACCGTATGTGCTAAAGATCAAAGTCATTAAAATAATAAAAAAAAAGATCAAAATCATTTTTTAAAAAGTACCGTGAGAACTGAAGATACTCATTTGGTAGGACCACTTGCCAAACCATATGTGCATAAAATTGGCCTATTTATCAACTGACTGGATATGTAAGTTTCAACCCAGCCCACTATTCTGGTCCTTTTGCCCTAGAGATGACTGCTAATTTACTAACCGAATTTATGAAGGATTGTTGAATGAAATAAGGAGAAAGAGAGAAAGAGGGCGGGGATTGGGGGAAATAAGGAGAACGACAGGAAAGAGAGAGAAAAGGAATGTATTTATAAAAACTAAAATCTTCCTTTATGACTTGTTCCTAGAATCAGGTCAGGGGGTATAGGTGACGCTTGATGACCTTGCAGACGAGTCTCTTGTGTATATGTTGTAATGCCTTTGTAGATGGGTGCCAAAATCTCAACACTGCTGTCCAAAATTTCTTGCTGCTACGCAATGGCCATCCTGCTTCCGGTCTTTAAACAAGCCTGCTCCATTCACAAACGTATTGATCGGTAATGGTAAGCTGCATTTGCCAGCCAGGGACCTCGATTTTACTCAGGCCACCTGACCACTGTCCTACACACTGCTTGTTTTTGACCTGCATATACTCTGAAGTCATCTCCGAAAGACTCTGACCTTCTGACCTTCTGATGTAGGCCCATTCCATAATGCCCCTCCTTTACCCATAACATATCCTCTATTTCCACTTCTGCCTCTCTGGGTTTAGGGTTCGTATGCAATTTTCCTGACATTTGGACTTTAGTTTTTTCCTTTAGTTTTCAGGTGAGTTCAACCCTTTGACTTTCACTTTTCCCTGTAATTTAATATGGTAATCCCTGCCCTGCCCCAGCCCACTAAAATCTAATGTCCAATGGGTGGCTAGGCCAGTCTTGACCTCTAAGGGATAAATTTAAAAATGGGCCACCATTCAGACAGACATCTAGAAAATCTGCTCTATCTTATACAATTATAAGCAATACTAAATTGGACCTTGGAAGAATTTTAGAGACAAGGGAAAGAATATAAATAGTCTTTTTAGTGGCCCCCTTTCTGAGACAGACGAGGATTTGGGTACCCATTTATTTGATTGTCTAGTTTACTGGCTGAACTGAAGTAACTGAAGTCAGAAATAACAAGACCTTTATCACAGCACAATGTTGTAGGAATTGAGAGATTTATTCTGATCAGAGTTAACATTTAGAGAGCAGAGTTGTGAGATATCTACCTTGGTTACTAAGAATTAACCATAGATTAAATATACTCCACTTGAGTCTGGGTGAATAAACAAACTGATACCTGAAAACGATATTTAGATACTATGTTGAAAAGGCTGGGATTCAAACTCCATTTGATGCTGATGCTAAAAGAGGCCTTAGATGAGGGCCATGGAAAGGTACCTATGTGAGGGGGTGTCTAGAGAAGCCATACTGCTTTTTGGAGCCCTTATTGAGTACATTAAAAATGAGTTTTACTAATGAGAAGTGGCTTTGCTCTGTGGTTAATCATGTTAAAGAAATGTTCCACATAATCACTGTGAAATTGAATGTTGGTAAATAAACTGCTTAATATCTATTTAAATAATTTTGTAAATGAAGAGGAGTGAGAAATAAGACTTTGGGTCATGATAAAAAGATTTGCCCTGTGAAGCTACTCACTTCAGAGAGCCAAGATCTAATTGCAGATATTCCAAGAGCTGTTCTAAATTCAAGGTATGATTTCAGTTATCCACATCTTATTATGAATTTGATGTGGATAAATCAGGGCATGCCATTCATCTATATATGCTATTAATTTTGCTGGAGCAATTTAAAGGGAAGATCAGAGTTCAGACATATGCATCCTCTTTGATGCATATGTTTCTAAAGATCCGGTGGCCATGTGTAGCACAGCATTCTTGAGAGTGGGGGACTGCCTGTCCTCTTTTCTTTAAAGTGATCCCCTTGACTTTTGGAGAGGAATCAGAAACATTACACAACTTTCTCTATCTAGAAATCAAAGACCTGGATGATGACTTTGAAGACGCTAGCTAAGGGAAATTTTGTTAATCACCCTGATCATGAGCTAAGAATTGTGCCACCCAGTACCAACTGGGAAAAGTCTCCTGGCAAGGTATCTGTATAATCAACTAAAACTTTCGGGATATCATATCCCACTGTCACTTCCTTACCAGTTGGAATGAATAGATGATAAGTATAAATAACACATATTAGTATTTCTTGAATATACATGCTTTGTAGAGATCTATAATGGAAAATGTGTTATATATATTCCATAATGGAAAATTATTATATATAAGAAAGCTTAATGTAAATAAGCACGGCATTGCCAAGAGAGATTTGACTTTTGTCATAAAAAATGCAGTATTTAAAGAGTTGCCATGGATAGAAGGCCTATAGATTTATAAAACAGTCTTTGAAAACCACAGAGACCAGAAGAGCTTCTCTTCTGGGCAAAAAGACATTAAGAAGAGGTGAAGATGAGGTCATCATATTTATAGTTGATTGGGAGACTAGTATGTGCCTGTAGCTTTTCTTATATTATCTCAATCCTTCAAATTACCCTGCAAAGAAGATCTTATTTCATTTTATACATGAGGAAACTAAGAATCAGGAAGGTTAGGTAATTTTTCTAAGTTTACAAAGCCAATAAATGACAGAGCTGGGGTTTAAATCCAGTTCTATCTGACTCACAGCCCATAATCTTTCCAGTAGGCAAAACAAAATGATGTTGATTAGATAAATGAATAGTGCTATTCTTGTTTTCTTCTGCTAACATGTGTGAATGGTAGGCTCCTAAGGGTATGTCAGAGATGGCTGAGTTGCCAATGGGCCGCTTCATGAAGAAGGTATGCTGAACCTGAGTGTTATTAGAAATGTATTCATTCATCACATACATTTTGAGGCCCTTTCATGTTCATGACATTCTGTGAAATTTTGATAGGTGATGCAAAGGCGGCTTATATGCAACTCAAATAGCGCATGCAGGATTGATCATTAAAATGTAAAAAAGACCTAACAGCAAAGATGCAGGAAAGACCAGTATAAGCAAGAGCATCTAGGGTGGCCTGTGTGTTGCATGCACATCAGAGTGAAGATCATGACCTTTTAATCTGAAAATGCAAAGGCTGGGAGAGGCATGAAGGCACCATATTAGGAGTAGTGGACCCTTTAGTTTTATAACCATGAGTAAATAATTTAATACTTTTGGGGTTTCAACTTCCTCTTTTGTGGGGATCCTGGGAAAGATTTATTGGTGTCTTGGTTTCCTTATTTGTACTGTAGGATTAATAATTACTTTGTCTATCTCACATCATTGTTTTAAGGATCAATTTGAGGAACTCAAAAAATTTTAAGTTCTAAACAAATGAGAGGAATCATCAACTTTATGAAATTAGAATTAATCCTTAGGGACCTTCAAATCTGGTTGAGATGATATGAGCATATGATCCAACAGCTCCCAATCATAGGGATACAAATGAAGGGCAATAGTAGTTCAGGTGGGAACTCATACCCAGCTGGAAACTGAGGGTGGTCATTTGCTTAGAATTAGATATAACTATACTCTCTAAACTCCAAAAAGTTTGATAGCATGTCATGGGTAAGTGTTCATTAAGTCTAAAATCTCTATAAAGTCGTAATAACATTGTAGGTTACTGACTGACGCTGAGTCATTTAATCTGGATGTAAAGTGGCAAATATATTACATGGTTTCTGAAAAGAAAAACCAGGGTTTAAATGATTACCTGATTTTGAGGTTTTTTTTCTCTTTTTTTCTTTTACAGGCAAGGAAAAAGGTATGAGAAGCGCTGAGCTGTTTTAGGAAGGGGGTCGCATATGTAAAGGGGCATCAGTATTGCATTTTGACATTTAAACCCTGAGGAGACCTATGAAAACTAGATGGATGTAGCACTCTGATTATTTTCTGGTCTCTGCTTTCTGGAGGATACTCATCCTGCAGTGCCTACCATAAGGTACCCTCTATTATCCAGCACCCCATTGACTGCACATTCCCTATTGACAAACACTCCCCACTCACTGAAATAACTCCATGTTAACTGATGCTCATAAAGATGATGCACAGGCCTCATAATATGATTCTAAAGCCCCTTCCGAATCATCGAAGTATGATGAATTACGTTCAGAATAAATTTCATGCCAAAAATATTTTGTTATATTCTACATATATCATGACAGGTAGTTCAGATTATTTCAGTTGTGAGATTCTAATTATCAGAGCCTCTGATTAATGAGAACACCTTCTTTACCTATGCTGAATAAAGTTACTATATTACTAACCTAGTGACGTCATAGATTGGTGGAAATTCGAAATGGATCACATTAATGAGGTTAAAAATTTTCAGAGTTAAATGCCTTCCACAAAGCAAGACTCAGGATATGAAGGAAGAAGAGATGTGATGCAAGCAGTTGGAATAGATAATGGACAGTTCATATTTACCTATCTATCATTTCCCATGCAACCTCATTGTTAAGCATCTTGAAAACTCAGTGACACACTGGAGGGAGAAGAATCTAAGCTAGGAACCTACAGGGCCAGGACCAGGGGAACAAATTTGGCTGGGGAGCTTGCCTCTTGAGGTGGTCATTAGTCTGAATTTCAATATTCAAATGGCCATGACACTATTCCATAGGGAGGTCCAATTCCTGCTGCAATGGCAGCAGATATCTCACCTAATAGACTGTTCCTGGTAGGTAGTCACATTGAGATCATATGGAGAAGAATGTCAGTCAGAATTTGTGGTGTAGAGAGCTGGAACTTAGAGTCAAGCAGGGGTTCAGAGCCCCCAGGAGGATGCACAGGCGTTCAGGGCCAGGTGTCTGTCTCAAAGGGGAACTGTGGTGCAATCAGCACATCAAAGCAGAGCTTGACCCCAAAATGGGGTCAAGATGGAAGAAGTTAGAGGGAAAGCCCTAAGCTTAGAGGACATGAGGGTCTCCAGGCCATCTTTGGCACACCAGATACCAATCTTTAGGCAGCAATGCCGATTCCACTTACGGTGAAGTATCAGATTTAGTCCTACATTTGGGGGATGAGTCTGCAGACTGAAGATCTTGATACCTACAGGCAAGTGGAGCTTTGGTTGGAAGGATGACACTGACATGTCTCCTTAGTTATTCTGCTACCTACCAACATTCTGTTCTAATAAACTTTCCTCAAAAAGAAAGACTGTGAGGTGGGCAGGCAGCCAGGTCACTATAGTCACATTTTGGGGTTCTTCAGAAGAACTCTACCTAATTATAAGTTTTCGCTGAACGAATCCATTCTGAAACTTTATAGGTGTTACAGAGGGGATGGACGGGTATAAGATAAAGGTGCAGTTAGAGCAGTTGGAGAAAGATTTTTTTGTTGCTGTTGCAAGTGTAAAAATGGTATAAATGTGGTCAAATGAGGTAAGATAAAAAAAAGTCAGTGCCTCATATTTACACATATTTTTGTTTCTATCTTCCTAACGTTTTAGGCCTATTCCCGTGATAGGCTGACGTTTAAATTTTTCATCTAGGAATTCTCAAGGACATAGATTTAATCTGAACATTGGTCTTCCTCAAGATGAGTAGTTTAAAAACTTTTTAAGTTTGTCATGGCTTTAAAATCATAAGTGATGTCTTTATCTCCTCCCTTGAACTTGAGGGAGGGGAGGAATGTGTGACTGCCTTGATGAACAGAATTTGGCAGAAGTAATGCCACCTGACTTCTGAGGCTTGGTTAGAAAAAGTCTTGCAACTCCTGCTGTTTCTTTTGGGAAATTCTCCCTAAAAGCCTTTGGCTGCCAAGTCAGAAGCCCAGCCACCGCAAGACCAGCATGTAGAGGGAGCACATGGAATGACCACACATAGAGAGAGATACCCAAGGAGTCCCAGCCGTTCGAGTCACAACCGTTTTGAGTCTTTGCAGTCCAAGCACCAGACATGTGAGTAAAGAAACTTTTGAGTCAACCCAAGCTACCGTTCCACTGCCACCTCTTTAGAGACCTTGAGACAGAACTGCCTCACTCTCTTAGTCCATTTGGACTGCTCTAACAAAAATATCATAAACTAGGTCACCCATAAACAACGAAAAATTATTTATCACAGTTCTGGAGGCTGGGAAGTCCAAGATTATGGTGCCAGCAGATTCAGTGTCTGGTGAGAACCTCACTTCTTCACAGACAGCCATCTTCTGACTGTAGCCTTACATGGTGGAAGGGGCAAGGGAGCTTTCTCAGGCCTCTTTTATAAGGGCACTAATTCCATTTACGAGGACTCATAACCTAATCATCTCCCAAAGGCCCCACTTCCTAATATCATCATACTGGGCATTAAGTTTTCAACATATGAATGGGGGGGGGCACAAAAATTTATTGTACAACACTTACTAAGCCCAATCAACCCCCAGATCCATGAACAAAATTAATGGTTGTACTGTTTTAAGTCACTCTTTTGGGGAAGTCATAACCAGAACACAGTTGGAGGAACATTTCTACAGACTCTCTGCATCCTGTTGGAGGGCAGGGGGTACTGGTGGTGATGGTGCTGAAAGATACAGTAACTGAGTTTGATGGAATGACTAAACGGGATAAGGTGGAAATTGATCCTTACTGCAGCAACAGTTCCTCTCTTCCTGCTCACTAATTTCACTGTCCCTTCTACCTTACCCTTCCCTCTCCTGTCGTGCTTCTGTGACAAAAAAGTTCCTTGTGTTCACTGAACCTCTTTTCAGAGCATGTAGGAAGACTCCTAGCCTCTGTTGAAGTTAGGTTGAGGCCAGTGACTGAGCTCTGGCCAATGGAATGCCGGCAGAAGTGATGTAAGCCTCTCCCACACCTGGCCCTAAAAACTTCCTGGGTAATACTCAGATGCTCTCTCTTTCCTTTCAGTAGTGATCTCGGGAGCCATATGTTTCAGAAGATGTAGGAGAGCAATCTAACCCACATTGGCTGTGACATGAGTGAGAAAGAAACTACTCTGTTAAGCCACCAGGATATCGAGTATTGAGACTATTTGCACAGCAGCCATGAGCATTCCCTAACTTAGATAGAATCCTTTGACCTGACTCACTTGTTGCTGGCACGGCAGGCACACAGGAAGAACACTCCCTTCTGCTGAATTTCTCACAAAGCCTCAGCCTGTCCTCTCATTCATTTCCAGCCCGCTGTGGGGTATGTGGAAGATGCTCCAAGAGGCAGAACCCCCCTTGGGACTTTGAGCTCTACTCTCTTTGTTATGCCCCTGTCAATCTTATAAAATCACATATTTCTAATCTTTGCTAAAGGAACTTAAAGGTCACATTTCGCCTGCCATTGTAGCCAATGACTTACACAGTAGAGATCAAAATCCAGGGCAATATTTCACAACTGAATCTTCTCTCCTAAAGAAATCGCACTAATAAACTTCCAAAGCAGAGGAGGTAAGAGTGGGGGGAAGAAGTATAGAGAAAACTATCAGCACCCCCAAGGAAGATTGATCTTTCTCAAAGATACTGTATTCTGTGAGTCAAATTAAAATGTATTTTCCATGGATAAGTCAACTTCTGGATTGAAAGCCAATTCAAGGAAGAGTAAGCCAGTCCAGAAAATAAAACAGTGGTGTATAAAAGTTAAGCTATAATCCGGCTTCTCAGCTGGAGTGTTCTCAAGAGACTTGTGTATTTTCTAACTAGACTCCTTCTTTCCAGTGAAAAAGGAAAGAAATAAAACAATGCCCTCAAATGCTCTTCTAATTCCTGCAGTCATTATCTCTCTCCCTCTCGCTCTTTATTTCTCTCTGGCACATACAACACATGCACATTACAGTTTCTAATCATCCACCAGCACACAGAAGAATGGCCACCTTAGACACTGGAAGAAGCTAAAAGGTGATGGGGGCGGGGAAGAGGGACGAACTACCTTTTGCCCCACGAGGGAGCTCTTCCGGCCAGAAGGTAATGGAGCAACACTGCCCCACAGGTCATTCGACCCCACTGTTAAGAAAAAATGCTGGCACCGGAGATAAAAGGGATATAATGAAAATGTAAACGAAAAACTTTATACCAGGCATGGCTTGACAGAGGGAAGATTGATATCCCATGATGCTTTGTCTTGATGAGACAATGAAAAATCACCACCACAGCAGCTGTGTCAATATCAGACTTGGTAATGCACCACTGGCTGTGGGTTTTTATTTAATCCGCTTTGCTTTAAGATGATAACGGTTGTTACTTTTCAGTGCCTGTCTGTCAGCGCCCAGCATTGCAATATTCCTCCGCAGCTCTGCGAGCGGGTTTCATTTATTTTAAAATACCATTTCACACACTGCTGACTTTTAACAGTGTTCTGTGTGAGTTTGTGAGATTGAATAGTGACAGAAACAACACTTTTTATGAGAATACAGAATATTAAAAACGGGGCACAATATACAGATGGCAGTTTTCACTACAGCTTGTTTTTTTCCCCCTTGCTTCTGCTACTGAGCATTCCCACTGAATGCATTTGTAGTAACACCATAAATGTCACTTTCACTGACTGCCTTTTGGCATTTTATTTAAATGGAATTCAACTCTGGCTTGCTGCTGCCGCTGTCGCTGCTGCCGTTACCAACTTGTTTTAGGGCGGCTCCGTTTTACAGATTCATCCCATTGGCTTTATTCCTCGCGGCCCCAGATCGGGAAATATGTAAATAACTGCTCAAACCCTAATGGCAAAGAGCCAAGGTCCAAGGTCTCTAAGAGAAAGACTTTACCAGGGGAGATTACTATAGCTCCGTGTGTTTGACCTTTGCAGCCACGACTTAGTGGAAAACACTTCTGAACTCCGGGAACACTTCTGAGTGGTTACTTCATCGTAGTGGAGAAAAACCAACACCTACACACTGTCTTCAGTGGAATGCGCAGGAGAACACTCTGAGAGACAGGGCTCTGAGTGACTTATCTAGGCCTTGGGTCTATTATTACCGACTAGAAATACTTTGGTTGGAACTTTTACCTGGGCCCTGGCTTCACTCGGTCCATTCTTATCTTGGCAGATGCATGCTTATGCTGCTGGGCCTCCGGACACCAACGAGGGGTGGCATTTTGCTGCCAACATGATGTTGACATGTGCAAATTCCCCTTTCTCTCCTTTTGCTCCTGAGGGAAACATCCACTGCTCCATCAATTCCAGAGACAAAGTGGAATAGACAGGGGTGGTGAAGCCTTTTCCTGGGAGTACCTGCAATTTGGGGAAAGCTCGCTTCTTGTCGAGGGCAAATGAGGCTAGAAATGATCTGCTTAATCCAGCCATATAAATGTGTCCACCTCTCACAGGCTCAGGCCTGAATCAGAGAGCCTAAGAGATTTCCAGCTGAGAGCTTGAATTTTTAGAAAATTGGAAATCTTTATAGAAAAAAATTAAACGGAAAATGTAATTTAAAGCCTCAGTCCTGGCCTCTAGACTGTGGCATTCGTGGCCGTCTTGTACAACACCCCTTAGAAACAAGGAAAGATGAGAATATTGGGTAGGTCCAAAAGCATTTTTTACAGACCTGACTAGTTTCTGAAGACATTTGAAAGTCTTTATATCTCTTTATATCATTTTCACTAGAAAGTTGGAAGAGGTAAGGGATGCGAGACTAGAAAGATACCCACAAAATAAACTTTAGAATCTCTTTGTTTTGACTATTTATACTTTTTCAAATTAACTTCCATAAACCCTTCAAAAGTACTCAAGTAAAGGTAACGTGACAACAAATTAGGCCACGAAAATATGTAAATAAATCTGTGAAATGAATCTATTCAAGACCCCTAAAATAAAGGAGGCAAGAAAGAGAAAAGAGAAGTGGAACCCAGGCAGGCACAGTATCTTATACTGTTTATGTATTTCAAATAATACCTAGCACAGAAGTCTGTCTCTTCATATGCATTCCCCAGCTCAGTGAATGGAAAAACCATCTAAGCTGTTCCTTAGACAAAAATCTTGAGTGTCATTCTTAACTCTTCCTTGTTTGGCAACCCTTTCCTCCAATCAATCACTAAATTCTGACAAGAGATCTACTTAATATGATTTAAATGCATCTATTTCTCTCCATCTCCGCTCCCACCATGTTAACTTGTATCACTGTTGATGAAGCAGCAGTCTCCTTGTCCTCTTTTCTCCTCAAATCCATCCTTAGTAATGTTGCCAGAATAATATTCTAAAACAAACTCTGGTCATGACATTTCACCCTTCAAAATCTATGCACTGTTCCTTGCTGATCTGGCCTCATAAAAGAAGTTTACTCTGAGACCGTGAGCCCACAGCCGTCTCTATTCTCCTTTACTTACTAAGTATTTCTCATTTTCTGTGGTCTGTTTGTTATTCATTTTCAGTCTTCTTATCTACATATGTCTTTTCTCTTCTCTTAAAATGTAAGGGATTACATTTATGTTTTTTGGTAGCCCCAACAATACCTAGTTGGCTATTGGGCCCAGTGCCATACTCCCTAATAAATGATCAGTAAATATTCATACGGTTTGCTGAATATTTGTATGTCTAGTGTGTAGCACAGCGCCTGACACAGTTAGCGATGATAGACCATTTTGAAACTTAAGGCAGCAATAGTGACACAGAAGAAAAGCAGCTCTCCACTGTGTGATGGTCACCAGAATGGTCTTCAACAAAGCTTATAAGCCGGGGAAAACCCCCTGTATGAAGACAGAAATCTCAGAGTTTGCCTACAAACTCTTGGGATAGAGATGATATTTCTGTCCCCAATCCTTCTGCTTGACTACACTGATTTTGGGGGTGACCTCAGTAACTCTTCTCTGGGCTGTTGAGAAGAGCTAGACACATCTCTCCCACCATCTTAATTGGTGAGGCAGCACAACGGGTGATGGGGGCTTCCTTTTAAAGGTTTGTGAACAACTGTCTCTCTCTGGAAGGGAAAATTAGCACTGGGAAGCCAGACAAATCTCATCTCTAAATTTTATCTCCTTCCACTGGTTCTTTATATTTTAGGATTTGTCATTGAATGTTTATAATTAATTTGGACTGACATTAATTTTTTGACAGAAATATCTCTCTCAGCCTTTTGTTTTTTCTCTGTATTTTCTAGCCTCTACTCTCCTCAGGAATATATGTCTATTTTTTTTTTTTTTTTTTGGTGAGGGCGGTTAGCCCTGACCTAACGTCTGTTGCCAATCCTCCTCTTTTTGCTGAGGAAGATTGGCCCTGAGCTAACATCTGTGCTGCTGTTCCTCTATTTTATATGTGAGATGCCTACCACAGCATGGCTTAATAAGCGGTGCATAGGTCCACACCTGGGATCCAAACCTGCGAACCCTGAGCCGCCAAAGCAGAGCACGCAAACTTAACCACTATGCCACCGGGCAGGCCCCTATATGTCCATTTTTTTGATTTCACGGTAATAGTCTTTGAAGGTACTATCTCTTTCTATGACTTCCACCTATGATCAGAAGGGAAAAATCCTGGAAAATCAGCTAAAAGAAATTAAACAAAGATGCAGCCCAAATCCCTTTTCCTTTAGCCTCTAAAAGAAATTTAAAAGTAAGAGCTGAAAAAGGTCACAGAAACAAAGTGTCTTCTAGAACAAATCAATGGGCCTCTCAGGAGGATACTAATTGCATTCTTCTCCAGGCAACTGTGACCTTTGTGACCAGCAGCAAGCTCAAACCTTCTGTGACCCAAGAAGCATTGCTAAGGTAAAGTTGTCCCAAGAGGAGCTGTGAGTCAGCTGTCTCTCCAGAGGCTTCCTACCAAGAAGTATTTCATCTTCAAGAGAAGAGACAAAGTAGCCTCCCTCCCTTTACCCTCTCCCTCCATGAGTAAAACAGATTCTAAAATTCCAGGGCTTAAAATCAGAGCTAATTTGAAAAAGTGTTTAGGGGCCTTCTAGTTCCTAAGTACGCAGGTATAAACTTGTTTTTCCAGAGTTTGCTCTCCATCAATTCAAGGCAACAAGAACTCGCATAAACCCTGATGCCCACCCCCTCTCCCTTCCCACTCCAGACTCCAAAGCAAAGTTGTGGACCTCTAGTCACATGCGATTTCCTAAAAATTGTAATTCTCTTAAACTAACATTCCCTGCTTTTGCTCAAGATATCATGGGTGACTATAGACTTCTTGTCATTTTGTCGTCTTCAAAGTCTAGAGATCTAGAGAAAAGTCTTGACATCTAGAGAAAGTCTTCCTGGTCACCCCAAAACCACCTAAAATACTAGGGACATTCAGTGCCTTTGCTGACATCACATCCAATGCCCCCAAACTATAGTTCCTTGACATTCTTCATTCTAATCATTCTTACATTGTCTCCTCTCCAGCACCTCTCTGGTCTTCTATTTTCTGATCTAACCTTTATCTTTTCATGCGTTTTGCTCTGCTACTTACACCACATGTCTATGCTCTGCTCTGATTGGGATGTCCGATTCCCTGACTCCTTTTGTTCTCCAAGTCTCTCAGGACTCCCACCCCTGCCTGGCTTCTCTTCATTCACAATCCAGAATAGTCACGGTAATAGTACATCATAGGATCTTTTGGTTGGGACACTGAACACCCTCACTCCCTTGTTCTCCTGCCTCTTTCTCTTAGTGCTGCTCAGGAACCACATCACACATTCCTTGTCCACTTCCTGTTCCATTCTCCAAAGCAGTTCTTTCAAGTCTTCACTTCTTGCAAGTTCCCTGCCTCTGCAGCCAACCTTTTGTCCCAGAAGGAAATAGAGGCAATTAGGCTTCTAACTTTGGCCCGCTGCTGGGTAGCCATACTCTCGTGAATTTAACTACCACTTATGTTCTAAGGCTTCAAAATCTATGCTTTCATCTCTAGCTTGATCCCCTCACTGATATTTGAGCTCATGCATCCAACTCCACGAGGAACATTTTCTGTTGATTGTTGCTCATTTGCTTTGAAAAATCAACATGCCCCAAGCTGAACCTATTATATTTCTCCTTCCTAAATCTGGGATGGAATATAAGCTTCATCTTGTATTCATATTATTTTGAATAAGTCAGAGAAGAGAACAACTAACTGATTTAAAAGCTACTGAGGGGTAGAGTCAATAGGACTTAATGACCAACTAGGTATTCAGGGAGAGTCAGGAGTCTAGACTAATCTCTGGATTCAGTTTGAGTGACTTGGTTTATGTGGTTTCCTAATAGGAGAGGGAATACAAGAGGAAGAATACATTTGAGAGCTAAAAAAAATGAAGGTAATTTTGGACAAGTACAATTCGAATGTCTTTGATATCCAGAAGGTAGGTAGGTAATTAAATTTTGAGTTCAGGTGAAAGGAACTGAAAGTAAAAGACATTATTTTGAAGATATCAGCATAGAGGTGGTAGAAGTTGTTGGACTGGAAAATCTTGCCCAGGAAGTTTGTTCAGTAAGAAAAGATCAAGAGTAAAAGCCTAGGGAACTTACCATTGTTTAAAGGTAAGGTGGAAAAGGAACCCGAATATAAAACTAAGGACTATGTGATAACACAGACGTAAATTGGGTAAGAAGTTTGAGGAAAAAGAAGTGCTCAAAGCATCAGATGCCAAAAAGAAACCAACTACGATAAGAACTATTCAGTGGCCATTGGACTTAGCAATTAGTGGGTTATTACTGACTTAAGAAGAATCATTTCAGTGATGAGGTTCAGGTGGAAGACAGATTTCAGTGGGATAAGGAGGGAATGTAAATTCAAATAAAAGAGAGACATACACAGCATCATCTATGGCATAAAGCAGACTTGTAGGGAGCTAAAGTACAGGTACTGTTGATGGCCTGTGGGAGAAGCAGAGAGGAAGCATTTCCTAATGAGCTGGGAGACTGGGGAAAGTTTCATTAAAAAGGTAATATTTGAACTGGGTTTTAAAGGATAAGAAGGATCTTTAATCAACACTATTGAGGTATAATTTACATTTAATAAAATGTACCCATTTTAAGTGTGGATTTCAAAGAGTTTGAAATATGTATTTCCATGTAACCACCACGTCAGTCAATATATAGAACGTTTCCATCATCCCAAAATAGTCCGTCGTGCCCCTATGCAGTTGACACTCCACTCCTTGCCCCAGGCAACCCTGCGTTACTTTCAGTCACTATAGAGTAGTTTCGCCTGGTCTATAATTCCATATGAGTGAGATCACAGATATATATTCCTATGCTTAGCATAATTTTTTTTTTGTCATTCACCCATGTGGTTGCACATATAGTCAATTCTTTTATTGCTGAGTAGTATTCCATTGTACACCACAATACGTTTATCCATTCACCTCTTGATGGGCATTCAGCTTGTTTCCAGTTTGTAGCTACTGTGAATAAAGTTGCTATAATTGTTCACACACAAGTCTTTGTGTGGACACATATTTTTACTTTTTTTGGCTACATACATAACAGGGGAATTGCTGTGGCATATGGTAAATGTATGTGTAACTTCTTAAGAAACTGACAAAATGTTTTCCAAAGTGGTTGTTAATTTTTGCATTCCAATCAGCAATATATGAGACTTCCAGTTGCTCTACAGCCTCATCGACACTTGATATTGTCAGGTTTTTAATTTTAGCCATTGTAGAAGGCGTGTAGTGGCATCTCATTATGGTGGTCAAATGCTTTTTCTGCATATTGAGATGATCCTGTGGTTTTTCTGTAATTCCTTTTCTTGTAATGGACTTTTTGGAATCAGTATAATGTTGGCCTCATACAATGGATTGGGAAGTATATCTCCTCTATTTTCTGAAAATGTTTGTGTAGGTTTGGTAATATTTCTTTCTTAATTGGTAGAACTCTAAGTGAAATCATCTAGACCTGAAGTTTCCTTGGTGGAAATGTTTTAATACAGATTCAATTTTTTAAATGGATATAAGACAACTCAGGTTTTATATTCAAGTAAATTTTGGTAATGTTTTTCAAGAAATTTGTACATTTTATATAAATCATCAAGTTTATAGACATGAAGTTTTTTTTAATATTTCTCTATGAAGATATTTGGTAAATTTTTTATTTGGAAATATTTTCAAATTTACAAAAATATTTCAAAAGTAAAAATAATTCGAAAAAACTCATATATCCTTTACTCAGATTTACCTATTGTTAGCCTTGCACCTCATTAACATAATCTTTTGTTCTATCATCTTTCTGTGTCTCTAACGGTTTTCCTTAATCTTTTCAGGGTAAGTTACATACATTATGACTGTTTACCGCTAAATACTTCAGTGCTTGTTTCCTAAAAATAGAGATCTTCTTTCACATAACCACAGTACAGTTATCAACTTCATATATTTACATTAATTCCGTGTTTTATCTGATCTGCCATCCATATTCCAATTTTGTTGGTTGGTCTAATATTGTACTTTACAGCAATTTTTTCTCTTTCCACTGGAGGATTCTGTCTAGTATCAGGCATTGTATTTAGTTGTCATGTCTCTTTAGCTGCCATTAATCTGGAACATTTCTATACCCATTCTTTTATTTATTTTTTTGTGAGGAAGATTGGCCCTGGGCTAACATCTGTGCCCATCTTCCTCTACTCTATATGTGGGACGCCTGCCATGGCATGGCTTGATAAGTGGTGCATAGGTCCATGCCTAGGATCTGAACCTGCGAACGTAGGACGCTGAAGCAGAGCGTGAGAACCTAACCACTACGCCACTGGGTCGGCCCCACCATTCTTTGACTTTAAGAAATTTTTAAAGAATAACAGAATAGAATAAAACATTCTATTTAAATAGAATATTCCCCCCTTTTAAATAGAATATTCCTAATTTTATGTTTATCTTATGTTTCCTTGTGAATAGACTCAAGTTATGTACATACATACATACTCATACACGTATAACTATAGTTTGGTGTGTATATATATATATTTATTTATGTTAGATTTTAGATATCATGAGTTCACACTAATATCTACAATTCCTTCATTATCTTACTTAAGGCTTTGGCTTGAAATCTACTTTGGTATTAGGATTGTAAACTTTTACTCTCTTATTGTTTACATTTCTTTGCTAAATCTTTGTTTATACCTTTATTTTTAGCCTCTGAATTATTGTGTTATAACTATATGTTTTTATATAGAATAGAATAGAGTTGGAGTTTATATTATAAGCCAATCTAAAAATCTTTTTTCATTAATAGGCCAATTAAACTCATTTATTGAAATGACTGTTGTGTTTGTCTCATTTCTGTCATAGTATCTTTTTTTTTTGGTGAGGAAGATTGACCCTGAACTAACATCTGTGCCAATCTCCCTCTATTTTTGTATACGGGAGGCCACTACAGCTTGGATTGATGAGTGGTGTGTAGGTCCACGCCTGGGATCCAAGCCTGCAAACCCCAGGGCACCGAAGTGGAGCACATGAACCCAACCACTACACCACTGGGCGGGCCCCTCTGTCATATTATCTTAAGTCACAATTACTGTGTGTATTATGTTATGTTTACTGTTTTTCTCTATTTATTGTGTTATTTATTATTTATTTTTTAAAATAATTTCTTTTGGTATATAGGAAGGTTTGTATTTTTATGCTAGTAGTGTGTTAGTTTTCTGTTGCTGCTGTAACCAATTACCACAAACTTAATGGCTTAAAACAACACAAATTTATTATCTTGCAGATCTATAGGCCAAATGTCTTAAATATGTCTTATGTTCTTTCTGGAGGATCTAGAGGAGAATATATTACTTGGCTTCTGCAGAGTCTGCCTGCTTTTCTTGTCTCATGGTGCCCTTCCTCCATCTTCAAAGCTGGCAACCTTGGTCTGAGTCTTTCTCATGCTGCCGTGTCTCTGGTTCCTTCTTCTGATTTCCTCTTCCATTTTTAAGATCCCTTGTGATTACATTGGGCCCACCCAAATAATCCAGGATAATCTCTCTGTTTTTAGGCTAACAGATTAGCAAACTTAATTCCATCTGTGACTTTAATTCTTGTTTGCCACTTAACCTAATATTCAAACGATTGGGGGATTAGGGCAGAGACATTTTGGGGGAGCCATTATTCTGCCTACCACGAGTTGTTATCTTTGTATTAATGCTTTTTATAATGCCCTTAATTCCCTTTATTTTTACCAAACCTTTTACCAACTATCAGATTTAAATGGTATCCTGTGACTCTTGAGTTCAATGATCTTATTCTACCTTTCCCTTTTCTCTCCCTTCGCTTAATTTTTAGTTTGAATGAACATGTAATGTTTCCATATTCTTTTTCAACTTATTATCCAATCATCGTTTTAGTCTTAGCTCTACAATTGACTATATGAAATGCTCACTGTTAGTTTGTTTGGAATATTTCTTCAGTGGTCATTTCATTGGATAAAGCTCATCTTGTAGTAGATTCTTCAGGAAGGACACAGGCATTCAGGATTCCCTGAGTTCAGGGACATGAAAAACTGTTTTTCTGTAACATTAAAACCTGAATGACAGATTTGCTGGATATAATGTACTTGGTTCACATTTTTTTTCCTTATGTTTCTTGCAAATGCTGCTCCAGCATTATCCTGCTTTTTATGTCGCTCTTGAGAAATCTGATCATCTAATTCTCTTGCCTCTGTAGTGTATTTCATTTTTTTTTTTCCTAGAGCCCCTGAATATTTTTACTTGATGTCTCAGAGTTCATCATTCTAGGTCAATTTTCTCTGGTACCTGCTGAGCCCTCTCGATGTATGGATTCTTATTTGATTTCTGGACAGTCTGAATGTCTTTTTTGTTTGTTTGTGTTATAGTTTAAACTTTAATTCTCTTGCATGGTTTTGACATTTCTCTTCAGGGACACCAGTCCTATGAATATTTTCTTTTTTTCCTTTCTTTCATTTTAATCATTTTACCACTTTTCATTTCTTCCTTTATCTCATTTTTATTGTCTTGTTGCTTTACTGATTTTCTTCAATGCTCTTTATTAAGTTTGCGTTTGAATCTGTTCTCACTTGGGCACCCAGTAATTTAGTCTTTCTTTTTAATATGTTTATCTTTTTCTTATGTTTCTTTCATCAGGAAAATTAACTCTAATTTTATTTCTACTCTTTTTTATCTTCTGTTTTTAGCTTTTGTATTTCTGATTCAGAGTGTTGATGAATATCCTCATGTGCTTGCTTAAAGTGCTATGTTACTGTTTTCTTCATCTTTGTGTTTTACTTACTTTTACAGAGATTTATCAGTAGAAAATCTTCTGTTCACAAATTCTGACATTTTTCAGTAGTTTTGCATGGATGTGGTCTGTTTTTTCCTACTCTGGTTCATTTTGTAGATAGGGTTCCAAGTTTGATAATGCCTTGTACTGGAATTTTTGTCCTATTCTGCTCAGAAGCTATTTTTCTTTATTATTGATAGAAAGTTATTTATGATGTTCCTAGTGTGATTTTCTATATGTTTATTCATCTTGGGGTTTGTTGAGATTCATGGATCATTGAGTTGGTGACCGTTATCAAATTATAAAAATTTTGACCATTATTTTTCAAATATTTTTTCTATTCTTCTCCTTTTTTGGGGAATTAAAATTTATACTCAATTTCCCACAAGCCACTGAGTCATTGTTTCATTTTGTTTTTCAATCTTTTTTTCTCTCTTGTTTGTATATTTTTTATTACTATGTCTTCAAGTTCAATGATCTTTTCTTCTTCGGTATCTAATTATTTTAAATCCCATCCATGTAATTTTTAGTTTAGATACTTTTTTTTTTGGTGAAGAAGATCCGCCCTGAGCTAAGATCTGTTGCCAATCCTCCTCTTTGCTGAGGAAGATCGGCCCTGTGCTAACATCTGTGCCCATCTTCCTGTACTTTATATGTGAGATGCCACCACAGCATGGCTTGACAAGTGGTGCATAGTTCTGTGCCCGGTATATGAACCCATGAACCTTGGGCAGCTGAAGCCGTGTGTATGAACTTAACAACTACGCCACCAGGCCGGCCCTTCAGATACATTTTTATCTCTAGATATTCTGTTTTGCTTTTTCAAATACCTTCTATTTCTTTCCACATTAGATTTATGTTTTTATTTTAATCCTTGAGCATATTTATAATATCTAAAATAGCTTTTTAAAGTCTTGCTAATTTAATTTTTTCTTTCCTTTCTCAGTATGTTTCTATTGACTGATTTTTTCTACTGATTATAAGACATATTTTCTTGCTTTTTCACATCAATAATTTTTTATTTAATGCTGGATGTTTTGAATATTACATAATTCTTTGCTGAATTCTGTTGCATTCTTTTAAACAGCAATCTTGGGATTTATTCTATCAGACTGTGTCATTTCTTGTGGATCAAGTGATTCTTTTGAGGCTTGTTTTAAAACTTTTGTTAGAGCAGGAGTAGAATACCTTTACTGTTTGCACTAGCCAGGTGTGACCCTCCTAGTGTTGTAGTGAATGTCCTGTGTATTTGATATAGTCTCTCCTTTCTGGCTGGTAGGAACTTAAAGGATTTCCAACCCTGTGTGAAGCTCTGGGAATTGTTTGGCTTACAATTCCATTCATTGCTCTTTCCCTAGCATGATCTGTGGAGTTTCCTTATATGTGCACGGTTTGGTAGTCAGCCAAAGACCTTAGGGACCCATGCATATTTCTGGAACACTTTCTCTACCCTTCTTCTCTGGTACCCTGCCCTACAAAGTCTAGCCATATTGGTATCTCTGAACTCCACTCTCTATCTCCTCAAGTCTATGAGACTGTCAGGTTCTGTTTAGATTTTTCCTTCCTGCATTAGACAGTCCATAAATTTCTTCCCAGTAGAAATCCAGGATAATCATAGGCTTCATCTCATTTGTTTCCCTTCTCTTGAAAAGTGTTGTTTCCTATATATTGTCCAGTTTTCTATTTGTTTATGGTGGGAGGTAATGTCTCACAGAAATTGCTCCTTTATTAGTAGAAGTAGAAGTTAAGTAAAATTTTTCATAGTGGAAATAGAGTGAATAAGCAACCCAGGAAAAGAGAAAATAATAAGCAAAGACAGCAAGGTGAAAAATTCTGTGTTCAAAAAAATAATGAGCAGTTTGGGTCACTGTAGAGAACTATTTGAAGAGGAGGAAAGAATTGGAGACATGACTTAAAAACACTGATTCATTGTCGCCTTCAAATATTTCTCTAGGTACTGTTATGAAAAGATTTTTCAGATGTAATTCCAGTCTCAAATTAGTTGACCATAAAATATAGAGG
Organism: Ceratotherium simum simum; assembly: GCF_057802395.1. Lineage (NCBI taxonomy): Eukaryota > Metazoa > Chordata > Mammalia > Perissodactyla > Rhinocerotidae > Ceratotherium > Ceratotherium simum. The sequence goes on along the minus strand of NC_141901.1, from coordinate 32,546,610 downwards.
TTATCCAGGTGACCTAATCACATGAGCCCTTTAAAGGCGAAGAGTTTTCTTTCAGTGGTTGTGGAAGAAGAAGAAATCAGAAAGATGAAAAATCTGAGAGTAATTTTCCATGAGGGAGGTTCTCTGTTGCTGGTTTTATAATGGAGGTGGACATGGGCAAGGACATGAGCAAGGAGCAGCTCTTGGAGACAAGACCTGTCCCTGGCTGACACCAGTAAGTTCATGGGGACTTCAGTCCTATAACCACAAGGAACTTATTTCTTCCAGTAATGAGAAGAATGGGGTTGGAAGAGGACCCCAAGTTCCAGATGAGAACACAACCTGCCAACATCTTGATTTCAGCCTTAGCAAAGAACCCAGCCACGCTCTGCCAAACTTCTGACCTATAGAATTGTGAGCTAATAAATGAATGGTCTTTTAAGCTGTTAAATTTGTAGTATAGAAAATGAATACAAAGGCTAGTAAGATGTTTTATAATATAGTTTATAGAGGTTAATTATAAAAACACAGATTTTAAAATTAAGAGCCTTTTAGGGATTTAATTGTATTACTTTAAGGCTACCTGCTAGAGAATTTTTATGTTGAAAATTTGCACACAAGGAGCTTTTCGGTTGAAAGATAGGATAATCTTCATGCTATCCATTGGAATCTTAGAAAGGCATATCAATATACATAGGATAAGAGGAGTAATTTTCTAGGATTGGACCAGGAGCTAGATGTGTATCTACCTCTTGTCCTTTGAATCAGCATACTCCACTTCTGCAACATACGCTTCATGTGCCCTAAAGGTTTACCACAGCTGCTGTTCAAGATATTCATTTGGTACCAACCTCACTCCGCTCCATACCTTGATGATGCTTATTCAGTTTGTAGTCTGGGTGCACATCACTTATTGATTCTTTCACCCAACTTGAATCCTTATCCTCTAACTCCTAAGACTTGGCATCTGAATGTGTTCTCCCTTGTACATATACGTTGGTTTTCTTTTATAGACCTGGACTTGGTCACTCATCTGTTTCCCTAATTTCATCATTACCAATAATTTGACACCTTAACTACAGTCCCATTCTCACAACGTACATGGGTAGTACACATTCAGGCCAGCCAGATCTCTCTGGTAATGGTGAGAATCATACATTCTATATAAAATCCTGAGTCCTAGGCATCTTTCTTTTCTCCCCAGGAAATAACAATGAAATTACCAGTAGGCATTTAGGGAAGAGATCACAGACCTTTATGTACAGGTAATCATGCTGGAGATCCAATGAAAACACAAGAAGGAAAGAAATAAAAATATGGACACTAAATATGCCAATAGCTTTTGTTTACACTTTTACATCTATTGCTTTTGTTGTATGTGAAAACTGTACTGTAACCCATCCTGAAAACTGGATACTCATTGCTGAATATGCCCACATGCTGATATTCGTGCTGCTGCTGCAATGTCCTCTCCTCTCTACTGTAGCTGTAGAACTCCTACTGATCCTTCAGTCTTTCTCTACCAGGCTGTAGGCCCATTGGAGTCGGTTGTGATTGTGTCTTGGTCGTATATGAGTCCTTGACCAGGAGCTCTCTTCCTCTAGCTTTGGGAAAGGCTAACATGGGAAATTTAGTAAGGGAAGAGACACTTTTCCAACAGCTTAGAGATTAGAGTCAAATCTGCTAATCACTATTATGACAGATGTCTGCCAGATCCCCTCATAGTGCCTTGAATTTTAGTAGTGCAGAGGAAGATCAAGAATTTCCATATAGGGGAGATAATTGAGACAAAGTAAGATGGGACGGGAAAGTGCCAAGGAGATTTGGCTTGGAGCTGGATTTGCATAGACAGCACACTTCTTAACATGTGGATTAAGTAATTTTTAGAATAGTTTTGGTAGTCACTGATGGACACAATAAGATAGTAGATAATAACAACAATAAACAAACACATAGAGACAGAGATTGGATTGGTGGTTACCAGAGGGGAAGGGGGGAGGGAGGAGGGTGAAAGGGATAATTCGGTACATGTGTGTGGTGATGGGATGTAATTAGTATTTGGGTGGTGAACATGATGTAATTTATGCAGAAATAGAAGTATAATGATGTACACCTGAAATTTATACAATGTTATAAACCAATGTTACTGCTATAAGCAAACAAAAAATAAATAAATGTTCAGGCAGTGAAAAAAAAAATTAAGATAGAGGAGATAGAAAGCTTCACACCAGTCCTGAAATACTCTTTGTGGCTGCTACTGAAGTGATTTTAACAGAGTTGAAAAGAGAGAGTTTGATTAATCTCATCCCATGCAGCTGAATGGGCTTGCCTAGGCACTTCCCATAAGTTACTGGGATCAATAATCAATCTCTCTTGTGCAAAATTAGACTTGAAGTCTTAAGTGATCTTATGTGATTCAAAACAGAGAGAGGGCAGAAATGCAGAAATATTCATACCTCATATAATTTCCCATAGCTTGTATCCCAGATTATAACGGTGAGATATGTGAAAATCTTTTTCTTATTTGAAATCAAGGCAAGTCTCAGAGTCAAGGAAGACCAGATGCATCAATTTTTTTTCTTTTTATGAACTTAACTAAACATTAACGCAAGGAAGATTGTGCACATGAAGGTGAAGGCAGAGTTTGACTCTGAAGGCAGACTTTTCTATCTGTTATTCCTGGGCAAAATCTCTCTGGAGACAGGCACTATTCATTGTACAGTATATTTTGCCTAATCTTATAAGTAAAAAGTCACTGAGCACATATAGTTAAAACCTCTCTCTCTTAAAACATAGCCCAAAACTGTGCAATAACAGCACATAAGGGGGAATTCCAATCTAAAAAGAAGTTTATGTTATTTTCTTTTATTTAAAAGTTCTTAAGAAAATGAGGACAAGATGTTATATTAAGTATTTGGGGATCTTGAACCACATTCGTGCAATAAATATCAGAACTACAGAAATATCATTCACAAAATTTATATTCATAGACAGGTGATGGATGAATGGATAAAGATTTGATATATATAAATACACACATACACGATGGAATATTATTTAGCCATGAGAAAGTAGGAAATTCTGCCATTTGTGACATATGGATGGACCTTGAGGGCATTATGCTAAGTGAAATAAATCAGACAGAGAAAGACAGATACAGTATGATATCACTTATTTATGGAATCTAAAAAAGCTGAACTTAAAGAAACAGAAAATGATGGTACCAGGGACTGAGGAGGGGGAAACGGAGAGATCTTGGTCAAAGAACACAAACTTCTAGTTATAAGAGGAATAAATTCTGGGGATCTAATGTACAGCATGATGATTATAGTTAATAATACTGTATTTTATACTTGACATTTGTTGAGAGAGTAGATCTTAAATATTCTTACCACAGAAGTAATTGTAATTATGTGACATGATGGAGGTGTTAGCTAATGGTATGGTGGTAATAATTTTGCAACATAATTGCATCAAATCAACAAGTTGTACATCTTAAAACTTGCACAATGTTATATGTCAAGTATATCTCAATAAGGCTGGAAAAAAAACCAAGGTTGCTTGGAAATATGAATGCTAAGACTTGAACTATCAATGCATGCGTGCTCTAGGCATTTCTAGAAGAGATTAATTTATTAATAAATTACATTTTTTCATTTTAGCACTGATTTAGGTAATATGCTCTTTGTTATATAGCAGGATGGGGATGGAGTATAAATCTGATATCATATTTAACTTTTCACATGCATCTCCATATATTGTAATATGTGAATAACTGATGTAGAGAATTTCACACTATGTGTGTGGATAAGTATTTTCCTAGTCATTTGCTTTGTTTTTGGTTGTCTTATTCAATTTTGTCCTTTAGAAAGAAGTGAAGTTATTTTCTTCAACCCTTGGGCCCTGGAAATAGGACACATTTTTTCAAGTATCTGGCTTTTTTAAAACTCCAGAGGAGGATAAAGAAGTCTGTGTTACTAAGGGTCTGTTTGTAAATTGTTTTCACTGTTCCAACTAATACTATTCTAGGTTTATAAAAGCCAAAGGTTTAAGTTATTCCTAGATACTTTATTCTTTTTGTTGAGATTGTAAATGGGATTGTACTTTTGATTTCTCTTTCTTCTAGTTCAGTGTTAGTGTATAGAGATGCGACTGATTTTTGTGAGTTAATTTTGTACCCTGCAACTTTGCTGTAGTTGTTAATTATTTCTAATAGTTTTCTGGTGGATTCTTTAGGGTTTTCTATATACAAAATCATGTCTTCTGCAACCAATGAAAGTTTCACTTCTTCCTTTCCAATTTGGATTCCTTTTATTTCTTTTTCTTGCCTAATTGCTCTGGCCTAAACCTCCAGTACTATGTTGAATAGGAGTGGGGAGAGTGGGCACCCTTGTCTTATTCCCGTTCTCAGAGGGATGGCTTTCAGTTTTTACCCATTGAATATAATGTTGGTTATGGGTTTGTCATATATGGCCTTTATTATGTTGAGGTACTTTCTTTCTCTACCCGTTTTATTGAGAGTTTTTACCATAAATGGGATGTTGGAGCTTGTCAAATGCTTTCTCAGCATCTATTGACATGATCATATGGTTCTTATTTCTCATTTTGTTAATGTGGTGTATAACATTGATTGATTTGTGGATGTTGAACCATCCCTGCATTCCTGGAATAAATTCCACTTGGTCATGGTGTATGATCCTTTTTAATGAATTGCTGTATTTGGTTTGCCAATATTTTGTTGAGGATTTTTACATCTATGTTCATTAGCGATATTGGCCTGTAATTTTCCTTCTTTGTGTTGTTCTTGTCTGGTTTTGGTATCAGGGTAATGTTGGCCTCCTAGAATGAGTTAGGAAGCATTCTGTCTAAAGTAATCTACAGATTCAATGCAATCCCACTTAGAATCCCAATGACATTCTTCACGGAAATTGAAAAAAGAATCCTAAAATTTATATGGAACAACTAAAGACCCAGACTAGCCAAAGCAATCCTGAGAAAAAAAGAACAAAGCTAGAGACATCACAACTCCTGACTTCAAAATATACTACAAAGCTATAGTAATCAAAACGGTATGGCACTGGCACAAAAATAGAAACACAGCTCAATGGAACAGAATTGAAAGCCCAGAAACAAAGCCATACATCTATGGACAGCTAATCTTTGACAAAGGTGCCAAGAACATACAATGGAGAAAGGAAAGTCTCTTCAATAAATGGTGTTGGGAAAACTGGACAGCCACATGCAAAAGAATGAAAGTAGACCATTATCTTGCACCATATACAAAAAATTAACTCAAAATTGATTAAAGACTTGAATGTAAGACCTGAAACTATAAAACTCCTAGAAGAAAATATAGGCAGTACACTATTTCGACATTGATCTTAGCAGCATCTTTTCAAATACCACGTCTGACCGGGCAAGGGAAACAAAAGAAAAAGTTAACAAGCGGGACTACATCAGACTAAAAACCTTCTGCAAAGCAAAGGAAACCATGAACAAAATGAAAAGACAACCCATCAACTGGGAGAAAATATTTTCAAAGCACTTATCTGACAAGGGGTTGATCTCCAAAATATATAAAAAACTCATACAACTCAACAACAATAAAACAAACAACCCAATCAAAAAATGGCAGAGGATATGAACAGGCATTTTTCCAAAGAAGATATATAGATGGCCAACAGACTCATGAAATGATGTTCCAACATCACTAATTATTAGGGAAATGCAAATGAAAAAAAAGAACAAAGAGATATCACCTTACACTGGTCAGAATAGCTATAATCACCAAGACAAAAACGACAAATGTTGCAGAGGATGTGGAGAAAAGGGAACTCTCATGCACTGCTGGTGGAACTGCAAACTGGTGCAGCCACTATGGAAAACAGTATGGAGATTCCTCAAAAAATTAAAAATAGAAATACTATATGATCCAGCTATCCCACTACTGGGTAGTTATCCAAAAAACTTGAAACCAACAATTCAAAGAGACTTATGCACCCCTATGTTCACTGCAGCATTATTCACAATAGCCAAGACATGGAAGCAACCCAAGTGCCCATCAACTGATGATTGGATAAAGAAGATGTGGTATATATATACAATGGAATACTACTCAGCCATAAAAAAAGACAAAATTGTCCCATTTGCAACAACATGGATGGACCTTGAGAGTATGATGTTAAGTGAAATAAGCCAGACAGAGAAAGACAAATACTGCATAATTTCACTCATATGTGGAATATAACAAATACATGGATAAAGAGAACAGATTAGTGGTTACCAGAGGGGAAGACGGGTGGGGGTGGGTGATAGGGGTAAAGGGACACATATGTATGGTGACAGACAATAATTAGACTACTTGGGGTGACCATGATGAAGTCTACTCAGAAATTGATAAACAATAATGTACACCCGAAATTACACAATGTTATGTTCTCAATATGTTATGCTCTCATTATGATCTCAATAAATTTACTGGAAAAAATAAACAAAAGCCAAAGGAGTCTTTTGTGTCTGAGGGCCTAATGAGAACAGAGACAGGGAACTAGAGAAGGGCTGAAGGCAAGAAGCAGACAGACAGAAAGGACACGGGCCTGGGTTCAGATCCTTGAACCCTTTGCCTGATTGTGGCCTTATCGCTGACCCACCCTCTAAAAGTGTCAGGGCCTGCAGACCCAGAGAGGTCCCACTCTGAGTGCCTGGGAGGTGAACAGAACCAGAAGATGAACCTCAAACATAGCTGGGGAAACTTGCCTGGGGAGCAAGTTAGTGGTCATTTGTTACACAGCAATAGAAAACTAATACATTCTACATTATTTCTTTCTTCCACATTCTTTTATTTGTTTGTCTTGACTTCCATATTTGACATTGCATATTTTCTTCAATTATCTAGTAATCCACGACGGTACATCTGTATGTAAGATCAAGACTTTATAGAAAGCTAATCAGAGGCTCTGCATACACGCCTGCAGCAGACTTCAATGTCAGCAGCAACTCAGGTATTTTCTAGGAAGCCTGGGAAGGCCTAGGCAGGGCTGCAGGTGTTCTGGAACTAGGAGAGTTCATGTGGCCCAAGGGATCCAGTGTTCAGAATGTGGAATCTCCATTAATACATTTACTCTTGATTCTACACCTCACCTCTACTATCCACTATGCTTTGTTCTTCTCTTTCTGGAGTTTCCCCCATTCAGTTTTTCCAGCAAATAAACCTCCAGGCTTCTGCTGGATTTATGGGAACCACTCCATATACTGATTTTCAATCATTTCCCCGCTTTCCATCTCCACTTTCCTCTGTCTCTAGAGTCGAGGAGCCAAGGTTTTCAGGGGTTTGTGAAGCAAGTAGGGTAGCTTCTTGCACCTTTGCAGCCTCATCTTTCATTCAGTTATGACTCCTCCCTTCACTTTCTTTCTCCCAAATTTGGTTGAAATCACTTGTCCACGGGTGTCTCCTCTTCCACTTTCTTTGTCCTCATGTGTCCATTTTTTTTTCTTAAATCCTTACACTGTCATTTAAAAGGACCTCAGGAGAGAGAGCACAGTAATGCATGCAGTCAGTCTTGTTTAACTAGAAAGTCCCTTTATTTCAATTTACTGGATTCAATTTATTATAATTATGTTCAATATTTTAATATCTATTCCCATGAAAGAGATTAGCCTATGATTTTCCTTTCTTAAAGCTACTTCATCACTTTTTGAAAATCAAGATTATGTGTTTATAAAATGAATTGGGAACTCTATTTCTATGTGCTGGAAAACTTTGTATAAATATTGGCATTATATCTTCCTCAGGTAGTTTGTAGAATTCAATAGTGAAACCATGTGAGCATGATGATTTCTTTGTGGGAAGGTTTGAATTTGCATGGTCGTTTCCTTTAATAGGTATAGAACTATTCAGATTTTCTATTTCTTATCATCTTTTGGTAGGTTGCGTTTTTCTAAGAATTTATGCATTTCATCTAAATTTTTGAATCTATTGACATAGAGTTGTCTGTATTATTCTCTTACTTTTAATGTCTTTAACATCTCTAATGATACCTCTTTCTTAATCCCTTACATTGTTAATTTTTCCCTCCCTTTATTTCTCTTGATCAATATTGCCAGGGGTTGTCAATTCATTCACCTTTTGAAAGACTAATTTTTTATTGATGCTATATTATATATTTGTTTTTTAATTCCTTCTTTTTTATTTTGGCTTTTAGACTTATTATTTTCCTCCTTATACTTTTCTTCCATATACTAATATGCTCTTTTAATCTTGTAACTTTTCAGATATATTACTACTTCCTTGATTTTAAGCCTTTTTCTTGTCTAATATATATATATATCTATATATATATACACACACATATTTAAGGTAATGCATTTCCTCCTAAGCATAGCCTTAGCTGCATCTTGCAAATTTTTATATGTTGTACTTTCACTATCATTCAGTTTAATACAGTCTCCAACTTCCATTGAGATTTCTTCTTTGATTCATGTTATTTAAAAGTATACTGATTAAATATCTGAAATCCAAGGGTTCTTGGTTTCTTTAAAGAGAAATGATATTCAGATATAGACTCTAGTGGTGCTTACTCCTTCTTAGTTGGACAGTGCTTCTAGGTCTCTTCAATAAATAGAGCCAGGAGATATGTACTAACTTTTAAAATATAAGATAAATTCAAACCTAAAATTAAAATTTAAATTCAGAAAAGCAAACAAAAATAGAAGTAGATGATTAATTTACAAACATTTGGAATATGAGAATTTTCTAGCTGTCTTTTTATTATTGATTTCTAGCTTTAGGCATTACAAACAAAAAGCAAACTCCACACAATTTCAGTATTGTGGAGTTTGCTGATATTTACTTTATGGTCAATTTTGGTAAATATCTCGGTGCAGTTGAAAGAATGTGTATTCTGCAGTGACTGGTCCAGTGCTCTGTGTATGTCAATTAGATAAAGTTTACCAATCATGTTCAAATCTTCTGTATCCTTCTGATATTTTTTATTGTCCGCTTGTCCTATTAATTACTGAAGAAAACATGTTTAGTCTGGCATAATGATTGGGAATTTTATATTCTTCCTTCAGTTTTGTCAATAATTCAAAATTTTGTATGTACTTTGGGCTACATTATGAGTTGCAAAGAAATTTAAATTGTTGCATCTTTCTGGTGAATGTGCCCTTTCGTCATTACAAAAGGTCCTTCTTAATTTGTCGTATTGCTTCTTGCCTTAAAGTGTACAGTCATTTATTATTTCTTTTGGTTTTCCATCACATGGACCTGAGTATTTTTCAGTTAGGTGCCAAATGGGCATTATTTTGTCAACATTTATAGAAATAATTTGAGACTAGAGTCATATCCTTCTTTCAGCGGATTTAGTTTGCATCTCACCGTCCACTAGGAGCAAAAGCAATTGCAGACGTTAAGGTCTAAGATAATTTGGCGTTCGTACTAGGACCTACTGAATTCTGAATCATTGTTATTCCTACCCTGTAGCCCTTTGGTGTTCCAGCCCAAAGTAAAGGATGTTAATTAAGATACTCCTTTTTGGTAGTCCCAGGATGCGAGTTTTGCTTTCTTGTCCTCTCTCAGCTGCCTCTTCTGGGAATGGGAGATGCTGCTAAGGCAACAATTCCTCAATTGGTGTGCTCAACTCTTTGGCTTGCCTTTTTGTGGGTCTTGGCCCCATAATTAACTGGTGACTTGTTACATCTGTGAGGACTTCAAGCAGATAATGTGTGTAGGTGTGTGTGTATTCCAGCTTTTCTAGTTGTTTTTAGGAGGAAGGTTGGTCGGATCTAACTATTTTGCCATTTACAGAAGTGGAAGCTCCTCCTCCCTTCACTCTTCAACCCATTCAGTCTGGTTTCCATCTCTACCAGTCAGCTGCTTTGTTAACATAACATTGGCCAACACGTTTCCATATTTGATTAATATTCTCTTGAGTCCCATCTTACTTGAATCCTCAACAGCACTGGGCATCATTTGAACATACTTTATTTCTTGAAGCAATCTTCTCTCTTGAGGTCTGTAACCCCACACTCTCCTTTTTTCTCTAACTTCCCAGACATCTCTAACTCACTTTTCACTGCTGGCTCTTTCTCTTCTACTTTACCTCTAAATGTTGGAGTTTTGCATAGCTCAGTCCTGATTCTTGTTCTCTTCTTTCCCTTTCTTTTTCTACATTCTACACTAAAGTGATTTTACTCATTCCTGTAGTTTTATAACAGCTCAAAACCCTGAGATTTACTGTTAATACCTTCTTATTTCTCACCTCTAATCAAATCCTTCATCATCTCCTGTAGCTTCAACCTCCAAAATGTTTCTTTTCCTCATTTCTATTGGCATCTCCGAACTCAAAGCTATATTGATTTCTCCTTTGAAATAAGGCAGAACATTTCTAACTGACCTCTTTGCTTTATCTCTTTTTTTCCTTCAATCCATTCTCACATAGCAGCCAATTTGCCTTTTAATTATGTGAATTGGGTCGTGTCATTATTGTGTTTAAAAATCCCTCAATGACTTCCTATCACAGTGGACATAAAATAGAAGTCCTTTTTTTCTGGTGAGGAAGAGTGGCCCTGAGCAAACACCTATTGCCAATCTTCCTCTTTTTGCTTGAGCTAACATCTGTGCCCATCTTCCTCTATTTTGTATGTGGGATACGGCCACAGCATGGATTGATGAATGGTGTCGGTCCGCACCTGGGATCTGAACCTGCAAACCCTGGGCCGCCAAAGCGGAGCATGTGAACTTAACCACTGTGCCACTGAGCCGACCCTAAAAGTCCTTTTGTTGATGTATGTATCTGTAAGGAATTGTGTTCAACTACTAAAACAAAGATCTGACAAAGATATTGAAGCAAATGAAGAGTGTATTTTCTTACCTAGAAGAACTCTGAAAAGCATTAATCCAGTACTGGTTTGGTGGCTCCACGAAGTCATGCGGGACCCTGGCTCATTCTGTTGTGTTATTCTGCCATTTTTAGCCTTAGCTTCCATCCTCATTGTGGTCCCATGATCATAACATAGCTACTGCATCCCCAGGTATCATATTTATTTTCCAAATGGGAAGAAAGGAAACGGAAACGTGCCAAAGTGCTCACTCTAGTTCTTTATCCCCCTTTGAGGAAACTCTTCTGGAAGTTCTAACCCAATAAGTTCTGCTTATGTCTCCTTGGGCAGAACCTAATCACATATCTCCATGTCTATATTCAAAGGAGGCTAAGAAAGATCATCTTTTATCTGAGTATATTTCTCCTATGCAGGAACAGAAGAGAATGGATTTTGGATAGGCCGCTACCAATCTCTACCACAAAGCCTTAAGTCATCTCAACCTTGGCCCTTCTCCAGCCCTATAACACACCTCTTTCCCTGCTCATCCCATCCTGGCTGCACAATATTTTGTGATTACTCTGTCTAAATTAAGATTAGCCTGTTAATCGCCATCACAGCAATCTGTTCCTTCCTTATTTGACTTATCCAGGCAGTCTCTCTCAAGAGCCTTTGCTCTTAATGATTGGGCTGAACTGCTCACCATTCAGTAAACTGTATACAGCTCTTATCTCATGATATTAGTCCATTTGTTCTCAAATCATTATATTTATGAATTAACAAATTAAAGAACCATTCTACATGTTATTCAAATAGATATATGGAACAAATGACTACCAAATGATAATCTCAGCCAAATTTCTATACCTACAATTAAAAGACCAGGACCTTTTCAGAATATAACTATGTGTCATACCTGTAAGCACCAAGTACTTGCTTTCTAAAGTTTTACTTTATATTCAACGTTAAAGAGTCCACTAGGCTAATGTCTACTATCCATTATCAAGCTAATTCCTGGACCTCTAGTTAAGCTATTGGGCCTGTGTACTAGTAAGAAATACAGCATTTAATTTGCAATTAAATTCAGTCACTTAAGCCGAAATGTCAGAGGATTGCCTTATTAAGGAATTCAAGATACAAAAAGTAGGTCTTTTATTGTACTGCAACACAAAAGAAGTTTAAAAATTGGAGTATGGAGTGGAAGATAGACACAAGAATAGAACTGTTTATTTATGTGGTTTTAACTTTTAAATAATGTTCTTAAACTACTATTTTGTTTCATTTTGGGTAGTTGTGGCTCACATTATTGCTATTTACAGCTCAGAATGGTTATCCAGCCTGTTCAGGATCATATATTTCGTGGCAGAGTCAAGTTAGAACAAATATCTGAACACTCAGTTTGACATTAAAAACAACAATAACAACAAAAAGAAAAACCTTAGATTTGCTTCAGAGAAAACAAAATCCAAAGCAGGTAGTGTTCACTTCCTTTTGTTCAATCTCTCTTGTGGATCTTCTCATTCCTGCATTTTTGCAATCTGAACCCAAACACAGTAGGGGGAAGAGGCCCAGAAAGTAAGCACACATATAAAGAATTCTAGCACTTATGTTCTCTCCTTAGAGTCAGGCAATTCCCAGAGTGTGAAGGGAGGAGCTGCATATTTCATATCCCAAGGCAACGGTCTCTATCTTTGGGAAGGGTGTAAACAATGGGGTTGGCACAACCACCTCTGTGCCATCAGAATACTGCTGTAGGGCCCCATGCCCTTTGCGTTTTGTCAAAGTGCTTGCCATCAACACCTCCTCTCCTCTGCAAAGGGGGAGAGGATGGTGGTGATGGGGGAGCCAATTATGGCAGCTTCTCGCTGCAGTGTGCAGAGTGGCTGGGTTGTCATTCATTACCGCCTAATGTTTAGCTGCAGTATGCAAACCACCAAGGCTGTGAGGAATCGCAGCTGAGAGGGGAATGCCTGACAGAGGCAATAAAGCACCTTCTTCTTCAAGAGGTGCCACTGCAGGGTCATAGAATTTGCATGCTGCTCCAGTTGTGCCTGGAACTCAGGTTATTAATTATTATCCAAATCACCCCCCTTGTTACCTCCAAGCTCTCATTAAGGCTGCAAACACAGGTATGTTCAAATCCCACCCCACTGCCCCCATATATTATGCCACCACGTTGTTATATAACTACTGAAAGCAGGAGCCCAACAGAGGGACTTTAAACAAAATAAAAGCTCTGCTGAGGAGTGTGTTCTCTTTGTTTGGCTTAAAGGGGATGGCGGTAATGTAAAACACTTTCACGTTGAAGTCCAATGTCCATACTCATCAAGTGGACTTAGATTTTGAGATTATCGTCTGTCATTTTGTCACAGGGCATTTGCTTTGCAAAGGGCAGGATTAGTGGGGGATGCTGTTACCCACATTCAGCATCAGGTCCTGCCACGAATGGAAAGTCAGGAGCATCTCGGAAGCAAGAGGTTAACCTGATCATTGTTGTTTATTGAAGCCCATATAGTGCCTTTCACAAACCTCAGAAGCTTTATGGAATTCAGACTGACCCCATAACTCTGCCTGCGGGCGAAACACAGCTGCCCTTGCTGCAGGACTCATCTCTTTCGTAAAATCGCCAGCAATCCAACAATAAATAATTTGCTTTGGAATAGTGGGCTCTCTCCTTGCCCTCATGACCTCTTTCCCTCCTTCCAGAATCTAAGAATAGTCTCCACCTTGTTGGCCAATCTATTCCCCAACTCCAAGGGTGTGCCGAGAAATCCACACTGCCTGCACACCCTTTGGAAGTTGGCATCTTTTACTTGCAAACTGATATATCTATATAATCTATATTTATACCCATAAAAATTCACTCTTGAGTATGCTACTAGTGGTTACTGACTTTTCTACTAAACCAAAGCAAATGTGATAATGTGGCTATAGCATTTAGTACAGTGCTTGGTAGTTCCATAAATATTGCTATTATTATTTAAATTAGTTTTAATAATAAGTATACTCAGTTGCTGACAAAATTTCTCCAATACAGGCTGTTACCATGGGAAACTGCACTTCTCTATATCTCTTCATTATTATTCCCATTGTCCCAACCCAGGATTTCCAGAATGGATGTCTCTGTCTTCACTTTCTCTTTCTCTGTGTAGTGTGTGTGTGTGTGTGTGAAAATACACTCTAAAAAAGAAAAATTCAGTTCAGTAAATATTTGTGTAGTTTACCCTGGGTTCTGTTACTATGCCAGCTCAGCCTGAACTCCCCACCAATCGAGGCAGCAACATGATGAACACTACTTCATTTTACTGGACATTGGGCAGGTAGGACTGTCCCTACAGAGAGAGTCAGCATTTACAAATATTTGGATTTCATAAAATTATAACATATCCATGTAATACATTTGCCTCTGAATACTCAGAAATACTCCTCTGCTTCTGTGTAAGTTGAAACTTGGAGGCAGCAAATTGAGGGCCAGAATATTTTAACAGGAACGTGATCACTTTTTCACTTGTTCTAAAATATCCACCATGAGACTGGAAGCAAGCAAGGGCTTTCAAGCATCTTAGGCTTTGCCTTCTGATATAGCGAAAGTAGAAGTAATATTTTCTGAGCACTGTGGTCCACTCACCTGGCATGATAACCCTCACAACAATTCTTTCCGGGAAGATATTATTCATTTATTACAGCTGAGGAATATGAGATGAAAAATGGCCAAAAGACGTTTCCACATTGACAGAGTGAGTGGCAGAGTGTGGCTTTAGCCCTGGATTTAACCAACAAAGGCTATGTTCTAGTCACGATACCATGTTTCCTCAGTGCGTGTTATGCTTCAAAATACTCACACTGCAATTGCTCAAACATCTTTGTAAACTCCTCTTTGGGAATATCCTTAACAGCTATTTCCCCAGTTACAGAAAACATCAGTATCATTGCAATATTTTCACATCTGGTTTTTGACCCAGAAACATATTACTCACCTTAATTGTCAGACTTACTTCCAAACACCTTTTGCCTGTTTTCAGAAATTAAAATCACCATGAAAGCATGGGAGTGTGCTCCATTGAAGATATTTAGTTTCCAAACAAACCAAAAACAATTCCAAAAAGGGAATACTACAAATGCTTCGGGAAAAATGCAGCATCTATGGAATCAATGTGCAACTCATTCCTCTGGCTTGACACATCTGCCTTATATCTTGCATTGCTCTTATTCTTGGTCACATATCTATCCCATCTCATCTTGCTCCAACTTTCTTCTTCAGAGGAGGGCTCTGATGCGTACAAAAATCAAAATGGGGGACTCAGAGGAGCTGTGTGGCTGTGCGGTCGCCCAGAACAGGGTCTGATTACCTCCAACCCCAGGTCTGGGAGGCAAAATAAAGAGATTTGAAATAAAGAGATTTCTTCTCTTCTTCTCACACTCTACTATACCCATCATGTTTCAGAGAGGTGACCTGGGATTTCTGCATTGTGTCATCTCCAGCACTGAACCCAGTGTACCCACTATTATAGCCTACTTCGGCTCTGTTGGAGGAATGAAATGGGTTGACATGGAGTGTAGAAGTGCGGAGAGATCACAGTGATCTGGAGAAGCATCTTGAAAAAGCCCAGAAAAGCGGTTCTCAGTGGTGACAAGTAACAACAGGATTAAATAAACTCACCTTGGAATTCTCAGAAGGACTTGAGAAAGGCACTGGGCTTCCAGAGGTCCGTGGAAACAGGGACTTGAATGATGATCTTTAGGACATTACAGATGAAGTGTGACTTTGCAGGCAAGAGAACTTGAGGACAACTGAGTTTTGCAGGAAAATAGACAACAAATTCTATCATGTTGATTTAAAAATGTTAAAAATTAGTATTTTCTGTTCACACATGTTACAGTTAGGATGGGTGCACTAATCTTTACATACAGGAGAAAACGTGTGTAAGAGCTCTCATCCCACTGAATGACATCTAGTCAGCATTTAATATCTGGCAACTTTTATTGAAATGTTTGATCTTTCCGAATCGTGGCAAATCAGAGAGATATCAGAAGTCTAAATGGACAAATGCTATGTTGATTCCCAAACAGGAAAGAAAGATGAATTTCCTAAATGCTGATAAGGTTGGCTTCCATCCTTAACAAGATGTTCCAGTTTGTAGGCATCTAGAATTGGTAGCAATGATGACTAAGGGCTCAGACTCTGAGCCCTTAGGATCACAATGAATGAGCCACGCCAGACCAGCTCCATTTATTCCTTTGATAGTATTATAAATGGTGATATTAGGGAAATGGGGAAGACCCTGCATAGCTGGATTTCAGCAAGGCACATGTTACGGATTGAATGTTTGTTTCCCTCCCAAATACATATATTGGAATCTCAGCCCCCAATGTGATGGTATTTGGAATTAGGGCCTTTGGGAGGTGATTAGATCATGAGGATGGACACATGAATGGGATTAGTGCCCTTATAAAAGGGACAACAGAGAGATCCCTAGCCCCTTCTACCATATGAGGACACAGTGAGAAGATAGCTGTCTATGAACCCAGAAGTGGGCTGTCACCAGACATGGAATCTGCTGGAGGCTTTATCTTGGATTTCCCAGCCTCTAGAACTGTGAGAAGTAAATTTCTGCTGCTTATAAGCCACCCAGTCTATGGTATCCTGTTATAGCATTCTTACCATGAATGTCAGGAATGACTATGTCCAAAAGGCGATAACTGGTATAACAGTTTCTAAGGGACTGTGAGTGGCACCCAGTAGGGCATAGTTCTAATCAAAATTTTTATCGATGATATGAAGAAAGCTAATCTGAAGAAAACATTTGTTCATATTTTTCTGACAATGCTCTATCATGGGGATATTTTTAATCCATATGGCTTATGCACTGTATCTGGCTCCTTTTCTTCCGTCTCTGTTTTTCCTCTTCACCTTCTGGGAGCGATAGTAAATGTAATTGTGACGGAACCTGCATCCAAAAAGATAATTTGCTATCCAAATTTTGGTCCTGTTGTACACATAAGCGAGGATTTTCACAAACGGGAACCCCCCTGTGGGCATATTCAGATCCTCATGAGCCCCAAAACAATGCTGTGGAGAAATAAAACACCTGATAATTCATAATTGCTAAAATTATGGAGAATTGACAAGGCTCGACTAAGACACGTGAGAATCCATGGAAGCGTGTTATTTGGGCCCATGTTAAATTGATAAATTCCTTATCTATTTGTTCAGTGTTTATTTAGTACTGAATTCTATATTGGAGAGTTGCAGAATCAGAAGACCACTTGCAATACCCCTTTCTTCTCCTCCCCTGATCTGTTCAAGCTGGCTAACCTGTGTGCAAGATCAAGGCCCTCCAGGTACCTGAAGTTACCATCCTGAGAAAGCAATTTGGCAACCATCTGCTGTTACTACCTATGACCCTTTATATCCTAATTGTTATCTTGAAGTACTCCTGTTAACCATATAGACACTTTCCCTCAAAAGTAGTTTTGGTAGGTACTTTCCCAGTGATGTTTTAGGGCACTCATAGATCAGGATCTTGGAAAACTGCAGGCTAGTAATCCAGCTCTGTGCATTGTTATCAAGTAACCATATAATTGATTGTCCAAACTGGGACGCTTTTGAGAGTGGGAGGAGGAGCTATCAGTAGAGTTGCTGAGATTTTGGGAGAGCAGAGGCCATGTGGGATTGCCCCTGGCCATCTGGGATGTAAGGTCACCCTACTCATAAAGGGACTCAACTACTGCAGAGTTAATGAAAAGCTACAGGTTAGGGTGAATTCCTGGCATTCTTAGTTGAAATCCATTTTCTTTCTTTCTTTCTTTTTTTTTTTTGTGAGGAAGATCAGCCCTGAGCTAACATCCGTGCTAATCCTCCTCTTTTTGCTGAGGAAGACCGGCTCTGAGCTAACATCTATTGCCAATCCTCCTCCTTTTTTTTTCCCCCCCACAAAGCCCCAGTAGATAGTTGTATGTCATAGCTGCACGTCCTTCTAGTTGCTGTATGTGGGACGCGGCCTCAGCATGGCCAGAGAAGCGGTGCGTTGGTGCGCGCCCGGGATCCGAACCCGGGCCACCAGCAGCGCAGCACACGCACTTAACTGCTAAGCCACAGGGCCGGCCCTGAAATCCATTTTCAAACAAACCCCGGATTTCTCTTCTACGAGGTCCTACATCAGTTCCTGAAAAACATACACTTTTGCCCAGCTCTTAGGGGAAGTGATCTCACTCTGAAGACACCTCCTTTACTCTGATCTCACCTCCTTTACTCTGCCCTCGTGCCATGACTGAACATAGCTTCCTGTCTTCAGCCTTTCCCGGGGGAGAATCAGATTCCTGTCCCTGTGTCCCTTGACCTCCAGGCAGCACAAGTCAAGCCCTCAGGTGGTTCTCTAGCAGGCCTCTTCATCTGACTTGAAGTGAGGGGAATACCTTTACCCTTTAATGTCAGCTAGAGGTGTGTGCTCAGCTAATGCATGGAGGGCCAGTTAATGGCTTTTCCTGTCACAAATCCTATCCAGAATGCCCGTAATCTGACTTGCCGATGCATGTGTACTTGACACCTATCATTTCGCACTTGGCTTTAGGGGCCACAGATGAAAAAAAGTCCTGCTTTAACATCTTGTTATGCTTTTGGAGAGTGCCATCTGTCTAAAACAAGGGTTCTTCTTAGAAATTAGACCTTGAAATTTTCTTTTGTCTTTGATGACATTTTTAGCTACATCAAACACTGTTCTTTTGGCAGACATCACTAATTACCAATCCAATATCCAGTCTCTCCTTCGGTGACAAAACTCCGATTTTACTTGGGGAGGTAGTAAGCCTGGTTAAAAAGGATTCCTCTTCAGAATTCCTTGAAAATGAAGATGAACACGTGACTCTGTTCTGTTCAGTGAGATGTTAAGTGGCAGTCACTGGATGGGGTTTCTGGGAAGGCGTTTAAAAAGGACAAGGTGATTCCCACCTCTTTCTGCTCTTTTCCTCTTCTCTTGGTCTAGAGTGTGACGTGATGCTTGGAAGTGCGGCTGCCATCTTGCGACTGTGAAGATGAAACCTCGCAGTAAGGCTGGCGGAGCCTGAAGATAGGCGGGGCCCGGGGTCATTGAACCACTATCCGGCTTTAGACTGCCTACACCTGAACTACGTGGTATGTGCAGCAGCTAAATCCTTTGTTTGTGTGAGCCACTCTCTGAGGGATTTTTCTGTTACTTGCAGCTAAATGTCTTGTATCGCTGACTGACAGAGTTCTCTGAGAACCCAGTGTCTTTCTACCTGGAATAAGGAGGAAGTGAAAACGCAAATGTGCACATACACCCACGTTGTTTTGAGAACAATAGAACGTTCCCTTATTGTTTTCTCCAACTCTTCTAAAACTTGCCTGGGAGAGGGACCAGCAATAAATAAAGAGAAAGTAAAAAGAAAGCGCTGTTTCAGAAGATTTCCCTGATGTGCTCATAACACAGGGCTGCCCTGTTGTGTAGCCTACATCATAAGATGTAACATAAAGTAACTCCTCCTCTTGGAGCTGTGGGTAGAGTAGGTAGGAATGTGAAATAGACACATCAGACTGAGCATTCACTCATTAATTTATTCGATGAAGGACCCCCTGTGTGCCAAGGAGAGCGAGAATGGAGAAGCAGCAGGAGAAAGCATCATGCTGGGGGGGGCCTCCAGGTTGGGCCGCACTTTCGATGCCCTCGAGGTGTATCACTAGCTTTTTGAGTCAGCAAATTTACAAGAAGGGGTATTTGCAAAAAACCTTTTAAGGTCCTGGCAAGCAACAGAAATGTGTGAGAAATGTGAAATGACAGATGTGAGACAATTAATTCATAGTGATGGGGTTCATCAAACTAGAGAGGGCAAGCTGGCCTAAAGGATTAAGCCAATATTTAAAAAATACTCTATCCCCAAAAAACATGTGCATAGGGCCATCCAAAGACAGATGAAAAGTTTGCCTTCCTTGTTTTATTGAGGATGGCAGCAAAAGGAGACAGCAATGGGGTAAACTGAAGCAAAAAGAAGATGGGGAACATCTCTTGTTAGCTGAGAGAACTGTTTCATGAGCCCTCAAGAAACCACTCAAGAACCCCAAGATTTAACTGGGAAAGAAGTGACAGAGGCAAAGCCAAATGAAGTGCTTTTGTTATTATGATTATGTTCTTATTTTTATCCCCAACCTGATATAGTCTAGGACTTGCTTGTTTCTATGAATATTTTCCCACTTAGGTTGATGGGAGATAAAGTGCATTTATTTCAGGATCCGTGTTTTCACTCATCTCTGACCACACCTAGCATGTAGCACATGATCAATAAATGGCAAATTAATATAGGGGATTTCAAATAATCCTGGTAGTAATGATAGGTATGATAACAATAATTGCTATGATTTTTGAGTGATGGTTGTATGTAAGATGTTATCCATGGATGGTCTCTACTTTACAGATGAGAAAACAGTTATGTGGGGGGAGTTATAAAAATTGGCGAAGCCAGACAGTTAAAGTGTCAGAGGCTGGAATCAAAGCAAAGCCAGTATCACTCAGGAGCAGGGGCTTCTGACGTCTTTGCTGTCCTGCCTAGGTTGAGGTTAAGGGCTTTTATATAGTGAATTCTAGTATTTCCATAAATTAATTGACACTTTTGGAACAACCTTAGAGAAAGGTTCTCTGACAAAGCTAAGCAGCTAACTCCATCCACATCATCACAGAATAGCTGCTTTCCCAGTTTGCCAATTAGCCCAATAAGGGGACTGCAGAGTGAATAGCTGGTCTAGGCTTCCTGCTGTGCTGTTTCCTGGAGAGGTAGGGACTAAGGAGAGGAGCGAAGCTGTCTGGTGCTGGGTCTGAGGATAAGCGGAGTAGTAACAGGTGCAGACCTGCTACAGAGAACGAAAGAGGATTCCAGACGAGTATTCCAAATTAAACTGCACCCCCTTCCACATTGCCCACCCCCAACACACAACTTTATAACCTCCTTGAATTCCAGTGGAGGCTGAACTTTTTGAGTTCAGGCCGTGGCTGACTTCTAGGAATATAAACATAACGTGGTTCCCCTGGGAAGGAAGCTTGTGTTGGAGCTCCATCGTAATTTATTAATCGCAATTATTTCAAGATGAAAATGTAAGCTCGTTATTTGGCCACACACACGTTACACATAAAAGGCTTCAAAATATCAAAAGAGCAATTTCCTGTGGGGGAAATGGAGCATGGAGACTACAGCTTCAGATACCGAAGGTGGGGCCCCAGGGCCCTACTACAACCGCCAGGCTGTGGCTCCATTTGTGTCTTTGGGTTTTTCTGCTGTTCCTATGGCCAGATCCTGTCTTGTGCTGCATGAGCTGCCCGTGTGGCTGGTTCAACACAAGGAAAAACGTCTGCAGGACTGGAGAAGGTGTCAGTGAGTGCCTTCATCACCATCACTGGCAACATCCATCAGGAAAGATTTTACTTCCTCCAAAGAGGCCCCAAGCTTGCCCAGAGACAGCACAGCATCCCTGACCTCCGGGGGGTTCTAATGTGGATACAAGAAAGCAAATGTGCTAGTCACTCATTGGGAAGTAGAATTAAACACCAACATGAAATCCAAAATGAACATTAAAATGATTACAAGTTTATTTATAAGCCAAAAATAAGTTTGGCTTCAAGTTGAGGAGGGAAAAGGATGAACATGGAATTCACCCACGTATACATCCATTCGGTATCAAAAGTCAGCGACACATGGACTTGGTGCCAGCTCCTAGCTGGGACCTGGACTGGGAAACAGAGAGGAGCTCCCCAGGGAGTCTAGTGGAGAAGAAACTCTGAGAATTCCCTCCGTGGACTGCATAGAGTAAAGGGCAACAAAGATTGTCTCTTGAGTTAATCAGGGACGTATTTGTGGAGCAGGTTGATTCCAGGAATGATTTATGATTGGGTAGAGAGAGAAGAGATGGGAAGAGAGGAGGCAGAGATGAAGAACTTTGTGGAACCAGGACAGACTCTCTGCTGGGGTTGCTCCTGCCTCCGTGTGAGTTTATGAAAGTTGATTAGAATCTCTGTTTCTATGACTCTGAAAACACAGAGCAGAAGCTCCCCGGGGAACTAAGAAAAATGGTAGTATGTGGAGGGTCCTGCATTTCTGGGGAGGAGAAGTCTGCATCCTCTGGGCCTCTCCTTTTTTCAAGATTCCATTGAATGCAGATTCAAGGAGACCTGGGAAATTAGGAAGGTCCCAAAAGATAGAGGTGCTGAATCCCAAATGTGCCTCTCTGTGTCCTGGGAGGGAATGAGGCCTTCCAGGGGATTTCTGAGGTGGGGAATAAGGCCCATCCCTCCAAGTACCATCAGCAGGACGCGCTGAGTAAATCATCCAGAGAGGCAAGCACTCTGCTGGGGTGCGCCCTGCTCAGGATCTGGCTTTCTCCTCCCGACATATCCGTGATGTTTATTAAGAGATGACAAGTCTATCAGGCCTCATGAGCAGTCTTTCACAAGGAGGAGATCTTCCCGTACACCCAGGGAGTGCCATCAATCTTGTGCCTGCTCAGAGCTCAGAGCAGCTGAGAATGAACGCTGTCCCCTCTCCGCCCCGCCCCCTCTCCTAACCACCTCTCACTGGCTTCCTTCGCCTCCTCTCCTGCGATTTGTAGCACAGCGGGAGGTGGCAAAAGAGGAGATGCTATTTGCATAAAGTGTTTCTGGTAAAGAGATGAAAACAGAAGACTAGAATAAAAAAGGCCCTTTTCTCCTATGTTACTGGCTTTAGGGAATATATTTCACACTAAGGAATGGAATGAATAGAACTGAGACTATAGAAATGAAGGCTCGCCGTGCAGCTAACGTTATGTTACATCTACAGTATAGAAATGCTATGTGAGTTTCTGAGTGAATTATACTGAGTGAATATCAGTTGTCCATCTTTCTAAAATATCAAATTTGGATATTTCATTGAGTATGAATAGGCACTATGTTGCTTTTCCTATATGCATGCCTTTTTTTTTCTTTCTGGAATAAAGCTTTACGTTGTAAGTATCAGCATCTAATACTCAAGGAAAAGACTCCGTTGCTCTGCGTAGGAGGCAAAATTGATACTAGTAACTAGCAATTGCAAATGGATCTCACTGAATATGTGTCTTTTGAGTATTATATATGTCACTATATTTGTAAGGCAAATGTGCTACACGTTTATTTTTCATTAGAAGGCCCCTAATCTGGGCCACACAGCTTCAAGTCCTGAAAGACACTCTGTCAGATGGGATAATAATATCATTTTTAAATTTCATGAAATTTATTGAGGCTTACAAATCACTTTTTGGCACTGGTTCAATATTTAAACATTTCCATCTAACGCATCCTAAGGCTGTTTTTTATTTGGGGATGGGAGAGAGAGAGGAAATTATTTTTCTGTACCATGAATGCTTCCAAACATTTTTTTGAATCTTGTTCTTTACCATAATATGGGCTTTTCAAAGATTTTGACACTGGGCTTTGTTCAGAGAAATGAGGAAGGTCATGAAAAATGGCTCTTTTATCCTTTGCACGGCATCTCTATGACTATAGCAGAATCAGATAGGAATGAAAGATTGGGCTGGTTTCATTCGCGTTGAAGGCCTATGTAAGACGAAGCTGCTTGTAAAGTGCTTTACCGTGCTTAGATTCTGCAATTTGTTTCAATGAGCTATAAATGGGAATATAATAAGAACCCCAAACTAAACAGTTGCATGTGTCAGCCTAGCCGGGGCCTGCCTTGATACTGCAGATGAGGTTCCCCAAACCGATCCATGTCACAGCCTAATGTAGGAGAGGTGTGTGTGCATGCACACATGTGAGTATGCTCATATATGTGTGTGTGTGTATGTGTGTTTGTGTGTGTGTGTGTTATGGAGGGCTGGTATAACTCAGGTCATTAGAGGAGTAACATAATACCAACATAAATGACTCCTGACAGTGAGATTAACTCTGTGATGGATATCTAAAGAGAATCTTGTTACAGTTAAATGTGACAGTCTATTATTTTCCCATTTTGATGAGCACGGCTAAAACCAGAAGAAGGAACTACTCTTTTAGGGGAAAACTAAATAGGGCAAAAAAAGTTTCCAAAGCTCCAAGTTAGTTTATGAAAAAGATTTTCGTTTCTATAAAAGATTAGCTTCCAACGTTGGGCCGAAATTTGTAGTTCTGAAACTTTTTGCTAGAACATGAAGAAGTTTTTGTTTGCACGGAGGAGAGGCGGGGGACTGTTATTCCACACCATTTCAGACATGCTTTGGTTTTTGTTTTTCTAGCAGCTTTATTGAGATATCATTAAAATACCATACATTTCACCTAGTTGAAGTGCAGCATTCAATGGCTTTTTATATATTCACAGAGTTGTACAACCATCACCACAATCCATTTTAGAACATTTTATCACCTCAAAAAGAAACCCTGCCTCCCTTAGCAATTACCTCCCAACCCCATCATCCCCCTCCAGCCCGAGGCAAACACGAATCTGTTTTCTGTTTCTATGGATTTCTGAATATTGTATGTAAACGGAATCACCTAATATGTGGCTTTGTGACCGGCCTCTTTCACTTTGCATGATGTTTTCGAAGTTCGGCCATGTCGTTGCCTCTATTGGTACTTCATTCTTTTCATTGCTGGATAACGTTCCATTGTGAGGATCACTTTGATGGGTATTTGGGGTTGTTTCCGTTTTTTGGCTATTATGAATAATGCTCCTATGAACGTTCATGTACAAGTTTTTGTGTGGGCGTGTGTTCACTCCTCTTAGATATCTATCCAGGAAAGCAATTGCTGGCGTCAGATGCTAACTCTAGGCTTAACCTTTTGACAAACTACTAGACTGTTTTCCACAGCAGCTGCACCATTTTCCATTTCCATTACGCGTGTATGAGGGCTCCAATTTCTCCACATCTTCGCCAACACTTGTTATTAACTGACGTTTTGATTCTAGCCATCCTAGTATGCGTAAAGTGGTATCACGTTATGGTTTTGATTTCCATTTCCCTGACGGCCGATGCAGAGCACCTTTTTTTTGGCCTTTTGTATATCTTCTTTAGAGGAATATCTACTCACATCTTTTTCCCATTTTTGAATTGTATTTTTTGTCTTTTTATTATTGTTGTAGGGGCCTTTTATATGTTCTAAGTACACATCTCTTATCAGTTGTGTTATTTGCAAAAATTTTCTCCCGTTCTTTTCTCTTTCTTGATAGTGTCCATCAAAGCACGTGTTTTCAATTTTGATAATGTGCAATTTATCTATTTTTTTCTTCTCCATTTGGTGTCATGACCTGCTTTATTTTTGACGCTCCTGGGAACTCCTAAGCTTTTGAATTCGGGCTGCAACAAGAGTCTTGAGGGATCGTGGTATTGGAGCTGATGGCATTAAAGATAGACACCAGTGAACCTAGAAAACCAAGATTACTGCTTCAGGCATCTTCATAACATGCCAAAGTGTTACTACATATTGGTTAGGAAAATATGCTGTAAAAAGTTTGTTGTCTAAACCCTTCTAAGTATTTGTAATATATGAGACTCCAAGGAAAGTTTAGGATTTCTAATTCAACTCCAAAATATTATACTGTATGCTGCCACCAGGTGGTGGTAGCTGCAGCCTTGAATAAACAGTCTCATTGTTTAAACCACAAGGAACACGGTTTATCTGAGACCTGGGTTTTCTGTTCTAGCCATTATATTTATAAGAATATCTTTCAAAAATTTAGTTTAAAAAAAATGGAACTTGCTAATAAAACCAAACCCTAAATGTTAAGAACATGAATTTAATAAGAAGATAAAGAGAAGAAAAGAGAGGAAATCAACATTTACTGAGCACTTACTGCATGACTTGACATCCACTATTTTATTTAATCCTCACAATACTCTTTCAATATAACTTGAGTGGCCTTCACTTAAAGGTGTTTAACTTCTTTGTCTGGGGTCACATAGCAATGACATACCAGGGTTCAGGCTGTCTATAAAGACTGGACATTTGCTACTACGCCTATATTTTGTGGCCTATCAATAAATAAAATGTAAATTCATGTTCAACTAATATTTAAGAAGCGTCCACTGTACCAGGCACTATGCTAGGTCATTATCATAAATGTGGGTACAATTTGGATTTTTTCCATTAATCCTAATTGTTATCTAACATTGCTTAGAGTTGATCTTCCCTAGACTGGATAAGGATTCTCTTTCTCTCTCTCAATTTCTCTCTGCCTCCCTTCTTCCCTCTTCTCCTTAAGACCAAAACCCTTCATAGGCTGGTATGTGGTTTGGGGGTTTTAACTCAGAACCTTATCTCAAAACAATTCCTCCAGAAACAAGTCTACAGCTTCCTGGTAGTTTGCAGATTTCCTGTTTCAGCCTCCGAAGCACTGTGTCTTGGCTTAGTGTAATAGACACTAACTGGGTGGCAGCCTTGCCCATACAGATCCCCTGAGCTTCCTGAGGGCAGAAATTCCCTCTGCTTGTTCCACTTTCTCTTTAGCTCCTCAAAATGCTTCTGATGCACCGTACGGGTGCACAAAATGTTTATATATTTTTTCGACTGGTCATGCCTTTGATACCTGCCTGCTCTCCCGCCGCCTCCCTACCTATGGCTATTGATCCGGATGGTTTTTACACCTGATCCAAGCTGGGCCAGTCAGATCTTCTCTCCTGTGATTCTGAAACTTGGACAGAAATTACAGAAATTACAGTGGCTCTCCTGATAGCTCCCTATAGAGCAGGGGCCCTGACTCTCTCTGTTTCTTCTAGTTGCTGGTATTCCTGGGGCTTTTAATCTCTTCCTTCAGTTTTTTGAACTACTTCAGTATTCTTACAATATAGCTCCCCTTTCACTTAACTTAGGTGGAGTTAATTTAATCAATATGTTTAAGCTGTTAGATTTAATGGATTTCTTTCCTTCCTTCCTTCCTTCCTCTCTCCCTTCCTCCTTCCTTCCTCCTCCTCCTCTTAGTCCTTCTTCATTGAGAAAAACTATTTCTTTTCCTTCTATTTTGCCTACAGCAATACATTAATTCAGAGCTTTACGTCCTCAGATGACATTCTCCAAGTTTCTTCATGTTCCTCTTCCGTATTAAATTTTACTTTCTTTTCAAGAAGAGGGGTATGTCCT
This sequence comes from Ceratotherium simum simum, assembly GCF_057802395.1. Taxonomy (NCBI): domain Eukaryota; kingdom Metazoa; phylum Chordata; class Mammalia; order Perissodactyla; family Rhinocerotidae; genus Ceratotherium; species Ceratotherium simum. The sequence continues at coordinate 32,519,731 of NC_141901.1, read as the reverse complement.
GCCTGCTTACATGTATTTCCAGGGGGATCACTGTTGAGGGTTATTTTACTTTTATATGTGTAGCTTCTCTTTATTGTGGTAATTATCGTTAGGCTCCAATATTTATAACCTATCTCTGTGACAGAGATCTTCAAAACTGATTTTTAAGACAGTTGGCATATGTACTAGGATAAGATTTGTTTTACCAAAACTGTAAAGAGTGTTCTGAGCATTAATGTGGTTTCCTGAAGATGTGGCGAGGGTAAACACACATGTACCATATCTGCTTGACTGAGAGTTAGGAGAGCAGCGTTCCTCATGAAGTAAGATAAGGGAGGGCAGAGTTGGAGGTGATTAGGTTCAAGGGCCAGTATTTCTCCAGAGTAGTGAAAAAGGTTCAGGTTTGGCACTCGGGAAGCCTGTGCCTGAGTCGTGTTCCTCACATAATGCACAGAAAAATCGCCACGTGTGGAGAGATGTACATTCACAAACGACTTTCACACCTTGAGGCAGTATCTATGCATACAGGTATTTTAGTTGTTTTTCCTTTAAACAAATCAGCATCTGATTACAAACAGTTAATGGGCAATTAAAAGCTAGTCATTTCCAACAAGCTGGCTAAGGAGGGAAAAAAGTCTAGTGTGTCACCTGCTGACTTTATTATCTCCCCTCTTCCCATTCCCAAGCTTAAGTTTGTAGTGAGAATGACGAGAAAATCCAGGAGCGTCCTTAAAGCTTTCAGAAGCCCAGAGCATTTATGTGGGAGTCGGTGAGGACTTGGGGACACGAAAGGCTAGTGCTGTGCTCTCTTCCAGATAGGCCTCAGAAATTTGCATCCGTGATGATGAGAAGACTGTGATCTGCAAAAAAGAGCAGGTCTGCATGCAGAGGGGAGCTCCAAGCGGGAGGAGTCACATCAGAAATGATGGGCAGGGGGAGACGCTAGGGCCCTTTTGTGCCCTGAGTCATGCCCAGAAGTTTTTTTTCCCCTTGTTCCAGCAGTTTAATAATGGAATAAAGTCAAGATACAAACCCAGATTTTCTGATTGGAATGTTTTCCTTGCATATACCACACCCACATATATATACTTACACAGTGTAGTAGTTCTTTTTCTACAGTTTTTTCCCCCACAATTCTTTTTTTTTGTTTTTTGTTTATGTTTTTGTTTTTTATTTATTTTTTTTGTTTATTGTGGTAATGTTGGTTTATAACATTGTATAAATTTCAGGTGTACATGATTATACTTCTATTTCTGCATGGATTACATCATGTTCTTATGTTCACTACCCAAATAGTAATTACAATCCATCACCACACACAAGTGCCTAATTATCCCTTTCGCCCTCCTCCCTCCCCCCTTCCCCTCTGGTAACCACTAATCCAATCTCTGTCTCTTTGTGTTTGTTTGTTGTTGTTATTATCTACTACTTAATGAGTGAGATCATGCGGTATTTGACCTTCTCCCTCTGACTTATTTCACTTTGCATAATACCCTCAATGCCCATCCATGTTGTCACAAATGGCTGGATTTCATCATTTCTTATGGCTGAGTAGTATTCCATTGTGTATATATACCACATCTTCTTTATCCATTCGTCCCTTGATGGGCACTTAGGCTGCTTCCAAGTCTTGGCTATTGTGAATAATGCTGCAATGAACACAGGGGTGCATGTATCTTTATGCATTGGTGTTTTCAAGTTTTTTGGATAAATACCCAGCAGTGGAATAGCTGGATCGTATGGTAGTTCTAGCCTTAATTTTTTGAGGAACCTCCGTACTGTTTTCCATAGTGGCTGCACCAGTTTGCACTCCCACCAGCAGTGTATGAGAGTTCCCTTCTCTCCACATCCTCTCCAACACTTGTTGTTTCTTGTCTTGTTAATTATAGCCATTCTGACGGGTGTGAGGTGATATCTCATTGTAGTTTTGATTTGCATTTCCCTGATAGTTAATGATGTTGAACATCTTTTCCTGTGCCTGTTTTTAATATCCTTCCGAGAGGGGTACAACCTGCGGGATTTCCCCAGGACAGGAAAAGCGTGCAGAGGAAAGTTTAGGTATCCAGGCATCTGCTTCGTGATGTGAACTCAGGAGCTCCTGATAAGGTAATTCTGAAAATCTAACTCATCTCTGCCAGGGGATTTCTACCAGCCCATAAGCTATACTCTCTGCCCTTTTAAAATATACTTTTACCAGGAGTAGGGATGAATGATCCCTAATCATCCTTTAAAACCTAACAGAATTTCCCTCTCCTCACTTCCCCCTAGGCAGAATAAGTGTGTGTACTCCTGCTGTGTGTTCTTATAGCCTTTTTACACAACTTTACTGTACTTTTACTCATTTTACAATATTTATTCTTCCTTCCTTCCTTCCTCTCTACCTCCCTCCCTTCCTTTTTTTTTCTCTCTCTTCCTTCCTTCCTTCCTTCCTTCCTTCCTTCCTCCCTCCCTCCCTCCCTTCCTTCCATCTTTCCTTCCTTCCTTTTTTCTTTCTTTCATTCATGTATGATTTGTGTCCCTACCCCGTGTCTTCCAGGGCCATGGGACCCGTGGATGGCAGACACAGAGATCACTAGGAGACAATCCCTGGCCCCCAGGGCTCACAGCCCGAAAGCAAACACACAGGTAAGCAAATGCTTAGAGCGAGGTGATCAGCGTCATTGGACAGGCGCTGGGAGTGCAGAGGGGAGGAGGAAACTTTCTGAGAAGACTGGTGAAGGCTCCAGAGGAGGTGAACTGTGAAGGGTGGGAAGAGTGTTATTAAGTGTCCTTGGAATGAGAGTGAGTGAATCGAGGGTAAGGTTCCAGGTGAATATGCATGCGCACATGAATATGCTGGGAAACTTCCGCAGGCTCCTCTGGGCTGGGTGAGGTCTGGGGAATTGGGAGCCGAGGAGGCTCTGGAGGCAGAAGGGCCAGATCACAAGCTTCTAATGTGCTTTGTAAAGGAAAGTAGGCCTTCTTCTGAAGACAGGACGGTTAACTTAGGGCCAACCAGTTAGGATGATCCTGTGAGGTTCCAGGGGAGGGATGACAGGGGCCGACAAAGGAAATGGTAGCAAGGAAGGAGAGGCAGGATCCATTGAAGAGGGGCAGAATTTCAAGAACTCGCCATGCCAGGTTTATTGGAAGGTCTCTCCCAGGGTTCTGTGAACCTGAGAGCGGCGTTGGCTCTACCTGGGTTCTCCACCCTCAGTGCCATCCTCTGTGCATGGTGGGGAGTTGGTGTACAGTCCACGCTTACCCAGCAAATCAGTGAACCACAACTCATGACCTCGCGGGAAAGAGCCTAGCTATTTGGTTCCTCTTTGTGTATGGGCTTTGATGGAAAAGAGAAGAAGAGAAAGAGAGCAAGGTTAATAAGATATACATTAATTTGTGGCAACATAGTGAGGGGTAAGACTGGCTGCTGAATAGTCATGCCATTGTCTCCTCCGACTAGCAGCTTCTCCCTACCTTTAAAGACCACAAAACTGTCAGGTGTGAGCTTAGCTTTGGAGACACGTGGCTCACTGCCCACACCTCTCCCCCTTTTGGACTGCGCTCTCTCCTCAGAAGCTCTTCTCCTCCTGTCAATGTAGGGCCTCTGGTTAAGGCCAACCACATGGCACCGCCTTTTCCATACAGCACTTAAAAAAGGCTAAATGCTTAGAAAGACATTTTTCATGAAGCCTAATAGCGCATAGAAAGTACGCAATAAATGGTAGCTCTTATTTTTTCCTGCAACTTGAACCAGCTCATTACCTAAAAATTTCTAAGTCTCTGCTTTCCATGGAAAAAACAAATCCTTCTTTGTGTGTAAATGAGATTGGTCTTCTTGAGTACATCTTTGTATTTTGAATGGGATCTTTCTGGAAATACAGTGACTTAAACCAATGAATGGTTCTAATGCTGGAACTTACAACCTCTGAGGGAGAGCAATACGAGGTATTTTGGGGCCGAGTGCATTTCAGAGCCGTTTGTACCATGCCCACAGAGGTGCCTCCCTACCCAGCTTAGGAGGCCTCGCCCCTGAAAGAGCATGTCACTTTGGTTTCTGTCTCTTTGTAATGACCATCCAGAATAGCTTTAATGTGTTTCCCATGTGTACAAGTAGTTGCAGCTTTCAAAAGACGTTTTGGTGGGGAATGGATTTGGAAGTGGGGAGGGGTCTGGGGGATAAAGCAACCATTAGACAAACTTTGGGCACAGAACAAAGCATGGAGAAGAGGGAAGCAGAAGCCACAATCAAACACACTTCTCTGCCCCATCTTTGCTCTGCTTCTTGCTCAGTGCTGCCTTCAGACTGTCCATTTCTGTTTATGGGACTCCATAACCACGCCTAAAACCAGACACATTGCCTTCTGTCTTGCTCCCTCTCCTAGATATTATTATTTGCTGGGCACTTTGCTAGGCACTGTGGACACAAAGACACTGCAGAAACAGTCCTGGTTAAGGAGCTCGTTGACTGGTAGGAAGAGAGATGAGGAAATAGACAATAATAGTGATAATCATCACAAACACTTAAATTCCCTTCCTATGCACCGTTCTAAGCAGTTTGCAATTATTCACTCATTCAATGCTTACAACACTATGAGGTAGACACTATTTTCATTATCTTATTTTGAAAATGGGGGGACTAGGGTACAGAGCAATTAAGTAACATGCCTAAGGTCACACACCTAGTAAATGGCTAGGCTGGCATTCAATCCCAGGCCACTTAGCTGGACCATGCAGCACTTCCTCCTCCCATGACTCTGGTGTTTCACAGGAGAGGGTCTCAGTCCTGACTGGCACTTCTGGAAAAGCTTCCTGGAGGAGAGGATACCTGAATCTTAAAAAATGAATACAGACTTCTCAGGCAAAGGGGAAGGGGCCTGGTGGGGTGAGAGGGGTATTCCAGTCAGAGGTAATGTCAAAGCCTGGAGATATGAGAGGGCAGACTTGTTCAGAGAATCACTAGTTGCTCAAGATCCCTGGGGCAAGGGGTGTAAGCTGTTGTTGCAGGCGCCGAAGCTGGAGAGGCGGATGGGAGCCAGATCATGAAGGGTCTTCTATTCCAAGCTGAGAAATGTGGACTCAATTCTGAAATTGAGGAGCCTCTACAGATCTCAAGGATTACTAGACTTGAATTATAGATACTCCTGCTCTCATTTATGTGCATTTCTGAAAGCCACATTGTAAAGTATGGTGGCTTCAAAGAGAACAGCCATTCCTCCCTTACCATACTCCTTCTCCCTGCCCTGTGTCTGCCACCCACATACACTAAGACAGTGTCTCATATCTCCTCTCATATCTCCTCATTCATTCATTTATGTAACATTTATTCAATAAATATTTATTAATCCCCTGTGATGTGTCAGGAACTGTGCTAGGTACCAACATCACAAATATGAATGAGGCACAGGTGCTGTCCTGAGGACAGAGTTTACTGGGGAAACAGTCATATAAACACACAATTTCAAAGCAGTATGAAAAATGCTATATAATGGATATATTCAAAGTGCAGAAGATGAATGGTAGAAGAGGCAATAGGTTTTAATTGCTAAGAACACATACCCTGGAATCACACTGCTCTGGGTTAAAATCCCAACTCTACCACATAGTAGCTATGTGATATTAGGTCAGTTACTCCATTTCTGAGTCTCAGTTTCCTCATCTAACAAATGCAGATCATAATATTAACAACCTCAGAGAGTTGTTACCAAAATTAAATGAGTTAACATTTTAGAATTAGTACAGCACAAAAGTAGAAACCCTGAAGTGACAATGTTCCCCAGTAGATGTCACTGCGACATAGCGAGTTAGGTCAGATAACATCTGAGTTCAAGTCTACCACTTAACAATGTGCCTTCAGAAAACTGGTACACAAATGGCTTTCTTCTCAAAATACAAAATATAGCCAAAAATGAGTGGGTTGTGAAATGTATAGGGGTGAGGGGCGACGATCACCTTTTACAAAAAGTTCTTCTAAATCTGTAGACCTACTTAAAAGTTTTAACCTTGTTCCGTAGTGGCTCTCTGGTGGAAGCAATTTTCTCCCTGCTTACTAGAAATCCTAGATTTGATTCCTTCAGCTTAGCCTTTATCAGGGAGCATCTACTCCTTTCCAAGTTTTCCAAACCATTTCTGAGAAGCCCTGTGAATGGGGATTGTCAGAAGCCACCAAGGTCTAACTTTCGAAGGAACTCAAGATAGGGAATTGGGACATGGTGGCCTAGGAAGAACCTTTGTGAGGTAGCAAGAGGCAACGTCACTGGGACTGGCCTTGTAGCAGCTGGGTTTGAGCCTATAGTTTTATTTTCTATGGGCCAGAAGAGGTCAAAGTTCAGTGATTCAGGTTTTGTCCTGTGACCTCTATAGATGTCAGCTTAGGCAGAGCATTGGGTAAGTGATACCTTTCTGGTTCTTGACTCTGACATGACCAGCCCTTGAATTAAAATGGGTAGGCTGAGACTACAGGGGTCATCATGCACTCATTTTCTCATCAGATATTCACAAAAAATCTCTTTGGGCCAGGCTTTGTGTTAGGTGAAGGGATACAGAGATGAATAACACATCGCCCCTTTCCTCAAACAATTCACAGTCTAGACTTGAGTGGGGGAGACAGACATGCAGGCATATAGCTGTAACACAACATCTCAAATATTATTTAAGAAGTGTCAACAAAGTCTGTAAAGAAGGGGAAAGTGGACCTTCGTATTGAAGGATGAGTAGAAGTTCATCATGTGGAGTGAGAGAAGAGCATTCCAGACAGAAGAATCCATGCACACACAAGTATAAAAACTTAATGGCAAAACTAATAGAAGTTGCTCTGACTTGAGGGTCTGTGTATTTGGGTGGAAAGATGAGATGCCACCTTCTAATTCAAGGAGACTGTGTGATAGTCCTGAAAAGGCCTGAACACTTTATAAATGGAGTCTTAAAATACTGCAGAGTTGGAACCACCCTTCTCTCCTACATGATTAATTCTGTGACCTCAGGTTCTTTCATAGGCAATCAGTGCTCACTTCATCTCACAAGGGCCTGGGTAATTTTGGGGACACCGCACTGTTTACCTTGGCCCTTGTGAAGGATGGCCCTAGTAAAACAATTAGCATTAACATGCACTAGCTAATAATAATGATGATCTTAATAATTGCTAATCTTGTTGAATGCTATCTGTAAGCACTGTACAAAACGCTTTATGTGTATTATCTCACCTAATCGTCATAATAATCCTGTGAAGAAGGCAGGGTAGTGTCAGGGATACAGGAGAGATTGGCTTTGGCCATCTGGAGCCAGACTGCCTGGGTCCACGTGCCAATTCTATTCCTTATTAACTGCATGGCCTTGGAAAATTGCTCAACCCCTCCCTGTGCCTCAGTGTCTCCATCTATAAAATGGGGATAATAACAGTACTTCCCTTTTGTGTAGGAGTTCACTTTAGGAGAGGGCACCTCAAGAGCTAAGCCGGGCTGCAGTTTGCCCTTGGCACGCAGAACCGAGAATGATTTTAAAACCCTGCTTTGCATCCACGTGGCACCACCCATTCTTTACTCATTGTGAACGAATCCGAGAAACTCAACAGGTACAAGCAACCACCAGAAAGCTATTTGTTGTGATTGGAAAACACTCAAAGAAATGGAGTGCTTCATAGATGATTTAATATTTTAGAGGGGTGGCACATGCGAATGAGTAAGCTCAGAGTATATGTGTGAGTTTACATTCCACATCAAGGTTTTACTTAAAGTTTACATTTTGTTTAAATGAGAAGTAAGATCAATGTAATATGGCTTAAACCTTTCTCAGAAATTTATGGCTTCTTTTAATAAACCTCATAAAAGACACTTTTAAACATATGCAGCATTCTTAATGTAATGGTTCCATTCTTGAAATATATATTATTTAGGTTGCATCTAAAATGCTGTAAAAGTATCACAAAGGCTGTAAAAATATTGTTAACGGGAAGAAATCTTTTAGAGGGATAAATATTTTCTTGGAAAAGGAAAAAGCCGTGAACCTTTTAGGCAAGGGAATGGCTTGGTTTTGAAAAATAACAATTTGCCTTTTTTGTGTCCTTTCTGTGGTTCTACTTCAGCCAATTATTAGATTAAAGCAAGCTGTTGCTACGTGCCCTAGAAACTCAGACAGATTTGATGTTGCACCCTAAGTTTGTGAGGACGAGTTCCATTTAAAGCTTTAATGAGGTCAAGGGAACAAAGAAGGAGGCTGGCTGAGTCTTTTGTGTTATTTTAGGACTGTATCTTAGAATTACAAGGCTTGCATAAAGCCATGGAAAGAACACAGGATTTAGAGTTAAAAGCCCTCAGTTTGAGACCTGGCTCTGCCATTTACTAGACCTTGGCATAATCACTTAAACACGCTGAGACTCAGTTCCTTGGGTCTAGAAAACAGGATTAAGAATACCTGCGCTAGCCACCTTGCAGGGATGTTTGGGATCAAATGAGATAAGGCATGAGCAAGTGCTTTGTGAGCGAGAAAGGCATCAAGTGCATATAGGCTTTATTTACTTGGTAAACATTTGTTGAACACTTATTATAGGCAGACAGAGAGCAGAGCCACCTCTAAACCACTCTACACAGATGAGCCTACTCTATTATTAAAGAGAAATAGTTACCTCCTTCCTTGGTGACCTGTTTCCCCCTCTAGAGATTGCCACTTTCAGAAAATTTTCCATTAAGTATAACTTAAGACACAGATAGCTGTGAATAATAAATAGAGAAGCATGCCATGCTACCGTTAGAAAGAACATTGAGTCCAACTTCTTTACAGCACAGGTGAGGAAGTAAAGGTCTGGAGGAGGAGATGGTGTGCCCTGCCAAAATCAGTTTTCATCTGCTACAAGCCACAATTCTATATACAAACCTCAGTAAAATAGGAAAAACAATATCTCTCCTGCCTACTGCATAGACTTATACTGAGTGGAGAGGTGAATTGTGGAGGACGAAGCTAGAAAGGTACGCCGAGACCAGTTTAAGAGGGATTTTGTGTATATGTTAGGGAATTTAGAGATCATCCTGAAAATGTGGGATTCCAGTAAAATATTTTAAGCAAGAGAATTATAGAATTAGATATATATTTTAGAAAGAAGACCCTGGGACAGGATAGAAATGAATTGGTTCAACTCATGACAGGAGGCAAGGAGACATGTGGAAAGACAGTTATATAGCCCTGAAGAGAAATGATGGTTTGAATGGAGGATTGTCAGTGGGGATGGGAAGAAATGAACTTACTGGACGTGGTGATGACTGGAAGAGGGCTCCTAGGTTTATGGCTTGGGAAATGGGGTGGGTGATAGTTTTCACTGAGAAGGAAGGAGGAGGAAGAGGAGTTTATTTGGGGGAAGACTGAGTTTAGGCTGACATTTAGGGGCAGATGTAACAATATATAGTTGGGTATAAGCCTAGAACTTTGGAAAAAGCTTTGTGCTAAAGGCATTTTTTTGCGATTTCTAATTCCTATAATGGACACAGTTTAGACTCCAGTGTAGGTTGTTGGAGAGAAAACAAGATCTGGGTTAAAAAATAATAACAATAATTATAATAACTAATATTTATTTAGCCCTTGTTATGTGTCAGGCAATGTGTCAATTCATTTAACATGTTATTTCTGACATCAAGCCTCTGAAGTAAGAATTAAACCCATCATAGTGTTAAGGAATGAAGGATCAGGGGGTTGTTATACAATCAAAGTCATATTAGACCTTATAAGCAGGCACTCAAAAGGAAATCTGTCTGCCTTCAAAAGCAAGTGTTCTTACTCAGATGATACTTTTCTGGGACAGACATACCTGGGTTTATATCCTGACTCTGTCACTCATTTGTTGTATGTAGTTGGTCAAGTAACCAGACCTTACCAGTCCTCTAGTTATTCGTGTGTGAAACGGGGTTAAAGACACCGGCCTATCTATCTCATAGAGTCAATGAAGGAAGAAGTGAGATTACATATGAAAAGTACTTAAAATAATGCCTGGCATGATGGGTACTCAATAAATAATAATTTAACTGGCTTCACCAAGCCTTTCCCTCTGTGTGTCTATCCTTCAAAATGTGGATATTATTATCCATTTAAAAACATGCATAGAGTTCTGATTTTAGTATCATCCCATTCCACAACTAGTAATATAAGAACAGAACACACTGTTTGAGTCAATAGTCATCTAATAAAAGGTAGGAGAGGTCACCAAGGAAACCTCACCCTAAAGAAAATAAACAAATGAGAAGTGAAACAAATAAACTTGGCTTGGAGCTTCTAGGATCTTGGCAGTTGGGAGCTGGGCCTTCATTGGTCTGGAGCCAATATCTGGTCAACTTGAGTCAAGAAGCTGAGGCTAAATTCATATAGCCACACTAAAAAGTTACTGAAACTTGGAGCAGCAATTAGATGAGGTGGTGAGCTCTGAGGTGAACTGAAGTGATCCTGACTCCTGGGTGTCTCTTGACCTCTTAGTATAGAGAAAAGAAAAGTGTCATTGGACGAGAGCTTCCCTGTTCTAGGCCTTCAGCCCTCCCACAGATCACCAAACCAATGAGAAGGCAAGCTACTATGAGTGACAGCAGAAAAAGAATGGATTTAGATCACCAAGGACTGAAGATGTCAGGTACGGAATATAGAAGCTCATACGTCTATGAGCTTAAAACAAGAAACTATCAGAAATTAAAAAAGAGATTGGAAAAAAGAAACAAATGAAACTTCTAGGTATTAAAAGAAACAAAATAACCGAAATGTTATAAACCTTATTTGATAGGCTTAAACATCAGATTAGATAAAGTCGAAGGGTGAAATAGTAAAGAAAGGAATGTAAATATAAACAATAGAATGTGAAGGTCCAACAGACACCTAATTGGAGTCTCAGAAGAGCCCATGGAGATAATGAGAAAGAGACAATATTTAAAGAGATGATGGCTATGAATTTTCCAAGACTAGTGAAAAACATGCATCTACAGACTAAGGAAGTAAAACATAATCTAAGGAAGAGTTAAGGGTTTTCTTAAACAGAATGAAGACAGTGCTCACCATTAAAAGAATGGTTGATAAATTTGGCTATGTTAGTTAAAATCCTCTGTTAATCAAATAAAACCACAAAGAAAGTGAAAAGACAGGGTCCTTCAATTACTATCTTGTCTTGTTTTGGGGATCTTCTCAAGGACAGTCATGAATCTGGTTATTAATAACCTCCAAAATTCCCTAGAAATGTACAAAAGCATGCAGCTTGTGTTACGGATACTGTTTCTTTATACTCATTATACTGAAGTTCCACTAAAACAGGTTTCAGTATGAATTTATTTTATCCTGATTTACACCCTTGCATGTTCAATCTGAGGACTCACGGCTTTTCACAAATATGAAAAATGATCAGCTATTAGTTCTTTAAGTGTCCTTTTTCACCATTTCTTCCGTAACCTTATTCTGAGATCCATGTTGGAGCCTATGAATTTATCCTCCACATCTTTTGATTTCTCTTTCATTTTTTAAAAATGCAACCTCTATTTTAATAGGACTTTACTAACAAACTAGATAAGGTGAAAAAATAGGATAATCAGTCACAATACTAATGAAAAATTAGTGTTGTTTAGGTATAGTAATGCTGTCTTTTAAAATTACATTTTTCTTTCATTTAAAAAATTTCTTTATCTCTGCTGTGTTTTGGATGAATTCTTCAGGATTAGTTTGTAATTCACTGCTCTTCTTTGTGTCAAATCTAGGAGTTAGCTGTATATTTTTTTATTTCCTGGATTTTTTTTTATGTTGCCTGTTTTTTTTTTTCATTTCTCTCTATTATTGTTTCATAATTTCCTATTTTTTTGTGAGGAATATTATTCCTTTATTTATCTATGTGAGGATATTAAATGTTATTTTAAAGTCATTTTAATTTGCTCTGTCGCTTTTATTCAATCTCTGATGAGTTAATTTCCTTACTGTTGATTTTGGTGGCTGTCTTCTTAGCGTTCCTTTTCCTTATCCTTTTTAGCTTTTTGTTCTGTATACTCATTTTCTGTGGAAATCCCACTCTGCACCCTTTTTATCTTACTCTCCCATCAATAGTGCTTTTAAGGGTGACCTCAATCACCACTCGAGACCCTCTAGACCAGAATTCAGTCTTATATTAGGGTTGGGGGCTCCTACTCCATTTTTATATTCACAACATTGCAGATCTAGTCGCCAATCTGGGTGGCTTGGCTCAAGTCTAGCTAAGAAGTTGTGTCTGCTTTCTCCTTCCTCTCTAAGTAAGCAGCTTTATATAATTCGCAACCATAGACAGTGTGTGAGCCTCCTTACAAGTGGGAGAGGTTCACCTCATATCTGGTTTTTAATTGTGAGATTGGTTTGGTTCCATTCTTCACAGGGGGCACATTTTAGTTCCCGTTTTCCAACAAGTTGTAGCTTTTCATTGCCCTTGCCTCTTTTGAAGACTAGGGCTCAGAAGACCAGCAGATTCAGCCCCATTTACTATCTTGGGTTTCTAGTCCACTTCTGCTCCATGGAGATATTTATTTTATTTCAGAGCATTGCAATATATTTGGAGATGGGGTTTGTCCTGCAAACATGAACTCTCCATGTGATTTTTAAAAATAGCTTTATTGAGTTATAAGCAACATACAAAATATGGTACGTACTTAAAGTGCATAATTTTGATACATTTTAATACATGTACACACCCTTGTCACCAAAATTAAGATAATAAACACATCCAACACTTTCAAACATTTTCTCATTTTCTACCCAACACAGCTCCTTACACCCCATACCTATCCTCATGCAACCACTGATATGTTTTCTGTTCCTATAGATTACTTTGTAATTTCTCAAATTTAAATTAATTGTATCAAACAACATTTCTGCTTTATTTTGGTCTGGATTCTTTCACACACAATAATTATTTTGAGAATCATCCACGTTGTTGTGTGTTTCAATAGTTTACCTGTTTTTATTGTTGACTAACAGTTCATTGTATGGATATGCCACAATTTGCTTATCTAATCACCCGTTGATGGAAATTTTGTATTTTTTGAGTTTTTGGTTATTACCAATCAAACTCCTCTGAACATTCATGTACAAGTCTTTTTATAAATATATGCTTTCATTTCCCTTGAGCATTTTTCTAGGAGTGGAATGACTAGAACATGTGATACATGTATATTTAACTTTTGAAGAAATTGCTGGTTTTCTAAAGCTGTTGCTATCATTTTACTTTCCCACAAGAGTTTGTTAGAGTTCCAGTTCTTCTACATCCTTACAAACACAGGATATGGTGAATATTTTTAATTTTAACCATTCCATTACATTTGAGGTTGTATTTCATTGTAGTTTTTATTTGAATTTCCTTAATCACTAATGATGTTGAGCATAGTTTCATGTGCTTCACCATCCATATATCTTCTTTGATGATATATCTGTTCACATCTTTTCCCCATTTTGTTATTGGGTTTTCGTTTTTTTGTTGTATTTTAAAAGTTCTTTATGTATTCTGGGTGTAAGTTCTTTACCAGGTACGTATATGCTTTGAAAATGTTTCCTTCAGTTGAGATTGGCTTTTTATTATCTTACTATTGCCTTTTGAAGAGCAAAAGTTTTAACTTTTGATGAAATTGAATTTACTTATTTTTACTTTAAGGATCATGCTGTTGGTATTATGTCTAAAAAATCTTTGCTTCATACAAGGTTACAACATTCTCTCCTATGTTTTCTTCTAGAAGTTTTTTAATTTTAAGTAGTACCTTTAGGCATGTGATTCATCTTGAAATAATTTTTGAATATGGCATGAAATAAAGATAGAAGTTTAATTTTTTACATATGGATATCCAATTGCTGCAACATTATTTGTTGAAAAGATGATCTTTCTACACTGAATTGCCTTTACACCTTTGTCAAGAATCAATTGACCATATGTGAGTAAATCTATTTCTGGACTCTCTAGTCTATTGCATTAATTTGTCTATATTTATGCCAATACCACATTAGCTTGATTAATGTAGCTTTATAATAAGTATTGAAGTCTGATTGTGTAAGTCCCCCAACTTCATTCTTCATTTCACGGTTATTTCAACTATTGTAGGTCCTTTGCATTTCCAAATGCATTTAAGAATCGACTGAACCATTTCCACAAAAACTTGCCAGGATTTTGATTGGAATTGTGTTGTTATACATCAATATTGGGAGAATTGACATCTTAATAATACAGAGTCTTCTAACTCTTGAAAAGGTTTGTATCACCATTATTTAGAATTTCTTTAATTTCTCTCAGCCAGGTTTTATATATTTCAGTGAATATATCTTGTACATCTTTTGGCAGATATATTCCTAAGTATTTTGTAATTTTTGATGATTTTATAAACAGTATTTTTTATTTCAAATTCTGGTCGCTATTGATAGAATATAGAAAGACTTCTGAATTTTACATACTGATCCTATATCTTGCAATCTTGCTAACTACACAAAATAGTTCATACAGCTTTTTTGAATATTCCATTCATTTTTGGCATAGATGATCTGTCATCAGAGAATAACAACAGTTTTACTTTGTCATTTTCCACTGAGATGCCTATTATTTCTTTTTCTTACCTTATTTCACTGACTAGAAACTGCATTATGCTGTTGAATAAAAGTGGTGAGAGTGGACATTCTTATTGCTTATTCCTAACCTTAGGGAAAAACATTCAGTGTTTCACTAAGTGTGCTCTAAGCTGTAGGTGTTTTGAGATGTCCTTTATCAGATTTAGAAAGTTCCTTTGTGTTATGAGTTTGCTGAGGTTTTATAAATCAGAAATTGATGTTGGATTTTGTGAAAAAAAATTTTTGCGTCTATTGTGACAATTATATATATATATATATATACACACATATATAGGTATATATATATATTTTTTTTGTTAAAGACAATGAATTACATTGATTGACTTTTGTGCTGAGGAAGATTCACTCTGAGCTAACGTCTGTGCCAATCTTCCTCTATTTTATATGTGGGTCACTGCCACAGCATGGCCACCCACAAGTGGTGTAGGTCCATGCCTGGGAACTGAACCTGGGCTGCCAAAGTGGAGTGTGCCAAACCCAACCACTAGGCCACATGGCCAGTACCCAACAATATTTAAATAATAAAAAAAATCTTAAATATTTCCCCATGTAGTTTCCATTTCCAATGTTCTTCATTCCTTTATATAGATCCATATTTCCATCCGGTGACATTTTCCTTTTGCTTATGGCTTCCTTTCACTTTTGTTGTAGTGTCTATCTTCTAGTGATCAATTCTGTTTTTTTTAAATGTCTGAAAACCCCTTTATTTCACCTTTACTTTTGAAAGATATTTTCACTGGATATAGAATTCTAGGTTGATGTTTTTCTCTCAATACTTCAAAGATGTTGTTTTACTATATCCTCACTTGAAATTTTTTTTGAAGAGAAATCTGTTGTCATTCTTATTTTTATTCCTGTATGTATGTTCCTGGCATGTATATGCCATTTTTCTTTGGCTACTTTTAAGATTTTCTCTTTGTCACTTGTTTTGAACAGATCGATTATGATGTAACTTGGTGTGGTAGTTTTCTTAATTTTGTTTTGTGCTTCAGATTTGTGAGCTTCTTGCATCTCTGGATTTATGGTTTTCATCAAATTTAGAAAATTTTTGGCCATATTTTTCTTAAGATATTTTTTCTGTTCCTTCTCTTTTTCCCCCTTGAAATTGTTCCACAAGTCACTGACACTCTTTTCTTTTCTTCTTTCTTTTTCTGCTTCATTTGGAAAGCTCCTATTGCTTTGCCTTCAAGTTCCCTAATTTTTCCTCTGCATTTTTCTGATCTTCCACTAATACCAGCTGGTATAGCTTTTTGAAAATCTCACACAGTATTATTTATTTATTTATTCATTTATTTGTTTGTTTATTGCAGTAACATTGGTTTATAACATTGTATAAATTTCAGGTGTACATCATTATACTTCTATTTCTGCATGGATTATATCATATTCTCATGTTCACCACCCAAATATTAATTACAATCCATCACTGCACACATATGCCTAATTATCCCTTTCACCCTCCTCCCTCCCCCCTTCCCCTCTGGTAACCACCAATCCAATCTCTGTCTCTATGTGTTTGTTTGTTGTTGTTATTATCTACTACTTAATGAAGAAAATCATACGGTATTTGACCTTCTCCCTCTGACTTATTTCACTTTGCATAATACCCTCAATGTCCATCCATGTTGTCACAAATGGCTGGATTTCATCGTTTCTTATGGCTGAGTAGTTTTCCATTGTCTCTAGAAGTTATATTTGCATTGTTTATACCTTCCGTGTCTCTACATAAGGTTTTTTTTTTTTTGTGAGGAAGACTGGCTCTGAGCTAACATCTATTGTCAATCCTCCTCTTTCTGCTGAGGAGATTAGCCCTGAGCTAACATCTTTGCCCATTTTCCTCTATTTTTTATATGAGATGTCACTACAGCACAGCTTGATGAGCAGTGCATAGGTCTGCACCCAGGATCTGAGCTTGTGAATCCCGGGCCGCCAAAGTGGAGTGTGCAAACTTAACCACTACGCCACTGGGCCAGCCCCCTCTACATAACTTTTTGAACACATGAAAACAGGCATAATAACTGAATTTGTTTTAATGTCTTAGTTTGCTAATTCTAACATCTGTATCAGTTCTGGGTTGGTTTTTATTGATTGATTGATTTTTCTCCTTGTTATGGATAATGTTTTCCTGCTTCTACCATGCCACATGTAATTTTTGTTGGATGCCACACATTGATAATTTTACCTATTGGGTGTTTGATGTTTGTGTATTCTTGTAAATATTCTTCAGCTTATTGAGGCAAGGCCTTCTGAGTACTCTATCAAATGCCCCATGATTTATGAGATTTTCCCATCTGACTAGTGGGAGCAGGCACTATTCGAATGCTGCGTATGTGCCAGGCAATCTTACATCTAATTCTTTGTGGCGATTCTTTCCCTAGTCTCAGGTAGTTACCTCACAGACATACACTGTTCAGTACTTGCTTAAATCTTAAGATGTACCATCTGTAGGTCTGTAAAGTTCTCTTCTTAGGCAGCTCTCTTCTCTCTAGTAATCTGTCTTATGAACTCTAGACTCACAGTCTCTTAGCTGTTTCCTTGTATCAGGGAGTCTGCCAGACTCTGCCTGGGTTCTCCCTCTGTATTAGTCAGGGGTGCCCTCCCCGACCTCAAAAAAAGAACCAATAGGATGGGTATATATATATACAGAGATTTATTTTAACGAATTGGCTCATGTGATTACGGAGGCTGGCAAGTCCAAAATCTGCAAGGTAGGCTGGCAGGCTAGAGACCCAGGGAAGAACCAATGTTGCAGTTCAAGTCCAAAGGCCATTTGCTGGCAGAATTTCCTCTTGATTGAGGTAGATCAGTTTTTGTTCTATTAATGCCTTCAACTGATTGAACTGGGCCCACCCATATTATGGAGGGCAATCTGCTTTACTCAAAGTCCATCAATTTAAGTGTTAATCTTATCCAAAAAACACCCTCACAGAACACATCCAGCATAATGTTTGACCAAGTATCTGGGCACTGTAGCCCAGCCATGTTGACACATAAAATTAACCATCATACCCTCCTTACACTGCAGATTGGAAATTCTCTCAAGGTGGTTGTCTGGGGGGCACTTCTAGAGCTGGCCTAATTTGTTTTTCATTTTTCAGGGAAGGATTGCTGTTCTTTGTTGCTTGATATTTAATGTCTTATTTCAAATATTTTGTCTTTTTTTTGTTATTTGGTTGTTTCAGGTGGGAGGGTAAATCCAGCCCCTTTTATTTCATCTTGTCTGGAAACAGAAGTCTTCTGTTTATCTTTTTACCGTTAATTTTTCTCTCTAAATTTCATTTTGGAATTTTATTTCTATTGCTATGTGTCTAAGTTCTTTAGACTTTTCTTCTGCAATATGTAATCTGCTGTTAATCCCATCCAATTAATTTTTATTTTGTATATTGTAGTTTTTGTACATGGAAGTTTAATTTGTGTCTTTTTAAAAGCCATATTCCATGTCTTAACCTAAATTTTCAATCACTCCTCTAGTTTCATTTTTTTTATTGAGGCCACTGGTTTATAACTCTTCTCTAGTTTCTTGAACATATAAAAAACAGTTATAATAATTGTTTTAATGACTTAAATACTAATTATATGATTTGCATTATTTCTTGGTCAGTTTCAATGGATTTATTTATCCTTCTTTTGGGTCATATTTCCCTGCTTCTTTGCATGTAAGGTAATTTTTGATTGGATGCCGACATTGTGAATGTTACTTAATGTGTGATAGGTGTTTTTGTATTCCTAAAATTCTTCTTGAACTTTTGTTTCCAAAGCAGTTATATTACTTGGAAATAGTTTAATCCTTTTGGATCTTGCTTTTAAGCTGTCTTAGGTGGGATCAAAATGTGTTTAGTCTAGCCTGATTTTGCCCCACTAGGGAGACAGACTCTTCTGAGTACTCTACCTGATGGCCCATCAATTACCAGATTTTCTACTCTGACTGGTGGGAACAGACAATATTTCTGGCTCTGTTTGAGGTTAGGTAATTGGTCTTTCTAATCCTTCAGGTGGTTCTTTTCCTGGCCTTTGCTATTTTCCTCAAACATAACTGCTGATCAGTACAAAGCTAAAGATTTAAGGAGGGCTCTCTGCAGATTTCAGGTGTTCCATCCCTATGCAGCTCTCTCTTCTTTGAGATTCTTCCCTGAAAACTCCAGCTGCCTCAGCCTAACTGTCATTCCAGCTCCATTTTCTCAACTCAGGGAGACTGCCAAGTCTGTCTGGGTTTCCTCTCCCTCTACAGTGGTCTGGATACTCTTTCCAGGCAGTAATCTGGGGAAATCATACAGTTTACCTCTTTTGCCTCGTGTTTCTGACGTTTCCTTGACATTTGCTGTCTCATATCTAATGTCTTAAAATATGTTGTTTCATATATTTTGTATGGTATTTTCTTCGTTTCAAGGGGAGGGTAAATCCAGTCCCTGCTATTCCAAGTTGTCTAGAAGAATAATTCTCACAATGCTATCTTGACCAGAAGTCAGAGAGAGATTGCATATGCTGAGAACTATTGAGTTGTAACAAAGACAATGAAGTCAGGTGTTAAACAAAGACCATAGCATTGAGAAAGGCACTAGTCCATGGAAGAAGAGTAAGAGGAATCAAGGAGTTGTATACTCTCCTCCTACTTTAGAAAGTGGTCCGTGGTAGTGGTAGCGAGAAATGAGCCAACTGTAGATTCATCTAATCCAATCACCAAGGTCAACTGTTAGCCACGCCAGAGCTCTTATTCACAAGATTGTGTGGCTCCTCTGGCCCTCTTAGAAAGCTCTGAGAACCCACTGACTCTGCAGCTCTACATGATGCTGTACAGCTCTGGAGAGCTAGGAAACCACAGTGGCAGACAACATGGTCCAGCCTGGGACACTCAGAGATGGATGGCTTGAAAAACCATCAGGCAAAACTGATAAATCAAACTAATAAATCCAGGCACTGAAAACAAAAATTTATACTAGTTTCCTAGAGCTTATGTAATCAACAATATCAAACTTGGTAATTACCCCAAGCAGAAATGTATTCTCTTACAGTTCTGGATGCTCGAAGTCCAAAATCAAGGTATCAGGGAGGCTGTGCTCCCTCTAAAGTCTCTAGGGAAGAGCCCCTCCTTGCCTTTTCTAGCGCCTGGTGGCTCCTGACATTCCTTGGCTGTGGCAGCATAGATACAATAGCTCTGTCTCTGTCTTCTATGGCCATCTTTCTTGTGAGCTGGTTGTTAATGCACATTGTGAATTCTTCACGTTGCCACAGACTTGAAAATTTTACCCCACGCCGTCCGATACCTTTCCCAGCTCTCCCAAACCCTACCCTCTGTCACACACTCAAGAAATATTACTGAGTTGGTTTTTTAGGGTAGTAGTAATGAGCATAAACTTTGGATCCAGACTGTCTAGGTTCAATCCCAGCTCCACCATATATCAGTTGTGTAACCTTGAGTAAGTTTTAAAACATTTTTGTCTCAGTTTTCTCTGCTGGAAAATGAGGATAATAATTTGTATACCTATCTCCAATGGTTGTTCTGAGGGTTTATTGAGCTAATATATATAATATGAAGTACTTAGAGCAGTGCCAAGCACATGGTAACTGCCATATAAATGTTAGTTATTGGTATGGGAAGAGATCCTGAGGATTTCTTGTCAGTA
The DNA here is from genome assembly GCF_057802395.1 of Ceratotherium simum simum. Taxonomy (NCBI): domain Eukaryota; kingdom Metazoa; phylum Chordata; class Mammalia; order Perissodactyla; family Rhinocerotidae; genus Ceratotherium; species Ceratotherium simum. The sequence goes on along the minus strand of NC_141901.1, from coordinate 32,499,575 downwards.
GACTGGGAGAACCACAGGGACTCATTCAGATTGCTTCCTGTCTCTGAGGTTCCCCTGTCCTTTTTTGCTTGATATCCAATGTTTTGAAAATTGTCATTTCATATAATTTTGTATGGTATTTTATTTGTTTCAAGGGGAAGGAAGGGTAAATCCAGCCCCTATAACTACAAGTTGTCTGAAAGCAGAGATCTCTCAGTGTTATCTGAGCTAAAAGTCAGGAAAGAAAGTTAATCCCAGTAAGAAGCCAGATATCTGCAGTATACAGAAGCAGAGAAAGGAAAATAGAACATAGTTCTAAACTGCTAAAAAATTTCTTTGTAAACATACCTGGACTCAATTTTTAATCTGCTTTTAGCCAAAGCCTCAATGAATTATGGCAGCAGCATGACCTCTTTTCCAGGACGCATATAGATATTAGAGCTCACATCTCATAAACTCTCTCTTCATGCCAGTCTTACGTTACACCACAGGAAAAATGAAAAATGTTATCCCAAACACCCTTTTTGCTGTAGGTACCATTGCATTATTCATTCATTCATTCATTCATGCTGGAATAAAGTTGTCACAAGGAAAGTGGTGGGAAGTGTCTGGATCCTGGATGTATTTTGGAAATATTTATTTTTGACATGACACACTGAAGAATTAATTGTGGGATATGAAGGAAAAAGGGCAACCAAGGATTACAATTGGGTTTTGTGATTAATGAACTGAGTGGATGATGTTGTCATTTACGAAGATGAAGACTAGGGGAGGTATAGACTGTAGAATGAGGGTAATAGGAAACAAAGAGCTGTTTTTGACTGTGTTATGTTTGAGATATATGTTGTCATCCAAGAGGAGATGCCAAATGAGCATTTAGATTTGCAAACTCAACAGAGAGGTCCAGGCTGGAGATATGATTTATATATAGTATTTATAGCACTAAGAAAGATCATCTGAGGAGAAAAGGTAGAAGATGGCCAAGGACAGATCCTTCAGATCCTTGGAACCCTACAACATTTACGGATGTTGTAGAGAAAGAAATGCCAGTCAAGGGACTGAGGAGAAGGCAGTGAGGTCAGAGGAAAATTGGGTGAATGTGATGTCGCTGGAGGCTTAGAGAAGAAGGTATCACAAGAAGGAGGGTGTGATCGGCTGAGTCAAGTGCTGGGCAGAATTTGAATGAGATGAACACAGCGAGCTGACTATTGGATTCTAGCAAGTTGGAAATTATTGGTGACCTTAAAGAACCCTGTTTCAGGGCTCAGAGATGGGGATCAAAGCTCAATGGGAGTGGCGTGAGAAGGGGATGGGATGTGAGGAAGTAGAGTCAGTGAGTATATACAACTCTTTGGAGGCATTTTTTTATGAAGAAATGAGATGAAGCTGCTGGAGACATCAGGGTTAAGGGGAGTTTTCTTTTTCTTTCCTCAGATAGATGATATTCAAATACGACATTAAGATTTATAACATGATGGTCATGATCCAGCAGAGAGGAAGAAATTGCTGGTGGAAGAGAAAAAGGGGATATTTGCAGGAGTGGGGGAAGTACTTGAGTAAGTGAGAAAGAATGGACCCCAAATGTGGAAAAAGAGCAAGTAAATTTACTTGGGCACTAGCAGAATTGTCAACAGTTGTTGAATGCCCAAAATGATGATCTGAAATTAAAAGGAAACTGCACTTGTGTATGTATGTTTGCGTGTGTGTGTGCATGTGTGTGTGAATGTGTGTATTTTCCTCTGACAATATTTAGCTGCTTAGGTGCAGGTACAATATAAGAGGAGAGCTGGATTTGTCAGCATTGAGATTTTGCCAGGTACGTATGAAAGAGGCAGCAGGAGGCAAAGGAGTTAAAGTTGATACAAAGGGAGTGGTTATGGTGTCACAATATGAAATCCATGTTGGGTAAGTTGGGCAATGAGGATGTAGGGAGGAATAAGTAACTTTAATTTATCATGGCTGAGGAACCTCTGCTCTAGCCCCACTACTCTTTTGGAGAATGCAAGGAGACAATCCTGGCCCCCCAGTAACAGACGGCTTGCTTCCATTCCGTTTTCACTCCATCAGCTTGTGTTCCTTGAACCTGCTCTGTGTCAGGTGCTGTGCCAAGAGACGAAGGGAAGGGGATTTTAAATATTAAAATGAAACTTTTCTTGTCCTTGAGGTTCAGAGTTTTATTCCTAAGAAGACCTGGTTCTCTGGGCTGCTCCCTGTGTCTCTTTTCTGCTGTGCCTCTGCTCTGCTCCTGGTGAGGGGAGACATCACTGAAGGGCCGACACATCCTTCCAGCTCATGCCAGTGACATCAGAACCCCTGTGACCATCAAGTCAGGGGACTCCCAAAGGGAGAAGGTGTGGAGTGAAGACTAGAGTGGGAAAACAGAAGTCCAGAAGTTAGAAGACACAGCATCCAGTCCTGAATGTGCCACATCTGGTCCTCAGTCCCCTCACCTGTAATATAACACAAAATATGAGATCTCAGTTAGGCCCAATATTCTTCCAGTAGGTGGTACCAGGTATCCTGTAGTACCCCTGCCTTCCTAAAACTACTTCCCACATGAGCCTCCATGGCGGGCTAAACTGTCTAGTATGTAGCCTAAATCTTCAAAAGTTTTCTCAAAAGTGTGAAGGATTTAATCTGATGTGATCTGGGAAGTTAATTATTATCCTATCCCAGGAATTCATTTATTTGGTGAAAATCCTTGCATTCACTTCTTCCTGGAAGAATGTAGAATACTGAGGCCAGAAATTCCTTGGCTATGTAGGTGCCATTTTGATGAAGGGAAGGATTTTTTCACCACTGGGCACTATCTAGAAGGATTGTGTGTGTGTGTGCTGGGTGAATTGAGCAGCAGGGGCATGCATAAAAATGGAGGAAGAGGACTGACTGCCCAGCGACTCATCATTGAAAATATGGAGGGGATCTTGGAAATTGTACAGCTCCGTCCATTAGTGTGAGGAAACTAAGGCCCAGAGAAGGGAAATGGGTCCAAGCTCACTCATCTTTGGAGCAGCAGAGCCAGGCCTGGAGTGCACAGCGTTCAGACTCCTAGTCCAGTGCTCTCTATATACTTAATTATTCTTTTACAAATAGTTACCTATCTCCCCTCTCCAGTTTGGCTTATTGCATAATTGTCTCTCCAATTCATAATTGTGCATCAGGCATGCTAGTCAGGTGTTAACATGAGGGGCCAAAGGAGTGTGAAAAGATTTATTTTGGTCCTAGAAGTACAGCAGGTGACAGTTTCTGGATTTGGGGTTAAAAATAATATAATCTTTGTTACCCTGGGAAGAGAGACACTCATACTTCCCTGAGCTCCCACATCACTAAAGACCAAATCATCCATCCTAACAGGACTTTTTCATGATATTCATGATGACCATGGTATTTACTCCTGCTGGTGATGGAGGTCTAGAATCTCAGGGGAAGGAACCTCTGCTGTCTTGAAGTTTCAGTTAATGTTTAGGGTTGTGCAGGCCCTAGGAACATTCTGATGTTCCCACAGGCACCACTTCCCTCCCTCCCTCTCTCCCTCCCTCCCTCCCACCCTTCCTTCCTTCCTCCCTCCCATCCTTCCTTCCTCCCTTCCTTCCTTCCTTCCTTCCTTCCTTCCTTCCGTCCTTCCTTCCTTCCTTCCTTCCTTCCTTCCTTCCTTTTGTTCTTTCTTTTTTTTGGCCAGGAGGTGGCTCTGTAATACATGCTGGGATCAGATACCAGGGAGCATCCAGCAATAAAGCTCCTGAAAAATCTATGATCAATACTAGTTAGGAAAGGAAAACAGATGTTCTTCTTTTGCTTATGTAGATGAGATGCTTGAATGTTCACTAACATACATATGCAAATGCAGAATCAATGGATTTTCAAAACTCAGCAGCTCCAAAAGACTGGAAGACAAAATCCCAATTTACTACCAGCACAGACACACGGAGCAGGAGAAGTGCTGCTAATATTTTGAACAAAAGAGAGGGTCAGATTTCAAGCATAGCAGCACAGCTCTAAATAGGATAAATATACAGGAGAGAAAATGTGTAGTGGGAGGGTGAGGATAAGATGTTCTAGGGGCCTGCTGACCGATATTCAGGGGAAAAAGGAGGTGGGAGTCCTAATGGGAGCTGTTAAAAGATAAACTGAGGCATATTAAAAATTTTAGGAGTTTGTTTGAGCAAAAGTTGATTTGAATCAGTTTGCTGAATGAGGCATCATCCAATCTAGCAGATAGAAAAGAGCTCTGAGGAGCTGTACAAAATGGAAGACTTTTATAGGTAGAAGGGAGCTGGAACAAGGAAGTTATACCAGGCAAAAAAGTGGGCTGGTTATTGCAAGGGTACTTACTTTCCTTTAGGGGATCAGGCAGATTACCTAACTAGTGCTCTTCAGGCAATTCCTGATTGAGTGGTTTAAGATTCCATTTCTGGGAGAGCTGACACTGTAATTAAATTAAGTCTCAGTCTGGTGATGTGGGGCTTAGCATAAGCCACTCCGTTTTGTGCCCATTGTCTTGTTTTTAACAGAAGCCACGGCAGAAACAAAAGCAGGAGGATCAGCATCTACAGGGAGGGAAAAAGTAATTGTTTTGGGCAAATGGAATCTGGCTTTCTGACACTGCTGGTAGTTCATGCAGAGTAGATTCAGACAGGAATCCACACTTCCTCTGACTCCTCCCACCCCTATCCACACACACTTGGAAAGTCTAAGTATCAAAATCAATAGGTCTTATATTCATAGAACATTGGAGCAGGAAGGGTCATAGGGTCATTTGATTTGACCCCTCTCATTTTCTAGCTCGGGGCACTGAGGCCACCAGAGACTGTGTACCTTGCCGTGACCTTAGTTTTAAGGTGAGACTGGCTTTCAGGACCATGAGCACTTTGAATTGTGTAATAGCAAGCCTCCTGCTCACAATGGCTTTCATTCTGGGCCCAAGAAGTCCTAACCCAACTGCAACCTGCATGGGAGATGGAGCAGTCTGGGTTAGGTCTTTATCTCCTGACTGCAGCCCAGGACATTTAGAGCAGGCTCCAATCTCGTGAGAGAGGAGCCAGTGCTCACGACCAGGTGTCTAGTTACTGGGCGGTGCTTGTTGACTCAACTTAACCTGTCTACATCTTATGCATCGTAAAGGGATAGATTCTGCCTATGTTTCCAGGAAGCATATTCCAACCACCACAGCCTCATGGTCTCTCTTCTAGTGACTTTCTTTGGCCCAAATACCATAACAATAATTTCTAAATACCAAACTCTGCACCTACTACAACAGAATCTGTTGAGAGGAACCTTTTTCAAAGTATCAATTCATAGGCCCCACTCCTGGAAGATTCTGACTCAGTAGGACCGAGTTGGAGTGGAGCTAGGGCTTTGTATTTGTCTAAAATTTCTACAAGTAATACTAATGTGAGCCAAATTCTAGAAACCACTGTTCCCTACAATTAATGAACAAAAAATTAAATTTTTTGTCTATTTACTTATTGCCGAGTACTCTATGACTATTATCTCATGTATCCCCTCTAATAATCCTAAGAGGAGGGTGCCATTTTTTTTTGATCAAGAACTTTCCCAAGGTCACAAAGTTATTGAGTGGCAGGACTAGGCTGACATCTCCTCATCATTACTTTCACTATTTGACCTTGAGCAAATTAGCAAATCTTTTTAAGCTTATGTGTTTCCTCTGGAAAATGAGGATAGAAATGATGTCCATTTCATGGGGGTTCTGTACTGAATGAGTAAGTGCTTAGGACAGTGTGTCACATACAGAAAGCGCTCACTCCGTGTGTGGTGGTACTGGTTTGGATCACATGGGAATGTTCTTACTTCACTGAAAGTGTTTTAGAAAGGAAGTTTATGGGGTAGTTAAACTATTACAAAGTGTATTGTCTGCACTCTAAAAGAGTTCTCTACTGTGAAAGTTTTACTATTTGCAGTTGCAAGGCACTTTCACTTATCATGTGTCATATGCTCTTCACGACCCTTAGGAGGTATTACTCTTTTCTTAATTTGGAAAAAATAAATAAATAAAAATAGAAATTGGAGAACTTAAATACCTGTCCTAAGTTTGTTTTTTAATAGGTCCACTCTGATGTATCAGAGGTTCTAACCTTATAGGCCTGTGAATATTTTCTTTTTGTTGTATCAAAAATCCAAGATGTTATTTATCTTTATTCAAAGCAAAAACAGTCTATCCCCTACGCTGCCCCTCTGCCCCGTCACTCCCCGCAAGCTCCTCTTATTTAGGAATTGGTCAAGGTGAGTGAAGAAGGCCCCCTTGGGAAAGGAGCTCCTGTTTGGTGATTTGAGTAAGTTTGGAATTTTCATTTCATCCTAGGGTCTATTTGCCCACCCTAGGAGTGACACATCTTTGATGAAATGTCCTGGGGTAAGATAGATAGTTGGTGCCGTTAGACAGGAATGAGACATTAAAGATGGAAGATACAGTACAAAACAGATCATTTCATTCACCCAGCCCTGACAGTGGACCCCGAGAATGATCTGTCTCTCCTCTGGACCCCTTCTTTCCTCGCCTTGGGTAAGCCCCTGTATCATAGTAGATTTCTCCTTGTCTGTTATTTCTCCGATGTTCAGTCTAGGAGGTTTCTTTCTGATTTTCATTCCAGTTATCTCGACATTTTGTTCCATTTCTCTTTTCCCAGACTAATTTAAGGACGTTACATTTCACATTTTGCAGTCTTTCATTAATCTTCTATAAATGTTGATATATTTCTCCTTTAATTCCTCCTACACTTTATAGATCTTTCAGAAATGTGGCCCATTTAGCTTTTAGTGCCTCAGTGGTAAAACATCCTTTTTAGCAAAATGTATTTTAGTCTGTTGCATTTGACAGTAAGAAGTGTTTTCTTCCTGGTAAAGCCTAAAAGCTGGATCTGTGTAGGTAATCCTCCATCGCTAAAGCCACTGACTCAGGTCTTTGCTTTTCAGGGTGCATGGTTTCAGGGGCTCCAGGTACACAACAGGCAGATCTTTCTTTGAGGATAGGAGACTGGGGAGAAGGAAGAAAGAGGAGAATGTGGGAAGCCTCACAGTATTCTCTATCCAGAGCACAAGGAACTTTCTGCCTTCCTGTATTTTGAGCTCTTCTCAGCTATAAGAATGTATCAAATCAATAAATTAGTATTAAAAGAATCAGAACCATGGCACCATTTTAATAAAGCTTCATTTGTATGGATGTCTGTTTTACTTTAGTCAGCTCCTCTCCTCTCTTGGTTTCTCTCTCTCTGCACCTCCCCCACGCTCTCCTTTGTCTTCTTAGTCATTTGGTTGATTCCCACCAGCTGTGGATTAACCCACTCGCCTGGACTTCTAATTGCCAGCTGTTCCTCTCTCCTGGATCAGGCTTCCCAGGGTTCTTGTTCTAGGGCAAGTGCTGGAAGCCCTGGCTGAGTCCTGCGGATGAGTTCACAGTTGTGTTCCCAGCGTCTGCAAACAGATCCATGAATGTTTTCATCTTTGTGGTTTCATTGCACAAAAGATTCTCACTCAAATGTAAATTTGTATTTCTTCTCTAAAACCAATATGTGTTTTTTTTTTCAGTCTTTTCTTTTCTTTTTTAATTTCAAGATTTAGACTATTCTAAAATTGCATTTCACTTCTGTGCCTGGTTGCCCAGACTGTGTAATGGGGTTCTTTTGTAAGAGCTGTATTTTCTCTGCATTGCCTGTGGGCTTATTCCTTCCACTGAATTACTATGCCTTGATATGCAATCCACAGGGCTTTTCTTTTGAGACTTCTAAAATATTTTCAACATGGGATTTCCATGATATTAAAATTTTTTTATTATGAAATACGTCATCTACAGAGAAGAGTATGTATAACATATATTTAGAATTTAAGGAAAAATATTGAAATGAACTCACGTGTACCCATCAGACTGCATATGAAATAGAATAATACAGTCCCTCTTAACATTCTGTGTGCCCTTCACAGATCATGCTCCCTCTCCCTGCTTGGGTTAACCACAGTCTGGATTTGGTGTTAATCATTCCTGTTGTTGTTGCTTTCACACATGTGTGTCTCCCCAAACAATATATTATTTACTTCCTTCTGTTTTTTATTCTTGTATAAATGAAATCATGCTGCCCATGTTTTGTGATTTGAATGTTTTGCTCAAGACTATATTTTTGAGGTTCATCTAAACTTTTACACATAGCAATATCCACTCATTTTTACCACTCATTCGTGGTATTTCCTGTTTTTCATATAATACAATTTGTTTATCCTTTTTATTGTTGGGCATTTGTGTTGTTTTTAGTTTTTTGCTGTTACGAGCATTGCTTTTCTGAACATTCTCGTATGTCTGCTAGAGTAGAATTGATGGGTGGTAGGGTCTATACATCTTCAATATTCTGAGGTATTTATTACCAAATTATTTTCTGAAGTAGTTAGACCAATTTATATTCCAATTAGCAGAGTATAAAACTTCTCATTGCACGTTCTTGCCAACTTGTGGTGTTGTCCAACATTTTAATTTTTGCTAATCTGTTGGTTGTGCAGTTGTATCTCACTGGGATTTTAATTTATATTTCACTGATTACTGATAAAAATTAGAAACTTTTTACATGTTTATTGACCATTGGTATTTTCATTTCTGGGAAATACATGCCCATGACTTTTGCCAATATTCCTATTGGGATTTTGTCTTTTTCTTTTTTGAATTGTAGCGTGTTTGTTTTTCTGAACACAAATCCTTTATTATTACACATCTTGCCAATGTTTTTTCCTAGTTTGTGGCTTGCCTCTTTCGCTTTCTTTATGGTGTCTTTTGCTGAAAGTAAGTTCTAATTTTAATGTAGTTGAATCTATTAATTTCTTTCTTCATGATTTTTGCTTTTTGAGTCTAGTTTAAGAAATCTTTTCCTACCCTGAATTTACAAAGGTCTTTTCTTATATTTTATTCTAAAAGTTTTAAGTTTTGCCTTTTACACTTAGGTCATAATTCTAGCTGCAACTGATATTTGCAAATAGTGGGAAATAGATATTCAATTTCATTTGTTTTCCATATGGCTAACTAATTGTTTCCACATTAGTTATTGAATAGAGTCTACTTTATTCACTGATTTGCAAAGTCAATTCTGTCATAACTAGTTTCTAGGATCTCCATTTGATTGCATTTGTCAATTTATCTTACCCTGTCCCAAAACTACACTGTCTTTACCAGACTTTATAATAATTCTTGATTATAGCTCGAGTCACAAATTGTCCTTCTTGTCTTTATCCAGAGCACAAGGAACTTTCTGTCTTCCTGTATTTCGAGCTCTTCTCAGCTATAAGAATCTATAGAATTAATGTATTGGCTATCTTGAACTTTTGTCTTAGATATAAATGTTAGAATCAGCTTGAAAAAAAAACCTTACAGAATTTTCTTTGAAATTGAATTGAATGCAAAAAATAATTTGGGGAGAATTGACATACATGAGTGAATAAGCTGTATCTCTTCATATTTAAGGTTTCTTTAATGTATTTCAGTAACACTTTATAATTTTCCCCATAAAGGTTTTGTCTAGCACATCTTTTGATACATTTCTTCTTTGTACTTTTTATCATCACAAGTAGTACACACACAAACACACACACACATATACATATGAAGTGTTTTCTAATGCTTTTATATTCTTTATAGCCATGCAATTGAGGTTTGTCGATTGATCTTATTCCTGGAAACACTGCTAAACTATTTTATTAATTCTAATAATTAATTTCTATTTTTTTTTTTTTTGGTTTTCTATGTAGACAACCATATCATCTGAAAATAATGACAGTTTAGTTTCCTTTTTTCCAATCTTTGTACTTATTAGTTTTTTGTAGTCAAAATGAGCTGTCTAGGTTCCAATGCTGTGTTGACTAGAAGTGGTGACAGTAGGCTTTTAAAATCTTATTCCTAATTTGAAAGAGAATGCTTTAATATTCACCAGAAAATATGGAGTTGCCATAGTTTTTGGCACACACCTTTTACCAGATGAAGGAAATCATGTCTATTCCAAGTTTTCTAAGATTCTATTTTTAAAAATCACAGATATCAGCTGAATTTTATCAAATTAGTTTTCTGTATTTATTGAGATGACCATATTTTTTCTTTTATTCTTTTGATATAGTAAATCACATTAATGCATTTTCTTAAACAGAAACTATGTTGCACTTTTGGGATAAATCTAATTTGTTAATGATGTATCATCTTTTTATACATTGCTGAATTTGTTTTTCTGATACTGTGTTCAGTAATTGTTTACCTAAATTTGTGAATGAAATTGGCCTGTAATTTTTACATATTCATAATTTTCTTGTCTCATTTTGAATTTGTAACTAGATGATTCCTGTGGAATGAATTAGACAATATTCCCTCTTTTTATAGTCTTTGAAGGAATGTATGAAAAATTGTGTGAATTTACCAATTTTTTAAATGTTTGGTAGAACTCATCTGTAAAACCATCTGGACCTGGTGTGTTCTTGATGGGTAGATTGTTAACTGACTATTCATTTTAATTTATGGTTATAGGTAGGAGTGGCAAGGAGAATGTTTTACTACTGATTTGGTCAAGAAAGATGTCAACCAATAACCCTGAAACAGGATATGGAGCTCTACTGTATCCAGAATAACCTTCAGTTGATGGGTTGTAGAGAGGTTTATGGGGTACTGAGGGAGGGACAAACGTGGTCCAGGTGGTACTTGAGGGTCAAGGTACAGATTTTTAAAAGCTAGTGTGTAGATGTCTCAATAGTTAACAACCTGTGTGACCCGTATTACATTAAAGCAATGTGTGCTGGCTGAATATAAGAAGATTTTTAATTGACTTTTTTTGATAATTTCTACTTTTCTAATACAATTTCTAATAATTTGGCCAATTTATTTGTATAAAATTGTCATAATATCTATTTAATCTTTGATGCACTTGTGGTCCTGCTTCTCTTTTATTCCTAATATTGTATTTTGGGGCTTTCTCTTTCTGTCCCTGTCTTTCTCTATAATCAGTTTTGCAAATGGTTTGTCAATTTTGTTGGACGTTACAAGGAACTAACTTGTTGGTTTCTTGGTCTTTTCTATTGTACGTTTGCTTCCTATTTCATTAGTTTCAGCCTTTTTTTCTTCTTCTTTTGTGTATTTGTATTCTTTCTATAACTTCGTAAGTTAGACACTTAACTTATTAGTTTTCAGTTTTTATTCTTTTTTTAATTATAAACATTAAATTTAAATTTCCCACCAAATCCTGCTTTTCCAGCACTTTCCAAATTTGACATATGCTGTTTTCATTGGCATTCAGTCCAAAGGTGTTCTGAACTGAGAGGGTGTCTCCAGATGTTTAGACTACCATATTGCTGGAATTTGAGTCATCACTGGTCTTTTTATTTTTTTTTTGCTGAGGAAGATTTGCCCTGAGCTAACATCTTTGCCAATCTTCCTCTATTTTGTATGTGGGACACCGCCACAGCATGGCTGGTGAGTGGAGTAGGTCCACGTCTGGGATCCGAACCCGCAAACCTGGGCCGCTGAAGTGGAGCACATGGAACTTTAACCACTGGACTGTGGAGCTAGGCTCACCACTGGTCTTCTTTTTATTTTTGTGAGGAAGATCAGCCCTGAGCTAACTTCCATGCTAATCCTCCTCTTTGTGCTGAGGAAGACCGGCTCTGAGCTAACATCTATTACCAATCCTCCTCCTTTTTTTTTTTCCCCAAAGCCCCAGTAGATAGTTGTATGTCATAGTTGCACATCCTTCTAGTTGCTGTATGTGGGACGCGGCCTCAGCATGGCCGGAGAAGCGTGCCTCAGTGTGCGCCCGGGATCCGAACCCGGGCCGCCAGTAGCAGAGCGAGCGCACTTAACCGCTAAGCCACAGGGCCGGCCCACCACTGGTCTTCTTTTCGTGAGGAAGATCAGCCCTGAGCTAACATCTGCCAATCCTCCTCTTTTTTTGCTGAGGAAGACTGGCCCTGGGCTAACCTCCGTGCCCATCTTCCTCCACTTTATATGGGACGCTGCCACAGCATGGCTTGCCAAGCAGTGCGTCGGTGTGCACCTGGGATCCGAATTGGCAAACTCTGGGCTGCCGCAGCGGAGCACACGCACTTAACCGCTTGCGCCACCGGGCCGGCCCTTGGTCTTTTTTAACATCTCTGTAAGGACCAGGAAAGAAGTGATTATTCAATCTCTAATTAGAAATTGTTTTAACTGAATTTTTAAATCAAAGAGGATCCTTTGCTTTTCATTATGCTTGCCAAAATGCCAGAAATGAAATAATTAAATAAAGGTACAGCTTCTTTTGACAATCTGTTAAAAATAAACAGTACCATCAATTTTTCTCTCTATTTGTTTGTGCCTCCCACCTGATATCTTTTTTCCAAGCTTACTGAAATATTATTGGCATATAACATATGTAAGTGCACGATGTACAATGTGATGATTTGATACACGTATATTTTGCAAAATGATTACCACAATAAGGTGAAACACCTCCATCCTCTCACATAATTATCTTTTTTTTGTAGTGATAACATTTAAGATCTACTTTCTTAACAACTTTCAAGTATATAGTAGAGTACTGTTAATTATAGTCATCATGTTGTACATTAGATCCCCAGAAAGTTTGTACTCTTTGGCCAACATCTACCCATTTCTCCCACCCTCCTCCCTCTGGGAACCACCAATCTACCCTCTATTTCTATGAGTTCAGCTTTTTTAGATTCTGCATATAAGAGAGAACTTAACGGTATTTGTCTTTCTCTGACTTATTTCACTTAGCATAATGCCCTTAAGGTCCATCCATGTTGTGCAAAAGGTGGGGTTTTTCTTTCTTATGGCTGAATAATATTCCATTGTGTATATATATATACCAAGTAAGAGAGAAAGAAAAATTGATTCATTGAGAAATAGAGACAGAGACATTGAGACAGCCTTTATAAACACACAGACACTAGGCACACACACATGTAAAGACACACATACTCACCTTCACACAGAAGAAAAGAAACACACACACAGTGAGAGATGGTGGAGTGTGGAGATGAGATAATAGATATAAAAAGAAAGAAGAGAGAAGGAAAGAAAGAGGAAAAAACAAATTCAGAGAGGGAAGGAAAAACAGAATAAGAAATACCCAGAGGGAGATAAAGATAGAAGAACACAGAAACAGATCGAAGGATACAAAAACACAAAGACACAGTTACAGGCACACACACATAAAGAGAGACAGAGAGCATGCCATTGTGAGAGGATGTGAAATTCAGAAAGAGACAGAGGCTCAGAGAGAGTGAGAGACTTAGAGATATGCATCTAGAAGAGATGGACAGAGACAGCCATATGGAGAGACACAGATGAATGATAATAGATACAGGCAGAGGGATAGAGGAATGTGGGGGGAGATGGAAGGGAAGAGATGGAGGAGATAATAATAAACAGTGAGAAACAGTGATGGGGAGAGGCAGTGAAAGACAGCCTGAGATCAGGGAGCCAGAGAGAGGCAGGAACTGGCAGCTCCTGGAATAAAAATAAATAAGTGAAAAGAATAAATAGACAGGACGATCCCAGTTAAAGAGGTCAGGTATCATCCTATCTTTTCCTTCTAATGCTTCCCTCTGCCGAAGTGCAATGCAAAGAGAAACACGTGCAGGGAGCATAAAGAATTTGGTCAACATCACACAAGGACTTTTTCAACGTGGTGCTAAATGTCCAGATAACATGCTTTTTTAGTTTTTCTCTAGATGTTGGCATTGGACGCTAGTGATTCAAGTCAGCAGAACATCTGGAAATGAAAGTCATATAGACGCCCCAGGGACCTGGATTAATCACCTTCCCTGCTGCCCTTACAATGAATCAGCAGCAACTTCAAACAATAAAACAGCCCTGAACTGGTGATTTCTCAAGGGTTTGTTAATGATGTGGTACTCAAAAAATGTATCAATTAAAAAGTACATATTGAATGGCACAATCTATCATCACTTCACTGTGTGCCATAGGGAAATTAAAAAAAGAACCATAAAATGTACTTCCAGCTTATAACTTATAAAGAACTTACAATTTAGTTATCAAGATTAGACTAATATGTTAATATATTAGAGAAAAACAGTCCACTGAACTGTGAGATCCTGAGTATTTATCTTACTCATGTAAATGTGTACTATAGACTGGAAAATAAGTTCTATGAGGACAGGGATTTTTATTTGTGTTGTTCACTTTAAGATCCCTGGAGTCTAGAACAGTGCCCGACAGACAGTAGGCACTCACTTCCTCACTGAATGCTTCTAAATGGAATTTTGAGTCAAACAGATTTATCTTTTGACTCAGTTGTGTGGTCTTGGGCAGGTTAGCTATCTAACCTCAGTCTTACCATCTGTAAAATGAGGATGACAACAGTACTACCCTCATAAGTAAATACGAGGATTAAATTGGGTTATATATTAAAATACTTGGTCCAGGACATGGACAGCAGCAAATAGTTAATAAATGACATATACTGTACTTATTTATTATTGTCTGCTTACTAACATATCTTCTACTTTAAAACATTCTGCTAACTTGGTAGATATCACTATAGTACTTCAAAAATTAAAATCTTATATATTTCAGAAGTATCTTATAATTCCAATTATTAGTAATTAAAAGGGCCCTTTCCTCAACCAAGATGAATTAGTGAATTTGAATAATATTGTAAGAAATAAGATACATTGATTTCATTAAACCCATAGAGTTTTCATTTCACTTATAAAACTGTGTTATATTAATGACATTATTAACTGCAATACTATCAATAACTATATCTGTATACTCACAAAAGAATTTTAATTATCTCTGTATTTTTCAGGTGCGATTCTGCATGGTGTAAGGGGTCAGGTCCTGGAAACGCAGATGCAAGGACTAACTTAAACATTCCAGGGAATAGAAGTGGCCGATATTTCCAGTCATGTCCAATTGCGCTGCTGGCATAGAAACACTGAGAGTGATGATGTTAAAAAAAAAGTGAGCACATTTTCAGTTCAGATTGACACAATTCGAGAGATAGACGTAACTGACATTTGTTCAATAATGTTCAAGTATGTCAAAGAATCTGTGAAAGAAAGTTTGATATCTCTAGTCAGCTTAAAGTCAAGTTCTGTGCTGGGAAAATATGTCTCAGGCAGATGCAGATGTTCTCAGATGAAATGTTTCTTTAAAAAGTTGAGGAAGGTGTTCAGCTGATGGAACACCCAAAGCACCACTTAGGCTTGCCTCTTGGTAATCAGTCAATCAAGCAATCAATCTCTTGTTCATGAATATTATTTGTTTTAATATATGATGTTTTCATTGTTTCTTTGGTTGGAATTTGGTCATAGACACTGTAATGGCAGAAATGAGATCTCTATTGGTATAGTTGAGACTCTAAAAATGACAAGCCTAACCTTCTTTTTGGGCTGTATTAGTTGTTTTCTGAACATCACCATGCTTTTCCTCCTGTGTGCCATCTCTTGGGAGGTTCCTACCACATAGAACATTCTTCTTTTCTCTTATTTGGTTGTTAACATCCCACTTGTTCATTGAGCTCCATCTCAAAAGACCTGTGTAGCCTTCCCTGATTCTACAACCAGATATTTCTCCCTTACATGCAATGCTTTCATGTTCAGTCCCAGATCGTAAGGTCCTAAATGGCGAAATCTTTGTCCACTTACGTTTGCATTTCCTGTAGAAACCGATTCAAGACCTTTCTGTATAGGGCACTCACATGAATGACCCCAATCATTCCTCCCTACAAATGTCCATATCTTTTGCGTATAACTTGACAGTGTCCTCTTGCTGTGGGCCCGGCATAATTCTCCACACCTTAGCTTGGGCATGTGGCCTTCTGGGAGCAATGGCATGTTAGCAGATGTGATGGGAGCAGAGAATTGGAAAGTACTTGCGTGACTGGCCTCCTGGTTCTTCCTCTTCTGATACTACCATGAGAAGGCCATTCTCAGGATGAGGATGAGAATGAGAAACATAGGGCCGGCCCCGTGGCTTAGCAGTTAAGTGCGTGTGCTCCGCTACTGGTGGCCCGGGTTCGGATCCCGGGCTCGCACCGAGGCACCGCTTCTCTGGCCATGCTGAGGCCGCGTCCCACATACAGCAACTAGAGGGATGTGCAGCTACGACAGACAACTATCTACTGGGGCTTTGGGGGAAAAAATAAATAAATAAAATTAAAAAAAAAAAAAGAAACATATAGAACAGGGTTGCTCCAGGTAAGATGCGCCAGGTAAGATGCGCCAGGTAAGATGCTCCAGTCAAGGCTTGCACAGCCCCTAGACCATCCAGAGAGATATAAGCAAGCCCAGCCAAGGTCAGCTGAGCTGCAAAGGTAGACATGAAAGAAATAAATATTTATTATTCCAGGCCACTGAGATTTCATAGTTATTTTTTACACAGCAATTTTAGTCCATAGATATAGTACTCGATAAATGTCTCCAAATAAATGGAAAAAGACTACTTTCTAGATTCTAGAATTAAATATTTAAGGCCTAGTTTATACACACTTAAAATGTGGACAACAACCTATAGGAAACACTATGGATTCATTAAATGCATGTTATCGTGAGACTAACCGCGTGAGCTAAAGGGATATTGTGGTTCTAGTAAATGTGAATTTCAGGGAGGATGACCTGTGGACCATGCAGAGAGATGGGAGTGGAATGACACTTGCTTATTGGATTTAGCACTGGTACATGGAGATGTCCTCAAAGTAGTGGAATGGCAAATGTCAGTATGGAAGGAGATGTTTAAGTGGAGTGCTAGAGTCACCATCATCACGCATATCTGATGGATTTGCGGTAGTTCAGTGTTTCTCCTGAAGCGTGAAGTCCAGAGATAAACTCTGTATGTGAAGGCCCTTTGTTAACTGTAAACCCTGCAGAAATATAAGGGGGTGTTGGTGATGATGACAGTGACGAAGACGGTGACAACTAAGGTTCTTTCCAACTCTGGCTTTCTCAGATTTTATTTCACTACACTGAGTTTGAACTTTAAAATTCCTGTTCTGCCTTTTTATGAGAGTCATATTAAGGTGGGAATTTTTGACATGAATAGCATAGGAATAAAATAAAATGACTATAAATGTCAGACAAGAGAACAGACCATTTCTCTTTACTCTGAAAGCTAAAACTCTGTTCTCTCAAAGCCCTCCCAATGGCCTTATATGTATGAAAAGTATGTTCACCATTTACATCTCATTTCATCCCCAACCCAGCCTTGTGAGGCAAATAAGGGTACATATTAGCATTTTCCCCCCATTCAACAGATACTGTATTTGCAACACAGATAGAGTAAGTGATTTTCCCCAAGGTTATACAAGTAGTAAGTGGTAGAACCAGGATAAGAATTCAGGTCAGCCGCCCCATAGCATGTCCTACTAAACCATACTGCCTCGCACAAATATATATATCAGCCTTCTTCCAAAAATCTAATACAAACTGGAGAAAAACTTCCAGTCACCACACTTACCATAACCTTCATGCAAGCCATCCTAGAAAGTCCTGGTGCCAAGAGTTAAGATGCACAGACTTGGCCCATGGGTATGATTTAAGTGGTGAAAGGCTTTGACTGCTGAGCTCAGGTGTCTCTGGGTTGTAAGGCTGCATCTTCTGGACAGAAATGGAGGCAGAACGAAGTGTGCATCTAAATTACTGTCACTTGTTATTGATTTACTGATGGCTTCTAAAAATGTCGCATTTGAACTGTCAGTGAATTTGCCGACTGTTGGCACGAGTGATGAAAGCAAGTGTGAACCATAATTGATTAGGCCTCATTTGCTTATCCATATTATGCTAATTAGATCTGCAATCTTTCCCTTTGTACCATCACCCAGTGACAGAGTAAATCAGGGTGATCGGGATGCAGATAGGATTAGAGGCAGGCATGTAAGATTGAGCAGGCCCCATCTTATCAGCGCGAAAGTTTCTTTCTTTAGTATACTTCTCTCTAGAAATACAGCTTTATATGACTCCCTTTCTTGGTGTTTTCTCTGGGATGGCTTTATTGCAATGGATTTTAGCTTTCTGGATCTAGAACTTTAATTCTTTTTGTGTAACCCCATCCTCTGACTAGCAATGCTGGTATGGAATAGGGTCAGAGTGAGGAATTCCTCGACAAGAAACTAGGTCCATATTATAGGTATTCTCCTGGTAGACTAGGAGAGTCTCAGTTTATTCTCTCTGACCTCTGGCTTGTCCATAGAAAGTGAAGGTTTTATCTCATTTCTGAAGAGATTAGCTGGACTCCAAAGGCCAAATTGTACTGGACTGTGAAACTTTTAACTAAACTTTTCAGTGCTGATGCTTATGTGGCTCCAACAAAGGAGAACCCAATGCTAGCTTAGGGGAATCTATTAATCGCCAAACATGTTTTGAACACTCACTAAGTGCCAAGTACCAGAGTATCTGAAAGTATAGTTGTTGGGATATCTGTGTAACGATCTAAAGTGCTTGTTAAAACAAGACTCTTAAACCCTACCCCAGCACCCTCTGAATCAATCCCTGGCATTGGCATATGAGTATCCATATTTTTAACAGGTTCTTCAGGTGATTCTCATCCATATTAAAGTGTAAGAACTACAGTCTTAGTATGATTTGATGACATACAAGGAGTTTAAGAAGGAGATTCTGGTTATAATTAACTTAAAATCTAGACGGGATAATGATGATGATGATGATGATAAAATAACAAAATTAAAATCAAGATTATTTTAAAATCTCAGGGAAGGAATATTCAAAAGTGTCTAATCTAGGGCTTCTCAAATAAATTTTATGTATCAAATACAAATAAACAAACTGTTTTAGTTGAAAAGGGAAGGGAGTCCTGATGCCCTGTCATCTTGGTCATTCTCCTTCTTCCCACGGTGGCCTCCAGGAAATGGCGGACCTTGTGTTTCCCCTGGAAAAATAACAATTGTGAAGAACAAATTGAAGCAACCAGTAAGAAGTGAAAAGATGCTCAAGTTCTTTAGCAATCACAGGAATGCAAATGAAAACAACACTATACCCTTCACTTTGACAAAAATGTGGCTAGACCACCAGACAGAGTACTCTTGAATATTGCTAGTGAAATTAAATTATTAGGTTATTTTTGGAAAGCTCTGACAATATATGTTAAAAGTGAAAATATACTTATTCTTTGATGCAGCAATCTCGTTCTTGGGATTTACCCCACAGAAATAAAAGAGCTAGAACATATAAGGGTGTTTGTTGCCCAATGTTTTCTGTTGCTACAAACTGAAAAAAAAAAATAAATGCTCATCTATAGGGAAATGGAATTGTAATCTACCCATAAGATGACAGGTTATATAGTCATTAAAGTGATTAAGGTAGGCCTATCCCACTTAGCTTGGAGAGATCATCAGGATGCATTTTAATGTGAACAGGTAAATTTCAACAACATCAAATTTTATAATGTCATGCGCGTACTCCATATTGATATATTTTATTGTGTATGTATATTGTTACATAAGCATGATGAAAGTCAGAGAGTGGTTAGTGTTGTTAATGTTAATTATTGTGGGGCGTGGAGCAGGGAGAAAAAGAAGATAAAGGGAAAAATGCTATTTAAAAAATAAGATCCATAATATAAACACGTTATGGTCCCATTTATGTAAAACTGGTGTGTCTGTTGTGCATACATGCAAAGAATGATATAGAAAGAGAGTTACCAAAATTATTAATAGTGGTGGGATTTCAGGTAACTTTTATTTCCTTCATTATGCTTTTGTGTGCTGTTTGATGTTTTTTTCCAAAACATATTGTGAAGAATAAAAGCAAAACACTGATTTTGTTCAAGCCCTTCATTTTGTAAATAAGAAAACTAAAGGTCTGAGAAATGTGAGTGAGGTGATTTACCTGTGGACAAGGTGTGGATCAGAACTTTGCTCCCCACAACTGCTACTGATCAGCATTATTTGCTGATGCAATAATGCTCTGAATCATCACCTGGATTAACATCTTAGGTGTAGACACTATGTCTTACTCATCTTCCAGTCTCTAGTGCTCTTCACATGGTAGGTAGATAGACCATTGTAAATGGTAGAAAATGAATGAATCTAAGATGTATAGAAAAAAATAGCCCATAAATATTATTTCAAAAAGTATACTTGAAGAAAGGGTAAAATGAATTTGTATACATTTTGTATGTATTTGTATGTGGCTGTCTATCCCTAAATCATTCTGATTGGATTAAAACTGGAGCAATGGACTGAGCTAACATCCATGCTAATCCTCCTCTTTTTGCTGAGGAAGACCGGCTCTGAGCTAACATCTATTGCCAATCCTCCTCCTTTTTTCCCCAAAGCCCCAGTAGATAGTTGTATGTCATAGCTGCACATCCTTCTAGTTGCTGTATGTGGGACTCGGCCTCAGCATGGCCGGAGAAGCGGTGCGTCGGTGCACGCCCGGGATCCAAACTGGGGCCGCCAGCAGTGGAGCGCACGCACTTAAACCACTAAGCCACGGGGCTGGCCCTGGACTATATTCTATCTGTTCAACTATTATCCAAACATTTCTACAGGATTCAACAAACTGAGACCTGAGATTATGGTGAAGTCTATTAACATGGCAAACCACTTAAGTACTAAGGCAGAAATTTTGAGTGTTAGTCTGGCCTTATTTTTCCATAGAAGTTCTAGATTCTAAATCTTATTAAAAAAAAATTTTTTTTACCGTACTACACAGTTTTATAGGATTATACTTACAAAAGTTACAAGATGTGTTTTTATACTGTGAATATTTTATAATGTTGCCAATCTTTCTCACCATAGGAAACAATTTTCCAGAATAAGAAGATATTCAAAGAAGTTCTCAACACAATATTGTCAGTTCTATTCAAATCTGTTGTTTTTATCATTGCTTATTGTTTTTATTACTGTTATTATTAATATACAAAGTAACTAATCAGATGATTAAAAGATGGGCCAGTTTAATTATTATGGTTCTGATAATGAAAGTACACAGCACAATCAGTATTCAAACCCTGGTTAGTGAAACTCCAAAACCATACTTCTCACTAATTCTACTATATGATAACGCTGGTTAACTATTAATGTCTATCACTTCAAACCTTAACAAACATGAGATTGAATCAACTATGTGGTAGTCCAGTTGACTTGTTTGGTGATTCCAATCCAAGTGGCCTTTGTATAAGTTCTTGAGTCAGACATCCACTGATAGGTCACTTCCTGGTTTTAACTAACCTTCGGCGACTTAGTTATCCAAGTCTCAGTTTCCTCATTTGTAAAATGAAGATAAAAATATGATTTAATTCCATGGAGTTATTGTGAGGATAAAATGAGATAATTGTGAAGTGTTTTAAATGGCATCTGGCACATATTAAATGTTTAACAAATATTAACTATTATTATTAAACACATAACTTAGATGTAACCCATAAGTGTGGCTGATGAGTTTTCTCGTGGACAAAGTCTGTCCTGTCAATTACCAATAAGAATAGAAAATACCACCACCCATGATAACATCTTAAGGAATGTGAACGGTCACAAGCAAAGCAGAGCTAAGCTTCATTGTTCTCAGCTGAAAGGACTCAGGGACCTTGGTCTTGCAGTGATTCAATGTGGCCTATGAGCAAGGGCCCACTAGTCTGCATGACCTTTATGTGCATTAGAAACAGTCACCCCTTCCCCTGTCATGGTGTGCTGATTGCGTTAGAACAGGAAGCATTACCAGCATCCCCCAGAAAGCTGCCGTGAGAAATATGCAAATCTGTGATGTCTGGTATGGAAACTATTCCTCCTGAGATGTGGCACTGTATGTGGAGGCTCTGCCTGTCACTGTGTCTTGTGCGAAGCCTGGTTTTTATAGACTGCAAAGCAATCTTTAGAAGCCATAGTATAACAGATTCACTAAATCTTTGAGGTAAGGAATCATGTTAACTCACTTTGCCCAACAAGATTTTATAACAGGACATATGTTGGGAGAACTACACCACCTATGTTATAGGCTTTTTACTTAATCATGAAGAAAATTGCTTTATTTGAATTCTATTATTCAATGCTTAATTTACCAAGTATAACCAAATCCATGGCAAAATGATATCCTAATTAAAAAGGATGCTATTATGCTTATTTAACATTCCCTTCTAATGGTGATTACTTAAAGATAATACTGGCTACTAATAATCTTAAAGCTTTATGAAACCTGTCCCATACAAAAAGTTAATGAGCATAACCTGCTAAAACTGTCCAGCGTGGAAATACTTTTTAAAGTCACTATTCCTGTCCCTGCTTCTGGTCCAGGCAAGTGTCATGTGGTCTGGCTGTCGATTCTTGCTGTTCACAGAATCAGTGCTGCGTGGCTCACTTCCACTGGATGGAAACGCCTCACCAGTTCTGTTCTCAACTCTTGAAGCCAACGATCTCATTCATTGCTTTTTATTTCAGTTCTGTTCTTGCCTCGTTCTTTGAATTTGGTATATGTTATTATCTTGCTATGACAAGGATCTTAGCTAATCTAGACAACCAGCTGAATTTTTCTTTCCAGAATCACTATCAGGGGCCACTTAAGTAATGACCTCCTCATTTGAATTGACCCTCCAAAGATCTTTCCACTTTGGCTCTAGTCTATTAGATTGCAAGTTACTTGAGGACAGGGGTTATGTCACATTCCCATCATGTCTCCAGAGCTTATCACGTTCAGCAAATAAATTTCTTGGATATTGTTGGACGAAATTAGAATGACTTAAGAGGCTGTAGCAACAGTCTAGATCAGAGAAACAAAAGTATAAAATATGAAACAGCTCAGTGTCTATGAAGCAGCAAATACGTGACATATGAAACCAACAATACAGAATTGGGTGACAAGATATGGGTTCCAGTCTAAGTGACAGAGAATATGCTTGGGAGAATGGATATGACTTTGAGGGCTGTTGAGAAAGATGACACATTTTCAATCCACTCAGTTATACCTATGAAACAGTTATGCTGGGATGGGTCTAGACCTCACTAGCAGGCATGAACTCACTACTGGAGAGCAATGAACTATGGGAAAGTTTAGAAATGGAAGCCACGTATCCTAAGTATATCCTGCACAAAAGAGAATGGAATCTTGGCATTCTCTGTTGATCTGGTAGATGTAAACAAAGAAACCAGAAAATTCAGAGAGATAATTTAGCAGAAATCTTGTCATGGTTTGGGTACAGGGTTAGTGTATTGCCTCCTGTCAACTCCTTTGAGCCCCTGATAAGCCTTTCATGAGGACCCAAGGCAAGTTTCTGTCCTCAGAGCTGGGTGGGATCAATGGAGATGATCCTATCACATTATGGAAATGAATGGTTCCACTTAATGTATGGGATGTCCTCACAAGTTACTCATGTGAACTAGAGCAGCATCAAGCATTATTTTTCAATCCCTTTTATTAAATGTGCTGGGTCTGACTCAGCAAACTGCAGAGCTCTGCTGGCCTCTGGACCTGACTGATGAGGATAACTGCATTTATTAAGTTGATAGGCACAATGGGACAGTGTCTCCACCCCAACCCCCACTTGTTTTTAATCTTTTCTAGTCACTACAAGTACATGGTTTAAAATCTGATTATTTAAGAAACAAGTTGGAGGAGGCGGTGGTTTTAAAGAGTTTCTGACAATAAAAGCACGTAAAGTTTACTAATATTTTTTTCCACTTGTCATTTCCTTCCTTCTAAAAGACAGGGTGAATTATTTGATACTGGGGGAAGGAAGCAGTTCAATACAGTAGAACAAATTTAAGGTTTGAAGTCAAATAGTCTGTGTTTAAGTCTCAGTTTCAGTATAAGGCATTATGTACAAATTATCTACGTAACCAATTTATTGAGCTATTTTAACCCATTGCTGGTACAACCATCAAACTATTTTTATAGCATTAAGCCATTATTATCTCACGGGGATCTTATTGGTTTTTGATCTCTTTGAGGATTTTTTAAAGTTCTGTTTAGTCAACTTAAAAACTTGTGTTTCATGGTAATTTAAATCTCATCTTCTTCCCTCCCAAGGCCCCTAGAACCAGCCAGGTTTGGGCTTGAGGGGCCTGAAGTGGGAAGAGAGTACAGGCTGCTCTCAAACTTCACCTTTTCCTTCACTTTGAAGTGTGGTCTGGTCCTGGGAACCCTCCTTACTCTCCCTTGACATGGCTTACCTTCTCTAGTACGGGGATCTAGAGGAGGAATAGTGTGGAAAGGGCAAACATTTTTTTCAGTAAACCTCTCTATTGGTTGTCACCCATCCTCCAGTTGATATATTGCCAGATATGAAGTCTTCGTGTGGCTGGCATCCTAAGGGTAGGTGTACAAGCACATGTGTGAGCTCTTGGGGGGAACCCAGGGGAGAGAGGGCTCCCCCTACAGAATTCCCTAAGGTGAGAGAACTGACTTCCGTCTGACTTCTTCGAATTCCTCACAGTGATGCACTTCACAGCTCTGGGCTGCCCTCCACTGGGGATCAGCTTGCTCGAGGAGCGTGCCGGCAAAGGAACTCAGCATGTTCTTTCGGTGGGCTCCACTTGGTCAGGGGAAAGCTAAACAGGGCTGTTCTTCAATGCCTTCTCTCTTCGGTTGCCTGTTCCTCTGTTCAAGTGGGTGCAGGTCACACCTAATAAACCCACTGCCCGGGCAGACAGCCATCCACACATTGAGATGTCTGATCCTCTTTCTTGTAGACATGGCTGATATTTGGAGCTTGTTTCACTGGGCTTTTGGTAGGGGGAAATACCCTCTTCCTTTCCCTTCTCAAAGAAAGGGCAGGAAAAAGCCATATATCTTCTCACCAAGCTGACAACTTTTAACTCTGAGTTGACTGTTGACTCTGAAGAAGCCCTGAGAGTGGTGTTAATCCCAGTTATTAGCAAGTTTCTTTAGAATATGGGTTATTTAGCACCTCTTTGCCCCCTGGTTTGGAGCCTATTCCCTAATTCCAGAGCAAAAGGAAATATCTCACTTCTTTTACATTTAACCTCCATAAGCTCAGAAAATTTTTTTAGGTCTCGGGAAAAACGTGTCTTCTCTGAGTGCTGGGAAAAATTGTAACTAAATCCATTTAAGCATCACTGCCACTCTTGGGACCATCTCCCTGGGGCATCTTCTGGGGCAGACGCAAGGTGTGTTTTGGATAGTCTGGACCCTCTGGCATTGTCATTTCAGTCTCATGGCCTCTGAGTTGGACCCTGACCTCTAAAGATTACCCAGCTGGTCCAGAATTCTAAATCTACCACTGGCTTTCTTTGTACCTCAGTTTCCTATTGCATACAATTATATCCTTCCTTCACAGGGATTTTGTTGGATTCATTGTTAGGCAGAAGATCAAGAAAAGTTGTTAGTCTATTTTGTTTGTTTATTAGTTTTCTCACATATGATATTAATACTAAGACTAGATGCTTCGTAACATTTGAAACATTAGAGAATTAAGACCATATATAGAAGGAAGACCAGATATGCATATAAAGTGGTTATTCGTGATTAATTAGGGTACAAAGCCAATAATAAATAGTAAATATCAAATAATAGACTCTAATTTGTATTTACCCTGAGTATTCTAAGAATTTGCATATATTTTTACTGAGTCATAAAGGTGTATGGTTTAGCCTAGGCTATGTTCTTATCTTCTCGAGATAATTCCTTTCCTTGAGATGAGAATGCAGTTATGCCCGCCCCAATGTTAATTTTAACTCTACTCTCTGAATAACTTGAGTTCCTACTCCATTGTCAGAAAGGATAATTTATGAACCATCGAGAAACAAAGCTTGTATAGCTTCCTCTTCCTTTTTCACATGTCCAATTTTTCTTGAAGGCAGAGTCCAGAGCTGAATACAGGCGCAGGCTAAACTGAGTTTATAGGAGGTGGATGTTTGTGTCTTCACTGTTGGTTGCTGTATTGAACTTCCTGGATTTTGCCTATTGATTCAATTTTCATTCCTGAGTCAGTGCTACTGCACATCTGCTCTTCAAATGTATTCCCTGTTTCCAGGGCTGAATAAGCTCTAAGGACGCCTTGTGCCATTACAGGACAAAGACAGACCGATTAATTGTTGAGCATCTTTATTAGCACCTTGGGGCTACAAGCCTCCTCCCACTTCAGTGGTTGCTCTGGGGCTTGCCCATGGAAACAGTAAACTAAAACAAGTGTCACTTGTTGTTTCCTGCCTGTGAAGTTTTGTTTGTGTTGAGGGGAAACTGGGGCATGGGCAAATGGAAAATAGATGAATATAAAGAAAAGTGCCATAGCTGGACTTAACTCTGATTTGTCAAGGTGGTCCTGCTCTGAAGGCATTCCAAAATCTGGTGGAAGCTGCCATTCAGAGAGTTCAGAGAGTAAACACGGAACACACATTTCAGAAAGAAGAGCTACTATAAGATGTGATGGGAACAAAACCCAGAACCACATTGTATGAACTTCAGAAACTACCTCTTCCCGGGCTGACGGTGTCCCTCTCCCCTTCAAAGTGGAAATAATTTTGTTTTTAAAGATTATAAAAGTAATTCATGACCATTGTAAAAATATTAGAAAATACAGAGAAAATAAAAAGAAGAAAAATAATAAATATAATCCTACCACTCATGTTTGAGTAAATAACCACCAATTCCTGGTACTCCAAAGTCATTCCTTTGAATTACCTTTGTAGGTGTGTGTTAGCTCTGCTCCAGTTAAATGGAAAGAAAGCCCCTGACTTGGAGGGCCAGGACCTCGATGCTTTTCTTTGTAGATTTGTTAGTAATCATAGCTTTAGGAGCATTTGCTATATGACAGACCTTATTCTGGGAATCTAACAAGTATGATTCATTTAATTCTGACAACACCACTATGAGGCGAGCATTAATATTATGTCTGTTTGTAGATGAGAAAACTGAGGCTCAAAGAAGTAAAGTAACTAATACTGCATTTCAGTTATTACGTGATGGAGGCAGGATTGTGAATCCAAGAAGCCTGTCTTCAGAGCCTATGAGCCTAACCATTATACTTTACTGCCTTCTGTTTTAGAGATGCAATAAAAATCACCAATGATGGTCTGATTCTAAAACATATGAATGCAGGGCCGGCCCCGTGGCTTAGCGGTTAAGTGCGCGCTCTCCGCTGCTGGTGGCCCGGGTTTGGATCCCGGGCACGCACCGAGGCACCGCTTCTCCGACCATGCTGAGGCCGCGTCCCACATACAGCAGCTAGAAGGATGTGCAACTATGACATACAACTATCTACTGGGGCTTTGGGGAAAAGAAATAAATAAATAGAATTAGAAAACATATGAATGCAGAAAAACTGGGACTAAGAAGTCTTATTTTCCCCAGAGAACTCTGAAGACCACGGGAGCCTTAATTTTCATTTCTTTGTTCTAAGTTTTACTCAATTCCATCCCTTCCCCAGGTTGAAACCATTGCATCAAGAGTGCAGGTGTGATGTAAGTCACAGTTGGTCGTGTAGAGGCCACAGGATTCAGCTTTGTACATTTGTCATGTTTGCAAACAGTACGATATTGATTTTGGCCCTAGTAATGAGCACACACACAGTCACACATTATGTGCCCTTTTTGCTCAAATGAGAGCAAAGCGTTAATCAGGCCCAGACATTTAGAATCCTGTATTAAAGAGAGATATATAGATATGAATCCCATAGATGCTTGCTTCTGTCATTTTACTTTAATTGTAATTTTGCAACTTCAACAACAGAAGATCCATTAAGCTTTCCCCCTCAATCAATACACAATATATTATCAGTCTAGACGACCAAAAACAACTTGTATAAAATATCAGCGCGTTGCATTTTCATTATGTAAATGGAACTCTGCAGGAGAATTAATTGATTATTCAGTTACTATGGATCAGTCTCAGATGTCTTAGTGAGATAAGAGAGAAACTTATCAAGCCTCTCCAGTGACTATAACTTAAAAAGGAACAAGGTAAAAAAAAAAAGAGAGAAATGCAGAGCTCATTTCACTTTCATTGGCAGCCTGGGCAAAACCTATGAAATGTTGAGAGAGAGAAGAAATCCATTACCAAGTTTATTAGTGATGGAGTGTCGAGAGTTATTAGGCCGGTTACTGTTTGGGGATCAACATTTTATAAACCACACAAACAAAACTGTGATATAGGCGGTGAGTCCTCTAGCTGTCTCCCCAGACTCTCTGTGCCCCAAGTAATTCACACCTAGGCCATGTATAATTACAGCGGGATTGTTTAAGTAATATATTGACTCATTTCTTTTTTCTTGCATGGGTGGAGGCTGGGAAATGAGGGGGAGATTTTATCTTTAGCTTCATGACAGAATGAAGGAGAGATATGAGAAGACAAGTGGCTCCTATTCTTCCCCTCCCCTTTTAAGTATTAAAGAAAAACAAGTGTTCCCAATGCCGCTATAGAAATACATGTGTTTGGTTTTAAATTGATGTGTTTTGTTTTTAAGAAACATACAATACCTATATACATTAGGTTCTCCTTTTGATAGCATAGTCTGTGCCACCCTTATTCAAAGATGCTACCGTTGCTTAAAAATGTTTTGAAATCTCCTTTGGGGGAATTGCCTCCAAAACATTCAGAGCACGTTGTTTGGGGAAGTCTCAGTGGTCAGTCCGTTGAGGGTTGTATTTAATTTTTGCAAATAGTCAAAATTCTTTATATAGTAAATGAGTAAGAAAGTTGTTAAGGTTGAGTACTATTTCTCTGTTTCAAAATGAGGTTTTAAAAAGCAGCAAAAATGACTGGCTATTACCATTTTTTGCAATACTTTAAAGGCAAGTTCCAAAATATTGGGAACAATGACAGCACTGAGGATGAATAGATCATGATTCCTAAAGCGACCAGTTTGCAAAACAGTTATCCTGGCTATTTCAAATATGACTTTTAATACCAACCAAGCTAAATCAAGCCAAACAACCTTATTACTTTATATTTACTTTGTTTATAAGCCAGGCAACTGGTAAGAGCTGGGGATGCTGAGCCTGGGGACAAAATACAGAGCTGGGGATGATTCACTTTTGCAAGGAGTTTTGATGGCTGTATTAGTTTCTCATTGTTGCTGTAACAAATTACCACAAACTTAGTGACTTAACACAAATTCATTATCTTATTGCTCTCTAGGTTAGAAGTCTGACATGGTTGTGCTAAAATCAAGGTGTTGGCAGGGCTGTATTCCTTCTGGAAACTCTAGAGAAGAATCTATTTCCTTGTCTGCTCCAGCCTCTAGAGACTACTTACATTCCTTGCCTTGTGGCCCTTTCTGTTACCCCCTCCCAGAGCATTTGGAAATGAAAAGGCATGGGGGGTGTTTTTGGTTGTCACAATGGCTTTAGTGTGTAGCCCTGCTGACATCTAGTAGGTGAGGGCAAAGGATGCTGAAGGTCCTGCAGTGAATTGGACAATCACAATGAGAAATTGTTGTGCCAAAAATATCAATAGTGTACATGTTCCCCCATGACGAACACTAGGTGTCTTAGTTTGGTTGGTTGGCATTAAGGTGTCACAAGCTAAAAAATCTTCAGAGACCAGGCAGCCATCTCACATGAGTAAAGAGAGTGTGATGGGGTTATAGCCAGTTTAGATATCAGGCCCTGCCTAAAATGAGCATCACCTACTCAGCTTAACCAAGGTGTCACCAGGTAGGAAATTGGTTCCAGTATGGCTGAGTGTTTTGACTTCTCAAAAGAAACAGGGTATCCAAATCATATGTGAAATCCCCTATATTTAAATGTTGACAACCAATTTACAAATTTAAAAACCATTATGCAGGCCAAATGAAATACTTCTGAGCGATTAGTACTGTGCCTGGGCCACCTGACAGCTTCTGGGTTTGTTGTTCATTTTAATCATTAAAATCCTTAAAGTAATAGAGACAGTGATGTTTCTGAGTGTAAGAGGGACAAGGGGTGTGGTAGATCAGGGCACTTCTCTGCTTCTCTGCTTCTAGTTCTGTGATTTCCTTTAGCTTTCAGAAGCCCTCCTGCTCCGCCAAGCAACAAACATTACTGAGTGCATACTGTATTTCAGATATCTTATGGTGAGTGGCACAGCTGACCAAGACACAGCCCTTCCTTCAAGAAGCTCACAATCTGATTAAGGAGACAGAAAATAAGCTGAGGAAAATACAGAGAAGAAAGTCATTACTGCTGTAGTGAATAAATATTCAAATGCTATGAATAAGTCCTGGGAACTGTCAGAGGAACAAATTAATTATCAGTTGGGGAAGGGGATGGGTGGTAGAGAGCTGAGGAGGCAAGTAGATTTTACACAGGAGATGATGTGTATCAGCCATAAAAGAATAACTACAATTTATTTATTTATTTATTTAGTTTTTAAAATTTTTTATTTATTGCAGTAACATTGGTTTATAACATTGTATAAATTTCAGATGTACATCATTATACTTCTATTTCTGCACAGATTACATCATGTTCACCACCCAAATACTAAGTACAACCCATCACCACACACATGTGCCAAATTTTCCCTTTTGCCCTCCCCCGTCCCTCCTTCCCCTCTAAGAATAACTATAAATTAGAGAAGCGAAAATGAGGAGGCATATCTTCTCTCCTAGAAATTTCCCTTTAAAAAATGATCAAGTCCTTCCCATCTAAAAATATAAAAACAAAACAATATCTTCTTTGACCAAATTTCCCTAACTATTGCCTATTCTCTTTTCCCCTCTTAAAAACTAAATTTCGCCAAAGTTGCCTATACTCTGTGTTCATGTTCTCTCATCTTACCTACTTCTTTACCCAATCTAATTGAGCTTCTTGCCACCTGTTTACTACCATAGCTCTTGGTAAGGTTATTTCTGATCTTTGCTTAAAGATCTCTTTCTCAGAGAAACCATGTCATCTCTCTACTTAGTTGAGTTCTGTGTGTGTGTGAGAACCTTGCATACACTATCACAATTGATTACTCTTTACCATATCATAACACAATGAGTTAACTTTCAGGAAGTGCTCAGTAAGTACCAGGGGAATAGATGTATGCATATCTTTTCCCATCTAAAATCCTTCCCACTATTCATCCACTGCTATGGTCAATACACAAAGCTGTTACTTAAAAAGTTTAATTTTTTTGAGTTACAGAAGGTAAAAAATAATGATGATAAAGTAATCTGGGGGAGTAGAGGAGGCTATATATTGAAATATTAACTCAAGGTGTGGACTTATATAATTGACTGTATATTATCCTGACTGACATCTTCTTGGACCAATTGAGACCATTCTATGCCTTATGAAATTGGCTGAGGCAGTCAGCTTGATTGATCCAGTATAGTCAGAAGGTTTACCGGAAGCAACAGCACACTGCAGTGCTGGTACAATGCTAGTGCAGCATAATGTGCACTATGATCCCCTGGTGGCATACAGCTGTGTTTTCTAACTTTGTCTTTTTACTGTCACTCACAGTAAGAAATACAATTTCTAGGGGGGCCAGCCCGGTGGCACAAGTGGTTAAGTGCGTGCTCTCCGCCGAGGCGGCCAGGGGTTCGCCGGTTCGGATCCTGGGTGCACACCAATGCACAGCTTGGCAAGCCATGCTGTTACGGTGTCCCATATAAAGTGGAGGAAGATGGGCACGGATGTTAGCCCAGGGCCAGTCTTCCTCAGCAAAAAAAGAGGAGGATTGGCAGATGTTAGCTCAGGGCCGATCTTCTTCACAAAAAAAAAAAAGAAATACAATTTCTGTTGCAACACACACACTTATACACACGTAACTGAAGATAGAAAGTCATAAAACAATATTTACCCTTATTACATGAGATATACTCTGATATTTGCTGTTGCATTCTATTTTACTTTTTAAAATACTCATTGTAGCCACTGATATGATTTTATGACCTGTTAATGGGTCTTGATCTGCAAGTTAAAAAATGCCAGCTTAGAGGCTGGCCCAGTGGCGCAGTGGTTAAGTGCGTGCTCTCCGCTTTGGTGGCCTGGCATTCACAGGTTCGGATCCCGGGCGCACACCGATGCACCGCTTGTCAAGCCATGCTGTGGCGGCATCCTATATAAAGTGGAGGAAGATGGGCGCGGATGTTACCCCAGGGCTAATCTTCCTCTGCAAAAAAGAGGAGGGTTGGCATCGGATGTTAGCTCAGGGCTGGTCTTCCTCACACAAAAAAAAGAAAAAAAATACCAGCTAATACAAAGTCCATTTAAAACATTTGCCAACAGTGACCTGTAAAGCATCAGAAAAGGAATAAGGAAGGGTTGATGCTGTTACTCCTTACTTCCATGTTCTGCAACACCAGTAAAAATGTCTCCCTAACTCTGTTAGTAAGCTCCCTTTCCCTTCTTCTGCCTTAAATCTGGCCTTCCTGATATTTCCAAACTTCATTCCCTTCACATACACCATCTTCATTCACTAATTCTTAATAAAGGAAAAAGAAAGGAATCCCGGATTCTGGTCCTGATCTGTCACCTACTAGCTTCTTCATTCATAAAATGAAGGTAGCTCAAATGAGATTATGAATGTAAAAGCTTTATAAGCTATAAGAATAAGAGAGTCTTCTTATTATTTTAGCTGTCAGAAGTGGGCATCTGATGGACTCAGATATGGGCGTTAGATAAGGGCATCTGATGGGCTCTAGGCAGACAAGCATCAGAATCTGCCGGGAACTGAGGCAGCACAGTGAAATGGAAAGAATATGGGCTGCGGAGTGAACCAAACTTGCCTGAATTCATATCCAGCTCTGTCACTTAAGTATAACTATGTGACTTTGAGATATTTACGTAAATTTTCTGAGCCTCTTTCTGATTTGTAGAAGGAGGATAAGATCTATTTTATATATAGTCGTTGTGAGGATTACATGAAATAGTGTATTCAGAGTTCTTAGCATGTTAAATAATGTAAGTTAAAAAGAAGATTCAGAAATCCAGAGAAGCTTTGCCTAGAGCAGTGCTGTCCAGTAGAAACATAATAAGACCTATATATACCATTTTGAATTTTCTAGTAGCCATATTGAAAAAATTGAAAGAGAGCCAGCCCTGATGGCCTAGTGGTTAAAGTTTAGTGCGCTCCCTGCTTTGGTGGCCTGGATTCATTTCCCCATTGTTGAAATCACACCACCTGTCTGTAAGTTACCGTGTTGTGGTGGTGGCTCATATAGAAGAACTAGAAGGCCTTACAACTAGGATAGACAACCATGCACGGGGGCTTTGGGGAAAGAAAAAGAAAAAAGGAGGAAGATTGACAACAGATGTAGCTCAGGGTGAATCTTTCTCTGCAAAAAAAAAATAAAAGAAACAAGTATAATTAATTTCAATAATATTTTATTTAATCCAACATGTCCAAAATATCATTTCAACAAGTAATACATATAAACAATTACTAATGAGATATTTTACTTTTATTTATACAAAGTCTTTGGAATCCTGTGCATATTTTATGACTACGGAATATCTCAATTTCAATGTGGAATTTTTACCAGAAATATGTGATCTCTATTTAGATTTCAAAAAATTTACAGGTGAAAAAGTAGATTCATATACCCAAGTTGTTAGAATCTTGAATATTTTCCAATAACTGAGTCAACTATCAGTTTTTAAATATATTAACATAAATTAAAATTGAGAATTCATTACCTCAGTCCCACTAGCCACATTTCAAGTACACGGAAGCCACCTGTGGCTAATGGCCACCATATTGGACAGCACAGGCCTAGAGGGCCATCTTCCTCTAACCCCACATAAGCAGCATCTGGGAGTCCTCCTCCAAGTATTGATGGGGCATGAAAACAGGGTAGGTGTCCTCTAGAGGACAGCGAGACTGAGAAAGGCAGAGTTTATAAAAGAGGAATCAGAAACATTACAATTCTCCCTGGAGGCCCTGGGAACAGAAGGCAGAGATAAACAACAGCTCACATCCACTCTCCTCCACTAGCCAACAAGCTGTCTTCTCCCTGTAAAAAATGAAATAAGGGAGGTGGGGTGGGGAGGGGGTTACATTCTAGTCCAAACTTCAGTGCCTCCTCCCTTGAACAGGGACGCAAAGGACAGCCATGACAAATGAGTAAGGATTGGCTGATGAGGGGGGCTGACAGGAAATGAGTGTATGTTGAGAACATGGCTGGGGAAAGCTGGAGGGAGCGACACATTAATTGCCTACAGAGATCATCAAGGAAGGGAAAAAAGTGCTCAGAGAGGTCCAAGAGATCATGAGGAGGAGTCAAGGGATTAAATGCAGGAAAAGAAAACATCAATTAAGTACAGTATAGGGAAAAGTTTCTGAGTAGAGGAGCCATCAATCTGAGAAACAAAATCTCCAAGGAAGAGGTGAGAAAGCCAATACTTAAAACGTTACAACTCAGCCAGTCATAACAATAGGAGTGAGGAACCATTCTGTTCTTGCTCTGAAAGCTAAGGTAGAGCAATAATTCAAATAATGAAATATATAATTTTATATTTGGAATGGAGCTAGTAAGTTAGCTACAAGGGGCATTATTTTATAAATGAGAAAATTGAATTCTATCCCGCCTCTAAGTAACAATGTGGTCAGGAGTAGACCTATTGCTATAGTTGTCAGTCTAATGCTCAAATAGTCTATAGATCTGTTGTCCTTGTTATTTTCAAAAATTTTACTGACATTTATTAGTAAATCTGTAAAGCATCAGTAGAGTATGTCTTTCATCCTTCTCTGATAAAAGAGAAAATTGAAGAAGCCTTGGGTCAGTGTAAGCTAGGGAACCTATCTGTGGCTATCTAGAACTGTGCTGTCCGTTATGGTAGCCACTAGACACACGTGGATATTGAATACTTGAAATATGGCTAGTCTAAATTGAGCTTTGATGTAAGTATAAAACACTCCTGGATTTGTTAGACTTAGTACAAACATGTGTAAACTGTCTCATTACATTGATGTGCATTATAAAACATTTTTATATTGACTACATGTTAAAATAAAAATATGTTTTATATATTTAAATAAAATATATTATTAAAATTAATTCTATCTTTTAAAATAATTTTAATGTTGTTACTAGAAAATTTAAAATTATGTACATGGCTCTATTATATTTTTATTGGCCTGAGCTGATATAGAAGATACTATGAATTAATGCTTTATTTCCAACCTGCTTCCTAAAGCACAAGTTAAATTCGTTGGCCTTCATAAGGTTTGAGCATGTCTTTAAGAGCCCAAATTCTGGTTAATAAATAGCCCATGAAAATTAGCATCTATTCAAAAACCATTAAAGAGAAAAAATAAACCTTTCCATTTGCATTGTTCTTTATTTTCAAGATTGCTTAGTGAATTAAGACGCCTGAAAACCCAAGTGTGTTTAGCCGTAGCTATCCTCCATTTCTTCTCCACAACAGCATTGTGTTGTAATGAAGACCATGAAAAAGCATTTCAGAAAATAGCCTCCAATATGAAGCAGCAATCAATATGCATGGTATATATGATCAAGTTAGAGAGATGTGTAGGAGAGGCCCAAATATGTTTGGCCTGCTTAAACACATGCTTTCTGCTTGCCAGCCAACAAATCGCTTCTATATATTACATAAGACTAAATTAATACCCACACGAAGACAGTTTATTGTGGATGATGGATCATGGGTTTGTTACTCATACATCCAGAGCAGGGCCCTGGAAATCACATCATCATTGCATTCCCAGGGAAAGAAATGATTGTCACATCCAGACATGTTTATCATGGAGAGAGAGGCTGATCCAGGCCCATCTACTTGCAGAGAGAACACTGCCACCTCACAGGATGAGAGCTCAGAGGGAAGACTCGGTGTTGACCGCCAGATACAGCAAGAATACAATTTCACTATAGGTCCTCCTGGGGTGATAAGGAATGATCTGGCTATATCCTCTGGTCTATACCGTTAGGTTTTGGGGACCCAAATATGAGTGTCATTTAACTTTAACAAAGGCAATAAAAGTGCTATCCACTCTACTTTGGAGAACAACAATTACCCGTATTACACATATTGCAATCAGTGATATACATGGACCAAAACTCAAAGGTGCAAGACCTAGCATAAATGTAGGAGGTGAATGAAGGACAGATTAAACTGAAGGGATGGGTCTCTTTGGCCTATCTTCTGACAAACTGTCTGGCTGCGTCAGCAAAAGTCGAGAGCAATCGATACTTATGAAACAACAACACTGCCACAATCAGAGGCAGAGCAGGGTTGGAGTGCTATTACCATAAGTGGCTGAGTCATTGATGTGAACGTGTATGTCATTTTGCATATCATTTGCATGTTATTTGGTGCAGCCTTGCCAATAAATAAACACAATTTATCAACTTGCACAACCTACCCTGACCCTTGTAAGTACACATGGAGGAAAATAAACTAGACCTGCAATGAATTACTATTTGTTTAGCATTAAAAAAAAAAAAAAAATAGTTCTGGTCCAAGGAGTTAAGCTACTAACTTTAATGCTGTCAACTAGGTAGAATGCTTCCTGTGGGCAAGGCTATGTTTTAGACACTTTTGTTTCTAGTTCTGCTTGCTGGCTTCATATGGTATGTACTTTCTGTGTATTTGTTAAAGCTGATCTCACTAAGAAATATGTGTCTGTACATTGTATACATGTGTCTGTTTATCTCTCAATCATATTTACTGAGTGCATCCCATACACTAGGTAGAGTAGTAAGTGCTTTGTGTATACTCTAACCTAATCCTCAACAAAATGATCTAGTTTTACAGATGATGGAACAAGCTGTGAGCATTTGGGCAAACTCTTTGGGACACAGAGGTGGTAAGCTGTAGAACCTGGATTTGAACACAAGTCTCTCTGACTTCAGAGCATGAATTCTTAGCCACTTAACAACTATACTACTAACAATATGTGATAACTTAATAAAAGTTACACAGGATTTATACCAAAACACATGAGTCAGTATATTTTCCTTTCCCCAGGAGTGGATACATTTTTGTGGAACCTGAGGCATATCAAATTTAGGGGACTCTCTTGAAGAAAAATGACACAAAATTATGAATACAACCTTAGATATAAAAGTGAATGTTTGTTTAAAAATCATAACAAATTAAAATAGCACACACATAACAACGTGCAGAAAAACAGTATCATATCTTTGTTATTAACTGAGTTAATATCTACACATCTCTATAATAATTTTTCCCTAAATATTTTGACTGTAAACTCTTTGATGGTCTCTTACTATGAAAGCAACTTTTGTAAGTTGCTTTTCTAACTAGAGAGTAAAAAGACAATTTACTATTTCCTCCAGTAGGTTGATTAAAATTTGATTTTTATTATTGATGGTAAGACATGCAACCTCACCTATGGACATATGTATATACTGTCTGTAGTACTGCTACAGGATTGTGTCTCACAAAAACATAAATTCTACTGTGCTTTATAAAGTATACCCTGCGTAAAAATCGAGTATATTCCTAACAGGAGTGGATTTCCATTTTGACCAAGTGATGATGAGGACTAGATCTTTTGCTTACAATTTTAGAGGTCTGATTATTGGGAAATTTTTACATAGACTAACTTCTAAGGCTGTACATTTCTAACCTTGTCTCTCTTCTAATGCCCACCTAGCCCTGGTGCAGAGACATTCATTTATTTCATCCTAAGACCTCTAACCTGAATCTTCATTTCATTAACGAGTAGGTCTACAAGAGAGCTGTAGGGGTGTTTCTGGAAGCCACACCTACACTGTGCTGGTTAACAATACTCTAACTATATGTGGAAGTGACTGCAAACTACATAAATTGATGTCACCAAATCTAAATTAAATATACTCCCACCTGAATTTCCTGAATCCCCCAAATGACCACAACCACACCAATGGCGCTTGATAGGAGGGAAGTGTATCTGAGTGGAAGGCAGAGTGGACTTAACTGATTGATGTTAAAATATTTTATTTTTGCAAATTTAAAAAATCTTATCTTCTAGTGAACATAGTCGTAGAGCCATTCCCAGAGCCTTGGGAGAGGCAATGCAAGGAAGGGGACTTGAAGCTTAATTTTATTAGCTTCTTGGTATATCTGCCTCTGTATCCATATTCTGTACAGCTTCATAAATGGCAAGGATCTGTCTCTTTGGTTCCCTGCCATTCACAGAGTTGACGGGATCTATGACCACAGGTAGGAGCTGCATGTCCACTCCCCCCATTCTACTCCCCATTACCAACTCTGAAATGTCACATGACGTGATCTTTGTGAGGGACTGATTTCCTTTTAATATCTCTGCATCAATCAAGCCCACCTCCATCTCTATTCATCCACTTGACATCAATGGTTCTAAAATTTTTTTGAGTATGATGACCCATTTACAGTCCTAACAGAATGTGCTCACTCTTATTTATTAATAAATGGGCCTTTAGGGCTATTTCTTGAGTAAATAAATGAAAGGTACTTTGTGTTCAGTACTTTTTTCATTCTTGTCTTAGTATAATTAATAGTGTGAATGATTCATTGTTATATTCATATTTCAATGTTTTATTTGTTATATTACTATATAATTACTATCTATATGTTTTTATTACTTATGATTAACTGTATTATTTGTATATTATATTTATTGTTCTATTATTCTATAATAGTATCTAAATACACTTGAAATGTAGGAACATATGTGTAGGGAATCTGCTTTTGATTCATTCTACATACAATCATTAGGTATATCTCTGAACTCTTGAAATGACTCTCTTAGACCTCAGGAATTCTACAACCCACTTTGTGGAAACTACTACTCTAAGCCTTACACCACCTAAAGATACTG
The DNA here is from genome assembly GCF_057802395.1 of Ceratotherium simum simum. Lineage (NCBI taxonomy): Eukaryota > Metazoa > Chordata > Mammalia > Perissodactyla > Rhinocerotidae > Ceratotherium > Ceratotherium simum. Next base: position 32,460,959 of record NC_141901.1, on the reverse strand, counting down.
CTGGTTGGGTTTCTCCAAACACCCTCAGTTTTAAATGCAGTGAAACAACCAAATCATTGTGGTGGTTACTGTAGAAAGAAATACCTTCTAGTGTATGAGACTCTCTAAATTGAATTATTTGGAATCGTAAATATCTGCATTAAAAAGGGGACTGTCCCATGATTTGGGATAGTTGGTTGAGAAGAAGGCACCGACCAATGTGAATTTAAGTTTGTGCTTCAGGCTTTGGAAAAAATGCGTTTGCGTTCTCGTGGGGAGGAATGTGTGGCCATCTTTCTTCTCCGGGCTGGCACTGCAAGTTGGCTTCATTTTAAAAATAGTGCTAGGAAGGGAGGAAAAAAAAGTAATGTATTCTTAAAATGTTTATATGTCAGCAAAATCCTGAAAACCACTCAATAGATTAATCCTCCTGCTGACTTCAAAAGGATGGATTTCCAGCTATAACTGAGATTGGGAAAAATTGATTTCTGTGTTCCTTATGACTGAATAAGATAAAAGCCACTGCCCTGGCAAGCGTCTCCCAGCCTGGATCTTGACTTCTGGAGGGCTGGCTAATTGAAAAGTCCCTCCAAATACCAGCCCCAACCCTTCCACGAGATCTGGAAAAAGAATCAAGGGCAGGCTGCCTATTTTTCAAGAATGATTTCCAGAGTATTGTTTATTCTCACCAGCGCTGAACAACTGCAGTCAAAGGTAAAAATACTTTCTTTCCCTTTTCTTCTAACTCTTCCTCTTTCCCCCTTGCCTTCTCTTTCTCTCCATTTCTCAACTTTCTCTTTCTTCCCATGAGTCTCCTTTTACATGAAGATGGTTTCAGAATGACTGTACCACCTGGATTAAATCTCTGAGCAATGGCGAGTCTATGTCTTTCTGAGACTTTAGTTTACCCATTTAAAAAGAAGACATTGCATCTTTGCGTGGATTTATTGTTATCAAAGCATTTCACCTACATTTTCTCATGTAATCCTCACATGATAACTGTGAGGGGATAATTATTATCTCACAGCTATAAGACAGTTTCAGATGATTTGCAAATTCATAGAGCCAGTATTTGCCAAAGCTGGGATAAGATCTCACATCTGATTCTGTATCTGATGGTTTTCACTGAGTCCCAGGTGATTCCCACACAATTAATACTTCATTCCTTTGCAAGTATGTTGAGTGAGAGGGTTCACTCATTCAATCATTCACTCTTTCATGTCATAAACATTTATTGAGCACCTACTATGTCCTAGGCACTATGCAAAAGGAGACAACAACTGTGACCCAGACAGACAAGATCTCTGCTAGCAAGGAGCTGATCTTCTAGGAATACAGCTGATTTGACCAAGTACTATGGTGAATTTTAAATTCCTCAGAACATAAAATAGTCCAACTGCTCTGACATCTATGTGTTCAAAGGGCAGGTCAATTTTAACAGAAAATATGGTAAATTAAGTTTTTACAAAAACATCCCAAGTTTGATAAAACAGTCATATGAGTTGTCTGGACCTAAGTGCTATAGAGAAATATTCATGTTCTCCTAGTTGTTTTAACTTTTATCCTTCTCTTCCATCTCTTTCATGCTATTTCTTCTGGTCCTTTTAATTTAAAATTTTACTCCTTTCTTGTTTCCTACTCCATCATCTATCCTTTATTTCAGGTCATTTCTATAAAGAAGCAATCAGTCCTGTTATTTTGAATCAATCATATGATGCCATGTTCCTGGCCAAACAGGATAGTTGCTGAACTATTTGTTTGTATTTCTTAAAGAATTCCATAAAGTTCTCCACAAGACATGGCTCTAAGTATTTATGAAGTTATCTCAATAGGATAAGAAATCCTCCATCAGTATTTAATCCTCTGAATCTTGATATACAAACAATAGCAAATATTATTAAATAACTCTTTCTTCTGAGTGTTTTATGTATATTAACTAATTGAGTCCTCAAGACAACTTTATGAGGTATGTACTTAAATTCCTACTTTACAGATGAAGGAACTGAGACAGAGAGAGAAGGGACTTACCCAAGACTATAAACAAGTAAATGGAAGAGCCTGGATTCAAACCCAAATCATCTATTCACAGAGTTTACTCTCTTAACCATGTACTGTATGGCTCTCATAAAATCGGTTAGACAACACTCAATTGACAACATTAGCAAATAGAATTTAAATTCTCAGGCCAGCCTTCCTGACCACCTGGGACTCGGGCCAATTGGTACTTTGTGCCATCACCTGATCAGGTATTACATCTTCCCTAACTTTATTAGGTTCTTACCACTTTAACTTGCCAATTGCTGGGAAAGGGAGTGGGAACCTGCATTGGCACATCCCAGCAATTTCCACTGCGGGTGAATCCTTCAGTGGAGGACTATACCTACATATGTGTTTTATATGTGTGTGATGGGAGAGAAAATGCTGAGAGTATGGCATTAAGAGAGGGGGATATTGGGGCCAGCCCTGTGGCTTAGCGGTTAAGTGCGCATGCTCCACTACTGGTGGCCAGGGTTCAGATCCCTGGCGCGCACCTATGCACCTCTTGTTGGGCCACGCCGAGGTGGTGTCCCACATACAACAACTAGAAGGATGTGCAACTATGACATACAACTATCTACTGGGGGTTTGGGGAGAAAAAGGGGGAAAAAATGGAGGAAGATTGGCAATAGATGTTAGCTCAGGGCCAGTCTTCCTCAGCAAAAAGAGGAGGATTGGCATGGATGTTAGCTCAGGGCTGATCTTTCTCACAAAAAAAAAAAGGGGGGGGGGGAATGGGGTAAAGTGGAACTTAGGGCAGTAGTTATTCGTGAGTGGGTAGTTGTGTGACAAGATTTGCTTTTATGGCTTCCTAGTGGGTGTGATCAGTGAGGAGATGTTCCCGTAATGATAGGGGTGTGGTGTGTGTGTGTGGGTGTCTGTGGGTGGGTAAGTTCAGGATAAGCATGTGGCAGAAAAAAAAAAAATCCCAGCAACACACTTTATTCCTCCTCTCTTCCTTACCTCCTCCCCCCTCTCCTCCAAGCCCAAATATCCGGGATGTTGCAGTAGAAATTAAAATGGCTCAAGTTGTGGAGAGGAATTTTTTCTTTTGAAACAGTGTGTAAAACCACACTCGTAACAACCAGGTTCCCTATATAAATCTATTTTTAAGATGATTAGAGGGTTTCTATAGCCGTTCAAGCATCAACTGCTGGTTTTGTTTCCTCGTCGTCAATAAACTGTTGGCAGGATAGTGCACCAGAGGTATACTTTTTAAAGGGTATAATTGTGTGGCACAGAAATTATCACTTGCTTGACGATGGATTTCATTGGTCTCTCCCTTTGAGAATCCAGTTTGGAAGCTGGGCTTGTCAGTCCCTCCAAGCACACATTGCCTTGTGTGTGTTGGTCTCGCAGCACATCATGTTGGCAACCACTAGGCAGAGGGTAGCAATTAAACCACACAATAGGCATCAAGGGATGAGGAGAAGACACTGTGTTTAAAATAAACGAACACAAGAAGCACAGCCAGCTTCCCTAGGAAGGCTATCTGAGCAGTGTGGTGAGCCAAGATTGGGCAGATTTGCAAAGGAAGCTGGGAAATTCCCCATGGTGCCAAGCCATTAGCCAGCAGCTGAGGCTGGTTCCTTCCCAAGGATCTCCCATAGGACCCCTTCTCGAGGACTAACCTTCTCTGGGGTGTAGAAAGCTAGGAAGGAAGCTTTGTAGAACTCTACTCTTTCTACTGCCAGAGCCCAGAGGCTATGCAAATTTAGATTGATTTGGCAGCTATTATTAAAGGCATGTCTAGTCACGACAGGCACAGGAACTTTAGTTCTCCCTCAGAAATAGGGAACAGATCAGACAGAAGTCAGCCTCTGAAATGGAAGCTAATAAGCATCGGCATATAATACAGAAAATTACCTATTGGCAGAAGTAACTGATTCTCAAGAGGTGCTAACAATGTGGTAAAGATGAGAAAAGAGATATTCCCCAATTTCTATCTAGGGGAACCAAGAAAACTATCTAGACAAAAGACCACAGTGTTTCTTGGTCTAATCAAGATGACCAGCACGGTGCCTCAATACTGAAATACAGCTGGTGTTACAAAACAAAAGCTCATAAAACAATAAGCAATGAGAGTGACCTGACTGAGACAGAGACTAGAATAAGGTAGCTGCAGGGCAAGAATGGGTGGTAGTTTAATTAGTATTATCTGGGGGAAAGGGCACTGAGATGCTAACAAAAATATACATGCAGGAGAGAAGGGCGCGTCAACTGGTTACCCTAACCAGATAAAAATAGATGTTACAAATATCTAGCAACTCTTGTCCCACGTCTGTCTCACCAAGCAAGGTTCTAATCTGTAACTTGGACTCTGAGTGGCCAGACCCACCAGAAGAGAGAGTCTTGAGAATATTTGTTCATTCACTATCAAACATTTTTAAGTACGTCTATGTCCCGGGTACTCCAGCAGTAAGGTTACAGGGATAAAATGGATGGTTAACATTTTCATGCGGTTTACAGTCCAGTTGGACAATCACAGAGGTCAACATATAATCATAATGTGAAGAGAGAGAATGTCATAGAGCTATGCATAGCATGGACTGGGACCGCAGAGGGAAGGTACTTTACCCAGTCTGTGGTGGGGAGGAGTCAAGGAAGCCATATTAGATGAAGGGAGATCTGAATTTGCCCTTCAAATATGAAGATTAGAAGTGGTAACAGAAGATGAGGATGGTAAGTCAGGGTTGTTGTTATGTTTAAAAGAGGCTGGGGGCCTCTTTTATTTAAAGCAGACGTTAAAAGCATGGATAGTATAAAGAAGACATTAGAGAGCATTGCATGTTTGGGAAAAAAATTGGAACGCTGTTTAATAGGTTGGATGTGAGGGGAGGTATGGAAGGAAATGAGGTAGAAAGAGGTTATATGAGGAATTGCCTTATTAGCAATTTGTAGGCAAAAAAGAGGTATTGAAAATGTTAAGCAGGGGAGTAATAGGGTTGCATTTGCAATTTAGATGATATTTCCATACATGTCTCCCACTCCAAATGAATTGCTATTCTGATGTGCGGATTTGGCAAATGCAGATTTCTTACTTTGATTGAGTTAAGAGCTTGATGACCTTTAGGTGGGCTGGTGAAATTGAGTTTTCAGACATCAAACTTGAGGGCTGGACTCTAGACCTGTGAAAATCCTGCATCAAGTTTTCACTTGTGAGGCCCTGCTAGAAGCTGTCATCGGATCTCTCTTTGACATCTCTCTATCTGCAGAAGCTTGGGTGGAAAATGGAATACACAGTTAACATTCAAAACATCATGACATGTCAGTAAGAGATTACAGTGTGGAAATTATGTATGGGAAAGGAAGAATCCTACCGACTCAACTTTCTCTATGTGAAACCCTTTCTATCTCCTGAGCTTTTAAATGGTTTCTCCTAGACTGGTATGTTTGACTATAATTAATAAAATGACATTCCCTTAAAAAGTATGCTACTGATGGTTAAGACTATTTCACTATAAATCTTTGTCAAGGCCTTTTAGCAAATGGATTTATCCCCAGTTCTGAAATGGTATGCACTATTTTATTTTTTATTAAATTCACAAACTGTCCTACTCAGGGACATGATGTGATATAAAATCAAACTGAACTCTCTGAAGAGATGATCAACAAGATCAAACACACAAAGTGGGAACTATTCAAGTGGAAACTGAAAATTCCTCAATTCAATTAAAATGGAATTTATGAGACACTATATACTCTCAAAAGAAAAAATAGTATAAGAGACAGTACACAAGGTAAAAGCTTCAAGATAAAAGAAATCCCGAGAACAATAGAAATGATGTATGATAAGTGCTCTAGGAGTCCAGAGAGTTACAGCAGCGGACATGGAGAGTTACAACCTTGTGGGGAGTAAATGGAGGTTAGATCAAGAGGATGGGAAGGTTCCAAGTGTAGTGAGCAAGATGAGCCAAAAGCCAGCAGAAATTTATTTTCTGAGAATTTGGATGACAATGAGGTCACTGGCCCAGGTGGAGCGGGAATTCATGACAAAGAGTCCACCACAGCCATTGGTATGCCACTTCACAGAGCAGACATGACAGCAGGTGGTTGTCATTGTATAACACAGTTAATACTGTTGAGGGTGTTTTTTCAACCTTTCAACACCATCACCCCAGCCCTGTCTACCTAGTCTTATCCTAGTAGGGTTCTGGGCCCTGCCTCTGAGTTGTGTGCATGCACACAGTGAAGCCCACACAGTGGGAGGGATTCCAGGCACAGGCTACATAAGCCCAGTCTCTGACCTGCACTTTGGGTAATAAAACTCATAATTGCTAGAGCCTCATTCCCACCACATGCTCAACTAAACCGTGTCAGTGTCAGTGTCCCGCATGATGGAGTGGCAGAATGGAAGTATGGAACTACATAGAACTTCAGAACCATCAGGTACCTCAGGGGCCCTCATTTTACAGTTGAGGAAATGAAGGCCCCAGAGAAGTTCAGTATTTTCATGAAGTCACAGCTAGTGGCAGAACTGGGACTAAAGTGCAGTTCTCCTGTCTCTCAGTTTAGTGTTCTATTCGCTATATCGCAGGCTTTTTTTTTAAAGGAAAGCTCTGTAAATATTCAAGATGTGATCCCTCCTTTCCCTTAAGTGAAACCACTCTTGAACGTCTGTGTCTTCCTCTAAATTTAGGTACATTTCCTGTGATGTTCCTTTAATTATCATAGTTTTAGGCCTCTGTAGAGCCCACATGGCCCCCATTACGTTGTTTATTTGGGACAAATAATACAATCCTTTTACTTGCATATAGTGTTTTGCCTATTTCAGAACATTTCTGTATATATTTCTCCACTGGATTTCACAAGAATTCTGCAAAGTAAGCTGGTCAGCCTCGTACTTTTCATTTGACCATTGAAAGGAAACGAGGCACAGAGAGATTTAGCAACTTTCTCTTAGTCACACATTGATACAATGATGAAATTGGAACTAAAAACCCATGAATCCTTAAACTAACAGAAGAGAACCGATGAGAAGGAGTGATAGTTGAATGGGGGCTGAGAGATGCTAGTTGCACCAGAGAGTTCACATTTTGTCAAGCTTCACTCTTGTTGTATATAAAAATTTTGCCCAAGTTTCAAAGCTACACCATGGAGATGTCCACAAACCACAAAATTCATGGTTGAATTCACAGATCATGCTGCTCTACCTTATACTATGCCCAAGAAGGAAAGCTCCAAGGCTGATAGAAAACGACAGGATCCGTCAGTGAGTTGATATGACTGGGCTGAAAAAGATTCAGATAGACGTGGTCTGTCTCTGGAGACAATTAGAAAATAGAATGGGGGGCCATTTGCTACATATCTCTCTTTGCTTCAAATGTGGCTGTTTAAATTTGAATTGAATGTGTTTGGGGATTTTCTACAAAGGAAGCCACTTGGAAGGCTGCCGTTTCTTGTTATCAGTCATGTTTTATTATTGAGAGGAGGAACGCCCAGAGGAACTTCAGAGCTCAGGCAGAGGCGAAAAACTGAGCGGGACTGATGCACAATAGTACTTATTCCCATGGCATCCAAACTCATAGACATTGTCCTCAAGGATAAATGAAAGATTCAGTACAAAAGAAGAGTCCAAGTACTTTAAATATCATCTTAAAGGTGAAATGAGAATGTCAACAAAGGGAATTATTCTACTCATATTTTTGCAGCACTCACCATTGACTGTCACTGCATGAGTCGGAGAGAAATTGGAGGAATCGGACCTCATGGTGGCCCTCAATAAGTGTACAATTAAGGTGTAGTAGCTGAAACATGCTTATATCAATTGAAAACCAAATATATAACTCACGTTTATGAACTGATAAATAAGTGATACAGATCAGTGTTGTGAAAATGTAGAGAAGATACTTAAGCCCTCATCAAGTTAGACAGGAAGAAACAGAGTCAGTGTCAGCTGTAAGGGGGTGGAGGACTGCAGTGCTGGGGGAAGGCAGCCAGAGAGAAGGAGAGTAGAGGATTATAGAAGAAGGAAAGACAATATAAGTTGGCTAGGGGCACTGCTGCTTCCTTGTTGCGCCTACCTTCCGTCTTTCCAAAGCAAAATATTTACATGGTCTCTATTTGTCCTTCTAGTACCTAACCAGCTCTGAATGGAAGAAGAAAGTCACTTGAACTCTCCATGCCTGACATGTTCCCATCTGTTATAAAGGCAATTATTATATATTTCCTGCGTATATGTCAGCATTCTGGAAGTTGAGAAGCAATGATGTTTAGTGAAAGTCCCTTGGAGTGTCCTAAGTGCTATAAATTATGAAAAATTATTACTAATTTTCTCTGTGTATTTCTGTAAGAGGTATCCAGGCTATCTGGTTAGAACAGTTTAAATTCAACTTGACCACCCCAATAAGAGATAGGCTTCATCGTTTCCTTTATCAGAGAAAGTCTTTTTACCAGGAAGAACACAGATTGGGCAAGGTTTAGCCAAATCCAGTGATAGGTGTTAACCCTTGGAATGTGATTTTAATAGCCAATAGGTATTTATAATTAATGTGCAATAACTCAATTATGCACATCTCTTTAAATTTAATAGGCCCAGTTAAGGTAAGATCATTAAGCACCCAATTGAATGTTAAACACATATATTTGAGGTTTAACGACTGTGCAGCAGATGCAGAATGGATTATGGGATTGTTAAAGGGCATTAAGAAAGTTGTTAATATTGTAGGGGTATTTAATTAATATTTTAAACAATCTATCCTTTGAAAACTGCTCTAAATGCTATGCGAAAGCTGCTTGGGGAGCAGGAGCAGAATTGACAGCGTTACTGTATAAACCCAGCCACACCGAAGGAGAACACAACAAAACAGCCCTCTAATTAGCGTGAGAAATGACAACAACACAACAAAAACCACTGAGTGTCTCCAATGACAGGTGCAGCAAATAACAAGGCTGATGAAAGATTTCGCAATTAAAGGTTCTGCTATGAAGATTAATGGAGTATTATCTTAAATTAATGTAAGGCGGGTTATCAGAGATGAGTTTCTGCCTTACAAGCTTCCCTCCTTTTCTACTTCTTTTCCTTTAATTTGTTTCTGGGTTTCTGAGTCCTCTTGACTACTCCCCAATATTCAAATGACTTTTTACTTCACAGTTTTTCTGTTCTTCCTTTTCTGCCTATGGTCTACCTTTCTTCCTTGTGGTCTCTTTTCATTCTCTATCACTCTCGGAATAAAAATTGCCTAAAAATAAAATGGTTTCAACTCAATGTCAATGTTCTGTCTCTTATATCCAACATCTCACTGGGTTCTCTCACTCTACAACAAGGAAGTTGTTTAAATTACAAATTGGCTGTGAAGTTAAAGGATCACACAAATTTGCAATATTAAAGGTATCTTCCTTATTTAATTTCCCTTTTTATTAGAATATTTATTTTTGGTGTCATAATTTTACCATTCATTCCTCAATAAATATTTATTTAGTGACTACTATATGCCAAGCACTATTCTGGACATTGGGAATATAGCAGTAGATAAAACAAGCAAAGTCTCTATATTCATGAAGTTTACATTCTAGTTGAGAAAGAGTAAGGAGGCCTGTTTGGCTGGAACAGAGTGAGAAAGATAGGAGATAGAATCAGAGAGGTGGGGCTCAAATTGCATAGGAGTTTACTGGTAATTTAAGGACTCTGGCTTTTCTCGGGATGATATGGAAAGCCACTAGAGAGTTTTGACCATGGGAAAGACATGAGCAAGGTATGTTTTAAAATCACCACACCAGCTGCTATGGAGTGGGCCACTGTAGTGGTCCTGGAGAGGAAGCAGTAATAAATAACAGAGGAGAGAATTGATAGTAATTTGGATCCATGTGATTGTAGTGCAGGAGGATGACAAGTGGTCAGATTCTAGATATACTCTAGAGATAAAGCCAATAGCATTCGCTGGTAGATGGAATGACTCTAAACATTTGGGACTAAACAATTAGAAGACTGACATCACCATTTACTGAGGATGAAAGTTTAGTGGGGAAATCAAGGATTTCTTTATGGACAGGTCAAATGGAGCTATCGAGGATGCAATTGGATATAGGAGCCTGAATTTCAGGGGAACTTTCCAGGATGAAGACATAAATTTGGAAATTATTGACATATGGATGGTATTAGAAGGCACGAGTCTGGGTTAAATCACCCAGGGAGTGAATGTAGGTGGAGAGTAAGGGAGGTCTGAGAACTGAGCCCCATCAGTTAGAGAAACGAGGAAGAAAGAAGCAGAGAAGAGAGAGAAGCAGCAGCCAGGCAGAGAGGAAAAAATATTGAGAAGAGAGTCAAGAAAATGTTTCCAGTAGGAGGAAATGATCAGTTGTGTCAAATGCTGCTGATGGGATGAGTATGAAGACGACTGAGAAATGCATAGTGGTTTAGCAACATCATTGATGCCCTTGTCAGGAGCTATTTCAGTGAAGTCCTAGGTTCTGTACTAAAAGTCCCTGTACTAAAGTGAGAACAGAAGAGAATAACTGGAGATAGTGAGAATATAAATCTCTTCGGAGAAATGTTGTTTTAAAAAAGAGCCAATAAATAGAGTAACACCTGAAAAGGGATGTGGTGTCAAGATGTGGGATCAAGAAAGGTACACATTTTTAAGCTTGGGAGATATTATAATAGGTTTATGTGCTATAAGGAATGATCCAGAATAGAGGAAATTTTTATGATGCAGGAGCGAGAAGGGCATTGCTAGAGCATTGTCCTCCAGTAGGCAAGGGAAGAAGGGACTTGATGCACAAGCCATGGAGTTGGGTGTAGATGTGATCATGGTCAGTTCATTCACAGTCACAGAAGGGAAAGCAGAGTATACGGGCATAGAAAAGGTAGTTTTGTAAGTGTGATGGTGGAAGAGTGTGGACATTCTCTTCTAACTGCTTTTGCTTTTTTTTTTTTTTTAAGATTTTATTTATTTATTTTTCCCCCCAAAGCCCCAGTAGATAGTTGTATGCCATAGCTGCACATCCTTCTAGTTGCTGTATGTGGGACTCGGCCTCAGGATAGACAGAGAAGTGGTGCCTCGGTGCGCGCCCGGGATCCGAACCCGGGCCACCAGCATCGGAGCGCGCTCACTTAACCACCAAGCCACGGGGCCGGCCCTGCTTTTGCTTTTTTTTAATATATAGTTAAATAGGAAGTAAGGTCATCAGCTAAGAAGGAGAATGAAGAAGGAGGAGTTGGAGGTTTGAGGACAGAGGAGAACGCAGGAAACAGGCATGAGGAAAGGGGGAAAGAAAATAGACTGGGGAAATACAGTAGCGTTGTTGAGTGACATTTAGTCCACTTGAAGCCAGTGGTCATGAATTTTAAACTGAAGTCAAAGAGGATGGCTATGGATGTTTTCCTGGGTAAGTGTGGGTGCAGAGTAGGTAGAAAGTTGCATTTAACTACGTTTGGAATTTTGGCAAGGTGAGTATAATAGAGAGAGAGGGAAAATGGAGTTGAGGAGATATGCGATGATATGATTAAAAAAACGTATGGTAGAATTCAAGCTAGGTATGGGAGGTGATGCAAGAAAATGAATGGAGGAAAGGACAATTAAAAGGTGGTATGATCTTTGGATTATATGTCCCAGTGGAATGACTGATTGTTAGAATAAAGTGCAAGGGGAAGTGAGATGGAAAAATAAGAGGGGATAGATAATAACCAAAGTATCTGAAGATAACTGTAACAAGGAGGCATAGCTGATGATGTACTGTGAGGGCATAGATTTCCTCACTGGGTAGTGTAAAGGGAGGAGGGATGTCACAGTGACGTGGAACTGAAAGCAACAAGATGACTGAGAAGAACATCTATCCTGTCTGGTGGGATTGGGAGAAGGGTTGCAGGGGGGATAAACTGCTACAATGGGAGAGGGCTACAGGGGAAGCAATGTCCTCTGGAAGACCTAGATTTAGGTTAGAGCAAGAAGAGGAGGATATTTTGAGAACAGTTTGGGAAGAGAAGAAAATCTTGTGATGAGGGATCAAAAGTTCCAGAGAGCACAAAGGAAAGATGTTAAGAAATAGGCAGGATTTGGAAATGGAGTCCTGTAAGGACTATCCAGAGCAGCACGGATATTTGGATAAGAGTATGGGGGGGGTGTGTGTGTGACAAATGATATGAGAGTCTCCTAGTGACTTCCAGACACAGTAGTAAAAGATTAGTCCTGAGGGTCCCCCAGAGAAATGGTGGTGGTGAGGCTGTGGGCATTGGTTTTGGAGTAGGGGAGGTAGAAAATTGCCACGATCAGATGGAACTTGGAGCCCCCATCTTCACACTATTCATGTGTTCCCTAAGCTAAGACTTGAAGGACCACGTGTTGTGTTGGGAACCACTGTTGTCAGCACCACCAGTCCTCCAGCTCAGTTCCTTCTAATGGCCCTGCTCATGAGTGCTCAACAAATAGGAGCCAATATTGCCAACATTGTGGTGTCTGGGAAATGAAGGAGCTGCAGCAGCAGCCAACGAGGGGAAAGTAAATTTAATGACCACAGAAGCCCTTAAAGGGGCCCTGCTGGTAGCACTGGGCACTTTTGGTGGACAGCAGAAACAGTAGCAGATCTCTAGTAGGGAGTAACAGCCACAGGTGCCACCAAGGAGGACTATGAGTCCCCAGGACCAAGAAATCATGGTAATGAAACAGCATGGCGCCTTGATATCAAATTCTATTGCAATGAGGCTGACACCTAACACTAGTTGTTTCCAAGGTTGGTGTGACCTGGAGAAAAACTATGTTCATAGTATATATATACTCATAGATATTCTTTCATAAATGTGTGTGTGTGTGAATACCTCATGAGAGAACAATCACTATGGACTATATGTAGAGACTAATTCTGTGACTAGGCAAAACTAACATGTGTTTCACCTCTGTGTGTACAAGAGGGTGTGTATTGTTGTGAGCTTGCACATTGCAAATATCTAGCTCTTATCATAGGGCAAGACAGTTCCGTGATTTGTGCTTTGTTTCTGCCTTTTCCAAGATGCATAGCTGGCCACCAGGGGAGAGGTCAAATTTCCTGAGTGCCCTTTAGCCTGAGCTGAACTGTCTCCAACAAGCTGTCATATTCATTCATCAACTCCCCCACACTGTACTGCACTCACCCCCAATCCAGATTGCTAAAATGGCAGTACAGTGTGGCCATGGAGCCCCATTACTTCACTAGCAACACAGGGAACATTTTTTTTCCTGATCAAATGAGACTCAGTTACATGTCAAGGAAAACCAGCATCAGCAGCTGTGTCATTTAATAAAATCTAAAGTTACAAGTGTCCCGAATAGTTCCCTTACAAGCTATTTTAAGTGGACAGCCCTTCCCCTGAAAGCCCTGTGAGTGCAGAATAACAGAAGTTAATTTTAGCAAAGCACTTTTTAACCTACATTTGGGGACAAAAATGCCAGGAAACCTATTATATAATTGAAGTAAAAAGAAACCCTCTGGGTGTGACAAAAAGTTGTCTGTCTCAAGTTACTGCAAATGGAAAAATGATATACCGAGGAGCTTGGTATTTGAGAAGTCCAATAGTGAGAAACTTTATTTGCTGAGAAGGTAAATGAGGGCACCTGGATGTGAAAAAACAATTGACACTCTGGGCAGCGAGGCTGCTGGAACGTTCCCACCGGGTATTTATGGTCCTAAGTTGTATCACGCCTTCCATTGGAAACTGTATTTCCACACTGTAGTACGAAGATCAAAATCTTAATTTGTTCATCTGTCAGAATGCCTGAAAGTCCTAGATCTGCTTTATCCCTGAGCTCTTTACAAGCTAGAGGGACAGCATAAGGGGATCAGAGTTTTACTGTACCTTCCTTAGTCCATTCAGTATTCAAGCTGATTATCTTCACAGATACCTGACCTGCCCATTCTCCTGCCACTCTGTGTGACCCGCCCCTTGTTCCTGGCCACCTGTCTCCTCAGCCCTCAGGTAGCTTGTTTAGCACAGAAGTGCCAGCTTCCCTGCAAAGTGTCCACTTGCCTACTCACTAGTTGGGTAACATTACCCAGGTCACAGGATCTCTCTGAAACTGTTTCTCATCTATAAATGAGTTTGAAAATATCTACTTCACATTATTGTTGAGTAAGGAAAAAGATAAGGGGGGCTGGCCTGGTGGCATAGTGGTTAAGTTCACACGCTCCACTTCCGAGGCCTGGGGTTTGCAGGTTCGGATCCTGGGCACGGACCTAAGCACCGCTCATCAAGCCATGCTGTGGCAGCATCCCACGTACAAAATAGAGGAAGATGGGCACAGATGTTAGCTCAGAGCCAGTCCTCCTCAGCAAAAAGAGGAAGATTGGCAATGGATGTTATCTCAGAGCCAATCTTCCTCACAAAAAAAAAAAGAAAGAAAAAGATAAGGTATTTTGTAAATTGTAATATGTTATACAAATATAAATCAATCTTCTCCTTGAACATCATCTTCCGACTTCTTTGAAAACCAAACTGGCAACCAGATTCTGACCTTGATCTACTCTCCACTTGAACTTAGTAACCAGCTTCTTCCCTGATGGAAACGAATTTCGCTGGAAGATGTTGGTTTTCTTACTCCAGTCCCTGGAGCTATGTTGGACATAGCTTCCATTCCTCTGCTGCCTTAGCTTCCTTCATCAGTCCCCTCGTGGTTCCCTGAAATGCTCTGTGAAGGACATTAGCATGTGTATCCTTACAAAAATATTGCACAGTACTAGCAACCCCTGCTATACAGGAAGGACGTGATTCAAAGGGATATAAAAATGTTTGGCAATGTATTTCGTGATTATTCATGTTATTTCATTGGAGATCCACCACAGCTTTTGAGATAGAAAATATTATTCGAGGTTTTTAGATGGAAAAACTGAGACACATAGAAGTTAAAGGTGTTTATCTTTTCATTACATTGTTGCCTGAGTCAGGAAATCTACAGTTTATCCCCCAGGTTTCAGCAGGTATCAAATGGCACACACAAGCTAGGTCATTGAAAAAGTTTAAGAAAGGGATTATTTACAAAGAGCGGGGCAAGGCTTAGAGAAACCAACAAGGGATGGTGCAGTACCCCAGACTAGTGACAAAAGAGAGTTGTTACTACTTTAGACATAAAGGGCAAGAGAGAAATCTGTTACAGAAACTGGAGCGAGTTGTATGGAAAGACTGTCTACTGAACACAATCCTGCAGGGAAACTGCCAGAGAAGTAAATTCTCCAGCCTCATTCTCCATTTTCTTGCCTTCCTCCTTGATCTCTTGGTGTTGCCTACCACTGCCTGAACACAACTGGAAGCCAGAAGCCAAGGGCACAGAACAGGATAGAGATTGTCGGGGCAGGGAAAATCCCCCTTCTTCCCTTCTTGTGTTCTTGTGGCTGGAATAATAGTAAAATTGACACAAGACCAGATTAACAGGAGAAAAACCCAATTCAATTATGTGCACACGGGAGAATCATAAAGATGATGCTTGGAGAGTGAACAAAGCAGGCAGTATATACATCTTTTACACAAGGGCAGGACAAAGAAACTTAGGTTTGGGGTACACGATCAGCAAGGTTTGTTTACACAGGCTTCTCAGCCTTGAATCCTGTAGCTCTGGTGATAAGGATGCAGGGAGAGCACCTTTCACATGGGAGATTTATTTCCTGCTTCCAGGTGGAGCAGAGACAGGAGGGTCAGAAAGCTCTTTTTACTTTTTAAGTAATTTTAGCTCAAAATAGTCAATATGTCATTGTGGAACATCTAGAGGCAGCCTCTCCTGGGCCCCAACAAGATAAATGAAAATTGGATCTGGAGGGACAAATGAAAGATACACAGCGGGAAAGGAATCACACTTACCCTGGAACCGAAATGCCAAACCACTCTCTCTCTCTCAATTTACTTTTTATTTTAGAATAGTCTTAGATTTACAGAAAAACTGCAAAGGTAGTACAGAGAATTCCCATACATCCAACATCCAGTTCCCCCTATAATTTATCTTACATTAGAATGACACATTTGTCACAACAAATAAACCAATCTTGATACATTACTATTAAAGTTCAGACTTTATTTAAATTTCCTTAGTTTTTATCTAATGTCCTTTTTCTGGTCTAGTATCTCACCCAGGTTACCACATTACATTTAGTAGTCATGTCTTCTTAGATTCCTCTTGGTTATGACCATTTCCCACGAGAATTCCTAATCCCATCATCTGCCATCCATTTACTTAATTGTTCAATTCCAGTGTATGTGTATAGTGGTCTCAGAATTTTAATCCATACTTCCATGGGAACCTTTACCAACTAGAGGACAGCATTTCTGTACAGTTCCTTTTACGTTTAGTATTATAGACCCTACTCATTTTCAACATTACTTAGGTCAGCACATTACTTTCCCCACTCCATTCAGTGAGGTTGTTTCATACACTTGTAAGACAGTTAAATTGTCTCATTCAGCATTCCATCCTGGGACCCACCAACCTCCTAAAAAATTACTGCATACATTAGAGGTCACTCTTCATGCTGTAAAATTGCATGGGTTTTGACAAATGCATAGTGTCACGTATCTACCATTAAGTATAATACGGAATAGTTTCACTGCCCTAAAATATCCCCTATGCTTCACATATTCAACTTCTCATTCCTCAAACCCCTGTAAATCAATGATCTGTTTACCAAGTCTTCTCCCACTCTGTGGCTTGATTTTAATTTTCTTAACTCTCTTTCACAGAGCAGAATCATTTAATTTTAATGAAGGCCAACATAATAATTTTTTCTTTCATGGATCACACATTTGCTGTTGCACCTAAAATCTTATCACCAAATCTAAGGTCACACACATTTTTCACTTATGGTTTCTTCTAGAATTTTTGTAGTTTTGCATTTTTCATTTAGGTCTATGATCAATTTTGAATTAATTTTTCTATAAGGCATAAAGTATGTGGTCAGGTTAATTTTATTGTGGCATGTGGATGTCCAGTTGTTATAGCAATATTTATTGAATAGGCTACCCTTTATCTATTGAGTTGCCTTTATACTTTTGTCAAAAATCAGTTGACTTAGACTAATAAATAAATTCAGCAAAATTGCAGGGTAAAAAATTAACACACAAAGATCAGTTTTGTTTCTATATAATGACAATGAACATCAAAAAAGGAAATTAAGAAAATAACCACATTTAAAATAACATCAAAAAGAATAACATACTTGGAATAAACTTATCCAAGGAGGTGAAAGACTTGCACGCTGAAAACTACAAATCACTCTTGAAAGAAATTAAGACACAAATAAATGAAAATACATATCATGTTCATGGATTGGAAGACCTAATATTGTTAAGATGTCAATACTACTGTAAAAAGTCTACAAACTCAACGCAATCCCTATCCAAATCCGAATGTTTTTTGCAGAAGTAGAAAATCCATCCTAAAATTCATATGGAATATTAAGGGACCCCAAATAGTCAAAACAATCTTGAAAAAGAAGAACAAAGTTAGAGGACTTATACTTCCTGATTAAAAACATACTACAAAGCTACAATAATCAAAACAGTGTGATACTGGCATAAAGACAGACATATAGACCAATGCAATAAAGTAGAGAACCCAGAAATAAACTCTCAGACATATGGTCAAATGATTATTGACAAGGGTGCCAAGACCATTTAATGGGAAAAGGACAGTCTTTTCAACAAATAGTGTAAGGAAAATTAGATATCATGTGCTAAAGCATAAAGTTGAAACCTTACATTACACCACATACAAAAATTAAGTCAAAATGGATCAAAGACCTAAACATAAGGGCTAAAACTATAAAACTCTTAGAAGATAACATAGGTGAAAAGCTTCATGGCAATGGACTTGACAATAATTCCTTGGAAACGACACCAAAAGCACAGGCAACAAAAGAAAAACAAATTGGATTTCATCAAAATTTATAACTTTTGTGCTGTGTTTTGTGTTGTGCAAAGGCAACCCACAGAATGGGAGAAAATATTTGCAAATCATATATTTTATAAGGGATTAATATTTGTAATATATAAAGAACTCCCACAACTCAACAAAAACAAAACATAAACGACCAGATTAAAAAATAAGCAAGGACTTGGAGAGAAATTTCTCCAAAAAATGTATACAAATAGCCAATAAGAACATAAAATATGCTCAATATCACTAATTATTAGGGAAATGCAACTCAAAACCACAATGGGATACTATTTCATACCTATTAGGATGGCTATTATTAAAAAAAGAGTAAATAATGTGTTGCTTAGGATGTAAAGAAATTGGAACACCTGTGCATTTCTGGTGGGAATGTAAAATGGTGCAGCCACTGTGGAAAATTGCATGGCAGTTCCTAAAAAAATTAAACATAGAATCACCATATTATTCAGCAATTCCACTTGTAGGTATATACTCTAGCGAAATAAAAGCAGGGACTTTAACAGATATTTGTATACCAATGTTCCTCATACCGTTATTCACAATAGCCAGAAGATGGAAACAACCCAAACGTCTATCAACATATGAATGGATAAAGAAAATGTGGTATATACATAAAGTGTAATATTATTCAGCCTTAGAAAAGAAAGGAATTTTGACACATGCTACAACATGAATGAACTTTGAAGTCATTATGCTAAATAAAATAAGCCAGATACAAAAGGACAAATATTGTATAATTCCACATATATGAGGTACCAGAATAGTCAAATTCATAGGGACAGGAAGTAGAATAGTTGTTATCAGGGGCTGGGAGGAGGAGATAATATAGAGTTACTGTTTAATGGATACAGAGTTTCAATTTGGGATAATAAAAAAGTTCTGAAGATGGATAGCAGTGATGGTTGCACAATGATGTGAATGTAACTAATGCCACTGAGATGTAAATTTTAAAAACAGTTAAAATGGTAAATTTTATATTATGTATATTTGACCACAATTTAAAGAATAAAAAATAAATTAGTTGACTATATTTGTAAGAGTATCTTTCTGAGTTGTCTATTTTATTCCATTGTTCTATGTGTCTATTCTTTTCCCAATACCACACTGTCTTCTTACTGTAGCTTTACAATAAGTCTTAAAATTGAGTTGTGCTAGTCCTCCAACTTTATTCTTCTTCTTCAGTATTGTGTTAGTTATTCTAGATCTTTTCCATTCCATATAAACTTCAGAATTAATTTGTGGCTATCTAAAAAAGAGCTTGCTGGGATTTTGATTGGGACTGCATTGAATCTCTAGATCAAGACACAAATGAATGGGAATACATACCATGTTCATGGATTGGAAGACTTAATATTAAGATGTCACTACTACTCAGAGCAATCTATAGACTTCGCAATGTCTATCAGATTGAGGAAGTGTCCTTCTATTCCTTGTTTGCTGAGAGTTTTTATCACAGATGGGTTTTGGATTTTGTCACATGCTTTTCTGTGTCAATTGACAAGATCATAAAATCTTTATTTTTTAGCCTGTTGATATGTTAGATTACATTGACTGATTTTTGAATGTTGAAGCAGTCTTGCATAACTAGAAAAAGTTTCATTCAGTTGTGGTGGATGATTATTTTTATACGTTGTCGTATACAATTTGTTAATATTTTGTTGAAGCTTATTGCATCTAGATTCATGAGAGTTATTCACCTGCAGTTTTCCTTTTTTCTAATATCTTTATCTAGGTCTTGGCTTTAGAGTAATGCTGACCTCATAAAATGATTAGGGAATGTTACCTCTGCTTCTATTTTCAAGAAGAGATTATGAAGAATTGGTATTATTTTTGTCTTTAATGTTTAATAGGTTTCACCATCTAACCGTCTGGTTCTGGTACTTGTATTTTCTTTTTTGGAAGGTTATTATCAATTAAATTTATTTAATAGATAAAGAGCTAGTCAAGTTATGTATTTTTCCTTTTGTGAGTTTTGGTAGTTTGTGTCTTTCATGGAATTAGTCCATTTCATCTAAGTCATCAATTTTTTTTTTTGGAATAGACTTGTTTATAGTTTAAAAAAAAATAAAAAAATAAAAAATAAATAAAAAAATATAGTTTAGTATCCTTTAAATGTCCATGAGATCAGTAGTGATGACCATTCTTTAATTTTTTTTTGTGAGGAAGATCAGCCCTGAGCTAACATCCATGCTAATCCTCCTCTTTTTGCTGAGGAAGACCAGCTCTGAGCTAACATCTATTGCCAATCCTCCTCCTTTTTTTTCCCCAAGCCCCAGTAGACAGTTGTATGTCATAGTTGCACATCCTTCTAGTTGCTGTATGTGGGACGTGGCCTCAGCATGGCCGGAGAAGCAGTGCATCGGTGCACGCCTGGGATCCGAACCCAGGCTGCCAGTAGTGGAGCATGCGCACTTAACCGCTAAGCCACGGGGCCGGCCCCATTCTTTCATTTTTAATATCAATAATTTGCATCCTTTCTCTTGTTTCTTGGTAAGCTTAGCTAGGAGTTTGTCAATTTTATCAATCTTTTAGAATAATCAGGTTTTGATTTAATTGGTTTTTCTCTATTATTTTTCTGTATTCAAATTCATTGATTTCTGCTCTAATTTATATCACCTATTTTCTTGTTCTTATTTTAAGCTCTAATTGCTATTCTTTCTCTAGTTTCCTAAGTTGGAAATTTAGATTATTGATTTTAGATTGTTCTTCTTTTCTAATATATATATTTAATACTATGAATTTACCTCTAAACACTGCTTTCACTGCATCTCACAAATTTTGATAAACTGTATTTTCATTTAGTTCAAAATATTTTCAATTTCTCTTGAGACTTCTTTGACCTATGGATTATATAGAATTGTATTGTTTAATTTCCAAATATTTTCCAGCTATCTTTCTGTTTTTGATTTCTAGTTTAATTCCTATTTTTTCTAATATATGTCATATGATTTCTATTCTTTTAATTTGTTAAGATGTATTTTATGATCCAGAATGTAGTCTATCTTGGTGACTATTCCATGTAAGCTTGAGAAAAATATGTATTCTGCTCTTGTTGGATAAAATTTTTTACAAATGCCAGTTAAATCAAATTGATTGATAGTATTATTCAAGTCATCTATATCCTTACTTATTTTTCTGCCTTCTTGATTTATCCATTACTGACAGGGGTGTTGAAATCTCCAGCTATAATGATGGAATTTCCTATTTCTCCTTTCAATTCTATCAGATTTTACCTTATGTGTTTTGATGTTCTGTAGTTAGGTCCATACTTGTTTAGGATTGTATGTCTTCTTGGAGAATTGACCCCATTATCGTTATGTAATGCCCCTCTTGATCTCTGATAATCTTCCTTTTTCTGAAGTTAGCTTTGTCTGAAATTAATATAACTACTTCAGATTTCTTCTTATTATTGTTAGTGCTGTATATCTTTCTCCATCCCTTTACTTTTTTTTTTATTGTGGCAAAATATGTATAAGCTAAAATTTACCATTTTGAGTATACAGTTCTCTGGCATTAAATACATTCACATTGTTTTGCAACCATCACCACCATCTGTCTCTAGAACTTTTTCATCTCTTCCAACTAAAACTGTACTCATTAGACACTAACTCTCCATTCCTTCTCCCCAGCCCTGGAAACCACCGTTCTTTCTCTCTCTATGAATTAGACTACTCTAGGTATCTTATATAAGTGGAATCATACAATGACTGAATTATTTTACTTAGGATAATGTCAAAGTTTATCCATGTTGTAGCATGTCAGAATTTCCTTCCTTTTTAAGGCTGAATAGTATTCCACTGTATGTATATACCTCCTTTTTTATCCATTCATTTATTGATGGACACTTGGGTTGCTCCATCCCTTTACTTTTAGCTAACCTGAATCTTTTTATTTAAAATGAGTTTCATGTTAATAACATATAGTAGGGTCTTGTTTTGTTAATCTACATTGACAATCTCTGATTTGTAGTTGGTGTATTTAAATCATTCACACTTAAACGATTATTAATATAGTTGGATTAATATCTACCATGTCAGTGACTGTTTTCTTTCCATTGCATTTGTTCTTTATTTCTTGTTTCCTCCATTTTTCCTCCTTTCTCTGGTTTTAGTTAATTGATATAATTCTATTTTATCTCCTCTCTGGCATACAAATTATACATCTTGAAAAAATTTTTAGTGGTTTACCCATAGTTTATAATATATATTTATAACTAATTTGAGTTCATCTTAAAATAACACTATACCACTTCATATGTAGTGTGGTATCTTATAACAGAATATTCCCAATTCCTCCCTCTCATCCCTTGTAACATTGCTACAATCATCCAGTACATCATTACTATTTCTGTTGTAAACAAAGTTATCTATATTAATTATTTTAGTAAAAAAAATGCATTTAGTTGAACTCCTACATCCTATCAGCTTTGTAATATAATACACCTCTCAATTTTTTGATATTGGTCACTATGTGGCTAGTAGACCATATCACTTTCTAAATTGAAACTGTTCCATTTCCCACTAAAACAAAGATGACTGATAAAATAATTGGTTTGCCAGTGTTATTTTTTCAAACTGGACTGGTTGATTTTCTACAGCTGTCCAGGGTGACCATTTTCCGGTTGATGGTTAAGGTCTATTGATCCAATTTCTTCAATCCAATTCAGGCGTTATGTTGACTAGAATAAATGGACCATGTCTGGATAGTTTAGTAGTTATGACAAGCATATCAAATTGATCATTCAGCAACAAATCCTTTGCTATGCAAGCAGTTCCCAACTTATAAATGAGTGTAGTTCCAAAAGTTTATTCTAAATTAGTTATGTAAAACTCAGAATGCTTAAACAATGAAATACTAATTTAAAGGGGGCTTAAAAACATGAACTAAGTTCCTAACCAGGCTGTTATACAAAAAACTTGATTAACCTATGTCTTGTGCTTCTAGTACTGGAAAAAATTATATATTTTGAGTAGTAATCTAGTAATTGAGGAATGCATGCATTCTTCCATGCATCAGTTATAATGTTCGCTGTTGGGAAAGACAAACACTAAAATACATAATTGCTCGAACATGACATATATTTATAAATTTTTTCTTGATCAAGTCTAAAACTTATAATTCTGACTGGTCCTTCTCCAAGCAGTGATTTAGAGTTCCAAGTTCCTTCCTTCTTATGACTCTTCAATTTTCAACACTTGGCTTCCAAGTTCACTGAGTTAATCTGCCTGAAGCTGGGGGATGAAAAAGTGCATTAATGAGGTCCAGCCTGAAGAAAGAGGACAAAGGGAAACTGGGTGAAAAGTTTTGTCCCTATAAGCAGCTGACGTGAAAATAAACCAGAAAATTTGGTTTTAGTTTTATTTGATCTGCCAGCAACATTCAACTCTTGATCTCTCTCTTTCTTGAAATATACTCTTAGTATCCATAAAACAAGACTCCTCTGGTTTTATTCTGCTTAGACTTCCTTCTTGCCTTCATGTGTTGTTCCTTTTTAAGGCTTGGTTCTAGGCCCTTTTCACTGTTTACTCCTTATTTTTCATTAGGTGATGACATTCACCTCCACATTTTCAGTTATCACTTGTGTGCAGATGATTCACAAATTTATATCTGCAGCCCAGAACTCCCCTCGGTATAGATCCTGTTTATACAGCTTCCTACTTAGTATCTCCTCTTGGAAGTGTCAGAGGCCCTTTAAACTCAGCATTACCCTGAAAACCTTACTCTTCCTTACTCCCTACTTGTACTATATCACAAGTCCAGTGGATTCTACTGACTAGAACCTTGCTGCTCAAAGTGTTGTCTGAGGACCAGAAGTTGCCTTTGTGTGAGGCTTGTTAGAATAATAAGAGTTCTATGTCCATCTGCAGGCCCTCCTGCAGACCTACTAAATCAGAATCTACATTTTGGCAAGATCCCCAGGTGATTGATATGACATTAAAGTAGGAGAAGCACAGTAATAAAAGACTCTGAAATCCATCCATCTGTTTTCATCCTTACTTCCAGTCCTTTAATTACCATTATCTCTCACTCAGATTACTGCAATAGCTTCCTAGCTTGACTACCTTCATATATTCTTGACCCCTTATCCAGAAGCCAAAATGCTCATTTCCGTAACACATATAAGATCATATCACTCCCTGTTTGAAATACTATATCTTAAAATAAAGACCCAAATCCCCAGGGCTTCCCAAGTATGTACCCTGGTGACCACTCCATCTTCATTTCATATCTCTAAAATATCCCATGTTTCTTTCCATCATAGGACTTTTGCACATGATGCAATAAACATGAACATGGTGGGCTTAGAAAGAAAGTCTATAGCTCCATGCCAGGCAGGTACCTGTGATTCTCTTTAAATGAGAGAATGACAGCCATCGAGTTGCAGAATCTGGGATTTTCAGAATCCAGGCTGGCTTCCCATTACTACTGGAGGTAGGCAAAAATAGGCAGCTATTCAATGTCTCCGTGGAGACAGGGAATCAACTCTGAGAGATGGAGATAGGCTTCAAAAAGGAGGGAATATCTATACAATGATAGTCACTGAAGCAAGTGTAGTTTGAGTTGGAGAAGAAGTCTTAGTCACAACTATGAGGAAATTGGAGGGGAAAAGTGTCCATCAGAACTGAGTGTCTAATAGAGATTTTGAAGTAGGTTATCCTACATTGGGGGGATGACTAGATACTGAACAGCCCTTCAAGCTCTAAGGTTTTTCCCTTAACTCAGTTAATCAAATATAATTATGATTGCCCACATGAAATGTTGGTGAGAAAACCAAGAGACCAAAGGCTGGTTTTACTTTCCTTTTAAAAAATGAAACTATTGCCTAGCTATGGGTCTACAGTCTCAGAGAGTGTTTTTCTAGGTATTAATGGCTGATGAGTTCATATTTAAGGTCAATACCAATTGTTGAGACAAAATATTTGAGTTGACCCAGCTCAAATGAATGGCAGCAACTTATCTGAAAAAATTGAGATCATAAACCCATGCTGATGAGAAATAAATGACATTTTTTGTCCCTAGTCACCCAAATTAGCTGTTTACATTGATTAAATGAGTTAGATAATCACTTCTTCAATCAACAAATGTTTATTGAGCATTTATTGTGTGACAAGAACTGTGCCAGATGCTGTCAATACAGAGTTCCTAAGAAAGGTTCAATCTCTTCCTTTATAGAGTTTATAGCATAGTGGGAGAAATTGGCAATGAACAAATGACATCAAGTTGGCAGCTGTTGCTCTGGCATTTTTTTCTTGTTGGATAGAGGCTTAATTTTAGTTCTTGTATTAGCTTACTAGGGCTGCCATAATAGAGAGCACTACAGACTGGGTGTCTTAAACAACAGAAATTCATTTCCCTACAGTTGGAGGCCAGAAGTCAAAGATCAAGGCATTAACAGAGTTGGTGCCTTCTGAAGGCCTCTCTCCTTGGTGTGTAGATGGCAGTCCTCTCCAGGTGTTTTCACATGCTCTTTCCTCTGTGTGTGTCTGTGCCCTAATCTCCTCTTTCATAAGGACATCAGCCATATTGGGTTAGGGCCACCTCAATGACCTCATTTAACCTTACTTACCTCTTTAAAGACCTTATCTCCAAACATAGTCACATTCTCAGGTATTGGGGTTTAGGATTTCAATATACGAAATGAGGGGGGTGGGGTACAATTCAGCCCAGAACAGTCCTTCACTATTCCTAGAAAAATATTATCCAATGAAAATGTGTGAGCCACATGTATAATTTAAAAATTTCCAGGACTTACCTTTAAAAAAGTAAAAACATCAGATGAAATTACTTTGAATAATATAATTTGTTTAATGTAATAGATCCAGAATAGTGTTTCAATGTTTAATCAATATAAACAATCATTAGTGAGATATTTTACATTTTTTTGTACTAAGTCTTTGATATCCAGTGTATATTTTACATTTACAGCACATTTGAATTTAGACACTAAATTTTCATCAGAAATATTTGGTTAATATTCAGAGTTAATAAAATTTACAGTTGAAGAAGTAGATTTACATAGCCATGTTGTTCCAATATCCTCTAAAACTTTTCCAATAACTGAATCAAGTATTCATTTTTAGATTTAAATTACTTTGCTTTACATAATATTAAGAATTTAGTCCCTCAGTCCCACTAGCCACGTTTCAACGGCTCAATAGCCATAAGTGTTGAGTAGCTATGGAATGGGATGGCACAGATCTGGAAGCTACAGCTACTGTCATGTGAAACAGTAATGCTCTGAACGTCTCAACCTCTCTCAACAACGACATCCTGTAATATTAACTGTGCTTTTTATGGTAGAGCCCCATGGACAAGAAATCCCTCCCCTCAAAACAAATGGATCAAAGAAAAATATTTAATAGTCTCCAACTGCATCTGATTTGAAGTAGTCAAACTACCTTTTTACATCCTAATTAACTTCTCTAGCCCCTCCCAGGAGGTTTATTAAAGACCATCTCAGGGGACTTCTTAGGCTGGGCTCTGAGCCAAAATCTTCCATGTGCTAACTGTCTGCCCCCCACCCCCTCCCACCCCTCATCCCCCACTGGGTGCTAATGAGGATTGACACAGCTGGAGATCTCTCATCCTCACAGGAGGAGGCTGAGGCCACTTCTCCTCCTCTTCTCAATCCCTCAATCCTATTCTGGGAAGAATCCTGGGAAGGATACTTTTGCCACAGGTCAGAAAATGGCCCAGGGTTCCAGGTTTTTTGGTGAGGGCACTGAAGTTCTAAAATCCACTCCATCATGTGCACATTTGGTCTCTGAGGCTGTGTCTAAACCCACAGGGAGGCATTTCAGGGACGTGAAGACTATGATCCTGATTTTCTCTACAGTCAGTGGTCCATCTAAGACAGGAGGTCATCGGAAGTCACACCATAGAGAGAGGGACAGGGTTATAGATTTATATAAACATTATTTCTTCCTCAAACAGTCCCAGCATACTTGGGAAGAAACTTCCAAATAAGAAGTTTTTGTTTCAGTGAATGAGGTCACTTTGCTCTTCAGACAGGCAAATGAGTAAAGCCTCCAAACTCAGATTACAGCTTTCAAAACCAGGGAAGGAAAAAAATGCAAAATTCAATTTTAAACTTTTCTGGCTAACCAAGCCAGCTTTCAAATGATATTCAGTTTTTAGCCATCTATTCAATAAAACCCAGGCACTGTTTTCCATGCTTGAAAATATCAGTGGATGAAACTGACAAATATTCCTGATCCTCATGGTATTTACATTCCAGTGAAGGAGACAAAGAATAAATAAATATTAAAAGATATATTAACAATGGTAATAAGAACTATAAACAAAGAAAAATAAAGGAAAAGACAGAGAATGCAAGGAGATAAGGCATAACTATTCATTTTTTTCCCACATGTATTTATCCACTACCTACTCTCTACTAGGTCCAGCACTATGTTAGGAACTGTGGAAAAATAAAATGATGAACCAGACATAGTTCCTACCCTCAAGAATTGGGGTTTTGCCTAACATTAACATATGTATTTTAGGTATTTTTGCCTTGTCTTCAAGAATTTTTCATCTTGCATTTTCTTTTTCTCCACGTACATTTACCAAGTATTATGTACACAGCGTTGTTCAGTAAAACTTTATATTGAAAAAAATGAATGAATAAATGAATGATATGGGCATGGGCTTAAAATGGGTGTTGTTGTGAACCTAAGGCATTAGCATCAACTAGACTGTTGATTCCGGATTCTCTATCCACTCTACTGCTTGCTTACTATGTGACCTTGGACATATCTTTAATATCTTTGAACTTTAATTTCTCCATCTGTAAAATGGGGCTTATAATTTTTGCTAAATACAACAATTATGTCTACAAAGAGCAAACGTGAAAGTGCTTTGTAAACTCTAAAGCTCCATACAAAGTTAAGAGATTATTATGCGTGCTAATACATCCCTTCATTGGTGTGGCTAATTGAATATCAACTCTGCTAAAGGAAATTAAAATTAAACAGGCTGTATTGGACAATCCAATGTAGAAACTCAGCATGGCAGGAGTTTGCATTAAGCCAAACATGGCAAGAGGAGACCCCGCTGGAGAAAAACAGTTAGATTTTGCTGCTAATTAGTACTTTTCCTTCAGGAGGTGGAATCTCCTCGCCCTTTTACAGATCAAATTACTCATGTACCCCTATAAAAGCATGTCAAAGTCAAAAGTGCAAGCAGTCCCAGTGTAATTTGCAGTGGGAATGGCTGCAGCGAGCAGTTAGCACACCATTAATTCTCAATTAAGTGCCAATTTGCACATTGCTGGAAAACAATTGCAAATTCTTTGTTTCTCCCCTTAAAGATGTCATTTGAATCCAAAAGAGCCAAAATCTAGTGGGGAAGGATAAATAAAGACAACTAGAGATAGAATCAGGTTGTGCCAAATATCAGAAAGGGATCTCCCACATTACCCGTTTGCTGAGTTCCTTCTTGTCGGCAGGCGGTCTCATAAGCCACAGTGGTAGGGTAGATATTTATCATAATCCAGATTGGCAAGAGGAAAACTCGTTTCCAGCTAGGAGTTTGCAGTTGAGAAATTCTCTGATTAACCTAAAGCAAAAATTGGGAATTTCTAGTGCAGAGAAGAAGGCATTCTTTTCTGACGTGGAGCAATCTTCTGTATCAATCCCGGTGGTTCAGCTGCCCCACAGTTCAGTCGTGGTACCTGTGTAGAAATCACAGGCGAATTATTTGCTTTGGGGGCAAAGGAGCCAGTAGCAGCAACATCCTATTTATATTGCTGATAGGACCTGTGTTTCTACAGAGATTCAGGAAAGCTGAACATGATGGGTGCAATTAGGTCCCCAAATTAGTGTAACTTCTTCTCACCCCAAATGCATTAGACATGAGGCTTTATCATAATATTTTATTCATTTGTAACTTATGGCACCTCTGTTCTGGGCATAGAACTGATAGGTAGAAAAGAAATACAGATTGGTTTTCTAACAACTTACAATTTCAATGAACAGAAAATACACAGGGGCATGATGCACTTGGGTCCCTAGCAAGGTGATGTTACCACTCAGTTAGGTGTTGGGTGGTGCCTATGAGATGCCCAGTAGCAAAAACAGTAGGCTAGTGGTAAGCCTCATGCAAACAGCCCTGAACTGAAGGGAAGAAGTCAAGCAGCATTGTCAGATGGCTTACTGTCTGCTTCCCTCTTGCCATCTCCTGTCACCTCATTTACTTTCCTAAGCACTGATCCTTGATTTGATTTTGTCAGCTAGGTATTTGAGAACTCTCATCTTCTTCTCTTGTAATCTTCCAGTGAACTTCTGATACTGGACATTCATTTTTACTCATGCTAGTTGCTACCCACTTGCCTCGTTGATTGAATCTTATATTGTCTACCAACGCTCTTTCCTCTCGCTGTGAATTTCTGGATTTGGTCTTGTATGAAGCTGGACGCCACATTCTAGGTTCATTAATTATAGCAGGCAGAGCCAGATTTTTATTTATTTTATTTGTGAGGAAGATCAGCCCTGAGCTAACATCCATGCCAATCCTCCTCTTTTTGCTGAGGAAGACCGGCCCTGAGCTAACATCTATTGCCAATCCTCCTCCTCTTTTTTTTTTTTTTCCCCTTTTCTCCTCAAAGCCCCAGTAGATAGTTGTATGTCATAGTTGCACATCCCTCTAGTTGCTGTATGTGGGATGCGGCCTCAGCATGGCCGGACAAGAGGTGCGTCGGTGGGCACCTGGGGTCCAAACCTGGGCCGCCAGTAGCGGAGCATGTGCACTTAACCGCTAAGCCACAGGGCCGGCCCCCAGAGCCAGATTTTAATGCAGGGTAGCTAAGCTCTCCTCAAAGTCATTCAGGACATTTTAAGATAGCCCTTGTGTTCTTTCAGGGTGGAAACAGGGGATGGCATCCACTTTGTCCTAGTTATTCTGGGACCAAGTTGCTTCCCCTTTCCTTTTTTTTTTTTTTGTGAGGAAGATTGGCCCTGAGCTAAGATCCGTTGCCAGTCTTCCTCTTTTTGCTGAGGAAGATTGGCCCTGAGCTAACATCTGTGCCCATCCTTCTCTATTTTGTATGTGGGATGCTGCCACGGCATGGCTTGACAAGCAGTGTGGAGGTCTGAGCCCGGGATCCTGGGTCCCCAAAGTGGAGCACACGAACTTAACCACTACATCAGCGGGCTGGCCCTGCCCCTTTCCTTTTATTGGGAGGTCATGCAAAGAACATCATGAATCCTTTGAAATCGCAACCAGGTGGGTATTTTATACGCCAAGCACACCGCTCTTCCTCTTGGGACCAGTAAGCATTTCTAACTTGCCTTTAGAAAAACCATAATAGTAAAAGGACTCAGATACAGTGAAGCAATGAACAAGCTTGAGAATTTTTGCTCAGCTATTTATCTTAGTTTTGCTGAAACTATGTGGCCTCAGGAAACACCAGTACAAAATAAAAACATATCAAATTACTCTGTAACTACCAGATGATTGATTAAAACAAAGTCACCCACTCAAATAAATGAGTTCTAATTGTGGTGTTTGTTTTTGCACATTTCTGTGCACTCTGTTAGGACTGCCTGTTAACATAGCAGAGTAGGCACATGACCTACTGATATGATTTGATGGGTCCTGGACAAAGCCTTTTACCTAAAATTACCTCTTGCAATGGCCTGCCAAATTCACCTATATCAGTAAGTGATTCTCACTTTAAGGCTTTTTCACACATTATACTTTTTGATTTTCACAGCCACCAGAAGAAGTAGGAATTACTATAATTCCAATTTTACAGATGGGAAAATTAAGCATCAGAAATATTAATGACTAGCTCAAGGTCACTCAGATAGCAAATGTCCGAGCCTGCCTATAAACTCATGTTCTTTGACTCCAAACCTCACGTTTTGTCTGCTCGCTATTCTTCAATCATTAGAGAGCCATTCCTTCAGTCCTTGTTAAGAGGATGCTCTTCAGGACATTCTGAAAATACACATATCCTTGTGTTGTCCTTATCCTGTTTCATATTTTGGATATCTAGGTCCTTGCTACTCAATATATGGCTCATGGCAAGTAGTATTGAAATCATCTGAGGCCTTATTGGAAATACAGAATGTCAGGATCCAACCTATACCTACTGAGAAAGAAAAGGAGACAATGGGACAAAGGGAAGACTGGAAAGAGAGTTTCAGAAGTGCCAAAGTCAAACTTTAACCAGTTCACAATTTTCTTTTTCTAGAGTGATCCACAATTCCTCGCATGAATTTCCTTCAAGCGGAAATATTCTCCTCTACTTCCCCAATGGCAGGAAACTGAGGAAGCTTGTATAGCCTGGGGCCCAGTCTTTTAACTTGGAGTCTTGTTCTCCATTCCTTTCAGAAAGCTAAAGCAGATTTGATGGAATTAGAATGTGTTTTGCCCCACTTTCTTGTTTTGTTTGAACACCAGTTGGTGTCTTTGGAACAACGACACAGCATTGATCAAGTAGCATTTAGACTTTCCTGTACTCAACTTTCACAGATTAATTCTGTCTCTAAGGTGACAAGACAAAGGGTAAAGCTGGAGGAATAAAGGGCAGAGCTTGAGGATAAGAAAAATTGAATATATAGAAGAAAAGTTATTCTCAATCTAGGACTTAAGAAAGTCACGGAGAGGGTGGTAAAGATGAACCAGTTGCTCTAAGAAACATGAGTAAGTTGGGTACTGTTTCTCCATTATCAAATATTCTTTCCTATTGTTAGACCATTATGTCCCTTTTTGAGGTTCAGAAAATGTGGTTGCCATATGTGTGTGTGTTTGATAATGACCATACTAATCCATTGCCAGGATCAAAAGTGCTCTGGGAAGTTTCACATGCAGTGACCATGGTTTGGATAAATTGTGCATCACTCTTGCCCAGTTTTCTTGAAGCTAGATAGTCTTTGCAAAAATGCTGGCTGTTGTTAGAAGATTAAGTTATTAGAAATGAGCATTATCTGCATCTCTACAAATTAAAAGGCCTGGGGTGGTTGTTAATTAGAAACTTGTAAGTTGTGAACTTGGAGAGGGGTTAGAGCAAATTTTCTCTTAAATCAGTGCAGGCTTAGAGGAGGGTAAGGGACCCAGTCTGGACTGTAGCTTCCTCTGGTTATTTCTAGTTAGTCAGGAAGGATGGGCTCTGTCTCAAATAGGGAAATATGTAGTTATGTCTGATGAAGGAGACAAGAATCAAAGAAAATCCTTCACTTAACTCTCAGCGCTGAAGCTCTCAAGTTGTTATACCCAGGTGGAAAACCGAGGCTGGACTGAAGAGTCCAGATGTCAGGCTGCCTGGCTCATTACACTTATGACCCACTTCTGTCCACTGGAGGGCATTTACAGCAGGGATTGGCAACTGTGCACGCCACTGAGTCCTCTCTAATTGCTCACTGCTTTCTTCCCGCCATTTTTTTTTTTTTTTTTAGCTCATCCCTTCTTTTCTTTTTCTTTGTGTTCTCCTTCTCTCCCCAACCCAATGATTTTTTTTTTTTTTTTTCTATCTGGAGGCCTGCCCTAGCATAATTTCTGCTGTGACAGCAATTCACATCACTCACTACCCTGGTGCTGCCTCGTCTTTGCTCTCTGGGGTTGATAAATATGTCGTTCTAGCATGAGAGAGACTGGGTGTAATCATTGGAGACTTCTTGGAGTGGAAACTTCAGCGCTCTTTGCAGACACTGCCTAACTGAGAACAGCTTGCAAAAATAAGTTCTATGAAAAGAAGAAGGGAGAGGAAAATGGCTAGAAAAATGGGAGGAATAAGAGAAATATGGGGAAAAAAATCTATTTTATGGAAAATGGGACAAACACACCAGTATTCATTGTTTAAGAAAACCCTCCTGGAACAGAAAAACTTTTTCTACACTAAATACACCAGTTGAGGAAAAGGAGTGTCCTGAAAACAGGCTTGGCAGAGGTTTATTTTCTCTATATCTATGAAAAAGCTTTACAAGCTGAGAGTATAAAGAGGATTATCTGGGGGCTTTAACAGACTACCTAGGAGAGCAATTCTTATTTTTAAGACAGACATAGTGTTTAGTGCATCGTGCTACTTAAATATAATTAACCATGTCTATTAATAAAAATCTAAGAAAGAATGTATTTTTAGGGACAAAACACCTCAACATTCTCTTAGCAAATTATCCTAATACTGTATACATTCAAATGCAATGATTTAGTTTTCCATAAAATATGCTACTGTTTATAATTTTCCATAATTTATCCTTTCTTTAGAATTGGTTTGATTCAGTGATCTTTCATTTTGCCAGAAACTGAGCAATAACTCAAGTACTACAGTAAAAATTAGCTCATCCCTTGACGGTTACAGGGTAGAAGCTGGTATAATACCTAATCGGAAGAGTTTTGGACAATCAGGCTCATTATTTTCCTACAAGAGTATGTCTGAGTAGTGATTTGGTATCAATGACAGTGTTCAACCCCCAAGTCCTTCCCTGTTGCCTACAGATTCTCTCACCCTCTCACCATCACAATTAAGCCTAACTTTGTTATATGGTACCCATGTATTCATAGGGTAGAATGCTCTAAGATCACCTGGTCCTACTTCCTTTCAGCACTGATTGACCAATAGGTTTAGCAGAAAATAAGTAAGTTTAAAAGAAATCCACAGAAAAAAGAAGTGAAAAAAATTAAAATTCAATAAATAAGTAAATCTTTTGAAAAAAGCATTTCAAGCTTATGATTCTGCTGGACTGCTTGATTTCCCATCAGCTTCCAAGTCCTTTCCTCTTCAATCCCCTAATGGAGTACTGATCAAAGGTTTCCTCACTTCCACATCCCTTTACAAGTTGGCACTTTTTCAGTTCCCTTTTTCTGCTGAAAGCTTTCATGCTTTGTAATCCTTTTTGTTCCAAGGACCTCTGCCTTTTTGGTGGAAGGACACTGAGCCGTGAATCCCTAGGAGGCTGAAATTCATGGCCAGCAGGAAGAAGCAACCACTGCCCACTCTCATGCATCAATAGGCACATTGGTGCTTATTCTTGCAAGGAAGATGCAGATTCCTGATGTCTTACTCTGGGGATCTCATAGCCATTTGTATAGGTAGGGAAGGCAGCAATATACTGCAATGGCAACGGAAGGGGGGGCCCTACTTTTTCTTCCAACAGCTTGAGCTTTTGGAAAATGGAATGAATATCTCAGGAATTTAGGAGTTGGTTAGTCCTCCATCACTGGAAATATTCACTAAGAAGTTGTGTGATCACTTCTCAGGACTTTATAGTCTATATATGCTTCTGTATACAACCTCTAAACCCACTTATAATTCTGAGATGTTGAGTTTTTTTGTACGATACAGTACCTATTGTTGTTGGAACCTTCTTGGGTCTCTTCAGTTCTCAGCCCAAACATTATTATTATTATTTTTTTGCTAGTTCTAATTCTCTTAAATTCAATTCAATGAATATTTTTGAGCACTTATTTGGTACTGTCCTCATATATGTAATTATTTTCATAAGTACTATTTTTTTTTGGTTAGGTTAATGGTAATAAAATTTTACAGTTCAGGTAGCAAACCTTGCATATAAATCTAAGAAGGTTAAAGGTGGCCCAATTGACAGTAGGGACAAACTAGAAATTCTTAAATAACAGAATGCCGTTCTTCACACTAATTATGGTGAGAGTTGTTTCATATAAAGGGTTTTAGAGTCAGACAGACATCATTTTGAATCCAGGTCTGTATCTAGTACTGTGGTTTTAGTCAAGTTACTTCATATTTTTAAAACTCAATATCCCCATCTATAACATTAAGACATACAGTGTCTGGATTATATAAGGTTCCAGAGATATATGTTGATTGTCTTTCCCTTAGCCAAGTTGGAACTTGAAAACAGGAAGCATTTTTCCATCTTGGTAGGAGCATTTACACTCTTTGTCATCTGCCTTAATGGTTTCCAGTTGATTGAACATAGAATGAGAAGACCCTCAAACATCTAAGGCCTCTTGGGATGAAAAGGAGCAACATGCTGGGTGTCTCCACTTCAGGTCAACATTATTGCACTGCTAATGCTGTTGAGGTACTGCTGTCAGCAACACAGCCCTTCCTGGTCCTGTCTCAACCACCACCGCCACCACCACCACAATGCTGAAGCCAGAGCAAGACTAGTGCTCTGACCCCAGGGCAGGGGGATGATTTTGAATACAGAGCTGGCATGCTGCCCTGGGCCTCTTTTCCACAAGTCTCAAGCACCAAGCCCAGGTTCTCAGGACATAGTGACTCCCAGGAGAGAGAGAAGTGGATTGCCCCACCCAGGAATCTGCATATGTCTCTGGGTCCAACCCTGTTCCACCCTCAGTCAGATCTTTCCATTTGTAATCTGTACAGTCCGCCCTAGCCAAATTCTTGCACTAGATTTTCAACAATGGCTTCTTTCTGGTTAGACCCATCGTGCTATAAGTCAATGTCTTTTCTTTAAGACTTATGTCCTGAAAAAACAAATAGGAAACAGTCCTAGGCTTGATATAGTTAGCTTGGGTAAAAACCAATTACAGAAGTAAAGTTTCAGAAAGAAAGAAGCCATTTAAGTAACTAATACAATTAGAGGCACCTTAGAAAGTGCTTAAAACAGTGTTTAGTATGCATTAGAGCCTAATAAGTATTAGCTATAATTTACCATAAACCAGCCACTGTGTAGGTATTGTGTTAAGTGTACTTTCATATTATCGTCATAATAATCTTCCAAGTTAGGCATTGTCAAATCTATTTTACAGATGAGGAAACAGGTTCAAAATAATGTGTTCAAAATCACAGAGCCAGGAAGTTACAGAACCAGAATTTGAACCCATGATTGTCTGGTTTCACAGCTGGTTCTAATTCACTATGACAAGATACCTCAATCTAATTTATGAGACACACAAAACTATAAATCACATATAGCGTATTAAATAACCACCAAAAAATGGATTATTGATGCATGTGTTCACTTCTCCTACCTATAAGCACTGCTAGTTGGGATGTCACTTGTCTGCTAGATGGAGTTTGATCGTCTTGTGTGTGACGCGTTTCCAGGTGCTTTGAGATTGTGGCGAGCCTCGTTGATTTTCAGGAGATGAGGTCCCTACCCCTAGTTGTCCTTAATGATATGCTTTGGTTCAGCCTCTGGAAGGGCTGTGAGAAAAGAGGTGGAGCTATGGCATGGGTTTGCTCACTTAGGGGATAAAACCCTAAAGTCACCTTTCCATGAAGTTGGGAGAATTAGCCCTATGTCCTCACTGAAGTTCTAATCACAGAGTCTAAGTTATTTCCTTGCATTTCCCCAGGACTCTCAGCCAAGTGCCAGAATACATTTTGAGTGCCATCTCAGAAGGTCTGGAATGGCCTTTGCAGAGATCATTTGATGAGAGAGCTCTCAAAATAGGAGAGCATTGGAATTCCTGTGGCCTTGCCATGCTGAGTGCTGAGCATAGATTATTATTCATAATATCCACAGTTTTACTAATGAAAATTAAGAATCATGTGCTGGAGTCGTTTTTTTTTCACCCAAATACTGACAGGTGGTGAGCAGGTGGAGCCACGCGGCGCTTGTCACGGATGTGTCTGAGTGGTAGGCGGAGGAGGGGTGAAGATATGAGTGAACGATAGCGGCACAGTCGCTCCTTGCCTGTTGTTGTTGAGTGACACTTGGATATATCACTAAACATATAAAAATAGAAGCTCTGTGTCAGCCTTCTTGTACAGGGTGCTGTGCTGCAGCATTTAAATCTGGATGTCAGTATGCCACTATCGTTATTTATAGAGGAGACCCGTATTAACATTTTGAGAGCGACAGAGGAAGAGGGAGAAAGAGAAAAGTGCATGTTAGAGGAAAGGTGCTCTGAGTATTGCCTTACGTTATTGGACATTTACCTTTATCCCATTTGAAATAATAATTCATAAGATGTATAGGAATGTACATTTCACAAGGCACTTTCACATACATCACCACGTTGGAGTCTCGTGGAGACTCTTTGAGGTACAAAGCAGCATTTCTCCTCCTGCAGAAGCTCAAGGAGAATAAGTGACTCCCTGCCATGTTGCTCAGCTGACTGGTAGTGGAACTGGATCTCTATTGTGCATCTTCAAAATACAGTTATTCCTTCTCCTTATGAGGCATATAGGGTATTAATGTCCCCATATGACAGGTGATGCAATTGAGCCATGTAGTGAAAAACTGAAAAAAACTAAAGCATGGGTTAACTCTGGGGCATGGCATGTGGCATTCTTCTGGGCATCATGGACACAGCAGTGAAAAAACAGATAAAAATCCTTGCCTTTGTGACGCTAACATCCCAGTGGTTGTGTTGGGTGACCTTTATGATTCTAAAACTCCATAGTGTAAGTTGAGTTACAGAGCTATCTCATCTCATTTTAACCATTATTTGGAGATAATAAACTGGTTGAAAAGTTATAAAACAGTAAAACATTTGGTACTTTAAAATATTCAGCTAACCTACAGAAATTTAGTTGTCTCAGATTTTTCACTCTAGTGTAGACTCTGTAGTGACATGATAGTATATTTCATGCTCTGTTCAAGTCAACGCTATATTGTAGGACATTTCTATATGTGTCCAATGAAACTGAACGGGATGTACAGGATCCCTATGGACCAGTAATGAAATATCTCAGTAGACTCCTGCTAGCATGGCTCGCACTGAACCAATAGAGAGGGCAGTCACCCCCAAACTTCTCTGCATCTTGGAATCGCCTAAGGAGTGTCACAAAATGCTGATTCCTGTGTCCTACCCCAGTGATTGTGACATAAATGATCTAACACATGACCAGAATGTTAAAAGGTGTTTCTAATCTGGTGACAAGTTTAGGAATCAGTGAAGTAAGGTATGGCTAATGGGATGATAGCAGACAGTTGTTTGCCTACCCAATAGCCATTCCCAATTGCTTTCTTCCTTACAAACAGCAATTCGGTTTTGTTCAGGTATTAAATGACCATGTGCACAAAAAGGAAGGGAACCTCCTAGTTCAAGGGGATAAATCATAGTTGTTCTAAGCCAACCATGGTGTTTGCATTCTCTCTGGCAATAATTAGTTTGGGAGTAGTTATATAACCAAGATCTAACTAATAGGATAGGAAAAAAATATCCATGGTGGGGGGATTTTGTGAAAGGTTTCTTTGCCAATAAAAAAAGAGACCTCTGAGAGGAAATAACTCTGGATATAACTATGTTGAGGAGGTGCAATAGCCACGTAGAGACCTTGGGAGGAGCTAGACAAAGGGCCAAGGTGACACACTAACAATGACAAATAAAAGATGTGTCAACCTTAAAAGTAAAACAGCCAGTTTTTTTTACCAGCAAAACAAGTTTATTCAGGAATAAAGAATTGCAATTCAAGATGTGCATGCTATGGAGGACCACAGGCAAATCCAACAGCCAAAGGAGAGGAACATTATTCTGTTGAGAAATGGGAGGAAAATGGGAGGCATTGTTTTGAAGGAAAGTCCATTGGAAAAAGCAAGAGTTCAGGGTGGTGATGGTTTCTCATTGGCTGAGTTGTTGGGGTAGTTGATTTCTGTTTGGGATGCAATGTACATTTCTTCCTGTAATTGACAATTCTTTCTTGTTGAGGACTTCTTTCTGTGGGGATCTGTAATTGACTATCTTTCCTATAACAGACCTCCAGTAGTACTGCATGGGAGCTCCCCCTTCTGGCCTCCGGACTCCACTTTAAATGAAGTTTCCCTTTGTTAATTTTCACAGATGAAAAGAAACTGAGTCTTGCTGATAATCATTGCCCTGCCCAGTTAACGAACCCTAATACCAACATATCTCCTGACTTTTTGTCATTTATCATTTATGTTACTTTATTTGGTGTTTCCGAAATTGATAGCCAAAAGCATCCTGAACAATATATGAACTCTTAATTTTGGATTAGTTCTCATGAGGAACATAGTATATGCCATTCTAGGACAAAATAATGACAGATCCCAAACTTGTACATTGCTCCTGAAGAGAAATCTATGGACATTTTGGAAAAAAATATAGTTTTCTTACATGGCCACAACTTAAGGATTTATTTCAAAATTTCCTAACTGCTTTTTTTATTAATCTGCTTCAGATCTATCATATGAAATTTACTAAAATTCTTTTTGACCCTTTTTATTTTTTTTTCTGTGCCATTTAAAATATTAATGAGAAGACCAGAGGCAGGAGAACTACACTGAAAAACACTTACTTATTAATTAGATAATCACTGACACAACAATGTCATGATATGGAACTTCTCAGACAGCGTCCCAGGATATTTTTGGTACCAGGTTGAAGGATGGAGTTATTGAGGGACAAGTGATAAATTATCCTTTACTCTGCTTTCTAACAATAAGAAAGAAGAATAAAACAGCAAGAGAAAGGTAAATGCAGCAATCAATTTTTAGGGCTGATAGTCTGTGAAGTCCCTACGATTTCACATTCTGCTTTTCCCATGAGGGTTCTGTGATGTCAGTTTTCCGTTGCCCCATAGGATATTTTTATGAAGATGTTAATAATTATAAATAACATTTGTTGAGCGTTCACTATGTGCCATCCATCACGCCACACTTTTTACATGCATCATCTCAAATAGTTCTCACCATCGACGTGTGAGGACCATGAGCCTTGGGGAGTTTAAGTGCCTTGTGAAAGGACGCACAGTTACTGAGTAGAAGCGTTGGGATGGAAGCCAAGCCTAGCATGCTCTTAGCAATAGCCCAATATTGTCCCGTATCCACTGTGGCAACTTGTAGAAAGAACACAAACTTGTGGTCTAGCTCTACCACTTACTACCAATGTAGCTTTGGGCCTTCCTCACTAGGTCTCTGTGAAGACTGAATCATGCTCTTTGTAAACTGGAAGCTCTGTTCAAACGTAACAGATTATTCTAATATCTTGGACTTTGAGATTTATTCAATGAACATTGATCGAGACCCTTCTGTGTGCCAGACCCTCTGCCAGGTTCTGGGAGTACAACAATATGTAAGACATGAGAGTTCTTTCCCTGTCACTTCTAGACCCTGGCAGTCAAGGAGAGGCTACACCTCCCTTTCCAGACAGGCCTGGGGCTGCCCAGCTCCGGCTGTATGTCGCTGAGCCATGCTAGAAAAGCCTGTTGAGAATTGATGCCAACAGCTCCCCAGCTGCCTCATGTTAATGTAATCGGCAAGAAGCCTGCACACCTGATGGTAGTTCAGAATATGAGGTGAATGATTAAAGTTTAAAAGGTCGTATACCATTGTAATACCGAAAAGAAACTCTATGATTCATCATTCCTGATGTAATGTCATCTGTTTAATAAAGCCGTATTTCACTCACAGCTCATTTTTAATAGGCCTATTTAAGTAATGGCACTGGGGTTGGGTTTTTTCCCTTCCCTGTCAAGCTAAGAGTGGTTTGTATGGAGTATACTTGAAAAAACCACAGTAGTTTAGGACTTGGATATTTACAATATCGTTCAGCCTTCAGCTGACTGGGTATTATTTATGCCAAACCACTATACTTGGACTGAAATATCAAGCAAAGGCAAACAAGCAGCTGGATATGCTAATACACAAATAAACCATGTCTCCTTTAATTGTATGGATGAGAATTTATAACATGGGCAAATATTGTTATCTGTAAACCACTTCAATGAGCAGTGGTCAGAGGGCATGATGCCCAGGGTGACATTTCATTCAAACAAGGAAATGGAATCCATTGGACCTGCTTGTCTTAGGTCAGTGGTTCTCCACTGGAGACAATTTTGTCCCCTATGGGACATTTGGCAATGTCTAGAGATGTTTTTTAGTTGTCACAACTGGAGGGGATAGAAAGGGTGCTGCTACTGTAGTCTAGTGGGTAGAAGCTAGGGATGCTGCCAAACATTCTACAGTCCACAGGACACCCCCACCATCCAACAGAGAGTTATTTGGCTCAAAATGTCAATAACAGTGAAGTTGAGAAACCTTGTTTTTGATGGTTGGATGTGGAGTGGGAGGTTGGGGGTTGGGAGGGATCAGATCCTGCAGTGTGTGACTGATGTCTCTTACAGGAAATTCAAGAAAAAACCTTAGGAGAAAGCAGTATATGAGGTTTGAACTCTTATGGTATGGGGACTCTGGGATCGAAAGACAAGGGTTTTCATAACCTCTTAGTGAGAGTGGATCTGATCTCATTTTCTTGGCCCTAATTTTTGTTGATGCTATTACTATCTTCCTAGCTGAATGTTTTAAAACAGATCCTCTTCATCTATTAACGTGCATTTTCATGCAGAAGGGGCTCATGTTGTGGAGTGAGGATGATAGAGTGGGATGGCTGTAATCTACAATTTATAAAAATGTGGAAGGTGGAAATGTTGTAAAAGGTCATCTAGTCCAAATGTTACATTCAACAGAGAAAGTGAAGCTCCAAAAACAGAAAATAACTTTTGAAGGTAATCAACTAATCATGACACTACACAAGTGAACGCTATTTATTTTGCTATCTTTGTTCTGAATTTAAGAACAATAGATTCTCACACATCACTCTAATTTCTAAATGCATCACACAAATTAACATCTTCCCTAATCCTCTTTTTGTTTTTCTTTTTCTACTGCTGAATTTGCCCACACCAAGACCTGTTTTCAAGTATACTGCCACCAAAACCAAATTGCTCTTTGCTACTTTTCACTAATTTTCTCAACAAATTATTGGCTTTTTACTGGTGTGGTGATTTTAATTCCGTTCTGTGGCTTTCTTGTTTTCTCTTTGTGTTCTAAAAAGGTTTTTCTTCTTGAGCACAATAGTTGCTCACTAAAGTTGGTTACCATGGCATAAATTTCAATTCATGATGACCTATTAGGATCATAAGATGGAGAATTGAAGATTCTCAGACAGATCAGGTATAAGGAAGTGTGGTGTGTACACTCCTGTGACTCACTCACTATAAATTGAACTCTTGATTTCTACCCCCTCAAATGTCTCTTTTCCCAAGTTTCTCCATTTGAGTAAAATGGCTATTTGACCCACATATATGCTCAGGCCAAAATACGTGGGGGCATTTGTGACTCCTTTTCTTCTCTTATTTCCCTCATCGAAACCAGTGATAAATCCTATTGGATCTACCTTCAAAATATATGCATAAACCAACACTTTTCATCACCACTACTGCTTGGATCCACTCAAGTCCAAGCCACCATCACTTCTCACTTGAAATATTGCAATAACCTCTCAACTGGTCTTCCTTCTTCTACCTGCCCCCTTTGCAGTCTATTCTCATAATGCAACCAGAGTGATCTTTTTAAAGTGTTAGTTCCTATGTTAAAATGTCTCCTCATCTCAATAAAAATAAAATACAAATCCTTACCAAAGCCTACATGACAATATTTACCTTTGCACCTATCTGCCTCTCTGATCTTAGTTCTCAGAACTTTTCCTCTTGTTCTCCCTACTTCTCCTTTCTATTCCCCAAATGTCAAGCGTGCTCTCATTTCAGGACCTCTGCACTTTCTGTTTCTTCTGCCTGGAACATCCTTCCACTATTCAAATACCACTTCATTGAGAGACTTTCCCCCACCCTTCCATCTAAAGTAGTACATTCTGTTCTCCACTCTTCCGTCATTCTATACCACGTTACCCTGCTTTACTTTACTTCTTAGCACATCATCTTCTGACAAACTGTGTGTGTGTGTGTGTGTGTGTGTTCGTGAGAGGGAGAGAGAGAGAAGAGAGAACTCTATAAGGCAATGAAGGCATGATTTGTGCCTGCTCTATTTGCTGCTGTAACCTCAGTACTCAAAATGGTGACGAGCACGTGGCCGGCACCCAGTAAATAGTTTTTGAATGAATGAATGCATGCATGAATAACTGAATCAATGATTCTCTTTTATTGTTTAACTGCCAATCTGCCATGCTGCTCCAATTCTTCAGCTTCACAACTGGAATACGAATGAGCTGCACCCGAATTCTCATAGTCAGCAGTAGTAACTAACTTCCAGTTCAATGCTTTTGGTGTTGAGTTATTTCTGGGTCTCTGAAGTTTGGAAGAGCGGCTTCAGTGGTAAGTCTTTGGCTTCTTTATTTATTTCCAAGGGTTGTTATTTGGCTGTTCTCATGAACGTATATCTACTTTAATTTAATTCTTTTTCCTTATTTGCTGACCTTCCTTGAGATTTTATTATATATTTGAGTACCACCCACATATTTGATGATCATGACCTTAGTGTGGCCTATTCTAGGTCAGTTATGACATTACTTAACCTCAGAGGTGCCACATCCATGCCCAAACTCCTTGCATTGCCATTTTTCATCCCTCTCTCTTCAGTCTACATAGGAGCATTCAAGCCTGTTTGAATTGGCAAAGGCTGATATAAAATAGCTTTGCCACTAACATTTTGTGAG
The DNA here is from genome assembly GCF_057802395.1 of Ceratotherium simum simum. NCBI lineage: Eukaryota > Metazoa > Chordata > Mammalia > Perissodactyla > Rhinocerotidae > Ceratotherium > Ceratotherium simum. The sequence goes on along the minus strand of NC_141901.1, from coordinate 32,417,787 downwards.
AGATCCTGTCGCAAGTGTTTTACTAAAAGGCAGAGATATAAGATCCCTTGCCTTCCTTCCATCTGCTAATTTGAAATTACATTGTAAAAGGCTATGAAGTTTGCCGAGTGTGATTTGTTCTTTAAATGCCCTTGCTGCTTAATCTTCATGAAATCCTTATTAGGATGCTGAATGATCCTTAAACAGGAATTTTTTTTAAAAAGGCACAGAAAGAGAACGTGAGACAGCAGCATGACTGATGAGCAGATTGACAGGTGTCTGGGTTCAGTGGACACATCGGCTGTGGAAGACGCCAGTGAATTAACAAAGTTCATCTCCAATTTTTGACCTTAGTTACAGTCCAGTTTGGGACTGGTCGATTTAGAAGGGTCTCCTGATGTTGATTACAACACCAATGAAAATATTAGAAATGTCTCAGATTCAGTCATTTCTCTTATTTGGAGGGCGCTAAGCATTCATATGCATGGTGTTTTTCATCCTCACAATATTTCTGTCTCTTCTGGTGTGATGCAAGAGATAGGCCACTGGAACAAGATTCAGGAGACCTTAATCCTAGTTCTGGCTTTGCTGCCAATTGGCTGTATGGTTTTAGATCAGGAATCAGCAAACTTTTTCTTTAAAGGACCAGAGTAAATATTTTAGGCTTTGAGGGTCATATGGTCCCTGTTGCAACTACTCTACTTTGCTATTCTAGGACGAAAGCAGCCAGAGACAATATGTAAATGAATGAGTATGGCTATTTTCCAATAAAACCTTATTTACAAAAAGAGGTGGTAGGCCAGATTTGGTCCATGAGCCGTAGTCCATCAACTCATATTTTAGGTAATTGATTCAACTTCTCTGGGCCTTATTTTCCTTATTCATCAAATATGGGGGTTGAGGTAAAAAATGTTCAAGTTAGCAAGTTATTTGATCCTACATCCCAAGGACTCATCTACCAAGAGTTGTTCTAGTGCTTGAAATTATGATATACTGTAAATCCTATTAGCATTGTCAGGACTGGTATTTCTGATTTTGGTTCAAACCCCAATCATGGAGCAAATCTTGGGCAGGGAGCTTCCTTTGAAATCCAAAGACACAGTGGACTCACAGGAGACTCTGTCCCCAGATGACAGAGTAGCAGAATTTTTAAGAGGCAACTGCGCTACCTCCACCCTAAGATGAAGAGTTTCAGGAGTCTTCAGGGACTAGAGCAAAGGAATAATGCAAGAAGAGGCCCTGCACCCTTTGTCTCACCCAATATCCCTTCCTTACTTGATCCTGCCCCAACCCCTACACCATCACTTGGTCAAAACTCATCATTCTCCAGTCAAACCGATCAACTTGAGCCAATACGCCACATGTTCAAAGAAGAAATCCTTTGGAGACTTCTCTAAAAGTTAGATTATGAGCACAAAACTGTCACTCAGAATTTTCCCTTTATGGAGAAGGTGGGAGAGTATGGCAGGAGTTTTTCTCACCTGTCATTCATTTGGAACATAAATATCCTTGAAAATCAAAAGCACGGAATGAGTTCAAATCTCTAAAAACTATATATCTTTATCTGTCTCTAATATGTTGTTTTAGTTAAGGGGCCACCTGGGGAACAGTCCTACTGGGAAATTTTGAGGAAATGTATTTATTGCAGTCAGATCATGTTAAGCAGCCAAATGCTACTTCAACTCAAATCATGTCACATTTTTCAGTTTTCCAGACTCTTTCAGCTAGAAAAAAAGTGTTTATGAAACCTTTCCATGAATGAAGAAGTTAGAACTTCTAGAGTAAACCTGTGTTTTGGTCATGTAAGACTTTGGTAGAGAAGGAAGGAAGAGTGTTATGGAGACAGTTGAATATATAATACAAACTGCTATTACTTTAGCATTTACTATGTGCCAGGTGCATTGCATGCACCCTCATTTAACCTTATGCCATTGAAGTAGTTAGCATTTTTCCATTTTACAGATCGGGAAACTAAGCCTCAGTGATTATCCAACATCACAAAGATTTTAACTGACAAAGCAAGTTTTTGATCCCATATCTGTCTAAAGCCAATGCCCCTTAAACAGCTGTTTATACTGTTAATGTTTCTAAAATGATTCTAATGGAGGCTAATAAAAATCTTGTTTTTCAATGGATACCTGTTGCATAATGGATGGCATTTTTGGTAGGAGGGGTCTCAACTATAGAAAATGTCATCAGTTTGATAATGTAGGTGGTAACTCTGATCTTCAAATAAAAAGTATCCTAGAATGGCCCACTGCACAGGTATCTAGACAGCAATTTTTTATTTATTTATTTATTTTTTTGTTTTAAAGATTTTATTTATTTTTCCCCCCAAAGCCCCAGTGGATAGTTGTATGTCGTAGCTGCACATCCTTCCAGCTGCTGTATGTGGGACGCGGCCTCAGCATGGCGGGAGAAGCGGTGCGTCGGTGCACACCCGGGATCCGAACCCGGGCCGCCAGTAGCGGAGCGCGCGCACTTAACTGCTAAGCCATGGGGCCGGCCCTAGACAGCAATTTTTAAAAATTTGACTGCCATTACAATTTTAAACCGAATGAGTTAGATGAGCAACCTCCAGTAGCCACTAATAAATAAACTCACAAAAGTTACAAAGCTGGTCCAGATTGCTCTGCTACTATAGGGTAGAACCAGGACTGGACCCATATCTTTTGTTTCAAAATCTCAGTGTTTTTTCTACTGAACCATAAATACATATCTCTGGCATAAAAGATGAGAGAGAATAATGTTAAGAAAGCAAAGAAATCATGATAGAGTAATGCAATTTTATGAAGGTTAGAAGAGAAGGCAACCTGGAATGGAAAAATAGCCTTGGACTGAGAGATAGAGGGCCAGACAATAATTCAGATTAGCCTTCATTGGCGCTATGAATTGTACCTCTCTATGCCTCAGTTATTTATTTATTTTTAGTTTAGTTAAATCTTTAGTAGGATTTAAGAGTTAGCTAGGGATTACAAACTTGTGACCTACAAACCAAATTAGGCCCACAAATGAGTTTTGTTTAGACTACACAATTTTTAACCTTTTTGTCCAGCATTTTTTGAGATATAATTGACATATAACATTTTATAAGTTTAAGGTGTACAATGTGATGATTCGATACACATACATATTGTGAAATGATTCCCACAATAGAGTTAGTTGACACCCATCACCTCACATAATTACCATTTTTTTGGTAGTGAGAACATTTAAGATCTACTCTCTTAGTAACTTGCAAGTATATAATATAGTATTGTTAACTATAGTCACCACGCTGTACATTAGATCCCCAGAATTTGTTTATCTTATAACCGAAAGTTTGTACCCTTTGACTAATGTCTCTCTATTTCCCCCACCCTCCAGCCCCTGGTAACCACCATTCTACTCTTTGTTTCTACAAGTTTGGCTTTTTTAGATTCCACGTATGTGAGATCATATAGTATATGTCTTTCTCTCTCTGCCTTATTTCACTTAAGATAATGCCCTCAAAGTGAATCATTGTTCTCACAAATAGCAGAATTTCCTTCTTTCTCATGGCCGAATAATATTTCATTGTGTGTGTGTGTGTATACACCACAGCTTCTTTATCCATTCATCAATAGACAGATACTTTGGTTTTTTCCATATCTTGGCTATTGTGGATAATGCAGCAATGAACATGAGAGGACAGATAGCTCTTTGAGATCCTGATTTCATTTCCTTTGGATATATACTCAGCAGTGGGATTGCTGGATCATAAGATAGTTCTATTTTTAAATTTTGAAAAACTTCCAGCACAGCAAAAGAAACAATCAACAAAATAAAAAGGCAACCTATGGAATGAGAGAAAATATTTGCAAACTATCTGTCTGATAAGATGTTGACATCTAAAATATATAAGGAACTCATACAACTCAATAGCAAACAAGCAATCTAATTTAAAAAGGGGCAGGGGCTGGCCCGGTGGTGTAGCAGTTAAGTTTGCGTGGTCCACTTTGGCAGCCTGGGGTTCACTGTTTCGGATCCTGGGCGCAGACCTACCCACCACTCATCAAGCCATGCTGAGGCCGCGTCCCACGTAGAAGAACCAGAAGGACCTACAACTAAGATATACAACTATGTACTGGGGCTTTGGGGAGAAAAAAGAAAAAGAGGAAGATTGGCAACAGATATAGCTCAGGGCCAATCTTCGTCAAAATAAATAAATAAATAAATAAAAAGGGGCAGAGGAGCTGAATGGATAATTTTCCCAAAGATATACAAATAGCCAGAAGGCACATGAAAAGATGTTCAACATCACTAATCATCAGAGAAATGCAAATCAAACCACAATGAGATATCATCTCACACCTGTTAAATGGCTATGACCATTCAGATAAGAGATAACAAGTGTTGGTGAGGATATGAGAAAAGGGAACCCTTGTGCACAATGTTTTACTTTTTAAAAATGTGGATGAGTTTAGATGTGGAATGCACTCTCCAATCCTCATCATTCCCACTTGTCTTACACCCCACTGGCCACTTCACACATCTATGTTACCCATCTGGCCACTAGCTATCCTCTGCCAGTGGCCGAGGCTTTCCAAACAGCTATTATGGTCTATCATTCTCTAGCTTATCTGGTTAGTGAAGAAAGGTCTTGTGGCTAGATTCTAAGAATAAGCTCCCTGGAAGTTGGTCTCACAAGAAAAGTGTCCTCATTACAAAGTAGAGAAAATCTACCCTGCACACACAAAAATATAGTCAGATACTCTCCCACCAGTGGCAATTTCCAAGACAGGAAGGGAAAGACAATGCTCCCAATGAAGTTGAGTTAGGAAGATGAGAACCTGAATGGAATTATCCAAAGTGGAATTTGGCCAAGATTTAGGGCTACCACCTGTACAAGTTAGGGTCACTAGACAGAGGAACTTGTAGTTTTTCTCTGATAAATGAATCTCCTCAAAGCTCAGCAATCTGCTGCTCTGGGCGGATGTGACAGAACACCTTCCTTTCAGCAGCACCACTTGGCAAATATCCTCTTCCGAGAAGTTTCATCCTCATCAATCAGGCCTGCTAACTTCGAGGCGCTGGGTGATTTTACTTTTCATTAGCTTTCTGTCAGTGACCCCAAGTCTGGTTAAAAGGCCAAAGTACCCCTCCAAATTCTTGGGTTAGAAGGACTCATGAACCTGTCATAGCTCACTTCTTATGCTTGTGTAGCTTTTAGATGCATAATCTCATTCAATCCTCACAACAAACCGGTAAAGGAAGCAGGGGAGCAGCCTTCATCTCCAGGGTAAAACTGAGTAAATTGGGACTCAGAGAGTTTCAGAGCCAAAACTCAATCCAGGTTTCCAGATTCTGTGCCTATGATGTTTCCGTTGTACTTTGGCACAGGTAAATGGTGTTGTTCCAAGGTTCGCTGGAATAAGGCAAGCTGTATCTACTCAAAGCCAAGGCAACCGGGATAATCTGAGCAAACAAACACAGTTAAATTGGTTACTGGGATTAGTAAACACTGCCGTGATATTATGGCCTCTAGGTGACTGGGGTATCATGACCTCCTTCCTTTCTTTCCTTTGCCCTATGTTGGTGAACTGTGCTATTAATGACCCAATCACCAGTGTTAGGAACCTGGAGGTCATCTTCTTATCCTTCTGGCACTGCAGTTTGGTGGTCACTGAGTTCTGTGGAATCACCTCCCTCTTATCTCTTAATGACATCTCCTCTTCTCCACTCCACTGATAGTGCCCTTATATCGACCCTGATATTTCTCCCAAAGGCTACTGAGATAGTCTTTCAACTGGCCCGTGTGGGTCCTGGCTCATACCTCTGCAATCATTTCATTTGTGAAGTCTTTCTTGATCTTTCCTTCCCCTCCCCAGTACAATGGACCCCTCCTGAACTATTTCCCCCATGGAATCCTGTACATCCAGGCAACATCTGTAATATTTTAGTGCAAATGTTATCTTGGTATGTCTGTCTCCCCCATAAGACTGTGAGCAACTTGAGAAAAGGGACCTAATTTATTCCTCATTGTATCCTCACTGGCTAGCTCGCTATCTGGTGACAGTAGGTACTCACACCATGTATGATAAATAAGCAAATATTTAAAATGCCCCACTATATTTCAGGCACTTTGAAAGATGCAAAGATAAAGTTACTGCCCCTGTGGAGTTTATGGTCTGGTGCCGACATGTAAGCAGATGACCAATGATGAAGTTTGATAAGTACTTTAACAGAGGTATGATGAGCATTCTGTGAGAACACAGGGTGAGAGCTGGAGCCTTTCTATCTTTTCCACCCTTTGTCCAGAGGGAAGAAACCTGAAGGGGCATCTTCCTGGCAGTCCCTTGGCTGCCTTTCTCTCCCCACTCCCCAGCTCTATCGAGCACAAACTGAGACATATCTCTAACAAGTTAAGCAGAGGCATTTCTCTGGAACGTCGACATCTAGTTTGCTAAAATCCATTAATTCTAAGCTTTAACACCCTTGGTCAGAAATAGCTCAGAACCTTATGGGGAAATAAGAAAAGCAGACTGTCTGGCCACAGTCACAGGAAAGATATTAATATTCCCCTTCATGGAGAGCTCTCTTTCTCTACATCCTTTCTCCCACTGCCTACACCCCAACCCCCACCACCAAAATAAATGTTTTCCAAGAATCTATGACAAGAGATTTGAAAGTAAATCAAAACCTGGACGGAGGGTCAACAAAAAAGGATAAAGCTGCCACTTATATGTGTCTAAGGCAGTAAAAGGGGCAGCTTGTTACATTATTTACAGTCTCCATAAAGACGAGGCCCTTGCTGCTCAGACAAACCCCTGAGCTTATTAATTGCCAGCCAAGTCTGTCCCACTCCTAGATTTTCTGCTGTTGAAGGGGAAGGCAGGAAGAGGGTTAACTCTCTCTCTCCTTCTTTCATTCTCTCTCTCTCTTTTTTTAATTTAAGAGAGCTTTTGGGGCAAGAGGAAGGGTTTGTTAAACCTCCAGATTTCTCTGCATTATGTCCAGGTGGCATGACGTGTGAACAGACGAAAGATTAAAATCACCGAGGAAATCGCTCTGTCTGAGCCCAGATCACGACGCCTTTCAGTGACCCAGCGACCCAAATGCTATCTGTCAACTTGTCCTTCCAGCGACTTTTCACCCCATGCTCTGTGGCTGCTACTCCAGGAAAAGGAAAAAAAAATCGAGAGCTGGAAGGAGGGGGAAGGAGAGAGAGAGGAAGCTCGGATAAAATACTGCCTTATTACTAAGGACTCTGCAATGCAGGTCAACTGCGGGGCGCGGGAGCCTTTTAACAAACCAAATACTTTTTCCAGACCCTCATTCCCAACGTTTCCTCACTCTCTACCGAAATTCTCAGCTCTTTCAGGAAATGTCATGCCAAGTCATAGGACCTGGTGTCCCAACAAAAACTAGGTCCTAGAAAATCCACCAAGGATGGAGATTTTCCTAATTTTCAAAAATCTTTCCACCAAACTTGTTTTGCCTTTGCTTGGGTTCTTGATGAGTTACAAAGTGTCATCAAGCTCCCTTTGGCCCCCAGGCATGGCCAGAGTTAGGTTGCTTATTTAGGGTGGGATGTGGGATTGGGTGCGATGAGAGAAGGGGGTGGAAACAGACACTATGCAGATGTTTTTACAGTGTTGACCACTCAAATGAAGAGCTTATTAGGGGCCTGGGTTAGCAGTAGAGCCACATGGACTTTAGATGCCCCAAACAACAAGAAGATCAGGTTGCGTATTCCTCAACTGTGCTAGATTGAGCCACATGAAGTTACATTTTTCTTTTTCAGGTCAAAAATAGTCAAATATTGGCAATTCCATACCGTTCAAACGAATTCAAAATCTACATAGCACCTAACCATCATAAGTTTGAGAAATATCAAATATTATCTTCTTTCAAAGAAATGGTTTTGTGCCCTGCTTTACTAGTGTCCTGGGCATGTGCTTTTTCCGCCTTTGGGGTAACTCAGCACTGGAGGACCTACTTCTACATTAAAATGTAACAGAAAATAGAAACACATTTTTTAACAGACTTCCAAATATTTTCTGACTTTGACATGTAATATCTCAAAAATATATCATTTTAAGTAGTCATGTGAAAACTCAGGACTTTGTTAAACTTTCGGATGCTGAGGAGTTTGCACAGAAGTAAATGTTTATATGCTCTTTCACTTGGTGCCTTTTTCTGTTCCAGGATTTCATCCAGGAGACCACGTTATGTGTAGTCGTCGTGTCTTCTTAGAATCCTCTCGACTCTGACATTTTCTCAGTGTTTTTGATGACCTTGGCAGTTTTGAGGAGTATTGGTCAGGCGTTTTGTAGAATCTACATACCATTTTGTACGTTTTATTTATTTAATATAAGAAACAGTTCTCTGAGTCATCACCTGTTTTTTTAGAAGCATTATTATCATTATTACTTTTTATTTTTTTGAGGTCATATTGAGTTTTAACATTGTGTATATTTCAGGTGTATGTTATTATATTTCAGTTTCTATATAGGTGCATCATGTTCACCACCAGTAGTCTAGTTTTTATCCATCATCATAAACTTGTGCCCCTTTACCCCTTTCGCCCTTCACCCACCCCCTTTTCCTCTGGTAACCACTAATCTGTTCTTCTTATCTATGTATTTGTTTATCTTCTACATATGAGTGAAATCATACAGTATTTGTCTTTGTCTGACTTGTTTCACTCAGCATAATACCCTCAAGGTCCATCCATGTTGTAGCAAACGGCACAATTGTGTCTTTTTTATGGCTGAGTAGTATTCCATTGTATGTATATAAACCACATCTTCTTTATCCATTTAACCATTGATGTACAGTTAGGTTGCTTCCATATCTTGGTATTATGATTAATACTGCAATGAACATAGGGATGCATACATCTTTTTGAACTGTTGATTTCATGTTCTTTCAATAAATACCCAGTAGTGAAATAGCTGGATCATGTGGTACTTCTATTTTCAGTTTTTTGAGAAATCTCCATACTGATTTCCTTAGCAGCTGCACGGAAACATTATTTTTAATGACGGCATAATATTCCACTAGTAAATGTGACATTAAGTTTTTTTCTAAAGAAGATAAAATGGCTTTCTCACTGTGTTTCTTTAACACTGAGTGGAGATTAACATGGAAAGGACAGCATTCAATGGGGAAAAGTATGCACTTAATCACTGGTGGTGATAATTTTGACACTCCTGTCTGACTTCCGTCCCAGTGCAGTGTGTAAATGTGGGCATACATATACACACAAAGACATAATCCTGGGGGCACATTATCCTTAATCCAGACCCTAAATACCTGTCTTTCACCACTGCACTCCTGCCTTGCCTCCTAATATCAAGATTTTAGAGCGCCAGAGTTGCAAAGGTAGATTATTAGAGTTCAAGGGGAAAACAGCTTGTAGATCCTTCCCTTTGGAGTTTACATGGTTTTTTAGTCTGTGGAAAATAAGTTACTTGTTTATTTTTATAGAATTGTTTACTCTTGGGACTTGAGGTCACTCAGTTGTAGAGATGCTGGTTCACTTTCATATTAAAGGCTTAGAAAAAACTATTTGAAAATATTCCTAATCTATTGGGTTTATATCATCATCACCATCCACCCAGTGTCCTCATCTCACAGTGACCTGTGATGGCTCACTCTTCTTCCCTTTGCATTCTCAAGTTTGTCAAGTTTACCTCCTTGTCACTCATTTCATCATTTTCACCTCTGCTGCAGTTGTTCTAACCGCCATCGTCTCTTGCCTAGTATTATAATAGATTTCCAATTGGTTCCTTTTCCTCTTCTAGGTCTAGACTTCTGTTTTTCAAGTCCATACCTTCTCCATTATATGTATGTGTGTGTGTATATATGTACCACGTACACCCACACGCAGAGCTGGCTCTTCTACTGCCTTGCTTAAGAATGTTTCATTTGCTTCTCATTGCCTGCTGCAGCCCAGATTCTGAACTTGCTCTTTACGTGACCCAAGGCAAAAACCTAGCCTTTGTGTGTCTCATTTTTCTCATCTGTACAATGAGGACCAGACTACCTACTTGACAACGGTATTGTAAGTATAAATGTGACAATAAACGTAAAATTCTTAGAACAATAATATGCACTCAATAAATGCTACCTATTACTACTACTACTTCTATGACTACTACTACTACTGCTACCAGATAAAGTCTAAACTTCTCATTATGGCACTAAAATCTCAACCACAGGGTACTACCATCTCCCTAGGCCTTGTATTTTTTCAGTCTTGACTTTGCTTCTGACTTTCCTCTGCCTGAAATGTCCATTCTCTACTGCCCCCTTTCCCAGTGCCTCAACCAGCCTTTGATGAACAGACTAAATACCCTTTTTCTGTGACCCTCTCCAGGTCACAGAAACTAATAACAGCTAATAATAACTAATAATAACTAACAACTAATAATAACTAATAACTCCTAGCTTTTTCTACAAGGTAAGGATTATCATCTAGACTTTATGGATGAAAAAACTGAGGCCTAAGGTAGATAAGTGATTTTTCCCACAACCATATAGCTCAAAATAAGGAAAGAAGGTGAGATTCAAATGCAGGTATTTCTGGTACCCAGTGTTTTTCCTCTCCCTCACCTACCTTCCACTTTGGGGTAATTCACAAAGAGCTGTTCTGGAAAGAAGAACGGCTTGTAATAGCTTTGGAGTCTGGTTTCAGTTCTGTCGCTGGGCCAAGTGTTCTAACTCTATTTTGGGAGAGTGGGGCAGGAGTTGAGCAGGGAGATTCTGTCTCTTCGTCTATAAAATACAAATGCTAGAGCCATTTCCCTCTGAGGTCTTCCTGCTCTAATATTCTGTGATATTGCCATATGCCTGGACACAAAAATGGAGATTACTTGAGATTTGATTGGACCTTGGGCGACCACCTTTTCTTTGTCATTCCTTAGTTCTCTTCCCTTATTCTCAATCTTAAATAAGGGGTTTGACAGGATATCACCTCTGGGGAGTTGAAGAGACACTTCAATAATCTCATCTAATTCCTGTCAATAATCTCATCTAATTCCATTAGAACCACTTCCATCCCCTGCTGCTCTGATATTTATAAATCCCCTGTTCTCATAACAGATTCAGCCTTAGGTCATTCCAAGACCACTTCACACCCTGCTGGTGTATATCTGGCTCAAAGGATCAGTGCCTAGACCTTCTTTGTTCTTCCAAGTGAATTCAAACACTAGCCATCCTGATCAGATAACAGGCAACCTGTATCTTGTCACTCTCTATTCCCACAATCTCAATCAAGCTCCCCTCTCAGGACTCAGGGATAATATTAATTACAGTCTCTAATTTAAAAGGGGCTCCTGCCTGAAGATCTCTGTGAAAAGAAAGGGTCTCTTTTTTAAGAAAGAAGAGCCACTCCTGATTAAGTCACAGAGCAAAGGAGTGGCTAAGCATCCTTTCCACAGCTGGTCCAGCCTGGCTGCAGGTGGAGGACACAGGAATTACGGGCACAGATACTGCCCTGCACTGGAGAGGAATCCTCAGATCCAACATTTTCTGAAACGTCTTCTCAGACCATTCTGACCACAAGTAACTTTTTCGTCCTCTAAGCATCTAGAACGTGTCTGTTACGGCCACTCCTCTTGCTTTTCTTCATCTTCTTAAATTGTATCATACTGGGTGGGATTTGAGGAAAGAAACCTTTGAACCAAGTCCCTGCTCTGTCCTTTTTTAATTGTGTGACTTTCAACCATTCACTCAACCTCTCTGAATTTTAATCTTAGTTTTTTCTCATGTTTAAAATGAAGATGACAAAAATTCCAAGTTCTTGGGCTGCTGTGAACATAATGTTAAACGAGTGCATATTGTCTCATATAGTTTAATCCTTCACTGAGGTCATTGACTATATATCATGTATTGTTGTTCCTTAGAGTCCAAGTACAATGCCTTCTTACAAGAAAAAGTTAGCTTCGTATAGCTATTGCTCAAAAGGATCTCTGATGTTTCCTTTTTAACCTAGGCTAGTTTGTGCATTGAAAATCATAAGACTATTCAGCCTTGTTGATAGCCTGGAACACACCTAAGTAGAATGCAAGAGAACTAATAATTTGTTTCCTCCCTGTTTTCTTTCTCGTCAATTTCTCATCATCTTTGGTGCTTTCTCTTCCAGCTCCTTCATTTCTTCCAGCTCTCTCCAGGGAAGCCCATTGAGATATCACCCTGCCCTCAACCTCCTGCAACTTTCTACCTATCAAATCAGAAGGTTTCTACACACCAAAACAGAAGGCATGATGGGAAGCTGAAAGTGGCAAAATACTTTACGTAAAAGGGTTAATGGACGACAGTTAGAAAAAAATGTGTTATCTCTAAATGCAAGAAAACAAATTACTGAAGTCTTTCCACCAAAGGGTAATCAGCCATCTTCACTTTCACACAGATTAGCTCATTTAATTCTCATAAAAATCTATGAGAAGCTTCCAGGTCCATAGGATAATGGCAGCAGTCTAAATTAGAATTTCTCCATACAGCCTCAAAAACAACAACAAAAAAATACAGATGAACAAGGAGAGCAAATAAAATCACCCATAGCTTGCCTTGCAACATAACATAAAGACAAAGAACTTTACAAACTTTAATTTGCAACTAGTTGGGAAAATAAGTGGGGAAAGCAGAGGAGAGAGAACAAGGCAGCGTAGACTCAGAAAGCATCATTTACAGCTGACAAGCAGAGTAGGCAAAACTAAGTGAGGAAAAAAGAGACTCTGGCCATTATGTAAGGGCATTAGTATGAGGTAACCATTTGGTCACAAATACAAGCCTTCCTAAAGCAAAAGAAACACAAAACAAATCACACACACACACGCACAAAAGAGAGAAAAAGAAGAGATCATATAATGAAAGTCATTTTATAGGGAAACTGTATAACGAACACAGTAAAATAACTGAGAGAATTGAAATGAAACGTATCAATCACATTAATAAATGTAAATAAGCTTAACTTATGTATTAAAATAAACATATTTTCATATTGGCTCAGAAAGCAAAACCAACCCTGTGCGGTATACACGAGATGCGACTAAAACAAGGTAGTGCAGAAAGCCTAAAAATAAAGAATTTAGCAAAGTGTACCAGGCAAATGCAAAGAAAACTACAGCAGGCCTGTGATCTTGCTACTGACAAAGTGGATTTCAGGATCAAAAGAGATAAGACTAAGAAGAAAACTTTATAAAGGCAAAGGCCACAATTCACAGCAAAGATGAGATAGAAACTTTTGCACATCAGTCACCTTCCTAAGGGAGAAACTATAGGAAATGCAAAGAGAAAGAGGCAAACAAACATTGGGAGACTTTGGCACACCAAGCTCAGACTGAGCAAGGTAAAGTGAATAAAAAATAAGTGTGGATAAAGAGGACATAAATAACATAATAAATAAGATGAATCTATTTCACCCTGATGATAGAAAATAGACCTTATTTCCTAATGCACATTTGATACTTATGAAAATTCACCAATTCGCTACATATTGCATCACAATAACTAAATTCAATAAATTACACAAAGTAGTAATAATACAAAAATTCTCTAATTATTATGCAAAAAAACTGATTCAAATGAGGAAATACAAACCAGTATCACAGACATTGTAAAAAGTAATGATTAAAAACATTATATATCAGGGGCTGGCCTGGTGGCGCAGTGGTTAAGTGCACGCACTCTGCTTCAGGGCGAGGGTTTGCAGGTTCACATCCCCGGCCACGCACCGATGCACCGCTTGTCAAGCCATGCTGTAGTGGCGTCCCATATAAAGTAGAGGAAGATGGGAATGGATGTTAGCCCAGGGCCGCACTTCCTGGGCAAAAAGAGGAGGATTGGCATGGATGTTAGTTCAGGGCTGATCTTCCTCACGAAAAAAAAAACATTATATATCAGAATCTATGTACCTTTAATCTACACAAAGCAGTGACCAGAAAAAAATTCTATAGTCAAATATACGTATATCTCAATAAAAATAAACAATAAAAACATATGAATTAAACATCTAACCCCAAAATTTGGAAAACAGAGTAACTCAGTTCATCAAGAGAGCAAAAGACAGAAAATAAGAATAAAAGCAGAAATTAATGAAATAAAAAAGAGAAAAATAATCATATCAATAAGTAAATAGTTGGTTACAAAAATAAGCAAAATAAACAATTGCTTGCTAATCTAATCAAGAAAAAAGGTAAGATTGTTTATGGGAAGAGGGTGGGAGGAAAAAAACCACAAATACACACAAGATAAAAAAATGACAAAGGAAAATAATCATTGAAGCAGAGGAGATTTAAATAATGCAACAGTGGATAATTTTCTAGGAGAGCATACTTTACCAAAACTAACTCTAGTAAAGAAAACAGACCAATTTTTATAGAAGACATGGAGAAAGTTACCAAGAGTTACTTCCCACTCCCCATGTCTCAGAAAAACATCAGGTCAAGATGATTTCACAGGGGAATTCTACGGAAATTTCAAAGTGCAAGTCATCCTATTTGTACAAAAGCATAGAAAAAGAAGGAAATCGTCCAAATCCTTCTGACAAAAAGAATGGACCATTAATAACAAATCTTGATTTAAAAAATTATTTTCCTCAAATCTACAGACAAATCTCACTTACAAATATTGATACAATAGGCTAAAATCAATATTAACACAGTCCCAACAACACATTAAGAAAATAACGTATCAGGACAAAATAGAGTTTATACCAGAAATGCAAGATAGATTAATATTAGGTAGTCCATTAATATATTTCATCTTATTAGACCTATGGAGAAAAGTCACTTGTTCATTTTCATACATGCTGAAAAGCATTTGCAAAACTTAACTCATATTCCCAATAAAAACACACAATAAAAGTAATTAATGAATATTTTCTTAACATGATAAAAGATGTACAGCTCACCCAAAAGCTGACATCAATTTAATGGAAAAACACTGAACTCTTCTCTTTGAAGTCTGGCACTAGGCAGGGGTGGTCACTTCATTATTACTCACTATAAAACTGGAGCTTTTAGGTCACAAATTCTGACAAAAGTAAAAAATCAGGAACATTAGAATTAGGAAGCATGAGTTAAAAATATCTCTATTTGCAGATGATCTGATATAGCTGTAGACCTTGAAAACCCATGACAATTCATAGAAATACAATATAAATAATTTAAAAAATACTAATACTAAATTAGTATTTAGAATTCTAAATTAATATACAAAAAGCAATACTTTCCGTGCACTGCATTAACAGAATAAAGGACAAAAATCACGTGATCATCGTAATTGATGCATAAAAAGCATTTGACAAGATTTAACACTGCTTCATGATAAAAATAGTCAACAAGCTAGGAATAGAAGGAAACTGCCTCAACATAATAAAAGCCATATATAAAAGGCCCCCAGCTAACATATACTCAATGATGAAAGACTGAAAGTTTTTCCTCTAAGATCAGGAATAAGACAAGGATGCTTTCCTATCACTTCTATTCAACATAGTGTTGGAAGTTGTAGCCAGAAGAGTTAGTCAAGAAAAAGAAATGAGAGGCATCTAAATTGAAAAGGAAGATGTAAAATTACCTTTGTTTGCAGATGACATGATCTTATATGTAGAAAACCCTAAAAATTCCACACAAAAACTGTTAGAACTAATAAACAAATTTAGCAAAGTTGCAGGATACAAAATCAACACACAAAAATCAGTTGTGTTTCTAAACAATAAGAATGAACAACCAGGAAAAGAAATTAAGAAAACAATTCCACTTATGATAGTACCAAAAAGAATAAAATATTTAGGAATATACTTAACCAAGGAGGTAAAAGTCTTGTATACTGAAAACTACAAAACGTTGCTGAAAGAAATTTAAAGAAGTCACAAATAAATGAAAAGACATACTGTGTTCGTAGATTGCAAGACTTAATATTGTTAAGGAGTCAATACTACTCAAAAAAAATCTACATATTCCATGTAATCTCTATCAAAATCCTAATGGCATTTTTTTGCAGAAATAGAAAAATATCATCCTAAAATTCATCTGGAATCTGAAAGGACTCTACATAGCTGAAACAATTTTGAAAAAGAAGAACAAAACGGAGGGACTCATGCTTCCTGATTTCAAAACATATTACAAAGGTATAGTAACCAAAATGGTATCGTACTGTCATAGAGACAGATATAGACCAATGGAATAGAATACAGAGTCCAGGAACAAACCCCCTTCAACAAGGGTGCTAAGACCACTCAATTAGGAAAGGAGACTCTCTTCAACAAATGGTGCTGGGAAAACTGAATATTCACATGCAAAAAGAAGTCAGGTCATTATTTTATGCCACATACAAAAATTAATTCAAAATAGCTTAAAGACCTCAACACTAAAATTCCTAGAATAAAGCAAGGGAATATCATCATGACATTGGATTTGGCAATGATTTCTTGGATATGACACCAAAAGTACAGGAAACAAAAGCCAAAATAGACAAAAGGAATTACATCAAACTTAAAAACTTTCCTTTCTCAAAAGATAGAATCAAAAAAGTGAAAAGACAACCTAGAGAATGAGAGAAAATGCTTGCAAATCATATATCTGATAAGGGGTTAATAGTCATAATATACAAAGAACTCATAACTCAGCAACAAAAAATCAAATAATCTTATTAAAATATGGGCAGAGGACTTGAATAGATATTTCTCCAAAGATGATATACAAATGGCCAATAAGCCTATGAAAAAATGCTCAACATTAGTAACCATCAGCAAAATGCAAAGCAAAACCACCATGAGATATCACTTCACCCCATTAGGATGGCTATTCTCAAAAAAACCCACAAAAAATGGGCACTGTTGCTTGGGCACTGTTGGTGGAATTTTAAAATGGTGCAACTGCTATGGAAAACAATATGGCAGTTCCTCAAAAAATAAAACTATTCATATGTTCTAGCAATTTCACTTCTGGGTATATGTCCAAAAGAATTGAAAGCAGGGTCTTGAAGAGACATTTGCACACACATGTTCATAGCAGAACTATTCACAATAGCTAAGAGGTGGAAGCAACTCAAGTGTCTATCAATGGATGAATGGATAAACAAAATGTGGTATATGTATACAATGGAATACTACACAGTCTTAAAAAGGAAGAAAATCCTATCACTTGCTAGAACATGGGTAAACTTTGAGGACATTTTGCTAAATGAAATAAGCCAATTGCAAAAGGACAATACTGTATGATTCCACTTAGACGAGGTATTTAAAGTAGTAAACTTCATAGATATAAAAAGTAGAATGGTGGTTACCAGGGCCTAGAGGAGGGGGCAAAGGGGAGTTATCGTTTAATGGATATAGAGTTTCAATTCTGCAAAATGAAAAGTTTCTAGAGATCAGTTCCACAACAGTGTAAATATACTCAATACTACTGGAATGTACACTTAAAAATGGTTAAGATGGTAAATTTTATAATATGTTTTTACCTAACAAAAAAATCCATAATCTTCATATATAAACATGGTAATAAATTAGAAGATTTAACAGAGACCAAGAAAAAACTTAATAAGAAATGTTCTAAACCTATAAGAGGGAAACATTGAAACAATCATGAGAGACACAAAAGCAGTATTGAATAAATGAAGAAGTATCCAATATTCCTTTATACGGCAATTCAACTTTACAAAGATGATGTTTCTCCACAAGTTATAGATGAAAGTGATCCTAACACAAATCACTACACTCTTTTTCTGAAGCAAGATAGGCTGATTTACATTTAATATGGAAAAATAGATAAGCAATAATAGCCAAGAATGCCACGCAAAGGATTATCAATGACTGAGGGCTAACCTTACCAGGTATTAAAATGTACTATAGAGACTCTAAAATAAAGATAACATGGCACATAAATGGGCAGACTAAGCAATGAAACAATAAAGTCCAGGAATATATCCCGGAAATTTGGTAAGTGGTAAAGGTAGTATATGGAATCACTGGGGAAAAATGACCTATCAATAAACAAGACATTGAGCCACCTAGATAGCCATTTAGTAAAAGATAAAATTGGCAAACCTCACACTGGTCATCAGCCTAAATTCCAAATGAATCAGGGATCTAAAATGAAAAACAAATCTAAGTATTAGGAAACATGGGTAAATTTCTTTGTAAACTGGGAATAGAGGAAGCCTTCCTGAATGTGACTAAAAGTTCAGTGAAATGATCTACAAGCAATGACACGCCATGGAAATGAACACACTCAGGGCCCAAATATTCCTTTCTGGACATCATTCCCATTGGAGGGAACCTGGGCTCCTGAAGAAATGATTGATTCCGCCCCTAGTCAGGGAAAGTACCAAGTGGACATTTTGTTTGGGGGAAAAAAAAGAAAAACAAAGAGGTACTCAAAAGGGGCCAAGTCCAGAATCACAGGAACCACCTTTAAGCTTCCTCCCACCACTCCCCTCCCTAGGCCAAATTTGGGAAAATCCAAGCATAAAAAGAATAATGACTCTAACTGGCTATAAATGGTTGTCAAATAATAAATAAAAATCTACAAGTGATTCTCTCCTCTCTGTCCAACATCCCCCTTTCTCTCTCTACACAAAAGTCAGAAAGATTGATTTAAAATGTATGTGTCACTTTTATCCCTAAAACTCCTCAATGATTTCCCTTTCCCTTAAAATCTGAAATCCTTGCTATGATCTCTAAGGCCTTGCTTGACCTGAGCCTTGTGTCA
Organism: Ceratotherium simum simum; assembly: GCF_057802395.1. Classification (NCBI taxonomy): domain Eukaryota; kingdom Metazoa; phylum Chordata; class Mammalia; order Perissodactyla; family Rhinocerotidae; genus Ceratotherium; species Ceratotherium simum. The sequence goes on along the minus strand of NC_141901.1, from coordinate 32,399,128 downwards.
CTACTGCTTCATGACATATGTCCCCTCTCTTTCTCAGTGCATTCTAACCACGCTGGCTTCTTTTCTCTTCCTCGAACACATCAAGCCCCTTTGCTACTTGGAGATTCTGTGCCTCATTTATTTCCTCGGTGACATTTATAACAATCTTCAATTATCTTGTTTCTCTCTTTGTTTATTTACATATTACCTGTCTCTCCCAGGAGAATATAAATTCCAAAAGGGCAGGGAAGCCTGTCTTTTTCACTGTCATATTCCAGTCCATAGTATAATGACTGGCAAATGATTGGCTCTCAAGGAAAATTTTTGAATAAATGAATGGTGTATGAATGAATGATAAATAAATGAATGAAATAATTCTTCTGTGACTTCCAGTTCTAGTCCCGCTCCATGACAGGTTTCTATTTTTTCTTCTTTCTGTTTAGTTTGTCTCTATATGCACATGGACCATGCTGCATACATTATGTGGCCTATATGCTTACACATTAAAGCCTTCCATGTAGCTATCAATGAAATTAACATGTATTGTCACTGTTTTTCCTTTTAGAAGGCTAACACTGGAAAGTTCCTTGAAATCCCATCTAATCCTCTTGTTTTACAGATAAGGAAACAGGCCTGCCATGCGATGTAATTATTGCTATACCTGAAATTACAACTCAGCTCTACACATTTTCTAGTTCAGTCGCCTTTTTGTACCTTTCCCTTCTCTACATTGGTTTATCCCTTAACCCTCAGCTTCCTAGCTCTTGCCAACACACAACTGGGAATAGGAAGAAATGGTATGAGTGGAAAATGAAGTCCTGGTGGTATCAGAATCATCAATGCCCCAGGAGAGAGAGTTTCACTGAGCTAGTAAGCATCACCGTGCTCCTTAGCAGCATTTTTGATACCACTAGTGGGCCCTCCAAGTGAGATTGGCCTCAAAAGACGGTACGTCTTAGGAGGCTAGATGCCAAGATATCCCCAGTGTGCATTTGTGTAGTCTACTGTTCCCTAAGAACCACTTCGCCAACTGTGCGGATGGAAAAATTATTCCCGGAATTCCATGGCAACTATTTCCGAATTTCCCATGTTTGTTCAAATGATAAATGTAAAAGCATCATCTATTTTTAAGCTCTTTGAGCCTTATTGACTCAAAAGAACAGGAAAGCCCTGTCAGGACAATTCTGTTTTATGAAAAAGTAAGGGTGGGAACTTTGGCTTTTCTTTAAATAGTCTAAAAGTTTAAGGTTGTTTTTTACACAAGAACTGTGCAGTTAATTGCAATTGAATGGCCTTGCCTTCCTCGGAAATGAAGCTCATTCCTAAGATTGAGATGCTAAATCTTAATCATGGGAAGTCCCTGAGGCAAGGCTGTGCATTGAAGTAAGAGTAAAGGTTTAGCAAAAACCATACTATCCCGGTGGGCATGGGGTCCTTAAAGGGAACAAGGACTTCTCTTCTGGAAGGATGTTTACTTTGATGTTCATAAAGGCTCCTTCATCCCATTCTGCAAACCGTCCCCCAACTCCAAGTTTAGCATTCGTTTATTCAACTGCTATGTAGTATTAGTTACTGAAATGGCACAATGCTGTTGGTTTTGAAGGACACAAAGATGGGTAAAACTCTGCCCTTTCCATTAAGCAGCAATTTAATAAAAGTTTAACCACTCCATATTATGTACAATTTGTATCTACCTTTATTCAAGCCACATGGGTGTGGGAAACTAATTGAAGTGACTTCAGAGAGTATTAGGGTTTGCAAGAAGTTCAGGAGTTATCCTCCACTGCTACTCAATGTGTGGCCCCTGGGCTGGCAGCATTGGCATCACCTGGAAGCTTGTTAGAAAATGTAGAATCCTTGGCTTCACCCTATGTCTACTCAGCCAGAATCTGTGTAATCAGATCTCCTGGGGCAATTCCTGTGAACATTAAATGTGAAAAGCCCTGATCAATTCACTGACATCTTGGGTTTGTTCTATGTTTACAGAAACAGAGGACTGTAATTCTGTGATAAATATATATTCAAACCTTAAAACCGATGACCTGTTCCTGTATCCCACTCAATGCCATATAGCTTTATTTAACTTCAGCTACCCTTAGGCAGGCATTGCCTTACCTGGATTTCAGAACAAAGGAGGAATCATTTAGAGAAATTCCTGGGTACTCAGACATTTAGGAAAAAAGAAAAAAAATAAGAGAATGAGAGAGAAAGACAAGGGGCGAGAGGGGAAAAAAAGAAAGAAATCTGTCATAATTGTCCACTATTTCATAGATTTTGTTCAACATAAGCCAATTATGTTCTCTCCCATATCAAGAGATACATATCTTTCTAAAAAAATGTGAGAGATGGCAGGGGGATGGTATTATTGTTCCCAATTATTCCATCCCCTTCCCCCTAGGAGGTTTATGAAGGACTTGGTACCTTCCTGGAGGAGGAGTGTACCCCTCATGGACATCAGACTTGGCCAAATGATCTGGTTTGACAGCAGGTTTTGGCCAAGGAAATGCGTTTCAAACAGTCATCACAGAGGTTTGGCCAGCCTTCTTGCTCTTTCCCTCTGCCTTGAGCAGAGAGGGGCTCTTCCCTTACTGCAGATTCTGAAATAAAGAAGACCCATAGAAGAGAAGCAATACTACTACCAACAGGTAAAGTGAGTAAGAAAGAAACCTTTGTTGTTATAACCCACTGAAATTTGGGGGCTGTTTAACCCAGAGAAAGCTGAGTAATGCACATGGTCATCAGTGTCTTCTAGTATCAGTATAATATCAAGCATATAATTGAGAAGAAATGATATTAAATGTAAAACATTCTCTGCACTATCAACATGTATCGTGTAGATAAATTACGAGAAAAACAAAGTGCAAATAATCTTATTTCCAGGGTCCATAGAACCTAATGACGGCCCAATGCATCCACCTAACCCTGGACGTCAAGGAGACTTATTTAAAATTCAGAATGCAGATGTTTGCATGCCTGCAATGCACCTTAGATGTCTGAAGTGTTGTTGATTTTTCAGACTATTAAATGTATCAGTCATTTTAGTGCTTTTTTTGTCCCCCGAAATTATTATGGTTTTACATTTAACACATTTCTTCTCAATATGTCAGGATTATGCTGGAAATAAAGTTAAAAATTTTTTTTCACTTGGTATAGGAGCATAACCAGAATATTAACAGAAAAGGAGATGTTTTTTAAAAAGTTGACTCAATCATTTGTAATTCCTTTAATGAGAATTGAATGAGTAGTATCTGCTTTTATATCAGGTCGGAACTTCTAAGGTTAACCTTATCAACAAATTGATGCTTAATAGGATTCCAAATTCCAAGATCAATTTCCAGTGCATAATGGCTTATATTTTTATTCATTTTTACTGAATTAACCTAGTTAAACATAAATAATATTTGATTTCTCTAAGTAATCCTTCATAGAGATAGGAGACTATTTACTAGCCTTCTTATCCAGAGGAGATCTCAGAGACTCAATACTGTACAATGGTGTAACCACAACCACACAGCTAACGGAGGAGCTTAGGAAGAACAATAATTTATAAATTCATTCTGGCAGGCTTTCTATATACAATAGATTTGCCAAAACTACCTACCAATTAACTTCATGTGTTGAAACAGACTAGTGAGGTTAAAGAAATTTTGTACCACTTGGAATTTGTTGATCTGTTTTTGGTTTTTCTCTACTCCTTCCCTCTCACCCTACCCCTGTATTTTATAATTCACAACTATCTTAAGGCTTGGCTATATTAAACACTCTTATAAAACGAGCCCCCTGGACAATTTAATTGAGAGTAGCAACAGGAAAGGTCCTTGACACAGCCTCTGTCTTAACTGTACTGTTCTCTCAGGTCTTGTCTCGACTACCAGAATCCTTCCTCATGCCCCAAAATTACAGATATACTTAGACATCTGGAATCCATTGACTGAAGCTCACCTCATGACCTCACAAAGCCCTACGTGCAGACTCTGGCAGTTTTCATTTTTCACGTACACATACCCTACTTAAATACAACGAGATCTAAGTTTTACTCTTTTTAGTTAGAAAAGAATGAAGGAATGAATGAATGAGTATAATGAATAAATAGAATTATTGGCTACTTGGGCCTGGTGCAATCCCAGAGTGGACTATATTTGAATCTTCTGTTTTATGTCTACAATGTTGCTTCCAACCTTCTATTTTCTATCAGCCTCTACTAAAGACAAGATATTCTGCCCAATCAAGACATTTTGTTAATTCAGTGGTAGCTGTACTGTTTAGAGTCTTAACTTCTGCAACGTAATGGTTCTTGAATATGGTTAGAAACAAGATTTAATCTTGCTTTTGTTTTCTTCCAGATTGGGAGTGGGGTGATAAGGACATGAAAGTTTTAGATGGTAGAGGAGAGTTCTCATTTCATAAACACCCAAAGTGATTTCATAGCCATAGAATGTTTGCCCTTTATACTAGATCTTTTACACAAAAAAGAAATTGAAGCCCAAGAAATAAGTTCCTCTGAGAGTAATAACTAGAACACAGATATCCCAATACCTCATCTACTCTACTTAGCTCCATCAATTCTGATTAAAAAAATAGTCTTTCTTCTAACTGAATTACTTTCCAGGTTATTAACTTTTGGTTAGTTAAAAAAAAATTCTGAGTTCCTACTATGTACAAAACATGTTGTTAGGTATTATGGATGGTTCAAGGATGTACAACACTGATTCCCTCCTTTAAGGAGCTTATTAGCAAGTTAGGGAGGCTGCCCCAGGCATGAAAGTAAAGTAACAGCAGAAGTCATAATAGATGAGAGCTAATTAGGACACAGACAGTGTGAGCCACAGGTGTTCAGAGAGGTAAGACCAATGAGTGCTTGGATGGTCTTAGTAAGTTTCAAAGAAAACATGCCTTGCTGTAATAAGAAAACAAACAACTCGATTTTGAAAATTGGCAAAACATCTGAATAGACATCTCACCAAAGGTACACATACAGATGGCAAATAAGAAATGAAAAGATGCTTAACTTCATATGTCATTAGGGAAATGCAAATTAAAATGACAATGAGATATCACTACACACCTGTTAGAATGGCCAATTTGAAAATACTGACATCACCAAATGCTGACAAAGATGTGGAGCAACAGGAACTCTCATTCATTGCTGGTGGGAGTGAAAAATGGTGCAACCACTCTGGAAGACAGTTTGGTATTTTCTTACAAAACTAAACATGCTCTTACCACATGATCCAGCACACGTGCTCCTTGGTATTTACCCAAAGGAGTTGAAAACTTAAGTATACAGATGCATGTTTATGGCAACTTTATTCATAATTGCCCAAACTTGGAAGCAGTAAAGATGTCCTTCAATAGGTGAATAGATAAGCAAACTGTGATACAATGGGTATTATTCAGTGCTGAAAGGAAGTGGGCTATGAAGCCATGAAAAGACACAACAGAACCTTAAACATATATTTCTAAGTGAAAGAAGCCAATCTGAAAAGGCTAACACACTACGTGATTCCAACTCTATGATGTTCTGGTAAAGGCAAAACTTCAGAGGCGTAAAAAGATCAGGGGCTACAAGGGATTGTGGAGAATGGAGGGAGGGACAAACAGGTGGAACCCAGGGGAATTTTAGACAGTGAAACTATTCTCTGTGATACAATAATGATGGACACATATTATATATTTGTCAAGACCTAAAGAATGAACAACACAGAGTGAACATTATTGTAAACTACAGACTTTAGTTGATAATAATGCATCAATATTGGTTCATCATTTGTAACAAATATACCACACTAAAAAAAAGTCTAATTAATAGGGAAAACTGTGTGCAGGGAGGGTGGGAGACGGAGTATGTGGGAACTCTTTGTACTTTCTGATCAATTTTTCATTAAAGCTAAACTTTTCTAAAGAAATAAAGTCTATATATTTTTTAAAAATCATAATTAAAAAAAAATGGTCTTGACCTAGTTAGAATTCATATAGGCCAGAGGGGCTGGGTAAAGAGGTTCAGGCAATGGATACAGCAGAGCACAAAAATCTAAAGAGAAAAGGCTATATCCCCAATAGGTCACAGAGCACTAAGCCAGACAGTCAGCTGTCTTATTACCTGTCCCAGCAGCTCTGGGTCTAAAGACTCAAATTTGAAGTCAAAAAGGTTGCATTTGAATCCCAGTTCTGTTGCTTAAGGGCTATATGAGCTTCATTAAATCCCTTAAGCTTTCTGAACTTCTGTTTCATCAGCTACAAGATGGGGAAAAAAACACATATAGGATTGCAGAAAGGCTCAAATGAGATAATGTAGATGAAATTTCTTTGTGAATTCTGAAGTGCTACAGAAACATTAGTTGTTATTATCACAGAAGAGAAACCTTCCCACTACCTTTATCACTTTTATGGTGACCCTCTTCTGGCAACTAGCTGCCTTGTGATGGAGCAGATCTGTCTTGGAATGGAGTTGCCTAAGTCTATACTTGTGTCATCTGTCTTACGCTGAAGTTTCTCCTAAACACTGTCTTTACTGCTTTTTTGTATATTTGGCCAGCCACTTGCTGACACACTAAGTTCTGGATGGAATCAGACATTCCAAGGGCAGCTCCAGTGGTATTAAGTCCCGGAAATCTGGGATGGCTATGAACAGTGTCTGGAGGGCATAAGGTCTGGGACAACAGTCTTTGAACTTGATGATATTCTTGTGCTTACTTCCTAGTTCCTTCCCCACGATACTGTACTCCCAACCCCCGTCTCCCCTCCAGTAGTGATTTTGTGACATCTTCTGCTCAAAATCTCTATTAAAGGGAGAATCAGGTTAAAAGGCAGCTAGAGATGGCTCTGGGGACAGTTTTTACAGGTAATCTGCTCTAGTGATTGAGGAGCATGACATCAGGCAAAAGAGTTCAAAGTAGCCCATACTTTATCTCAAAAAGTGTAGAATGCCCATTATGGGAAAAACTAAACAGTGTATAACCGTTCCAAAGAGAGAAATAAAGTTGTAGATATTCTCTACATGGATTATCTCATTTAATCTCCACAAACCTTTGGTGAAGTGTGCTTTATTACCAACCAAATTTTATGGATAATGAAACAGGCTCAGGGATTTTAAGTGACTTGCCCCAAGCTCAGACTCATTCTTGCAAGAGGTGAAACTCCATTCTGTTTCTGCTGACTCTAAGCCCGATGTCATGTCTGCTAGAGTCTTCTCTGCTTCTTCCCTCCCTAATGATTGACACTGTGATGTTATGGTTGTGACAGTTACTTATGAATAAAAACCCCACCAATTGAATAAGATGTATTTGTGCCTATGGAATCAGGAGTCTTTGGTTGTTTTCATTCAATATAATACAAACATTTAATGAGACCTAGGGTATACCAAACTTGTGGTAGGCACTGTCATTTTAATGACAAATCATGCTCCCTGCTATCAAGAGACTTTCAATCTCCTTGGAGAGACAAACATGTCTCTCATAGGTCACTAAAGAGTACAGCTTTTATGATTGAGGTATCCAAAGACTATAGTGGGCAAGGATAAACTAGAGATGGTTGGAAACGATTACCTATAGGAGGCAAGGGGAATAGGGTTGAGGGGACGAGGATAGATAAGAGTGTTGTCTGAGTATATTTTTATGTAGTTTTGACTTTTAAACAATGTAAATGTTTTACATATTATAAAATTAAATTGAATTAAGAAAAAAGACGACAGTGAGGGCACATAGGAGTGAGACTCTTGTTTCTTCTATGAAAGAGGTCACAAAAGATTTCACAGAGGAAGTGAACTTTGAGGTGAGTGCTTTGTTGTTTGTTATTTTTTATTTGCTGATGTGTAATTTAGCTTAGTCTAAAGAAGCAAGTGAGTGAATGAATGTTTAAACTGCGATCATGATGAAATATTTGTCCCCAGTCACAGATGGTGGTACTGGCTGCAAAACCCATCTGAATGGGAGACTGCATGAGAAAGGGCAGGCACGGGGAAGCTGAGCTGCTTTGGTGCTGATTAATAGTGTGGCTACTGGAAATCTCACCTCTCTGAGCATCGTTAAGAGCTTTAGAGAGACTCTTTAAAATGATAGCCCAAGAAAATGTCACCCACAGTGTGGGCAATAGGAAGCAATTCTGGGTAGAATCCTAGTTCGTAAACTAAAGAAGACTTACTGGGTGACTTCAAAATCATTTTCTAAACTAGGATTCTACCCAGAATTCCTTCCTATTGCCCACACTGTGGGTGTTATTTTCTTGGGCTATCATTTTAATGAGTCGTTCTTAAGCTAGCAAATGGTTATTCTCCCCAATTAGACTGTAAATCAACATTGTGGAATTTACTAATGGTTCTTCACTGTTGTGGTCATTTAACCATAAAATATTCACAAACTAAGTCTTGTAACCCCTGGCCTTTCTTTCTCATGGGAGGGGGAGAGAATTGCTCAGAAGGATGACCTTCCCACTTGGGTCAACAAGAGCTGCAACTGGTTCTAAGGAGGGTGTCTTATTGCTGTCAAATTGACCGGAGTTGTCACACGTGAAGCCTGCTGTCAGTGCATCTTGCTCAGAACCAGCCCCTTAGCTTGCTGAGTCAAGCTGTGCTGACTCCTGGTGATAGAATTTTAATGTGAGGGATGACAGAGGCCTTGGAGTTAATGTGTGCATGGAGGTGACAGTTTTGAATGTCAGCCAAAGCACAAAGCCCTGTCTGAAATTAATTTTGGGGGGTGGCAGAAAGTTAGAGGAAGATGGAGAGAAATATTATGATGGAGAACTGAGATTGGTTGAGTCAAATCTACTACCGTCTGCTACAATGAAAGCCTCATTCTCTACAGATGCAGAATATCTGAGCCTGGGAGTAAAAAGAGCTTTGGCCTCATCAGATAATTCTGTCGGTTTATTTTTTGATCAACTTAGTAAGCAATTTGCCACTTTAGATCTTACGATACCATTTCCCTTTGTTAAAATGGAGTTGTAAAAAGTAGACATGGATCTCCTGATGACATGATCTAGAATTTAATCATTTAAAGGGGAAATACTTAAATTTTCTGGTGATAAATGAGCCAAAGTGTATTTTGTGCATCTTAATCTTCCTTTTGCATTGTCACTTATTAAGGACTCTCAAAACTTCCCCATTATCTAGAAGACAACATTCAAATCTTTAATCTTTCTGTGGCAGGCAGAATAATGTCCTCTCAAAGATGTCCACATCCTAATGCCCAGAATCTATGAATATGTTATATTACATGGCAAAGGGAAATTAAGGCAGCAGATGGAATTCAGTTTGTTAAAATCAGCTGACTTTATGATAGAGAGATTATTCTGGAATATCTGGATGGGCCCAATGTAATCACAAGTGTCTTTTAAAAGTGGAAACAGAGAGAGAAGAGAAGTCAGAGTCAGAATGATGAACGTGAGGAAGACACCACTGGCCATTGCTGGCTTTGAAGATGGAAGGGGGCTATGAGTCAAAGAACGTGGGCAGCATCTAGAAGCTGGAAAGGCAAGGAATCCTCCTTTACAGCTTTCAGAAGGAACACAATCTTGCCAATACCTTGATTTTAGCCCAGACGTCTCAGACTTCTGACCTACAGAGCAGTAAGGTAATAAATTTGTGCTGTTTTAAGCTATTATGTTTGTGGTAATTTGTTACGGCAACAATAGGAAGTGAATACACTCACCTTTAAGGTCTTTCCCAGTGTTATCCTGTTCTGTCCTCAATTACCCTAGATGAACACTATCTCTAGACTCTGAACACTGACCCCTAAACACACTTTGTACATTACAAACTTTGTCATTCCATTTCCTGCATCTGGAGTTAAACACATTCTCCTCTAGGGTTGTGAGAACCAGGCAGACCCGACTGTGGGGTTAGCTAGTGCTAGAACCGAGGGACGGGTCCTGGGGCTGGTTATGGGAGGTATGCTACTTAATGTGGGTCGAAGGAAAAAGTTAAGAGGGAGCTTCTGGGTCAATGTCCTTGAGAAAGCACAGATGTCAAAGAGGAAAAACAAATTTCAAGGCCAAGTCCAAAGACCAGTCACAGAATCGCAAATGTGGGACAAGATCAAGATTCTGAGGCCAGATGGCAGTAGAAAAAAGCAGGGGACAAATGAGATGTGTTCTGGGAAATTAGTGTCAATTAGTTCTTGAGGGGCCTACATCTCAATTTCGTGGTGGGCTAGTGTGTGGGGCTACTTTGTGGCGACTTTAAGGGGATGTTTATGGGCAGCTATGACCGCCCCTCTTCAACCATCCCAGTTCTACCCATCATCCAAACCTTAGCTCACATACATCCAACCTCCTGCACGATGCTTTTCCTGAACATTCCAGCCCTAGTTATCTTTTCTTCCTTTGAAATCTTTGCATTTACTGTTTATATCTCTCCCTCTCTTGGTAGTTACAATTTACAACCTCGTATTTTTAATTAAACAAAGCTATTGTATGTAAAAGTGTAAAAATTCACATAATACAGTAAAGTATAAAGCAAACATTTAAAACCATTCAGAACCTTATTGCTGAAAGATAACCAATGTTACATTTTGGTATTTGTCTTTCTAGCCTGATATTCTTTGTTCCCTGCAATATTTTTCATATGTACACACACATACATACACATAAGTATATTTCATACATATTCTCTAAAATAAAACATACTGCAGGAAATTCTACATAATATAAATTATTTTTATCAAGTTTATTACATATTAAATTACACATAAATTATGTGACAGTCACAATACCTATAATATTATTTTGACATTTAAACTTTTCACCTGTACTTATCTTTTCAACACAGTCAAGTTGTAAGTACTTTGAGGTAAGAGAGCAAAATTTTATGTATTTTTTTCTGTCCCCACTGATGCCTAGCACAGTACATTGTACTTTTTAGAGGCTAGATAAGTATATATCAATTGCTTGATTAAAAATTGTGACCTGAAAACCCTGGCAAAACTTCCTAATCACAAATGGACAGTATTTGTTATTGATATGCTTTCAAATTTTACTAAGGAATTCCAAAATTATTTCTGTACAGATAATTTTTAAAAAGTTGCACTATACTGCTGTTTTCACAGTGGTCAGTTTATTATAAATCCAGAGATTTGTCAATTAGCATCAGAATTGCTTGTTAAAATGGGAAAAGAGATAAACAGAGATAGGGTCCTTGTTAACTCATTAATATTCCCTACAATGAAAAATGTTGCAGGAAAGAAATAGCCATGGTAATACGTGTAATCAATCTAGCCAGGGAAAAGTGATGCAATTTGTTATCTTTACAGAGTTGCTCTGTTCGCTAGTCAGCTAGTCGGCATATTTATCAAATGCCCAGTTGGTGCATAATAGTGTACTGTTTCTCTAGGCTGCATGTCACCGGTGCTTCATTCATTCACTGTTCATTCTGTAACATGCATTTTGAGTGTGCCTATTATGTGCAAGTCACTGTGATAGGTGCTGGAATAATAAAGATGAGCAAGAGAGTTTATCCTCCAGACATAGTCAGTGGAATGGAAAGCAGACAATTATAAAATGGATTTTGATGAGATACACATAAGCAGGAGGGCTAATCTCTACTCTCAAAGAGTTCAAAGTTGAAAAGCGAAAAGAATACTACAAAATAAAGTGTAGTCTTCCCTGCTGACTGAAATGTTATGCCCAGGAATGCTTGGTTTTGGCAGAAGCAGAATCCTAAAGTGGGCTGAGTCATTAGCAGGACTGAAAGTAAGGTGCAGGCTTTGTCCATGATTTGGGAGATATCAGAGCAGGCAGCAAGATCAGTTGCAGGCACTCATTCATAAAAGGCATTGTGTTAGTTTGCTAACACATAATAACAGAGCACCACAGCTTGGGTGTCTTAAACAACAGAGATTTATTTTCTTACAGTCCTGGAGACTAGAAGTCCATGATCAAGATGTTGGCAGGGTCGGTTTCTTCTGAAAGCCTCTCTCCTTGGCTTATAGATGGCTGTCTTCTCTCCATGTCTTCAAATGGTCTTCCCTCTGTGTGTGTCTGAGTCCTAATCTTCTCTTTTTATAAAAGCACCAATCATATTGGATTAGGTCCCACCCATATGACCTCACTTTAATTTAATTACCTCTTTAAAGACCCTATCTCCAAATTCAATCACATTCTAAGTTATTGGGGATTAGGACTTCAACATATGAATTTTAGGGGGTCACACAACCCAGCCCATAACAAGTTCCAAGGGTGGGTCTAGCAGAGTCAGAAATACTAAATTCTAAAATGAAATCAAATCGAATCCAGACAGGATAGCTAGCCAGGTGCCATTATGAGCCTAGTTGAGGTGTGGCTTGGTTAAGCTGCATTTCAATTTATAATTTGCTTGCATGCTGCTAGTTGAGTGTCTATTAGTGCAACAGATTGTATGACTGATTTCACATTTTAAGGTTGCTTTAAACATTCCTTGATGCCTCTGCCCACTGAAGACAACCATATATTCCAGGAGTTGGGGAGTTTGGGAATTAGAATGAGATACTAGGGAAGGAGGCAGGAGAGGGCATCCTAAGCACAGTCCCTGTAATTGTAATATGATGGATTATTTAACCCATTTCAAACGCCAAGGAACTATTCTCACTGAAATCTTACAATAGTCTAATATTGGTACCCTAAAGCTTATAACTGAGGAAATTGTTATATCAGGTAGGATACTTAAGTGAAATAATAGAAAACCAAACTAAAAATGGGTTAAATTAGTGTTTCCAAATTTCTCTGATAAGACTCACTGCTTAAAAATCACAGCTTTCCAGCTCCTTACCTTGGATGGTCTGATTTGGGGCCTTGGGGTAGGCCCTGAGAATTTATACTTTTGAAAATAGTACCATAGGTGTTTCTTATATTTATGAAAGTTTTGTAAACAAATGGAGCTAACAATATCGGCTCCTTCTATCTGCTCTGCCATCATTAGTGTTTCTATCATCAGTGAGGCTGTGACACTCACAGTCACGAAGCGGCTGCTGCAGTGCTAGGTATCACGCTGAACAGCAGAAGAGGAACTGTCTTTTCTAGTATGTTGCTTTAGTTAAAAAAGAAAGAAAGAGAGAGGAGGAAGAAGAAGAGGAAAAGGAAGAAGAAGAGGAAGAAAAGGAAGAGGAAGAAGAATAAGAAGAGGAAGAGGAGGAGGAAAAGGAAGATGGGAGGGAGGAGAGGGAGGTGGGGAGGAAGGGAAGAGGGTAACTAATTTAGAAGTTCCTCAGTGTATCTCTCCTGTTGTCTCATTGCAAGCTCACCTTTAAACCATGGAGAATGGAATGACCATGTTTGGCTTAGATTATTGAGGATTTACCATTGAACTGATGAGTTCACTTTGTCTAAGCATGTGTCTTCACAGAGGTGGATGGACATCCAGATAACAAGAAAGAGTGATAGAGGATTTAGTGGGAAAACAATGGTGCCTACTACAAGCATGTACAGGCAAATATAATAATTTTACCACTCAAGGTAAAATTAGAATTAGATACTAGGGTTGTGAGAAAATAGCTAATATTTAGGGTGTGTTTATGGTGTGACAGGTACTGTGTTCTAAGGCCTTTATGTAGATTAAAATAGTTAAACCTCACAACATACTTTGATGTAACTACTGTTATTATTTTCACTTTACAGATGATGAAACTGAAGCATAGAGACTTTAATTAGCTTATCCAAGGTTGTACAACTATTAAGCGGCTGAGCCAGGATTTGAACCCTGGCATGCTGGGCTCCAGACTACACTCCAAATTATATTCTATTCCACACGAACAGATAATAAAGATTTACCCCATAAATACAAACAGTGCTTGTGTGGACATTGGTGAAGGGGGATTGAAGTCTGGTTGCATGATTCACTCTGTTTCCTATTCAACAAACACAAATTCAGCACCGTCTATCTGCAAAGGACTGTACCAAGAACTAGGAAATTTCAAAAATGAGTAAGAAGTGACACAACTCTACTCAGGGAGTTTACAATCTAATGGAGGAGACAGGCATGCAGTCAATTAATTTTAATGTGATATAAAATAAAGTAGAATGTAGCCAATACTAAACAAAACAGAACGAAAGTGTTGTTGGATTGAAGATAAAAGAGTAGTTAATTCCTACTAGATCAATCAGTGGCGATTCGTGGAGAAGAAAGATATTGCTAGGTGTGCATGTGGGGAAGAGAGGAGGGCATTACAGGCCTGGAAGAGGTAAGGAATCATGGAATTGAGTGCATGTTATTTTGCATTCTGTGAGTGGACTGATGTGGCTGGAATGTAGGGGACTTGGAGATATACTAGAAAGCGAGACGGTGAACACATTAAATTTAAAGGAGATACCATGTCATATGTGAAATTCACCTCCTAGAAAACCATAGATTATTAGGTAGGGCTGTTATTAGGATAATGGGTGATTTATTTTGACTCTTGATTCTTGTGTTTTGATAATAAGAAAGATGTTCTCATCCTTCCTCTGCTTAAGTAGTTCATCCCCCACCTTTACAGCCCATTTTAATCTTTTCTTTGCTCATTTGGCCTTTATGAAAATTTGTCTTTCACTCTTATTATACTTTTGAGTGACTGTTTTATCTTTTCAACCAGATTAGAATCTCCAGAGGACAGAATATGTTTTAAAATATTTTTGGAATCACCTACAGCACCTTTGTTTATTTAGTATCTAATCAATCCATACAGAATAATGACCCACAGTAGAACATTCCCTATAGGAGTTCTCAGACTGTATCTTTTTTGTAGGTAGTTGGAGAGTTTTCTTAGCTTCTACCTGAAGAGCTACTCATGAGGGAGTCTCACTTCATATGAAATGACATATCTGCCACTTTTTTCCATTTTCTTCTAAAGTCGGGTAAGGAGAGGGCCAGGAAGATTTCCAACCTCTCCTTGACAATCTAGGACATCTGTCAACGCTTCAGACGTCTTCTTTCCTGACTGTCCCAAGGGTTTACTTGATCTGCTACCATTCTGACATCTGTTGCCTTAATAACTTTCTTTTGGGGAATCCACTCCATGAGCAAGGCATGGCCGAGCATCTATTCCCAAGGAAGTTGCTTCTTCGTAGGCCTCCCTGATTGTTTTCATGCCAGGTGGCTCCAGCTCCCTAAGCAAGACTTCTGTTTTCAGCTGGTATTTTCTCATCAGCCCCTTTTTTCATCAGTGTTTAAACGAATAAGGAAACTTTTCTCTCAAATACTTCATATCATTATTTCTTATCCCGTGACTTTGACTTATAGTTTTTCCTTTCAGGAAAAAAAAAACAACCTTCCTTGAAATGGCTATTTCTGACTCATTGGCTATGGAACAGAAAAGATATTTCAGGACCTAGGGACTCCCTTATTGGGTGCTCCTTGACTTTTAGGCCTTACCCCTACCTTGAAGACAAGGCCTTCATTGATCTTCAGGAAGTAAATGACATTGCAAAGCTCTTAATAACTCTTAATAACATTCTTGCTCATTTATTTCATACCTGAAAACTTTTTTTCAAATTAGCCAGAACAGTAAACTTAGTGGGAGGCTGTTAGGACAAAGCTTTCCATTGTAATCCTAGAAACCCAATTGGTAGACATTCATAAGGGTCTGTTTATCTTCCTGTGTTTCATGAAAGCAGAAACTATCTCTCTGCTGTTTCCAGTTGTATTCCCAGTATCCAACAGCGCTTGGAAACAGGTAGGTCAGGTATACAACAACCTAGAATTTAATCTGTTTCTCCCCACTCCTGATTCTGTGACAGACATTAGTAATCTCTTATAGCAGTTTTTTCTACAGAGTTGGTGCCTCTCAACATTGCCCCAGGAAGCTTCTGCAGACTCATTCGAGTTGGCATGTAACAAGAAGCCTATTTACCATTCTTGTAGTTAACACTCAATAAATATTTCTTAAAGATTGAAAGAATATTCTCCCCTATGCATGACCCCTTCAGCCTCATCTCTGATAAATTACCATCCTGCTTCTATTTAAACATTTCCACATGACAAAGAACATGTTATTTCATAAGACAGGTTCTCCCACTGTGATATAAATTAAATAAGAAGTTCTTTACATTTAGAAAAATCCTGCCTTTGCTAATTTATTAATTCTTTTTTACTAATATAAAGAACAATTGTTGCAATTGGTTAATGTTTTTGTATGGATTGGTCCCTGTTCGGATACTATCCTATAAGGGGCAGCCTTTTCTGGTCTTCTCAATTAGCCCTTCAATGGCGATCATGACCAGCTCCAACCAATCTGAGTTCTTGTCTTTAACAATGTCTAAATTAAAACTTTCAAATGGCAACCCCAAATACACAGACACTAAAAAATGGAAACAATGATATGAAATAAAAAATGTATAGCCAGTCAAAAATACTATACACATACGAATGTCATGGGGTTCTAGTGCTAAATCTCCAAGACTTTTGCACTAGGTTTTGGTCAAGTACTCCGCCGTGAATGTTCAGTGTCATGCCTCTGCACAGGTACTGGTCTTGGTTATCTTCCTTAGTCACCCTGTTGTTAGTGTCACCTAGAGTCGTCAGTATTAGGCACGTCACTTCCTACTTCAGAGATGCTAAGTGTGATAAATATTCAGTCTCTCTGTCAGCAATTGCTTCAACCTCTGTCCTTCCAGACCATCTCCCTGACTACATGAAATTCATCAACAGCATTTCCACGGATCATGCATTCTCCTTTTCTGTCTCAAATTGCTGTTGCATGGCTCTGCATGGCTCTCTATGGGCCATGAGAACATTGTTGCAATGAGAGGGATTTTTAGAACTCCCCATCTTCATGTGGGGAGAAGAAATATTTCTGTGCTAAAAACTCCCTGAAAGACTCCTCTATTAATCAAAAGGGCTTTCCTCTTTGTTTTCTTTCTCTTGGTAAAAATGACCTCGCTGAAAATAACCGCCTATCTTTGGGAATAGGGAAATGAACAGAGGTGGAGCTTTGATTTTTAAAACTGCTTCATGCCTATGTGAGTTGGTTGTATCTTCTTCCTTTAATTAAAGTGCTTTTATTGACATTATCCCTGTTTACCTATGTGACATAGCTGATGGAGAAGGGTGGGGATTTTGCTGTCACTTTGTAAAAGGCTCCTCTTCTTTAGGAGTAGGCACAGTCTTAAAGTGATTTAACCTCTACACAATACTTGGTGAAAGAGAGGGCCTAGAAATCCAGGGGTTCTGTTCCCTAGTCTTTTGGTTTATCTCCCTTGTTAATCATTTTAATGAATAATTAGTTAAAACACCTTTCCCTCTTGACCTATCAGCACTCCAGCCCTAGAAATGGAAGTAGGTGCTCTGGTGAGGCAACCCTCGTTCCTGAGCCTTTTCAGAAGGTGGCAGAAGGTAATGTAAGACACTTATTAAGTGATTATTATTTGTTCTCGGTACATTAAGTGCTTTTACAGGTAAGTGATGTTATTTTACACACAAAGAAACCAAGGCACAAGATAAGGTACTGCAGCTGAAAGTCAGCATTTGAACTCAGGGCATTTGAACTAGAGCGTGCTTACGTAACCATAACACCAAACTGCCTCCTAACACAGGGCAGGCTTCAGACTTACAGATGAGAGGACAGTGCTACTTCTCTTCTAAGACCAAGAAGAATTGATTTACGTACCTTTCTAATATTTAAAACTGTGATAAAATAAACTCAATCTTCTCTCTTATAGTTTGGGGATGTCTAGGGGGCAGGTGAGGTTGGAGGTGCGGTTGGAGGTGGGGAGGAAGACAGGAGAATGTATGTACACAGATATTTGCCAGAACTATCCCAGTTGTGTATTTCCCTACTGGCTAAATTATTATTCTCTCTCTCTCATTGGATCAAGAAGATAGGGAATAATTACTCACAGAATGTGATTTCTTAACTTTTTCTCTCTCAAAGACGTGCATTTTGGAAATAAGACCTTACTCCTCCAGGGAAGATGGGAGCTCAGTTGTTTTGTCACAAAACAAGGTGATATCTGCATTAATGAGCTGCCCATCTTCTAAACAGTACAGTGAACTTTCATTGAGTGAACTGGCTTTTTCCGTCTCAGTGCCCTGTGAAATGGGCAGGTGGCAAACACTGTTAATCCCATTTTTCAGGTGAAGAAATACGGCTAATCCTCTCTTTCTACTTAAAGAACATGACATATCCTGGAGTATGTCAATTTATACATCTGTTTGATTCCACTGAACATCTGAGAAGTATTATTTATAAGCTGTGAGTTTCTTTTTTCCTTCAGCTTTTAATTTGTCATTTACGTCTTTGAATTTCTGAGATTGCTAAATTTAGGTGCTAAATGACATGGTCCAAAAAGAAAGAAATAACTATTATGAAGTTGGGGCACTTTCCTGTTTTCTTGAAATATTTCAATAGAAGATGGGAATTCATATTAGAAGAACAAATCTGAAAGACAATTAGAATGTTTCCTTGAGCAGTGAGGGGACTCGTGAAGATACTGGCTAATTCTGGAACAGTGAAAGCTCAAAAGGTAACGTGCTGTTTACTGGAAAGGAGTAACATCTCATTCCTCTACACCTGCGTCAGAAATGAACAATGGTAACTCAAAATAGGTCTAGGCAGCATAGGTCAATCAGAATAACAGTGAAATGCAGTCATGCCCAAATGCACAGAAGCCATTTGAATGGTTCCAGAGTCGGATCAGAAATTGAGCATGTGGCATAGCTTACACCTGACAACAACTATTAAATGAATAAGTACTCTGTGTTTGACACTGTGCTGGGTATTTTGCATTATCTTATTACAGGCAGACAATGGAAAGAGCTGCAAGCTGGATACTATGATCTTGACACCATCAATTGCAGTCTGTTAAGCATTGTGTTACAACCCATTACCATTCAGCTAGAGTAGGACTGCATGGACATAGAAAGCAACAATGAAATAGACTTTGGTATCTTCACTTAGTGTCAGGGGTGGGTTGTGATATGTTGGAAATATTCTCAGAAAATACATTTCATTACATATTTTTTTGTGTGCGGAAGACCGGCCCTGGGCTAACACCTGTGCCCATCTTCCTCTACTTTATATGCGATGCCGCCATAGCATGGCTTGATAAGCAGTGCGTCAGTGCACGCCCGGAATCCGAACTGGCGAACCCTGGGCCGCTGAAGTGGAGCACATGCACTTAACTGGTGCGCCACCAGGCCGGCCCTGCAATTATCTTTATTTTAAATACCAAATAGATGCGTGGAGAATAATGCAGATGTGCTTTAACTTCAGAACAATATGGAATCACTGTATTGGGTTCTTGGTGAATGATTAGAATGACATTTATCATTTTCTCAATTGGATTATTTTAGTAGCCTTCTCACTGGTCTCTCAGGCTCTGCTAATTTTTCCCCTTCAATCTAGTCTCATCTGCTGCAAACATGATCTTTCTAAAATAAGTGTATTGTTACTTTCTCCTGGTTTTAAATATAGTCTTCTTAAAATAAGAATCTGAAGTTACTCCATTACCCACTGGATAAAATGCAAACTCCTTCCTTAATATCTAAAAAAGCCTTTCCACAGCTGGCCCCCAAAACTGTGTTTGTAAACCTTTTCTTTAACATCAGCCCTACACACCCCATGATTCAGTCAAACTAATATATTTGGAACTTCTCTTTTCGTTTAAGATTATCCCCTCTTTCTCTTTCTCTCTCTCTTTTAAAACAAACTTACTAGGGCATAGTTCACATATCATATAATTCACCACTTAAAATATACAATTCAGTGGTTTTTAGTATATTCACAGAGTTGTGTAACCATCACCACAATATAATTTTACAACATTTTCATCACCCCCACACAAAAAAACCATTTACCTATTATCAGTCATTCTTCATCCCCGCCCCCACCCCCTTTCCACTCCCAAATCTCAGCCCTAGGCAATCACTGTTCCAATTTCTCTCTCTATAGGTTTTTCTATTCTGGACATTTCATGGAATGTGTCCTGATGATTCCATTCCACGAATGGAATCACACAGTATCTGTTCTCTTGAGACTAGCTTCTTTCACTTAGCATACTATTTTCATGGTTCATTTAATGTTGTGGATATATCAGTACTGCACTCCTTTTTACTGCCAAATAACATTCCATTGTATGGATATACCAGTTTGCTTATCCATTCATCAGTTGATTCTCATTTGAATTGTTTCCATTTTTTGGCCTATTATGAATAATGCTCTATGAACGTACACATAACAAGATTTTTGTATCAATGTATATTTTAATATCTCTTGGGTATACACATGGGAGTGGAATTGCTAGGTCATATGTTAACTCTGTTAATCTTTCTGAGGAACTGTCGGTTTCCAAAGTGCCTGCACCATTTTACGTTCCCACCAGCAATGTATGAGGACTCCAATTTTTTCATACCCTTGACAACACTTGTTATTGTCTGGCTTTTCGATTATAGCATTCGTAGTGAATGTGAAGTGGTATCTCATTGTGGTTTTGATTTGCATTTCCCTAGTGACTAATGATGTTGAACAGCTTTTCATCTATTTATTGACAGTTTACATATCTTCTTTAGAGGATTGTCTATTCATATGCTTTACCCATTTTTAAATTGGGTTACTTATCTTTTTGGTAGTGAGTTGTAGGAGTTCCTTATATATTCTGGATACAAGACCCTTCTCAGATATATGGTTTCAAATATATTCTCCCATTTTGGAGATTATTTTTTTACCATTTTGGTGCTATCATTTGAAGCACAAGACTTTGTTTTGATTAAGTCTGACATCTATTTTTTATTTTGTTTGCACTTTCGATGATGTATCTACAAAGCCTTTGCCCAACCAAAGTCATGGAGATTTTCTATGTTTCTTATAAGACTTTTATAGCTTTAATTATTACCTTTGGTTTTGTGATTCATTTTGAGCTAATTTTTGTGTATGGTGTGAGATAGGGATCCAGATTCTGTTTTTTTTTTACATGTGGGACTTCAGTCTTCCCAGCACCATTTGTTGAAAAGACTATTCTTTTCCCCATTGAATTATCTTGACACTCTTGTTGAAAATCAGTTGATCATGAATATAAGGGTTTACTTCTGAACTATCAATTCTATTTCATTGATCTTTAAGTCAACACACACTGTGTTGATTCCTGTAGATTTTTAGTTAGTTTTGAAATTGGGAAGTTGAGTCTGCCAACCTTGTCTTTTTATTCATAATTGTTTTGGCTATTCTCAGTCCCTTGTATTTCTAAGTGAATTTCAGTAGTAGCTTATCAATTTCTGCAAAAATCCTCTGGGATTTAGATAGGAATTTTGTTGAGTCACTAGTCCAATTTGGAGAGTATTGTCATTTTAACGCTATTAAGACTTCTGATCCATGAACATGAGCTGTCTTTCCATTCATGTAGATCTTCGTTTCTCAACAATGTTTTGTAGTTTTCAGTGAAGAGTCTTTCACTTCTTTTTTAAAACTTATTCCTAAGTAATTTACTTGTTTTGGTGCTATGGCAAATGAAGTTGTTTTCAAAGTTTTATTTTTTTGTTATTCATTGTTAGTGAATGGAAATGAAAAATAGATTTTTGTGCATTGATCTTGCTTCTTGAAACCACGCTAATTCATTTATTAGTTCTAATAATTTTAATGTATTCCTTAGAATTTTCTGTATACTTGATCATGTGCTATGCAGAGATAGTTTTAAGTTTTTATTTTCAACCTGGATGGCTTTTATTTCTTTTTCTTGCCTAATTGCTTTGGTTAGAAACTAGAACCTAGTACAGTGTTGAATAGAAGCAACAAGAGTGTACATCTTGTCATGTTCCTGTTCTTGGGAGAAAGTATTCAGTCATTCACAAATAAGTATGATGTTAACTGTGAGTTTTTATAGAACTACACAAAGATAAGTTATTTATCTGGTTGAAGAAGTTCTCTTCTAGTAATATGTTGAGTTTTTTAATTTTTTTATTAATTATGAAAGGGTGTTACATTTTGTGAAATGCTTTTTCTGCATCTTTAGAAGTGATCATGTGCTTTTTGTGGTTTTTTTTGTTGTTTGTTTATCGCAGTAACATAGGTTTATAACATTGTATAAATTTCAGGTGTACATCATTATACTTCTATTTCTGCATGGATTACATTATGTTCTCATGTTCACCACCCAAATACTAATTACAACCCATCACCACACACATGTGCCAAATTATCCCTTTCACCCTCCTCCCTCCCTGCTTCCCCTCTGGTAACCACCAATCCAATCTCTGTCTCTATGTGTTTGTTTCTTGTTGTTAATACCTACTACTTAATGCGTGAGATCATACGTTATTTGACCTTCTCCCTCTGACTTATTTCACTTTGCATAATACCCTCAATGTCCATCCATGTTGTCACAAATGGCTGGATTTCATCATTTCTTATGGCTGAGTAGTAATCCATTGTGTGTATATACCACATCTTCTTTATCCGTTCGTCCCTTGATGGGCACGTAGGTTGCTTCCAAGTCTTGGCTATTGTGAATAATGCTGCAATGAACACAGGCGTGCATGTGTCTTTACTCATGGGTGTTTTCACGTTCTTTGGATAGATACCCAGCAGTGGAATAGCTGGATCATAATGGTAGTTCTATCCTTAATTTTTTGAGGAATCTCCATACTGTTTTCCATAGTGGCTGCACCAGTTTGCACTCCCAGCAGTGTATGAGATTTCCTTTCTCTCTACATCCTCTCCAACACTTGTTGTTTCCTGTCTTATTAATTATAGCCATTCTGACGGGTGTGAGGTGATATCTCATTTTAGTTTTGATTTCCATTTCCCTGATAGTTAATGATGTTGAACATCTTTTCATGTGTCTGTTGGCCATCTGTATATCTTCTTTGGAGAAATGTCTGTTCAGGTCTTTTGCCCATTTCTTAATTAGGTTGTTAGTTTTTTTGTTGTTGAGATGCATGAGTTTTTTATATATTTTGGAGATTAACGCCTTATCAGATGTAGGGTTTGCAAATATCTTCTCCCAATTGTTAGGTTGTCTTTTCGTTTTGTTGATGATTTCCTTTGCTGTGCAGAAGATTTTTAGTTTGATGTAGTCCCATTTGTTTATTTTTTCTATCGTTTCTCTTGCCTGGTCAGACATGGTGCTTGAAAACATGTTGCTAAGACCAATGTCGAAGAGCGTACTGCCTATGTTTTCTTCCAGAAATTTCATAGTTTCAGGTCTTATGTTCAAATCTTTAATCCATTTTGAGTTAATTTTTGTGTGTAGTGTAAAGTAATGATCTACTTTCATTTTTTTGCATGTGGCTGTCCAGTTTTCCCAATGCCTTTTGTTGAAGAGACTTTCCTTTCTCCACTGTATGTTGTGGCTCCTTTGTCAAAGATTAGCTGTCCATAGATGTGTAGGTTTATTTCTGGGCTTTCGATTCTATTCCATTGATCTGTGTGGCTGTTCTCATGTCAGTACCATGCTGTTTTGGTTACTATAGGTTTGTAGTATATTTTGAAATCAGGGAGTGTAATACTTCAAGCTTTGTTCCTTTTTCTCAGGATTCCTTCAGCAATTCGGGGTCTTTTGTTGTTCCATATAAATTTTAGGATTCTTTGTTCTATTTCTGTGAAAAATGTTGTTGGAACTTTGATAGGGATTGTACTGAATCTATAGATTGCTTTAGGAAGTATGGACATCTTAACTATGTTAATTCTTCCAATTCAAGAGCATGGAATATCTTTCCATTTCTTTGTGTTTTCAATTTCTTTCAGCAATATTTTTTAGTTTTCCGCGTACAGATCTTTCACCTCTTTGGTTAAGTTTATGCCTAGGTATTTTATTCTTTTTGTTGCAATTGTAAATGGGATTGTATTTTTAATTTCTCTTTCTGCTACTTCGTTGTTAGTGTATAGAAATGCAACTGATTTTTGTATGTTGATTTTGTATCCTGCAACTTTGCTGTATTTGTTTATTACTTCTGAAAGATTTTTGGTGGATTCTTTAGGGTTTTCTATATATAAAATCATGTCATCTGCAAATAGTGACAGTTTCACTTCTTCCTTTCCAATTTGGATCCCTTTTATTTCTTTTTCTTGCCTGGTTGCTGTGGCTAGGACTTCCAATGCTATGTTAAATAGGAGTGGTGAGAGTGGGCATCCTCGTCTGGTTCCTGTTCTTAGAGGGATAGCTTTCAGTTTTTCACCATTGAGGATGATGTTAGCTGTGGGTTTGTCATATATGGCCTTTATTATGTTGAGGTACTTTCCTTCTATACCCATTTTATTCAGAGTTTTTATCATAAATGGATGCTGTATCTTGTCACATGCTTTCTCTGCATCTATTGAGATGATCATGTGAGTTTTATGCTTCATTTTATTAATGTGGTGTATCACGTTGTTTGATTTGTGGATGTTGAACCATCCCTACATCCCTGGAATAATTCCCACCTGACCATGGTGTATAATCTTTTTAATGTATTGTTGTATGCAATTTGCTAGTATTTTGTTGAGGATTTTTGCATCTATTTTCATCAGTGATATTGGCCTGTAATTTTCTTTTTTTGTGTTGTCCTTGCTTGGTTTTGGTATCAGGGTAATGTTGGCTTTGTAGAATGAGTTAGGGAGCTTCCCCCCTCCTCAGTTTTTTGGAAGAGTTTGAGAAGGATAGGTGTTAAATCTTCTTTGAATGTTTGGTAGAATTTATCAGGGAAGCCGTCTGGTCCTGGACTTTTATTTTTGGGGAGGTTTTTGCTTACTATTTCAATCTCCTTACTGGTGATTGGTCTGTTCAAATTCTCTACTTCTTCTTGATCCAGTTTTTGAAGGTTGTATGATTCTAAGAATTTATCCATTTCTTCCAGATTGTCCAATTTCTTGGCGTATAGCTTTTCATAGTATTCTCTTATAATTGTTTGTATTTCTGAGGTGTCCGTTGTAATTTCTCCTCTTTCATTTCTGATTTTACCTATTTGAGCCTTCTGTCTTTTTTTCTTGGTGAGTCTAGCTAAAGGTTTGTCAATTTTGCTTATCTTTTCAAAGAACAAGCTCTTGGTTTTATTAATTTTTTCTATTGCTTTTTAGTCTCTATTTCATTTATTTCTGCTCTGATTTTTATTATTTCCCTTTTTCTACTGATTTTGGGCTTTGTTTCTTCTTCTTTTTCCAATTCCTTTAGGTGCATTGTTAGATTGTTTATTTGAGATTTTTCTTGTTTTTTGAGATAGACCTGTACTGCTATAAACTTCCATCTTAGAACCACTTTTGCTGTATTCCATAAATTCTGGCATGTCGTATTTTCATTTTCATTTGTCTCCAGGTATTTTCTGATTTCTCCTTTGATTTTTTCATTTACCCAATCGCTGTTCAGTAGCATTTTGTTTAATCTCCACATATTTGTGGCTTTTCTGATTTTCTTCCTATAGGTGATTTCTAGTTTCATACCATTGTGATTAGAAATGATGCTTGGTATTATTTCAATCTTCTTAAATTTACGAAGACTTGTTTTGTGGCCTCATATGTGATCAATCCTGGAGAATGTTCCACGTGTATTTGAAAAGAATGTGTATTCTTCGGCTTTTGGATGGAATGTTCTGTATATATCTACTAGGTCTATCTGTTCAAGTGTGTCATTTAAGGCCAATGTTTCCTTATTTATCTTCTGTTTGGATGATCTATCCGTTGGTGTAAGTGGAGTGTTTATTCCCCTACTATTATTGTGTTACTGTCTATTTCTCTTTTTATGTCAGTTAATAATTGCTTTATATATTTAGGTGCCCCTGTGTTGGATGCATAGATATTTACAAGTGTTATATCTTCTTGTTGGATTGTTCCCTTGATCATTATGTAATGTCCTTTGTCTCATTTTACAGTTTTTGTTTTAAAATCTATTTTGTCTGATATGAGTATTGCTACCACAGCTTTCTTTTCATTGCCATTTGTGTGGAGTATCTTTTTCCATCCCTTCATTTTCAGTTTGTGAGTGTCTGTAGGTCTGAAGTGTGTCTCTTGTATGCAGCATATATATGCGTTTTGTTTTTATATCCAATCAGCTACCCTTTGCCTTTTAATTGGAGCATTTAGTCCATTGGGATTTAAAGTAGCTATTGATAAGTATGTACTTACTGCCATTTTTTAACTTTTTTCTTTTTTTTCTCAGTGTTTTAGTAGTTCTTCTCTGTTTCTTTCTTGTTCACTTGCTCTCTTCCCTTGTGATTTGTTGGCTTTCTTTAGTGTTATGTTTGGGTTCCTTCCTCTTAGTTTTTTTTGTATTTATTATAGGTTTCTTGTTTGTGATTAACATGAGGTTCATGTACAGTAACCTACATATATAGCAATCTATATTAAGTTGATAGTCTCTTTAGTTTGACCTCTATCTGAAAGTTCTACTCTTTAACTCCTCTCCTCCCACATTTTATGTTTTGGATATCATATCTAACCTCTTTTTTTGTACATTTGTATCTGTTACCCTCTTATCATGGAAATAGATAATTTTTCTCATTTGTGGTCATCTCTTACCCCCTTAGATAAGTCCCTTTAGCATTTTTTGTAGAACTGGTTTCTTGGTGACAAACTTCTTTAATTTTTGCTTGTCTGAGAAACTTTTTATCTCTCCTTCCATTTTGAATGATAACCTTGCTGGGTAGAGTATTCTCAGCTGTAGGTTTTTTTTCCTTTTAACACTTTAAATGTATCATGCTACTTTCTTCTAGACTGTAAGGTTTCTGCTGAGAAGTCAGCTGATAGCCTTATGGGGTTTCCTCTGTATGTAACTTGTCTTTCTCTTGCAGCTTTTAGGATTCTCTCTTTATCTTTAATTCTGGACATTTTAATTATGATGTGTCTTGGTGTGGGCATCTTCGGGTTTATCTTGTTTGGGGCTCTCTGTGCTTCCTGTACCTGGATGTCTGTTTCCTTCCTTAGGTTAGGGAAGTTTTCATCTATTATTTCTTCAAATAGATTCTCTGCCCCTTTGTCCCACTCTTCTCCTTCTGGGACACTGATAACACAGATGTTAGTGTGCTTGATGCTGTCCCAGAGATCCCTTAGACAGTCCTCACTCTTTTTAACTCTTTTTTCTTTTACCTATTCAGCTTGGGTGATTTCTTCTAGTCTTGCGTCCAGCTCACAGATCTGTTCTTCTATATCATCTACTCTACTTTTGAGTCCCTCTAGTGAATTTTTCATTTCCAGTATTGTATTCTTCATTTCTGGTTGGTTCTTTTTTATATCTTCCATTTCTTTGCTGACGTTCTCACTGAGTTCATCCATTCTTCTCCCAAGATCAGTGAGCAACCTTAAGACTCTTTGTTTGAACTCTCTGTGGAGTATGTTGCTCATTTCTGTTTCACTTAGTTCCTTTTCTGGGGTTTTGTCCTGTTCCCTTTACTAGGAACGTATTCCTTTGCCTCCTCATTTTGCCTCTTTCCCTGTGCTTGTGTTTATCTATTAGGTCAGCTATGTCTCCTGCTCTTGGATAGGTGACCTTATGTAAGTGATGCCTTATGAGGCCCAGCAGTGTGCTTCCCTCAGTTCTGAATTTTCCAGGAGAGACCCCTATGTGGGCTACATGTGTCCTTCTGTTGTGGCGTGGTTGTTTTCCCTGTAGGTGCCCAGGGAGGCTGAGCTATGTCCATAGCTCCTTCTATTATAGGTATGGTCAGACTTTCTATTTCTTCTTGAGTCAGTTTTGGCAGTTTGTGTCTTTCTAGGAATTTGTCCATTTCATGTAAAGTTACCTAATTTTTTAGTACACTATTGGTTATTGATACTAATGTCCCTTCTTTCTGATCTTAATAATTTGAATGTTCTCTTTTTCTTAGTCAGTCTAACTAAAGATTTATCAATTTTTTGGTCTTTAAAATGGCCATTTCTTCATTTTTTTGTTTTTATCTACTGTTTTTATCTTCTCTACTTCATTTATTTCCATTCTGTTCTTTATTATTTCCTTCCTTCTGAAAGCTTTGTGTATAGTCGGTATTTTTTTTTCTAATTTCTTAAGGTTCATGGCTAGATTATTAATTAACGATATTTCTTGTTTAATTAGATATTCTAGCTATAAATTTCCCTCTAAGCACTGCTTTAGCTGCATCTAATACATTTTAGTATGCTGTGTTTTCATATTCATATGTTTCAAAGTATTTTCTAATCATTTTGTGATTTCTTCTTGATCATTTTGTTATTTAAGACTATACTGTTTACTTTCCACATACTTGTTAATTTCCCAAATTTTCTTAAGCCATTGTTTTTTAATATTTTTATGTTGTGATCAGAGAATGTACTTTATATGAGTTCAATCCTTTTAACTTTATTGAGGTTGTTTATGGCCTAATATATGGTCTGGAGAATACTCAATATGCACTTCAGAAGAATATGTATGCTGCTGTTATTGGTTGAAGTGTTCAGCAGATATCTGTTATGTCTAGTTGGTTTATAGTATTGTTCAAGTCTTCTGTTTCTCTATTTATCTTCTGCCTAATATTCTTTCCACTACTGAAAGTAAGGTATTAATGTCTCCAACTATTATTTTTGAATTTTCTTTTTCTTCCTTCAATTCTGTCAGTGTGTGCTTCATATATTTTGGACTTCTGTTGTTAGGTGTATATATGTTTATTATTGCTATATCTTCCTGATGGATTAAGTCAGTTATTATTATAAAATGTTCCTCTTTGTCTCTAGTAATTTTTTTTTGTTTTAAAGTCTATTTTGTGTGATATTAGTATAACCACTTCAGGTATCTGAGAGTTGCTGTATATGTAGTATATTTTGTTTCTTCCTTTTACTTTCAAGCTGTATATCCAACTGTGTCTCCTGTAAATACCATAATGTTGGATCTTGTTTTTTTAATCAAATCTGACAATCTGGCTTTTGATTGGATTGTTAAAATTTTTGTATTGATTGTAGTTGTGTTTATGTCTGACACTTTGCTATATGTCTCACGTATTTTTTATTTCTCTTTTTCTTATTTATTGCCTCCTTTGGCATTAATTAGATATTTTCTATTTTAATTTCTTTAATAATTTAAAAAATTTTAAACATTTTTAAATGATTGCTCTGTAGCTTACACCATATATCTTAAGTTATCAATATCTACTTCAGATTTATGCTAACTTAATTTTAGTGTGATATAGAAACTTTACTCTTACATAGCTCCATTCTCTCCTTTTTTTGTGCTATTATTATTACACATATTATGTCAACATATGTTACAAAACCAATCATATGTTGTTATGATTATCGCTGAGTGTTTTTAAAGAAGCCAAGAGTAGAAAGGTAAGAAAGTATATATTTATAGAGTGTTATATTAACCTTCATATTTATCACTTCTTGTTCTCTTCATTTCTTACTTTGGATTTGAGTTACCATCTACTGTCCTTTTCTTACTTCAATACAATTTTGTTCCCACCTGTCTCTTTTGTGCTGTTTTTTGCCAACTATATTACATTTCTACATGTTATAGGTGCAACAATACAATTATATGCATATTGTTTTATACGCAATTACTCCTTAAATAAGAGAAGAGAAGAAATGAGAAGAACTCTTTAGTTATACTCTTATTCGTAATCACCTAACTACACAATTACCTTTTTCTGGTTTTTACATGCACATTCAAATTACTTTCTGACATCACTTGGTTCAACCTGAAAAAACTTCCTTTAGTATTTTTTGTAATGCAAATCTGTTAGCAACAAATTTTCCCTGTTTTTTATCTGATAATATTTTTCCTTCATTTTTCAAAAATAGTTTTACTGGATATTGGCATCCTGGTTGACACACTTTTACATTGAGCACTTTGTTTTATTTTTTTTGTTTGTGAGGAAGATCAGCCCTAAGCTAACATCCATGCCTATCCTCCTCTTTTTGCTGAGGAAGACTGGCCCTGGGCTAACATCTGTGCCCCTCTTCCTTCACTTTATATGGGATGCTGCCACCGCACGGCCTGACAAGCGGTGCATTGGTGCACACCTGGGATCAGAACCCGGGCCTCCAGCAGCAGAGCACGTGCACTTAACTGCTACTCCACCAGGCTGGTCCCTCATTCAGCACTTTAAATGTGTATTTTCGCTGTCTTCTGGCCTCCGTTGTTTTTGATGAAACTCAGTTTTTAATCTTATTTGTGTTCTTTGTATGTAACAAATTATTTTTCTCTTTCTGCTTTTAAGATTTGCTCTTTTTCTTTGTCTTTAAACATTTTGACTATGAGGTGTCTGGGTATGGATCCTTTTGTTTTTTTCATAATTGGAGCATATTGAGCTTCTTGGATATATAGACTAATTTTTTAAAAATCAAATTTTCATTATTGTTTACTCAAATGTTTTTTTTACATTATTATCTCTTTTTTTCTGAAATTCCCATTGTAATGTTAATGTACCTTATGGTGCATTTCTCTGAGGCTCTTTTCATTTTCTTTATGCTCTTTTCTCTCTTTTCTGCAGATGTCTATCAATCTGTCTTCAAGTCCACTGACTTTTTCTTCAGCCAGCTCAAATCTACTGTTGAGTCCCTTAGTTCCTTTTTTATTTCAGTTACTGCACTTTTCAGTTTCAGAATTTCCATTTGGTTCTTTTAAATAATTTCCATTTCTTTAACAAGATTCTCTATATGAAGACATTGTTATCATCTCTTCCTTTAATTCTTAACTCATGGTTTCCTTTAGATCTTGGAACATATTTGCAATGGCTGTTTTGAAGTCTTTGTCCGCTGTGTCCAATTTCTTAGTCCCTCAATGGCAATTTTTATTGCCTATTTTTTTCCTATGAATTGGTCATACTTTAGTTTTTGCTTTTTAAATGTCTTTTTTGTTGTTGTTGTTGAAAACTGGACATTTTAGGAATATTGTAGCAAATCTGGATACTGATCCTTCTTCCTCTGGGAGCTGGTTGTTTGCTTGTCTGCTTATTTTTTTTTGGTGACTCAGCTGGATTAGTTTAGTGAAGTCTATTTTCCCTGCAGTGTGCAGCCTCTATGTTGTCCTCAGAGTTTGCAACGTTGGACACGCACAAAATGTTCCTGGCTACCAGTAATGACTGTGGTTTTAAATGTGCTGTCTTTGACTTTCTCTTTCTCTCATATCCCTGTTGAACTGTAGTTCTCCTTCTACTGGTATCACCCTTAGCTGTTAGCCTCCATTAATTGCTAATTGATAGCTCTATTGTTTTCAACAATGCCCTGGGGCATAATTTTTTTCCATAGTCAGATCCAATTGAAGTCTGGTCCCATGGCAGGGGAAAACTTTAAGGCTTGCTCTGATTCTCCCGTGGGGAAAACATCTGCACTGTGGAGAAGGAGATGGTGGGGAGGTCTTTATTGACAGCCCTACTTGGATCCTCCCTGTAGTAGAAGCTGTGTGTGTGTTTTGGGGGCTACTGGTGCTACCACCATGCTGCAGCCACTTCCTAGTATGGATTTTCCACATCCTAGAGCAAGAGAAGATAGAATTTGCTGATGTTCCTCTGCTGCCAAATCTAACCAGAATAGGTCTTCTGCCCTAGGATGACTGGGGAGATGGGAGCTGCCACTCAACTGCTGAGACATTGAGCAACTCTTTCACAACACAGAGCTGTGCAGGAAAGGGGGACTTCTCCCTTTACTACTTGCCATGCTGGGATCCTCCCTATGTAATGTGAGTTTGGAGTGGGGGAATGAATGCAAATTGACTGCTCTTCAACTTCTTGATATAGGCCTTCTACTGAAAGGAGCTGTAGAAAATGAGATCTACTGATGTTCGCTGGCTGCCAAAAGCATCCAGATTAACTTTTGCAACCCAGGGAGGTGGGAGAAATAGAAAATGCTACTCAGTTGCTAAACCTGCTATAACAGTTCTTCTGCAAGGCATAGTTATGGAGGACAGGTGCAGTACCTAAGCTGGAACGCGACAGCCTCCCATTGTTTTCTACCAAGTTCTCATAGATTTTTTTTTGAATAAATGCTTCTCAGTTTGTTATAAACCCTTTGATCAATTCCCAGAGATCATTCTCCTTTGACTGATCTTTGCTAATTTTGAGCAGTTTAATAGATTCCTCTTCAGAGAGAGACTTCCCTGAGGAATACTATCATGTTGGAGATATTTTCCATTATTTTCTTTTTAATGCTTTCTTGAATCCTTTTCTATTTCACATCTTTTTGAAAACCAATCAAGTTTCTGGTAAACTGTACCCCTTTGATGATATTCTACCCAATTAAATCACTTATTACCAAGTAATCATCCATAATAAATATTGAGCACTTACCATTGGTAAAATAAACCTCCTAAGTGCTATAGAAGACATAAAATAATTAGATATAATTTTAATATTTAAGGCATTTGTAGGCTAGTAAGATAAAGCAGGATAAAATAAGATATCATAGCATAGTTATTAAGACTAAAGGCTCTGGAATCAGACTTATTGGGGTTTACACCTTTATTCCACCACTTAATAGCTGTGTGACCTTCAGCTATTTGCTTAACTTTTAAAAATCTCTTTTCTCATTTACAAAATGGGAACAATAATAATAGTGCTTTGTAAGGTTGTTGTGGAGGATTAAGCAAAATAATTCCTATAAAATAGCTAGCATATTCTAATTACCTAGTAGGGATTTGCACTTGTTAGGATTTCACAAATGTTCACTATTATTGTTAATAATAATAAAGGAGTAAGTAAAAAGAGAGAAAAAAATTAAATTCTGTGTGTATTCAAAGGCGAAAAAGATTTCAACAGCTGAGAAGTGACCATATATCACACCTTCATTCTTTGAAGTCAAAGTCTGTTTAATTGCATCATAGCAGACATTCAATAAATGTTTGTTGAATTGAATTTAAATCAGCTGACATTATATGGCTGATCTTATACAATGTATATTTCACTATTTTTTATTGTCTTTTTAGTCAATAGGGGAATATTCAAATATATCATCCAAGAGATGAACTTATTGTTTTATTTTTAAAGAGAAAATAATAAACTTATGTGGAAACACACTGAAATAGGTCTTTGGTCTCCCAGGTTCACATTCTTATATCGGTATTAACTCTCCATGTGACCTTAGCAAATCCATTCCTCACCTCTATCTTTCACGATTTCCTCATTTGTTGGACAAAAGTTGTTCCCAATTTTGGTGTGCATCAGATCCACCTGTAGAATTTGCTAAAATTATATGTTCCTGGACCCTGCCTTCAGATAATCTGATTCTACTTGGGAGAATCAGAAATAGTTTGGTTTTAGTACATTTCTGTAAGTCAGATTTGGAAATACTCTGAAAATTGGGTTCTATACAAATTGAAGTTTTTATTTGTATTGACTAAATTTTTATTTCTTTTTTCATATTATTGACTCAGTAGTAATTTTTCTGTCTTCTTCTTCATTCTCGTTTTTGTCAAGGGTCTCTAAAGCAGCTTTTCCTCCAATTGCAGTTCAAATGACAGAACAAAGATACAGGTATCAATAGGGATACAAAAACAGCTCTATTACTAGTAAAGCTGTAGTAGGGAACTTGGCTTGAGTTTAGCTTCCTTATTAACTCCCCCTTTTATAGACTTTAGGGCCAAACTTTGTGGTGATGGGACCTGCAAGTCAGACATTAAAGCCCGGCCAACTGCAAGAGAGGTCACTGCTTTGCAGCTAGCAAACACGGAAAAACAAATACCTAGAGAAAGCGGAAGAGGTGTCTGCAGCTTGTATTATATTAACAGCACTCATTTAAGAACCCAGATAAATGGGTGTCAGACTCTCCCTCACCAATCAGAAAATCAATTCTGTGGTATTTACGAGGAGTGAGTAGATCATTGAGAAGAAGACTTGATGTGTTATTCAAGTGGAAATCCATTTAGGGAAACATGGACTAGGTAGGGAATAATGTTCCCATTACAATTAACCTATCAGAGCAGGAAGAAAAATCATATACAAAAGAAGGAACACTCATGTGTCTTTGGAAAGAACTCATACATTTAAAAATTATTTTCATTAAGGTTACATATAAAGCATATGTATATAATAAATTTTGGTAAAAGTAAATTTTAATAAAATTAAAAAAAGCTTCTAATAAAAAGTCTTTTCAAATCTTTTGCACATTTTAAAAAATTTGGTTGGTTGTTTAGTTTCCAAATTTTGAGAGCCCTTTATATATTCCATATATAAGTCCTTTATCAGCTATGTGTTTTGCAAGTATTTTTCCCGTTCTCTGCCTAGTCTGTTGCTTCTCTTAACAGTGTCTTTCAAAGACCAACAGTTCTTTATATTAATGAAAACCAATTTATCCAGTTTTTCTTTTACAGAATATGCTTTTGGTATGATATCTAAGATATCTTTGGCTAACTCAAGTTCATAATGATTTTCTTCTGTTTTCATCTAGAAATTTTATAGTTTTATGCTTTACGTTGAGGTTTATTATCTATCTTGTGTTATTGTTGTATAAGTCATGAGGTATGTGTCAAAGTTTGTTTGTTCCTCCTCTTTCCCCCTCCTCCTCCTTCTACTCTTCTTCTTCTTCTTCATATGGTCTTCCAATTTTTACAGCACCATTTGTTGGAAAGTCTATCTTTTTTCTATTGAATTTCTTTTGCACCTTTGTTGAAAATCAATCAACCATATATATGTGAGTCAGTTTCGAGACTCTTTATGCTACTCCGTTAATCTTTCTGTCCATCCTTTTGCCAGTACTATACTATGTAATTGCTATAGCTTCATAGTAACTCTTTTTTTTTTTTTTTTTTTTTTAAAGATTTTATTTATTTATTTTTCCCCCAAAGCCCCAGTACATAGTTGTCTGTCATAGCTGCACATCCTTCTAGTTGCTGTATGTGGGACGCGGCCTCAGCATGGTTGGAGGAGCGGTGCCTCGGTGCGCACCCGGGATCCGAACCCGGGCCGCCGGCAGCGGAGAGCACGCACTTAACCACTAAGCCACGGGGCCGGCCCCATAGTAACTCTTGAAATCAGTATTGTGAGTTCTTCAATTTTTTTTTTCAAAATTGTTTTAACTATTCTAGTTTCCCTGTCTTTCTCTAAAAATTGTAGAAACATTTGTCCTTGTCTACCAAATATCTTGTTAGGATTTTGATTGGAATAGCCAATAAATCAATCTTGAATGAATTGAGATCTTATTATTATTGAGTTTTTTAATCTATGTCTTTAGTATATCTCTTATTTATTTACAATTCTTTGATTTCTTTCATCGGTGTTTTATAGTTTTCAACATACTTACATTGCATACATTTTGGTAGATTTACACCTAAATATTTCAAATTTATTGGTGCTGTTGCAATTATATTGTTTTTTACATTTTAGTTTCAAATTATATATTGCTGGTATATAGAAAGTTAATTAGGTTCTGACTATTGATTTGGTATCCTGTACTCTTTCTAGACTCATTATTCCTAAGAGCTTTTTTGGAGATAAACATTCCTCTGCAAAAACAAACAGTTTTATTTCCATTCCAAGATGTTTGCTTGTTATTTATTTTTCTTTCCTGAAAGCACTGGCTAGGATCTACTGTGCGATACTGAATAGCGGTGTTGAAAAAGATATCCTTGCCTTGTTCCTGATCTTAGGAGGAAAGCATTATAGTATATCATCATTAAATATGATGTTAAATATGTCTTTCTTGGGTTTTGATAATAGAGCAATAATGCTTGTCTCTTAATAAGATTTGGGAAATATTTCTTCCAATAATTGCCATTATTACTTTCTTAAGTTTTTGGTAGAATTCATCAGTGAAGTCATTCAGATCTAGAGTTTTTCATATTCAAATGTTTTAACTATAAATTCAAGTTATTCAATAGATATAGAACTATTAAGGTTATCTGTTTCCTCTTAATTGAGTTTCATTAATTTGTGTTTTTGAGGGAATTGATCCATGTTATCAAATTTGCTAAATTTATGGGCATAAAGTATTCATAATATTTTCATCTGTATCTTGTTAAAATTTGTAAGGTCAGTAGTGATGTCTTGACAACTCTAATTTATGTCTTATCTCCTTTTTCATAGTTAGTCTGGCTAGTGATTTTTCAATTTTACTGATCATTTTAAAGAACCAGTTCATTAGTTATAATAGTGACTATTTTATTTACCTTCATTCTTACCATTTCCAGCATTCTTTATTTCTTTGTAGAGTTTCAAGTTTCTCTTTGACATCATTTTCCTTCTGCCTGAAAAACTTCAAGATTTCTTTGTAGGGCAAGCCTCCATGTAATAGATTTTCCAAATTTGTTTTTACAAAAAAAAATTTATTTCTTCTTCATTTTGGGAAGATATTTGTACTGGGTATAGAATGCTTAGTTGACAGTGTTTTTCTTTCAGCACATTAAAAATATCATTACGTTCTTTTCAAGATTGCATAGTTTCTGATGAGACGTTTCCTGTAATTTTTTATTTGTTCCTTTGTATACAGTGTATTTTTGGGGGAGAGAGGTCTGGGTACCTTCAAGATTTTCTTTTAATCTTTAGTTTTTTAGAATTTTGAATATAGCATGTTGAGATGTGTGTGTGTCTTTATCTTGCTGGTGTTCTCTGAGGTTCTTGGATCTGTGTTTGGATATCTTTCATTAATTTTGGAAAATTCTTGGCCTTTATCCTTTTGCCTTATTTTTAATTTCTTTTTCTTCTAGGATTCGCATTACACATATGCTAGACTGTTTGATATTATCCCACAGGTTTTAGATATTCTATTATGTTTTCATCTCCTTTTTTCAAGGTTGTATTTCAGCATTTTTTTTGAAATCATATTTTTGTGATTTCATTTTTGTATTTCATCTACTGAAATTCAAGTTCACATATGACCTTAAAGTAATTTTTATATATGTTATTATATATAAAAATACTTTTTTATATATGTTACTATATAAAAAAATACTTTTTTTCTCATTTGTTCAATGATTTTTGTCCTTTGATTTTTGATTCATAATAGCCCTTCTCTACTGAAAATCTTTGTTTATATATGCTGTGCATCTTTCTACTAGATCCTTTAATATATTAGTAATAGTCATTTTAAATTTCTTGTCTGATTTTTCCAACATGTCTGTCATAGCTATATACACTCATGCACTATATAATGACATTTTGGTCAACAATAGACCTTATATATGATGGTGGTTCCATAAGATTAGTACCATATAGCCTAGGTATGTAGTAGGCTATATCACCTAGGTTTGTGTAAGTACACTCTGTGATGTTTGCACAATGATGAAATCTTCTAATGATGCATTTTTCAGAACAGATCCCCATCTTTAAGTGACACATGACTATATTGTTCTATTGACTGCTATATCTCTTAACAATGTGTTGTTTTTTCTTGCTTATCTTGCTCATAATTTTTGGTTGAAAGCCAAACATCCTTGTAGATTTATTTCTGGAAATAAACACACATCTTCTTCTGCTAGACATTTAATGTAGGGGATTGAGTCAATCTAGTCAGGAGTTGATCTGGGTTTTGTTGTTTTAATGGTAACCTTGAGTGTACCACTAGCTTCAAATTCCTCTTGGTTGGTTTGTGCTCCATGGTAGTGGTAGGGGCTTTATTACTGGAGAGTTTTTCATAGTACTCCTGTTCCACCCTCAGTTTTAAGCTTTCCCTCTGAGCCTACACTTAGGGAGAAGTTCTCTCTCTATTCTCTTGCCTCTCTCTTTGGTAGTCTGATGTTAATTCTTACTCAGTGTGTATTTAAGGGATTTGAGCCATTCTCTTTTGTCCTGGTTCAGCCTCAATCTTAGGTAGGCACTGTATTTCTCATCCTGGTGTCTTTGTTTTCTTCATCTTGATGGTCTTTCTCAGTGATCCTTCCTATTCCCTAGCAATAGAGAGTCTCTAATGGTCTATGCCCAGGATGATTTTTGTCTTTCCCCGAGAAATGGAAAGATTTTGCTTTGTTACCTTCCCCCAAAAGGAATGATCCTTACCTGTGACCTGAGGGTGACAGGGTTTTTTCCTTCCCCACGGTGCTTAAGTCTTTTGTTCAAAAGAGGATACTAGTGAAAAGGATCTGGGTAGAAATCCTTTCCTGTGGTAGCTCTTGTGTCCCACATCCCGACTGCATCATGAGGAAGGTTTTCTCAGGACTCTCACCTGCCCCAATCTTTCTTGTGAGTATCCAGTGAGGTCCATGGAGAAAAGCCTGTGAGTGGTGCAAACTCTCCTTGTGTTATGGCAGACAGGAGTTTTATACTCTCACTCCAGCCCACGCTTCGTTGTTAGCAGTTGTTTAAAAAAAATTAAGCTGAATTCTTCTTATCAGCCATGTGATGTCTAAGGTCTCTTTTGCCTGTGCTCTGCCAATGGTAAGCAGGTGCTTGGTCCCATCTTCCCTTGGAGGCATCTGTCTTTCCTTCGACATGAAGCAGGTTGACTGTCCTGTGACCTCAGCTCTCTGATGGGTTCAAGAATAGTTCAGACTTTGTAGATTATCTGGGTTTTTCTTGTTGTTAAGATGGGAACAGCACTCATTACATTTTTCTACATTCCAAGTGGAAGCTGGAAGTTCCTCATGTGGTTTTATGTCAAGCCTGAAATGAATAATTGTGAATCAGTAGGTGGCAGGAAGTTTTAAAGTAATAATGAGTAGAAAGGTGAAAAGCTCATGAATTAAGGAAAATTAAGGGATTTCTGGACATTTTGTTCTTGTCTATATAATTTTCCAAGTGACAGTAATACCAACATGTAGATTTTCTACATGTACTCCATGACTCTTAATCTTTGTAACAACCTAAATGAAAAAAATTATAATGCTCAATTTACAGAGGTGGAGGCTCAGATTGCCTTCAAACGACTTTTCCAAGATCAATTATAAAACAAGTAAGAGGCCTAGTCTGGTGCCTGACACATAATAGATGTTAGATAATAAATAGCAGAGGAAATGAATGAATTACAAGGGTTAAATGAGAACTCACTTTTCCTCACAATCTGAAGGAATTTTTTTCTTAGTAAGTTTAACACATCTGTAACATTTCGAATAGAAAATTAGTACTATACTATACGATGCATAGTTGCTGTGAAGCATCTTTTTTTTTTTTGGTGAGGAAGATTGGCTTTAAGCTGACATACATTGTCAGCCTTCTTGTTTTTTTTTTTTGCTTGAGGAAGATTGACCCTGAGCTAACATCTGTGCCAATCTTCCTTTATTTTGTGTGTGGGATGCCACCACAGTGTGGTTTGATGAGCGTTGCCCTGGTCTGTGCCCAGGATCTGAACCCACAAATCCCAGGCCGCCAAAGCAGAAGATGTGAACTTAACCACTATGCCACCAGGCCAGCCCCTGAAGTGCTGGGAAAAAGGTGATGTTTACATTAAAAAGTATCACTTTTTATATTTTTAAAATTAAATTTCTCTTTACTTTTTCTTTCAACTAGCACCCAGTTTGCCACATATCTCAGTGACAATATGTGTAACTCTGTCACTGTCCTCATTAAGATATACAGGAATATCTGCTTACATGGCTATCTCACTAAACTACACGCTGCTAAGGAGAGAAGCTATATTTAATTTATCTTTGTAGCACAAGCTTCTAGAATGTGACTGACACAAAGCAGACACTTGATAATTACTGTTGAAATAAACTATAATTCATATGTATTAAGTACATTGTAAGGGTGATAAATAAAAAATGTTTCCTCTATGAGTGAGATCTAAAGTCCTTCCACAGGAATCTTCCTTGTTGGGTTTCAAATTGAGGATCACACTTATGGTAGCTTTGAGCTAGAGGTAGACATGAGTTGACCAGAGGTGGCACCAAAGAGGGAAATCTTGTGAGGGGTATTGGCTTCTCAGAAGCTTCCTCATCG
Source organism: Ceratotherium simum simum (assembly GCF_057802395.1). Classification (NCBI taxonomy): domain Eukaryota; kingdom Metazoa; phylum Chordata; class Mammalia; order Perissodactyla; family Rhinocerotidae; genus Ceratotherium; species Ceratotherium simum. The sequence goes on along the minus strand of NC_141901.1, from coordinate 32,359,563 downwards.
CGCTCCATTAAAAAAATGTGGAATACAGTCATGTGTCACTTGAGACGGGTATACGTTCTGAGAAATGTGTTATTAGATGATTTCGTCATCGTGTGAACATCACAGAGTGTACTTACGTGAATCTAGATGGTATAGCCTACTACACACCTAGGCTATATGGTACTAATCTTATGGGACCACCATTGTATACATGGTGGTTTGTTGACTGAAATGTTGTTATGTGGGCGCATGACTGTAGTGATATTTTCTCAGTCTTATATAACATGTTCACAAATGTTCTTTTATACTTTCTATCAGCTGCGACATTCTCTCCTTCACTTTCCAATTTTAAGTGTCTCGTGTGTAAAATCCCAAAGCCAGTACTGAATAGAACAGCTAATAAATTCCTCCAATGAGTAAATTACTCCAATGCCTACTAGGTTATGGAGGGCAACTGCGAGTGTTAATGTCTTATTCCTCAGTCTTTTGTTTCTTGTTTTGTAGGGATAAGTTATGTGTCATTAGGTGGAGAATAGGATTGGCAGTTTCCTGTCTAAGAGTTTTCACTTGACCTCCAACAACTCACACTGGACCTCGACTTTTTCAATTTAGTTAATAATTGAAGCATGTTTTTTCATTTTCTTTATAGTTTCAGCAGGATTCTGGATCTCACCTGTGTTTCCACCTCATCATGATTTGGACATTTTCAGTTATTGAACAATTGGCCTGGAAATTCCATCTTTATGTGTTAGAATTCACCACTGACATTTTACAACAATCTCTATTTTCAGTTGGCAGGTGAGGGGGAACCAGATTACTGGAGCAATTGATTAAGTCAAATCTCAGCTACATCTCTTAACAAAATGCGGTATGCAGAGGCTCCTAAAGAATTTAGAGAGTGCTCAGCTAGCAACCTGAGATGTTGTCGGAGTAAGAATTTCGTACATAGGCTAATAGCTTGGATACTGGGGACTCGTAGACACAAGACTTTGCAGTTACCTTTACATCTCTCTCCATAGAAAAATATTTTTTTAACAAAAGTTATTTCAACTTCAAACATCTTTTTGTGTCCACAAATCAGTGAGTCAAGATTGTATTATCATGAAATGACCCATCCTGAATATCCTCAAACAATAGTTTACTTTTAGTGGATAGCGAAGGCTTCTCTATTGAATTGATTTTAATGGAAACAATAGCTATCCCGACTTTTGATTCATCTCCCAGTGTGTAGAAATTAGGAACCTCATTAAAAACCACGATTGTCTAAACTCTTGGTGCAACCTGACCACCACTGTAGCCTCTGAATCTGTCTCTTTTATTGAGAGTATATTATGTGCACAAAACACTTCACTTTCAATCCACACAATGTCCCAATGTCATAACTACTTATGACATTACTTTCCTCATGTTATATATGAGGAAACTGAGTCTTTGAGAGGTTAAATTTCTTGCAGAGGGCTACAAAGAGCTGGAGCTGGGCCTTAAATAGAAGTGTGATTGACTTCAAAATTTATAATTTTAGAGCCCACGCAATACTGCCTCTCAAAGATGTGGCTATTTAGAGAACTCATCCAAAGTGATATAGCTGGTAAGTGACAGAGGCAGGGCTTGAACACAGATCTGACTCCAAAGGCATACTCATGTGTTCATGTTATAAGAAGTCACTGGAAGTTGAAATCTAGTACTGTTCTACCTCAAGTAAGAAACTTATCACCCCAGAACTGACTGGAACAAGAATATAGCTCTAATTTGGAGAAGTTTAAAGAAAAGATGATATAAACAGTTTTTAATGTAAGGACTCCAGAGAAATACCTTCCCTAGCCAGCTCTCTTCTCACTCCTGTAGAAACAAAAAGAGGAAGAGAAATAAAACTTGTCAGAATGGTTAAAATTCCACGTTGAGTCTTCTTTTGTGAGTTTGAAAGCTTGTCATTTTTTGGAATATGCTATTTTTAGAAGAGCAGCATCGCTTAGAGATCTAATTCCTTAAACCTTTATCATGTACCATTTTGGGCCAGATTATGACAGCTGGCTAGGAGGAAGGCCTGCTAGGAATGGAAGGATATATGATATACAGCCTATGGGGGCCCTCTGAGATGGTGAGAGGCTAGCAGCCAAACTCTTTTACTTATGCCTGGTGTTGCCTAGGACCTCCTCAATCTGAAGTAGACAGTTTAATGAAGCAAAGACGTATAATCTTCAGTCTCCAAAACAGCTTTTCGAGTCAGGATTTCTCGATGGTTAGAGACAAACCAGGTTTCCAGACAGGGCCAACACTAGCCTGTCTGGCACCTTTGTACCGTATGGGAAAGGGAAGACACATATATGGTAGTGCTACTGGCAGATGGTATGTGAATAATTTGGTTAAGATAGAGATAACTCCCCTACCTATAGGTACTAAACTGATACTGGAACAATCATGTCAATAGATATGAAGGTACATCAGGTTTACAGAAAGGCAATCTTGCAAAGATATTTAATGTAATTATGATCATTCCCTTGTCTTTTTCCTGATCTTGTCCTCTTTCATCTTGCCCCAGTTCACCAAACCAGGTCAATACCACCATGAGTTCAGCCCACACAGACTCTGAAGTTATGACATGTAATACTAACTCTTCTCTTGGTCCATTGTAAGAAGATGCTCTTTCATCTCACTAGGTCTCAGGATGCTCCTTGAGGAAGGGCTCCTGGGGAAGAGGATCATTAAAATAAAAGAGCACATAGACATGACTCTTAAATATTTTCTAATCTAAATTTTTGGTAGGTAAAGGACTTGTAAAACTTCTCCTTAATTTGACCCTCAGAACAATTTTGAAACCTAAGTTCATATTATGTCATTTTATTATTAAGAAAACTAAAGTTGAGAGAGGTGAAATTGCTCCCCCAGGTCAAGAAGGATCTTTCAACTCCTATTCATTGCCTTATACTGCCTCTTATTAGAAAATGAGCAAGATGGGGCTCCTACTGCTCATCAATGTGGTTCCTGAACCACCTTGTAACTCTTACACTTTTTTCTGTCCTTCCATTTTTTTGTTCTTTTCTTATTCTTTCTTCTTCTGCCTTTCTTCCTTCATTCCTTCTCTCTGCCACTGTCATTATTGCTGCTCACACTTACGAAAGTCACATGGAGAAACCATATACTAGGAAGAAGCCCTGAGAACCATTGTTTCCTTTGGAAATTTTCCTTAATGTTCAAAAATAATCTTAATACTAAATAGTATGTTCTTTAAGGTCTTTTAGTGCAGTAGTCTGGCGAAAGTTGGCTTCAATACATTTTATAGAATTGAATTGAATTGAGTTATATGAGTAAAGGTCAAACCTGACACTTAAATAGGAATTGAGAGTCAGAAGTCACAGCCAGCCTGAACATTGTAGCAGAGACATGCTGGCCCCAGCTTTTGCTAGTTTGAAGAGTATTTTAATCTAATTTTGCATATGTTTTCAAAAATGAGCAAAACTGCCAAAATTCTGTTGGTATTATCCTTACCCAATTCACCAATGCCAGTTCCTCCCTCTTGACATTCCTGAGCCCCTCTATCCCACCAGTTTCCTAGCCTAAATGGACCAATATTTGCCTGCATGAAAAACCAAAGCAATTTGTCTCTGACCAAATCCTGTAAAACTCAACAGAAAAAGTAGAGAAAAGATGGGCTGATAAACTTGATTTAGTTTAGGTCTATGGAATCTAGTAGGTTCATACTAAGTAATCTGCCTGCTCTGTGCTCATGGTATGTGATGTGAAGAACAGGAGAAGTGAGTGACAGGGGGATTAGGGATTGGCAACGAAAAGGATCTTTTCATATGAGAGTCTCAGATTCTCCACGTATCTAAGTCAATCCTCCTCCCCCAATCCAAATTCAATATTAGAATGTATTTTAGATCCTTGAAATAAATTTTATAGGCTAGTTTTTTTTTTTTTTAAAACTCTTATTGGGTCTGTTTCCCATTTTGCATGATGTCTCCATTACCTTGTATTCTGCTTCACTTGGACTAGGGTGCTGGGCTGAGCTGAGCTAAACCTTGATGAGTAGCTTTGCTGTTTTGTGGGGCTAGTCTATCTGTGACTTATACATTCTGTTTTGGGGGAGATGGGGAAAGAGATTGCAGGACTCATAAGCAGCTTCTGTACCCTCTATCTCCATGTATGGATACTATAGAAAGCAGCAATGATATCACTGAGTAGGTATATGTCTAAGATCCTTCGCAGCCCTCACAGGAAGATATGAGTTTTGGGTGCAGGACCCAAACTTGGGCAGGATATCCTGGGGATATGGGCTAGGTAGGAGGAGGAAGATGGGACTGGCCCCAGATCTACAGAACATAATGCTGAGGATGACGTGTGAATCACTGGGACCAAATCCAGGCAGAAGAAGCAATACAGTCAATGGTCCAAAGGTGCTGGAGAGAGAAGAATATAACTCTCAAGTAAAAACGAATGAAATATATCCACATGTGCAACAACAACAACAATTGTTACCATAAACATTGCAGGAAAAAAGTCACAAAATAATACATATGGTTCCATTCATATAAGTCTCAAACCATGAAAGCTAAAACCATATATTGTTTAGGAATATATGCAAAGATGGAGTAAAACTATAACTAAAAACAACAAGGCAATGATTTCAAATAGCAATTAACTGTAGGGTGGAAGTGGAATTGGAGAGATTCGTACAAGTAACTTTTACTACATGGATGATTTCTATTTTTAAGCTGGGTTTTGGGTACATGGATGTTATTAATATTACTTATATTATATATGAATATTAATGTGCTCTTTTGTATGTAATATATATGCATGCATATTTATATATACACACAAGTGTGTGTGTATGTGTGTGTGTATCCAAGAGACTGAGGGGTGAAAGCCTGTGAGCCACACTTAAACTAAAGTGTTTCAACTGTGAAGGGGAAAGAAGCTGCAAGCTGGGATATGCCCTACGCCATAGAATATAGTTATGGCTCCTTTCATGGGGTAGTTAGGATTTTGTGCATGAGCAGAAAGGGAGCTGTTATGATCAATGACCCATTCAGATCATAAAACATGAAGAGGAGAGGAGGAGAAGCTGGAGGTAAACAGGAAAAAATAGAAAAGAGAAAGTAGAACTTGAGGTTAGAAAATAATTTGCAAAAAAGTATTGCCCTTCTAACCCCATCATAATGTGCAATTATCTGCTCCCTAAAGATAAGTAAAATAGATATTTAATTTATAATAATGCCTGTCCCCCTATGATAGGTACACTGACACATAGGTACACTGAAAAAAAAATGTAGTTAATTAATTACTATTTATATATTTAGTGTTGATTGAGACTTTCTTTTTCAAAATGCAGGCTGGCTGAGGTATTGTCTTCTGGAGCTGCAGCATCAAGGTCTTGACAGGACAAGAAGAACTTGGGAACAGTTAGCACCAAGGTTTGGGAGAGGGATGTGTAGGAGCCTGCCCCTGCCCATTAAAAAGACTGGTTGGCAGATCCCATACTGAGAAAAGAATTTGGCAAAGTCAGACTTGTTTGGGATAAATATTGCTATTGGATTGAGGGTGGGGTTCCATCCAGCAGGCGGGGCACAGGAGTGCTAAGAATTGTACAGACTCTGAGATTATTCCCTACTTGCTAACAGATTAGCCTACTACAGTTTCAGAGATGCTTGTAGAAGACATGAGACTCCTGGGTCAGAGATAAAAAAATGTATTATTCACAGCAATAATAGTAGCCAGAGTGTCCGCATTTGTGCTGAGTTCCCTGATGCCCAGTTCCCAAAAGGTGATGCAAAGAGGGCCAGATGCCACCTGCACATGCAGAGGGTTGTGTAACAGGAGAGAAATTCCAAGCTTAGGAACCTAAGAATGCCTGCCTGTTTCTGTAGAGGAAGACACTATCTCTATCTTCCAAGGTTGTGAAGAAAGGTTTACAAACAAATGTTGCCCTTTGTTCCAGAAGGAGACAATATTTTTATTATACTGCATTATAAGTAAACCTGCTGCTTAATCTGGAGAGAGGCACTATCTTGATCTTCCAAGACTGTGTTGTCTATACAAACATCCTTGAAATGATAGTCTGAAGCAAATGCAATCAGTGTCTCTGCTTGCAAGATGTGCAGAAATGTAAGAGATCCATAGAAAATGATTTCCCAACAAAGAGTAGATAAAATCTAGTTTTCTGGCACTACTAAAAACTTAGAGGGCAGGGTCATGTTGTGGTGGGTGATTGTCTCATGCACAGCAGTCTATGATTATAGGATTCAAGTTGTTTTTAGGCTCCAGAGCAAACAAAGTTGAAAAAAAGGACAGAAGAATAGATCCTCATTAATAAATTGCAGATGAGAGCAAGACTCTAGCAGAACAGGTTCCTAGAGAATGAGATACGATTAGGGGAACAATTTTTTAAGATTTTGGTTTATATTTTATTTCTTCTGTTTTTTTTTTCTTCCTTCTAGTCCTAGAAGGCTTTTAGGCTCTCTGTTTACCTTGATTTAGCGGCATTAATGTGGAAAGCCAAGAGCAAAAGTTGCACGTAATAATCACTCTTCTTGTTTTGTTTTTAATTTGACACTTTGCTGGGATTATGCTAGTCAGGAGAGGAGATAGACAAGAATGTGCAGAGGGAATGGGGGGCAGGGAGGTGAGGATGAGGAGTGTCTTGGTCCATTGGGCTGTTATAACAGAATGCCATAGACTAAATGGCTTGTAAACAACAGGAATTTATTTCTCACAGTTCTGGAGGTTGGGACGTCTAAGATCAAGGTGCCACCAGATTCAGTATCTGGGAAGGGTCCACCCTGCTTCACTGATGACCATCTTTTTGCTGTAACCTCATATGGCACAAGGGACAAGGGAGCTCTCAACCTTTTTTATAAAAGCACTAATCCATTCATGAGGGCTCTGCCCTTACGACCTAATCACTTCCCATAGTGCCCCTCTCCTAATACCATCACCTTGAGGGTTAAGATTTTTCAACATATGAATTTGGAGGAGACACAAACATTCAGACAAAGGTAAGAAGTAATGACAAGATATAGGGAAAAAAGAAATTTCTCAGACCTAGAGAGGGGACAAATAGAAATCTGGAGTTATAAAAATCATGAGAACCTTTGCCTATACCCTTTGAGGTACCATAAGGAGGTGACAGTACTTCTAGGCTTCACATGATTCATATGGACAAGATGGATCTAAGACACCAGGGTTTCCAGCTTCAGAAAAGTTTCCTGTCCCCCAACAAGACACGGAATAAGCACAAGTAATGAACTCAATATGACCAAGCAGCCTGGCTCAATGGATATCTCAGTGGTAATCAATTTGGCCTAATACCTGGAAGGCCCTTGCCTAATATGTTCTTCTGGATAAGACATCCCAGGACTTTTGCGCAGTCTTGGATGTTTGGAGGAATGCAGTAATGGCTGAAGTTTGATTTCTTTCAATCTCAGAGGGCTGGAAGCTTGGAGCCCAGATTTAATTGAAAGGAAATAAAATAAGTGAACATTTATTTCTTGCTGGTTTTGTGGTATAAGAATTACATTGGGTAATTCTTATGGGTAAAATTCTATGGGTAAAAAGCCCATATAGAAGAAGGAAAAGAAGATAGGTAGAAAATGTAACTTTGATTTTACAGAGGTACGTATGGCTCAAATATGTTTCCAAGATTATGGGTCTATTGGTAGCAAAACTTATTCCAGTTGCATCCAGATGAGATTCTGGTGCTTCTTGATTATTGCCTACTGTTGTTAGGATGGTTCAGACTTAGAATGGATTTGAGCCTGGGAACATCTACCTATTCAACTACAGGAAGGCGAAAGTGGGGAGATAAGAGAAGGAAATGATCATGGTGAAAACCGAAGGATTTTTCCCTGTGGCTTTCACACCTAGCAACAATTTTAGATCTGGATTGTATGAGAATTCATTGATAGTTGTTTTTTAACACTTTAGAGAAAGGCTGTAGTTAGCATGAGTATGAGTCAACAAAAGCCAGATCACTCTTCAGAAAATGGTAAAATTTGATGGTTTAAAATATTTTGAGGCCACAAAACCCTTTGAAATTCTCATGAAAGCTATGGTCCCTCTCTTTGAAAATTGAATAAAATTTTGCCTGCAATTTTAGGGCTTTGAGGGTCCCTTGAAACCCATCCATGGACCTCCTTCAGTAGGGCTTCTCAAAACTTAATGTGCCCTTGAAACACTTTAGAGAACTTGTTAAAAAGCAGAATCCCATGCCTTACAACCTGAAATCAGAGTTCACTAGGTCTACCAGGAATCTGCACTTAAACATTTCAGAACTGATAATTCTGATGCAATTGAGCCAGGTACCACACTTTGAGGAAAAATATTCGGATCCCCAATAAGGAACCATTGTCTAAATGCTAAAGTCCTGTAGGAGGATACTGACTCAGCAGCTACTCTTCCCAAGTCAAGTCCCCCCTTCCTTTTGTATGTAACCTCAGTATGTTCACAGACTAGAATTAGATTCCAAAGTAATTTTAGCTCAAGCTAGAGCTAGTAAGGTTTGATGAGAGGATCAGGTGCACTGATACTGGGAGATTCTTTACTCACAACTTCCAGATGGAGGCCACCCCATTTCCCCACCAGATGTGTTTGAGTTGGAGGGCACATGGGAACCAGAGATCTGAACTTTCATCCAAACTAACTCCCTCTATCATCCTCAGCAATACAAATGTTAGTCTGCTTACATGAGAGTCTAAACAGAAAATAAATCTATTCTTTCTGTTCTCATTTACCTTGGACCTGGGAGCTGGCAGTGGTTCACCAATTTTCTGCAAAGAATTCCACTCTATTGTGAGTCCAGCTACATGGACTTTGCTGTCCTATGATCATATCTTCATAGGCAGCCACACCAACAATTGTGTGGAGCAGCCCCTGAGCCATGATTACCCTGCAATGATTATTTGTGGTTTTGTCAGTCATTTCTTAAAACTGGATCTTCCTGGCATCTTCCCACCCTGTGTTGTTCTGCGTGAGTTGCAGCTGCATAGCTAGAACTTACATCTGTCTCCAACACATATTCATTGTGTTTATATTAGGGACAATCTTGTGATTTTCTTTATTTATTCAGTGGACAATTACAATAATAGGATATAATAGGATGTAATGTGAAGGAGTTGAAATGCCTTAGGGAAAAGCTTAAAAATAAATAAGAACTCTAATAAAGATATCTTATCACTGGATGGCAATGTATAAGTCTTGCTTTTGCTTGTTGTTATTATTAAGGTTATCCTGGGAGGAGTGCCTGTGAGGCAATTCCGCATGGCTGATTAGAAAGGTCCAGAATCAGAAATCTGGCTTGCAAGATGGTTCTGACAGATATCTTCTATTTGTCAAGCAAGAAGTTAAGATGAGACAGGGCTGAATGGATCAGGTAGGAAACACAGGATTTCTGGTCCAGAGGGAATATTTTGGGAAGTTGGCTAAGGCAGGAAATGTGAACAAAGTACCTCATAGGAAAGATCGTTCCAGGATATCAGAAAATGTTCAAGAACTACAATAGCAGTGGGAGGCCACAAAGTTGAATTTTGATTCTAAGATAATACTGACTTTCCTTATTCATTCATTCATTCATTTTTTCATTCATTCAGTGATTCATTTTATAAATATTTATTGGGCAGCCACTAAAGGCTACGTCCTGTGATAAGTACTGTGTATACAGTGGAGAACAAGACAGACAATATTCTTCCCTTCATAGATTCTAGAATCAGCCATAGAAAAGAGATAATTAAAAAGTATATTTAGAATAAAGTGTGGGAAGTGACCAAATCAATAATTTATTTATATATTCAATAAATATGAAGTTCACAGCAAGGAGACCTAATTTAACTTAGGGGTTTGGGGAAAGTATACCCAAAAGTAAAGTTTAATAATCTGAAGGATAAATATAAATTTATGAATTGCAAGAAGGCATGGCAGAGAAAAAGCAGCAGGATTTGGAAAGCCAAGGAAGAGAAGAAAATGTGCTCCAGACACAGTGAGTAGTAATGCCCAATAGTTGAAAGAGTTGGAGTTTTCAAGACTAAAAGAAGATTCTCCTGGTTGAGACATAGATTGTGTCAGATAGTTGGAAAGGATGAGATTAGAGAAGTCAAAATTCAGATCATAGATTTACTTGCAATCCATTCAATAATTTTTTTTATTCAACAAATACCTCATGTAAAAAAAAGACTATTAAGCAGAACAATAGGATGATAGATTTTATTTAAATACCACTTTATGTCATTGTTTACTTATTTCACTTGAAACTTACCACAAGCCTGTTGTTAGACAAGGTAGATATTATTGTACTCCCTCTTTTTCTCAACGTATTACAAACAGTGTTGAAAAGAATATTACAGTGAGCACTGATATGGTAGGCAGAGTAATGGCACCCAAAGATGTCCAACCTCTAACCCCAGGAACCTGTAAATATGCTATGTTATGTGGCAAAAAAGATTTCACAAACAGAATTAAGGACTTTAATATGGGGAGATTATCCTTATAGGGAGAGTATTCTAGATTATACAGGTGAGTCCTACATAATCACATGGGCCCTTAAAAGTGGAAGAGGAAGGAAAGTAGAAGAGTGAGTTAGAGACATAAGATGGAAGAAGAGGTCGAAGAGGCTTGAAGCATGAAATGGACCTGACCCACCATTGCTGGCTTGGAAGAAGGAAGAAGAGGGTTGTTATGGGTTAAATTATGTCCCTCAAAAATTCGGATGTTGAAATCCTAACCCCCAGCACCTCAGAATGTGACGTTATTTGGAAATAGACCCACTGCAGATGTAACTGGTTAAGATGAGGTCACACTGGAGTAGGTTCATCATGACTGGCGTCATGACTAGTGCTACGTGAGGAGACAGACATTCACACAGGGAGAATGCCATATAAAGATTGGAGTTATACTGCCACAAGCCTAGAAACTTCCAGAGGCTAGGAGAGAGGCGTGAAACAGATCCTTCCCTATGCCTTCAGAGGGAGCATGGCCCTGCCAACACCTTGATTTTAGACTTCTGGTCTCCAGAACAGTGAGACAATAAATTTCTGTTTTTCTAAGCCATAAGTTTCTTTGTTTTTTTTTTATAGCACCCTAGCCAACTAATACAGAGGGCAAGAGCCAAGTTATGTGGGTGGTCCCTAGAAATTGTCAAAGGTCCTCAGCTGATAGCCATCAAGGAAACTGGGACTTCAGTCCTACAACTGCAAGGAAATGAATTCTGCCAAAAAACTGAGTGATTAAGAAAATTATTTTTCCTTAGAGAATCCAGAAAGGAACACAGTCCTGCTGCCATCTGGATTTTATCTTAGTAAAATCCTTTCTGGACTTCTAACTTGAAGAACTATCTGACAATAAATTTATATTGTTTTAAGCTGCTAAATTTGTGGTAATTTTTTATGATACCAATAGAAAACTAATACAATTGTGTGTATCAGAATGTATTTTTATTGCTGAGTAGTATTCTCTTGTATTAATATTTCAGTTAATTCATCAATTATCCTATTTTTGAAACATCTAAACTGTTTCTAGTTGTTTAGTTGTTGTAAATAAAGCTTTACTATACAAGGATTTTGTCATCATATGCTTTCATTTTTATTGAGAAAATAGCTAAGAATAGAATTGCTCAGTTATAAGGTAGGCATATTTTTAGATTCATGAGACATTGTCAGAAATTTTTTCAAAGTAGTTGAACCATTTTCCACCTCCACCAACAAGGTATGAAGTTCCAGTTGCTCTACATCACAGCTAACATTTGATCTTATGTTTCGTTTTGATTTTAGACATTCGGTGAGTAGGAGATTTTATATATTCTGGATACCCTCATTTGTCAGATTTTTTTGGATATTTTCCCCCAGTCTGTTGTTGCCCGTTCCTTTTCTTTACTGGTATCTTTGGGTGACAGAAAATTTTAATTTTGAAGTCTAATTAATCAATTAGATTTCTGTAACCTGTCTAACAAACCTTTGCCTAAACCTATGTTTTACCTGTAAAAGCTCTAAGGTGTTAGCATTTATATTCAAGTCTATAATGCATTTCAAATTAATCTTTGTGTATGTTATGAGATGCATTTTTTCCCATATAGATATCCAGTTATTCCAGCACCAGTTGTGGGAAAGACTTTTCTTTCCCCATTTTCTGGTGCATTATTGAAAATCAAATGCCATATGATTGTTAGTCTATTTCTGGACTAGCTATTTTATTCCATTAATTTATTTTTCAAACTTTGTGCCGGTATTACACTACCATGATTATTTTAGCTTTGGAGGAATCTTGAAATCACACAGCATTCATCCTCCAATTTTTTCTTCTTTTTCAAAAATTTTCTTGTTAGCTGTGTATTTGCTTTTGTATTTTGATATATTGCATTTGCATTATCATTCAACTAAAAATTTTTACATTTCATTTTCCTTCTTTTGTCCGTAAGTTATTTAGAAGTGTGTTGTTTAATATCCAAATGCTCTAGGATTTTTCAGATATCTTTCTTTAGTGATTTCCAGCTTAATTCTATTATGGTCAGAAAATATTCTCTGTATTATTTAAAGCTTTTTAAACTAGAGAGATTTGTTTTATGGTCCACTATGCAGTCTATCGTGTTGATTGTACCATGTACACTTGGAAAGTGTGCATTCTGTAGTTATAGGAGTGGGAGTTTCTATTAATACCAACAAAGTGATTATTATTATTTATTTGGATCCTTGTTTCTCTTCTGTCTGAAAAGCTTACCCAGTATCTCTTGTAGTGTGAATTTTAGCTTTCTTTTACCTAAAATGTCTTTATTTTTCCTCTTTTTGGAAGGGATATTTTTCCTACGTATACAATTTTGGATTGATGGTTTTTCTTTCAGTATTTTGAAAACATTTTATTATCTTCTGGCCTCTGTAGATTCTGATGAGAAGTTAGCTATTAATTGATTTGTTGTTCTCTTTCATGTAATGTTTAATTTTTCTTTTGATATTTTCAAGATTTAATTTTCATCTCTTTTTTTCCAATGGTTGACTATGATGTACCTAGTTATGACCTTTTTCATCTAGTATTTTGTTTGGTGGTCATTGTATATCTTGAATTAGTAAATTTCAGTCTTGAATCAATTTTGGAAATATTTAGCCATTATTTTCTGAAAAGTTTTTTTCCCCCTAATATATCTCTCCTCTTCTTCTGGGACTCTAATTATACATATTTTAGACCATTTCATATTATCTAATAGTTTCTTGATGTTCTGGTTTTTTATGTATATTTATTCTCAATGTTCTTCATGGTGCATGATTTCTATTGATCTAGCTTAATATTAACTGAAACTTTCCCATCATCTTCATTCAGTGATTTTTTAAAAACAATTACAATATTGTATTTCTCAGTTCTAGAGTTTCCATTTGGTTCTATTTCATCATTTCTATTTATCTGCTGACATTTCTTATTTTTTTGTGTATTGCAAACCTGTTTTCTTTTACTTCATTGAAAATAATTTTATTAACTGTTTGAAAATCCTTGTCTGCTAATTCCAACATCTGGATCACTTAGAGTTGGTCTCAGTCATTTGTCTTTTCTCTTGAGACCAGGTTCCAGTTTCATATGCAAGGTAACTTTGAGTTATATCCTGGGCATCATGAATATTAAGTTGTTGAAACTCTGGATTCTATTATTTTTCTCCAATGAGTGTTGATTCTTTTGTTTTAATAGGCGTATCTTGGTTTGACATAAACTGCTTACTCTGTTTCTCAGATAATATTTTCACTCTTGATTGAAATATTCTGTCTATAGCTGAGTTTCTTTGCATATACTTCAGGCGTGTGTTGTTCAGGGGTCAGCCAAAGATCGTCCAGACAGAATTCAGAAATCCCTCTCTGCTTTTTTCTTTGAAGGATCTCACATCCCCACTTCAGTTGCCAGAGTTGCCCAGACTTGGTACTCTGGATACCCAAGCAAGAATGCCTGCAATTATTTTCCATGGATCTCTCCAGCACCTGCACCATTTTGACGGTGTCTGCCCTCATGCTAAAAGCAGTGAAAATGGGTAACTCTAAACAACTACCCTCCTCTGAGTACAGACACCCCAAAAGAAACTTCCTGTTTCTGTTCACTTTCCAGTGCTTTCAGATAGCTTCTTTTTTTATTATGTTCAAAGTTTATGCTTGTTATCTAGGAACATATTTGTCCATTATGATCTTACTAATTCTTACTAATCCTCTCTTTTCATTATTAATTATTTGCTTTTAGAGGTTGCTATTGGTATTACAACATACATATTTTACTTTTCATAGTCTGATTAGAGTTCATACTGTATGATTTCCTGTAAAATGTAGAAATCTATAGCTAGAGAGATCTATTTATCATTCTCCCAAGCCCTAATTCTATATTTTCCACAGATATTAAATCTGCATACTTTATAATCCCCACAAGACAATGTTTAATGAAAAATGGAATATAGCTAATAATTTAATAAAATTACAAGAAAAAAGTAGTCTTTTATATTTATACAGACATTTAGCTTTTCATTTTCTCCTATTATTTCCCTTCAGTCTGATGAATGTCTCTTTTGCTTTCCTTATAAAGAAGATCTACAACAATTTTTCCTTCTATCATCGGAAATATCTATTTCCCCTTATACTTAAATAGTATTTTTGCTAGATATAGAATTTTGAGTGAACACTTTTTGTGGTTTATTTTTTGTGTGTGTGAGGAAGATGGGCCCTGAGCTAACATTTGCCAATCCTTCTCTTTTTGCTGAGGAAGACTGGCCCTGGTCTAACATCTGTGCCCATCTTCCTCCACTTTATATGGGATGCCGCCACAGCATGGCTTGCCAAGTGGTGTGTCGGTGTGAGCCCGGGATCCAAACCAGCGAGCCCCGGGCCACTCTAGCGGAGCGCGCGCACTAAACCGTTTGCGCCACCGGGCCAGCCCTTAGTTTTTGTTTTTTTTGTGTGTGTTTTTAATTTCACCATGTTAAAGATGTTATTCTACTTTCTTCCATTGTCTTCTGGCCTTCGTAGTTTCTAATGAGAAATCAGAAATTATATGAGTAATAATTTTTCCCAAGTGAAATGTGTTTTTTTCTCTGGTTGCTTTCGCGCTTTTCTCTAGATCTATGGCTTTGATCAGTCTGACTATGACACTACTAGGCAAGGTTTTCTCATGTGTATTTTGCTTGGGATTTGTTGCATCTTGAATCTGGTAATATATGTCTTTTATCAAAATGGGAAGTTTTCTACATATATTCCCTAAAATATTTTCTGCCACATTCTCTGTCTCTTTTCCTTCTGTGAATGATTAGTAAAAATATATTAGACATTTTGATACTTTCCCACAGGTCTCTAAAGCTCTATTTTCCTCCCTGCCCCACCCCACAATAATTTTCCACTTTCTTCTTCAGATTAAATATTTTCTATTGTTCTCTCTTTGTTTTAACCAACTACTTCTTCTTTCATCTTTATTATGCTTATAGGTACATCCAGTAATTTTTTTATTTTAGATATTATACTTTTTAATTCTGGAATTTTCATTCAGTTATTTTGATAGTTTCTATTTTTTTCCTAAGATTTTCTATCACACAATTTATTGTTAACATATTTTTAAATTTACATTATTGAGCATAGTTGTAACAGCTATTTCAAACATTCTTGTTACCTAATTCAAATATATTCATGATCTCATAGTTAGTCTCAGTTATTTGTGATTTTACTTGAGACTAGGTTACATTTTCCTAGTTCTGTGTAGAAAAAGTAATTTGAATTGTACCCCAGCCATTGTGAATGTTATGTTGTATAGACACTGGTTTCTGTTATAGACTATAGTTTTTGTTATATTCCTTCAAAAAGTGTTGATGCTTTTGTTTTAGCAGGCAGTTAAATTGCTTGGGCTCAAATTCAAATTTTTTGTCTTGGATAGCCATTCTAATTTGAGTTTAGATACTTTGCCTTTGGGCAAGCTGCTTTGAGTCAATTTCCTGTATGCGTAATCCAGAAAATAGCGAGAGATTTGGGAAGAATTTGTACATAGAATTTGGGGGCTTCCCTCTCTGGCTCTCTCTTTTATGAATTGCCCTCTCACTTCCCAGTACTTACCCTAAACTCTGGTTTCTGGTTCTTTATCTCAGAAAGTGCTGTGCCCAGCACAGCACTGACTCTGGGCAGCCATCAGGCTACAGCCTGTAAAAATGTGAAAATCACCCCACATAAGTCTCTTTTTCAAAAATGTGTCTTCTCTTCAGAATCTGTTTACATTTGTTCACTCCCATTATCTCCATATCATTATTTTATATTTTCCCCATAGCTTATAGTTGTTTTTAATGTGAAATTAGGGTCTAGTAGAAGTGTACGCAGTTGTATTGAAAACCTACCTCCTCGTTTTTGACAGATTAAGAAAGGTATACCAATAGAGGTTAAGCAACTTCCTTGAGTTGTTGGGTTAGTCAGTGGTGGAGTAAGGATTTGAACCCAAAGCTTCTGACCTCAAAACCTATAAGAGTTTTCCATTGTATCAATCTGCACATTGCTCTGCCTCTGGCTATATGTGAGTTGCAATGCAAGAATGGATGCTAGAATTACATGGAGGGAGCTTTCTCATGAGTCGAGTAGGGGTAAGGGAATAGCCTAGGTACTAATGATGTTAAATTAAGTTATCCAGATGGTATGGAGAGGAATAGGCAAGTTATGCATATTCTGCTTGGCACATGTAGGAATTTCCCATCTGCTTCCTTCTTTCCACAAAGCTACATATGGACACTCCACTCTGCCCACCATTATTTGAACTGGGCTTCATGGGTTTGGCAGTCATAATCTTTCTTGGATGCTGAAATGTAAGATGCAGATATATCCATCAGGAGTTGTGTTTACCATCGGTGACAGGAGAAAGCAGAAGAAGTTTGCTTGTGAAGAGTGGGAAGATTGAAGTAGACACAAAGAAGGGAAAAGGAACAAGAGAAAGAGAGAGGATTCTGACAGAGTTGGAGTCCCAGTTGCATTATCTTCTTTATTGTCTAGTTATATTTTTATAATTGAGTTTTCCTAGAGATATACTTTTATCTTCATAATATATTCCCCTTTTGGCTTAAGCTGGTTTACTCTGGATTTGATTGCAACCAGGATTCTAACTAATACATGATGATTTTTGTTGTTTTTTTTTTCACTAAGCTGTCAGTGCTAGTGCAATTAAACATGATATTTTCTTAAGAGTGTCTGGCATATAGTAGGTATTCAATGAATTTGTGTTGTATTGAATAAAATTAAATTGTGAATTAATTAAATTCTTTTTACAACCCCCTTTCTTAAAAGGAAAGCTACAAGATGGCAAGAATTTTTTTTTCATTGCTCCTTCCCCAGCTCCTATAAAAATATCATACATAATAATCTTATCCTGAATTTGTTAATGAATTAATGATTGAGACAAGCTTGGAAAAATGAAAAAGAAAAGTTCTAACCTTAACTCTTGGGCTTTGATGAAATGAGGCTACAGAATTTATCCTAAGGAAATCTGCAGAATCGTGACTACCTATGTATTTATAGTGGTTTCTGTCACAGCCTTTTTAATATACTAAAGTAGAGACTGAGTTAGTTGAATTATGATATGGAACACTGGATAGCCAAGCAAAATGATGCTGCAGAAGAATATTTATCAACATGAAAAAACTCTCTGTCAAAACAAAATTACAAATGTTATAAATAGAATGTTCTCATATTTTTTAATAAAATTATATAATGTGAATGGAAGAAAGTTATCAAAATTTCTACCATAGTATGTATGCTGGTGAGCTAATAAGTATGTTTTTCTTTGTGTTTTCTAAGATTTGTACATTAAGCTGAATTAGTTTTGTATTTAGCAAAATCAAATTCTTCAAAATTCAGTGAGGTTCTTTAAAATAAATTGGGTCGAAGTTGCTAATGGGATTTCTGTCTGACGCCAGCACATCCATTATCTAGCATACGTAAGGGTACTGACTAATAAAGGGTTACCACCAGTGGTGCGCTGGTAAATATTAACAACCAGCTCTTTGCAGGTAAAAAATCTGATTTGTAGTGCTTGATAATTTTGACATGGCAAATGTAACATCACTAAATGCATAGGTGAGATGTGCACCATCAGCTCTCATGAGCTGAGCAGACTTTGGCAAGCTATAGTTTACTACACAGATGATGCCAAGAATGCTAATTTTCAAATTAATATAGAACATGGATTGCAAACTTTTTCAGAAAAGGTCCAAATAGGCAATATTTTGGGCTTTGCACTGCACATGGTCTCTGTCACAACCACTCAACTCTGCCATTGTAGGGCAAAAGCAGCCATAGACAATAAGTAAGTGAATGGGGGTAGATGTGCTCCAATAAAACATTATTTACAAAAACAGAGGGTAGGCTGGCTTTGGCTAATGAGCCATAATTTGCTCACCCCGTATAGACCGCAAAACTCCTGCAAAACCAAAAGTGAATTCAACACAAGACAATTTTTCTTTAGAAATTCAAAAGACTCTGAAATACCGCTCTACCTCAGATACAGGGCTACGAGCATCTGTTATTACTGTGCTGTCAATGCATGGAAGTGAGGTGTAAGAGGGGTTTAAGCCAACAAAATGCAGGCTAATAAAGTGTTTACTCAATTATATTGTTTAGGGAACTGAAGTGTGTTTCCATCAGGTATATCAACTCTGTCACAATGTGAGAAGATAGGGACAAATGTGAAAGGTTGGTAAAATCTCTAGAGGTCTGGCTCATGATGAACCTATCTGCATGCTTATTTACATGATATATGAATCATTTATCATAAATATGTAATTCTTAGTGAGTACGCGTATGAATCTTTCTCTCTCGGTCTCTGTCTGTCTGTCTGTCTCTGTCTCTGTCTCTGTCTGTCTCTCTCTGTCTCTGTCTCTGTCTGTCTGTCTGTCTGTCTGTCTCTCTCTCTCTCTCTCGCTAAATTCTCCCTCCGAGCTAAAGTCGACTTCAACACTAAGTGGTTAGTGTGCCTCACTGGGGGCCATCTCCATGATCCATTGTTACAGAAAGCATTGAGTTAGAGGCGCTGCGGAATTCTGAGCCCTTTAAGGAATCAGGTCCCAGCAAAGCAGCTCTGAAAAAGCCAGGCACATGAGCAGTTGAACCAAGATTCTATTCATTTTCAACTTATCTTTCTCCTCCAAATGGTCAATTCTCTTGCAGTTTAGTCCTAGAACTCCTAGGTGGTGAAGAGAAGTTTGAGTTCAATAGTTTTCTCCATCTAACCTCAATGCCATGCTTATTTACTAGGGACTTGGTAACAGACAAAAGGACCATGATGTAAATGCTCTAATGTGCTTAGCAATTGTTAAAAAGCACTTAACATTCCACTCTCAACATGTAAGTATTGGATGAACGTCTCGGTCATCAATTCAGTAAAGGTTGCCCTGCCCCTTCGTTCTGTGCGATGTTGACTTGATAGCAGTGAAACCATATGTATCAACTAGAAGGCTCAGTCCTTACCCCTCCTTCAGTACACACACTGAGCCTTAACAATTACCCAAGAACCTTTGTTTGGGGCAAATTCCTCTCTAAATCATGATAGGGCTTGATATTTCTGTAACATCCCTTTGTTAAGGAACTTGCACTTTACTTATGTTTATCTTCTTAATCTCTGGAGCCTCTCAGTGCAGCCTGTAGAGAGCCAATATCCTTCAAATGTGGGAAAGCTGAGGTTCCAGAAAGGGGAAAAAACTTGCCAAGAGTTGTTATGTCATTTATTAGGAAGAATGACATTAGAATTTAGGTGACTGTAAGAGTGGTAGTCATAGCCACAGCTAGAAACATTTTCCCTGAGAACTAACCTGAAATCTTCAAAGACATTTAACCTCAGGGCCAAAATCCTGATTGTCTCATTAAATTGTTAGCAATTCCCCTAGGGGACCTTCTTTTTCATTTGTGCCTTGACCTGCAGGCCCGAGAGTGGGTGGTCATAAATCCTGTGAGGAAAAGTTTATCTAGTACAGAGAGATACCTCTCTTCTCTGAGATAGAACAGAGTTGGGTCATGGAGAGGTCTCAGAGTGCCCTGACGGCCTTCCCTAGGTAAAGGATAAAAGAGTCCTGGAATTTAGCATGTGATTTTCTGGTAATCTCTCAGAGTTGGGCTGGGAAAGGGCACCATGTTTTGACTTGTCAAAAAATTTTTTCAGGAGACCAGAGCTGAATTCAGGCGTGTCTCATTCTACGTGATAAAATATAGCTCTCCAAAACTGCAAGTAAATCAGTTTGATGATGTTTGAAATTATAGACTGTTTAATCTGAGCCATCCCTTGGGATTAACAGCTCCATCTAGGAGTGTTGAGTCATGGAGCTCCAAATTTTTAATGCCCATTTTCACCAGACCAGCTTTACTTTTAAAATTTTAAGCGTTGGAACTTGGTGTAATATTTTTTTAGAATAAAGAAAGTTTTTCGCTAGAAAACCACTGATTTAGAATATCCTTCTCCTATGAAAAGTAGGACACAGAAGCACAGAAATGTGACGTGACTTTTTCAAAGACCACCCAAACAGTTTTCAGCAGAAGTGTTCTGTTTCACTGAGTGTTCAGCATCCTTAAGGAGCGTCACTGCGATGTCATAGGTGCTTCATAAATACATAGCTCCTAAAGCTGAAAGGGAGATCAAGAGATTATAGTCCTCATCCAGGAATTTATTCTAACCTCGTTGCAGAGATTAGAGCCATGAAACCTAAGTGTTTTGTCCACATTCACACAAACAATTAATCACAGAGAGGGTGACAAAGGCTCAAGTATAGCACTTCCAGTAGAAAGCTCTGCCCTCTACTCCCACCCCTGGCCCCTTCTTGTCTGACTCTCCACTGCTCAGTGGATTCCGATTTTAGCTTCCAGTTTCTCTGAGCTCTGATTTAGAGTCAAAACTTTGTAAATCTAGCACCCAAGGCTTTTGCTAAAAGCAAGATATATCCCATTGGAGAGAGGCCTGAGACAGGTCTCTTCTTCACTGTACTTTGCACACAGGTAGACTCAGAAGAAAAATTTTGGTTTGGCTCCCACGCGTGTCAGAGATGTATTTGATCTCTCAAGAACACTCCGTTATTGAACAAGGCAAGACAGTATCAGCTCTTTGGAAAAGTCAACTTTAAGAATGATATGAAAACAACATATATATTTTCTCATTGGGTCATACCTGACCCATATCAGAGTTCCATTTGTATTTTGTAAACACATCTCCACCGTCCCCAGCTGATTGCTCCCTGCCCACCCCTTTAATAAGCCCATATGATAATTTTAACTGCCTGTCTGTATGCTGTTCTATTGCTTTAAGTACAATGGCACTGATTTGCACACATCAGGAAGTGACGGGTTGGTCATTTAATTTCTTGAATGAAGGTGTTTGTTTTTGTAGGCATACTAACAAGCATAGCTACAAACTATATTGGTAGAAGATGCATTTGTTAAATGAGACATACATTCAGATATTTCCCTTTTGGCCTATGCTAGGCATTTTTCCTGTGCCGGGGACAGGGGAAATGAGAGGAGATAACTGCTACCCATGGTGCGCTTGGCAGTGCTACCTGAGAACATCCCTGTGGCCAGGTGCAGTACCCTGCCTCGGCAGCAGCAAGGCACCAACACCGAGATGAGAAGTATAACATGGTTTATGATGATCAGAAATACCTTTCATTTGTGTAGCTTTTCACACTGCTCCTTGTAACTTCAGAGGGAACTCCTCGTATTTCTCCAACCTCTTTCTCTACTCGCTGTTCATTCCTTAAACTCCAACCAAACTGGCTATCTTGCTCTTCATCAACCTCTCTCAGTTGGCCCTCCCTCAGTGCTATTCACTGGAGTTTGTTCCATTTGGAATTCTCTATTACCAGATCTTCTGGCTGCCTTCTTTCCATTCAGGTCTCGGTACAAATGAAATACCCTCCAAAAGACTTTCTCTGACTGTCCTATCTAGAAACGCCGCTCTTCATGCTAATGTTTTGTTTTACTTTCTTCATAGCATTCATCATGATATAAATTATTTTCTTTATTTTCAGTAGGCTCCCCTTATCTGAGGGGGATATCTTCCAAGACCCCCAGTGGATGCCTGAAACTGTGGATAGTACCAAACTCTGTATAACCCAGGCAGCTACTAAGTGAGTAACTGGCAGGTTGTCCTGCACAACGTGGATACATTGGATAAAGGGATGATGGGCGTCCTGGGTGGACGGAGTGGAATGATATGAGATTTCTTCATGCTACCCAGAAAGGCATGCAATTTAAAACTCGAGGATTGTTTATTTCTGGAATTTTTCATTTAATATTTTCAGACTGTGGTTGACTGAGGGTAAGTGAAACCATGGAAACGAAACTGCATATAAGGGGAGACTACTGTATGTATTTACCTATCAACTTGTTTATTCTGTATCTTCTCTTTCCACAATGTAACTTGCAGGACAACAGGAACCTTGTTCTCAGTTGAAGCACCAGCACTTGGAACAGGACCTGTATACTGTTCCAGTATGCAGTACGTACTCAATAAATACTTGTTTCTTGTACGAATAAATGAATTTATCACTTTTTTTGGGGAGGGGGTGGTGAGGAAGATTAGCCCTGAGCTAACATCTATTGCCAATCTTCCTCTCTTTGCTGAGGAAGATTGGCCCTGGGCTAACATCTGTGCCCATCTTGCTCTACTTTATATGGGACGCTGCCATAGCATGGCTTGATGAGCAGTACATAGGTCCATGCCCGGGATCTGAACCTGTGAGCCCCGGGCCACCAAGCCGAGTGTGCGAACTCAACCACTACACTACAGGGCTGACCCCCTAAACTTATCACTTTTAATCTCTTTTGAAATGTCTGAGGCATAGAAAACTATATAACTCAAGCAAAGTCAAACAGTTAATAAGTGGATGAGTCTAGATTTGAACGCTCACTTTTGACTAATTGGGACAATGTCTGTTAAACAATATTGCTTTTTGCAAAAAAAAATAGTGGCTAAGAGTAGTCACTTTTTAATATTTTTATTTTATGTAACATTGGGTAATTATTTACCCCTTTTGTACCTCAGTTTTTTCATCTAATTAGGATAATAAAAATAACTACTTCATGAAATCATGGTGAGGATTAAGTGCACTAACATATAAAATATAAAGCACTGAGAATAGTATCTGAGATATAGTAAGCTCTATTATTACTGTAGATTCCCTTTAAACATTTGGAAATTTCCATTTAGTAACTTACCTTCCAATTATCTTTTCTTCAAGTTAAATATCCTAAATTCTTTAATCTAAGATGTAGTTTCTATGCCCCTTGTCATTTTCATCAACTTCCAATTTATGCATCCCAGTTTGTTAGTGCTCCTTTAAAAACAGGAGCTTACAAGGCTATCCATTGCAATACTGTTATAATAGCTAAGGAATAGAAACAATTCAAATCAGTAAACGAATGGTTATAAGAACTACAGTATATTCATATTTTGGAATAATATTCAGATGGAAAAGAAATGACAAATATGTATATTCACTTTCAATTTGTGTATATATGTATGTATATATGTAAATGTTTATATATATAAGTATGGGGTCATGGTTTTCTTATTATTTGAGAGGTTATAATCTGTTACTATTATTTATTTTCATGCTCAAATTATTCTAAATTTGTCTAGTAGAGGCTCTGTCAAACTGACTTGTGTGTCTTTTTGAATATCCTCAGTTATTCTTTGAAAACTGTCTTGCTTTCTCTCACAAGATATTCAATCTCCACCTAGTTCTTTCCCTGACCCAATCCTGGAATCAGCCATTCCCCGCCCCCAAAAAAATCCATTGTTCTTTTTAATAAAGAATGGCATTTAGAAACAAAGATCTTGAAGCTAGGCATGCTCATTGGTGTGTTACTACTACCAAGCCCTCTCAGTGGGCAGTGCTAGGGAATATGTGTGTAATGGGTTGAATAGTGTTGCCCCAAAACTCATGTCAACCCAGAACCCCAGAATGTGACTTTGTTTGTAAATAAAGTCTTTGCAGATGTAACTAGTTAAGATGAAGTCATACTGTATTAGGTGGGCCCTAAATCCAATAACTGGTGTCTTTGTAAGAGAAAGGAGAGGGAGACACAGAGCCACAGAGCCACAGACACACATGGAGAAGAGGTTCATCTGATGATGGAAGCAGAGATTGCAGTGATGCAGCTGCAAGCCAAGAAATGTCAAGGATTGATGGCAACCACCAGGAGCTAGGAGAGAGGCATGGACAAGATTCTCCTTCAGTGCCTTTAGAAGGAACTAATGCTGCTGATACCTTAACTTTGACTTCTGGCTTCCAGAATTGTGAAGGAAAAAATTTCTGTTGTTTTAAACAGCCAAGTTTATGATAATTTGTATTGTTGCCCTGGGAATCTAATACAATATGTATGTATGTGTATGTGTGTGTGTGTGCACTTTTATATACCTATTTACATTTATATTTATTTTTTTGTGTATATACATATGTGGCATTTAATATGTATGGTATTTAATACATATGATATTATATATGCACATATATATTTTATTATGTATATGTAATATACTATATAGATAGAGATAGAGATACCACAAATTTCATGGAGGCCTCCAATTCCAATCCAACACTATAGAGATTAATTCTAGTTCTTTCTCTTCCTATATTTGTAACTCCCTTCTCACACAGTGAGAAACCCAGCTCCAATTATCTTTATACTTGCGTATTTGATCAGTCCACCTCAATGGCCATTGATTCAAAGTGGGCTACATCTATCGGGATAATTGAATTGGTTGTTTTCTTTGGGAATCCTCAACTAGAGAAAGAATCCATCCAAGAGACCAGAATCCACCAAAGTAAATCTATACACAGTAGAGGTCAATCAGTTTTTAGTGAGCAAAGTTTGAGAATATTTGGAATATTTTATTCTTATGGGATATTTTTATCAAATTAGAGTAACTAAATGTATTCTTCCTCATTTTAACTATTTCTCTTCACTGATATTAAATCATCTCAATGAGAACTCACTTTATCTTCCACAGCTTTGGAGACACTCTGATTAAATGTCTATTAATAATCTCCTGTCTTTCTAGACTTCTTGCTAACCATTCTGGAGGTAGGGTAAAATTACCTAAAACAGGTTACAAACATAACTGAATTAGGACACAGCTTGCTTTATATAGTTACATTTCTCTTTTGTTTTCTTGACTGGATTTGTGGAAATCTCAGGTGTCTTTTAAAGGAGGCTTGGGTGACACATTAGCATCACAAGTAAGAGTACAATATAGTGGATGTGGTTTATCTTCACGTTTAACTTCTTGGGCTCTGGAACTGGGGCACCTGTGACAAAATACTTACTAATTGCACAGCTTTGGAATGTTACTTCACTTCTTTATCATTTAGTTTTCTCATCTATAAAATGGGAATTAAAACTTACCAAGTTATAGTGATAACTAAATAAGTTAGTAAGTGTAAAGCATTTAAATAGTCCCATCACACAGTGAGTTCCCAATCAATGTTAGCTATTATTATTTACAGACCAGTAATACCAGTAATTATCAGTGCAATATGGTAACTGCAGTAGTATTATATTCTTCCTGCATCCATTTCATCATCTTATTCAACAAATAATATTTGAGCTCCTAAGTATGTGCCAAGCATGGATTACACAAAGCCCATTGCATGTTGACTCAAAAAAATTTTGATTTTCCTGTGAGATTCTGTATTTTGAAGTTTAATATGTTCGTGTTGGCCTCATTGGAACCAAAAGATGTTATTGCTCAAAGAACACATGACTGTAGTTCTAGTTTGTCCCCACCACTAACTGGCCACATCATTTTAGCCTATCTCTTCTCCTCTCTGACCCTCATGTTTCTCCTCTATAAAGTGTTGGGGGCATAGGAGTTGAACTGGATAATTGTCGGTTCTCTCCAACTCTAAAATTCCAATATTATACAATCAATGTCCATATCTATCTCTGTGTGTGTACCTGGAGGACATACGTGAAATGTCACATGCAAGCAGTGAGGCCATAGTATCATGGAATGGCTCAGTGGGCAAGTCTACTGCACAATGTACATCTTTCACAAAATCTGAATAATGCTCTAAAGTAGCACTACTTCTCAACTTGACAAGGTAGTCACTTCAGTTGTTGACAGCAAAGAAAAAAATGGAAAAGGACCAGTAGGAAGGAAGAAGAATGAGTTAGTAGTGTAGTAGTGAGAATACTTTCTCAAACATAGTTTGGTGCCCAAAAGTAAAGGTGAGTTTCTGCCTCCTGAGATTTTCTTTTTAGAGTATGAGAAAGCAACTCTTAACAATCCGCCCTGAGCAACCCTTCCCATTGGCCTGCTATCCTAAACATTGCCCTGCCTCCTTGATGAAGTGGTCTGACCCCTCTGACAAGAGTTCCCACAACCACCTCTTCATGCCTTGTTGGTTTAGTTTCGCATGATGGATGACATGACACACAGTTGGCAGGGCTGTTGGTACCTGCTCTGTAAATGACTCTGGTATCATGCTGCCAAAGGCAAAGGGACC
Organism: Ceratotherium simum simum; assembly: GCF_057802395.1. Classification (NCBI taxonomy): domain Eukaryota; kingdom Metazoa; phylum Chordata; class Mammalia; order Perissodactyla; family Rhinocerotidae; genus Ceratotherium; species Ceratotherium simum. Next base: position 32,333,132 of record NC_141901.1, on the reverse strand, counting down.
ATCTCTCGATTCTGGCTGAGTATTTCAGGTTTTCAAGTATGGAAGCAAGTGATTTATGAGACACAAAAAAACATCAATGCCCTTCCATTCCTTTTGACAAGGATAGACTCCCTGTATAACCCCCAACCCCATGCTTCCTTTGCAGGAGAATGCTACCCTGGAAGGAAGAGTATAACACCCCTTCTCAACCACCAAAGCCAAAAGATGTTTTGCTCCAGCCAATTTAGTGTGGATTTAGGCCTGGCCAGTAGAGCATGGAACATTGGAGTGATTAGATGCACTGTGTTGGTCTAAACTGAGTTACTCTCATTTATCTCAGCTTATCAGTAGGTGCTGCAGGTAATAATCTAGTCCCCAAAAGAACCGGTTTTGAGACTGGGGTGAAACTCTGCCATAGTTTAAGTAAGCAGATAGTGCTAGGTAATCCTGTGCCCAATGGCTTGTACTTTACAGATACCCAGTCTTTCTCTAGGTTTTCCATTGGTGACTTAGATACCAAGTGCCCCTGTGAACCATCTAAGCTACAATATTCACTTGCATGGGCCCCTAAACAAGATGAGGCTCAAGGATAAGATGAGACTTGGGGATGTGTTGGGGGTAGTGTGAAAAACCATTCTGGTTTGTCCAGGATTGAGAGGTTTCCTGGGACATAGTACTTTTAGTACTAAAACTCGGACAGTCCTAGGCAAAATGGGACAAGTTGGCCACACTATTTGGAGGTGAGGACTTGGAAGAAATGTGGGATGGAATGAAGAGTAGCATGACTCTGGGTTGGAGAGATGTCACTAAATTTTTTTTTAATTGAATTAAATTTGAATTAGCAAGTAGCAAGGCTAACTGCACTGACCATTGCACCATAGGTCTAGTAGCTTTTATATGAACCTGCCTTGGGTCAGAATTGTTCCCTGAGGCTAGAATGGAGATCTTTCTAGAAGTGGAAAGTGAGTTATCCCAGCTAATCATATCAGAAGGAACTGTATGTTACAGGTAACTCCTTGGTATTCGGCCACAGGTTGTGCACATTGTAGCCACTAAATACATCTTTGGCAATTGACAAAAGCATTGATTCTGTTTAATTAAGCCTGTTTCTTCCTGCTCTGGCTCTCACTTACAGAGATGAGAATGGTTTGCATTTCCTTGAGTGACATTTTATTTTGAGAAAAATGAAAAGGTGACTTAGACTTTTATAGTCATTCATTATTGTTATTAGTGAATAAGGAGTACAAAACCATTTAAGGTTTTGAAAAATATTTCATACGCCTTTTCAGACATACAAAGCTTGTGAAAAAAAGCCAGTTTCAGAGACTGTTCCTTTCCATTCTTAAGGAAGAGGGCATTCTGTCGAAGGTTATGTAATTGATACTTTTCTGATTTATTTAGCCTGGACTCGTCTAAATGTGACTTTGTAAGACATGTTAACTGCTTGAGAAGCAACTTGGGATTTAAAATAAGCTTTTAAAAGGTCTCCTGGCCTTAAGAGCAGGGAGTGACATATCGCTGAAAACAAATCTGCTTTAACTCCACAAGTTTGCTTTTCATAGGAAAAAAAGGACACTGGGGCTGCATAAGTAGATTCTGAACTTTAAAAATCTCTTCCCTGAGACTGAGACTGAGAGACTAACGGAGTCTGTTCTGATCATTTTCACTGATCTCTTTTGCACCAAAGTCAATAGAAATGTCCCCTGAATGGAAATAAACAGACTCAAGAGTCAGATACTGAAATTAAAATTTCTAAATGAGGGTCCCAGAGGGCTCATGAAGCATTATGATGTAGTGACCCAGAGCAAGTCTCTGACACCCTGAGTCCAAATCCCAGTTTTGCCACTAACCAGCTCTGTGACTCTGGGCAAGCGACTTAATGCTTTTGTGTCTCAGTTTCTTCATCTTTAAAATGGGGATAATAGAAGCACTTTTGCTCATAGAACTATTATGAGGAGTAAATGAGTTAATGTACATAAAGTACTTAAAACAGTGCCTGGCCAATATGTGCCCTGGAAGTATTGCTTATTAGTAAGCATAAAAATCCTTTGAAGAGCCTGAGCTCTTGAATCCGCTAAATCAGAATATCTAAACTAGTGATTCTCAATCCCGGATGCACATGAAAATCATCTAGGATACTTTTTAAAATTCAGCTGCCCAGGCTTTACCCTAGGCAAGCTGAATCAGGTTGTCTAGGGTGGGATCCCAGCAACCTGTATTTTTTAAAATTTCTAGGGTGTGATTCCAATGCACAGAGAGTTGAGAACTGCTGCTCCAAGCTAAAGCTTGAAAACCAGTGCTTTCGAGTGACTTTGCGTGCCATACGTCAAGATATTTGTGAGTTTGTTTAATTGTTTGATCCTATAACATTTTCATGATTCATTCATTATTTAGAAGTTTTGAATAGGCCTATATTATTTTGTCTAAGGCTATAATTTTCCTGATGCTAGGGTGTTTCTCTGCTGCCATTCACACTCAAGTCTCTAACACAGGCCCAACGTACTATAATGGTGATGATGAGGGAGGCTGGAGTAAAAGAATAATTGTTGAATTTTACCAACTGTCTTCAAGATCACAATAATATTTTTAAAGTCAAGGATACTGAGTCAGGAGGGGTACAACTTGGAGGAGTACTACATAGGGCTCCCCATCCGCCCAAATCATACCTTCACAGTTCTTGTTTCTTTGTGAGATTTTGCTTTTTGCAGGCCCTATCTTGTTCCCTCTGCGCACTCTCCCAACCAGGTCGCTCTGAAGCCTTCCGTGAGTGTTGACTTTCACGCTCAACAGTTTGGCGAATGGTTCCAACACAAGCTTCTCTGGGTAAGAGCTTCAAATCCTTCTTAATGTGGCTATGCAATCCTCACCTGGCTGCTGAACTGCAGTTTCCTCATCCAAAATAGAGGCATAATGATCTCTATCTCACAGGATTGTTGTAAAGCTCCAACAAGATTGTATATGTGAGAGTGTCACATAATTGTACAGGCCCATGCTATTTTGTTTTTTTACCAGACCACTGGACACTCCCACTCACTGCCTTCTATGTGGTTGAGAACAGAGAAGATATGATTGCCATTTGATGGGCAAAAATTCTACTTACAGAGGAAACTAATTAGCCAGGAGACTTCTGGTGCAATAATCTGGTGAGCTGGAAAATATACGTTTTCTACATAAATGTTAGAAACTGAATGGTCCAGTACTGTGGTTGTCAGATGGATTATAAAAACTATAACATTTCAACAATAAATGCTGAGCACAGAGGAGACCAGACATTCCCAACATTGCTGTTCCTGCCTAATTTTCCTGGGAAGTTGCCTCAATCAGCTTGGAGTAGCTTGGCACAACTGTATAGTCACTAGAGGGAGGTGGTATGGAGAGAACGAGAGAGAGAGAGAGAGAGAGATTGAAAGAAAAAGAAAAAGAAAGCTCTAAAGCAAGAAATCCATGCACCAGTCCTGCAGTAACCTAGCAATCAAGGCATTAGCAGCCAAAAAGCTTTTCTCATGGAGGGGGAGTTAATGGATTTATATTATTTGTGGTTATCTGGATTTCAGATTGACACCATAAATATTCAAACTCTGAACTCAGCTGGAAGCAGCCGCCACTGACTTTTCTGTGACCTAGCTGGAAACTTTAAATCAGCTGTCTCCTTGACTTTCAAGGGAATGACATGCTCCAAATCCATGAGATAGCATCTCCTCAGTGTTTTATTACCTCCAGAGGACCTCGGTTCAGTATGGTCTGTAACTACAGCCTCTCCTTTGAATGCCAAGTCTGGTTAGGATTCCTAAATCATAAAGTACTCTGCACTGGAGTAGAGATGACCTAGACTGTGGGCACAGACAGAACTTATTCTACACAATGCACTGGGTTAACTTGCATCCAGTACAAACCCTGCCACATATTATTCGTGGACTGACATGGATCTTTGTCCACAGCTGTCTCTGTTCAGTAGATCTTGCCTGGGTACTTTCTTCCTCATTTTCTTCCTACGTTTATTGGGCTCTGGGAGATATTATAGAGTTTCTATGCAGGCACAGAGGACATTTTCTTCTCAGTGTATTTTGAGCTGCTTCCGGTTCCTATGCTCAACAGCAGAGAAAAGTGATATACTCTCCCAGAAACGGGGTTTGAATCTCTCTCTGGTTCACTTCAGAGATGATGCTAGGACTTCGGTGATAGGAGGAGAGGCACAGTCCTTTTCCACTTCCCATTTTGCAAGCACTGGGGAACTTTCCACTAACAACAGGCTTCCTTTTGCCCCCATGACAAATTGTGCTGAAGGTTTGACAACACCAAATTCATCATAAAGATCAGGCCAGCTCCTTCTCTCTGTCAGCGTAACAGATGTGGCAGCAGCCACAATGTCAATAAAGGTTATGTCCTGCTTCAGAGAAAAAGGGGCCAAAACACCATTTAAGTAATTGCTTGGGGAAAAAAAATCAAGCTATCCTTCTGGGCAGGCAATGGCATTATCAGGAAGGCTCCACACATGGGCAGCTTCTCTCTTTCTTTCCCAGATGAGTTGAAAGGTATTACGTGTGGGTCTATTACCAAGAGAAAAAGCAAGCCATGAATAATTGCAAGTTGTAACTTCAGAGGTCCCATCTACTCAGTGTTTGGAAATCCACCAAGAGTCCTTATTCTACCATTTGACCCAGACCACAGTATACCTTAGATGTTATAAAACTTCCCTTAGATATTTGATGTAATGGAGGAAAAAAAGGAAAAGAGTCATTAAGGTCAAATCAGCACAATGTTGGACTTGATTTATATTTTAATATTATTAAATTCTGAATTTTAAATGGAGCATCCTAATTTTTTCCATGCTTAGGGCTTCTGGATATCTTAATTCTAGACTAAGCAAAAAGTATCCCAGGAAAAAAGAATAACAAGAGACGGCATCTGCAAGAAGACAGCACAGCTGAAGTGAAAACTTAGTGGTGGAGAGTGGCAGGTAATGAAAGTGGAAAGGTAGGCAGAAGCAGACCATAGACCAACCACTCTAAGACAAAGCTTGGCTATTCTGCCACACTAAGGATCCTATAGTGATGAGACACTCCTGCACAATCATTAATAGGAAAGTAATAGGATCGCATTTGCATTTCAGACAAATCTCTCTGGCAGGTGTGTGGAAAGATGGGTTAGAGAAGGACAAGAATGGAGGCATGTAAACATTCAACTAGACTTGATAAAATATAGAGTGTTTGAACCAGGGCTTTAGTAGTAAAGATGGAAAGAAGTAATACATAAGGGTTAACATTAACTGAGATGGTGAGTGGTTAGATCCCAGGGCTGAGGAAGAAAGCTCCATCAGCGATAAAACTCTCATTTCTTAGTTTGTGGGACTGGGTATATTGTGGTACCACCAACTGAGATGAAGAATACTGGAAGAGGAGCAGTTGGGGAGAGCAAATGATAAGTTGGATCTGAACAGGTTCAATTGGAAGCTCTCGTGAATAAGACCAGTCCTAATTTCCTAAACTGCTTCCAAATAGCTGTCTCACTTGTCTATCAACCATTATTTCTAGAGAGAAAGTTCCATTTCTACAGTAGATCCACACTTTTGAAGTAAGGTGTTACACTTAGTCGCTAGCACACATTTCAGAAGAGGATGTGTGCTTGGAACTCATGACACAGTACATTCCCCTCTATTCTAATTGAATTCTAAACCATTCTTAACCCAGGACTCTGTTGTACTCTGGTGTAGCTTAATGCAGCCTAGAGTAGCATCCTGCTAGGAATAGTAGGAACACTCTGGAAAAGAAGTCATTAGCACCAGGTAGTTGAAATTTGCAGAGACAGATCTCACCTATAGATTAGTGGACTCTAGTTTGTGGAAAAGTCCTTGTGTTGATTCTTTTGGCCATCTAAAAGATCTTGGATACAAAAGGTGAACACATATTTAAATTAACTAAGGCAAAAAGTGAAGTGTCAGTGAGAGGGGCAGTTGGACCTCAGGAATGACCAGAAACTGGGTTGTGAACTCCATTAGTTTCTCTCTCTTGCTACCTCTATCTCTCATTTCTGTTTCTCTTTGTGTCCTCATTCTCTTAGAGGCCTTTCTCCAAAAGTTGGAAACACGTCCACTGGCAGATCCCTGGCTTGTATTTAAATTCTTTGCACTTGAGAGACTACTTATCTTCTCATAGTTTCAATTTGAAGAACCCTGGGCCTCAGTGAGTAGACTATTATGATTGACTACCCCTAGTAGAATCTCACATTTGAAGAGTAGGGGAATAATATTTTCCTGTCCAAAGCGGAGGCTGTTCTCAGAAGAAAGGAGGTATACCTACTAGATAAAGCAATAGATGCATGCTATGCTGCTGTTATAAAAATTATGCAGAGCCTTGTGGATACCATGCCATCCCAAAGTTTTGCATAAGGGCAATGAGAGTTTATTATGCAAGCACTGAGCTAAGCCTCACGCTGAGGATACGAAATTGGGCAGGAATCGTTACTATACCCCTCAACTCTGATTCATGACTCATTCCCCTGTGCTCCTCTAGCATAAATATGTGCATCTGGTAAACCACTTAATACATTGCCTTGTAATTATTATTTATGTGCCTGTCTTCATCTGTACACTATGAGCTCCTTGAGATCAGTGACTGTGTCTTCATCACTTCTGTATGCCCAGCTCCTGGCACATAGCTTGGCACATTATTTTAGTGGCATTCTATCTCCTGCTAGAGGAGAAAACACTAATTATTTCTTGATTTGAAACCCTGTTCCCAAGTCACAGAAACAGCAAGTCTTTCAAACAACACTGTGGAAGAAAAAAAACCTTTCTATTGCATTTCAGATAAATATTGTTATAGAAAAGTAAGATCATTCCTGAAACACACAGCATTCTTTCCATAGCTGCCCTCAAGAGATGTTTGCTGATTGACTAGAAAAATGAAATGGGAGATAGGGAGTAAGTTATAGTCTTAGGGTTTCCATACATGGATAATAATAATATTGATATAAAAAGATGATGTTAATGAATTATCATTATTGCTCTGTTTGGGTTTGTGTAGTGGTAACAGGAGAAGTAAAGAATTTATATTGTGCCACTGACACTTTTTTTTTTTTCTGAACAGCTGAAATTGTGAACCTGCTGACCAGTGTTTAGGGCACAGTTGGTGAACGTGAAACATTAGCAAAACTTATTGCACTGCAGATCAAACACATGATTTTCTCTTACCAGCAATATTCCATAATCAACACAGCTAACTAGCCACCAAAGGCTGAAAGAAACTGCTAAATTCCAGCAATTTTACTTGACTTTTAAGTATTCTTTGCCATTACTGGTCCTTGTGTATCTGTACTGAGAGAAAAGAGTTTTGGGGAAAAGACAGGGCCTCTTCTGGGGCATTTGCAATATCTTGATCCCGTTAAAGGGACCACACACCTCTGTCCTTCTACTTCCAAAGCTTTAGACTCTAGGAAATTAATTTGAATTGATCAATGGACTGGCTTCCACCTCACCAAAGAGCTTGTCATATGCAAGAGCAACATTTAAGATGAAAAATCTAGCCATGTGCAGATTCTTAGTTTTGTTCCCAAAATAACTCCTGGTGTTGTTGGCTCCTTCTCCTCATTGAGTTACCATCTGGGGTTTGTGTGTGTCTGTGTGTGCACGAGCATGGGGAATAATACCTCCTCCCCACAATCTGCCAGGCACAGACACCCTCCATCGACCTCTCCCATGCTTATATACTCACTGAACCAGGGATGCGGAAAGGATTTCAGAGAGAATGAAAAGGTTCAGTTTCTGTCTTCCTGCCCAAGATTTTACATGCACTTCATGCTTGCCTAAAAAAAAAAATGTTGATCTGTAAGCAGAGGCCAAGGATACAGGTTGCAATAGGAATTAATTTGTGATGGTCTAGGCTGTATGTGGCTCCTTGGTGCTTAAGCCAATGTATGGAAGTGCTTAAGGGCTTGGGGGCTGCAGACGTTTTTGTACAAACTGAACAACTAACTCAAACCGTGGCCTATTTCCTTTTTACTTCAGGAACTTATTTATTTCACATTTCTTTGGTTTAGAAATGACTGGGGCATTGAACTAATTAAAAAAATAATTTAATATGTAGGAATAAATCCTACCCAAGCTGAGACCTTGTCAGCCAATTTCAACCTGGAGTGCAACCTTAGAACAGAATAGTAAATCTCCTATAATAGGGGCTTCCAGATCCAGTATATCATACTGGATGTATGTGCCACAAGTATGCTTTGCATACTTGTCAGGAAGCACAATTCACCTCGCCAACTGCCCTCACAAACTTCCTGAAACACGAGGGGCTCAGTGTGTTAATGGGGAGCTAGAGGGGCTGGGGAGAGGGAGGCTGGACTCAGGTATTAACAATGGAGGGAAAGTAGGGCTTACCCTTGAGAAGCCAGAGGGAGCTAGGGATTCAATGGACGTGAAAAATGGACATAGAGAAGGTTGAAATCAGAGACCACTCTGCCTTCTCCTCTTCCCCCTGTGAAGCATATTAACTCACACAGGAAGCAGCTATCCCAGTCTTTGGTTCATTTATCCCAGAGAACAGGTCAAGGAAAGGACAAAGTAGCCATCGTGCAAATGAAGACCTGGAGGAGGGCACCAGGAGGGGCTTGAGAGAGAAAGGCTTTTTCATAAGTAAGGGAAGTCTGCTACTTGAGTGAAAGACGTGACAGAGCAGGCTCCCTCCTGACTATGCTGGTGGGAAATGGACCATTTTTATTTGGCTTTTCTGTGTGTGCCGAAAGAGAACTCTGTGGCAGCTAATGCTCTTTGAGCACCCCTGCTGGACCACCCTTAGGAGATGGTAGAATGGAGAGTAGCTGTAGTGATTTAGGATTATAAACTATGACAAAGCCTCTGTGACCCTAAATTTCTATTTGAAAATGACCTGTTAGAGAGTCAACTCTTTTGGTTAAGGCTTTGGCCATGTAAAAAAAGTGATAAGGAGAAGAGTTGAATAATGTGTGAACAAATTATTTTTAAAGACTTCCCCTGAATTAGATAGTAAGGTATGGAAGAGAAAGGAAAAGAACATGTGGGTATTGAGTATTTGAGGCAGAAGAAGGGGACATCCTCGACAGCCCAGGTGAAATTAGAGATATTCAGTGCACTTCATAGTTTTCCTTAGTAAAAGAGTCTATAGATCTGGTGAAGATATTGTGACAGGAATAAATCTTTCCTGGTTCCATTCTAGTCCCACTGATGAGCCATGATAAGCAAATTTCTTTTTCCCGTAATGCTTCAAGTTCCCAGGATGTAAGAAAGAATAGCTCTTTCTTACTTTTATTCACCTCAAAGGAAGTGACTGAGACCAGACTTAATAGTTTAGACGATGGATTCTGACTCTTTAAGCTCCATTAATCTCCTATATAATTGTAATGAGATTATAATCATATGTACCTGAATTTTGTGCCAGGGCCACAAGAATGGAGGAGAATTTTCAGATTTGAGCAGGTTTCCAGGAGTTTTCCGTCATACCAGTTGTCATATGACTAGCAAACATCCAATTTCCAAGGAAGTCACTAAGATGAAATAGGTTTCCAAATCCACACCATCATTCATTAAAGTGTCATTTCTCCTTGGAAATTTCCAGTTCAAGGGGAAGTGATGCATGGTCAGAGGGTAGAGAAAGCAAAATCAGATACCAATTGTCCCTCCAAAGAGTGTTGTAGATGACTTTTGATGTGTTTGGCCTATCATCAAGATTTCAAGCTCATGGGGCAACAACAGGTTTTCTTGGGGGGGAAGATCTCTCTTTAATATTAACAACATGTAGCACAATAAATCCTACAACTTATACAATTAGTACATGATTTAGCTTTGACCATAACCAAGAAGTCTTAAACACAAAGACCTATCTGCCTGTTTTGACCTCTTGATCTTATTTTGGATGGATGGAGATGCCAGGCCCCATGCTCCACGCAAGGTACAGAGTTAAAATGACATGGCTCTTCAGTCTTGAGGACCTACTGGTCCTCTCAGTGGCATATACTATCCCATACATTCTACTCCTGGGTTCTATGGTCTTTTCCTCACCCATTTATTTCTCTGAAGAATGCCACAGAATGGCGCTCAGAAACAAAAGATTAGAAGCTGATCATTGAGGGGAATTTGAAGAGGGGAGGGTGATTCTTTCCCATGAGCCATGTATAAATTTTATACTATTAACATGATACTTTTCTAGAACAAAATTTTTAGTCCTTGAGGATGATGTACAAAGATAAATGTGAGGGGAAAAAATCAAGGAATAAACAGTTACTCTGACCACATGTTGTTAAAACTAAATTAATAATTTCGCTCCTACTATGTGCTGAGCACTGATTCAGGAACTATAGGGATATTAACACATTTATGATGAGTTACTTGTCCTCATGGAAGCTTATGTCTTCTTGGGTAGAGAGACTACAAACATTAGATAATATCCAACAATAAAAGATTTAAATAGCATTTCTAGACAACAGCAGCTATGTATTAAAGGGAACCTATGATTAATTACTGAACAAGTTAGACAGACAATAATTGCTAAAATATTTCAGAGAAAAGAGAGAGACCTTTAGGCTAGGCCTGGCAGGGCCATTGTTGAGGAAAAAAAAATATGCTTCAGTTGACTCTTGCCAGGATGGAAAGTGATTTGGATGAGTAGAGAGGAATACTGTGTCTCTTGATTATCAAAGGAAGGAGAAATAAATGATTGTTTATCTCATGCCTACTGCATAGCCTAGCTACATAGATGTAGCTCTATGGTAGATATTTTTATCACAATAATCCTGTGAAATAGATATTAGTATTCCTAATTTATAAAAGAGGAAACTGAGACTCAAAAAAGTGAATTACTTTACCAAAGGTAGTTATAAGAAACAAAAATATGGAATTTCACATCCAGCCATGGTGTAGTAATAGAGAATATATTTACCTTTTCAGCTTAAAAAGGTAGAAAACAAGATAAAATACATGAAACAATGTTTTTAGTCATTGGACAAGAGACAATGCAGAATTGTGATCACTGAGAAATAGGAAACAAATGAAAGAAGCTCTATGTTGCCCCAGCTTTCTACCTGGAGTTTGTAGGCCATAGAACAGAGTGGGAGAACCCAAACACAGCCTGGTGGTCTTGCTAAACTGAGAAGACGAAGATTAATGTTCAGGGAAACTAAAATGGCTAAAATTTTTGGAACAGAGTATCTGAGAGGAAAGAATTTTACAGGGAGAGCTCTGGAAATCTGCAGAGGGATCCCTTTGAGTCACTTATTGAGTGGTGATCTGTGGACACATGAGAAAAAATACTACTGGTGTAAAGGCAAGGAAACACTGGCAAATAGTATACTGAACAATTCCTAGAGCTCACAGAGAGTAGGGAATAGTTTGTATTTTTAAGAGCCAGAGTGGAAAGGCCTCCTAAAACATGGATCATTTGGCAGAGTACTCACAAAGGTATTGCCTTGTTAGTGGGAATAAATTAGCTCTAAACTAAAGAATGTCCTTGGCTTGCCTTAACAAACATAAAAGCAAGATTCAAAAAGATCAAACTAATAATAAGTAACAACTTTGCCTTCCAGGACAAAGTCTAAAACTAAAGAAATAACAACAGCAACACAACAAAATCCAGCACTACTAGCATAAAATTCAAAATGCCTGGCATCTGAACAAGAATTACCAGGCATGCACAAAAGCAAGAAAATGTGATCAGAAAAGGAGATAATAAATAGAAACAGACTCAGAAATGAAGTAGCAGTAAATGATATTAAAACAGCTGTTATAAATATGAATCATCTTTTAAAGAAGGTAAAGCAAAATATGAACATGGTAAGAAAAAAATGGAAATGTATAAAAATAGTCCAAATGGAAATTCTAGGGATAAAAAATACAATATTGAATTTAAAAATACACTGGATGTAATGGATCAACATCATAGTAGGCATTGCAGAAGAAAATGGCACTGAAGGTAAAAGCATAGCAAAAGAAACTGCCTAAAATGAAGTTCAGAGAGCAAAAGAGAGTAAAAAAGTGAACAGAGGCTAATAATTGTGTGACAATGTCAAATAATCTAAAATAAGAGTAATTGGAGTCCTAAAAGGAGAAGAGAAAGGGGACAAAAAAATTATGTGAGAAAAATAAAGGCCAGAAATTTCACAAATTTTATGAAAACTATAAACCCATATATCTAAAACTTTGACAAAACCCAGACAGTATTAACTTTTAAAAATTCACACCAAACAACACACAACTAAGTGGTTAAAAACTCAGGATAAAGAGAAAAATAAAATAATAATTTAAATATTAAAATAATATTAAAAGCAGCCACAGTAAAAAGATGCATATATACAAAGTAGTACAGAGTAATAGTGATAAGAATAATAGTTAACTTCTCATCAGAAATTACGCAAGCCAGAATACAATGCAGTCCAACTTTAAGGAATTTAAGATAAAAAAGGCAATGTAGAATTCTATACTGAGCAAAATATCTTTCAATAAACACAGCAAAATGAAGATATTGTAAGACAAATAAAACATGAGATAATTTATTACCAACAAATCTGCACCTCAAGAAAAGTTAAAAGAAATTCTTCAGGCAGAAGGAAAATAATGCCAGAGGGAATTCACATTTATACAAAGAAACAAATTAGCACTGGATATGTTATATGTGAGTAAATATAGAATGCATTTTCAACTCATCTGAATCACTTCAAAAGATAATTGAATATTTAAATGAAAAATAATAACAATGAATTTGGGGGTTTATAATTTATGTCAGAATAAAATCTGTAAAAGTAAGGATTGGAGAGGATAAATTATACTATCCTAAGGTTCTTACACTATGTGCAAAGTCGTATAATATAATTTGAAGGTAGACTATAAGTTAAAGATATATATTATAAACCCCAGAGCAACCACACAAAAAATAAAAGAAGTGTTACTGATAAGTCAATATTGGAGAGAAAAATTCCTATAATATACCCAATTCTTCTAAAGAAGATAGGAACAGAGGAAAAGAAGACCAAATAACAGATCAGAAAAAAAGAAAACAAATAGCAAAATGGAGGGTTTAAACCAACTCTATTGATAATTACCTCGAATGTAAATGGTCTAAACATTACAATTAAAAAATGATTGTCAGATTGAATTAAAAAAAAATACCAAGATCCAGGTAAATGCTATCTATCAGAAATCAAATTTAAATATAAAGGCACAAATAGATTAAAAGTAAAGGATGGGAAATATACATCATGCTACACTACTCAAAACAAAGCTGAAGTGGTGGCTATATTAATATCAGAGAAAGTATACTTCATAACAAGGAATGTTACCAGGAGTAAAAAGGAACATTTCGTATTTATAAATGGATCAATGCATCAATACAATCATAAATATGTTTGCACCTAATAGCAAAGTTTCAATATACATGAGCTGAATTCATGAACAAAATATGTGAACTTGAAAAAAGAGGTAGACAAATCACAATTAAATAATTGAAATTACAATATTCCTCTCTCAGTAATTGATAGACTAGGTAGAATATATGTATTTTGTACAATATGGAAGACTTGAACAACACTGTCAACCACTTGACCTAATTGGTGTTTATAGAACACTACACCCTGCAACAGGAAATCGTATATTCTTTTCATACGCATATGGAACATTTATCAAAATAGGATATAAATCTGGGTGATAACAGAACTTTAAACTTTAAAAGATTTAAATAATGTAAAGTACGTTCTCTGACAACAAGGAAATTGAAATAAAATAAAGATGGGGAAGATATCTGGAAAATTCCCAATTATGTAAACTAAACAACACAATTTTAAATAAGACCTAGGTGAAAGAAATAACCACAAAGAAAATTAAATTGTTTCTTTTTAAAAATATTTAACAGCTTATTGGAGTTAATTGACATAAAATAAATTCCTCCTACTTAAAGTGTGCAAATGGATAAATTTGCCACATAAAAACACTTGAAATCATCACCATAATTAATATGATGAACAAGGCCATTACTCCCTGCTATGGTCTGAATGTCTGTATCCCTCCAAAATTCATGTTGAAATCCTAATGCCCAATGTGATGGGGTTAGAAGTTTAAATCTTTGAGAGGTGCTTAGGTCATGAGAGTGGAGCCTTCATAAATGGGATTAGTGTTCTTCTGAAAGAGACCCCACAGAGCTCCCTAGCCTCCTTCCACCATGTGAGGACATAGTGATAAGTCAGCAGTCTGCAACCCAGAAGAGGGCCCTCACCAGAACCCAACCATGCTGACACTGATCTTGGACTTCTAGCCTCTAGATCTGTGAGAAATAAATTTCTTTGTTGTTTTTAAACAACTTAGTCTGTGGTATTTTGTTATAGCAGCCTGAAGGGAATAAAACACTCCACAAAGCTTTCACATACCCCTTTGTAACCTCATTACAAAACTATTTGACAATTTTATATCAAGTTCAATGTAAATTTAGCCTATCACCCAACAATCACTTTTAGGTGTTTTCCCAAATTAAAAAAAAAAAAGAATATATTCACACAAAGTCCTATATTTCAAATGTTCTAGAAGCTATGTTTATAATTGCCAGTATGTCCCTTTAGCTTAGAAGCCATTTCTTAATTGCAGCAACGTTTGCCATCTGGAGTGACTAAAATATTTTAAAATGAGCAATTTTTGGATCCTTTATGTTTAATAGTTCCTTCTTTAGTTTTTCTCTTCTTGTATTGTACTATAGACAAGTAGGATAAACACAAAGAGATCCACAACCAGACCCATAACAGTCAAAATATTGAAAGAGAAAGAGAAAGAGAGATCCTTGAAAGCAGCAAGAGAGAAACAAAGAAGCCCAAATAAGATTAATAGCTGACTTATTGTCAGCACAATGGAGATCAGCAAGCAATAGGATGACATATTAAAGTATTGGAAAAACAATGTCAAACAGGAAACTTATACTCGGAAAAACTCTTTCAAAATTGAAGATGACATCACTAAAGAAAAATACAGGTGGAAAATAAGCATATGAAAAGATGTTCCACATCATATACCATTAGAGAATAGAAAATTAAAACAACAATGAGACCCCACTACACATCTATGGGAATGACCAAAATCCAAAACACTGAGCACCAAATGCCAGCAGGGATGTGAAACAACAGAAACTGTCATGCATTCTTGGTGAGAATACAACATGGTAGAGCCACTTTGGAAAAGTGACAGTTTCTTACAAAACGAAACATGTTCTTATCATATGATCCAGCAATCAAGCTCCTTGGTATCTATGCAAATGAGTTGAAAACTTACATCCACACAAAAGCCTGCACACAAATATTTATACCAGCTTTATGTATAATTGCCAAACTCAGAAGGAACCAAGGTGTCCTTCAATAGGGGAATGAATATACAAACTGTGGTATATCCATACAAAGAATATTATTCAGCAGTGAAAAGAAATTAACTATCAAGCCATCAAAATACGTGGAGGAGGGGCCGGCCTGGTGGCATAGTGATTAAGTTTGTGTGCTCTGCTTTGTGGGCCTGGGGCTCACAGGTTCAGATCCCAGGCATGGACCTACACACAGCTCATCAAGTCATGCTGTGGCAGCATCCCATATACAAAGTGGAAGAAGATGGACACGGATATTAGCTCAGGGCTAATCTTCCTCAGCACAAAGAGGAAGATTGGCAATGGATGTTAGCTCAGGGCCAATCTTCCTCACCAAAGAGCAAATACATGGAGAAAACTTAAATGTGTATTACTAAGTGAAAGAACTAAAACTGAAAAGGCTATATACTGTATGATTCCAACTCTAGGATATTCTGGGCAAAACAAACCAGAGAGAGTAAGAAGATCAATGGTAGCCAAGAATTTGGGAGGAGGGAGAAAGGGATAAATAGGTGGAGTAAAAGGGATTTTTAGAGTAGTGAAACTACTATTCTGTATGATACTGTAATTGCGGATACGTGACCTTACATGTTTGTCAAAGCCCACAGAATATACAACACAAAGAGTGAACCCTAATGTACACCATGGACTTTAGTTAATAATAACATATTGATATTGGCCCAGCAAGTGTAACAAATGTACCACATTAATGTAATATATTAAAAATAGGGGAAATTGGTGGGGGATGAAGAGTATGAAAACTTTATACTTTTTATTCAATTTTTTTCTGTAAACCTAAAACCGTTCCCCCAAAAAATCCATTAAAAAAAACAATGGCCATTAAAAAAAAGAATGAAGGTGAAATAAAGACATTCCCAGATAAATAAAAACTAAAACAATTCATTGCTAACAAATCTACCTTACAAGAAATACTAACAGAAATTCTTCAGACTGAAAGCAAGTGACACCAGACAGTAATGTGAATACATACAAAAAACAGAGTGCCAGTAAAGGTAATTACGTAGATAATGATAAAAGACAGTATAATTGCACATTTCTTATCCTTTCTCCTCTTAACTGATTTAAAAAGCAAATGTATAAAAATATGTGTATAGTTGTATTGTTGGACTTAAAACCTAAAAATTTAATATGTTTGGTAATAACAGCACAAGGAGGGGCATGGAAGCAAAGGTTTATTGGAGAAAGGAAATGAAACCAAATGGTAACTCAAATATACATGAAGAAATACAGCGAACCAGAGATCTAAAAATGATAAGGTTATATAACCAACTCTATAAACGTGTGCTTATGCTCCTTTACTCAGCTTCTTTAAAAGACATAAAATTATCTAAAATAGTAAGTATAATAAGGTATTGTTGGGTTTGAAATGTAATATGCATAACAATAACAGTACAAAAATGGGAAGAGGGAGGGGCCGGCCTGGTGGCGCAAGCGGTTAAGCGCGTGCATTCTGCTGTGGTGGCCCAGGGTTCGCCGGTTTGGATCCCAGGTGCGCACCAACGCACCGCTTGGCAAGCCATGCTGTGGCGGCGTCCCATATAAAGTGGAGGAAGATGGGCACGGATGTTAGCCCAGGGCCAGTCTTCCTCAGCAAAAAAAGAGGAGGATTGGCAGATGTTAACTCAGGGCTGATCTTCCTCACAAAACAAAAAAAAAAATGGGAAGAGGGAATAAAGTTATATAGGAGCAGTGTTTCTATATATCACTGGAATTGGATTCTTAAGTAGATTCTGATCATTTAAGATGTATATGGTTACAGTGGAAAATATTTAATTAATGAAATATAAAGAAATAAAGAAAAAATATAGAAGACAAAAAAAGCCAACAAACAAAAACATAGGATTTATAGAAAACAAAGTCACCTGGAAGACCTAAATTCAACTGTATCCATAATGTTGCATGTGAATGAACTAAACAATCCAATCAAAAGACAGAGATTGTCAGACTGGATAAAAACCACCAGATCCAACTCTGTGCTGTCTACAGGAGACATACTTTATATTCACAGATACAAAATGTTTGAAAGTAAAATAATGGAAAAATACGTACCATGAAACATGAGACCAGGGGTGACTATACTAATATCAGAGACAAAATAGACTTTGAAACAAAAAAAGTTGCTACAGATAAAGAGGTACAATTCATAATGATAAAAGAGTCAATCTGTGATGGAGTTACAACTACTATAAGCATATATACATCTCACAACAGATCCCCAAAATACATAAAGCAAAAATTGGCAGCATTCAAGGGAGAAACAGACAATTTACCAGTAAAAGTTGGAGACTTCAATATCTCACTTTCAATAACAGATAGGACTAGACATACAATCAACAAGAAAATAGAAGACTTGAACAGAACTGTATAACAACTGGAACTAACAGACATTTATAGAACGCTCCAACCAACAAAGTGGAATACACATTTTCCCAAATGCACGTGGAACCTTTTCTAGAATAAGACCACATACTATGCCATAAAACAAGCCTCTATGCCTCAATAAATTTAAAAAGTTTGAAATCATGCAAAATGCATTGTCTGACATTTCATTCAATGGAATGAAATCAGAAATCAGTAACAGAATGAAATTTGGGTAATTCATAAATATGTAGAAATAAAATGACACATTCCTACATAATCAGTGGGCCAAAGAAGAAATCACAGGGAAGATTAGATAAGATTTTGTGATGAATGAAAACAAAAACACAACATACCAAAATTTATAAGATGCAGCTAAAGTAGTGCTTAGAGGATCATTTAAGGTTATAAGTATCTAATTAAGAAAAAAAAAGTTCTCAAATCAATATCCTATGTTTCCACCTTAAGAAATTGAAAAAAGAAGAAAGTAAATTTATAGCAAGCAGAAGGAAGGGAAGAAAGACTATAATGGAAATCAATGAAATAGAGAACAGAAAAACAAAAGTTGTTTCTTTGAAAAGATCAATAAAATGGACAAAACTTTAGCTAGACTGACCAAGAGAAAGAGAGAAGACTCACATTACTAATATTAGAAATGAAAGGGGTGACATCATCACCAACCATATAGAAATAAAAAGGAATATAAAAGTTTACTATGAACAATTATATACCAATAAATTAGATAACTTGGATGAAATGGACTAATTCTTAGAAAGATATAAACCATCAAAATTAATTCATTCAAGAAGAAAAAGAAAATCTAAACAGACTTATAACAAGTGAAGAGATTGAATTAGTGATTTAAAAACTTCTCGCATACACACACACACACACAAAACTTCCCACAAAGAAAAGGTCAGGTCCAGATGACTTTACTGGTGAATTCTACCAAACATTTAAAGAATTAATAACAATTCTTCACAAACTTTTCAAAAAAGTAACAGAGGAAGAAATACTTTCCAATTTATCTATGAATCCAGTGTTATCCTGATACCAAAATCAGACATAAATATCACAAGAAAAGAAAACTACAGACTAACATCTCCATGAAAATTGACCAAAAGTGCTTAACACAATACTAACAGACTACCTCTAGCAACATATAAAAAGTATTGTACACCATTACTAAGTGGGATTTTTCAAAAGAATACAAGATTGATTTCACATTTTAAAATGAATTAATATAATGGACCATCCTAACAGAATAAAGGACAAAAACCGCACCACCATCTCCCTGGATACAGAAAACCCATCTTACAAAATCCAACACTCATTCATGATAAAAACACTTAACACACCAGGAATAAAAGGGAACTTCCTCATCCTGATAACGGACATCTGTGAACAACTAACAGCTATTATCATGTTAATATCATCATTTGCAGATGACATGATCCTATAGAGATAAAAATCCTAAGGAAGTCACTAAAAAACTCTTAGAACTAATAAGCTAATTCAGGAAGTTTGCAAGAGAAAATATCAATATACAAAAATCTATTTTATTTCTATACACCAGTAGTGAATAATCTGAAATTGAAATTAAGGAAACAATTCCATTTACAATAGCATCAAAAGAATAAATTATTTAAGAATATATTTAACAAGAGAAGTACAAAACAAACTTGAAAACTACAAAAAAATTTATTGATCAAATTAAAGAAAAATCTAAGTGGAAAGAGAGCCCATATTAATGGATCATAAGATTTAATATTGTTAAGATGGAAATACTCCCAAATTGATCTGCAAGATTTTACTTAATCTCTATTAAAATATCACCTGTCCTTTACTCAGAAATTGAATATAAACATTAATTCCAAAATTCATATGGAAATGCAAGGGATCCAAAAATAGTCAAAACCATCTCAGAAAAGAAAAACATAGTTGGAGAAGTCACACTTCCTGATTTGAAAACATATTACAAGGGTACAGTAACCAAAACAGCGTGGTACTGGCATATGGATAGACATGTGAATCAATGAAATAGAATTGTGAGTTCAGAAATAAACTGTTACCTCATGGTCAATTGATTTTCAATAGGGACGCCAAGGTAATTAAATGGGGTAAAAAAGAGTCTTTTCAACAAATGGTACTGGGATAACTGGATATCCAGTTATTTATAGGACATAGCTAAAGTAGTGCTTAGAGGATCACTTAAAGTTGTATTCAAAAAAAAGGAAGTTACACCCTTTCTTTGTATCATACACGCAAGTTAATTCAAAACAGATCATAAACCTAAATGTAAGAGCTAAAGCTATTAAACTTTTAGAAGAAAACATGGGTGTGTGTCTTTGTTATCTTGGTTTAGGCAAACATATCTTAGATATGACACCAAAGCACAAACAACAAAAGAAAAAATAGATAATTTGGATCTGATTTTAAAACTTCATCTTGCAAACAGTATCATCAAGGAAGTGAAAAGGTAATCCACAGAATGGGAGAAAATATTTACAAGTCCTATGTCTGATAAGGGACTTGCATCTAGAATATAAGAAAAAATTCTCATAATTCAATAATTAAGAGATAAATAACCCAGTTGAAAAAAATAGGCAAAAGATCTGAACAGACATTTCTTCAAAGAAGGTATACACAGAGCCTAGGCACAGGAAAAGATGCCCAACCTCATTAGTCATTTAGGAGAATGCAAATCAGAGCACAATCAAATACTATTTCACACCTATTGTGAATGCTGTAATCCAAGAAAACCAAAAACCAAAAACAAAACAAAAATAGATAGCAACACATGTTGCTGAGGATGGGGAGAAAGTGGTATCCTCATACTTTGTTGGTGGGAATGTAAAATGGTGAACCTGCTTTGGAAGAGCGTTTGGCAGTTCCTCAAAAAATTAAACATAGATTTGTCATATGTCCCAGCAATTCTACTCCTGGGTGTATACCCAGAGAAATGAAAATATACAGCACACAAAAACTTGGTCACGAATGTTCAAGAAAGCTTTCTTTATAATAGCCCAAAAATGGAAACAACTCAAATGCCCATCAAATGATAAATTGATAAATAAAATATGGTATATTCATACAATAGAGTCCTATTACACCATCAAAAGGAATGAATTACTAATAAATGCCACAACGTGGATGTACTTCGAATACTTATCCTAAGTGAAAGGAACCAGTCACAAAAGACCACATATTATAGGATTCTATTTCTGTGTAGGCCAGAATAGGCAAATTCATAGAGATACAAGGTAGATAATTTTTTTATGGGGCCTAGGAGAGAGGGCAAATGCAGAAGGATTGCTAATGCCTATGGGGTTTCTTTTTCAGGTAAAGAAAATATTCTGAAATTGGATTATTGTGGTGGTTGCATGACTCCATGAATATACTAAAAACCTTGAATTGTAAACACTAAACAGGTGAATTATATGATATGTGAATTATATCTTAATAAAGCTGCTGCAAAAGAGTGATATACTCCAGAGACAAGAGTGGGAGGGAAACTCACTTCGTACTGAGTTTGCTCTTTTTGACTTTTGTTCCATTTGATATATTAACTATTGAAAATAATTAATTTAAAATTAATAATCCAGTGTTATGTGATTGGTACTAGAGTATGTACTTGAACCCACATCTGTTCAGATACTTAGAAAATAATTAGGACAAGTGCCCTGGTGTTTACCCTTTGATGACTCTCCTGTTTTTAAAAATTAGAGGTAAGCCTTTGGTTTATATAGTGATGTCCTCTTGGGAGGTGCTAAGAAAGCAAGTTCCTTTGTTGCTTTCCTTAGCATGTTAGAGAAGCTAGAGATGTTTTCCCTTTTAATGGTACTAAATCCTCTGACACAATATTTTGTGACTAGCTTGTCAGTCCTACATACGGTACCCTACAGAGCAATATTCAATGAGGTTGTAGGTGTCAAAGAACCCTGAACTGGAAATAGGATCTAGACTTTTCACCTCTGGTAATTTGTTCTGTGTCCTCGGGTAATTCTAATCTCGTTGATCCCTAGTTTTCTTATCTATATAGTAGAAGAACAATATTTTTCCTTCTAATCTTACAGAATTTGAGTATTAACCCAAATCAGATAATGGCTGTGAAAATAATTTAAAATGTACAAAGCCCTTTACACAGCTGAGATAATATTATTGTTATTTATTATAGTACAAAATCAATAAAATAAAATCAATAAAATAATAAAAATGATAATGATGATAATTGGGAGGTGTATGCCACATACATTTGTTATGGTTTCTGTTCTTTAAAGTCTATAAAGCTTCATATATGGGGGGATATATACTCCAGTTCTTGAGTTGCAAATACAAAGATTTCTGTTTTTCTAGAGAAGATTCTGGAAAGAAAATGGCATTATATATCTTTGCTGACAACGTAGTGATGTGTTGAAAATATTAGAATATTAGAACTAACACGAAAAAGAAGAAGGAGAAAAATGACAATTCCAACTCATGCTATTCACTGGGCATATATGCTTACTTCTGTGGTGTATGTGTGTGCAGTGCAAAAAACGTTTAGAATTTATGATGAAGAGTGGGTTTTGTTCATACACCTCTTTATTTTAATTCTTTACGTAAACCTTTCAACCTCTGTATTTTCTTGGGTGGTAGTGATTTTCTCACAGCATATCATGCCACTCATCTACTTGGCAAGCTCCAATACATCCTTCAAAACCCTGCTTAGGATAGGTATGGGGAAGTTGCTCCTTGGGGTACCTTCCTGATACACTTAAGAGGAGCTTATCATTCTGTTCCTTTTGCCACCCAGTGTATACTCCTCTGTTATTATACGTACTGCACAATATGTCAGTCATATCTTTTCATATCTTTCTTTCTTACTAAACTTAAGCTCATGAGCACAGGGATAGACATCAGTATTATCTAGTTTACAGTCACATGAATGTTATGATTAAGTTCAAATTGTCCATTTTTCACCAATGTTTTCTTATGAAAAAAGACCAAGGGAATTAGTAGAACATACAACCCAGGCTGCTGTACATGGTAATCTGGAGAGAAGGGCTATCAAGTTTCAAACTACATGGAATACATAATTATGCAAATTCAGGGCCTCTGGTGGTACAGAGAAGGCTCAGATATTTGTTCAATAGCAGATCTTACTATAACACTATATTAAGCAGGAGCCCCTGCCTTACAGGAGGGATCATCCATAAGGAGCTCTATTTCCTCCCCAAGCAGTTGTTGGTTCAGGCACAGTGAGGCTAATGAGATTTGCCTATGCCAAGGTGACAGAGCTCCAATTCCGATGATGTGGTGTGACCTCTACACTGTCCCAGACTCCACCCCTGTCCCCACCCCTCTATCAACTGTGGCTCTCCTCCCTCACCCTTAGGTGTGATTTTCCCTTTGCTCTTCTTTATTTTGATCTCATCTCCATGTCTTTTCTATATTTATTTATGTTGCTAAATGAGCTTTTTCTACATGGGTCTGTTAGCAAGCATCATTTTCGCTTGTGTGTCCTTTCTATCTTTGGTGTCTCTCTTCTTCATCAGTCTAGAGCACTGGAACCTTGCCACACTGTCCCTGTTTAGAGTGGGTCCTCTCGATCTTCTTTCTGTGCTCTTTGCTTTTCATTCTTAGTATAACTCAACACAGGTAGCCCTTTATCCCTTGTTTTCAACAGTCACATCTTATACCCACCAGCAGAACAGACAACATATTTCGTGAGGCTGAGTGCAAAATAAAAATGCACGGCTCCTTGTTCAAAATTATTAAGAAATTCAAGACAATGACTACAGAGAATAAACCAGATGTGGGACCCTTCTGAGTGCAGGGACCTGGGTGACCACGCAGATCACATGAAGATGGTCCTGCCTGCTAGACTCTAAGCTCCCTGAAGACAGGGACTTGGTCTTTCTTGCTCGTTGTTCTATCCTGGCAACTAGTGCAGTGTGTTAACTAGCACAGGGGTTATGTGAATGAATGAAATGATATAGAGCTCTGTGGTCCACACAGCACTTGCACACAAATCATCTCATTTCTACTTTCAATCTTCTTGGTAACTCTGTGAGGTAAGTCTGGCGATCACTACTATCCTCATATTACAGAAAAGCAAACTGAGGCTCAGAGAAGATGGGATGTGGTTTGTCATACCTTTAATAAGAGAGAGCACACAGAATGCTTTTATCCCTTCTAATTCCATTCTCTAAATGGCCTTAACTCTCACCTCAGGGATACCGAGGTGAAGGAAGGCATGGAGGTGCGACCTTCCCATAATTCCTTCTGTCTCAGAATCCTAGAAGTGCTATGGGGTGAGAGAAGCAATTTCTTTTCCTTTCTTGATGTTTTCTTGACAGTAGTAATAATAATAATAATGTTTTAAATGTATTACAAACTGTGTTTCACAAAGCTTGTTCACTTCGAGTTGCCATCATAACTAAAACGGAGAGACAGGCACTGAAGAAACTGTGCTGATGTGGAAGATGATGCATATCTAGATTAGCCGACTAACAGCAGTCCCTACATTATTTCAAGCAAATAACCAAAAATATCAAAAACATCAGAGCTACCACTGGTCCTCAGGAAATTCTTATTTGTTTATTTGGAGCCCCCGGCCATGGCATAGCTACCATTTGGGAAGCCCCTGCAGCGTCTGGCCCGAGGACCTAAGTCTCGCAGGGTGCACAGTAGAGAACTTCTGCAGAGGAGGCCTGCGGGGGCCAGAGTAGGAGAGGACACTTTGCTTTGTTATTCTTGCAGGGGATAAAGCTGGGTTGAATTTTTAACCTTTATTGCTGCCTCGTGGTTAACTATGTCATTGTTTTACATCCACAGTTATGTATGAACAGAGTTTAAAGTGATGTTAATAGTTTTTTTTTTTTTCCAAAGGATTCCATGGCTAAATAAGTCCAGAAAGCACTGGGCTGGGCTCTTGGAGCGTCCTGTACTTATTCCTTGGCACAGTACTTATCATATTGAATCACAATTGCCAGGTGATTTGCCTGTGTCGATTTTAAGCTTCTAAAATCTTATTTTATGTCTTTTACTCTTTGTCTCTATGCATCCAGTCAAGAGAAGGCGCTAGATAAATACTTGATAAATGAAGAATGATCTTCACTGAAACAGGAAGTAATATCTTGATCCCAGCATTTGAGTCAGGATATTCACATTCTGGAGCCGTCCCTTCAGGCTCTGAACACTGAGATGCTTATGAACGCCCTTCCCACATCTCGACTCAGTGGGCTCCCGTTCCAAACCCCCAAACCCCCAGGGGGCCTTTGGGCATGGCTGCTGATATGCTGCATGCTTGACTATTAAACCCTCCGCTCTCTCTCCAACTTAACCCTGGCTTCTCAGGGCTGGCCCTCTGGGACATCTCCCAGCCTTTCAAATGACATCCAGGCAAACCAGGCTGAATTATGAAATCATAGCATTGCTAATATCAAATCCCAGGCCTCATATTTTAATATCGTATATGAAGTTCTGTCTAAAGACCAAGGTTAATCCAATATGTAAAAGAATAGATACCTCAAATTAATACAAAACATTGTAATACAAATGACTTTTATTCAGATTTGAATACTGCACACAAAGGCTATAAGTAAATTAGTTTTATTGATTTATATTCATAGAATTATTTAAATGTACCCTCTGGTACTGAGAGCCAGGGGTTTTTCTGATGCTTGCCATTAATGCATTTTTCATTAGTGGCCAGTGCTGGGAAGCCCAAATTTCATTTGGCTGCAAAAGATTAATTTCCTCTTGACAACCATGGCCAGATTAAAAAAAAAAAAGGGGGGGAGAGTTGAAACAGTGACCTACAGGACAGTTCTCAGAATTATGAATTAGAGGACCAGGAAAAACATAGATAAAAAAATATATTGTGTGTGTGGTTTTCTTTCTTGCTTGTGTGTCTATTGGGGGAGGAAACAGCTATTTTGAAGAGAAATAAATCAGAATCTATGGTTCTTGACCCTGTCTCAGAATATGTGTATATGCCATAACCATTTGTGATTGACAATTGACCTATTTTCAGTCTCAGAAATATAAAGAAAAAGACATATAGGCAATCCAAATAGTTTGGACCTATCATATCCCTCATTTGCCTGTTGGTTTGTTTCTCTGAAAGTATTTTCTCACCAACCTCACTAAAGGAACGTATATAATAATAGTAATAATACAATTAAGGCTAATTAGAGCCATTAAAATTAATTTTGTTTGGAGATTTATTGGAAAATTTGGAACACCCGTTGAGATAATTGATACACGCTGGGGAGTTACAAAACTGAGCCCCTGAATTTGATTGCTGCTTGGGTGTCATAACAGCTGAAATGGTTGACTGCTTTTGCTCTCTCCCTGGGGCAGTGTAGTCATTGCACCAGCTCGTGGGAAGCATCCCAGTTTTCCCATGTAACGACCTCATAGTTGGAGCCTACAACCACTAACCTATCTAGATTATGACAGTAGATTAATACTGGTATGGACCAGGAAGACCAAAATGGGAAATATTTTTACAGGAAGGCAGAGCAAGCAGTCATTTTTATGATGTGATTTGTGAACCATTAAATGCCCCCTTGCTTAAAATATCTCTCTCACAGACTTGCCCCAGTGCCAGAAATTCTCCCCTTTAAGAGACATTCCTTAGATATGTAAGTTCTATGTACTTTGGAGAGCTATCTTTATTGTATAAATTCCCCTGGGAGGGTTAACCCACTGTCAACCATTAGCACCAGGGCTTCAATGAGTCCTGCAGTTCGTTGTTAAATTTACAGCTTTCACCGAGTGTGGCAGGCAGAAAAATAGCCCCCCAGTGATGTCCACATCCTAATCCCCAGATGTTACATGGTTACATGACAAAAGAAAATTAAGGTTTCAGATGGAATTATGATTGTTAATCCACTGACTTTGAGATACGGAGATTATCCTGAATTACCTGGGTGGGCTCAAAGTAATCATAAGGGCCCTAATTAGCAAAAGAAGGACGCAGGAGAGATGACCAGAGAGATAGCAACGTGAGTAGGACTCAGTCCAATGTTGTTGGAGAAATGGGGCCATAAGCCAAGGAATGCGGGGGCCCTATAGAAGCTGGAAAAGGCAGGGAAATGGATCTCCCCTAGACCCTCTAGAAAAGAATATAGCCCTGCTGAAATCTTGATTTTAGCTCAATGAGATTCATTTTGTTTTCTTACCTACAGAACTATAAGATAATAAATGTACTTTGTTTTAAGCCAGTAAATTTGTGGTAATTTGTTACAGTAGCAATGGAAACTAATACACAGAGGATTGGAGAAGGGTACATTTGGGTAAATGTATAAGCAAATAGAGATTAAATGGAAAGTGGGGAGGGTCGAGGCAAGCACTTCAGAAAATAAAGCATATTGAGGAATGCATTGTGGAATGACACTGTGAGGGACAGGGATAAGGGAGATGCTGGGCAGATGGATAATTCATGTGGATATTGGAGAGATGCAAGATGAACTATACCAAGAGAGAAGGAAGTGGTAAACAGAAGGAAGGCAGAAGGGCTATGTATTTGTTTTCTGATTCTGTGTAATAAAAGTACCACAAACTTAACGGTAACAAACACATATTTATTATTTTACATACCAAATCTAGGAACAGCTGTGGGTCAGGAATCTGGGAACAGCCTAGCTGAATCCTCTGCTGATGCTCTCACAAGGCTGCAATCAAGCTGTGAGCCAGGCTGTTCTCATCTGGAAGCTCAAATGAGGAAGAATGTTCCTCCATGTTCATTCAGGTTTTTGGCAGGATACGTTTCCCTGTGAATGTATGACTAAAGGCCCTAGCTTTTTGTTGGCTGTTGGCCAGAGACCACCCTCAGGTCCTATGCCACGTGGGCTTCACTCCAACGTGACAGTTTACTTCATCAAGTCCACAAGGAGTTTCTCTAGCTCCAATCTGTAAGACTGAGTCATACAACAAAATGTAATCATGGGGGTGACATCCCAACGCCTTTGCTGTGCTCTCATTGTTAGGAGCAAGCCACAGGTCTCTCCCGTACTCAAGTAAAAGGGGTTACACAACAGTGTGAACATCAGGAAATTGATGGTCACTCTAAAGTCTGTCCACTACCGGCACCAAACTCAAACTTGGTCTAAGTCACAATTTTGCCTGGATCATGAATCTTGCAGGAAGCTTATTACTGCTGCCAATGATATGTCTGGTAGTAAGATGATGGCATTGATTCTTTCATGGTTCCTTCTGGAAATTATTAAATCTCTAACCTGGGTCTTTAAGCCTTGAGGAAAAGATATCTCCTTGATTGGTGTCTGTGGAGGTGATAAACCACATACAATAGTGAATAGGGTGGAGTCTGACTCCATATTTCTCCCTGATCCCTTACTTTCCTTGCTTTCTTCTTTCAGCTCCTTCATTCCCTAGGATTTCCTTTGACTTCCTACCTCTTCTTCACAGTCAGAAGTTTTCTGGATGAAACAAGCAAATATCATAAACTCAAATGTTAAGGCAGTTTGTTGGGATGGGGAGTGCAAGACACTGTGGCAAATTGGAGAGCACAGGAGCTATCACGTGGAGGCAATCAGTACATGGCTGTAGTCACTGCTGCCATAGGAAGGCAAAGCCAACATTTCTGGGTGTTTCAGTTTTTTAACGGAGCCTAAAAATACAGATTTTTTTTGCTAATGTGACATGGTCCAAGTCTAGCATGTTAGAAACAGATTTGATTGAAAGAAATTTAAGTGGGCAAAAAATAACAAATCTGTGAGTGGATAAGCCAATAGCGTGTCTGTTTGCAATTTCTCCTCTGAAGGGGCCCTCTGGTTGTTGATGGAAAATTCCACAACCTGGCAAACCAGCAGGAAAGGGAATGATGTTGGCCAGGAAGACACTTCTCAGTGACTAGAGAAAGTGCTCAATAATATTTGTTGAACGAGTGATTGAAAAAATGATCCTCAATTATTTTAATAGAGGGGACTTCTTAAGCTTTACCAAGAAAATTAGTTGGGTCTCTTAGTTTCTTCACACAGCATCTGTTATTAATGTATTTTATGTAATTTTAGATTAAGCAAGACTCCAGTTTACCTGTGGAAACCATGATAATTATATGGAAGGTTTTGGGGAGAGAAGAAAAATATGGCTGCGTTTAAACAAGCTTATTCAAATACTGGATGATTCTGCCTTGTTTTTGGACTGGTGATGGTTACATAACTCCTTCATTCTGGGAATGGAGAGGGTTGGTTTTCTGCACATTACTTTCTGATGGTGCCAACTCTGCTGTGCCCTCTAAACATCAAAGGAGTAAAATTACTATCACCAGAAGCTTGAATTAACTTGGACAATTTCAGATGAGTCCTGGAAAACCAGTAAATGAACAAGTCTAACTCTAGCCACTTGGCAAGCAAATTAGACGATGTGTGGGTGTGTATGTGTGTGTGTGTGTGTTTTTACTAGGGACACGACAAAAAATCCTAGGAAGTCAATAAATGAACCGTGAGTGAACACGATGAAGAGGTTCCTCTTAGGCCAAGCAAGAGTTAAATTTTCTTCCCTGATTGCGATGGGTGATTCAGGATGGCAGGAGTGGTACTTGGGTAAGTGGTAAAGGCAGAAGGTTGTGAGTATTAAGGCAAGGCGAGAAAATAAATGTGAGAATGATCAGTATCAAAATTTTACATAGTTTTGTAAACACTTCTGCATCCTGTACTAAAAGGAGATTCTACATTGATGTTCCCTTACTGAGAAGCTAATAGACCAGGGAAGCACAATTTAAAGATGTGCATATTTTTATATTACCACCTAAATATTTTTTGATTTAAAATAAATTGGACAACGGTTGCTTCAGAGCCAAGAGGGAAGTGGAATTCTAGGTTGTAAGAAATTTTCTGTGTGAAACTCACGAAGCAGGTAACAGCTGTCTTGGTCACTTCTCTCCCTCTCTCCGTGGGATCTGACTATAGGTCTAGAGCAAAGATAGATACCATGACCCAATCTGATTCTGAATTTGGCCTCCAGAGGAAACAGCCAAGATGATTTAATGGATATTTGTTCATCTTCAACTTCCACAGGGTTCAGCATGTCTCAGGCAATCATTGATTGCTTTAAAGAAATAAGGTCTGGCCAGATCGTGATTATTATCACAATTAGCCTACCGCTTTTGAGCAGCCTAACAACCACACCTTGCCAGCAAGGATTAAACACCACCAGCAGATGAATGCATAATCCCAGAGTTCTGTGAGTTTGGCACTGTTGTCTAGATCGTATTTCCCATTATCTTTTACATATGACAAACCTTATTATAAAGCACTTCACTATGCCACAGATTTATTTTCACAATGGATTAAGTCATTTGCCTTGAGGACATGGCAATTGGTGAAATCCTCTTTATCCTTCACAACCTGGATTAAGAGTCATCTCCTTCAAGAAGACTTTTCTGAGCACCTCTAGGCAAATTGACTATCTCCCTCTTTAGCACATTGTTCTTTAATTATAACGTGTCTCCTTATATTAATAGTGGTGTTTGTGTTTTTTTTTCTTTTTGACTATGAGCAATTTGAGGGTAGGGATTAGGTGATCTCTAAATTCCCCATGCCTAGCAGTGGGATATTATAGTTGTTCATTAAATGTTTCTTCAAGGAAATGGAAAATAAATGAACGGCTCATTTGCTCTTATAGATACGAAAATGTAGAGAAATGGGTAGATCAGGATTTTTAAAATCCAGTTAAATTTTTTTTTACTGTAGAGGAAATTAAAAAGAGTTCTGTGCAGTGTCCCAAAGATTTCACTTCGGGACCCTTTCAGTCTTTCTTTTGACATGTATACCCTAAACCCTACTAAGTGATAAGCACTGTTCTAGGAACTGGAGAGTCTGAGGTGACTGAAATAGATAAAGGGCTGCATTCATAAAGCTTACATTAAAATAACGTTTGTTTCGCCTAGTGGTTTTTTTTAATGGCTTTTAAAGAGAAGTCTGTAGATGTGACATGTCACCATCCCTCTATTCCACCTCCCCCAGGCTGTTCCTGTGGCACCTCCTCAGGAAATCCAGGGCCCAAGAAGGCATGGTTTGAAAATAGCAGCCTTAGTGGATTCAATAAAGTATTAGCTTTCCCTTAATTTTTAAAATTTTTTTACAAACCACTACTTCCAAAAGAGTGATATATCTATATTGGGCACTTTATATGGTCTATCTCATTTAAGACTTGACAAACAACCCAGGAGGTGGATAATAAATGTTATCCCCTAAACAACTAGCATTAGATGTGACACAAGAGGGAAGAGGAAATGGAGTGAAATGGGAAGAGAGAAGGAAAGGGGAAAAAAAACTTCCTAATTTTATACCTATGGATTATCTCTATAACTCCCACTATTAAAGAGATTGAGATGAGCAAAAGAAGAGCCCTGAGCACTCCATAAGAAAGCTTCATATAGATTGAAGGTATTTCTAACCTTCGTGTTGTGAAGGTTTTCTGATTTTGTTTTTTTTTCTGACACACGTTCCAGTGTTTCTGTCTATATTACTGGGAGCAGTGTTTGATAGCAGAAGCCATTTGTATATATCCTTGCATTTGTAGTTTTTTTTTTCCTCTGCACAGTAACATGCAAGAACTGAACAAATAATATCTTGAATAAATATACTTAGTCTCTGATTATTCATAGCTAATGTTGTTCAAGCATTTTTGTAAAAAAGTCGAAGTAGTCTAGATCCATATGACTGTTTCTTTAGTGAGAAAATACCAGGATATGAGTCATTTGCAAATGAATCTCTTTTGCACTGTTAGTGTTTATTTCTCTGTAGAACTGCTGGATTTAGAAGGCATTGGCTATGAGATAAGTATGATTTAAAACTTTGCCTATAAATTAGGCTCTGTTTTATTCCAAACCTTCCGCTTTTCGCCCTCTGGCATTGTGGAAACAAGAGGAACTACTTTTTGTTCCTTTCAGAGTTGCCTGTGCCTGGATAGAGGGAGCAGCTGGAAGCAGCCAGACCTCTGGTAGTAATGAATAGGCATGGATTTCTTGGTCCTGTTTGCAATCTCCTGTGCAGATAGGCTTGACTCTGAATAGTAAGAAGGCTGGTAGAGATACCTGTGGCATAGAAAAGGATGGTAAGAGGGTGATATGCCTAACTCTATCCTGGCTCTAAACAGACACCTAGAAAGCAAATTTTCATGAACACCTTTTGTATGTATGGTGTAGTCCTTACAAGACAGGGTAAAGAGATGAGCATAAAGGGTTCTTTTCACTCAGGAACCTTGGATTTTTAGATTACAGAGAGCTTGGACATAAATGCATAAAGAAATATAAAAGAAGGAGACATTTTTGTGTGAAAATCTCCAACAATATTTGCCTACAGCCTCGTTTTACTCCGCCAGGCTGTGTCTGCACATTGTCTCAAAGAGTCTTAGCTTATAATATCTGCAAAATGGGGATAATGATAGTTACCTTACAAGAATGATTTGGAATTAAACAAAAATAACATTATTAAAGTGTCTGGGAGAGTGCCTAGCACATGGTGAGTACCCATCAAATGATAGCTACTATGATAAGAGACTGCCTGTTTCCTACAGAACAAATGCTCTCCCTTTCTTCTGAGTAACAGAATTCCTACTTACTAAGAGCAAAATAATGCACCTAGATTAAATGAAAGAAAGAAAGAATAAATAAATAAATAAATAAACAAACAATCAGTCAAGCCTATTTTTCCTAGCCTCTAACACAGGTAATGATGGCTAGTGAGATGTATGAAGTCATATGATAGGGCCTCTGAGGAATCTCTAAAAAGAGACTAACTCAGCTGACTCAACTGGCAGGTATGGCCTTCTGCCTTTCTAATTCCTGCTGCTCAAATTTCTGTCACGATGGCTGGAGCTGTAGTAGCCATCTTGACCACACATTGGCTTTGAGGATGAAAGACATGTGCTAAGGATGGCAGAACCAATTGATGGAAGGAGTCTTGTCCAGAATTACTTTGAAGCTGTCATCTCAGCTCTGGATTATCTGTCTTTAGAATTCTTTTATGTGAGGGAATGATGAGTCTCTATCTCATTTAAGTCACTATTATTTAGATGTTCTAGTTTATGCACACCAATTTTAATTCTAATTGATGTAGCTCGTGGTATTATTAGTAATTAAAAAAATATGTATACTCAACGTGGGTGAGCAGAAGGTCATCTTAATGCCCTGACTGAATTGGTGTGTAATGTGCCAAGCACACAGTGAATGGTACAGACAGTGAAAGCTACAAGAAATAAATGGGAGCAGAAGTTATGGTGGGTCACTGTAGATCAATGAACCCCATAAGAAAAATAAAGTAGATCAAACCCATTCCAGCTAAAGTTAAAAATTCTAGATATTTTCATACTTTATATTTAATCTACATATTATATATGTAATATGTTAAAAAAACAGACAGAAACTTACAACTCTTTGAGTAGCTATTTTAATCCAGTAATTTAATAATATTTGGTGTGTGACTGACACTCTTCTAGGGAGCAAACTTATACCTCTTGCTTCACCTACAGTTCTTCCTATCCTAGTAAATGGCTTCTCCACTCCTCTCCCTCCTCCTACTAACAGTACCTCCTTATCCTTTAGATCTCAACTTGAAATGTCCTTTCGTAAAGAGGCTTTCCCTCACCTCCCTGTCCAACATCAAAAATCCTTCTTGCTCCTTTTAAACTCTGTCCTCTCCCCTCCATTATTGGCTCTGTGGTAGTAGGAACCATGCTTGTCATTTCCACAATCACGTCCCCATCACCTAGCACTGTGCCTGGTACTGAAAAGGTTCTTATAAATGAATGACTGAATGAAGAATATTTTTCCCTTGCCTTCACGTTAGCCAAATGTTAAGACTGGTCAACTGGTGTGGGCAGTCAAGAGTTCAGCCTAAACTGTAGAATGACCAAGAAAGCAGTAAGGGATTCTATGATTGTGTTTGATGGAGTTTTGTGTCAACATTAGCCACTCTTGGCTTTTCTACTTAAAGAAATAAAGACCCCTTAATCAATTTTCTTGGATGAAACAAAGGGAGATTTCTGTGAACACTAGCACCTAGTGGATAGAGAATTTCCTGCCTGTCCATAAAGACAGGTATCTCAAACCCTTGACAAGGAGAGAAAAGCAATTTGTGCCTCCCAGCTGACAGCCCATTTTTCCAACAATTTTCAGCCAAATGGGCAGCCGGCAAAAGAGCCGGTTGAATAGGATTGGCTGTGCCTGTGAGATATGATCATCTGGTGAGCAAAAAAAAAAATGTGTTCAAATTGGCACCAGTTGGAGGCCTGGGCAAGCAGAGTCAAGTTAGTGTGGCCATTAGGGTGCTCCTGTACTCACTCCCATTTAAATGGTTTGTTCCTCCTATATCTAATATTGCATGGAGGGGTCCTGATGCACACAATAAATCCACAAACACAAATGGTTTTAGGGTAATGTTCTCATTTCCTGTTAATATAGTGCTCATTCAGCTTTTTTCTTTTTTTAATTTTAAATTCTCCTTCCTAACCTGGTGCAATTAAAGTATGACACCTTTTTTTTTTTTTTTTAAGATGATTAAGATAAAAGATACTCCAGGCTAGAAGTAGGATTGGGAATAAAATCATCTCTATAATCACTACTAGAATTCCTCTTCTCAAAATCAACATGTCTTCTAATGAATGAACTTTCAATTTTCTCAACTTATAATCAAGAACAAGTTCTCACTACATCTCGTAAGCCAAACAGAGCTGTCATCACTGGTCACTTGAAATGCCCTCAGAGCTTTTTTTTTTTCTTGGTGAGGACAATTAGCCCTGAGCTAACATCTGTTGCCAGTCTTCCTCTTTTTGCTGAGGAAGATTGGCCCTGATCTAACATCTGTACCTATCTTCCTCTATTTTGTATGTGGGATGCCGCCACAGCATGGCTTGATGAGCAGTGTGTAGGTCTGCGCCCGGGATCCGAACCTGCAAACCACAGGCTGCTGAAGTGGAGTGTGAAAACCCAACCACTATGCCACCAGGCCAGCCCCACCTCAAAACATTTTTAATGTCACTACTCAATCACTTTGCTAAATGTCACTGATCTAAAATATGAAATTTTCAGTTTTATGTCTCCTCTTTGCCACCCTAATTTTTAAAAAAATATTTTCTTATTAAAAAACCCAAGCTTACAAAAAAAAGCAGAGCATGCAATCACTCAGTTTCAATAACCACCACCATTTTGTTTCATTTGTCCTTCCCATCTCCCCACCTTTATTTATTTATTTTTTATTAGAGTAATTCGAATCAAATATTAGACTTCATTTTTCTTCTACGTGCTTTAGTTTGCACTTCAAAGGTAATATTTTCTTATGTAATCAAAATACTATTATTATACTGAACAAAATTAACAACAATTTCTAAATGCCAATTAATACCCATTTCATATTTAAATGCTCCATTTGTCTAAAAATATAATTTTTTATAGTTGGCTTGTTCAATCAGAATATAAACAAGATCTACTTATTTTATTTGATTTTTTTTTTTTTTTAATTTTTTGTTTATTGCAGTAACATTGGTTTATAACATTGTAAAAATTTCAGGTGTACATCATTGTACTTCTATTTCTGCATAGATTACATCATGTTCACCACCAAAATACTAATTACAACCCATCACCACACACATGTACCCAATTATCCCTTTCACCCTCCTCCCTCCCCCCTTCCCCTCTGGTAACCACCAATCCAATCTCTGTCCCTATGTGTTTGTTTATTGTTGTTATTATCTACTACTTAATGAAGGAAATCATACGGTATTTGACCTTCTCCCTCTGGCTTATTTCACTTTGCATCATGCCCTCAATGTCCATCCATGTTGTCACAAATGGCTGGATTTCATCGTTTCTTATGGCTGAGTAGTATTCCATTGTGTATATATACCACAGCTTTTTTATCCGTTCGTCCCTTGATGGGCACTTAGGTTGCTTCCAAGTCTTGGCTATCGTGAATAAGGCTGCAATGAACACAGGGGTGCATGTACCTTTGCAAATTGGTGTTTTCAAGTTCTTTGGATAAATACCCAACAGTGGAATAGCTGGATCATATGGTAGTTCTATCCTTGAGTTTTTGAGGAATCTCCATACTGTTTTCCATAGTGGCTGCACCAGTTTGCACTCCCACCAGCAGTGTATGAGAGTTCCCTTCTCTCCACAACCTCTCCAACACATGTTGTTTCCTGTCTTGTTAATTATAGCCATTCTGACGGGCGTGAGGTGATATCTCATTGTAGTTTTGATTTGCATTTCCCTGATAGTTAGTGATTTTGAACATCTTTTCATGTGTCTGTTGGCCATCTGTATATCTTCTTTGGAGAAATGTCTGTTCAGGTCTTTTGCCCATTTTTTAATTGGGTTGGTAGTTTTGTTGTTGAGATGCATGAGTTCTTTATATATTTTGGAGATTAAGCCCTTATCAGATGTATGGTTTGCAAATATCTTCTCCCAATTGTTAGGTTGTCTTTTCGTTTTGTTGATGGTTTCCTTTGCTGTGCAGAAGCTTTTTAGTTTGATGTAGTCCCATTTGTTTATTTTTTCTATTGTTTCTCTTGCCCGGTCAGATGTGGTGTTTGAAAAGATGTTGCTAAGACTGATGTCGAAGAGCGTACTGCCTATCTTTTCTTCTAGAAGTTTCACAGTTTCAGGTCTTACATTCAAGTCTTTAATCCATTTGGAGTTAATTTTTGTGTATGGTGTAAGGTAAGAGTCTACTTTCATTTGTTTGCATATGGCTATCCAGTTTTCCCAACACCATTTGTTGAAGAGACTTTCTTTTCCCCATTGTATGTTCTTGGCTCCTTTGTCAAAGATTAGCTGTCCATAGATGTGTGGGTTTATTTCTGGGCTTTCGATTCTATTCCATTGATCTGTGTGTCTGTTTTTGTGCCAGTACCATGCTGTTTTGGTTACTATAGCTTTGTAGTATATTTTGAAATCAGGAAGTGTGATACCTCCAGCTTTGTTCTTTTTACTCAGGATTCCTTTAGCTATTCGGGGTCTTTTGTTGTTCCACATAAATTCTAGGATTCTTTGTTCTATTTCTGTGAAAAATGTTGTTGGAACTTTGATAGGGATTGCATTGAATCTATAGATGGCTTTAGGAAGTATGGACATCTTAACTATGTTAATTCTTCCAATCCAAGAGCATGGAATATCTTTCCATTTCTTTGTGTCTTCTTCAATTTCTTTCAGAAATGTTTTATAGTTTTCGGTGTACAGATCTTTCACCTCTTTGGTTAAGTTTATTCCTAGGTATTTTATTCTTTTTGTTGCAATTGTAAATGGGATGGTATTCTTAATTTCTCTTTCTGCTACTTCGTTGTTAGTGTACAGAAATGCAACTGATTTTTGTATGTTGATTTTGTATCCTGCAACTTTACTATATTCGTTTATTACTTCTAAAAATTTTCTGGTGGATTCTTTAGGGTTTTCTATATATAAAATCATGTCATCTGCAAATAGTGACAGTTTCACTTCTTCCTTTCCAATTTGGATCCCTTTTATTTCTTTCTCTTGCCTGATTGCTCTGGTTAGGACTTCCA
This sequence comes from Ceratotherium simum simum, assembly GCF_057802395.1. Classification (NCBI taxonomy): domain Eukaryota; kingdom Metazoa; phylum Chordata; class Mammalia; order Perissodactyla; family Rhinocerotidae; genus Ceratotherium; species Ceratotherium simum. The sequence goes on along the minus strand of NC_141901.1, from coordinate 32,295,906 downwards.
ATACTATGTTAAATAGGAGTGGTGACAGTGGGCATCCTTGTCTGGTTCCTGTTCTTAGAGGGATAGCTTTCAGTTTTTCACCATTGAGGATGATATTAGCTGTGGGTTTCTCATATATGGTCTTTATTATGTTGAGATACTTTCCTTCTATACCCATTTTATTCAGAGTTTTTATCATAAATGGATGCTGTATCTTGTCAAATGCTTTCTCTGCATCTATTGAGATGATCATGTGATTTTTGTTCTTCATTTTATTAATGTGGTGTATTACGTTGATTGATTTGCGAATGTTAAACCATCCCTGCATCCCTGGAATAAATCCCACTTGATCATGGTGTATAATCTTTTTAACGTATTGTTGTATGCGATTTGCTAGTATTTTGTTGAGGATTTTCGCATCGATGTTCATCAGTGATATTGGCCTGTAATTTTCTTTTTTGTGTTGTCCTTGTCTGGTTTTGGTATCAGGGTAATGTCAGCTTCGTAGAATGAGTTAGGAGCTTCCCCCTCCTCAATTTTTTGGAAGAGTTTGAGAAGGATAGGTATTAAGTCTTCTTTGAATGTTTGGTAGAATTCACCAGGGAAGCCGTCTGGTCCTGGACTTTTATTTTTGGGGAGGTTTTTGATTACTGTTTCGATCTCCTTACTGGTGATTGGTCTATTCAAATTCTCTACTTCTTCTTGATCCAGTTTTGGAAGGTTGTATGATTCTAAGAATTTATCCATTTCTTCCGGATTGTCGAATTGGTTGGCATATAGTTTTTCATAGTATTCTCTTATAATCTTTTGTATTTCTGAGGTGTCTATTGTAACCTCTCCTCTTTCATTTCTGATTTTACTTATTTGTGCCTTCTCTCTTTTTTTCTTGGTGAGTCTAGCTAAAGGTTTGTCTATTTTGTTGATCTTTTCAAAGAACCAGCTCTTGGTTTTATTAATTTTTTCTATTGTTTTTTTGGTCTCTATTTCATTTATTTCTGCTCTGATTTTTATTATTTCCCTTCTTCTACTGATTTTGGGCCTTGTTTGTTCTTCTTTTTCCAGTTCCTTTAGGTGCATTGTTAGATTGTTTATTTGAGATTTTTATTGTTTGTTGAGATAGGCCTGTATTGCTATAAACTTCCCTCTTAGAACCGCTTTTGCTGTATCCCATAAATTCTGGCATGTCGTATTTTCATTTTCATTTGTCTCCAGGTATTTTTTGATTTCTTCTTTGATTTCTTCATTAACCCAGTCGTTGTTCAGTAGCATTTTGTTTAATCTCCATGTATTTGTGGCTTTTCTGATTTTCTTCCTATAGTTGATTTCTAGTTTCATACCTTTGTGGTCAGAAAAGATGCTTGGTATTATTTCAATCTTCTTAAATTTATGGAGACTTGTTTTGTGGCCTAATATGTGATCAATCCTGGAGAACGTTCCATGTGCATTTGAAAAGAACGTGTATTCTTCGGTTTTTGGATGGAATGCTCTGTATATATCTACTAGGTCCACCTGTTGTAGTGTGTCATTTAAGGCCAATGTTTCCTTATTGATCTTCTGTTTGGATGATCTATCCGTTGGTGTAAGTGGAGTGTTAAAGTCCCCTACTATTATTGTGTTACTGTCTATTTCTGTTTTTATGTCTGTTAATAATTGCTTTATATATTTAGGTGCACCTACATTGGGTGCGTAGATATTTACAAGTGTTATATCCTCTTGTTGGATTGTTCCCTTGATCATTATGTAATGCCCTTCTTTGTCTCGTTTTACAGTTTTTGTTTTAAAGTCTATTTTGTCTGATATGAGTACTGCTACCCCAGCTTTCTTTTCATTGCCATTTGCGTGGAGTATCTTTTTCCATCCCTTCACTTTCAGTTTGTGAGTGTCTTTAGGTCTGAAGTGTGTCTCTTGTATGCAGCATATATATGGGTCTTGTTTTTATCCAGTCAGCCACCCTATGCCTTTTAATTGGAGCATTTAGTCCATTGACGTTTAAAGTAGCTATTGATAAGTATGTACTTACTGCCATTTTTTAACTTTTTTTTTCCCTCAGTGTTTTAGTAGTCCTTCTCTGTTCCTTCCTTCTTCTATACAGAATTGATGGTCACTTTAGTTTGACCTCTGTCTGAAAGCTGTACTCTTTAACTACCCTCCTCCCTCCTTTTATGTTTTTGATATCATATCCAACCTCATTTTTGTGCATTTGTATCCATTACGTTCTAATCGTGGAAATAGATAATTTTTCCTATTTGTGGTCTTCTCTTTTCCCCTTAAATCAGTCCCTTTAACATTTCTTGTAACACTGGTTTCTTGGTGACAAACTCCTTTAATTTTTGCTTATCTGGGAAAATTTTGATCTCTCCTTCCATTTTGAACGATAACCTTGCTGGGTAGAGTATTCTTGGCTGTAAGTTTTTTCCTTTTAGCACTTTAAATATATCATGCCATTCTCTTCTAGCCTGTAAGGTTTCTGCTGAGAAGTCAGCTGATAGCCTTATGGGGTTTCCTTTGTATGTAACTTGACATTCTCTTGCGGCTTTTAGGATTCTCTCTTTATCTTTAATTCTGGACATTTTGATTATGATGTGTCTTGGTGTGGGCCTCTTTGGGTTTATCTTGTTTGGGGATCTCTGTGCCTCCTGTACCTGGATGTCTGTTTCCTTCCTTAGGTTAGGGAAGTTTTCATCTATTATTTCTTGAAATAGATTCTCTGCCCCCTTGTCTCGCTCTTCTCCTTCCGGGACACCTATAACACGGATGTTAGTGCGCTTGATGTTGTCCCAGAGGTCCCTTATACTGTCCTCACTCTTTTTAATTCTTTTCTCTTTTACCTATTCACCTTGGGTAATTTCTTCTAGTCTTTCTTCCAGCTCACAGATCCGTTCTTCTGTATCCTCTACTCTGCTTTTGAGTCCCTCTAATGAGTTTTTCATTTCCAGTATTGTATTCTTCATTTCTGATTGGTTCTTTTTTATATCTTCCATTTCTTTGTTGACATTCTCACTGAGTCCATCTATTCTTCTCCCCAGATCAGTAAGCATCCTTAACACTCTTAGTTTGAACTCTCTGTCAGGTAGGTTGCTCATTTCTGTTTCACTAAGTTCCTTTTCTGGGGTTTTGTCCTGTTCCCTTACTTGGAATGTATTCTTTTGCCTCTTCATTTTGCCTCTTTCCCTGTGCTTGTGTCTACGTATTAGGTAGGTCAGCTACGTCTCCTGCTCTTGGATAGGTGACCTTATGTAAGTGGTGGCTTAGGAGGCTTCCAGTGTGCTTCCTTCAGTTCTCAATGTTCCAGGGGTGACCCTTATGTGGGCTACGTGTATCTTTCTGCTGTGGCCTGTTTGCTCTCCCTGTAGGCGCCCAGGGAGGCTGAGTTATGCTCCTGGCCAGCTGTTGTAATGCTCAGCTGCTTGTAGTTGTTGTGGGCCCTTCAGTCTCTTTATCAGCTGTGGGGAGCCCCAGCACAGTTGGCTGCAAGTTCTAATACCACATTTGTGTTGCAGTATTTCTTTTAAGTGAGTAGGCCCCCACCATGGCAGGTTGTTAGGCTCAGGGCCTTACAATTGCTGTAAGCCTCTAGCCTATTAGGTCTCTTGTCAGCTCTCTGAGGATTGCAGCTGGGTGGGGCTGGCCTCAGGCACAGGAGCACCCAATTGTTTCAGGTTTTGGAAGGTGGAGCAAACCTCCTATGTGGGTCTTTGAGAAGTACAAGTCTTCTGAGGCTGAGAAGCCCTGCCGCCCACAGGTCCACACACACAGTCAACACAGTCCTGCCCCGTGTGAGTGCCCCGACCTCCCCAAGTGGACCCAGTCTCTCCATGGCGGGAGCCCCACACACTCTGCCACCGCCCCACACTCTCCACCCGCTCCTTATGCACACCCTGCTCGGCTCAAGTCAGCTCAGTTGCCAGGCTGCAGAGAATCCAGTCACCAATCTATGCAGGCCCACACGTTGCCTGAGGGCTTGTTGTTGGGTGGGGCCAGTCTCTAGGGTGGGCTGCCTGCCCTGGCTGAGCTGGATTAAATCGGTGCTCTAGCGGGTGGAGCAGACCCTGGGCTAGCAGGTCTCAGGGAGAACTCCAATGGCGTCTGTGTCAGCACGCTCACACCAGGCCACAACAATGGCCGCCGCCAATGTCCCAGTCCCTGGAGAGGTCCCACCCCTCACCGAGATGCACCCAGGGCCTATCAGGTGAGTCTCTTGTCACCGAAGCACTGTGCACCTTTCTTTCTGGTGATTTTAGGATGCTTTCTGGAACGGGTGAGTTTGTGCGCGGGCCCTTTAAGAGCCAGTTTTAGTTTCTTTGTGAACCGGGTTTTCTGGGGGTGCTCCCCAATGCTTTAGTAGCAGGCACAGTCAGATATTATGCTGCTGGTCTCAATTGTGCTGGGTCCACAAAATGCCCACAGCGGGGGCGCTCCCGGCTCAGGGCCCCGCGCCTCCAGGGAGGCTGCGTACCTGTGAGCTGCTCCCGGCGGCCGTGAAGCTGGCGGCTTGTGAAGGTGGCGTTTTTCCTCTCCAGAAGGGAGTCTCTGCCTCTTCTACCTCAGTTAGGATTGTCCGTTGTTGCAGGAGTTCCTCTTATCCAGTTTTCAGTTCTGTCTCAGGGGTAATTTTTCCACGAGTAGTTGTAAATTGGCTGTGTCCACGGGAGGAGGTGAGTTCAGAGTCTGCCTACGCCGCCATCTTGACTCTTATTTGATTATTATATCTGTAAATATCTTTTAAATTTTTCTTAATCCAGAACTACATAGTATCCTTCTCTTTTTAATTAATTTTTTCCTGTTATTAGCTTACTGGTCAACTTATCGAAAAAATTAGGTCAGAATGTTCCACATTCTGGATTTGTCTGTTTCTGGTGTCATTTAATTACATTCTCTATTCCTTATACTTCCTATGGAATGAAAGTTACAACTAAGACTTTGACTGGATTCTGTTTCAATTTATTTTTGGAATACTTCACAGTTGGTATTGTGTTCTGTGTAATATCTCACGTTAGGAAGTAAATAATGTTGGGTTATCTAACTTTGAGTAGCAATAAAATTGATCAGGGGTCCAATTACTCTGATATTTGGACTCAACAACTCCTTTTCACAATGCGAGACCTTGTCCAGCCCTCTACTTCCCATCCTGCTAACTCAGTGCAGGTAGTGACTCAATAATGAGTTCCTAAAAGCAATTTGAAAAGCACTACCACAAGCCCTGCATCTAACCAGGCACATATAATGGTTTCCTGGCTGGCATATCATAGGCCTCTGAATGGATCTCTAGGGGGCTTTGTAGGACAAAATACACTGATCACTGCAGTCTAAAAATTGAGCCTAACTTTAGGAGGTATTAGAGAAATTGACGGGGATTGATAAACCCATGTGAAGCATATTCTCTACAGTTTCTGGGATAAAACACTGGATATATTAGTCTCTGTATCTATAAATAAAGGAGAAAAGTTGAATCAGGTGATGTCTTAAGACCTTTTTAGTTATCAAAGTCTCTGGTTTCATGCTGGCATCAAGAGCACTCTGTGTGCAGTAACCCTGGAAAAGTTGTGTCTGTACATAGTACTGAATATCACTCTGTGTATCAAGAGTGAAAGGCTTGTGTCTAAAGAAGTACAGATTCAACGTTAAAAATGCTTCTGCTCCTTCAAAATGAAAGGATATATTCCAGATTCTGACTTAAGTGTCGTACACATGAGTTATTTGCTCAGGCTGACGTTCTTAACCTCTGGTTAACCTATCAGAAGATAATGTAAGAATCACAGAAGAGGGGAGACAAAAAACAAAACCAGCAACTTGGTCCTATGAAGGCAGCAAACTAAAAATGAGAAATATCTTTCCACCCACCTGGACCTTCATAATATTCCTTACTAATACCTGCATTCTTATAGACCTATGTTCCAAGGAAATGGCTCCTAGCTGACAAAAGAAAGACCACGTCTCTCAGTCCTTCTCTTCTCCCACTTAAAAGATTTTGGACTGAGACCTGGCAAGGAAATCTTGGGATGTTCAGATTGCAAAGGAGAAGACTTGGGGGGACAGGAGGGCTCTCCTCAAATGCTTGAAGGTTTCTTCTGTGGAAGATGAACTAGGATCATTCCGTGTGGTTCTAGAAACAGAGAGAACAGCCAGAGCCAAAGAACGAGAGGCAGAAGGAGGTAGAATTCAGCTGAAAATAGGGAAGTACTGTCCAAGAGCAAGTTTAAGAGACAGTCTTAAGGCCTAGTCGGATGTGTCTCCTAGTAGCAAGAATCTCTCTGTCTGGAGCTATTCAAGTTGAAGTTAGACGCCTGGCTATTAAAAACTTTGTAGAAGATTCTGGCTCTGGGTGGCAGGTTGAGCTCTATAATCAGCTCTTGCCGATTCTAGCTCAATGATTCAATACTTGCTTATTCATCTTCAGCACCATTTTGAGCTTTCAACTCAAAACTTCTGTGAATACCAATTTCTCCTTTATCTGATTTCTCGGTATGTCTTTTATTTGTTCAGTGCTTCAGAGTAACGCTTTGTTTTATATTGTCTTTAGATTTTTCTCCAACTGCTTCATATATATTGCCACCATCTCCCCTCCTCTCTGCAAGATTGCTTCCTCTTTTATCTTGTGGGGACTGTGTAATATGTTCTTTTATGTCCCCCACGGTGCCATGTTCGTGACTGAACACATGGTGTGTGTTCAATAAATACATGTTGAAACGGATTGAATTGATGTTCAGGGACTTCCATCCAAGAAAGCATGAAAGTGTCACTCTGAAGGGAAAAAAATCCAACTACATTTTCCATCATGGCTGCCCTTAATTCTCCCACATCTGCTCAATACTTTTCTGCTGCCCCCCACCCTCCTTTCCTTTCCCTCCACCTCTCCTAGTCCCCTCCTTCCCACAACTCAGTTCAGCCTAAGGAAAACGGCTGTGTTTGGCTTTAACTCTCCTTCTGGGAAGTTCATCCATTTTTTTAGAGAACAAAGGAAGGAATTTTGCATCGAAGCCTTTCCTGGAGTAATTGAAACAAAAAATTATTTCCTCTCATTTATTGGGATAAGAGGGGTAAAGTGGAATACTCACACACACACAGAATATGTACACATAAAGACACACAAAAACACGTACACAAAGTGTTCTGAAGTCTTGACTCCAGTGTTCTACAAGTGGACTAGCAGTGCAATCTTGTGCAAGCTACGTCTTTGTGTCTCAGTTAATGCAGCTATAAAATGGAGATGATAATACTTGCCCTACTGGTCTCACAGGGATTCTGTGGCAATGAAACGAGAAAGTGGATGTGAAAACACCATGTAAATTATAAAGACTATATGGATATCAGGCATTGTTGTTGTTTTTATTAAGACGTAGATAGCAAACTAGCCTTTCCCTGTCTCTGAAAGATTTGTCGTGTACCAATTCAAAGTAGATAATCCTTTGCAGATGATTGAGATGTGTTTCTCTCTCAGTGCCTTGTGGGAAGAGAGGAATCCCAGAGCAAAACTAAAATCAAATGATCTTCTCATATATTTCAAATTTACAGAAAGCAGTGGCCTCTGCATTGTTAAATATGCGGAATCGAGCACAGGGAAACTGTGGAAGATCAATTAGCTTTTTTTGTTTGTTTCTGAGGAGCCGAGTTCTCATTCAAAATTTAAGTGTACATGCTTTCATTCTCTTGTTCTTATTCCTAATGCTTTCAAATTATGATGCAAAACTCCAAAGCTGATAAAGTGATTTTTTTTTAAAGAAATACTCTTTCTTCCACAATAATACAGAGTTGTTTTTTGGAAGATGAAGAATGGTGATTGAAATTCTTAATATTCCTATGTAATTTGCTAATGTTTTCAGAAATATGAATGTAACGTCAGTGGCAGACACATCATACAAATGAAAAAACTTAATTATTTAAATGTATAACCTCTTGTTAAGAGAGAAACGTGGGATAATGCTTAATTTAAATTTTCACTATCTTTGGATTTATTGCAATGTGTGTGATAAACATTCCACTGATTAGAGATTTTTTATTTTTTCTAACATATAGAATCAAATATAAAATCGTTAACATCCCTATTTTCCAGCTCTAGTGTCCCCAGACTCTCCCAGTGACAGCCACTGATGTCATCTCCAGACCAGCTCAGGTTGTGAGGTGATCATGACCAGAGTTAGAGGTACGTTACCTTTCTATACTCATCAGCCGATAGCGTCTGATTTTAGCTTCATGATTATAGAATGGGAGTCTGGAATATGATTAATAAAACTGAGAGGTCTTTATCCATTGACTTTCAGCCTTCTTCCACCTCCTCAGCTGTGACTTCTTCATTTCTGTTGACACAGTTTGCATGGCTTGTCTTCTGCCTTGGTCTCTCTGCTTAGCACTTTTGTATCCTACCAGACTATGTTTGAAGATAAATTCCTGATTGCTTGGATAAAGCCTTGGTAAACTACTATACCCTTGAGATAGCCCCTCACTGGAATCTTGGATAGAATTCTTCTTTCTCCTCATAAACTGTCTAACAGTCCTGGGCTCTGCTCCCATACCATAACACCAAGAGCCATAGAACACATCACCCTATACCCATCCTTCATACTATGGTGAGCCTCCCCTAACCTAACATTCTGACATACTAGAGTGAAAAATGTATAAATATGCTAAACATATTCATTAACTCAGTTATGTTTTATGTCGAGTCCCACTGCCTGCAGACAGAGTTCTTTCTCTCATAGGTGAACCTATGATCTGACTCATGTCGTATCTCCTGATGTTGAGGCAAAACTGTTACCTACATCCCCATGGTCATCTTCCACCTGCTATCTTAGATGCTCCTCCTCAGCTGGATATATTTCCTTTCTCTCCCTACAGGTGGTTTAGTGGCCATAACCCTGTTCTCTCTGCTCCTGAATTCCACTTCCTTTGCTCCAGACTATATTTGATAATCTCTGTGTACTCTACCCTACAATCTTCAAAAAAAAAAAAAAAAGGTTGAAAACTCTATGCAGCTGAATCTGTATGGATTTTAGTAAGAACTTTTTCTAGTATCACCCATAGCATAATATGTAATACATCTTTTGTATAACATGGCAGAAGTAAATACAATCCTGTGTTGGTTTCTCTAATGAGTTTTATTTTGTAACTCCATAGAGAAGGTTTAAGCTCTTTAAGAGCAAGTAAGAATCGTTTTTAATTTATTTGCTATCTCCTACATTAAGTCCTTCTTAAAGAATAAAGATAACACAATGAAGAGCGAGAAGAGTGTTTTTAGGATTGGGAGACCCGAGTTCTCATGCCGACTCTGGCAATGTCCATATGACCATGGATAAACCATTCATTTCTTTGAATTTTAGTCTGATATCTGTAAAATAAAGGAGGTAGACTAAGTTATACACAAAGTTCCTTATGGCTTTAACATTGAATGGTTGATTTTGATTTAAAATTTAAACAGTTGCAATAATAAATGTTTCAATTAGAAAATTCAGTTTATTCTGAATGAAGCTTAAAGGCTAATATTGATATTTCAATGTAGCTGAAATTACTGCTGTTATATATTAACGCAGGCTTGCTTCAACAGCAGTATGGTAATACAGAAACCAAAAGACAAGTGCGCACTAATTTCTTACCCTTAGGATGTTAGCTTCTATCACCATGATTGTCAAGTGGAGATGTCATGTAAAGAGCCTTGGGCTGGGTAATTTGAGGATGTCTGCATACTCTTAGGCGAGTATTCTAACTATCCAAGATTCAATGTCTTCTGCTGAGAAATGGGCACAACTATAACTTTCTCACACATTTCATGGACTTGTGAGGTCTGTAACTTATGAGAAAGTAATTTGTAAATATTGCACACTAATTAAAAGTAAACTAACATAAATAACTTCTAAACTAGTCAAATGTATCGCCATTCTTGCCTAAAGCAGGTAAGATTAGCTCAATATCTGCAGAGCCAGATGTTGACATAAACTAGTGAGGCCAGTAGGTGATAAATGCTGAATGGTATCTTACACTGGGCCTCTGCTTTGCAAAAGTAATGGGGACTGTGGCAAGCTAGAAACATGCTCTGTCTGAAGAACTGGTTTGATAGGTCAAACAAAATATACCTTTAGGCAAATTTTCAATGTCTGATCTAAGCTTTAACTATCCCTATAGCTCAAATCCTTGCTGAACGCACATATGAGACTTCCCGGTTACTATGAGGATAGCTTCTTCCACTTAGTAATAATGATCACAAGAGATTTAATTTGAGATTTGGATGAGTAAAGCCAGAGACCCCTGGAGAAATATGGGATGACAGTTCTAAGAAATGGAAAGTGCAAGATTGGTGAACAAATGTGCATCCTGCTTACCACCCGGAAAGGAGATTCCCTGGTTGCCTGTAAGGATGGTTACCAAAATGATAGCTGGCAATGCAGTCAGATTCTATTATAGTGTGCTACAGCAGATTCAGTTTCCAGGTCCCCAAGAAACCTTTTCTTTCATTGGTCCTACAGTACAGATCATTTCTGAAACTATCATGTTATGCTATTAGAGACTAGACTCTATGCTTCATGAAGACTGAGTGAATGTCTAATTCATCCTTGAATCCTCCATAATGTTGAGCATAGTATCTTACTTATTATAATGTTCTATAAGTCTTGTTGAATATGGAAGAAATCTGTATGGTCTGTATACGTCAGAACACAGTAAATTTTCTGAAGACCGTGTGGTATAGTTCAAAATAAAACCAAACAAAATAAAGGAAGGGAAAGAATGGGGGAGAATCTACAAACCTTGTTCTACTATAGGTTCTACAAGCACCATGGTTGCATGATTTTGAGCAAGTCACTTCAAAATTCTGGGACTCAATTTCAACATCTGTAATCTGCAAAAGTTGAATTAGATACTGTTTCCTTCTAGCTCTAACAGCCTATGATTGTCTTCTATCCCTGAAATCAATAAGGATGCCTACAGAATGTGAATCCTTTTGGAAAAACCAGGATTCTTCTTCACTTTTGCATCTCAGAGAGCCTGAGCCAAATGCCTTAGCCAATTTTTGGTCCCCAAGTTCATTTTCTGATGTTGGCTTCAAATAAAAAATACTTACTCTTCCCTGTAAAACTTGTTTTTAAAATGCTTCAAGGTATATTTCCCTCTCTTCCATCTATGGGCATGTTAATGATCTAGTCAATCAACATGCCAAACAAGTTCCAGCTACTCAGGAGGTCAAAAGAAGTACAATAAAACAACCTTCTAATGGGAAATTCCAAGAAATAAATCCAGTTTTTTGAGCTTCTGAGATAAAGTTAAGGTTGAAATGCATTTCTTCACTTCTGCTCAGATATAGAAGAGAAGAGCTACCCTGGAAGCCAGAAGACAGGTGCTCCAGGAATTTCGATGGATGCATGACAGACCCACATTCATCATTCAGTTCACCATGAGAAATGGTGATTGGAGACTGATGTTATCAAACTGCTTAATCTCACTCTCATCACACTGCCTTTTCCTGAACCCTGCTACACAATGTTCCGGAAGAGAGACAGTCATACATTTGCTTCTGATGGCAGTGTCTGATTATCAGCAGCCAGAACCAGCCTGAGTCTTCTTGCGAAGTAGAGGTTTGTCTTTAGTGTTGTAGCCACTTTGTTTTGGTCATTCATTTATTCACTTACTTCAACATTTATTTATTCATTCATTCAACAAACATTCATTGACCACCTTACTTGGCTAAGCACAGTTCTGTTCCCTGGGATCTAAACATGAATCACACATTCCTTGAGTGAATGAATGAATGAACAAGAGACATAGTTCCTGCTGCTAAGGTACTCCCAGTCCAGTGGGGAAGATAGACCAGTAAAGAGACCATTATAATTCATCATGATGAGTGCTATGGTAGAGATGGGCAATGTGTACTGGGGCCCATCAGAGAACATTGATGCTCCCCAAGAGGCTCATGGAAGACTTTTCCAAGTGGAGAGATCTTATAGGCAGTTGTACCAGCCTCTCAGCATGGTAATCTGGTCTGGAAGTTTGAGATCCTCAGCTGGTAGACTGTTCATTCCTGAAGTGAATGAGATCACTAGGGAGGGAGACACGAAGTGGAGGATAAAAGAAGAGGCTCAAGATCAGAAGCCTGGAAAACAACAGTATTTAAGGGCATAGCTTGAGCCCTCCCCCTGAATCAGTGTGATCTGAATGCCTAACTTTCATTATACTCTGCATTTTTAGTCTCTGTGCCTGCAACCCTGATGGAATGTCTTTGGGTTGTTTTTCATGTTTAGGATAAAAGACTGGGATAACTTACATTACTAGTCTACAATGGCAGAGCTGGGGGATGTTTTTATGGATACTTGTGATATTAAATACGCAATCAAGTCTGAAATTCTGATTATGGAATTCCAAATATGAAGCAAAAAATGAGGGAGGATTTTCAAAGGAATGAGTTTTCCCTGCTGGCCATGAAATTATACCTGTTGTCTCCTCTGTGGATCAAGTGTGGCTCACCCACTGTTATCTGTAAACATTTTTCGTGTGTGCATTAAAAATGTCACTATTGTTGCCATAGTAAACATATTATGAGAACAATAACACTAGTTGTTATTATTGTTATTATTATTAATAATGTTCCTATTAAATCAAGCACTGTGACAGGTAATTTACATACATCATCTCATTCAATTTTCAAAGCAAAGATTTAGGATAAAGGAGCAAGAAGCATAGCTGAAACTTTTAGCTTGGCTTATATAGAAAAATCTTTTTAAAAATAGTACTCTAAGAATTGGAGCCTATATTAGAACTTTTAGCTAAAAAATGGTGCTTCATGTTTTATGAAAATTATGTTTGTTAATATAACTAAAAGGACATGGATTAATTTTCTTAAAATAAGCTAACATTACTGGAGAGATTCAAGTAAACAGCAAATAGTTGGTATTCTCCTATCATATCACAGCAATACTTCTGATGACTTTCTTGTTATATTGCAAATGGTGGCTCCATGCCCTCAGAAAAAAGATTCTACTTGAATGCCTGTCCAAGGTAATTTTTGTCATCTTAAAAGGATATGTGTTTCATTGGATAAATCAAATAAATGAATTTTCATTTGGAAGTCCATCTGGTGTGCTGGAGAAGAAACCAGGCAAGAACCAGGAGGTTCCTTGTGTTTCTGTGGGCACTCTCCTACGTGACCTTGTGCAAGTCACTTACTCAGCTTACACAGCACCGCTTGCTGCAAATATTTACGAGAGTGATGGATGCTTCGTAGAGAAAAGCATCACACATCAGAGTCCTCTGGAGAATACTGGAAGGTTGCGCTTCTATAAACCTCAAAGGAGAACTTCTAGGGACAAGGAAAACAGTGCATTACATTTGCTGCTCCTCACTCCACTCCGACCCCTGCCCCCCGATTAACCATTCCCTCACTTTCAGTCATGTGATGGGGCTTTCCAGCTGAATGCATTCTCCCCCGATGAGTACAATAAACATAATTTATAATCTTCATTTAATAATCTTAATTTATTGAGTCCATACTATGGTCCAGGCACTGTTCTAAATGATTTACATACGCCAACTCATTTAATTTTCACAAAACCTCTATGAATTGCATATATTATCACCTACAATATATAGAAAAAGAAACTGGGGTACAGAGCTCTTAAATAACTTGCACAAAATCATATTAGTTTTAAAAGGCCAAGGCAGGATTCAGTCCCAGGCAGTCTGACTCCATATTCTACCTTTTACCATTACACAAATTGTTTTTTCCTAGCATGTGCGGGTATCCTAGTATTCAGAATATCTCATAGCACTTCTGTTCATTTTAGTCTCTCCATACCCTTTTGTAATGCTCTTAGGGAAACGAATATGTTTTATTTTTCTGTTTCTTTAGGACTTGGTACAGTATTTAACACATGGAAGGGCCTTATGATGGTTGAATGAATGTGCAACCATCTTCCCTAAAAGCATTTAAGGCAGAGGTTTGAAATCTAAAACCCCCCAACGGTCAATGAATGGGTTACAGGGTGTTCATGACCTCCTCACTTCCAAGAATTGTAGGCAATATATCATGGATAAATTTTTTTCTTCCCCTAGGGAGAGACTCCATAATCTTCAACAGAATCTAAAGGGTTCCATGTCTGGTAACTGGAAGTCTCATTGGCTATTGGGAATGAGTTTTCCTACCTGACTTGACTACAGGTAGAACTCTGCTGATCATTATTACAGGAGTTAAATGGCTAAACTGTCTTGCCCTTAGCAGTACCGAACTATAACAAAACGCCAACTTTAATCACACATAAAGTCATTTTTTTTACAATCTTTATTATTAAAATAGAGACATTTAAAAATATGATAACAAAAAGTTACAGTAAGTAAAAGTCAGTTACTGGTGTTCAGTTAAATGATCTTTTTTCAGGAACATTGTGTTGTGTCTTTCATGTGGACCAATTTTCATCGACTTCTTTTGGTCCATGTTAGTGATTAATTACAAAGGAATTAATGAAATTGATCGGGTAACAATGTACATTAGTCTTTTAGTTGGGTAAAAAATCAAGAATCATTCTGGGATTACCTATTGCCTGGACATAGCCTATGCCAATATACAATCTATTTTGTTCTCTCCCAGTTTCTGTTGATATCACTTAATAGTCTTTTTTTTAATGCTATATACTCTTCTTATGTTGTTTAGATCGATTTCTCATTTGGAAAATATTTGTTTTCTCAGATTGGAGAATTCCTTAAGTGCCTAAGAAGATGATAGATGAAAGATTCAGAAGCACTAGTAAATTAAATTCAGTGTGCATTTACTGAGCACTACTTGTTTGCCTAGAACTCTATAGAGACTCAAGGAGCTATTTAAAGGAACAGAAGATATAGCCGTATCCTAAAGAAACTTGTATTCCAGTAGGTAGTTTATGGCTGTCTTTAAATATTAGGCTTAGTGGTTTAGAATTGATGTATAGGCAAGAAATGTCTAGAGTAGATACTCGCACAGGGGAGGATAATGATTAAAATGGAAAGCTTAATATGGCACAGTTCTGAAAGCTGAATAAAAATGTGATGAAACTGGATGGATGGAAGCTATTGTAGAAGACTTTTGTGTTATCTACCCAAACTTAATAAATATGGGGTGGCTCTGTGGTAGTAGAAATCAAGATGACGGGGTGGAAATAAGAGATGCCTGGGGAAGATTTGGCGTCTTGGAGGACTGTGTTATTCCAATCAGTCATGAGCCTGACTAGGCTCACAGCTCCTTCTAGGGGAAACTGTCTCATTCACGCTCTTACATGGAGGAATAACCTTGTGTTTATTACCATAGTCCCCTCCCCACTTCTTTCTGGAAGTAGTTCATTCATCCAATAATGCATCAGTATAGTGGACTAGCACGATGTTCTGAGGAATGTCAAGATGATTAAGGTCACTGCATACTATATTGTGGCAGAGAACAAGAGAGTTAACCTAGTGCTTCGACAAGACAATGAATATGTAGAGCAGTTGTCTCTATGCAAATGTGAACAGCTTCTGGTAGATAGAAAAAATACACTTGCCAGATTAATACAGGCATATCAAGTATCAACTACAGTAAAGATATCACATTCAGCATAGCAGCTGCTATTGGGGCTACCAATTGATTAAGTTTATGGTGATTCATAATTACTTGCCTCTGGTTATGATTCTTCCAGTTTTGAACTAAATGGGGATGTGATGAGGACCACACTCCTCCAAACTTAAATTTTTGAGAATGACATTAATCTTTACAATTCTTTCAAGGATGAATTATTACTTCTGTTTTACTATAACAGCAAGGTGGGATTTGGAGGGACGGTTACCGGAGCTTCCATTAGCCCTTTTTGCCACAATGGCTTCTCAACTCCACAGGTCAGAAAACCGGTGTGAACATTCTGCTAGCTACTAAGTATATATATTTCAATTTTGCATTTGGGAAATAACTACAGAGTTTATGTAGCTGTATATTTTTCCCCTGTCCCCAAGTCTAAATCCTTTAAGATCAACTATGTGTTTGTATTCACTAGCTAAGCCCTCAAATTCTTTTGGTTAAATAAACTATTTCCTCCTGGAACATGGACTGTATTTCCCCTCTTGGGGTGTACTGAGCTCTGATCCTAGTTTTTGGTCTGGAGGCAATGAGGAAATGTAGGGACAGATAACAAGTATCATCTTTTGTATCATTCACCGCAGTTAAGGCACTTGCATGGGTCTCCAGCTAGGGCTGGGGTGCTTCTGCTGGTCCAGAGGTTTCAAGGGAACATAGGGATTCAAGACTCTAGGACTCATTCATACAAATGTTCCCATCCCAGGTCTTAGGGTACCAATTCTTTCCTATCAGCCTCTGTCTCTGACAGAAGAGACCTGTTGTGGCTGAACATCCTGTATCCTTCGTATCCCTTACAATTAGACCTTACAATAAAATTCTGTTCCTAATGTTGGGCACTCTCTGACCTGTGGATACAGAGATAAGGTTGCTTTAATCATTGCCATGGAGGCCTCTTGTTTTAATCCTGTACCCTGAGTTGGTGGTTTCATTTCCTTAAAGCATCCACAGCAGTTAATAAAAGCTAAGATCTCCAGGGGCTAGATTCTCCATGGACCTTATGAGTAGTGTTCAGAATGTCTCCCAGAATTGTCCACCCAAAATGGGGAAGCAGAAAAATTTACCAAATGTTTTACATTCCCAATTGCTTGACAGTTTTCTCCAAGGATACGGACACCTCTGCACTTCCCAGTTGCACATGTGTGCTGGCTGAGCAAGTTCCTTCTGGTGTTCAAATCATAGGACAAGCCAAATGGCAGAAAGTGAAGACATATGGAATATACTTGATGCAGGACACTATCAGTGTGAAGTGAGTCAAAATTCTCATGGAACTTTCCACAGCAGCTGCAGCTGAAGTCAGGGATAAATAGACGTGAGGTAGGACAGCAGAGGTGTCTGATACCACAAGCAAGGCAATTCCATAGTTTATCAGTGACTCAGGATCTTTTTGTCTCCTTACTTTCCATCCCTAAGGTGAGGCCCTCACTGTATGGTAAAAAATTTCTCCCAATGCATTGTCATTCAAGCCAGCGGGAAAGGGAAAATGAAGGAGAGGATATACCTTTTCCTTTTAGAGCAAAATACAAAAGTTGTGCTCACATCCATGGTCAGAACTTAGTCACAAATTCACACTTAACCACCATGGAGGCTGAAAAATGCAGTTTAGCATGTTCTGAGCAGCTGGGTCCCTGGGTAGAAATCAGGGATTCTATTCATATAAAACAGTAGTTTTCAACTCATCGCCTAGGTAGAATTTTAGAAATGTGTGGTGGTGTTTTGTTTGACACAATGACTAGAAGGTCCTGCTGTCATTTAATTGGAAGTTGAATGAACTGCAATGTTCAGAATAGCCTTGTGTAATAAAGAGTTGCCTTGTATTCTGTACGTACAACTTTTGAAAATCCTGAAGGATGTCCAAGTGGGTGGGAAAAAAATTTGAGTTTTCTAAGTGTAGAGCTTAACTCCATTTTCCACATAAATGTGCAGTTGTAACATTCACTGAATTTTCTAGAGGTGTACCTACTTGTTCAGTCAAGGAAAAATTGTACTTTATTATATTTTAATCTTTAGCCAGAGTTGTTCATCACTTCAGAAAAAAACACATCATCTACAATAATGCTGCTTATGGTATTTGAGTCATCAATATAAGACACCATGTCAGTCCCCATTTGTAAGTGCCACGTTCATCCTGGTTCACATTTAGGTATAATCATCTCACTACTTTATTTCATTTTCTAGTGTAGTTATGCCTGAGCATTTATATATTCAATTATATTATATTTTAAATTAACTAATTTAATTTAAATAAATAACGTAAAATGTTTTATTTTAAATTATTTTTATTTTCTCATTTTCTTTGTATTAGACTTAGGGGCTTATTGGTTCTTTTCAAGGTATTTGTATAAGTAAGGTAGATCTCAGGATAGTAAAGGGGGCATTGTAAAATATTCGGTGTAAAAATAGGATGTTTATTCTGACAGGATTGAAAATCTCTACTATGGAAGGAGAAAACAGAAACTAGGGGACAATGAGCTACCTCTGCCACAAAGAAACATGTAAGTCCAACTAGGGAGACAGAAATTATGAGTAAATTGAGACATCAGAATATATGTATAAGTAGAAGCTTTGAGACCAAAAAAAAAAAAAAAAAAAAGCTAGAGAGTAAGTATACAAGAAGTCAGTTAGTTGTGCAAAAATAATGGAGTAGATTAACAAGTGGGACACTTAGTGAATATCCATGAACTCCTACTGCTGATGTCTATGAGGATACCTTAATCCGCATCGATTTCTAGGTCCAGTTTTCCTGTGCACCAGCTCTATTCTAATTCCCACGTACACAGTAGTTAATTCTAACTTGTTTCCTACTCCTGCTGCTGCCTGCTCTTTCTGCTTTTTCTGGGTTCCTTTGCTCCTGAGGTTATTCGAGTATGTATGTATGCAACCAGAAGAGCATAACATCAATGAAGACTAAGGAGCACAAATCTCTTCAAGTTCGGCAAATGGAGAGTGGGGCCATGGAGAGAGTGCTAAGAGAATTATGCTACCATTGACTGAAATGAAGCATGGTTTGGAGTAGCAAGAAAGGAGATGAGATGCTAATCTTTTGTGCCAACCTGTATCTCATTTAAATTTTAATTATTTGTCTTTATTGATTTCTTAGCTCTTCACTCACCCCTCTAGTTCTCTCTACCACTCTTCTTAGAGTTTACTTAGAAATTCCCTTTTATATTTTACTCTAAATGCTACATAATTTCAAAAGTGGAGTTAATTTCTGAAGCTTCTTCCCCTTTCTGATTGGGCATGTGAGTGAGATTAATTCAGTTAATTCTGATTGCTCTAAACACTGTGTATACCAGGATATGCCAAAGATATGGTTATGGGTCACTTACTCTTTCATCAAACCTCTACTGTGTGCTGAGGAATTGTGTCTGATAATAAAAATAAGAAGAAGCATAAATCTCAATCCTTCACCTCAGGTGGCTCATAGTGGAAATGTCAGATACTCTGATCAATTTTTGCATTAAAATACAAATTCCATATTACCAGTGTGTACAAGGTACTATAGGATCAAGGATAAAAGTAGTACTAACTTTGCCTGAAAGACCTGGGCAAAAGTAGAAAACATTTGGAGTCAAATTTATAAGATGAGCAAAAGTTCACAAGATAAAGAGAAAAATAAAGAAAACAGGAAAAAAAAAGAAAGAAGAAGAAAATATAGAACTAGAGGCATGGAATCAAAATATATATACTTAGTTGTGGAAAATTAAGAATTGAACTTAGAGTATCCGAGGGTAGTTGATTTAATTTTATTTATTTATTTTTCCCCCCAAAGCCCCAGTAGATAGTTGTATGTCATAGCTGCACATCCTTCTAGTTACTGTATGTGGGACGCGGCCTCAGCATGGCTGGAGAAGCCGTGCGTCAGTGCGCGTCCATGATCTCAACCTGGGCCGCCAGCAGCGCAGCACGCGCACTTACCCGCTAAGCCACGGGGCCGGCCCCTGAGGGTAGTTGAGAGTGGGGTCAGAATAGAGGGAATTGAAGGTTGATACAAAGCCAGGGTCAGAAAATCACTATACTCTTGGCTAAGAATTTTGAACCTTACACATTTATTCATCCATTGCTTATTGACAATGATGCTAATAGTAATACGTATCACATAGAAAGGCACGTTGCTAAGTAATAATATAATTTTCTTAACAATCTAAGCAATACACTCAAAATTGGTGAGTTTGAGGTGCCAATATGATATTCAAATGGAAATAACTAGTTGGCAGTTGGAAGCATGAAGCTTGGACAACAGAGTGAGATCAAGGTTGAATATTAACACAGGCAAACCACCAGCATCTGGGTTCTGGTTGATGTTATGTCAAGAACACTTAAAACAAGCCAAGAAGAGGGCAAAGGGCAACACGATGGGGAACACCAATATTTAAGGGATGGGTGGAGGAAGAGAAGACAATGAAAGAAAGTAGAAGTGGTTGTAAAGAAAGAATCAAGATTGAATGGGGTCCCGAAGCTAAAATTAGAAAGATACTTAAGAAGGAAGCCATTACTAAGCCAAATTCGACAGAAAACTTCAATAAGATAAAGATTAAAATGTATGCATTGCATATGGAACCTCAAATTCTTCCCTCATACAGAGATTAAGTAAAATTTTAGGAGTAACTTAAATCCAAAAAGCCTATGAACAATAATTTAGTCTGGAAATATTTCTTTATGGAGGGTTAGAGCAGGACTCATGCTCTAAATCCAATTCCAAAATCCTATATTTGCAGAACATTTCCCCCAAATCTGGGATGATATGCTCTCGTATTTGGAGGTGGGTTAGCAAAATATCTGCATGTGTGGACCTGACTTTTGTAAAAAACTTGGTTTAGAAAACAGCTTTACCACTTAAAGAGTAGAGTGACCATTGGAAGTTACTTGAACCTCTGAGACTCAATTTCCTCATCCACGAAAGAGAGAAAAGATATCAATTTCATAAGGTTGTAGGTGAGGATAAAATGAAATAATAGGATGTAAAGTACTTAATCTGGCACATAGTGAGGGCTCAATAAATAATAGCTATTATTATTATACTGGGCTGCTATGTGACGAGAATCCTGCCGTTGCCTGACTTTTCATTAACCATGCAACACTTGGGAGTTTTTGGCAGCCACCACAAAGCAGTTTGTTGGCACACAACCTTTCAATTATCTGCACTACTGATCCTCTCCATTAGCCTGGATAAGAGAAAGTGTACTGCATAGATAAGCCAGAGGGAAGGGAAAAAAAAAAACCAGTCCAGCCATATATCTAATATAAATCCCTATTAGGAATTTAGACAGAGTTCCTCATGATTACAGATTTATATCTTCAAAGACAGGACTCTAAGTTCCTCTGTACATGAGTTCTTTAACTTGACCATAATGAATGTTAACTCTTCTTTGTTGTTGCGTTCTTTTTACACAACAAATCTCCATTTAAGGAAATATACCAAGAGGCTTTTTTCTGTGTGTGATAATGTTTCACCTCTGATCCTATTTCCAATGCTGTGCCTCTATCTGGCAATGCTAAGAATTGCTCAAGTTACTTGACAGTCAATGGAATGACAATAAAAGTTCCACCTTATCTGACACTGAATTCTCTGCCTTTGATATATGGAGACAACTTTTTTTCCACAAGGCTAAAGAGGCTTTACTTAGAGGAGGCATAAATTTATAGGTTTTATTTTTGGCCACTGGAGGGCTCTCATATTTTTCCACTAATGAAATGGAAACCTTGAACATGACTAAAAACTGGAAATCAAAGATGCGAGTTTAAAGCGAGTGATCCTGTGGTTTGTGCCCCAAATCTAGCTGCAGATGAAATTTGAGGACAGGTGAATCTAATGCTGTAAAGCAGTGATTTGGCCACTGCAGACAGATGCTGAGTCTCTGGGTGTGACTCAGATATCCAACTTCAGGAAAAGGTGGACCGTCTCTTTCACTTCTTTTACTTTAGTGATCAATCTGTCTCTTTTCCTTTCTGTCTGATAATCTCCCAGCTCCCTGTTCTTTCCATAGAGAGCCTATGAAATAATGCTGACCTTTGATTCTTCTTCTAACTGCTTCCTTTTTCTCTTATCCCTAAACCCTGTCTACCACCCCAAAGTCTCTCCCCATCAATGACCTTCCCTAACCGTTATACTTGTGTCCTATAGCTCCTTTTATAGACTCCAGCAATAACCCCCCCACACATGCATACACACACACACAAAACTACTTGTGCTGCCCTCAGTGGTTCCACGTCTACTCAAGTCAACCACACAGCGATGGATACTTGTGTTGAGATGTCAGACTTTCCAACAGTGGTCAGGTTTGTACACAAAGGAAGGCAGCCAGCAGTTTGGATCACAGCGCTCAAACAGATACAGTGATCTTGGGTCTGATCTCAGCTATTGTGGATATTCAAGGAACAATTAAGAAATGGCAGCTGGTATCTTTGGAAGTAGTAATATTCATAGTCAGAATTGTCTTTCTGGCTTGAAATAGGAGGTCTATCTATCTTAAAATAGTTTCCCCAAGCAGTAACTATAGGTAGGCACAAAGTCTGGCTCGGTGAGACATCTGGAAGGACCCATTACATCCTCAGTCAAGCAGGCTAAGGTTGCAGGGGAGAGCTGAAGAAGCGAATCAGGAGGGCAAGGTTTAAGATCTGTGAACATGTCAGGAATTTGTGGAGACAGCTTAGTTTAGAAGATACACAAACACGCAGAGATTCACCTGAAACTATCAGACACCCACCCTGGAGCAACACGAGTAATTCTAGACCTCCTCACCTATGGGAACTAGCTACTGAATTCATTGCCAAGCTTATATAAGAGAGACCCAGGAACTGTAGGCTCAAAGTCTCCAGAGTCAGCAGCCAAGAAGAGATGATACAGATAGAGTCTGACACAGTCCTTGCTGGTGACTAGGTTTTTTTCCTTGTTATTTTTGAGATATCATGGACAATAGTCCTGTTAGATTCATTCCACCTCACTGAGTTTGAACTTTAGTGTGTAAATGAAATAGTACCCATTTTGGCCCTGGAGACCCTTTTTGTATGTAATTTTGTTGTTGTTTGCCTACCAAAGGTAAGGTTGCTAAAGTGCTCTGTTGTTTGTATGTAAAGTTGTTTGTTTCCCTTCTATTTCACTTACAAATATATATTGCGACCATTACCAATTTCTAGATCATACATAGAACTAGCTTTTAAACGTTTTCACCCATTAGTTAATAATAGTAGTAATGTATCAGTATTGGTTCATTAATTGTGACAAATGCTCCATACTAATGTAAGATGCAAATAATAGGGGAAACTGGGGGATGGGATATATGAGAACTCTTAGTACCATCTTTTCAGTTTTTCTGTTAATCTAAAACTGTTCTAAAATAAAAAATTAAAACAAAAACATCAGCCTGCCATCACCTAATGTAACCCCATTATTGGTTAAAGTTACAGGGTGAATGATGGTAAGAGTCATGCCAGGGTGGCAGATATCAACCCTTCGAGCTGCCTACGTGCACAGGTACATAGTCGGGCAGCAGTCCTGAGATGAGGGAGATGACCGTGTCTCATATTCAGGATATTTCTGTTACAAGCATGGTAGATCCCCACTAGCATCATTGGGCTCTTCCCTGATGCTACCTTCCCTAAAGATAACTTTTTTTCCCCAAGAAGCACCGGCCTTTCCACCTTCATCCCAGAACCCTGAACTGAAATCAGTTCCAGGCAGTTTCAGATTATCCTTGCTTTTCTGGTTTCTCATTGTGATATGTCCTGATACCCAGACACAACCTTCTCTTTTTTACAGGCCTATCTCTTTTGTTGACCTTCCAACTCTGGCCCGGTTTCTGCTGCTTCATTTCAGCCTACCTCCTTTTCTGGCTTGTACAGAATGCCTACCCCATCACTCTCCATTTACTAACTATTGGTAAAAGATTACCATCAGATGTTGGCTTTCTGACGATGATGAACACCACGACCTAGTGTTTGAAGACAAATGACTTGATGCTTAAATGTGAAGGAGCCAGTGCTGGTGCTGGTTATGTGCTCCTCTTTCTCCCTCTTGGGAACTTCTCTCTCTATTCTGGACACCTCCTCTTTTTCTAGGAGCTTGGTGACATCCTATGTATCTACGTACTTTCCGGACACCCATCATGATGACCCATCAGATCTGCCTCCTACTCTGCACCTAACAGTTCCCTTCTACTTCACTATCAAAAATCTTTTCAATTGCAGCCTAATTTTTTCCTTCCCTAAATTTCCTCTTTGATCAATGTGTCTTGCGTATCACCCTTAACCAATATCTAGTTCTTCTTCTGGGCACATGAGAGGCTTATGTTTCCTGCCTTCCTTGAAGCTAGATGTGGCCATGTGACTTGCTTTGGCCAGTGAAATGTGAATAGAAGTGATGCATATCACTTTCTTGTAGGAGCATTTAATTGCCAGTGCATGACTCTCCTGTCTTCTCTTCTCTTGCTACAGTGATCATGGGAGGTTGATACAGAGGTGCCATAAGATCAAAGGAGCCTGTAGTGCTGAGCCAACATATGGAGGAGAGTTGCCTGGACATGCCAGGGCCTTTGTATTAGTGAGTGAGTTCTGTTGTATTAAAAGGAACTAAGATTGTGAGAATATTTTTAGCACTGTATAACTTGGAATATTTTGACTATTACAGTTGAAAAGTAATCTCAAGAGTATAATACATTGTTAGTAATTGATGATATCTTAATATACTACCTCTTCCAGAGTATTTCCTTTGTGATAGGAGATCCCAGGGGACAAGATATCTTAACTGAGAAGAATGAACTGCTAATGATGGAGTAGAAGACTCTTGGGCATATTATAGAAGATGACATTTTGGGATAAGACAGTCTTTCTTTGCTCTCTAATCATACCATGATGGTGTCTGGCCAGATTATTATCTACATATAACGTTTTAGGAAGTACAATTTGTGACAACTGCAGAAATTGTGGAATCTTAGCTCTTGCTGTAAGTTTTCCCTTCTAATCCATTCTGAGTATTACTAACATAGTGCTATAGGTCACTCATTGTGTCCTCTACATATCATGTGTCTTTAATTTTTAAACAGTTTTGAATATCCTCTTTTGTGATTAATAATAATAACTCTTTTTTTTATGAGTTCTGGCTAGGATGCAGGCTCTTTATTTACATTATCATATTCTCTTCAACTACACTGTGAAGTATTGCCCCCAAAGGCACACGGTTGGAAAGTGGGTGATTGAAGCAAGATTCAAATGCAAATCCTTGAGCATATATGCTTTTTTCACCATGAGCCTTCTCTCTCTTTAGATGGAACCCACATTTCCTGCAAGGCTCAATGTAAGCTCCACCTCCCCAGTGAAGTGTTCTCTCTGACAGCCCACTGCACAATCTGTCCTTCTCCTTTGTAGTCCTCATCGTCATTCGGAACCATGGTAGCTTGTCTCCCAAGATGGCCCTCCAGTGACCCATGCCTCTTGCAGTTCAGGCCCTTAGCAGGCTGTCCCTGTGACTTGCATTTTGACCCATAGTATGTGACAGACTTGATACTGCATGACTTCCAAGGTTAGGTCCTGAGAAGCCTTGCAGCTTCTTCCTTCAGCTTCCAGAAACACTCCATCTGCGAGTATGGGCTCTGGGGGAAGCCAAATGTCATGTGAGATGTCTGACACCATCTGAAACTACTGTGCTGTGAGGAAGTGCAAGGTGGCCACACGAAGATGCCATGTGGAGAGAGGCAGATGCCTGGGTAGCCCCATCTGTGCCAGCCATCCCAACAGAGGCGCCACACATGGGAGTAAACGAGCATTCTGGACATCCAGCCCAGTCGAGCCTGCAGATGATTCCAACTGCAGCTGCCATCTGTCAGCAACGGCAAAAGAGACCCCAAACTAGAACCACCCAGCTGAGCCCAGTCAAACCACAGAGCCAGGAGTTATAACAATAAAGTGTTTTTTAAGCCACTAAAATTTGGGGAGGTTTATTTTACCCCTGTAGATATTTGGAACAGGAACTCACCACATACTGTCCTCCCTCCCCACTATTGGCATGTTGCAATATCTGTGGGCCGCTATTCTATTCATTTTTAAAATTTTAATAATTTGTGTAGTTGATCTATTTGCCAGCATCTTGATTGAAAGCTTTTTGGAGGCTTGTCTTGTTTGGGATGAATCCTCAGCTTAGCACCTGGGACATGCTAAGATTTCAACAAGTGTTTATTGATTGATTGATAAGTTCCTTCAGATCAGAGACTACGTTATGCGCACTTGTAATTTCCTACAATGCCCAGCACAGAGCTTTGTTGTAGACCTTCCAGGATATTTGTTGGCGAGGTTTATGTCAATCAGCACACTTGAACATACTATAACAAATACTTGATTCCTTTTGTGTTCTGTTTTCCACAACTCCCTCCTTGTTCTGTCTGTGCGTCCTAGGCTTAGCCTCATGGGGCCGTGCTGGAAGCAAATACATAATCTGTGTATTTAATCATGATCATGCTGTTTCCTCTGCTTAGAATGGCCCCCGCCCCCCACCCTACCCATTCCACTTTGTGAAAACCTATTCATTCGGCAAAATCCAGCAAAATCCAGCTAAAATATTGCCTTCTCTTTAAACTTTTCCTGTCCTCTTACAGCACCATGATAATCCCTTTTCTTGAATTCATGGTACATATTGAGTACTTACCCCATGGCATTTCACTTACTGCTTGTCATTGTCTCTGTTGGCCAGTGAGCTTTTCAAGGACTGAGGCTGTAGCTTATTTAACTTTGACTCATCAGCACAGTAAATGGCACAAAGCAGGTGGTGGATAAATGACTATTGGATGAATGAATACATTTTACAAGGAGAGAACAACCGTGTGAGAGATAAGAAATAAACATGGTGTTGAGTGTTTTGTCACCACAAAGTGCTATTAATAGACAATTGGCACCAAGCTCCCTGGCTGCGCCTGCCTATCTCATGCCTTTAATCTTTCACCACAAAGCCAAGAGCCATTCTTTAATCGATGCTGTTGCCTTTCTCTGAACCCTCTCTAGTTTGTACTTTTTTTGTCCTGAGATGCCTGAAGCCTCTTCATATTCAGCCCAAAATAGCACTGACCTTTCAGCTGCTATATCACCTGGCAGCTCATATCTAATTTCCTTTTGCAAGAGCCTCTCTCACTCGCTTTTAGCATTTCTGCTTTCCAGGTTTCTCTCACTGCTCGCTGTGGCGTTGATTGTGTTTTTTCCTCAGAGAATCTGGTTTCCATTTTTTTCTGGTTTGAACCCTATCTGGCTATTTATTTCTTTTCCCCCAGGCATTCAGTGGTACAGCAAGGGGGAGGATGTGGGAGATGGCTGAGGCTACGTCGTAGTGATTTCTCTCTGTGCTCCTGCACAGAAGATAGCACTGCCCCAGCTCATTCTGTCCCTCAACAGATTGCTGTCACCAGCGGCCCTTCCAGCCTGTCCATGGATTCAGGGGAAGTATTTCTTTGGGTTGGAATTTTCTTTTTATCTTTTTTTGTTTTATTTATTTATTTTTTTTGAATTTGAATGATATCCAACCCAGATTGCATGCTAAGAAATCTGAGTGTCACGCTAAGAAAATTCTTTCTTAGCAATTCTTAGGAGCCATCTTTCTCCTGGGCCAGTCCCAGATTCCAGCTGACATTGTCTACAAAATGGGTTCCCGCAGAGAACCAGAAAGATGGCTCTATCTCCATACATCCTGTGAACTGAAAAGAGACTTTTATAACATGAAACTCTGTGAGTCCTAAGAACTGACACAGTGACTCAGATTTAAACAAAGAAATTGTAAAAATAAACAACATACTTATGAAAATCACTTATTAAAAATGACAAATATAGCATGTCTAGAGTGTCCCCCATGTTCTTGTGCCTTTATGCTTGTATACGTGCTATTTCTCCAGCTTTGAAGAACCTTACTCACCTTCTCGCTTTATTGAAATCCAACGTATCCTTCAAAGCACTGTTCAGATGCCACTTCTTCCCTGAAAAGTCACCTTATCCCCCAGAGATAGGTTCTCACTCTCTCCTCCAAATTCCTGTTGCTTTTTGTTTCTACCAGTTTCCTAGCTTGTAAAACAGTCAGGCTTATATTTGAGTCACTTATAGAGGCATTATTTCTCCTTCTAAACTATAAACACCTAGGAGGTAGGAAAACTGTCTTATTCATTCCTATAACTTCTACCAACAAAAGCTACACTTTTGAAACCACGTCCTGGAATGGTTCATTGTAATTTTGCTTTCAGTGTAACAACACACACAGAGGTCAGTCCTGCTGTGATTCTTTGCGAGTTAGCATCTTCCTAGACCACTGCAGCTTGAAGATGAGAAAAGGCCTCTCCAGATGTTCTAGAATTCACCCCAACAGAATAAATTAAAAGGGTTTGGGTGAGTGTGTGTGAGAGGGTCTGAGTAAGAAAAAGGAGGGAGTGGGTGGGAGAGAGGAGGAGATTGCTTTTTCCTCAAGTAGTAGAATATTTTGTCCCCATGGAACTTAGTTGTGATCCCCTCTAATAACAACATTATAAATAATTGTTTTAACAGTTAACATTTGAGAATTTTTAAATGCCAGGCACTGTGCTTTACACGCAATTATCACATTTAATTCTCAACCTTATCTGTGGATGCCACTGCAATCCCAAGAGATAAGAGATAGGATATCAACCGTATCCCAAAGGTAAGAGATAGGATATCATTATCCTCATCTAACAGATAAGGAAACTGAGATTCTGGCCAGAAAGGTAAAGTAATTTGCCCAAGGTCACACAGCTAGTAAATGGCAATGGTCGAATTCAAGGCCATACTAGTTGACGGCAGGACCCCCGCTCTTAAGATATACACTAGTTTGTCTCTCTCTGCAGGCGGAAACGCCTTTCTTTTCCTTGTGTCACAGTTCCTTTCCTATGATCATTAACGAATATGGAAGGTTTTTGAGCATGGAAGTCACATGAGGAAAGGATTATTATTTACACTGCCAAACAGCATAAGAACTCTAATTACTACTATTTATAAATGATTCTTAGACTATTTATACATGACTCCTACATGTCAGGGACCTCTATATCTTCAACACGATCATCTCCACTCTTCGCAACAAGCCTGTAAAGAGAGTATAATTATCTTCATTAAACAGACAAGGAAACCAAAGGCCATGAAGGTGAAGTAGCTTGCACAGAGCCCAAGAGCCAGAAATTAATAAAGCCAGCATCTACCCGCTGTGCTGCCTTTGATGACATCCTGGGCTTCCTGCACAGCTCTAGAGAAAAGGATGGGATTGCATTCATAAATAATTAACTTGTTTTCCTCCCCCAATTCAAGGAAGACATTTATTATTATTGTTGTTGTTATTATTATATCTCAGAGCCTCTATGAACCTAATGGTACATGTGTTAAGTTTGCATTATTGCTTAGCACCCTCCAATCTTATCTTATATTTTTAGAATTTTCCAGGCAGTGCTGAGTATATGTGTGTTGGACATTAAATTGAAATCTACTTTTCCTGCTAAACTGTACACAACTGAAAAGCAGGGCACTTTCTTATTCACCTTTGAAACCTCAATTCCTGCTAAATAGTAAGTAGCTATTAAATAAAAGTTGAACTGAATCGCTGTTTCCCCTATCATTCTCCATTTCTCTCTTTCCTTCCTCCTTTGCTATCATTATATTACCTAGCTTATTTTACATCCAGTCTTGGGCTTGCAGTGGCACCCACAGGCACTATCAACTCTAGTGGTCGCATTCTAGAACAAGAGTGGCCAGCCGCTCCTCAGGCAGTGGTCCACGCCCCGCAGGCTCCCCTGCCTTGGGAGCACAGCAAGCCCTTCCCTCTCTTCTCTCATGGGCCACTGATTCTTCATATTCCTGTTTAGCAGCACTCATGTTCAGATTCATTAATTAATGAATATTAATCAATAATTAAGTGTTCTATAGCCACCCAGAGGCCATTTCATGGCGCAGTGATATATTTATTGCCTCATTCTGTGAAAGGACTCAGGAGCTGTCCGGTACTGCTCATAGGCTGGTTTATTATAGGATGCCCCACCAGCAACCTGGAGGTCAAAGCACCTCCCTCCTGGCTTCTCTTCCACATGGGGACCTTAACCCAGCCCTCCTGGCACAGCTGCTGTCTGCACCAGCCCAGACCTCTCAATCTGTCCCTTGTAGACTGCGGGCTCAGGTTCCTGAGGCTGATCTGTGCTGGAGCTGGGGCTGGGGTGGAGCCAGACAGCTTGGGAACAGTGGCCTCTGCAACTTTGAATCTCGCAGGTTTGCCCCGGCAGCAGCAGCTGGTACTTGTTGCTCGCAGGAAGCACTGCCAACAAGTTCAGGGCTCTCTGTCATAGTGTCAGGGGACGGTACCTCCGTGAACCTTGAAAAAGGGAAAATGGAAGGTTAGTGAGAGAGCTGCCATCCACCCAGGGCCAGAGCACTCTGCTGTCCAGGAGTAGCATCTCTACGTCTCCAGGAAGGCAAGTGCTCCTTCTGAGTCAGGTACAGTGCACAAGCAAGCAGTCCACACTACAGACTTGGTGGCGATCTGGTAATTGACTGGCACTTGGGGCTCTGATCCTGGCACCCATTAACGTGAGGCCCAATATGCTCTATCACTGCGTAAACCCCTATTTTCCACTCCTGGCTAAATGTTACTCTTAAAGAAGAAGCATTGGCCTGTGGGTCCAAAGCAGCATCAATCTGGGGTGAAAACTGTGCACAGTTAGAGACATTCAGCCTCAAGTCTCCCAAGACTCTCTTTTTTGTACGTATCCAGGGGAGAGGGAGGCTGCCCAGAGCCCAGTCCGCTCAAACTGTCTACTCCTCGCAACACCAGTGCTCAGATCCTTCATCCACATTGTTTAAGACATTAATGACAGCTTAACCAAAGCCAGGTGGGACTTCCAAGCTCCTTCTACATAGAGAAAAATGCCTGTGGTCTGGCATTTTGGGCTTTTATTCAAGAAGGATCTATTTATTGTAGCTCCCATTGGCAATGACCAAGTTAATGAATATTAATAGTGGTGACATAAAAATAGCCATCACTGATTGAGTACTAAGTTCCAGTCTCTGTGTTAAATGTTTTCCATTGAACAACAAGGGGAGATGCAGCATAAGATGGAGAAATCACAATGGGAGGAATAAGGGATTAAAAGTAGAACTTAGCTGGTGCAAACACTTTCTATTGATTTCTCCCTTTTTTTCTCTTCCCTCTGCTACATCTTATTTGGTAAGGTAGGTATAGAGGAACCAATTAATTGGAGCTGCCCTCACCTTTGGAAGGCACTGTGGGGCCAGGAGGAGCACAGCGAAAGGAGGCATGGGGCAAACTGGTCAGGCCTGCCTCTACTTTAGATATTAGGGGAGCAGGAAAACAGGTTTCCAGACTAATAATATGTGAATTGGAGGCTAAAGCATCAGTCAGCCATAAAGAATGTTATTAGACTGGAGAAACCTCCATAGTTTATATTCTGTTGATGGTAGAACAAGATTTAGGAATTCAGGATCCTGATCATAGTCTTTTCTAAGAGAGAAGTGACAAACTTAGGTATGATCATTCTCATTTGATGATAAAAGAAACTGAAGCTCAGGGAGGTTGAGTAACTTACCTACGGTCACACAACTAGTGAGGGGTTGAGTTGCAAGTCAGCTCAGTCTGACTCCAAAGCTTGATTTATGGAACAGCAGTGTAAATATGATTTTTT
Source organism: Ceratotherium simum simum (assembly GCF_057802395.1). NCBI lineage: Eukaryota > Metazoa > Chordata > Mammalia > Perissodactyla > Rhinocerotidae > Ceratotherium > Ceratotherium simum. The sequence goes on along the minus strand of NC_141901.1, from coordinate 32,264,721 downwards.
TCCCATTATTAAAAGAGAGGATTCTTTCCTATTGAGTGTACCCTATTTTTATAAAAGGTCACATCCTAAAAGGTTTCACATGATGCTCATTGCTTATACAGAAATAAACAAAGCAATTTCTTTGAATCCCGGTTTTCATCATTGAAGATCTAAATTGTTCAGGTGAGAAAATTGTGACCCCAAGTATTCACCTTATTCATTTGTGCACAACCAGTAAGCGTCTTGTGAAACTTTCGTGGATTTTAGGCTATAATACAGACCAGGCAGCTTCTCTTGCCATGAAATTAAATATTATTAGGATTCAGAATCTCCACCTTATTAAAAAAAGGCCATCTCCGGGTCATCAGATTGGGTGACTTGTCAAGCTATCGGTATAATCCTTTTTCTTTGAAGGACAGCAGCTTCTAGAAGAGTAGAAGGCAAGCAATAGCATCTCCTTGGTTCCAGGGAAGAAAAGAGAGTGCCAAAAGCTCAATCTCAGATTTCCTATTTTTTTATAACTTTCTAAATGTTTTGCATGCCCAACAGAGTTCCAAGATGGTCAGCAGTTAGTAGTAAGAACTTTCATTATGCTAACAATTTAGGGAGATGAAGGAAGAGACGAAGGTATATGTATTTTTTAAAAAATCAGCAGCAAAAGGTTTTTCTTGTACCTCTACCTCTCTCACATAAGTGGAGTCCCAGGGTGGATGGGCTAGAAACCTGAGACATGCAGGGCAGTGTACCTTGCCCACTTCGTTATGAAACTAATGGAGTAATATTGGGGGCAGCATATCAGGAAATCGCCCAGTTATAAATATGGCAGGCAACCAATCTGAAGACTCTGTGCAGAGCAGTGGAGACTAGGTAAGATTCTATGAAAGGGCAGGGGAGAGAGAGAAGGAGAGAGAAGGTTGAAAGAGAGGGTAAGAAGCTGATAAAAGAGATTTCAATGATTTTTTATAAGATGTCATGATCTCAGACGCTAGAAGAGAGAGAAAGAAGTTAAAAGTATTCACCAAAAGGAGATAGTTACCATGCAGAGGTGTGTAGTTGAGATGTTGCAGGCTTTCCGTGCGGGAAATATGATCAACCATTATCTCCCCCAACCTCTCATTCCCTTTATATAAAGTACAGTATAACCATTCTTACCCACTTTCTTCCTGTCTGAGGAAATAAAATAAATCTCTTCCTATTCACAATAACCAATCCACATGTCACTTCATCCCATATCCCCCACCTCCTCCAAGGTATCTTCTCTTTTTCCTGTGGCTTCTTTTATCTCTCTGTTGGCTTTGTCCTTCACCTCCAAGCATTCCAATCACCCACATCCTCTATTTGACCCCAAGTTCTTTTATATCTATTCTCCAATCTCATTCTTTTCCTTTCCATTCCTGATCTTGAGTCAGCTACAGACACCATCTCCAGGTCATCTTTTTCCATTCACTTCTCAACATGCCCTCCACTCCCACCAATACATTGAAGATCTCTCAGCAAAGTCTTAAAAAACCATAACGTTGCCTTTTTCTGAGGATCCTTGTCAATCCTTATCTTACTGGATAATTGTTCTTCCTTCCACAACATCTTCAGTCCTCCTTGACATTTATAGAAGCTCTTATAGTCACAAGATTCAGGTGTGCAGATACATAACTTTCTGCTAGTGGCAGAAAACAAAAATCTTTCAATTCATATAAATCTTCCTTTGATCCATAAATCCTCTGACTTTTGGTTAACTACATAATTAGTTTCTTGTATTCTTTCCTTCCCTTTTTTCCTATTCTTTTCACCATGGTAATCACGGCATTAGGGAAAAGGATATCTGATTTGAAGGGTCTCAGCATGCTTGGTTTTGGGGTATCAGCACTCATCTTCATTGCCTCCTCAGAGGAAGTGTCTGAAGTTCCACCAAGGTCAAGATCCAAGTTCCCTGGGTCTCTTGTCCAAACTGAGAGGCACTTGCAGAACCACCAGACTGTTCTCCGCCACTTCTCTACTGCCCTGGGGCACTTTTTCTGCTTTGCCAATCCTATGCTAGAGTCCGAAGCAGTCTGTGAGACTGCCCACCCACCAAAACAACTCCCCCAGATGTTGATATTAGCCCAGCCACACTTTGTATTAGAATCAGAGCTACTTTGAGAGGCTCGGCATCTACAAGACTACAATACGTTCACTTATTCCATTGCTAATATCAGAAAAAGCTGGAGTTAAACGTGATTTGACCTCAGAAAACCTCACACTGGAGCTTGCCTATTCCTGTTTGTCATGCCCTCAGCTCTCGCTTTATTTTGTTAAGTGCTTGATCATTCTGGATTGGTCTTCCTTCACGGTGATGCTAAAAAGCAATTAAAGTAACAGAGCTGAAGGTATGATCCATAAATTCCCAAAGTTATCACCCTTTGCTTAACCTGCATACCACATTCCATCTCTCGTGGGACAAGTGCCAAACCAGAGGTTGTTTTCAGGATTGAGACCCAATTAGATTTATCACTAAAAGAAACAAAGTAACTCAGGCCTTTTAGTGCCAGTTATACAACAGAGAAGGAGTTTAACTCCTGATTGAAAGAAGAAAACTAACATTCAGACCAAGTAGCTTGTCTCAATTAGGCATGCACCATGGTGTGGTCTCAAGCAGATGCTGCAAAAACCCCTAACTTCCCACTAATTCAGGCTCAGGTGTAGACCTGTATAGGACCTATGTATTTGCCAGAAGGATTTATGCCAGTCCCAGCTCAGAGAAAGTTAAAGGAAGAGTCAGGGTTTTATCTTCTTCTTTGATTGTAAACACGGGTAACCCTTGTTTCAGGCAAAAATTCAGAGAGCAGAAACTGATAGGATCTCACAGATATTTACACAAGCTAAGAACGACAGGTTCTTCCTTTCTTCAAACATGCTATTATCTGTATACACCTGGCAGTGCCCCAAATTCTACTCTCTTAGAAGTAAAATTAGGCCTTTGTCTATTAAACTCAGACATTCCTGAAAACAACCATAATGTCTATTTCCTAACTTGTCATGTCACAGTTTGGAGAATTGTGTACTTCACATTTTGTTATTTCTGGGTCTGACTGATCCCAGTGCCTAACTCAGGGAAATGTCCTGAGAGGATGCCATAAATGAAAGAGTCATCCTCTAGAAGCTGAATAATTTTACCCCGAGGTGCTGAATCACCTAATCTCTGCCCATAGAAACAGTTGAGATCTTGGCTTTTCAGTCTCTGTCATAGTTGAGTCAGAAGTTAAAAATATAAGAGAGAGAAAAGTGGATCAGGTTGCTTTACCACTATCATCATCATCATCATCATCATCATGGCTGTTGTAAATGTGGGCTGATTACATAACTCCAGCACGTAACACTGTGTTAAGCACTGGCCCATGTAGGTCAGATCCTAAGGCACTGAGGCAGATCAGAACATGCCACCCCAAAATATCCCATTTTGACATAAGGATTATTTTGAGCTAAAGGCATTTAAGCAGCAGCAAATCCAAAAAGAGCTCTTTGCCCTCTACCTATCTGCCTAAAATCAGGACATAAATTTCCTTTTGTGAAGGTGTTTGCCCTCCCTTCTCCTGTACCAGCAGAATCAACATTATCACGAGAGACAGAAGGTAGGCACCAAGATGGTTCTGCACAAACAAACTTCACTAAAATAATCCATCTTCTATTAGTTTTCCCCATATATTTACTTTCCCACAATTTACCACTCTTTGAAGCCCAAACCCCTTTTCCTTGCTTTGACACTTCTCCACAAATATATCACCCTTTGTTAAGATGGTATATAGGCCCCCAATTCTAACCACCTCTTTGTTACTCATCATTGAGTTGTCCCACATGTATGCACATTGTACTTGTATATAAACTCTTTTTCTCCTGTTACTCTGTCTTTTGTCAGTCTAATTTGCAGACCCCAGATTCTGAATCTAAGAGAGTAGAGGAAAAGAGGATTTATTTTCTTCCCCTACAGGACCAAAGGGAGGACCAGATAAAGTGTATTATTGTTAACATATCAGAGGAAATACTGATGCCTACATCTGTGGAGATGCTAAAATTCACCAAGAGCAGGTTCAGAGCCTTGCCATTTTTGATAAACTTCATCATCACTGAATTATTAGACAAAAGTCTGCAGATGAATGGATGGTGACATCAGGAAGCTCCAGGTGAAGTCATGCTTTTGCCTCAGGTGTGGCCTGCAATGCAATGAATCCTTGGTTCCCCATGTAAATGCCAGCTTCCTCCAAGTCCAACTTAAATCTTTTTCTGTGAAGCTATGGGTCATTCTTGGCCTCGGAAGCAAGTTACTTGTTTAGTAGGGAGCAGCCGAGTACAGCTAACATTTGAGTTTACCATTACTCTATCAGATGCCTCCTTTAAGATTTCAATATGATTTTTAAAAAGTAAATACAAGTGCTTTTATTTTTGCAAATGGGAAGTTTATTCAGTTATGCTTTATTTTGGATAAACTTATCTCGCAAAACTTGGGGCATATCATACTGATAAAGCATGTTATTATTATTATTTTACAAAATGTGGAGCCTCAGTCTAAAGACAATATCAGACAGTAACACCGGATATGTATGAAACAATACACATCATTATATGTAAAGGAGAGAGGGAAAAGAAGATTCAGGAGTTTTTAGCTTACTGACAGGAGCACATTAGGCAGTGCCAATTCCTTAGCTTAGCAGATGTTGAAGAGTTGAGAGTATACAAAAAAAAGTGAGATAAAGAGACAGAGTAGCAGAAGGCAGAGGCCAGAGTTGAAAAGTGCTGTTAAAGTTAAATTAGGGGGGCCAGCCACATGGTGTAGGGGTTAAGTGTGCGTGCTCCGCTGGTGGTGGCCTGGGTTCGGATCCTGGGCACGAACCAACACACTGCTTGTCAGGCCATGCTGTGGCGGCGTCCCGTATAAAGTGGAGGAAGATGGGCACGGATGTTAGCTCAATGCCAGTCCCTCAGCAAAAAGAGGAGGATTGGCATGGATGTTAGCTCAGGGCTGATCTTCCTCACACACGCACACAAAAAATTAGGAATACTGATCCAACCCACCATATCAGTGTCTCCACCCCAAAATTTTAATTTAAATGTACTATAAAATTTTACGTCATCTGTAATTTCATAATGAAACATGATGCAGAGAAAAAAAACAATAGCAGTATGATTTACTTAAGTTGCTTAAAATCATCTTACTAGAGATCATGAGATATATCAGCATTAGAATTTCTTTATAATCCAGAATCTTGAAGCATAAATCTCAGAAGAAATTATCCTTACTGCAAAAGGTCAAAAGTTCTACCACGTTCTCTTGTATGACTGTAGAAAAAAAGTAGAAGATTATCTTGGATCTTAATTTCACGGGTTGGGAAGTTTGGCCTCTACCATTAATACAGTGCTTTTGCTTTGAAAAGCTAGCAGAGATCGTCAACGCCACTCCAAGATGGAGGGCTCAGCTCCTGTACTTCCGCACCTTCAGCTGGGTGTTTGTGTGGAATAATGAGTCCCATAAGCTTGGGCCTGATAATGCTTTTATAATGTAAAGGAGGAAAGCCAAGTAAAGTGGATTTGTGCACCCCTCTAATGAAAAGTTGGCCTGTCTGTTTTTATCAGACTAATGAAGCCCCTACCCCATTCTCTGGCCCAGTGTAAGCCTCACAATGGAGACAGTGAGCTCTCTCCAACACAGCTCCTCCACAGATGCTATCTGCCAGCTCTCTTCGCAGAAGAGTTCATTTTAAAGGGATCCTGGCTTGATTAAGGCTTTGTGAGCCTCCCAGCCTCATTACAAATCAATGGAGATGAACTGAGCGTTTAAAACTCAAAAGCCAAGCTAACAAAAGCTGACTTATTACAAGCTAAGGGGCCGGGACTCTCCTGAGTGTTTCAGCTTTGTTTTATTTTGTATTTCAGCCCCTTTTCCCCTCCCCTCCTCTTCCTGGCCACCCCCAACCCAATCCATTTTCAGTGGCAATATCCAAGTGCCTTGCAAGATCTTATTCCTTCTCCCTTATTTCCCTCTATCTAAAATTGCACCCTCTGAAAGAATAATATTTCTTACTGGTTAGCATGCCCCACTGTGACCAGATGCGTTTTCTGAAGGATAGGGAAAAGTTGCCCCTCCCTCATGCTATGTAACTATAGTTTTTCACACAGGAATTAATGATTCTAGTATCTTTTGGAAAACCTCCTGCTTACTCTTTCCCATTTACTGACACCCCTACCTATACCCTTAACAGACACACCAGTGTTGAACAGTAAAGGGAAATTGGAAATATTTGACCATCCTTGAAGAAAAGGCACGAGTTGGCACAAACCTACTCCCAGATCCTTCAGCGGTTTCAGATACCTCTTCTCTGCCTGCCTCCCTCAGTCTCTCTTTTCTCTGAGAAAATTGCACTTAGAGTGTTTTTTTGCTCCATATTCAAAGATAGGAAGATGCCAGAACTATAATGAGATGATGAGAAGCCCCATATAGGAAGAAAAAAAAAAAACACCAAAAAGAGAGTTTCAAATATCACCGTAAAAATCAAGCCTCATTGTATAAAGTCAGGAGTCAGGGGCTGCTCCTTTTTCTGAGAAAGATTGGAAGGATCTGTCTTAACGGGATACCACCCCATTGTCTTTCCCTGTGGAAATAATAACAGCCAACATTAATTGTGCATTTACTCTGTCTCAATCTTGGTATTAAGCGCTTTACATGCAGTATTTCATTTAATCATCACAATAATTCTATGAAGGAGGTTTGATTAATATTTGCACTTTATAAATGTAGGAACAAGAAAAAAAGAAGTAAGTATATTTTCCAAGTCACACACTTAGTAAGCAGGGACTGCGTTGAAATCCAGGTCTCGCTCTGACTCCAGAGCCTGTGAGCTAAATCACTGCACTAATCTTTTTCCTTATAAGGTTGAAAAAAAAACTTAAAAAAAAGAAATATTAGGCTGGACTAAACCCAGTGGTGGCTTTGGGATCCAGCAACTGGTTTACAAATGGCCACTCTCTGTTTTCCACCCCACCTTCCCCATTGCGTTCTCGGAAGCACTCTGCCGTTCCCAGCTCTGACTTGCAATTGTGTACTCTCAGCTTCTTCCAGCAGAAGAGCTCAGACTTGGGAGTCAGAAACCCCAGATCCTTCAGTTACCAGTTGAGTGTCCTTGGGCAATTTGCCTGAGGTTTGTGAGTTCCCACTTCCACATCAGAAAAATGAAGTTAGGGTCATGTGAAGATTAAATGTGAAAACATGTAAAATTGTCACTATTTGCAGATGACATGATTTTATATATAGAAAACCCTAAAGAATCCACTAAAAATCTTTTAGAAATAATAAATGAATACGGTAAAATTGAAGGACACGAAATGAACATACAAAAATCAGTTGCATTTCTATACACTAACAACGAAATAGAAGAAAGAGAAATTAAGAATACAAGCCCATTTACAATTGCAACAAAAAGAATAAAATACCTAGGAATAAACTTAACCAAAGAGGTGAAAGATCTGTACACTGAAAACTATAAAACATTGTTGAAAGAAATAGAAGACACAAAGAAATGGAAAGATATTCTGTGATCTTGGATTGGAAGAATTAACATAGTTAAGATGTCCATACTTCCTAAAGGAATCTATAGATTCATTGCAATCCCTATCAAAGTTCCAACAACATTTTTCACAGAAATAGGACAAAGAATCCTAAAATTTATATGGAACAAAAAAAATCCCTGAATAGCCAAAGGAATCCTGAGAAAAAAGAACAAAGCTGGAGGTATCACACTCCCTGATTTCAAAATACACTACAAAGCTATAGTGACCAAAATAGCATCATACTGGCACAAAAACATAGAGACAGATCAATAGAACAGAACTGAGAGCCTGGAAATAAACCCACACATCTATGGACAGCTAATTTTCCACAAGAGAGCCAAGAGCATACAATGGAGAAAGGAAAGTCTCTTCAATAAATGGTGTTAGGAAAATTGGGCAGCCACATGCAAAAGAATGAAAATAGACCATTATCTTACACCATACACAAAAGTTAACTCAAAATGGATTAAAGACTTGAATGTAAGACTTGCAACCATGAAACTTATAGAAGAAAATATAGGCAGTACGCTCTTCGACATCGGTCTTAGCAGCATGTTTTCAAGTGCCATGTCTGACTGGGCAAGAGAAACAATAGAAAAAATAAACAAATGGGACTACATCAAACTAAAATCTTCTGCACAGCAATGGAAACCATCAACAAAATGAAAAGACAATCTAACAATTGGGAGAAGATATTTGCAAACCATGTATCTGATAAAGGGTTAATCTCCAAAATGTAAACAACTCATACATATACTCAACAACAAAAAAACTAACAGCCCAATTAAAAAACGGGCAAAAGATCTGAACAGACATTTCTCCAAAGAAAACATACAGATGGCCAATAGACACATGAAAAGATGTTCAGCATCACTAATTATCAGGGAGATGCAAAGCAAACTACAATGAGATATCGCCTCATGCCCGTCAGAATGGCTATAATTAACAAGACAGGAAACAAGTGTTGGAGCGGATGTGGAGAGAAGAGAACTCTCATACACTGCTGGTGGGAGTGCAAACTGGTGCAGCCACTATGGAAAACAGTATGGAGATTCCTCCAAAAATTGAGAATAGAGCTACCATATAATCCAGTTGTTCCACTGATGGGTATTTATCCAAAGAACTTGAAAACACAAATGCATAAAGATATATGTATGTTTATGTTCATTGGAGCTTTATTCACAATAGCCAAGATTTGGAAGCAACCTAGGTGCCCATCAAGGGACAAACGGATAAAGAAGATATGGTATATACACACAATGGAATACTACTCACCATAAAAAAGGATGAAATCTGGCCATTTGTGACAACATGGATAGACCTTAAGGGTATTATGCTAAGTGAAATAATTAAGAGGAAGAAAATCAAATACCATAGATCTCTCTCATAAATAGAAGCTAAAAACAATAAAAACAAACACATAGAGAAGAGAGATTGGATTGGTGGCTGCCTGAGGGAAAGTAGGGAGGGAGGAGTGTGAAAGAGGTGATTAGGCACATGTGTATGGTGATGGACTATAACTACTCTTTGGGTGGTGAACATGATGTAATCTATACAGAAACTGAAATATAATGATGTACACCTGGAATTTATGTAACGTTATAAACCAACGTTGCCACAATAAAAAAAAGAAAAAGAAATGCTTCTTCTTTACCTCTTCTTTCTCAAGGTCTTTTTCTCTTCTCCCAAATCCTCCAAAAAAGGTCTGCTAAACTAATCCACAATGATGGTTTCTAAAGCTTAATGTGCTACTTCTCCCAGGGACAATTGCATTTTAACAGACTAGAATGTTTTAGGACAAAAAGAATGGGTTTCTAATTATGGAATTAGATTTATTGGAGGGAGAGGAGTCTATACCTTTGAAAGCTTTCCAAGCAATAGATGCTCCTCTTCATTTTTGGGTAGATAATAGACTCACAATGCATCACTAAACTTTTTTGTTGTTATTAAACATAATGTAGCAGCAACTATCACCTACAGAGGCCAAAGGGAAAAGTAGAGATACTTAGCAAATGCCCAACTGTGATTTCTTCATCTGGGAATCTGACCTCCATTCCATACTCTCCATCACTCAATCTTTTTCCTTTCTTTCCTCTCCTGGAGTTAGAGACTGTTAGTGTTGGCCATACAAAAGATGAGTAGCTTCAAAATACAAGCTGCTTAGAAACAAGTGGCAGTGACAGAAAGGATTATAAATTGTCACAGAATTATTTTCTCTAACAGCTTCTTTTTCCTTTGGTGAGGTATATTGGCCCAGTTGAGGAATATTGACCCTGAGCTAACATCTGTGCCGATCTTTCTCTATTTTGTATGTGGGACATCACCACGGCATGGCTTGATGAGCTGTGCGTAGGACTGTAGGTCCGCAGATCTGCGCCCGGGATGCGAACCTGCAAACCCCTGGCCGCCAAAGTGGAGCACGTGGAACTTAACCACCATACCACCGCTCGGCCCCACCAATAGCTTTTTTAACTGCAAAGATGTTAGGGAACAGGCCCATACAGCTCTTTGACAGTTGTGAGTTCCGAAGGAATTTCCTCCTGGAATTACGGTACTTTGTCACTACCTTTCGTTGTATGCATGCATGTACAAAGCCGTGTTGTTCACACCAAATCAAACTTTCAACAGCCAATTGACTTTCTCCAATTCAGGACAAGAACCAGGCTCATTGAGAAATTCTTCCATTCTGACCCCAGAGTATGATTATTCCCTCCGGACAAAATTTGCCTCTTGGGAAGTTCATGGGCAAAGCAAATTCAGTTCCTAGCACAAGACAATGTCCAGCAGGGCGTTATAGTACCACAAGCATTGGACACTACTTAGGCCTGAGTCAGGAATGGAGTGTCTGACCGACCAGGGTGGCAGAGCCCTTTCATCTCTGCTTCCACTCCCAGCTCACTGCTTAATCTAATTTATTCATTCAGCAGCCACCATTTGCCAGGTCTTCAAGGTAGGGTCAAATCAGAATTCCACTGAGACTTGTTCTTACCAAGTCATCTGCAGCTGTCAAGGGAACTGGGTTTGCAGACTAAGGCCCAAATAGCATCTGAAGCTGCTCCATAGAGAAAGATGTGCAGAGGATTCTGGGTCAAGTACCAAAAGGATCCTGATAAATGGTTTTTATGAATCCTGGCCTCACTCAAGAACCAAAGTCCTCATCCTTTTAGAGAACTTGGTTTATATAAAAAGAAGGAAGGGAAGCTAAACTTTAGTTTTTTAGTTTGTTTTTGCTGCTTTTTTTTTTCTTTGCATTGTTTTGTTTTCTTTTTGTGTTAGTAGAAATGTCTGGGAGGGAAGTCAAGATGGTGGCATAAGCAGACTCTGAACTCACCTCCTCCCATGGACACAGCCAATTTACAACTACTCGTGGAAAAATTACCCCTGAGACAGAACTGAAAACTGCATAAGAGGAACTCCTGCAACAACGGACAATCCTAATTGAGGTGGAAGAGGCAGAGACTCCCTTCTGGAGAGGAAAAACGCCACCTACACAAGCCGCCAGCTTCACGGCCAACCGGGAGCAGCCAACAGGTGCACAGCCCTCCCTGGAGGCAGGGGCCCTAAGCCGGGGAGCGAGCCCGCTGTGGGCATTTTGTGGACCCAGCACAATCGAGACGAGTGGCATAATATTTGACTTTGCCTGCTACTAAAACATTGGGGAGTACCCCCAGAAAACCTGGTTCACAAAGAAACTAAAACCGGCTATTAAAGGACCTGCACGCAAACTCACCCATTTCAGAAAGCATCCTAAAATCACCAGAAAGAAAGGTGCACAGTGCTGTGGTGAAAAGAGACACACCTAATAGGCCCTGAATGAATCTCAGTGAGAGGTGAGACCTCTCAAGGGACTGGGACATTGGCGGCAGCCATTGTTGTGGTCTGGTGTGGGCATGCTGACACAGACGCCATTGGAGTTCTCCCTGGAGCCTGCTAGCCCAGGGTCTGCCCCACCCACTAGAGTACTGATTTAATCCAGCTCAGCCAGGGCAGGCAGCCCACCCTAGGACTGGCCCCACCCAACAACAAGCCCTCAGGCAACTTGTGGGCCTGCATAGATTGGTGACTGGATTCTCTGCAGCCTGGCAACTGAGCTGACTTCAGAGGGGCAGGGCATGCACAAGGAGCGGGTGGAGAGTGTGGGGCGGTGGTGGAGTGTGTGGGGCTCCTGCCGTGGAGACACTGGGTCCACTTCGGGAGGTCGGGGCTTGCACATGAGGCAGGACTGTGTTGACTATGAGTATGGACCTGTGGGTGGCAGGGCTTGTCAGCTGCAGAAGACTTGTGCTTCTCAAAGACCCACATAGGGGGTTTGCCCCACCTTCCAAAGCCTGAAACAATTGGGTGCTCCCGTGCCTTAGGCCAGCCCCACCCAGCTGCAATCCTCAGAGAGCTGACAAGAGACCTAATAGGCTAGAGGCTTATAGCAATTGTAAGGCCCTGAGCCTAACAACCTGCCACTCTGGGAGCCTACTGACTTAAAACAAATACTGCAACACAAATGTTGTATTAGAACTTGCAGCCAACTGTGCTGGGGCTCCCCACACTTGATAAGGAGACTGAAGGGCCCACAACAACTACAAGCAGCTGAGCATTACAACAGCTGGCCAGGAGAATAACTCAGCCTCCCTGGGTGCCTACAGGGAGAGCAAACAGGCCACAACAGAAAGACACACGTAGCCCACATAGGGGTTACCCCTGGAACATGGAGAACTGAGGGACGCACACTCAGTGTGCCTCAGACCTCCTAAGGCATCACTTACATAAGGTCACCTATCCAAGAGCAGGAGACGTAGCTGACCTACCTAACACGTAGACACACAGGGAAAGAGGCAAAATGAGGAGGCAAGAGAATACATTCCAAGTAAGGGAACAGGACAAAACCCCAGAAAAGGAACTTAGTGAAACAGAAATGAGCAACCTACCTGACAGAGAGTTCAAACAAAGAGTGTTAAGGATGCTCACTGATCTGGGGAGAAGAATAGATGAACTCAGTGAGAATGTCAGCAAAGAAATGGAAGATATAAAAAAGAACCAATCAGAAATGAAGAATACAATACTGGAAATGAAAAATTCATTAGAGGGACTCAAAAGCAGAGTAGAGGATACAGAAGAACGGATCTGTGAGCTGGATGAAAGACTAGAAGAAATTACCCAAGCTGAACAGGTAAAAGAGAAAAGAATTAAAAAGAGTGAGGACAGTCTAAGGGACCTCTGGGACAACATCAAGCGCACTAACATCCATGTTATAGGTGTCCCAGAAGGAGAAGAGCAAGACAAGGGGGCAGAGAATCTATTTCAAGAAATAATAGATGAAAACTTCCCTAACCTAAGGAAGGAAACAGACATCCAGGTATAGGAAGTACAGAGAGCCCCAAACAAGATAAACCCAAAGAGGCCTACACCAAGACACATCATAATCAAAATGTCCAAAATTAAAGATAAAGAGAGAATCTTAAAAGCCGCAAGAGAAAGTCAAGTTACATACAAAGGAAACCCCATAAGGCTATCAGCTGACTTCTCAGCAGAAACCTTACGGGCTAGAAGAGAGTGGCACGATATATTTAAAGTGTTAAAAGGAAAAAACTTACAGCCAAGAAGACTCTACCCAGCAAGGTTATCATTCAAAATGGAAGGAGAGATCAAAAATTTCCCAGACAAGCAAAAATTACAGGAGTTTGTTAACAAGTAACCAGTGCTACAAGAAATGTTAAAGGGACTGATTTAAGGGGAAAAGAGAAGACCACAAATAGGAAAAATTATCTATTTCCATGATAAGGACGTAATGGATAAAAATGCACAAAAAAGAGGTTAGATATGAGATTAAAAACATAAAGGGGGGGAGGATGAGAGTTAAAGAGTACAGCTTTCAGACAGAGGTCAAACTAAAGTGACCATCAATTCTGTATAGAAGAAGAAAGGAAAAGAGAAGGACTACTAAAACACTGAGAAAAAAAAAAGTTAAAAAATGGCAGTAAGTACATACTTATCAATAGCTACTTTAAACGTCAATGGACTAAATGCTCCAATTAAAAGGCACAGGGTGGCTGATTGGATAAAAAAACAAGACCCATATATATGCTGCATACAAGAGACACACTTCAGACCTAAAGACACTCACAAACTGAAAGTGAAGGGATGGAAAAAGATACTCCACGCAAATGGCAATGAAAAGAAATCTGGGGTAGCAGTACTCATATCAGACAAAATAGACTTTAAAACAAAAAGTATAAAAAGAGACAAAGAAGGGCATTACATAATGATCAAGGGAACAATCCAACAAGAGGATATAACACTTGTAAATATCTATGCACCCAATGTAGGTGCACCTAAATATATAAAGCAATTATTAACAGACATAAAAACAGAAATAGACAGTAGCACAATAATAGTAGGGGACTTTAACACTCCACTTACACCAATGGATAGATCATCCAAACAGAAGATCAATAAGGAAACATTGGCCTTAAATGATACACTAGAACAGATGGACCTAGTAGATATATACAGAGCATTCCATCCAAAAACCGAAGAATACATGTTCTTTTCAAATGCACATGGAACATTCTCCAGGATTGACCACATATTAGGCCGCAAAACAAGTCTCCATAAATTTAAGAAGATTGAAATAATACCAAGCATCTTTTCTGACCACAACGGTATAAAACTAGAAATCAACTATAGGAAGAAAATCAGAAAAGCCACAAATACATGGAGATTAAACAAAATGCTACTGAACAACGACTGGGTCAATGAGGAAATCAGAAAATACCTGGAGAGAAATGAAAATGAAAATACGACATGCCAGAATTTATGGGATACAGCAAAAGCGGTTCTAAGAGGGAAGTTGATAGCAATACAGGCCTATCTCAACAAACAATAAAAATCTCAAATAAACAATCTAACAATGCACCTAAAGGAACTGGAAAAAGAAGAACAAACCAAGCCCAAAATCAGTGGAAGAAGGGAAATAATAAAAATCAGAGCAGAAATAAATGAAATAGAGACCAAAAAAACAATAGAAAAAATTAATAAAGCCAAGAGCTGGTTCTTTGAAAAGATAAACAAAATTGACAAACCTTTAGCTAGACTCACCAATAAAAAAAGAGAGAAGGCACAAATAAGTAAAATCAGAAATGAAAGAGGAGAGGTTACAACAGACACCTCAGAAATACAAAAGATTATAAGAGAATACTATGAAAAGCTATATGCCAACCAATTCGACAATCTGGAAGAAATGGATAAATTCTTAGAATCATATAACCTTCCAAAATTGGATCAAGAAGAAGTAGAGAATTTGAATAGACCAATCACCAGTAAGGAGATCGAAACAGTAATCACAAACCTCCCCAAAAATAAAAGTCCAGGACCAGACGGCTTCCCTGGTGAATTCTTCCAAACATTCAAAGAAAACTTAATACCTATCCTTCTCAAACTCTTCCAAAAAATTGAGGGGTGAGGGGGAAGCTCCCTAACTCATTCTATGAAGCCTACATTACCCTGATACCAAAACCAGACAAGGACAACAGAAGAAAAGAAAACTACAGGCCAATATCACTGATGAACATCGATGCAAAAATCCTCAACAAAATACTAGCAAATCACATACAACAATACGTTAAAAAGATTATACACCATGATCAAGTGGGATTTATTCCAGGTATGCAGGGATGGTTTAATATTCGCAAATCAACATAATACACCACATTAATAAAATGAAGAATAAAAATCACGTGATCATCTCAACAGATGCAGAGAAAGCATTTGACAAGATACAGCATCCATTTATGATAAAAACTCTGAATAAAATGGGTATAGAAGGAAGGTACCTCAACATAATAAAGATCATATATGACAAACCCACAGCTAATATCATCCTCAATGGTGAAAAACTGAAAGCTATCCTCCTAAGAACAGGAACCAGACAAGGATGCCCACTGTCACCACTCCTATTTAACATAGTACTGGAAGTCCTAGCCAGAGCAATCAGGCTAGAGAAAGAAATTAAGGGATCCAAATTGGAAAGGAAGAAGTGAAACTGTCACTATTTGCAGATGACATGATTTTATATATAGAAAACCCTAAAGAATCAACCAGAAATCTTTTAGAAGTAATAAACGAATATGGTAAAGTTGCAGGATACAAAATCAACATACAAAAATCACTTGCATTTCTATACACTAACAACGAAGTAGCAGAAAGAGAAATTAAGAATACCATCCCATTTACAATTGCAACAAAAAGAATAAAATACCTAGGAATAAACTTAACCAAAGAGGTGAAAGATCTATACACTGAAAACTATAAGACATTGCTGAAAGAAATTGAAGAAGACACAAAGAAATGGAAAGATATTCCGTGCTCTTGGATTGGAAGAATTAACATAGTTAAGATGTCCATACTTCCTAAAGCAATCTATAGATTCGATGCAATCCCTATCAAAGTTCCAACAACATTTTTCACAGAAATAGAACAAAGAATCCTAAAATTTATATGGAAAAACAGAAGACCCCGAATAGCTAAAGGAATCCTGAGAAAAAAGAACAAAGCTGGAGGTATCACACTCCCTGATTTCAAAATATACTACAAAGCTATAGTGACCAAAACAGCATGGTACTGGCACAAAAACAGACACACAGATCAATGGAATAGAATCCAAAGCCCAGAAATAAACCCACACATCTATGGACAGCTAATCTTTGACAAAGGAGCCAAGAACATACAATGGGGAAAAGAAAGTCTCTTCAGCAAATGGTGTTGGGAAAACTGGATAGCCACATGCAAAAAAATGAAAGTAGACGCTTACCTTACACCATGCACAAACATTAACTCCAAATGGATTAAAGACTTGAATGTAAGACCTGAAACTATGAAACTTCTAGAAGAAAACATAGGCAGTACGCTCTTCGACATCAGTCTTAGCAACATCTTTTCAAACACCATGTCTGACTGGGCAAGAGAAACAATAGAAAAAATAAACAAATGGGACTACATCAAACTAAAAAGCTTCTGCACAGCAAAGGAAACCATCAACAAAACGAAAAGACAACCTAACAATTGGGAGAAGATATTTGCAAACCATACATCTGAAAAATCTCCAAAATATATAAAAAACTTATACATCTCAACAACAAAAAAACTACCAACCCAATTAAAAAATGGGCAAAAGACCTGAACAGACATTTCTCTAAAGAAGATATATAGATGGCCAACAGACACATGAAAAGATGTTCAAAATCACTATCAGGGAAATGCAAATCAAAACTACAATGAGATATCACCTCACGCCAGTCAGAATGGCTGTAATCAACAAGACACGAAACAACATGTGTTGGAGAGGATGTGGAGAGAAGGGAACTCTCATACACTGCTGGTGGGAGTGCAAACTGGTGCAGCCACTATGGAAAACACTGTGGAGATTCCTCAAAAACTCAAGGATAGAACTACCATATGATCCAGCTATTCCACTGTTGGGTATTTATCCAAAGAACTTGAAAACACCAATGCGTAAAGATACATTCACCCCTGTGTTCATTGCAGCGTTATTCACAACAGCCAAGATTTGGAAACAACCTAAGTGCCCATCAAGGGACGAATGGATAAAGAAGATGTGGTATATATACACAATGGAATACTACTCAGCCATAAGAAACGATGAAATCCAGGCATTTGTGACAACATGGATGGACATTGAGGGTATTATGCAAAGTGAAATAAGTCAGAGGGAGAAGGTCAAATACCGTATGATTTCCTTCATTAAGTAGTAGACAATAACAACAACAAACAAACACATAGAGACAGAGATTGGATTGTTGGTTACCAGAGGGGAAGGGGGGAGGGAGGAGGGTGAAAGGGATAATTCGGCACATGTGTGTGGTGATGGGTTCCAATTAGTATTTGGGTAGTGAACATGATGTAATCTATGCAGAAGTAGAAGTATAATGATGTACACCTGAAATTTTTACAATGTTATAAACCAGTGTTACTGCAATAAACAAAAAATAAAAAAATAAAAAAATAAAAAAAAAAAAAAGAAGTGCCAAAGAGAACAGTAACTGAAGACTGTTGGCACAGAACATGCTGCTGTAAACGTTTGCCTAAGCAAAAGATAATGAAGAGAGCACATAGGCTGAGAATCAAAAATATACACTATATGCATATTCTTGAAACAAATAAAAGCCATTTAAATGTTAAAAAAAAAAAAAAAAAGAAATGTCTGCCATACATATACTGTTGATATCCACAGAACTAACCACCTAATTTTTTTGTATCATTAATTTCTTCCTTTGGAAAAAGAGAGAATTAAATTAATTTTTTTACATAAAGGGCATAAATGTTGCCACAGAGGAATAACAAAGCTATGATGGTAGCAATTACATTTTCTTCTTTGCATTGACCACTTGATTTTTTTAAATAAGCGATTTATTTTTTAATTTATTTTTCAATTTTCAATTTTAGATTTAGACAAGTTGCAAAAGTAGTATAAAGAGTTTCCATATATCTTTTATTCAGTTTCCCCAAATGTTAACATCTTACATAACCTTGATGAATATCTCAAAACTAAGAACTTAACAACGCTACAATACTATTAACTAAACTACAGGCTTTATTTGGGTTTCACCGTTTTTTTCCACTAATGTCCTTTTTTTTCCCCTTCTAGAATCCAATCTACCATACCATACTGAATTTAGGACACCACTTGCTTTTAAATTATTTTTGGGGCCGGCCCTGTGGCTTAGCGGTTAAATGCGTGCACTCTGCTACTGGCGGCCCGGGTTCGATACTGGGCGCGCACTGACGCACCGCTTCTCTGGCCAAGCTGAGGCCGCCACATATAGCAACTAGAAGGATGTGCAACTATGACATACAACTATCTACTGGGGCTTTGGGGGAAAAAAAAGGAGGAGGATTGGCAATAGATGTTAGCTCAGAACTGGTCTTCCTCAGCAAAAAGAGGAGGATTAGCATGGATGTTAGCTCAGGGCTGATCTTCCTTACAAATAAATAAATAAATAAATAAATAAATAAATAAATAAATAAATAAATAAATAAATAAATAAATAAATAAATAAATCTTAATATTATTAACTATTAAATTTAGGTTTCTGACATCCCTATAAGCTCTAAAATACAAGCAACTCACAGGTAATTTCAATTGGAATGTTCTTTCTGATTAAGGTAAAGTCAACAAGATAATTATTTAACTTTTTTATCAGTTAACTGTGAATAGGCTTATTAGATTATTGCTAACTTAATTGTGGTCACCAAGATCTATTAGTGGAGGAAGGAGTAGAAGAGACTTCATGTACCAGGAAACACTTTGAGCCATTTAAAAACTGTGGCATTTATGATCATGCTCTTAGAGCATAAATGGATGAGGTATCATGCTTATGGTTAAAGGCCACCATGCAATATCAACATGGAATTATGGATAAAATATCAAATTTAAACACAATTGTGCATAATCTTTTGTACGTTGTCAAAAAAAGTTCAACTTTGCCTGATATAATCAATAACTACTATAAAGGCAAATCTGTCTTTAAAATCTGCTACACAGACAGCACATGTTCTGTTATTTTATAAGAAATTTGAACGCTGAACCAAGAAGGCCAATACATATTTCAGGAAATAGTTCAATACAAAGTTTAAATAATGTCAACCTCCAGATAAACCAATGCCACAGAGCAGCAGCAACATCTAGGTCATGGTAAAACCTGTTCAAGTATCTCATTCATCATACTACTTTATCCAAGGCATTTATGAACCATTCTTCCTATTAACCAATAATCATAATCCCTTAAATTTATAGGGTTTATTTAATAATATTTAGTATCACATACATGAATCCATTTATTACCCTAAGGACAACTCCCTTCTTTATGATCCCATAACAACTCCTTATCCTTTTCTTTGCTTGGCTTCTTACTCTACTTCCAATGTAAAATTTTTTTCCTGTTTCTCTGAACTCAGTGTTGGTATTTTGTCTTCCCAGCTTGATCCTCAAATCTCTCTTAAGGACTTGGCTTAGAATCAATCTATTTTTTTTTTTTTCCTGCTTGGGGCTACCTGGTATAAGAAACCTTGCACTATTAGACCCTCAAGTCACACCTTCCCAATTTTCCCTGTTCCCATGATCAAGCTTGTATATGCTCCATGTTGATATTTGATAACCTATAGTACAGCACTGCCTGGAATAATGTGTTAATGCTCTATCACAGTCAGAAAATAATTACCAGAACTGGCAACATTTCTTACTACAAAGGAAAATCTAACCTAACCACATAGTATTTGCTGGTTTCATTGGTCTGACACCACTGTTACAGGTGGGAGGACATTATTCAAATGGATTTCCTATATCTGTCTGTGAAACTGAAGGAATATTCAAAGGGCATCAGGGAAGAATAGGAAAGGAAAATGGAAGATAAAGCAAAATAGTGGAGAGAAGACAAAACAAAGAATCAACAATTTACTCAGGAAGGGCCTCTGTTAACTTGAGCCATTGTCATGGCTCATAGAGAAAATATAGTTTTAAAAAATTAGTATAGTTGTCATTTCTTTTTAGCTCTTGTGGTCCAAATTCCTTAACCCATAAGTCAGACAGTCGTAAGTCTTGTGGGCCACATTCCTTAGCTCATAAGTAGCCTTCCAGGCAGTCACAAGGGCCTCTGGTAATGCCAGACACCCCCGCAACACAGCAGGTAGACTAAGTGGGCAGCTCACTGAACACCACGAACTTCTGAAAATTGGTGATAGGAGATACTGTCTGGGTCTTTGAGCAGAAGGATTACAATGGAGATGCTGCTTATGAGGCCAGCATTTTGATCTCAGGACTCAGGATATAGGGCAGATCCGGATATGAGAGTAGTAAGTGACAATTCTTGAAAATAGTGCTATTATAGTTTTATAGCAAAGTATAAAAACAAGAGCCATTGTGACTGCAATCTGGAGGTCCGTGAATAAAAAATGTTTGAGGCCAAAGTGGAGAAGATGGTTACAAATGGTTTTGTAGCATAAACACAGCTGAAGACATTTTATTTAAATGAACTGAAAGGGCAGCTTTTAAAAGCAAAGCTCATCTTGAGATTCATAAAACTGCACCCATTGCAAAAGCCTTGGCCAGCAAGCACAGTAAAACATTCAGGACAGCTGGGGTCAAAGAGTCTTTCACAAATATATTAAGGAAGAAAGGCATACTAGAGAGAGAGTAGTCTACCAATAAATCAGAAAAGGGATGGAAATCATGATGGCTCAAAAATGACTGAGTTACTGAACTGACGTATGGTCAAGAAAATAGATGTTAGCAACAAAGCTAAGGAAAAGCTGTCTGGGTTATTAGCAAGCAATGAATACTTCGTACATATAAAGTAGCTATTGATGGGAGGCACTGTTACAGAATATTTGAAAAATCTGAGGCATAAATCAGTAGTCTGGGAGGAAATATTTCTCAGCTCAAGCCAAAGATGATCTGGTTCTTTACCATGTAAGTGATGCTAACTGCAATTCTTATTAAAACAAAGGGGGGATATCTGTAACTGTCATAAAAAGAGCTATGGAACCAAAACCAAAAGCAATCACGAAGAAGAGAGAGTAGGAGAGGGGACATGGAAAACAATTTTCTGATAAAATTGAGAAAGGTTGATGTCATGGAAATATGGCACATCATATATGTTGGAGAAATAATTCCAAAGTTAGCTAGATGCCCGATAGAGAAAAAAGAAATTGACCAAAAATTTGGGAATATGCACTTCAACATGTCAATTCCTTTTTGCTTGAAGGTAGAACACATTGGAAATGCACTTACTATTTACAAATCATACACCAGACTTGTGGAAGATCTTGACCAAAACCAATATTGAAGCCAGGGATACAAACTGCTCTTCACAAACAAATTTGTGAGCATTTGGTTGTGAATAACAAAAGATCTGACTCAAACTGGTTTCAAATTTAATATAAGCTTCATATAAATGGAATTTCCAGAAGTAGGGCTAGTTACAGGACAGCTAGATAGAGTCCAATATCGCTCCAGGGCCAATTTTCTTTCTATTTCTTTACTCTACCTTACCTGCCAGGGGATGTATTGTAAGTCTGACTTTATCATGACTCCAAAACAGCTTCAGCAGCTCCGACAGTTAGATGCTTCCTCATTCACATCCACAAAAGAGAGATGTTACCTTCCTCCCGGCATCCCTAGAAATCCTGAAATTTGTTTTGATTGGACCAGTTTAGGTCGCATCTTCAATCCTGAAAGCATTGCTCTGTCCAGGATATGAAGGAAGAGAGTGGTGGAATGTACTAATTGGCTTTGCCTAGGTCATGTACTTTATTTTTGCCGCTAGAGGTCAATTCAGCCACCTCAGAACCATATGGATGTGGATCTCTGAAGGAAACAGAAGTTTTTTTAGATGGGATGTGGGAAAACTTGGAGGCTATCAAACTATCAAATATCCACTAGAAGGTTAAATGGAGAGAGGTGCATCCAGAGATACAAAGAACTAAGAACAGCTAGACTACCTTTGAAGCCAGTGCCCTTAATGTCCAACATCCAATTCTTCATCTATACAAATGTTCCCCTTACAAATGAATTGGGGCTGGCCAAACAAGAGACCGTTTCCATTGGACTAGAGCCAGATTGTAGAATTTATACTAGGTATAACTGGAAGGGGAAATAAAGTTTAAGAACTTGAGGAGGACCATGCCAAAGATCATTGGTAGAAAATAAAGTTTCAAATATGGAGAGATCTAGTCTAAACAAGCTGTTGCTATCAGAGGCAGAATAGAAGTCAAAGATGGAGTCTGATATTCTCAGCTGGGTGGAGACAGTCCAACTAATCCATACACTCACCGTGAGCTCTTTGATCCATATAGACAAACTATAAAAACTCACAGTGTTCAGATCAGCCACCTTGGAACCTGCCTTATTCATTCCCATCATGCTTTCTCGTTGATCCTGTTTCCATTGAACAGGAGCTATCTTTCAAGAGCTCTGAAAGTCATTTCAGTATTTTGCCGGTATATCCTAGGTTCTAGAGGCAAAAGTCACCTGAGAGCCACAATGCTATGGCTGATATAAGAGCAGGTCTTTGACAATAGTTATTGAAGTATCTTGTAGACATTATTGTATGGCCAGCAAGAGTGGTCTATACTTTCTCAGTATTGATTCTTGATCAATATACCAAGAGAGGAGAAGCCAGCAAATATTTTCCCCTGAAAGCTGATTCCTGTTAAATGTGAGGGGATCACAGATACACCTGAAAGGTCAGCTAGGCAAAGTAGATAATAAGCTCAGTTACAAATTTATTGATTATTTATGCTCTCTCCCATCCCTTGGTAGAGCTTGCCGCTGAATTTGCAGGAATGAAGAGAAAAGCACCATAATATTAAATACAATGAAGCACTCCTAGAATTGTCATTTGTATTTATAATTTTCAGAGTGACAACCTTGTGTCTTATAGCTCAATTATACATTTTCTCATGGAGATTTTTCATGATGAGGTTTTGTTACAGTTTCACTACATGCAAATATGTGGATGTGTATGGGGCATTTATTATTTTATATCCCACTGGGAGTCTGCTGATTGTCTATCTGCCCCCTCTCTGTGTTTTCATTTTTCTATTCATCTGTTGCTTGTTTTTTTTCTTCCTCCTTCCAGGATGTTTATGCATTCAAAGAAGAGTCTTCTAGGAAAACAATGGAAAGGAAAAGCCTGTGATTTATCATTACACTGTAATGGGTGCCCTGCTTCCGCTGAAGGAGGTCAACCTCTCTTAGAGATACCACAGTCCCTTCTTATTAACGTTCTGTTGCCACTAATGGCTTGGGGTAGGGCAGCCAGGTCTTACAAGGAAGGCATTTACGAAGAGCACTTTGTTTAATGGAAACTGGGGCATTTTGCAGGGACACACACAGCACGAAGCTCTCCGGTGAGAGTGACACATTCACAGATAAAGAACACCCTCCCCCCACCACACGCAGAAAAAAAAGAATGAGCTTTTTAAAAATGTGTGTGCCCTTTTCCCTCACTCCAATATTCAGTTGTCCCTGTGTCTTTCTGATTCTTATTCTGAAATTCCTCTACAATTCCTTCTCCTTTCCACTTTCACTGGCCTTCATCATTTCCAGCTTTCCATCATCTCTCTTTTGCTTTTTAATAAAGTTTTTTTCTTCAGTCTACCCTGTTGCCAGGTATCTTCCTAAGTCACTGCTTTCATCACATCACTACCATGTTGAAACTCTTTGCGCTTACAAAATATGGTTCAAATTCTTTAGCTGAAATCCTTTCCAATTTTGGTCCAGTCCCCATCTTCCCCAGGCTGCAATGGCACTGAACTACCCGTTATTTCTTAAGATTGGAGCCCAGGAGATGAGAACATGATTGGAAAGTGTGAGGCAAGATAATCTGAAAGAATTCAGATTTAATTGTGTAAAATGGCAAAGAGTATAATAGCTTTGCCCATTTTTGAATGCTTTTAAGTGATGTGGAGGCGCAGACTACTTTAGGGCATATTCATCTCTCTATTTCTACCCTTGGCACAGTGCTTGGACCATCGTGGGTATTAAAAAAAGTATTTAGTGAATGACTAGGTGAGAGTCAGTGAAATTCCAAGGTAAATAAGAAAAAAAAGAATTCTGTTTACAATCTTAGTTTCAAAGTATGGATCCAAGGGATAAGTACTTATTTTCCATCTCATCTCCTATGTAATATGTATATAATGTGAGCTTTGGAGAATGGTGCCAATGTCATTGTCCATTTAATATCATGTAAGTTCATCCTAATTATTCTCTTTAATATAAATGATTCATTATGACTGTGAACTGGATAAAATGTCACATGGGGATGTTTGTGATAAGATAGGATTTATTATCACGTTCCCGAAGGGGGTAAAGAGGCACAGGTTTGCCAAGGTCACAAAGTAGCTGTGATAGTGTTTATAGACAGGAAGTAGATTTGCCAATTTTGAACTTTTTTTCCAATGATCAGCCTTAAATGTTGCAATCAATTGAATCACCTCTGCTGCTGTCTTAATTGACTGCTAAGCAAAGAACACTGACACTCTTGTTTTCAGATTGTGTTTATCACCACATGTATCTGGCCTATTGTTTAGTGAATATTCTCTGTACCAGCTGGCTCTCAATCCAGTGTTCTGAATGTTTTTAAAATGCATGGCTGAAAGACTGAAAACACTCTAAGCATCCATCACGTGCAGATTAGTTAAATAAATGGTACAAATACACAATAGAATATTACGCAGCTGTTAAAAATAATTGAGTTAAGTAGGCAAGCTATATTTTAGAGTAAAAGGAAGCAAAATACAGAATATTATTGTTGGTGATTTTTTGTGTAAATTTTGTACACCTACTTTTACAGCCTGCTCCACTCTCCCCCACCCCTGCAAAAAAAAAAACTCTAGAAAGCTGGATAAAAAGTTATTAGTCTGTACCTCTGGGAACTAGGACTTGGTGGAAATGCATTGGCTGGTTATGGGAGATTATTTCTATTTTGATTTCTGATCATAAATACATTTAATTTTACAGTGAAAATATAATTAAAAATTCAGGAGTCTAACAGCAAAATTAATTTTAGGTCTCCAAAATGTGAAATTTTCTTTGCCTGCCTTTGGCCATCACAGTAATGGGGAGTGTAGGTAGAGAGGGTGTTTTGTCATGTGACCAAAGAATTCTAAGGAAGATTAATCAGTTGATCCATCTATCCATCCATTCATCCATCTATATCTACATATTTACCTATCTAGCTAGCTATCTATCTCAGTCTTATCTATTATCTTTCTATCTATCTATCTGTCTATCTATCTATCCTTCCACCCATCTATCTATGTATCATTTATCTATCTATGTATACACATAGAGTTAATTTTCACTGTATGATTAGAATGTGCTCCATCAGCACAGGATTTTTGTTTATCTTCTTCTCTTCCATTCCTAACATTAGCTGCTTCTTCCTCCTCTCTTTTTGTACCCTCTGCTCTAAGATATTTTCATCAGTTACTACGTGGAGGCAGGACTTGCTACACTGAGTGGGGAAGATTCTGTGGCAACTCTTGCTGCATGGAGAGTGCAAGGAGCATTCCCCTGTGGCTGAAGCCTTTCACCCAGCAGGGATGCACAGTCCCCTGAGCCCCATGCGGTGCACTGATAGCACCAAGAGGAGACGCATTCTTGTTCCTGGAAGATAATGCTACCGGATCGATTTTAAGATTCACTGCAATTCTAGTGTTTATGATTCTCTAACTACTACTGTTATCAAGGGTGGAATTGTTAGTGAAGGAAACGTGGACATTTTTCCCAACATGGAAAAAGAGAGAAAGAATTTCCCCATAAAAATACTGGGAATGTTTAAGAGAATTATGTCTCAGCCTGTCTGGCTCATCAGGAATAGTTGATTATGAGTCCTGTTATTTATGCGCCTTTCCCAGGCTCATGAAGGATTCGAGATTATACCATGTCATTCTCTTTTCTGCACCCCCATATGATGGGGAAGAGCCCCTGTTTCACTGCATAGAAAGGGGCTAGGCTGGGTTTAGGTAATGTCTTTTATTTCTTCTGCAAAAAAATGCATACAGGCACAAAGTTATATTCTAACTCACTTTTTCAAGTAAAAAAGAAATTAATTTTAACAGAATCTATTGATTTATGAGCCTAATATATGATTTATTCCTTTTCTTGATTTAATATGGATTTTTATTCCATGTAGTATTGCTTACTGTGTGTGAAGATTAAATTCATCTATTACTTTTCAATCGATTATCCTCTTATCATTCAATAGAACACAATTAATTGAATGCTATTAAATAACTTATTCAGTCATTGTAGTTGCCAAAAAAACGATAAACTATTCTTCTTTGTGTGTAATTAATAATTGTATACAGCAGAAAATAATTTGACATTATTAAGCAATTACCATATAATTATTTCTGTTAGCAAAATCCATTAAATGCCATTCAATCAATTTTCCTACAATTATGTTGTTTAGTAAATTATATTTAATTCACCCTTAAAATCAAGATAAATTTGAAAAAAATCAGTTTTACCAGCATAATTATAAGAAAATTCAATAGCTCAATATGTTAAAGATGTTTTTTAAAAATAAAAACTTCAAATAAAGCAAAATTTGACAAGTTTTTCAAAATTGCAATTTCTGATGGATCCATGTCACTTTTCATTTTTGGATCTCCAACTACATACCATGATAAAATTATCAAATCTTCTTTAAGATGGTAGTATTTATACATTTAAAAATTAGTAACTTGAGACAGTTTCAATTAAGCTTTTCCAGCTTTGATTTCTTCCCTCTCTGCCACCCACCGAAATTGTCTTTTACTGCAGACTTTGGCACTGAATTGTATTCAATCTAGTATTTTATCATGTAACATGTTATTCTCTATAGGTTTGTTCATGTACACAAACCCTTTCTTACATCAAAATGTTAACTTCCTTAAGAGCAGAAAACAGTGTGTGTGTGCACGCACACGTGCATATGTGTTTGTGTTCTCCATTTATTTAACAGATTATTGCACATACGGTGAGAACCGAATTTAATGGAAAGAAAATAAATTGAGTTGACTATTGGCATGGAGCTTCGACCAAGGCTCATGGAGTTCTGTCTGAAGAGGTTACAAGATTTAAACAATTTTAATGATCCAATGACAAGGTTTAGAAAACCAACTATATCCAATTTTCTGGATTAGTTGTTCAATCAGATCGCTGCTTCCCAAGTCTGTTTTATTTATTAAGAAAAAGTAATTAAAAATTTGAAGAAGACGGTACTGCAGTTTCAGTCCCTCAAAAAGACATATAAATGGCTTAGAGTCAGCTATAAGCAAATAAACAACTCAGAAAAGAAAGCAATCAAGTTAGCATTCTTTTGGTTGAGATGAATAGACATGACTTCTCTTTTATATCACCCTTTTGAACTCTTCCAATGATTTTACTTTTTTTTTGGTGAGGAAGATTCACTCTGAGCTAAAATCTGTGCCAATCTTCCTCTACTTTATAGGTGGGTCACTGCCACAGTGTGGCTAACTAGTGGTGTAGGTCCACGCCTGGGACCCCAACCCGTGAATCTGGGCTGCCAAAGCAGAGTGCACTGGACTAACCCACTACACCACAGGGCCAGTCCCCAAAGATTTTACTTTTAAACATTGTTTTCAAAATATCTCAGTCTGTATCTTACCTCTCCTTCAGGTCCAATGGTCCAAATTCTACTTTTATTTTAAAGTCCAACTCAAATATTTTGTCTGTGAGGCCTTCACAGATACTTCCTCCCTAAGCTGCCTCAGACACATTTTTCATCTCTGTCCTGGTGGGGATCGCTCTGTGTCATCTCTATTGAGCCATTTATCAGTGGGAAGGGTGGCCAGTAAGGTAAATGTCTGTATCTTCTTTCAATTCTCAAATGCAGGCTCTTTCAGGAGAACGATCACATTTCATGCATGTTTGTTTACTCAGAGAATGAACATGGTAAAAACTTGGTATTTGCTGGATGAATACAAATAACATTTCAAAGAGAAGCAGGAAAGGAGGACTGGGAGATAGGAAGTGTAGAAAAGCAACTACGTGCTGGTGTAGCATGATGGACTCTCATCTCAACCTCTTATTGGCTACTGTCCCATTTTTATATAATTAATAGTAATGGGCATTGGGGTGGAGGTAGGATCCAGTAAAGCACAGAGAAGTCCCTAAATCTCCCCACCTCTTACATCAGTTTTTCCTGTGGCCCACTCTCCTCACTCTTCCTCTAAAACTCAGATTGTCACAGCCAGTGTACTCAGCTCTGTTCCTGGCTCTGCAGGGCTGGCGTCCACCACCTCGGATTTCACAACCTCTCACTTTTCCCAACACTCCACCCACCCAAATTTGATGAAGTCAGGTATAGAACTTTTCCACAGCTGTGCAGATCTGAAGAGTGCCAGTGGTCCTGCCTGTTTCGATCTGAAAACTTTTTTCTTTTTCGATACATGTGTTGACTTGTCAACATTGATGGGTTTGGGTTGCTTCCTGCTTTTCATTCAGCCAGTGAGGAGCCAAAAGTGAGCTGTTACTGTAGGCTTGTTCTTCTCGCCATTTCTAACACTGCTGTAATATACTGTGGTTGCTACTGGAGTCAAAACTCAGTGATTAGTAAAAAATGAAATAAAACTCTCTCTACCCCACTTAATTTTCCTTTCCAATTTGAAAGGAAAGGAGGTTTCAACCTATTTGCATTTTAAATTCAAAATTTGTATTTAAAGCACTTAACAGGGTCCTTTGCATGTTGACAGCTTCCTTTTTAACTTATCCTAGACTAGGCTCTGTAATGTGTTGTGTCTTAATTTGCAGAATATGTGCACTGGCATAATGTTTAATTAGGCTTTGGTGTCAACTTAAAATCTAACACCATCAGCATCTAATGAAATACCAGAAGCACTTGGATTCTGCATGACAGATCTCTTGCAAGAAATCTCCTTCCTCTGACTGAATCACTTAAAAATAAAGAGGGGGGCCAGCCAATGAGAAGAATGTGAACCCAGTTTCGTAGATGAGATGTTTCTGTGGCCATAGCCACAAGACAGAAGAAATAGAGTGGAGGGAACTATTGAGCGAAATCAGACGCACCTTCCCTTATGTAATTAGTAGAATTCTGAACAGATGGGCATAGATTAAATTTATGCATATAAAATTATTTTCTCATTGGCTAACATCATGGTTTCAGGTGGGCTTCATTTTTTATTTTTATTTTCATTTGAATTCAGGGACTATGATGAGAACTGATTTGGAACACAGGAGGTTAAGATATAATCTTTGCCTTTGAAAAGGCTACAAATTAGTAGTTGGGTAAGAGAGGTACAAAACAATAAAACCAGGCAGGTTATTAGCTGGTGACCTTGGGGAAGTTACTTAGCCTTTATTAACCTCATTTTCCTTTTCACTAAAATGGTAATAACACTAATATCAACCCCAAAATGTTGTCAGGCAGATAAAAATAAATAATGTATGTAAAATATTATACTTAATTCAGTGCCTGGCTCATAGTGAGTGCTCAACACATTTTAGATATTATTACGAGTTACCTGTTGCTAATTTTTAGGAGAGTAAAAATTGATGAAACCAATGTATGTCAGTTTCCTATTGTTGCTGAAAAAATTGCCACATACTTGGTGGCTTAAAACATCACACATTATCTTGTAGTTCTAGAGGCTAGAAGTCCAAAATCAGTTTCACTGGGCTAAAGTCAAGGTGTTGGCAGGTCTTCTTCCTTCTTGAGGCTCTGGGGGCATTCCGTTTCCTTGCGTTTTCTAGGGTCTTAAGGCCACCTGCAGTTTTTGGATCCTGATCCCTTCCTTGCATCACTTGTCATAATATTTCCTACTTCCTTTTAAAGACATTTACCCTTATTACTTAGGGTGCACCCAGATAATCCAGGATAATCTTTCCATTTAAAGAGCCTTAACTTAGTCACACCTGAAAGTCCCTTTTGCAATATAAGGTAACATTCACAGGTTCTAGGCCATTATTTAGCCTACCATATGGTTTTTAAAGGAAGATTAATTAGGAGGTGGTGTGCAGAATGCTTTCAACTCCACTTCACGTATGGAACCTACCCAATAACGTATAATTTCTTTGGAGTCTCCTAGGTGCACAGGTCTTTTCAGAGTGCTTTAATTTTTGAAAGATAAAGTTCTCTTACATCTTAGAGAAACCACTGGAGCAAGTGGAAGTTCATAGCCCCTATCCATCACCCAATGTAAAAGTAGCAAGCAGGAAGGTCTTTGGCTCAGGATGGTTCTGGTTTTATATGATCCAAGTGATATCACTAGGATCCTTTGGAAAGAAGAGACATAATTCACAGGACTCTTGGTGTTGTTCCAGTAATTCAATGTCTACTGATATAACTTATATCTCTAAATCCTAGATCTTTGAGCTTTAGAAAACCTACAGGCCTAAGGATTAAGAAATTCAGTTTCCTTTCTTATCTTTTAGCCACATCCAAAGCAGCTGGTATTCCCTTTCCTCTGAAGTTTTCCCATTTCCAGTAAGTTACATATTTTTATATGAGTAATTTATTTGGATAAAAATAGCTTTTCCCACCTAATTCATGAAAGATCCTCTCCTATTTTACCAGAGGAGGTTCGTTGCTGGATTCCACATCTAAAGTAGCGTTTACCAATCTGTGTTCTATGAATGAGTTGTTGAACTCTGTTGAACCCCACTCAGGTGGGGCCTTTATCTCATCTGATCCTTGCAACAACCCAATAAGGTAATTATCATTATGGTCCCATTTTACAGATACAGAAATGGGGCTCAGAGAAGTTAAGTGATTTATGCAAGTCTATGCCATACAAGTAGAATAGGAACTTGAACCTAGGTCTTTCACCTTTTTGGCTACATCTTATATATTTAGGCACTCAAAAGTCAATTTGCAAGGCCATAAAGAATTCAATGTTTTTTCTCAGATCCTAGAATCAGGGTAGGATGTTTCAGTTCTGTTGTATGTATGCATTTAAACATGCTGGGAGAAAGCTGACAAGTCAACTTAAAATTGGGGAAGGAGTTGCTTACTGACTAATGTACCTCCATCAGTGAGTAGCTTGGGTAATATTCAGAAATTAAAGAGCACAGTGTTCAGCTGCTAAAATGATATCTCCCCCAGTCCCTCAGGAGTCCCTGCAGCAACAGTCAGGACTGGACCACTTTTGCCAGCTGTTTTTGGGTGAATCTTGTTTTTGGTGAACACACACACATACACACATACACACGCACACTGTTCAGTTTCCGCCAGTTTCTTAGTGCTCTCATTCACTGTGCTACAGGGCTCACCCTGAAGGTTCAGCCCATCTGCTCAGGGAATGATGCCTTCACCACAATTATCTAATCATATTACAGCAAATATCAAATATAGCCTGAGTGACAAGGATGAGGCTGCTCAAAGTAAAAGAAAACAGGAGCATTCAACACAAGGCCTAGTGCCAAATAAGTGTCCTAAGTGTAAAACATACATTTATATCATTGGGACGCTATAGGAGAATGATAAAAATCAATACATGAACTAACCTGACATCCTAGTTTGAGAAAAAATCTTAGTTCTGAAAAAACTGCAAGATAAGAAGGTGTCTTGGGGAATAACTGTGGATTTGCAATGGCATCCTGGATTTTGCCTAAGCATGGGTTGCAAATTGGTGATCCATTTGTATATTCTGTCTAATACAACCCAGTGTTTTTAAAATTGAGTTTGAATGTCTTTAGACAGGACATGCTCTTTCTGCTTGCCAACCTTGCCCAATTATACCAGCCTTTTCCCACATTTAGGTTGCCTGGCTGGAACCTGAATACATGTGCCTGCAACTGTACTGTATCTTCTGTTGCCCTGTTATTTATAATCTCTACATTTTGATAGCGCCTATGATCATTCCCAACTATTTTCTCACAACGGGGAGGCCACACTGGTTAAAGTCATCCTCTAATCTCTCAGCTGCAAGGGTTTTGTGCAGTAGGTCAGGCAGGACTAACTACGTAATTTGTAGGGCCCAGTGCAAAATAAAAATACTGGACTCCTTGTTCAAAAATTATTAAGAATTTCAAGATGGTGATAGCAGAGCATTAAACAAAGCATTAGTCTTTCTCTGGGTAGAACACTAAGCAACTGTCCAGATTAGAAACCCATGAAGCTGGCCCTGATGCCCAGGGCTGAGAGAACATCCTTAGTCCATATTTCCCAGTGCACCAAGGCTTCTCTACCACCTAGAGAATGGTATCATCCCAGCTCAAATGGAGTGAGAATCCGTAGAATGGGAGAAATTTGGGGTTCTTATCTACCCATATTTTACCTGCCCAAAAGGCTAGACGAATTTGGTAAGCTGAGATTTCACTGAGTAGGGAAAGTAAGGAGCAGCAGTCTTTATTCTCAATGATCTCTGGTAAACCTCCTAACTTGTTGAGACCAAAACCCAAATTGATTATCATCACCTGAAAGACAGGGGTCACATAATACATCATTTCTATGTTGTCACTTTAGTATGTGGTAATGTAAAAAAAAATTCCTTACTTCCATGGGTCTTATTTTACATTTCTTATAATAGTTGGGAGTTGAAATAAGCCAGAAAACAATGGGTTGTGTTATGAAAAGACATTCAGCATGGCAGGAGAGCTCAATACTTTTTCAAGTCTTGCAAGAGTAATCAGAAACTTTTATCCTGGAAAAGAGAGAAAAGGATCTCCAGTTAAAGTTGGAAGATGGAACACAAATTTTTATCTCTGCTCCCTCCTGAAATTCCACTAGAATTATAAATTTTTTTTTTTGAGGAAGATTGGCCCTGAGTTAATATCTGTTGCCAATCTTCCTCCTTTTTTCTCCCCAAAGCCCCAGTACATAGTTGTATGTCATAGTTGTACATCCTTTTAGTTGCTGTATGTGGGATGCTGCCTCAGCACGGCTTAATGAGTGGTGCATAGGTCCGAGCCCAGTATTTGAACCAGCGAACCCTGGGCCACTAAGGTGGAGTGCTCGAACTTAACTGCTACGCCACCATGCCAGCCCCGAATTATATAATTTTTTAGTAAGATATAAATCTATAAATTCACAAGAAGAGAGAAGAACATGGTGGCAGATCAAGGATATAGATAACGTTTTGGAAAACAGACAGCAGATGGACTGCTTATAACTCAGTAGAGAAAAAATATCCAAACCCAATCCTTCAGAGTGGAGACGAAGAAGAAGCAACCCAATTCAAGCTTCAGAACCCCAGAAAGACACCTGCTTTCTCTGAAGGTGGGGTCCAAAGGGACTGAAATGGGAAGATTGCTTGAAAGTACATTTGAAGTCCAGTTAGTCTCCCTGATGCCCTTTTCCAATCCTCTCAGATCCGTGATTACTTCCTCCCCATCCTGGCACGAGATAAGAGATCAGGTGCCATACAGGGAAAGGGGGTTAAGTGAAAGTATTCACTCTGAACCATGAGACTCTCCAGTCTCCACACTCCTTTTCCCCTTTAGAATGCAAACACCTTAGGTCCTCCAGGCAGGAGATCGGAAGCTACCGCTCTCGGGAAGCTGAATGTCAAAGAGAAAAGACTTACAGAAACTGATACTGACTTCCAATGAAAATAAGTGGTACCTGCCCAATCACCATACAGTGAATCCCAACAGTCAACAAGCCCTTCTCAGGCAAGTGGAGCTTCCAACTGGCTTTTTAACACCTCACTCTTATGAATGGACCATCAAAGGTCACACTATAGTTCATAAAAAGCATCTAACATCAAAGATAGGACCAAAATCAAGTATAAAAAAAAGAACTTCATAAAAAACAAAGACAATTGTAAGGAGAAGAAATCTTTAACAGCCAAATTTGTAATTAATATTCTCAGAGAGATGAGAGATTATATTGCATTAATAAATGTCTAACAGGATGATATATAAAATTAAGAGCCAGGGAACAAGAAAGAACTCTTGAAAATTAACAATATAATAGTAGAAATAGAAATTTAATGGAAGAGGTGGAAAATTGAGGGAAATTTCAGTAAACTATACTTCCAAATCTTTACATGCCTGGTTCTAGTTGACTGCCTCACAGAAGTCTAGATTTGTTTTTTTTTTCCAATGTTGTCTCTTGATAAAATATCAGAGAATTCTCACTTGTGCTCACAGGATTAACTCATATATATCTTTGTCATTTTCCATTTTTCCATAGGTCCCCATAACAAGTGCCAGGACCTCAGCCTTTATCCTTTTCATTTTCCTTTAAAATGTATCAAATGCTGTGGAGGGGATAAGGAATGCAACTCACATGTAATAAGAGCTTGGGTATCCGTGGTTCCTCTGAACTGGTGCTGGCCCTCATTATCTTTCTGACCTATTATTTGCCTCACTCTGCTTATCTGTACTACTTAAAATCTGTGCTCACCCAGGGCTAAAACATACACTGTATGTCCTTTACGAATGTAGATATGTATAATAAACTGTAAGTGGCTCTCAATCGGAATATAATCTTAGTCATTTTCAATGAATGTAAGTCCCAAGAGAGCAAAGATTTTTGGCCTATTTACACTGTATCCCCAGTATCTAGAAAAGTATGCGATACATAGTAGGCACTCATTAAATATTAATTAAGCAAATGAAGGAATGCTGTGTTGAAAAAGACCCTCATTGGAAGGAGAAATCATCTTCCAAATATAGATGTTGGTCCCTTCCTCCTGGGCACATACCCATTATTTCGACAGTAAAGAAGCCTGACATGGTACCAATGGGAAAGCAAATACAATTTCTAACAAGGGCACTGAAATCATATAGGCAATTGTCAGATAGAGTAGTCATTCACATGATTTTTTATTAGGGTGACCGTAATTTAGGATCCAAACCAGCACACTTTTGTGAGTGAAAGGAGAGTGATAAAAATAATTGTCGGGCACTAATTTATACACAATTATAAACAAGCATAAACTGTGAATGTTCCAGGCAACTAGCATATATCATTACCCCATTAAGGTTATCTTTATATTGATTATTTTTAGATTGACATCAAAATGATAACATAAAATAATTTGAAAATTCTTATAGAAGATTATTTCTTGTGGATAACCCACATTTGGCAAACAGTATCATAAAGGCTATTCCAGCATTAGAAAGAAAATTGCATGAGAAGACCACGCTGAGATTTAATTATCCTGTGAGTGGAAAACAGAAAAAAGTATATGTTTAGGAGCATGTTTTTCAGGGAGAATATATTCGGCTGGGATATGGTATTCATGGTGACATTTTCCTTAATGCAGCTACTGGTTTGTACAAATAATTCCATGTCTGCATCTGGGTATCGGCCTGAGGTTAAGACCTTTTCCTTTCCCCTGGCCCATGATTCTCCATTACATATTTTTCTTTTCTCCTGATCTTTCATCTTCTCTTAAAGGATCAGTTTTCTCTCCCCCATCAAGCCCACTTCCTGCATAAGGCTGGGACCAAGGGGCTGCAGAAGGGCCAGCACCTCCTAACAGGGTGAGTGAGGGGGCTGCCAGGTGATGAATGGATGCATGTGGAGCAAGGTAATAAACCAGCACCCCAGTCATGTAATCTTCCATTAAAATGAAATGCATACCAGGCATGCGGCGTTTCTGCGGCTTGTACCCTCTCCCATAGAAGATCATGAATAAAAGAGGGAAGTGTACTGCTGACAGATGCCAGCATGCATAAAGGACACTTCCTATAAAGGCAAAGCTCCGGCTAACAGATGGACTAAAGATGTGAGATGCAGAAAGATTTACCAATCTAAATAATTCAAGGGAATGTCGTATGGCAAGCTCGCGCTTTTCGGAGGGAGCCAGCAGAAGGTGCAGATGGAAAGGCAGGCCAAGCCTTTCCCATAAACCCATTAAGAACGGTACTTGTCTGAGCGACAGTATGTCGCAGAAGGCCCAGGGAGAGGCCAGCAAATGAGAAATTTGCTTCTAGAGTTTGTCCTACAAGGTCAAGAGCATATTTAACAGTGAAGGTTGCGGCATTTAATGAGAATGAAAAAGGGGTGTTATATGTTTCATTGCTTATCCTCCTGCCCTCTTCAAAACTCCCCTATTCCTGAGTCCTTTGTCTTGTGAGAGCTGAAATGACGGAAGGTGAAGATGTCCAAAGCTCTTGTGAGAGGTCTAGCAAGGCTCCAGCTTCTTAGTGCTTAGACCGTCAGATGCAAATTACGTGTGGCAACACTGCTTCCTATAAATGTTCCTCAGAAACACATGACCACTCCATCTCCCCAGGCCCTGTTGATCCCTGCTGTCTGCCTACTCATGAAACGTTCAATCCTGTGTTATTGCACATTGTTGGGTTTATTTTCATGTACTTGACCTGTCTTCCAGACAGCATGATACTCAACTTGAGAAAAAAAGACTCTTCCTCTCCACGGGGACTCGCTCTGAGTAGGTACCCAATGAATACTTCTTGATAGTGAAAACCTTTCAGCTTAAAGGGGTTCTTCCTTAAGAGCCTCCGTATCCTGCACAGCTGTGCCAAAATGTTAGCATCTCAGGCAAGAGGGGGAGTGACAGAAAACATCATAAAGTGCATTGGAAGGAGAGCTGGACAAAACCCCATTCAGGCCCTGGTTAGCTGGGCTACTCTAGACAAAGACAAAGCCTTCGTTCCTTAAGTGCAAAATAAATAATTTAACAAAGTAATTTCTAAGCCCCTTTCTAGCTCCAGTGCCTAGTTATATCAAGATTTAATAGACAACTTCCTGGATCTGGCAATGTCTAGATTAGTAGCTCTGAAACTTGCTTCCAAAAACCATTGCGGCATCATACAAAGGTGTTTACTAGCATGTTCCAAGACGGAAAACCTAGACTATGGGGTGAAAATTTTGTTTTAATTTATTTTAAGCAATGAAGGACTGCCTTTTATTTTGAGGCTACACTTATTAATTTTTTACTTTTTGGATTTTGTTGTGTCTTTATATGAAATGAAAGAAATAACAAGATAGCAGACTTTGCTTTGTTTAAATTTCTATTGTGAAACAAAACAAAACAAAAGAAAACTGGTCACCCTGTGTCTGTTCTCCCTACCTACCTGCACACAAATCTTTTCTTGTTAACTGTCTTAATTTTATTGATTATGAAATTTAAAAGTCAGAACTGCTGGTGTAAGTGCAGGAAGAAGACAAGTGTTCCCCTTCCTCCAACAAAGTATCATGGATGCTCACAGAGTATAGCCTTCAAGAAATAAACATTGATTTTTATGAGCTTTTGTGGATGTAGATTGCCAATTACCGATGTTCATGTTTTTGAAAAACCATGCAAAACTCAAATTGTTGCGAATGAGTTTCCAGTTTTCCAGTTCCCTAAATTATCAATTCAAAGACTCTATTTTCTTTTTCTAATTAATTTTCACCTGGCAGCAGCTGCCCATACTCCTCTCCCTTCAACCCAACTCTCTGACAATTGCATCAGTTAATAACCTAAAACCCATCAAAACCTCAACCCAGGAAAGGAGCTCTGAGGTAGATCCTTCTGTAAAGCAGAGAATTATTTTTAAATCATCTTTCGTTTGTCCATTCTGCTTATAAATATCAACTATCTTGTAGAAAGCTCCATAATCTTGGATTATATTAGAAATTAGTTGTTAGTTTACCTGTTAACTCTTGTGCTACTTACCTTGAGTTCCTTCTCTGTTAACACTCAAGTGTGTGTGTGTGTGTGTGTGTGTGTGTGTCCAACAATGATCTGGGAAGGTTTTTTTCCCTTCAGCTTTTCTCATGGTTTTCTTGAATCCTTTTGACCCTGACCAATTTAGAGTATATTCTACTGGGGGCAAAGACACAAGGTTTATAGCTTTGAAGTAATAGCCATAGGTACCCTCTCTGTTTCCTTGGCATTGGAAATGGTGCAAATAACTTCATCCATCTCTGGTGTGATGTATCACCTCTTTTTGGTGACCAACAGT
The DNA here is from genome assembly GCF_057802395.1 of Ceratotherium simum simum. Taxonomy (NCBI): domain Eukaryota; kingdom Metazoa; phylum Chordata; class Mammalia; order Perissodactyla; family Rhinocerotidae; genus Ceratotherium; species Ceratotherium simum. Next base: position 32,226,764 of record NC_141901.1, on the reverse strand, counting down.
GCAGCATTTCACGATGTTGATATGAGTTGATATCCACTTGCTCATCACATTCCACAAGAAAGTTCTCACTGGCAACAATGTACCATGGTCAATTTTTTAAACACTCTGACAGTTCTTAGTATTATGAAAGGCATTTATTCCGACATCACCAAATCCTTTACCAGTTCTCATTACCTGATACCCTAGTGAAGGCAGAAATGGCAGATATCAATCTCAGGCCAGCTGTCAGGAGTGAGAAGTGAGTGCACTGCTCATTTCTTTGTATCAGAGCACTCCCTGTTTGAGGTCACAGGGGCAGTTCCATTTAATAAATTACTAGAATTAGGACTCTGCGTGGTCTTGACTTCCAGGCTCTGAAGAGTCCCATGTACTGACGAAGATGCTGGATTTTTGTTTGTTCACTTGTTTTTCTCCTGCCAGCAACAGGCAGTGCACCAAGGCAGTAGGAAAGAGCTGTGTGTGCACTTACAAGTGAGAGGTACCTGAGTAAAGCCTGGCCCGGCCCCATGGAGGCCCTCACATTTTGTTATTTTAAGAATCTTGTCAGTATTGATTCACATTAGCCCGCGTGAAACAGATGAGAAAACCATGAAGAACAAAACCAACCAGTTATCTCATGTAGAAATCCAGCTGTTACTGCCTTATGAAAAGCACTTTTTTGTTAAAAGTTTCGGTCATGAAGGTCATGACAAATTATAAATTTTTTCTCCCAGTTTTGCTTTCAGGATATTTCCCATCATGATTTCAAAACTAAATTTGTAAAGACCTGTTACTTTAAAATGTGATAGCAAAATTAAACAACAACAATAAAATATTTATAGATGCCAATATTGTTTTATTTTCAAGAACTGTGTTAAAGAGAAATCGGAATTCTTCTCTGAGGAAATGAAGACAAGAAATGAGACATATAGATCTCCATTTTGAAGGTACCCAAAAGGTCCCCAACCAATAACCTTCCTGTGAAGGCTACTAGTCTATCAGCTGTACCCACATACAATCAAATTTTTAGTGTCTCACTCTTATATATAAATGGATAACCCAGAATCACCAGACATTTGAGGAAAACACTTAATATCTGAGTTAGAGACCAATACATATGAGCAGGAAAAAAGGAGAGAAAGAAAGCAAGAAGGAAGGGAGGAAGGAAGGGAAGAAGGAAGAAAGGAAGGAAAGAAGGAAGGAGAGAAGGAAGGAAGGAAGGGCAAAAAGAGAGAGAAACAAACAAACAGAGGAAAACAGAGAAAATCGCAGGGAATAGAAGAAAAGAATACTGTAATTAATATCCAAGTAGATATTGATTACACGAAGAAAATAAGGAAAGGATTCTATGTACAGGAACTTTCAAAGAGTAAGAGTCCCCCAAAAAGTAAAAAAAAAAACAAAAAACAAAAAACAATGAAGAAGCAGAAAAATACAAAGGAATAAAAATCAGGGAGAAATTATAAAATTTGAAGATCATTGCATAGGGTCAACCACCTGAAATAATAGGAGTTCTAGAAAGAGAACAAGAAAAAAGAGGAGAGATCATTACCAAAGTGCTAACTTAATATATTTCCCCGAAGTCAAGGAGACAAATCTAAACATTGAAAGGTCCCATTAAGAGCTCATCACAAGGCAAGGAAACAGATCTCCATCAAGGCCTACCATAGTGAAGCTGAGAACACCAGGAATGACCTAGATACTTTTTGGAGAGAAAAAATAGGTCTTGTATAAAGGATTGGGAGTCCGTGTAGCATTTTATGTCACAGAAACACTAAAAGTCAGAAGCCAAGGGGAAAGTTAGAAGACAAAAGAGAAATGTCTTTCGATTTGCACCAAGAATTCTTACTCAGCTGAACTAATCAGAGGGTAAGGTAGAATGAAGAAACTTTCAAGAACAGCAAGAGCTCAACATTTTATTTCCCATGCACACTTTTTCAGAAGCTACTGGAAGATACCTTACTCCCACATAAGAAGGAAATCAAGGAAGAAGACACGGGAACCAGGGTAAAGTATAGGAGCAAACACTTCAGGATGATGCCGGTGTGACAGGCCTGGAGAGCAGTCCTTTTATGGGTGCCAGGGGGACATGGTCCAGGAAGAATGTCCCCCAAACAAACAGACGAGATAAAACAAATCAGAACTGATAAGTTACCTGCTGTGTCTGACGATTTGGGGGATACTTTTAGCAATCTGTCAGAAGTTTCACCACAAATTCATCATAAGGCCATAGGTGAAAAACAAGGCAATGATTATTAAGAAACAAAATATTGTATGAAGTGGAAGTGTAGTCACAATGCTATCTGTGGCTAAGCAATAATTACGTAATCTCCATAACTTAAACACTGCCTATAGATGTCACTAAAAATTGTGAAATGGTTACATTGGGAAAGATGGAGAATGTTAGGTATGTGTGTGAATGTGTGTGCATAAGAGAATGAACTCAATCTTCACTTTACATAGGATGAAATCAAAAGATAACGTCTACAAATACAAAATTAAGACATGTCAGTGTAAGAAGGTTATTATACAGCATGGAACTCAGTTCCAAAAGAGACTGCTAAAAAGTTGAAAGTCAATGCTTCTTGGAAATGGGCCTTAGAGTGGGAAGAGGTCAGTTGTGGCAGGATACTGTTGCCTTTCATCGGATCTTATAGAAATAGTTGTCTATTTAAACCATGAACATCTATTTTATACGTAATGAATATACACATCAGCACATATACTGCAATTGATTATAATATCAAGTGTAGGCCAATAAATTTTGCTGTGAAAAACAAGAAAGTTAATAAGAAATAAGAAAAGCTGGGCCGGCCCCGAGGCTTAGCGGTTAAGTGTGAGCGCTCTGCTCCTGGCGGCCCGGGTTCGGATCCCGGGCGCGCACTGATGCACCGCTTCTCCCGCCATGCTGAGGCCACGTCCCACGTACAGCAACTAGAAGGATGTGCAACTATGACATACAACGATCTACTGGGCTTTGGGGAAAAAAAGGAGGAGGATTGGCAATAGATGTTAGCTCAGAGCCGGTCTTCCTCAGCAAAAAGAGGAGGATTAGCATGGATGTTAGCTCAGGACTGATCTTCCTCACAAAAAAAAAAAAAAAAGAAATAAGAAAAGCTTAGTTTTCAAATCCGTTGGAATAAAAATGGAATGGCTCACTTTGTAATTTTCAATAAAAGATCATGGTGAATAATGTATACATGACCATGTAAACTTAATTTTCCTGACAGGCATTAAGATATGTCGATATCTTATACACAAATATAATCATATATTGTATTATGTACAAATACCCACAGACACACACAAATGCCCCTAATAATATGTATAAGTAAAATGAAGTAGAGAACTGAGGTTGGTAAGTGACTCACACATATATATTTCATCCATTCATTCACAAAAAATTATCAAGCAAATACTCTGTTCTTGGCACTGTGCTACATGCTAGAAATTCCAAGATTAAAAAATACTCCCCACAATGTCTTGACATCAGGAAAAAACAAGAAAGGGAGGGTCTTTGGTTCCCAGTGCTTCAAATTCATTGCCAAACCTGCCTGCAGAGCTATGGTCCTCAGTTCAGTTTTCTAGAGCATACGCTGCAAATGAATGTTGTCTCTGGAAACAAACCTTTTTGTCTCTCGTTTGTGGTCAGGGAAGAGTGTTGAAAAAGCTTAAATTAATGTTTACTTTGAAAATTAGAACGAATTATTTTTTCATGATTTAATTTAACTCAGCATTTTTTTCCCCCTCCAATTTGTTTGTGTGGGAGGGAACACGGTGAGAAACCTAAACTTCTAATAGAAGTTGGGCCTCGCACGTTAACGAACATAATCAGCACTGTCCGTATATCCCAATATCCTCCCAAATTTTATTTAAGCGTTGGCCCATCTTTCCTAAGCCGAACTTCCAAATTTGGCCTGACAGAGGACAAGCAGGCTTCCTGACAGCATTTCCCTTGGAGACCTCAGTTGTCAGGCAGCCCAAGCCTGAACTGGCTCTCAGTCTAGCAAAAGGTGCCCTTCCCAGGTTCCAAAGAGCCTCAATCTGTGCTCCAGGTTTTTACTGTATGTGTTAAAGATATTGGATTCTCTTGCTCTCATGACAGCAGATGAACCCTGCTTCCCCAAAGCGAGATTCTACCCAATTACAATGAACCCTACATCATGCTTTGTGCAAATAAATTTTTGTTGCTGCATTAAATTTTAACTTTTTGTGAGGACTGTTAAAATTCACTGCATCTCGATATGGTTGGAACAGTTTTGGGAGGCTCCAGGCTGTCATGTGTAATAAAGAATTGCCTCTGCCCAATGCATCATGAACAAAATCACTGCTTACACTCTTCTAATGTTGAGATATTCCTCTGGAATTTCTTGGTGTGTGTGGGGAGAGAGGAGTGAAGATACAGGAAACAAAGCAAAACAATGTTACAGGAACTTTCATGTAATTGTAACTCAGTGACACTTATTCAACTCAATATTATGAGAGAATATTCCCATTGTACATAGGAGAGAATTTACCATAAGGGAATTTTGGTGGAATACTCAAGTGCCAGTGAAATTCTACTTTACCTCACTTCCCACTCATTCTCAGATTAACCCATTTATCCACCATGGCTACATGACAGAGAGCAAGACATTTGTGTTAAGAATTGTAATAGGGCCAGGTTCTGATGAGGAAAGTGGAGTTGTGTACACTCGTGTCCAGTCTGAGGACTTCACCCAGGGAAGTTTCTGGGTAGACTATTAACACTTCATAGGAAGGAATACCTTGGTGGGTGATTGAGAGTAGGGAAGAGAGAAGCTATATCTTGCTCTAAGCTTTCTTCTCCTGTCTTCTCAAGTTTGCCTGGTTAAAAAGAAGCCTCTGAATACACAGCAGAAGGAATGAAATGGTGAACTTTACCTTCCCCTCACACAGGCACCCCATCACTGTGCTAACCTCAAAATCTATGTAGGATATTTAAATGCAAACATTATTAAGTACTGGCAGTTCCTTTGCTCCAATCATACTTTCTCTTAAAACAAAAAACCACGAGGGAAATTATATGCAAAAAGCTATGTTAATAAAGCACTCAGGTACAAATTTATACTAAAAAAAAAAAAGTTAGGAGATACAAAGCCTGAGAGTCTCTTAGTCACGTACAAGCAAACTTATTTCTCATATTCTATATAAAGCTCTTTTAACAGCTTAATGAGTAATCTAAAAAAATTATGTACAGTATAAGTGAATTAATGTTACTGGAAAAATGTTAAGCTTTGATATTTCTGAAGTTTTTCATGCTTCCATCCGTTAGCTAAATGTGACAGCTCGGCTTTTTGGGACCATGTGTATTACAGCAATCACCTATCCACAGGCTTTAAGATCGTATTTCCTCATCAAAGACAAATGTCCTTCATTCTCTCCTCTAGGCTTATGCTTGAGGTAGATTCTCAAATTGTTGAGACAATTCCTCCCACTGGGCCAGCTCTACAGTAGGTGGGGTCAGCAGTATAGACAGGGTTGCTTGATGTGCGTTTCTTAAGAAAACAATACCTTCAACAGCCCTTGGCCTGTTGGACCAGTGTCTGAAAAGCTAGCCTTGGGTTTGGAGCCATTTGTTTCAAGGGGCTAACAGCATTTATTAAGCCAATACCTCAGAGAGGGCGATACTTGGAGCTATTCGACTTTATTGTAAATCAGAAGGTTCAAAGCATTTACAGTTGTTGCCACATGCACAGAAATCCTCATTTGAGTATGATGAAAAAAGTGCCTAAGAGTAATCAGACGGGGCTCACCTTGAGCACCCAACTTGAATCAAGTGCTTATGCATTGTTTTCTGGTTCCAATTTTCGTTTTGTTGGCAGTCCTTTGTAATGCCCCAAGTTCCATGATGTAATTTTAGTGAAATAAAATTTGAACAGCCCAAAGTTATGTAAATAATGACATTCAGTTTCAATTGCAATCACTAATTGATCCCAGCCTGCTAAGAGGACGCCTGGTGGCAGGCAGTCACACTGCAATTTGGGCAGGTGGAGGTCCTGCCAGCTTGCTAATTTGTTTGGCCTGGCTAGTTAAGTTTAAATATATACGTCACTTTAAAATCTTAGGCAGGCAACACTTCAAAGACACAGGTCACATTTCCATATGGACAAACATCTTGGACATGATGGAGTGAAAATGAAGAATTTGAGAGGAGGTTACATAGGGAGTGCTTATTAAGTACAGTACAGGGAAGAAGGAGCTCTACGAATGGATGTGTATGGAAAAAACATTCTAGAGGACTGGGAGACGACCATTAGTTAGTTCATACCCTTGTCTTAGATGACTTTCTTGGCCACATTACACTCATTTCTGATATTTGGTCAACTTTGTTAGAACATTTCTTTTCTCTAAGAGTAATCTTAAATTTTCTAAGCTATAAATGCGAGGCTATAGACCCTGCATGCGTTTATAAATGTGGAAGGGATCACCAGCATAGGGACCTAGGAAGTCATTTAGGGAAATGGTTCTCAAAGTGGGATTCTTAGACCAACAGCATGAGGATCACCTGGAAACAGATATGCAAACTACTGCACCCCATCCTAGACTTACTGAATCAGAGAGTCTAGGGGTGGGAAGCAGCAGTCTGCATTTTTGCAAGTTTTCCCAATGATTCTGATGCATGCTGAGGGTAGAGAACTACTGACTGAGGGCAACACAACTAGGAAGTGTAAAGCCAGGAATCAAACAAGAAAATTAGACTCCAGAGTTCTTGCTCTGGGCCATCAAAACTCAAGGACTTGTGATGGTATCATCTTCCAAAGGGGTGCTAAGCAAACACAGCTTTCCACAACCCAGATGATTAAAAGGGAAACATTACTCTAAAGTTAAATAGTAGATTAACAAGTTAGAACAAACAGAGAGAAAATAGTCTCCCTCCAAATCTACTCCCATGAAAAGGGAGTTACTTAAAACCTCCAGAAGTTGAGGCACCTGGAAATACAAATCCTGTTCCTCTTGCTGTGTTCTTTACATACAATCGTGTGGGTGGCTTTGTACACTTCTGTTCATTTTCTTCACCTCAGTCAGAGGAAGGGCACTTTCCTCTTCGTTGCCTTGTAGGCGAGTGATGGGAAAAGTTGCAATTTACCCCCATGCTTTCAAGTCTAGTCTCCTGTACTCTCCCTTAAAAAGCCCTCAGTGTGCTCTCCCTCAGGGCTCCAGACCCCAGTACTGGCTTGATATGTAAGTCCCACAAAAAGGGGATCGAGAATGGAAAGGAAGAGAGAGGGAGAATCAACATCAACAAAGATGGACTGGGTGATGGCGAGTGGGAGATGATTATTAAAAAAAAGAAAAAGAGAGAGAAGATGGAGTTAGAGGAGAAGAGGGAGAAAGAATGAGCAAGGGAGAAGCTAGGAGGAAGGAACCTGAGGAGAGAGTAGGGAGGTGGAAGAGACAGGAACAAGGAACAGCTGTTTGGAATAGATTGCATGCACCATCCATTCTGAGTGGACTCTTTCCTGTGTTCGTCAGCCGTCTGCAATGTGGTGATTAATCATTCATGTCAGAATCCCTAATCCTATTCAATGGAAAACAAATGCCATGGCACCCAGCCCTTTGCTTATCCATGCACTCCGCATGCTTGCCTGGGCGAGGCTGTCTGGGACAAAGATGGTTTTCTGGGGACCCTCAATGCAAATTCTCAGCAGCTCCACATGTTGAAGATGCCCTATGATCTCAAGGGACTTGCCTTTTATGAGAAGAAAAAAAAATCACTCACAATAAAGGTCAAGTTGTGCTAGTTAAGCAAACAATCAACATTCATTTAATTCTCTTTTAAAGAGAAAAGTAGCCCCGGTTATTTGTAAAGCTCCTTCCTCCAAGGAACACAGAGTAACTCACACCAGTTACTTCCTCAGTCCTCCTGGCACCCCTTTGCGGCAGGGGTTAGCTCTGTTGTCTCATTTTGCAAATTCTTTCTAAGGTTGTGCAATCTGCTGTCCTACCCATTCCAGTCTTCTGGCTCACTTTCTTCATCACTTTTTTTGTTCATTGATGTGAAGTTTACACTGGAAGAAACAGTCTAGAAAAACAATTTTCCCTAAACTGTATTAAAACCGACTGCCTTGGAAATCATCCTTTGTATTGGGACAATAACGAGATTGTCTAGCATGGAGTTGAAGCATCCAGGCTCCAGAATCAGACAGGCTAAGCTTCAAATCCCAGCTCTTCACCTGGGTAGCTGTATAGCTGATGGCACATGGCTTTACGTCCATAAGCATCAGTTTCCTCAAGTGCTAAGACTAGGATACTGGTAAGATCTACATAAAATGATGCCTGTAAACTGCATGACCTAGAGTATGTGCTCAACAGCTGTTGGCTTTTTTATCTAGGAAGTCAGAGAACTGAATCTTTTCACTGTTGCTCTGTCTTTTGGGGGGAGAACCTGAGCAAGTAGAACTGTGTTCTGGGGATGGGCATTAATTTTGAGCACTTAGCTGCAAGGCAAAGTTTCTAGTGTGTCTACTAGGCAGCCTAAGACCTTCAGTGGCTGTAAGAACTAAAAAGACTCTGCTGCTCCCGACCTCACACATCCCTAATTCAGCATAAAATAATGGTGAGGAACTCCATCAAAATTCTACTTTTTTCTCATGGTGACTACTATGTTTTTAAAATCTATAATTTTTCTTAAGACTTTTCCCTCATTGTTTGTTGGTATGAATTCTTTGCTGGTGCCTTAATCTGTAGTAGATTGTCTCCTGTTCATGGCTGTATTCTCATAGTAAGAAAAAGTTGGAACTTGGTACTAGTTGGGTTCTGAAATACATTTACTTACTGAAGACCTATTATGAGTCAGGCCCACATATGAGTTTTACATCGCTCGACTTATTTAAACTTCACTTTAACAGCAACTTTACATGGTGTTACTATCCCTATTTTTCAGGGAGGGAAAGGAAACTCAGGAAGTTAAGTGGCTTACTTAAGATCACACAAATATTAAGCCAGAGTAAAATTAATAAACCCTATTATCTCTAGTCTCTGTAACCTAGCCCATGTGGGGAAAATAAGAAAGAGGCTGATGAGCCAACTCTAGGAAAATCAAGAAGATCCAATTGTAAAAACTAGGACTCTTTGGACCAAGTTAATTAACAGAAAGAGGAATCTAGACAGGAAGTTGTAACATTGAACCATTTGGCACACCCATATAAGGGTCAGACATTCTTTGATGTTCTTTATTATATTCCATAGTCATGAGAGTATAGGGCTGTGTGATAAGGGATTGAGATCAAAAAAGAAAAGGAAAGTTGGAGTGTACCTATATCAATGCCTGGGACATAGTAGGTGCTCAAGAAATATTTATTAGCTGGATGTATGGAAGAAAAACAGCTGAGCATTACGTGGGCTTTTTGGGAGGTCGATACACTCCTGGCCTTGGAATTATCAGAGGGCCCAGAACATCCAGGTTTGGGGATTGTACCAGTGAGGGCAAGGGAGATATTGTGAAAGACCAAAGGAGATTACAGGGGTGGGATTACAGACCTTTTCTTTTTAATATGGAAGATATTTGTCTCCTAGGGTCACTCTTCATCTGCCAGGAGAAATGTGAAGTCACAGATAAACATTAACTTTAGTTAATATTCATATAAAATATGTTTTATTAAAACCACTACATATTTTATGACATACAATGTAAAATTCAGGTCAGTTATGAAGTTAAAACATATATCTCTTTCTGCAGACCCTAGAATCTGGGGGCCTATCTTTTTGGAATACTTCAGTGGAAAATGTTGAGAGTTATTGGATCAAAATAAGAAATGAAGAGCAAAGATAAAAGCTAGCAATAAAGCCACAATGAACCAATAAGTAGGGATGGATAATACTCTACCTACTGGGGAGAGGAGCTCATTCTCTTAATTTCAGTGTTATTCTTTCTCTAAAATGAAGGGCTACTCCCTGAAACACAAAGAGGCTAAATGGGACAAGAAGTTCTTCTATGCAGAATCTGAATAAATATGTCACAAGAGGAGAGAGCACTTAGCATAATGCTAGCCCAGAGTTAGAATTCAAGAAATGTGAGTTGAGTCAGTTGAGAAAAGAGGCAAGATGAAGTGTGCCATTGAGAGGTCTAGGATGGGGAAACACGTGATGCTTCTTTGTGATCCCCCAGCCCCTAAGAGGAGACCATGAAAGACAATTACTGTTTTCCCACCAGAAGTCTTTTGGTTCCACAGTCAGAGAGAGTTCTGGGCTGGGTAGACTAAGGATCTCATAGTGGCATTTCTTATATGTTTATGGTGTTTGAGTCCTGTGAAGAAGCAGTAGAAGTCTTGCTGACACAGAGCTGCCAACTAAGCTGATCAGGAGGAAAGCAGGCCCTTGACCGTCGCTCTCAGTAATCTCCCCTACTCTTGGTTGTCAAGGACTTTCCTATCAACAGACAGCACATGCTAGACAGCCCCAAGGCCCAGGGGTTGCAGAGGAAATTCAGTATCAGATACTCCTTGGATTAAATGACTCTACTTGTCCCTTCCACCCATACTTCTAAGAATGCTTGTCATTAAGTGAGTTAGAATTCAATTCCTGGATAATTCTTTTTGTGGTGTGATTCTAATTCTGAACTTTTGTTTAACATTAGAACATAAGGTATACAAGCAAGGTGTTTATTCTTGCTCTAATGGATTATTTGTAGAATAGCAAGAATAAGAAGATGCCATCCCAGTTGTATGTTTGTTTGCCAGTATAAGGTGAATTTTGCTCCTTTCCTCAGTCCCTCCCTCAGCAGCATTAAGGCAGTCTGGGTAGTGAATTTATTCCTCTCAGAACTGCAGTTTATCATTGCTGGGTGCTCTCTAAATCCACTTTTAATTCACTCTTGTGTCTCAGAGGGCGTGGCTACATGCCTAAAATGTCCTCCCCTGGAAGAATGAATAAAGGCAACATGTTCAGTTCTGATGGTGTACGGTCACTTGGTCCTGATTGTCAAGCATCTTCTCCTGGGTGCCAAAGGAGTGAGAAACCAAAAGATAAGAAATCCAAAGCATTTTAATCTCCTTCCCATATTCCTGAAGGAGTTTAATCTCAAAACATAGAAGCAGCAGAATTTCATCTCAATCTTCTCTTATAAGAAAATGGAATGGCTCTTATGTGGACATCTGAATTCTGGGAACAATTAGAATGGCAAAAATGGGGGCTCAGTAAATGTGTGGGATTAGTAAAGAGTAATAGATGTAACCATTCAATTTTGACATTTAATCCATCCCAGTGAGGTTCTCATGATCGGTGTCTCGCCAACACTTTGTATGAGTTTTATTCCTTTGTCTAGTGTATCTCATAGAAATGATGATAACTTCATATTTGTTATATTAGTAATATTCTTTCAAAGAGATAAACATTTAGATTAATTGTGACTAACTCTCCTATTTTTCTGCTTTTGGCCGGACTGATTAAAACCGCAGTGTTCTGCTTTTCTACTGGTTTTCTGTGTGGACGTCAGAATGAAGAATGAAGAAACATTCTCTGCTGGTATGTCTTTGCTCAGCGTTCACTGCATGGGAACAAGTGTGTATCAGTCACTGTGTCTGCTTCCAAGTTATTTGTACCGTAATAGTAGGGGATTCACTTCTTAGTGACCCCAAAATTATTTATTGAGCATCTACTATGTTTTAGGCATATTGCTGGTGATAAAATGGTGAACAGAATTGACACAATCGTGCATTTATAAAACTAACAGATTAGTAAGGATCAGAAAAAGTGTAATAAATGTTACAATAAGGGCAAGGGACGGAGGAGGAACATTTAATCCACACCTAGAGGGCCATTGAAGGTTTTCATATGGAAGTGTCTGTCATCTAAGCTGAAAAGTGGAGAAGGTTGATAAAGAGGAGGAGCAGGAGTAAATGAGGGGAGGAGGATGGAAAGGGAGGGAAAGAGTTGCGGGCAGAGGGATCGCTATGAACAAATACCCAGAAGCGAGAGAGAGCATGCAGTACGGCTGGACCACAGGGTGTGAAGAGGGAATGGCAAGATGTAAAACTGGGCAAGTAATCAAACAACAAATCATGGCCTAACTTTTAAATCTTATTAAGAAGTTTGTACCTTATCCTCATGGCCTTACGGAACTGCTGAAGTTTAAACAGGGAAGTGATAACACCAGATTTGCATTTTACAGGAAGTTTTCTGGCTGCAGTTCTGCTATAAGATTGAAGAGCAGTGAGGCTGCAGGAATTAGGAGGCCCTTGCAGATATCTGGATTGCAAGAAATAATGACCCGGGCTAGGAAGTGGTAATGGGGAAGGAGGAAATTGATCAAATTCTAGAGCTATTTAAGAAGTGGTGTTGCAAGAGGTGGTAATTAGATGCAGGTTTGAGAGAGAAAGGAGCCAGGATGTGCCCACATTGGTGGTTTGGGTGCTTGGGTGGTTGATAGGCTGGTCACTGAGATGGGGCAAAGTTTATCACAATGCCTTTTGCACATCTAAAGATGTTTCTCTGAGGAAGAAATACTGAAAATAGCAGGCAGTGAATACCTGTAAAGTAATGGTCTCTGCGTTAGTTACATAATGGAATTATATGAGGAGCTTAAAAAAAATTTACAAATACTTGCATCCCATCCCCTGAGATTCCTTTTTTTTTTAAATAATTTTTTTAATTGCAGTAACATTGGTTTATAACATTATATAAATTTCAGGTGTACATCATTATATTTTGATTTCTGTATAGATTACATCATGTTCACCACCCAAAGACTAATTAAAATCCATCACCACACACATATGCCTCATCATCCGTTTTGCCCTCCTCCTTCCCCACTTCCCCTCTGGTAACCACCAATCCAATCTCTGTCTCTATGTGATTGTTTGTTGTTGTTTTTATCTTCTACTTATGAGTGAGATCATCCAGTATTTGACCTTCTCCCTCTGACATATTTCGCTAAGCATAATACCCTCAATGTCACAAATGACTGGGTTTCATTGTTTCTTATGGCTGAGTAGTATTCCATTGTGTATATATACCACATCTTCTTTATCCATTCTTCCCTTGATGGGCACTTAGCTTGCTTCCAATTCTTGGCTGTTGTGAATAATGTTGCAATGAACATATCTTTACTCATGTATTCTTAATTTTTTGAGGAATCTCCAGACTATTTTCCACAGTGGCTGCACCAGTTTGCACTCCCACCAGCAGTGTACGAGAGTTCTTCCCTTCTCTCCACATCCTCTCCAACACTTGTTGTTTCCTGTCTTCTTAATTATAGCCATTCTGATGGGTGTGAGGTGATATCTTATTATAGTTTTGATTTGCATTTCCCTGATAGTTAATGATGTTGAACATCTTTTCATGTGTCTGTTGGCCATCTGTATATCATCCTTAGAGAAATGTTTATTCAGATCTTTTGCCCATTTTTTAATTAGATTGTTAGTTTTTTTGTTTTTGAGATGTATGTGTTCTTTATATACTTTGGAGATTAACTCCTTATCAGATATATGGTTTGCAAATATCTTCTCCCAATTGTTATGTTGTCTTTTCATTGTATTGATGGTTTCCTTTGCTGTGCAGAAGCTTTTTAGTTTGATGTAGTCTCATTTGTTTATTTTTTCTATTGTTTCCCTTGCCTGGTCAGACATGGTACTTGAAAATATGCTGCTAAGACCAATGTTGAAGAGCGTATTGCCTATGTTTTCTTCTATAGGTTTCATGGTTTCAGGTCTTACATTCAAGTCTATAATCCATTTTGAGTTAACTTCTCTGTATGGTGTAAGATAATGGTCTACTTTCATTGTTTTGCATGTGGCTGTCCAGTTTTTCCAACACTATTTATTGAAGAGACTTTCCTTTTTCCATTGTGTGTGAGATTCTAATTTAATTGGTTGCGGTAAAAGCTAGAGTAAAGATTTTTAAAAACCCCTTCCCCAACCCCAGGTAATGCTAAGGTACTGCCACTGTTGAGAGCCACTCCTGTAAGGGGAAAGTAGGATCTGACACTAGGATGATAAGGCAGGGTCAGAAATTGGAAATCTTTGACTCTCAGGTTAAACAACATGGACATAATACTGCGAATCTGTTTAAAATTCAAGGCAGCAATCTTCTCCTCTAATCACTCCTTCCTTCTCTCATACAGCAACAGATCCTTTTATATGTTCAGTCTTCAAAATCTTCTGTCAATGGTAAAACTCACAAATTCAAAGTCTCTAAATCATCTTCGAGTCCCTTCTTGCTTCATATCCAATCAGTCACAAAATCCCACTAGTTTCCTCTTCACAATGCAATCAGAAACAGTTCTTTTATATGTCTCCAATTCCACTATCCTGATTCTCTCACCTGGATTATTACAGAATCCTGATATAGGGTATCTACCCTCTAAGCTCTACCCACCCACCCACCTCCCGCCACTGCTATCCATTCTCATTCCAAGTTCTTTCTAAAACATCATTTCCATCATGTCCCTTTCATGTTCAAAATTCTTTTTCTTCACCTGATATTTACATCGTCCATAACCTACATTTACAGGTTATTCTTTTACTAATTATTTTTGAAAGTTGGCTTCGGTTAAACTGGGTTATTCATTACTCACTTATAATACGCTCATTCTTACCCTGTGCTTTTGGCATGTTTCCCACGTCTGAGATTCTCTCCTCATTCTTCTTCATCCAATTCCAACCCATTCATTAGACCCAACTGAATACTCACCTCCTCAGTACAGCCTTCTCTAATCATTCCAAAGTATAATCCTCCCATGAATTCATATCAATTATTGTTTGTACCACTCATTTAATACATAAGGCTAAATCCTTCTGTGAAATTTCTCTTAATGTATGCTGCAATTTAATGTCTCGTTTCCCCAAATAGCTTATAAGCTGTCAGTACAAGGATAAAACACAGTTCCTATAAAGTTCTTTGAACATAAGTGTTGAAATTTATTATTTAAAGGCATGAATTAATGAACAAATAGTCATCTGGTCTTAACATAACACAGTGACTACATGTCTTACATTTGATGCTGATGGAAAAATCTATCTTCATCTTCCTCTCCATGCAAGCATTTCCTATGCCTTTGATCTTTGGAGGGCTGCTATGTTACGCAGATGTATTACCACCATGGCTGACTGTGACAATCAAGTGCACACGCTAAGTCCAATAGATAATGCAGAAGAGTCCACTACTTTTTCCTTAAATTTGAATTTCAGCCCACATTGACTCTACTTGAGATGTGAATTGGAGAGTCCCTCCTCCCCAGCCTCCTACTTTTCTCTTTTTTCCCTTAAAGTACTCTTTGTTTTCTTTTTTCCTTTTGTTGTTTTTTAAACTCCTCTGCTTCCTTCACGCTTACCCCCTTGAATTCTGCTTTTTCCTCCTCTCAGCCTATGGCTTAGGTTTTCCCTTAGTGGAGCTGGTGGGAAGTGAGGGAGCTTCAGATCCTGTGCAGGGTGTGGGAAGGGAGAGGGATGAAAGAAAGGGCCCCTTCCCAGAGCAGACTGCTGAGGAGGCAGCACTGATATAAACAAGACTTTCTATGGTAAAAATGGGGTGCATTATTGTGCCCCAGGAACGTCTGTCCCCTTTCTTTGCCCTACAAAAATCTCATGCAATTGTATTAGTTTGATAGGAGTCAGAGTACTAGAAAGGGTGGTTGTGTCCCCAGGAAAAAGAGAGGAGGGAGATACAGGATGAAAAACTAGTCCTGTAGTTGAGAAAGTGTCCTGAGCTACCCTGGCTGCCATCTTCTGCCCCATGTGAAGTGCATCATCCTTTTCTTAGTTGGCACAAAACGAAGTGTTTCTTAGGAAGGATGTCAAAGCTTTTTCCAAATTTTGACTCCTTGTTAATCCCAGAAACCATCTGGAACAACCTGCTGTGTAGACCAGTGCCAAGAATTATGAGTGAGTCAGGAAAATATGAGTCAGGTATCTAAAAGAGACCATGAATATGTTCTCTATGGCTCCAAATGGTGGGCAGTATGTGGAAGCTCAATTTAAGGAAAAAACTAAAATGTGTAGCGTTACAAAAATAGAATGGCTTCTTTCTGGATCGAGTGAGTTTTCTGTGCTTGAGGTATATGTCAGCCTGTGTGAGCTGTCCACATAGTGAGGCTGTCCCAGAACAGGTTTAAGCATTGGATGAACGGATGGACTCGATGGCCAGTAAGGTCTCTTCCAACACAGGAATTCTACGTGTAGTGTGTTTAGTGGAAGCTGTGGTACAGAGAACCCGGAACTTGGCTTCAGAAGACCCAGGCTCTAGTCACAGCCTGAATCAGCTCCTCTATTCCTCGTGTTTGAACCAAGTGAATTCTAAGGGTCTGTCCACTGCTGACATTCTACCTCTGTGACCACCAGATTGCAAATAAGATCAGGCAGTGACTATGTCATAGTGTGAAAGACTCACAGTGCCTCTGAAATGATCTATTTCAATTCACTTATTTCACAGATGAAAAAACTGAGGTCCAGAGAAGTGGAGTCTTATGGATCATTTTTGCTTCCCATAGGACTTAGCATATCATAAGTGCTATACATACATATAATGATACTTCTTAAATTAAATTGAATTTGCAAAAATGGGCTTTATTTCATGAGGATCAGATGTGTATTTGGAATCAGCCTGATATTTTTGGTTTCCCCATGTCCTGGATTTTTTCTTCATATGTTCAGCTAGCCGGCCCCTGTGCCTTGCCCATATGGCAGCATCTGATTGTGAGTCTGCTGTTGGACTCAGCCAAGCATGGCTTGTGATGGCTGCAGCCACTTCTGCTGCAGTTTTCCAGCTCCCCAATCCTCCTAGAAACACTCAGGTGCTGGGGCCATCATCTGAGCCATCATGTCCTCAACTTGCCTCGGTAGGGTCCACACACCAAGGAAGCCTACAGGTACCCTACTGCATTCTCTCTAATCCCACTCTCTGCCCTCTCACGTTAGGCCCCACATCCACAATAGGCTTCTTTAAAAAGCATTGAACTTGAAATCAGAAAACATGAATGTCAGTTCTGGTTCAGTCAGCAATAGCACGGGTAGCTTTGGGCAAGCGACGAAATCTCAGGGCGATTCAAAGGAAAAAAATGAGATAAAAGATAACGAATGTTACATGTATTTGCCTCTTATTCTTGTCCTTGTGATATTCTGTTCTGTTCCTTTTTATTTGACAACTAAATATTTCTTTATATGATGAAGTGGAAATGGCCTCTGGCCTTGCCAGGTATTTAAGATGCATGTCCTAGGGTAAGTAACTGATCTTACTGAACATCGATGTCTTCATGTTTAAGTGGGATGTTACCCTCTTGCTCTGCCTACTTCAGAGTTGCTATGAAGATCAAAGGAGGTATTTTAACTAAAAATGTTTTTTAAGTTAAAAGGAGAAAGTTCCATAAATATATGATATGGCTAGTATTATTGCTCATTTATTTACCTTATAACCTCATTATTTACCTTATAACCTACATATGTAATCTCAGCTCCATACCTGCATCTCACCTAAATTCCTTCACCGATGCACAAGATTCTTCTACTGCCAATAAGGAACATTCTATCCCATATAAACATTTTCACAGAGAAGTGAAGTAATCAATTAAAAAATGTGAAAAAAAAAAATCCATCAATGTCTCCAAAACATATTCACACAATCCGTGTTTGAGAAATGAACTTGCATTTGCCAAGTGTTACTTTATATATTACAATCTCTTGTCATAGAATATTTTCCCATTCATGTCTTCATCTGAGTCTCACTAAAAACCAGGGAAGCAGGAAGTGCATCTGTAAACACATTGTGCAAATGAGAAAATCAAAGCTTATGGGAGAGACTGGTCTAGGTCTCTTAGCTGGTAAACCCTGAAAAGGCAGGACAGCCTTGTGTGACGAGCACTGACTCTGAAGTCAAACAGATTTGTGTTCAAAGTCCTTCTTCCTATTTACTCATTTGCTATGCATCCCTGGGCAAATAGCCTCTCTGGACTTTTTGGTTTTGTTTCTGTTCCTAAACATGGAAATAAGAATACCTATTTCATAGACTTGTCCTAAGACAGAAGTAAGAAAATGGATGTGAAATGCTTATCACAAGGTCTTTTGCACATAGTAAATGCTTAACAATAGTAATTATTTCTTTTAATAAGAACCTGAATGTTCCATTCTCAAGGCTTTCTTCCATTCAACTAGGTCCTTATTTTTTTTTTTTTACAATACAGGCATTTTTACCTCATACATTTTTAGCTCTAAATTGTCTCATGTGCACTGAAACTGGACTATTTTGAATGACTATACGATCTACCAGCCAAGAGTTCAGCCTTAGATGCACAGCTACCTTTGTCTTGAAAAGCATTGTTTAATTATTTGGACATTCCCTTTGTGCTTTTCTTTTATTATTTTATGAAAATGAGTGGGACACAGAAAAATGAATGTGCTCATACTGGTAGCAAGAAACACAGGTCCCATAAATTTACTGTAGTTGAGACAAAGATGGCAGTTCCTAGACATTCCAGAATTGATGAATCTTTGTTGAGGCCTTAAGCTGATCAATTGGGTATATACTTGCAAAGGAAAAGAATAGAAGAACAGATAGGAGACCCTGGAAATACACCTCTTATAATTATATCCACCTGGCAAAGTTTATTTAGGGATTGTTTTTATGCTGTTTAGCTTTCAGGAACCAGAAACACCTTATAACCTTTAAGTCAATTGTGTGAATTTCTCATAGTTGATTTCCATGTGAGAAGGGTTAGAAACTCAGTATCTAAGAAGATGAGGACCTGCTTCCAGAGAAGGCAGATGTGTAAAAACAACTGGTAGTAATAATTTTCTTCCCTTAGAGTAGGTCTGTCCAAGTCTTCGGTTAAATACAGAGAAAATCCAAAGCAGCAATATAACGTTCCTAAAAGAAACAATACAGACATTGCTGCATGATGGCAAAGAGCCATCTTGATAACGTGGCTCAGGTGCACTTCTGTTAGTATATTTACAGAGCATTTCTAAGGATGGATGTGATCCTTGTCTCTGCTACATTCAAGGAAGCAGAGTTCTGCTGGCTGGTCTCTGTCCTGACAGTAGATAAGATGGAGATCTATTTCTTTTAGGCTCTATAAGAAGCATCTATTGATACCTTTGTGCATTTCTGGATAACAACAAAAAAAGTAGATTTTCTTTAATATCCTTTACCTCACTCATTTTTGAATAAAGATATTTAAGTTAGGTCACTAGGGAGCTTGAAATCCAGGCCATATTCCTTTAAACAAAATGACATTTCTTAGTAAAGAGGTTCCCAGTGTCCCCTGCAGAAATATATCTGATTTCAGAAAAGGATTGATTCAAATAAAAATGTGTTTGTATAAGAAAAATTATTTTCTGCTGAGAAAACACATAGTTTGGGGTAAATTTATAGTTCTGGCCAGGTCATTAATATCTGGTTGTCAAAAAGTATTGGTTTGAACAAAAATATGTTGTAATAAAAATGCATTGTTTTGAAGAAATTTATTGGCCCCATGAAAACCTATTCGATTCAGAAAAATATGTTGATTTCAATGAAAAATCTATTTGTTTTAAAGGAGATAGCACTGGGCTCTCTGCTCTTCTATGGGAAATCTCTGTGACATTGATGTTCACTTAGAAAAATGAAACATGGATGTAATTAGTGGAAATACTGTGAAGAGAGAGCAGAAGTCCTGCTTAATCAATAATACTTAACACAGACATAATGAGCTTCCATCTTCAGAGCACATTGACAAACATTTGCCAATGAATCCTTCCAAACAGCCCAAAGAGGGGTGGGGCTGGCCATGATTTTAGAGGGCAAATACTCATTGAAAGAAAAGTAATAGGCAAGTACATGTGGAATCTAAAAAAAACTGAACTCATAGAAACAGAGAACAAATTGTTAGTGGCCAGAGGCATGAGTTGGGAATGAGAAAGAAGGGGAAATAGATGAGGGTGGTCAAATGGTACAAATTTCCAGTTGTAAGACAAATAACTTTTTGGAGATACAATTTACCGCATAGTGACTATGGTTAGCAATACTGTATTGTATATTTGAAAGTTACTAAGAGAGGAAATCTTAAAAGTTCTCATCAAAAGGAAAAAGAATTGTGACTATGTGACGTGATGAATGTTAACTAAATTTATTGTGGTAACCATTTCATTGTGGATATGTATATCAAACTTTGTGTTGTACACCTGAAACCAATATAATGTGTTTTTTCTGTCTTTTTCTTTTTGCTGAGGAACAGTCACCCTAGGCTAACATCCACTGCCAATCTTCCTCTTTTTGTATGTGAGCAGCCACCACGGCATGGCCACTGACCAGATGAGTGGTGTAGGTCCATGCCTGGGAACCAAACCTGGGCCGCCAAAGTGGAGCATGTGGAACTTAACCACTAGGCCACCGGGGCTGACAGAAACAAATATAATGTTATATGTCAATTATATCTCAACAAAACTGGGGGGAAAAAGTCACAGGAAGATAGAAAAAGAGTCATAGGTTGAACACAAGACACAGTGATTCTCAAGAAAACCACTGCTCTAAATAAGAAGGCCCTTCATATAGTGACCTCAGCCTGCCGTCTGGCCCTCTCTCCTGCCACTGCCAATGATAAAAGAGTGTCTTGAAACAGTTAAGAACCAGGTTTCCAGATCATATTCCTTCTGAATAAAATATTCACTTCTGAAAGAGAGATATGAAACCATCATTGGGGTTAGGTTTGCTCGGTGTGGTCAAAGGGATCTGTATCTTTTACCTAAAACAAACATCTGCCTCTAAATATATGGGTGAAAAAACACTGAATCAAGAAACACTGGATCTCCAGCTATTTGCTTAAAGCAGGGTTTGACAAACATCTTCTAAGGGACAGATAATAAATATTTTATTTTAGAATTTGCAGGGCCATACGTTCTCTTTCACAACTACTCAAATGCACCACTGTAGTGTCAAAGCAGCTATAGACGATAAGTAAATGAATGAGCATGCTATGTTCCAGTAAAACTTTATTTACCAAAATAGGTGAAGGACCAGATGTGGCCTACAGGCCATAGGATGCTTAAAGAATCAACTTCACCACATAGCTTACCAAGTAATTGTGCAGAAATACTCCATTAAGAAAGCTAGCATGTAGGAAGCAGACATAGATAACCTATGAAAAACGACACAAGCACAGTTCCCAAGAGATGCTCATTGATACAGAGAGAATCAAAAGAGGACAATGTCTTGAAGGAGGAAGCTTCTACACAGTATTCGCAGTAGCTTCAAGGAATCACTTGTAATTCCTGAATCCAGTCTCTTCCCTTCATACTAAGCAAAAGCTCACGGTATGACATCCCTTTCTCTCAGTGTTCATCAAAAGTAAACAGAGGGAGTAGGGCTGTGGGTCTGAGCTTTCTTTCTACAAAGCTCCAGAGGTAAGTATGAATGAAAGATGTATTTTTACTCTAATAAAGGGCAGCTGCTGGGTCGGCTAGAGGTGTATCATAGGAGCAGTGGAGCTCAGGGTCAGGTGCCCTCTGACACATCTCCTTTGCTTTAAAGTAGTTGCCTTGGTCCAGTGTGGTGTTATTCAGGGTTCCATGATGGTGGATTAAACAGTCTAGAAGTCCTCTGATAATGGTGCTAGCCAACGCCCTGCAGGCAGAATGGGCAAACCCATAGCCAGAGTATGTTTTGATTCCATTCAAGATATCACATTAATCGCTTCTCTGGTGAAAAGAGTAAAATGCAGTCAACTTGCTGCCAAGTGGCTAGTTGTTCCCTTGAGAAATGATGCTGTAGGAAGGGCTAAGCCTAATTTCTGTTGCTGCTACCGTGAACAATCACCAATAGGAGTGCCTAGAGCAGCCTTGGGAAGTGGGAACCCATGTTCTTGACCATGCATCACCTCCATCCCTGTCTCCATGGCTACTCCATTCGTGCGCCTATTGCGCTACCACTGGGAAGGCCAATAATAGAGGCTGGCTGAGGTCAACTGTCGGAGTCATTCTGTCTGCTTTTTTTTTGGTGAGGAAGATTAGCCATGAGCTAACATCTGTGCCCATCTTCCTCTATTTTATGTGGGCCCCACAGCATGACTTCATAAACAGTGCGTAAGTCCACGCCTGGGATCTGAACCTGTGAACCCTGGGCCTGCTGTAGCAGAGCGCACGAACTTAACCACAATGCCACCGGGCCAGCCCCCTGT
Organism: Ceratotherium simum simum; assembly: GCF_057802395.1. Classification (NCBI taxonomy): domain Eukaryota; kingdom Metazoa; phylum Chordata; class Mammalia; order Perissodactyla; family Rhinocerotidae; genus Ceratotherium; species Ceratotherium simum. The sequence continues at coordinate 32,204,686 of NC_141901.1, read as the reverse complement.
CTGCTTTTTATTTAGTGTCTCTCCTGTGGTGAACACTCTCTAGTGGGTGTTCGTGCAAGATTCAAAGCTATTCACACTTCTTGCCCATTCCTATAGGCTTACTATAAATCCCACGTGGCCTCTCTCCTCACTGTAGAGTCCTCTAATATCATAGGCTCTGCAGCTCTTATGGCCCAAGCAGCAGGACTGCTTGAATCAGAGGCTGGACCCGCTGCAAACCCTTTCTTAAGATGTGTTTTTACTTACTCTCTTGGTCCGGGGTGGAGGCAGTTTCAGAGGCTTTCAATTGGTCTTCCCCACAATAACAGTTCAAGTCCTATAGCAAAGGAACCAATAAGGGAGTTCTGGTAAATACCAAGTATTTATACATTCAAAAAATGGGGAGGGATGAATAACGGTGGGTCTGTGGATCCACTGTAATTCAGGCCAGGGCCAGGACTACATTTATTATCTGACCTCCATATACCCTAGTCTAAAGGAAGGGGGCATAATCATGCTTCAGGTTCCTAGGTATCAGTGTGATCCTGGATCCCACGACCAATAGTCCTCAAAATGTTTGAATATTCCCCAGTGTAAAATCTCCTAAGTAAGTGGCCATAGGTGGCTTGTTCTGCTGGTAGTACCATAGGAAGGACTGGGAGAATCATTTCCTTATACATTTGCCATGTTTCAGGGTCCTTCTTCCTGGGGACCTCGACTATCCTCCAGTCAGTGGATTCTTAGTTGGAATATTGTCTCAGATCTGGAAGTTAGGCAAGGGATTGTAAAATTTTATTGGAACAACCGACCTCAGACTCCTGATTATCCATGGTTTATATCATTTGTTTTTATAGATTTAACAATACTCTTATCGGCCTCCAATTATAATTCTAATCTTGTCACTCCTTATGATAATGTCACCCACCTTGCTTTTGATGGTTGAGAACCACCACATGTCCTCTTTTAGTTTGAAATTTGGCCATTCCTTTTCTATCAGGGGTCCTATTCTGAAATGACATCTCTTACCATCAGCCTTGGCCTGCAGAGGACACCTTCTCCAAGATGCTGGTGTTTCTCTCACCAGCACATTCCTTATTGCTTTGATAAAGAGTGGGTTCTCCAAGCTGTAAATGAGCTGAGTTTTGAAGAATAGGTAGAAATGAAACACCTAAAGATTGTAGGGTACCATGCATCCTAGATACAGAGGAGAGAAGCAAAAATAAAGACGGAAGAATTGAGGGGTTTCATAGGCCCCAGTGGAGTACAGTATACATGAAGGAGAGTGGTGAGGTCATGGTATATTTTGTGGGATGTTAGACCTGTAAGTTAGGCTTATGAGTAAGGACTTGTTCTGTTGGCAGTAGCAAAAAAAAAGCCAAAGCCAAAGCCAAAGGGCTCTACAAAGAGCAAAGGATGGAAACCGTTCCCCATTGCCTATGGTAGATATGATGTGAAAACTAGGGCAAGAAAATGGAGGCTGGAGAGCAGGGGAGAAGAAGGTGGCAGTGGCCCAAGCACTCCTGACATGTGTAAGGTAAAAGTTTAATGTGCCTTGGGCACACAGAGCTGCCAGCTTCATGACACGCAAATGAGCTGGTTCCACTCCAGCAAGTAACCATATTATCTGCTGGCCCTGGGTGATGAGGCTCCACCAGCAGCAACTCAGGCAAGGCTCTGATAATTGTCTCCAGGAGCCAGGCCTTTTTGTTTCTGTCGCAAAAGATTTTCACGAAGACTCTTGGCACAAAGGTACTTGAGACATGTAGGCATTTTTCTTTGAGAATTCCTTGCCGAGTTGTGAAAAGGGATGAAACTGAACTTAACAGACCTTATCTTTTGTTTCTTAATTTTTCTCCAGCCTATCACTTACTTGGCCCCATATGGATACTGAAGATACATCAAAAAGGCAGCTTTTGAGAATAGGAATATAGTCTAGAGTTACAAAGGCAAAGTGCATATGTGGGGGACAAGGAGCTGGTGAAGAATGTATAACTCTTACCTAATATATAGGCACATAGTTGGCCCCGGATTAGAATCTCATTGCTGGAAGAGACCTTAAAGGTCATAAAATCGAACTGTCATTCAGTGCTTAAATCTGTTCTATGACAGCCTCACCATGTAGAATCTCACTTATGCCTACATGTACCTACAGCATGGAAAAGTCGCTAGATCCAGAGAGAACCCAGCCTATTTTTGTAAAGCAATAATGTTTTATAAAGGTTTCTCTTAAATTGAGCTTATACCCACTACTCCCATCTAAAGCCATAGAGAACATATTCACAGTCTCTTCCAGATAATTCATGCATCCTCCCAGATGTCCAGGATCTTCTTGCTACTGTAGGCTTCCCATTCAGTCCCAGCCACAAATCTAAATTAGTTTATTTCCTCTTTCTTTCAAGCACTCATTTTTATTTCCCAGTTTCTTCCTCTTTGTCTAGATCCCCAAAGCTTCACGGCCCCAGAAGTTACTGAACTCCTGAGTTGGAAGTGAGAAATAATTGGAAACACATATCTGTATGTTGCTAGATGGAGGTGGGATCTTCAGAACTTGGAGAACTTTAGAGGAAAAGTGGAGTTTTCCAAGAAGAAAGTCAGAGCCTATAGGACCAAGGCCAGAAGAACTGGGCTATCAAAAGGGAAACAATAGTTGCAGGAGGAAGTAACTAAAATACAAGAGAGTGTCTGTGGAATCTCTGTAGTCTGGCTTTAAAAATGTGGTGAGGAGGTGGAAACCAGGTGCCCAGTGCAAACACAGATTTTGGTTTCTAGGATTAGGAGAAGGGCCGTGTGTATATATGCGTTTTTTCTGACATTATTATGTTCACTTTTTCAAGTGAACCTTTGCAGCTTCTGATGGAACAGCTCATATATGAGTCTTCAAAAAACACAACTTAGTGAATGAATAAATGAATGAATGAAATTATAATTCTTAGGGCAAATAAGAGACCCCATATTTCCTAGTGGAGAAAATAATCTGATTTCAAGCCTGTGTGGTTTTAAATTTCCTCTAGTGCACTTGCATTTCAAAAGCAGAATGGTTGAATCTGAAGGCTAGGATCACTAATGATGGCACTTCATATGGCCCTGGCCTCCATCATCTTACGTGTGAAACTGCAGAGGGTTTTCAGGAAGAGAAAGGACAACTTTGACCCTGATTTGAATGTCAAACAATTTTTTTCTACTAAGTTTTCTTCAACTATTTTTCATAATAAAACTTTCTGTGACTAAAGATGCATAAATTCCCAAGAGTTAATTCTGAGATAAAGGGTAGGAAGATTGTGCAAGCATCTTCTGATTCAGAGTTTCAAACAATCCCACTTGTAAACAGACAAAGTAAATGAATCTACTTTGAGTTTCTTATCCCTCTAAAAAGAAGAGTCATATGCCCATCTGTGCAATAGGTTTGGAAACAGAAAAGCAAGCTATGAATCCTATCCCTAACACTATTAAGCTTTCAATCCTCAGGCAAGTTATGTAACCTTTTGGTTTCTAACTTCATCATCTGCAAGATGGGAATAATGAAACCTGTCTTAAAGGGATATTGGAAGGTTCATAATATAATATATGTAAATTATGTAGAGCAGAATAGACTTCATTTTTTGAAGTAGTATTTTCTCATCTTTTTATAGAGATGAGTTTCAGAACTGAGGGTCTCTGTCAGTCAGGATCCAATCATAAAAGCAGAAACCACTCTATATATTTCAAACAAAAGGAATTTAACACAGGAAATTGGTTACACAGGTGATGAAAGAATTGAGAAGCCAAAAAGAGTAGGGCAACCCAGAGATTAGCAAAAACAGGAAATCGCTGTCACTCCTAGGAATAGAGGCTCATATCCAGGAGAGAGTTACCAGAGCCCAAGGTCTAGGGTCACTAGAGGAAGCTGGGACTGTGGTATGCTTTCCTGGCAGGAGGTAGGATCACAGAGACAGCAGTCCTCTGGAGAAGGCATAGGGGAGACAGAGCCATGGCCAGAGATACCATATGAAGTAAAGAAGGAGGAGATAAGATGCCCTGGGTTTTCCCTCCCACCCACCCTCCCACCTTCCACCTGTCCTGCCCACTGGCCAAACCCACCTTGAAGCCAGAGAGCAAGAGAGTCTAGGGACCGTAGTTTTCTGAGACCCAGAAAAGAACTGGAAAAGGAGGAAGAATGGGTCTGAGTGAAAAAAAGATCAGTTCAGTGTCCATGTATCCTATGATGTTCTTCCATCAGATAAACTTCTTTCTTTCCTCATTCCCTTTCCACACAAAGCAAGAAGCTTCTTCTGCCCTTCTGCCTTCTTGTTCATATTCCCTAAGCAAAGCTGCTGGCAGTTTCGTAAAATGACTCAAGTCTCATATGATCCTGCTCAAAGATTCTGGAAGAAGTCAAGCTGTGGGTAGGACCTGAGATTTCCTTCTGATGTAGAGAATCTGAGCTCCCTGGAGTAACAGAGTCTACAAAACTCTGTACACAGTTAAAATGAATGACCCATTTGTTATACTATCACTTTGGCTCCAAGTTTTAGACTTTTATGAACTAAAATAAATTTCATTTATTTTTTGCTGTTTCAATTTACACAATAGGTATGTGCCCTATAGAGTTAAGTCTAACTGTGAAAAAGCAACTAATATTCAGTGCATTAAAAGTGTTTGTAATTTCAAGGATTTTCACAGCAAATTATCTTGTCAGCCTAAGAATCTTCTTGGTATGAAAATAATCATTTCCTAGTGAATCTGTTTTATAAGTTCTGATTTTTTGTGTATTGCCTTTCCTTTAAGGAGATGACAATTCTATTTATCAGCCCTCTGACGTTAGCTATTCTGTAAGGTAGGTGTGTTAAATGCCACAAAAGAAGTACCAACAAAATATTGTGAGAACACAGAAAAGGGGAGGGAAGGAGGAATTAATTCTCATTAGAAGAATCTGAGATAGGTTCATGAAGGAAGTAGCATTTGGCTCACACTTTAAGAATTGGTAGATTTTTGATAAACAGAAAATGAGCAAAAGGCGTATCAGTGGGAAAGTGTAAGACGTGTTGAATAAATTATGTAGTGGTATTTACCTAGAAATTATTAGAATTTAGGTAAAATACGACAAAATTTGGTGTTGAATGTGGTCAAATTATAAAGGATCTTGGAAGTCAAGAAGAAATACTTGCACTTTAATTAATAGACAGTAAAGAGTCATCAAAGGTGTTTTTGTTTTAACAGCGGAGTTATATGACTAGAATTCAACAAATCAAAGCTTATTTTTATGTCTAAGAACCTTTTTAAAATTGTTTGTGAAAATTAGTTTTGCTCTACAGAATGATACCATGAGCCTTTTATATATGTGGTCATAGTATAAGACAGGTATATATAAAGAAAACGTATGGTTTCTGATTTCCACATTAATTATGCTATCTCAATTTTACGTTATAATAGTTACATTTGCTGTACATTTTACCTGTTTCTAGAGAATAAGAAGTGGGAGCATTTTAAGCTAAACCTGAAATTATCCTAAACGTACCATTCACCAATATCCCAATAAAGATATAGGATCAGCGACCTCAAATAAAACTATGAACTGAAATCTACAATGACTTCTCCAAATCTTATGCATAGAGACTTCTTGATTTCTCTAGAAAGTCAAAAGGCACACATATTCACAAGCATAGTCATATATAATTTGATCCAAATGTTTAAAAGCAAGCAGTTTAAACCATAATTTGAATCATCCCCAAACTATTACATTTTCACCCAATCTGAGAAAAATATTTCTTTATATCTAAGGATTTGTTTAGCAAACCTAATTAAAAGTCAATAAATAAGAACTGAAGACCAAAAACTGTGTTGCAGAACATAAATTACACTACATATGAAATGAAATGACTCTGTTGTTACAATTTTATAGAATTTGGAGAAGAGATGGGACTTTGGAATCACTGCTACCAATATCTCATCTTATCGCTGGGGAAACAGAGTGGAGAAGTGAAAAGGCTAATCTAGGATCACACAACTAATTAATAGTGGATCCAGACCTATCTACTCTTTTCCCACTTAGTTTAAATGGTTTTTCCCCTAATTAGGTTACCAAAGAATTTATTAACATCATGACATTGGTTGTCCCAGTTCTCATTTTAAGAGCTGATGTATGATGGGGTGAATGGGAAAAGGAAGGGGAAGGATTTTAGCTGCCTTTACAAGAAGATAAAATCTATTGGTCATTTAAAGATCAAACCCAGAGACTAAATCTCCTTGACTTTTCTTGGAATTTATAGTGTGAGTAGTTGTACATGGTTGACTCATGAGTTAAACCCTCACAGCCTGAAGAGGGTATGTTCAAACAAAGCAAACAGCTCAAAGTAAATGCTAAGCCCGGTGAAGACGTCACAGTCTCGGTCTCGGCCCAAATCCAGTGGCAGCAGATACATAATGTATGACCAACAAGACTTCTTTTTGCTCTTCTGTGTTGGCCGTTGCACAAGCACAAACCCCAATGGAACCAAGTAATCAAATACAGATTTGGAGTCATTAAATCTTCAAGGGGAAAGTTTTTTAAACATTTGGTTTGAGCAGTGCTCACAAGCTGGAAAAACAACATGAGAAAAATCAATTTGAAATGGGAAGTTGCCTGGGATAATATGAGAAATTATTGTAAACTTTTATTACAACCTTGAATTTTACTCCTGCTATTCTGCAAATGGAAGAGTTTAGAAAGATTTTTCTGTCCATGATGCTCCCTAGGTTCTCTCTAAAAAGCAAAACTGTTCAGGTCCCCTGCCCATTTTTTAATCAGATTATGTGTTTCTTTGATATTGAGATGTATGATTTCTTTACCTATTTTGGATATTAACTCCTTATTGGATATATCATTTGCAAATATCTTCTCTCATTCAGTAGATTGCCTTTTCATTTTGTTGATGGTTTCCTTTGCCTTGCAAAATCTTTTTAGTTTGGTGTAGTCTCATTTGTTTATTTTTGCTTTTGTTGCCTTTGCCTGAGAAGCCAGATCAAAAACTAATATTGCTAAGACTGATATCAAAGAGTTCACTGCCTATGTTTTCTTCTAGGAGTTTCATGGTTTCAGGTCTTATATGAAAGTCTTTAATCCATTTTGAGTTTATTTTTGTATATGGGTAAGAAAGTGGCCTAGTTTCATTCTCTTGCATGTAGCTGTCTGGTTTTTCCAACACCAGTTATTGAAGAAACTGTCTTCTCCATTGTATATCTTTGCCTTTGTCATAGCTTAAGTGACGATATAAGCATGAGTTTATTTCTGGGATCCCTATTCTGTTCCATTGATCTATGTGTTTGTTTCTGTGCCAGTACCATATTGTTTTGATTACTATAGTTTTGTAGTATAGTTTGAAATCAGGGAGCATGATATCTCCATCTTTGTTCTTCTTTCTCAAGATTGCTTTGGATATATGGGATCTTTTGTGATTCCATAAAAATTTTAAGATTATTTGTTCTAGTTCTGTGAAAAATGCCATTGGTATTTTGATAGAGATTGCATTGGGTAGTATGAGCATTTTAACAATATTAATTCTTTCAGTCCACTAGCATAGATCTTTTTGAGCATATGAGCACCCCTATATTCATTGCAACATTATTTACAATAGCCAAGATATGGAAGCAACCGATAGATGAATGGATAAAGAAGATTGATATAAGTACACAATGGAATATTACTCAGACATAAAAAAAGAATGAAAGCTTGCCATTTGTGACAACATGGATGGACCTAGAGGGTATTATGCTAAGTGAAATAAGTCAGACAGAGAAAGGCAAATACTGTCTGATTTCACTTATATGTGTAATCTAAAAAACAAAACAAACAAACAAAACGAAACAGAAACAGTCTCATAGATACAAGAAACAAACTGATGGCTGCCAGAGAGGAGAGGGGTGGGAAGTTGGATGAAAAAGATGAAGAGGATTGAGAGGTAGAAACTTCCAGTTATAAAGCAAATAAGTCACAGGGATGTAATATACAGCATAGGGAATACAGTCAATAATATTGTAATAATTTTATATGGTGACAGGTGGTTAAATCTGTGGTGATAGATTTATCATGGTGATCATTTTGTAATATATGTCAAATCACTACATTGCACACTTGAAACTAACATAATATTGTATGTCAACTATACTTCAATAAATTTTTTTTTTTAATAAATAAAAAGCAAAACTAGAAAAAGGCATCTTGAACTTGGCTTTGTCACTACTTCCTAGTTATGTAACTTGGGAAAGTCTGTTAATATTTCTGAGCCTCCATTCCTTTGTCTGTAAAATGGGAATAATAATACAAAACTTTCAGTGTTCTCATAAGAAGTGAATAAGATTTTACAGAAAATTCCTTTGTAACTTATAAGAAACTACACAAATGTAAGATTTTATTACAGTTACATTCTAAGACAGAGGCTTTTAACCTCAGGATAAGATCTGTACTCCCCCACATTGTATGGATAACATTTTTTGCATTTTTCATTTTCTGGAGAATGGGTCCATAGCTATGAGTCTAAAGAAGGGGTTCAAAAGAAAGTGAGAGAAACCGATTCAAACTGGTTTAAGCACATAACTTTCAAAAAAAACAGTGGAGTGGGTAGGGGATAAAGACAATTTATAGACCCACATAACT